>NC_139560.1:17903740-19123938 GCF_965112155.1 Podarcis liolepis
TGGAGAGCAACTGCCTGAGCTAGATGGACCAATATAAAGACTTCTTCCTGTATAAACATGCACTTCCATGCACAATGCCAGCAATATCCATTAAACAGCAAGGAATAGCAGTAACGTCCTAAAAACAGGTGAGTCACTATAGAATCATAGAGTTGGAAGAGACCACAAGGGCCATCGAGTCCAACCCCCTGCCAAGCAGGAAACACCATCAGAGCACTCCTGACATATGGTTGTCAAGCCTCTGCTTAAAGACCTCCAAAGGAGGAGACTCCACCACACTCCTTGGCAGCAAATTCCACTGTCAAACAGCTCTTACTGTCAGGAAGTTCTTCCTAACGTTTAGGTGGAATCTTCTTTCTTGTAGTTTGGATCCATTGCTCCGTGTACGCTTCTCTGGAGCAGCAGAAAACAACCTTTCTCCCTCCTCTATATGACATCCTTTTATATATTTGAACATGTCTATCATATCACCCCTTAACCTCCTCTTCTCCAGGCTAAACATGCCCAGCTCCCTTAGCCGTTCCTCATAAGGCATTGTTTTCAGGCCTTTGACCATTTTGGTTGCCCTCCTCTGGACACGTTCCAGTTTGAAACTGGAAAGCCTAATACTGAAAGCCTAAGCAAAAGAGAAAGGAGAAGAGCATTGGCCTGGTGCTTAAAACTCTAGGAACCTGGCTTCTAGTGGGCAGTCCTAGGGAAAGCATTCCAAAGTCAAGGAGTAGAGAAAGCTCTACTGCTCACTTAAGCTGCGACAGGAGCAACACCAGAAGAGCCTCTGGTGATGAGCTTAACAAATGGGCAGGTTAATTTTTTGTTATTTGTAAAATGTATATCCCGTCCTTCATTGTAAAGCAATCACAGAACAGGCCACATGGCAAGATACAGAAAAGCAATCAATAGAATTAATATATGAGAGCAGGTGGCCCTTTAGATATACAGTGGTACCTCAGGTTACATACGCTTCAGGTTACAGACTCCGCTAACCCAGAAATAGTGCTTCAGGTTAAGAACTTTGCTTCAGGGTGAGAACAGAAATCATGCTCTGGTGGCGCGGCGGCAGCGGGAGGCCCCATTAGCTAAAGTGGTGCTTCAGGTTAAGAACAGTTTCAGGTTAAGTACGGACCTCCGGAACGAATTGAGTACTTAACCCGAGGTACCACTGTACCTAGATCCTGAACAGTGCAGGGCTTTCAACGTTAAAACCAGTACTTTGAACAGTGATGAACAGTAGTGAGATGCATTCAACCAACCAACCATTTCTGGTCACTAATTTATGTGCCATATTCCATGCTAACTGTAGTTTCCCATTAGCCTTCAAAAGCTGCCCTATGTGTAATGCCCTGCAAGTTGGGGCATAAATATAAATCCTAAAAACAATAATAAAAATAACCTGGATGTTACCAGTGTATGGGTAACTTTAGTCAACGTAACTTTGGGCAAACTCTCTGTCCAGATGCTAGTGAGGTTGTGTATCAGGCATATGTTAACATTTTGCAAAAATTGTTATCTCTGCCAACTATGACTGATAATTTTGCTGTAATTTATCTTGATGGGAGGTAATGTGATGGGTGTGCCGTTGCATTTACTGGATAACTGGAATGGCTTTGCCAAGCCCACTAGCTGGAAAAAAAGACTTAATTTGCCCTGGATAATATTTGCCATCAGACAGGATCAATCCTGTTTGGTTGAAGCTTTCAAAACAACTTCTTCTAGAGCAATCACATTGACATTGGGTTTCTTGGTGATCATCCCAAGAGCCTTGTTGGCATCCATTCTCAGGCTCATGGGAGTTCTCTGAATTTGTCCTGTTTTTGTTGTTGTTGTTGTTGCTGCTCTAAGTCACACACATTTGGTTTCTGAGGACATGCTGTAGCTAGATTGGCTTCAAATAAGGTGTTAATTGTAAGCAGATAAGAAGTTTAATTTTTGGAGGAAAGGGGATGGAATGTGGCACTTGGAACCTAATCCACTTTTCATTACTTGTATTTTGTAGTGTTTGCTTTAATGAATAAATTGTGAGTCAGGAAGTTAGGCTTGCCATTTTTAAAAAAATTAATTTATTTATTTCTTCATTATGAAACAGAACAGGGCTTTAATTTCCAAATATTTCTACTAAAGAATAGAAGCAGATCCATGCACACATTTCATAGTGCTTGACAACATCAGGGAATTCCCTCCCCCCACAACCATTTGAGGTAGGTCTGCTTGGGAGGTCAGCCAGTGAGCTTTATGGCTAAGTAGAGATTTGAATGTGGATCTCCTCACCCTAATCCAGGAATGGCCAAACTTGGCCCTCCAGCTGTTTTGGGACTACAACTCCCATCATGCCTAGCTAACAGGACCAGTGGTCAGGGATGATGGGAATTGTAGTCCCCAAACAGCTGGAGGGCCAAGTTTGGCCATGCCTGGCCTAATCCAGCACTGACATTTGCAATCTGAATTTTGGCAGTATGCAGAGAATGGGAAGAAGGCAGTATGGGGAACAAGGAACATTCCCCATACATGCAAGATGAACAAGGAATTAAAGTGGGAAAACACAATTATGCATACTTATTTATTTTTATATATTTCCTTACATTTAATCCTGCCTTTCCTCTGTCGTGGTACCCAAGGCAGCATACTTCAGGTGATCACCCATGCAGGCACTGATCAGACCCAGATCTCCCAAGCTTCAGCAGGGTAGTGGCCTTCAGACTAGAAGCGGCCAAGGTGATGTCCTCCAGATATTGTGGGCTACAAACCCCTTTAGCACTATGGTTGATGGTCAGAGATGATGGGTGTTGTAGTCTAAAGCATCTGGGTACCACGGACACTCCTGCTTCAGAGCATTTTGGGTAGGGATGAATACTGGAGAATTTAAGCGAAGGTCTTTGCAGATTGTGAGACTTGGAGATGAATGAGAAGATGCCCGTTTCATTGATATTCATTCATTCACTCACTCACTCACTCACTCATTCATTCATTCAGCTGTTTCATTGCCAGTGTTTCATGAGACCATTTAAATGGGAAAGCAAGTTAAAGTGAGTGGTCAAATAGAAATAAACAGGTGAAAAATAGGGGGGAACAGCATGGTCAGCAACAGTGTGCAAACAGTTTTGGTAGGCTCGTTTTATCCATTCTGGTTAGATTATGACAGTCCTCCACATAAGCTATTTTTGGAGGACAGGTGAAATAATATTTCTTTGTCCAGGCCTTTGAAACCTGATGTTGATGTTGACTGGACTGGACTTGAGTAATAAGTGTTGCTTTAAAAAAGAATAATGGCTGCATGCTTTTATTTTATATTTTTACATTCTATTTATATTGTGTGTTGTTATTGTCTTCTGGAAGAAGACTGAGGTATAACAACTCCAAAATAATAATAAAAAAATATTTCGTTCTACTTTCTGTGTAACACCATGTGCTCTGTAATCTGCGTTATCTGATTGTAATAGATATTCAGGCATACACATTATGAAATGAACTAGCCGCAGAAAGAGTATAGAAAACACATAAAATTATTTCAGTTGATTGAAAAATCAGTGCATGTTTTCGGACTGAGCTGACCTCATATACACAAGGGTTCTGAATGCAGGTCGTTTCATCTCGTTGTGTTTGGAATTCAGTTTGTGACTCCACTTTGCCATCAGGGCAGATGGGAAGCGGGTCGCCGAGGTGGTTGCAAGAACTGGATTTCAGAAATGATTCGCTATGCTTGCATCTTTGGGGTGTTTTTTTATTTTTAGTTTTTTCTTTTAAAGAATGCCCTTTTGAAACCTACCCACTCACATAATAAAGCATGTGGTATGTATGTATTATGGGCTGTTTGGGCCTGACTGCACTGCATTCCTACATCACATTCCTCTTTTACACATTAAAGTTTCTGCATTGCACTGGAATCCTTTTGCTGCTGCTGCAGTTGCTGCTGCTGTTTCCCAGCACAGAGTGTTATTCATCTCTTGTTGCGCTGGAATCTCTAAAACCTCATCACTTAACTGTATTTTGAAGTGCCATGTAAAACTGAAAATATTTCCTTGAGCCACTTTCCACCTCCCCAATAATTGGCCTGCAACCCAGGCAATAGTTTTGTATCGTTTTACTTGTATGATTGTGTTTAAATAGCTAGAAATAATCAAAATATCAGCAAATACGGTAAAAAATAGAAAGACAATACGTCTTGCCATAATGGAAAAGACTGTGACCGAGTGATGTGTGTGTGTCTGTTCAGTCTGCAGTCCGGTTTGTTTGTTTGTTTGTTTGCTTGTTTAGATAATTTCTTTGCTGCTTTACATTAAGCAAGGAGGAAATCTCAGCTGATGATGGGGACCTTCAAAGTCCCTGCTTTCCTGTCTAAGGATTCTCTATCATTTAACCGGACTTTGACTCTGCAGCTTTTTGAATAGAGGACTGCTTCAAGCAGAGAGAACACTCCTCTATAAAACAGGGCATATGGCCACCTTACTCATCCTTCCAGCATGCTCTTTTTAAGAGAAGGAAAAACTATCTCTCTGAAACTGAAATCACAAAATCTTGGTGGGAGGCCAACAAGCATTAAGCTTTGCTGTTAGACTTTTCCCTTTTTCTTTTTTAAAGAACAGCTTTCTTACTGTCAGCCTCAACATTACTCAGACTGTTGTATCCACTCCGAAGGCTCTGGATTTGTTTGCAATGAAAGATTTGTTGTGGATTTTCAACAAGGCTCCTGTGTGTGTGCTCCATGCTTAGTAAATATTGGCCTTCAGGGTATTTTTCAGTCACACTGAATGGACTGTTAATTTCCCCAAAACTGCAAAGTGCAGAAAATCCATTTCCTTGATTTTCATTGCCACTGCGATTGCATCACTTGCTTTTCCCTGTGCAGAAGCAAAAAAAAAATTTTTTTAAAGAAAACCCTCAAGCGAGGCAGTCATATTTAGAAAGCAGAAGGGCAGCAGACTGGAAAAAAAAGAAAGAAACGGAACTCTCTCTTTTAAAAAACAATCTTACTCAAGTTAAAGGAGGTACCAAATAAAACACACTGATGTAGCTAGGTAGCATAAACATTTTGCTTCTTTTCCTTTTCTTATTTTTAAAGTGACATTAAAAATGCCTGCATAACAATGCAACGTTTACTAGCGTTAGTAATTTTTGTCACAACACGATGTTAATCACGTTCCAGATTCTAAGTTCAAATTTCCCCTCCAGTGCAGCAGTGAATCAAAACAGCATATTGATGGGTTTCTCTTCTGTTGTATATTTTATTGTAATCAAACCAAGCTGAGACTATTAGATGTAATATATTTTCCTGCAAATTACAGCCATACGGGAGGGTTTGGTTGGGTTCTGCACTGTTCAGTAGAGAATCCAAAGAGGCTTTGACCAGGACACCATGTGAATATTCACATCTGAGAATATTCGCCTATATTCAGGGCCCGCACAGGAGTTTTGTGACAGTTCGCCGGCAGACAATTAAAAACTGAAAGGGTTGTCCTGACAACAAAAGTTTGAAAATCACTACACCTCAAAGGAATAAGCATTTTGTTATCACTTCTGTACTGTGGAACTGCTCTTGACAGGTTTTTTTACTTGCTTTAATGAAGAAAAGGTGAAAATAATGGCTTTTCAGACATCTCTATGTTATAACATAGGTGGTAGGGTCACTCACACTCTCTAGAATAATTTTTATTGAAACAGCCCAACCCGGTGAAGAACTATAGCTTTTTTACAAAAAAAAAAGTTTTATGCGTTTTGCTTTGAGTGATCCAGAAGCATCAACTTGAGCAACATTTTTATTAATTACTCATATAATCCTGCACATTCCTTGTTGGTGACTCTGTGGAAAACCTTGTTTTCTGGTAAAGGGCAGCTTTATAAAAAGCTTTGCCTGGAATTAGCTTACTGGATCCATGTGTTGCCCATTTGCTTGTCATGGATAGTTTAAGAGGGCAAAAGGAGGAGGCTTGACTGACTGCTAGTCTGTCTTAAGGTATGGTAATGAGGCTAATTAGAAGAGATGAGAGCTCAACCAGATCTGTGAAGGCAATTATCTGGGAAACCTTTGTGCCATAGTTTATCTTTATCAGATTACTCTTTCTCTATTTTGGCACTTACCTGAGGGGGGGGGGATGAAAAGGGTACAAAGGGTAGTGGTTTTTTGTTTTCTGTTTTAGAAGACTGAAACAAAAGCATTAAGGTACAGTGTGTATTAAACCAGGGCATCTTAACGCTACAAGGTTGTACAGCCAAAATCAGGAATATCTACTTCAGCAGGAATCACGGTCTCTACTTTCTCAGTTGAGTTTGCATGGATGAAAATGAACTCATATGTTAAAATTAACATCCCTGAAAAGCCAAGTGTACATTCTGTACATTACTGAAATTTTGTGTGTGTGTGTGTGTTTTATGTCAGCCATTCAGTATTAGAATTCATTTCTCTTGATGGGTGTTTGAGCACACAAGGAACATAAGAGAAAGAAGGGCAAAGTGCCTAAATTCCAAAGTAAAGAATCGTTTTGTAAAAAAAAATCCACCAGGATACTCTCCTGTCCGTTCTCCATTAAAAGGAAAGAGGTTTCTGTGCTCCTCTGAATTTGCATTTATTTCCATGGGCTGTGCACACAAAAAGTCCCCAGAGGATTGTGTCCTCTATTTCAGCATCTTCGCACATCTATCTTTGACATCTCATCCTGCCGCAGATGCTGATTAGAAAAGAAACATTAAATACTGCAAATGAAAAACAGGTGTTCCACATATCAATGGGTCCTTGCATACAACTTACAAAGAAAAAAGAGGTGGCATTTGACACGGGCAAAGACCATGCATTAAAGAAACCTTAACCAGGCCTGAGTGTGTCTGACATTTTGAAGAGCGGCACTGACTTTGCAAATCTATGCCCAAAGGAATGAGAACTGTATGTAGCCCCTACTATAATTCAAGTTACATTTAACAGTACTTTTCCCAACTTGACACAGAGGCCTTTTGCTGTGATTGGTGGGGAGGGACAAGCCCATGCAGTGAGGGAAAGGGAGCAGTGCTTTCTGTTAGCTTTATTTGTTGTATAAATGACAGGTGGGAAGGTAGAAGGTAGATCAGGATCTATTGGTAGATCTTCAGATTATCGTCAGTTTATTTTGACCGACAGAGCAGAAATAAGACCTAAAATAAAGTCATGCAATCATTTGCTGACAAGGATAAAATCTATAGGGGCAATCATTTGCTGATGAGCATGGAAGCTACAAAACAAAATAACATGTTCTATATATTCTACCTCCTGGTTATTATAAAGAGAAACTTTCAAAGAGAGAGGAACACCAGCATTGTCTGCCTCAAAGCAATTGAGAACCCAACACATTAAATTTGACCAAAGCCCTGCAATATTTAACTTCATGTGCATTGCTAAAATAAGCCACTAGCTTATCTTAAGAAATGTCTAAGGAACAAGATGAGCAGGTTGTGCCAAGAGCAAGCCAGAAAGTCCTGAAAAGAAATACCTTTAGATGATTTGCAATATTAAAGTAAGGTTTTATAACTCCCAGTTCTATAACTATAGTGACAACTTGCATTTTTTACACATGAACCTACTGAAATGATAAAAACCAGGCATAAGCAAGGCATGTGCAGTTCTCCAGGTAGGGCAGAGTGACTGTTCTTGGTTTCACAACAGGTTAAATCACTGCTGCTTACTGGCAGGAGAAGAGGCAAGGCAATGGGGAAGTCAGTGTAGTGCTAGCACCAATCCAGTGTTCCTCCTGGCGTGTTTGTACCATGCCAACATCTCTGCCACATTGCCCCACACCCTCCTGGTAAGCAGTAGTGGTCCACTTGCTTCGGAGCTATTATAACAACTCTGCCCCACCAGGCAAGCCACTTCCAGTGCAAAGGCTGTGAGCTCAGTTTTGGTACTGCAAACAGATCCCTGGGCTGAGATGAATTCAGTGCCCTGTTCCTTAATTCTAAGTGAATTTTCACCGCTAGTTCTAAACCACTATTTTGCACTTGGCTGCAGCTTGCACTGGTAACCTCCAGATTGGATTATTGTAATGTGCTCTTTGCAGAACCTCTCTAAAAGTGGGTCTGGAAGCTGTAGAAAGTTCAGAACGTGGCCGAATGGCACTGTTTGCCAGTGTGCTACTATGCCAAGATTAAGGTATTACTACTGACCCTGAACAACTTGAGAACAGGTTGCCTTTTGAAACACTTTACCTTCTATACTGTTGCTCAGTAACTTCGATCCTCGGAAAGGTACTCTTTACTAGTGCCATATGCTTTTGAGGTTCATCTTTTGTCTACTAAGCCCAAGCCCTTTTCTGGTGGTAATACCTGCCCTTTGGAATGTGTTCCCAATGGGCATCAAGCAGACGGCTACTTTTAAGTACCTGCTTAAAACTCACCTGTTCATCCAGGCCTTCCCTGATGTTTTAAGATGGCCCACTGATTTGAGATGTATTTTGTATTTGTTTTATGGGTGCAATCTTATTGTGGATTTGATGTGATTTTGTATTTTATTATAAATAAGGCAAGTTGTAATGATATTTTCATTGGATAGTGTTACCAAAGAGCACGCTCATTTCTGTGAAATTAAACTGCCTCAGAAAGCATTCACAAATTCACAACACAACTGAGTACAACCCACCCAGGAATTCTCCTACATAAACCCCATTGGCAAACTTGTGCAAAAACCACAATAACAGGGCTTGCACAGAACTTCCAAGTACACTTTGCCCATTGACTATTCCCTCCCAAAAAGGGGGAGTCAATTTATTCTCCATTCAGACCATTAAGCATATGAAAATGTATTTATTTCCAATTATTTTCCAATCGTATTTTTACTGGCTGCAGTGAGAGTTCTCTTAGTAATGGACATCTCCAGGAACTGTCTGTTATGCATTTGCCAAAGCACACAGATACAGACATACACACACGGAGAGTGAATCTTAGGTTCTATAAATGTAATTGTGATCTGGAAATCCATAGCTACGTTGTTGACTTTGGTAAGCTAGATTTGGCTTCTGCACAAGGAGGTCTGAGGAAAGCCGACAGTATTGTGGACTACAAGTCAGTTGAAATCAGTGGAAAGAAAGCTTAGTCTGGCCAGGTGCAGAAAATATTACAGGTAGTTCTCACTGATGTTAGTTGCTTAGTAAACATACCACTCTGGGCCCAGGCACATCAATTGCTAGCAATATGTATGACTTTCGTAAGCATTTTCAGTTCCTCTACATGGTTACACAGTGGTGTGCAGACTGGTGGAATGTAGACATTGGGTTTTATCCCATGTTACTCATATGCATGGTAGACCTATTGAATTTAATGGGCAAACTAAATGAGATAATTAATTTCAGTGGGTCTACTCCCATGGTTCCCAGTGTGGGTCACACACCCCACAGGGGGGCAAAGTGATTTTAAAGGGGCGGGATTCGAGAATGAGTTATTAGCAGTTAATGGCATTTTAGGCTTCCTTCACATGAATAGGAGTCCACTTTTTAAAGAATTATATGTCACCGGGGGGGGGGGGGGTCAGGAGTTTAGAGATGCTTAGGTGGGGCATGGCCAAAAAAAGGTTGGGAATCACTGGTCTATTCTGAGTAAAGCTTAGTTGAATACAGTGTATAAAAAGCTTGGGAACATATGGCTATAGTCAAGTTAGGGGTTGTGTGTTTGAAGAAATATTGTGACTGAGAGTATGTTTATATTTATTTTTATCCTACCCTTTCTCTGAGGAGTTCATATCAGAATTTATAGGACTGAGTGTGAATTTGAACTTGACTTTCCTGTGTTGTGAAGCAAAAAGTATATATTCCGCATGTAATCCTCTTGTTTATCTGGCCCTTACACACTTTTGCCTTCATGTGTCCTGGTTCAGCGCCTAAATAGGGCTTGAATGACCTTAGAAGTTTCCTTTGGCTAGTTGTAGACAGCAGACTATTAGCAGTATTTTGAACTAACTGAAGCTCCCAAGAAGAGTTCAAATGCAACCCCACATTCACTGCACTTCAATATATCATCTGGATGTTCCTAGAATGTGGAGAACAGTGGCTAAGTTATCTCTGTTTAAGAAAGGTTGCAACTGGTACCCTTCTTATTTATTTAGCCACCTTCATGTTGTCGCCCCATAACACGAATTGTCTAGGCAGCTCACAAAGCAAAAGCAACAAGCATGCAAACAAAGTGATTAAAATGCAGCATAAAGCAGTACATGCTGTAACAAATTACTTACAAATCTAAAATGCAATTTAAAACTCAGTTTAAAACTGATCCCCAGAATGTACAGCGTAAGCCCTAGGAGAATAGAGTTTGTGCCTAAAAAGACCATCAAGAGGGCTCGAGGTAAACATAAGAGAAAGTGCAAAAGTTTCAAGGAATGGGGCAAAATCTAAAGCACTAGTGGCTAAGCTGCCGCCCTCTAAATGTTGTTGGAACTGCAACTCCTACCATCCTTGACTGGGGCTGATGAGAGCTGGAAGTCCAACATCATCTTAAGTGCCACAGATTCCCCTGATCAAAAGCTTTCCTGAGCTGCAAACTTGATTTTTCCAGGCATGGTGGAATCCCATCCAGAAGAGGTTCAACATTACCTTTCCAGTCTATTGAAATGTCAGCTCTCAGCTTTAGTTTACTGGACCTCATCCACAAACTCACCTGAAATGGAAGAAAAAGAGAAGCTCAGCAGAGAGCCAATATGGTGTAGTGGTTAAGAGCGGTAGTCTCGTAATCTGGGAAACCGGGTTCACATCTCCGCTCCTCCACATGCAGCTGCTGGGTGACCTTGGGCCAGTCACACTTCTCTGAAGTCTCTCAGCCTCACTCACCTCACAGAGTGTTTGTTGTGGGGGAGGAAGGGAAAGGAGAATGTTAGCCGCTTTGAGACTCCTTAAAGGGAGTGAAAGGTGGGCTATCAAATCCAAACTCTTCTTCTTCTTCTTCATCTCCCAAACTCAGACACATGGGTTGCTATGCATTGGTTGCTATGCATTTGGGGGGTACATTTTTTGCACCACAGTTGAAATGATGAAATGACCACAATATCTCATAAGTTGTTAACTTTGAATTCCTGAGCCAGCCTTCAGAAATAATCAAAACTCAATCTAGAGAACTGCAGTGCTAGGCCAGTGCAAGGCACAACATTTTTGTGATCTTTTAATGTGGATTGCTCTGTACTTCTTCTGGTTGCCCCCTGCTGATTGCTTCTGGAAGTTTGTGGATATCCACAATGCCATAGCTAATGCACGGGACAGAGTTTAGTCTTTCTGCTACAACTTGTCAATGATTATCTGTAGAGCAAAATATGGCCTTATGTGGGATTGGGAGGGGGGATGGAGGGAGAGGACTAAAGCTTCTGAAACATCTGACTTGGAACGATAAACACTAGCTGCCTGAAAAACAAGAATAATGAGACCATTTTTTTCAGTATTTTCATTTAATGGATTCCAAAATAGTTACCTCATAAAATAAATAGTTTTAAGTTTCCACATTACTTTGCCTTTAATCCATATATGCAATGAGCGCTAGTAAATGAATAAAGAATGTCTGAGCCCTCAAACTCAGCCCTCTGCTGAATCTACCACAGAACGGCTAATTATCTTTCTATCTCAATAGTGAGGAATCTGAGCGTTCCGCAGAAATGCTAATTTTGCCAAAGTTGTTCTTGTCCCTAAGGCTGAGGTTGGTGTATATATTTTGTTAAGGACCATGGCTGACATTCCTGTTATGATATCCCAACCTGCCTTAAATGGGAGATGCAGATGTTTGAAACTTCATTCCTGTGAACGGTCTCTGTAGGGTTGTTCACAGAGATGCGACTTAATAAAAAGTTTTGTTATATGCACACATCCTATTTCATCATCTCACGGTCTGAAATTTGGTGTTATAAGCCTTTCTTACATCGTCTTGGAAGTGGTGCTGCCTGCTCCAGTCTTTTTTCCTAGTCAGCCTGGTGGCTTTTAAGCTCAGTGTGGAGGGAAGGGAGTTAAGTTTCTTCTCTTCTTTCCAGGAGGATCTGCTTCACATTTGAATGGCCCCTCTGACATGCACCACTGTTCTGATATTGTTTCTTGCAATGCACCAATTCAAGGATGGAGAACTACTGGTCTGATAGGACTCCATCTCCCATTAGTCCCAACCAGTGTAGACAATAGCCACAGACTGTAGTCCAACAATATCTGGAAGGCTACTGGTTTCTCATATCACAGATATAGAGTGTGTGTCTCCAACCAAGTCTGCATCTCTTGAGGTTTGTGGCCTCTCAACCTCTGACCAGCCCAGTACTTGGGCACCCATATTCTGCCAGAATGCCACAGACACCCAATCACTATTCTTGCTGCATTCTGGTTGCATTGTGTTTGGCAGTATGATCCCATACTCTCTTACCTAATTTTATTTATTGTTCAATTTACATCCCACACTTTCCCCCGGAGGAACTGAGAGCATCAGAATGGGTTGGTTTGTGCACTTGACTTCCGACAAGAGCACAAAGTATGTTTCTGAAATCATTTTAACGAGCCCTTTTAAAAGAACCAAAATAAAACACCACCACAGGTTATCTCTAAACGTTTACATGCTGTGATACGTATCGGTGTCAAGAGCAGCAGTTAGTCCCGCTTCCCCCCTCCCCACGTGCTTGTATTTTGGGCAAAATTATTTCTCAGTTCTGAAGATAACTCACTGTTGCACTTTCTGACACAGATTATACCAACCATATTTAGTAAGACTTTAAGAGAATGCAGTCTGTGCTCAGTATTATAAGCGCAGCACAAGCTTAGTCATTCATCACATATTCCATGCTGAGCAAGAGTTTGTCAAATGGGCACTGTTTCAGGAATAGGGGTTTCAGCAATGGAGGCAAGATTTCAGCAAGGTTCAAAGGCTTGTTCTAAGATAAAAAAAATAACAATGGTAGTGCTGGCCCTGAGAAGAGACAGTGGTTGACTTCCTAAAGTTTCCAGCTGTTATTTGTCTACATCTTCCTTGGATATTTGGCCAATAAGTCTTGGCCACTGCACCAGGTCCACAGTCCCTTTCTCCCATTAAGTGTCTTGTTGATATTTACAAGGGTCAGACTAATTTTTTTTTGGGGGGGGGGATATTGGCAGTGCTATTTTTCTAGAAAAAGAGGTGCTGGAACTCACCATGTTCCCTTATAATGGCAACAGTGCCCACCTGAGAGGTGCCGAAAGTGAGTTTCACTAAGTTCCGTCTGAAAAAAAGCCTCTGCATTGGGGAGTGTTCTTCTGGTTCCCAGGAACTACTCCAGTTCAGTGAAATACAGGATTGACCTATAAGTCACAATGAAACACTTGCTACAGTGAAAATTGAATTGTCATCCTGATCCTTGGAAGTTAAGCCCCGATGAATTCAATTGATCTTACTTCCAAGTAAAGCAGAACGGCAGCCTACGTTAAGAGCTATGTGGAAACAATAACAGATGCAATTATGAAATAGACCAGCCAAACAAACAAAACATTATAGCATGAAGAAGAAATTAAAACACAATAGAAAGAATAAAATAAAATGTGCTTAAAGTAGCGCTTCTTTCCTGGCGGTGGTAAAGAAGCATTTCTTTTTAATTCTTCGTATTGTCTCAGCAGCTTTTCTTTACATACCAGCAATCAATCCCACTGATCCCGTTGAAGCCTGTTTGCCTCAATTGAAATATCCTCCTCACTTTCTTGTAAAAGCCAGATGAAGTTTGCAGCGCTGGATAATTAAAACAAATCTTGAATAAACTGTTTCGTGGAGATAGGAGTTTGATGGCTGGGTATATAAAAATTGTAACCAGATGTTGTGCAGAAGCCACAGCAATATAAAGATCATGAGCCCTTTTTTTTCAGTCCAAAGTAAAAATATTATAATTGAAGTTGTCAGCAGGAGTGAGACTAATGTGCCTGTATTTGATTAAATAATAGTTTATTTAAAATTCAGTGTGGCCCAGAATTGGATGAGACTGAAATAGGAAAAACTCAAATGCACTTTCTCCCCCCCCCCCCAAGCTTTTCTTCTTTTTTGGCTTAAATGAAAGGGGGGGAAATAGGCCTTGGTGAAATGTTAACAATTTTGTGTAATATTGCCAATTCCTGTCATTATCAATTCAGTATTTTCACCCCATCAGCATTCTTCAGGAGCGCCTGGTTCCCTGCATTTATTTCTTTTTCACTCATTGACTGGCAGAGCAAAGAAATGAAAGAAACTAAACAATACAGCATGGAAATGTTAGAGCTGTTTTAGATGTTCTGGAATGCTACATCGAAAGGTTTCATTTCCCGTGACAGAAAAGTCTGTAATTTCATATAAATCACGTTCACATACCAATGGTCATAGACGTTATTCTGATCTTTTAGGAGAACAGGATCTTCTTGGAAGTGGCCCCACAGCTATGGAACTCTTTTTCCAAGCAGAGGGGGACCAGCTGATATAGTAGGGCAGAACTGTAGCGTCGCCCTTGTGGCATCGGCCTTGCTGCCACTTATTGGGGACAGGGTGGTAAGGCCAAGACTGGCACAAGCCCCAGATTGGCTCTACTGCTGCACCCACGCAGGCCCAATTTTGCTACCACCCTGCTCCACATTTGCACTGTCCTGGTAAATGACATCGGTTCTAGGGCCATCTTTTCCCGACTGCTTTTTGTGGCTAGTCTGTGGACATGTAGTTTTTGGCACAGTCGTGCAATGCTAGTCCCAGTAGCATTTGATGCTGATGTAATACAGTGGTACCTCAGGTTACATACACTTCAGGTTACAGACAAATAGTGCTTCAGGTTAAGAACTTTGCTTCAGGATGAGAACAGAAATCGTGTTCCGGCGGCGTGGCAGCAGCAAGAGGCCCCATTAGCTAAAGTAGTGCTTCAGGTTAAGAACAGTTTCAGGTTAAGCACGGACCTCCGGAACGAATTAAGTACTTAACCTGAGGTACCACTGTAAACTGTTACCAAAAAAAAATAAGATCTGGCCCTCTCTGAAAAAAGTTTGGGCACCCCTGCCTGAGGTATCTTTCTAGACAGCATACATGGGAGCAGAATTGACCACTGGTGTGTGTGTGTCTGTCTGTCTGTCTGTGTGTCTCTCTGTGTGTGATGAGGTTAGGGGGGGGGTGGTGTGTGTGTAGTGGCAAGACATGGTGTAAGTGGGTAGGTTTGTGGAGTGTGTGCTTGGTCGCTGGGTGCAGCTGGGTGGCTGTAGTTAAGGGCTAGATGTAGTTGTGGTGTTGGGGTGTCTGTGTAATTGCAGGGAGTACTCGGCTGTGGTGTCCATAACAATTTCTCAGGACCCTAAAACATAGGTGATCACTTGCCTAACAGCTTCACCCCACATAATTAAAGGAATCTGCATCGCACATAGCAGCCACTAGGTGGCTCCCACTGCAAATACTGTACTCCGGGCAAAATGTTCACTTCAAACTTGAATCTGTGCATGCCCTGCTTTGTGTTTCCATTAGCTTCATTTTAATGTAAACCTCTTTGTAAGAAACATTATTAAATACAAACAAACAAACCCTGTCATATACGTTAATGGGGCAGAGAACCCTTAATAACTTTTGAATCACTACCCAGAATTTGATCAAACCATTGAAGAAATGCCTTCCTTGGCAAGCATAATAAAACACCTCAATACTTTTAAACAGAATTGCAAAGAAATATATAGCATACCTGTTTATTAATATAATATAATATAATATAATATAATATAATATAATATAATATAATATAATATAATATAATAGTAGTGCATTTTCTGAATGAAATTCTACTGATTCAGAATCCGCCAATGATCTGTTACATTGTTTATTACATCCTGTTACTTGTAATCTTGCCAGACTCTTTTGAATTAAGGTTACATCAACTCATACTCCCAAATCCTAGCCTAAAATCATCATTAATAAACCCCATGGAGCAAAGTGAGACTTGAACCTTTGAAGAAACAGACATAGGATTGGGCTGCATGAGACTTTTAAGGGTTACACAGACTTGATTATCTAAAAGTGAATCTGTACACTGTTCATATGTACACTCTGTAGACAACTCTTAAGTCTTTTGTCCTCATGGTATATAAAATGTCAAATATGTCATCTTAATTGCAAATAACTTCAAGCAGCTCATGTTTCAGTTCACTGAAATGATGAGCAAATTCTGACGGGAACTTGTAGAATTTCAAGCGAGTCTTAGAATTTTACCTGACAGTTACATTGTTGGTTTTTAGAGAAAGGAAGCATGGGCCCAAATAATTGGAAGATGCCTTTCAGTTAACCACTGAGAGGGAAGCCTTGAGGAAGAGAGGGAACTCTCAAAGCTAGTGCCATTACGAACAATTTTCCACATTCTCACACCCAGAGACTGGTCTGGAAATATGACGATGATGATGATGATGATGATGATGATGATGATGATAATAATATCCCACCAGAACCGGGCTCAGGGTGGCTAACATCAAAATATATAATACATTAAGACATAAAATTCAGCAATCAACTTGTTCATTCCTCTTCAAATTCAACCTCCCACTTTCACACCTCCTTCTGTGCTCTTCCCTGCATCTGGAATGTTCTGTAGTCTCTGTTCATCAAGCCATCTTTTCCTCCCTTCTCAAAATCAAAAACCTTGCCCCTCCTATCAGTTTTGGTAGAGTTAAACTGTGATCCTTGTATCAAGGACTATGCTCGTTCTGTATTCTGTACAGGTCGTATCACACTCTTGGTGCTAAATGCATGTGTTTTGTATTCTAGTGCTGCTCCTCTTGTTCCTACTAGCATAGCCAAAAGTACTTCTAAGGAAAGTAAATGAATACATTTGTTTTGAACTAAATTCCTTTAGGTTTTGTGGCGATTGCAATAATTTAACCATACCTATGATTGAGATTTAGCCTGGTTTACATTAGACTCCAAAATTCGGAACCAGCACATCCTCCAGGAAAATCATTTAGCACTTCTGCAATGCTGCTCTTGTGATACTACAGAGTACTAATACTTGCACAGTTTGTAAGTTTGCCTCTTTTCCAACGTATCTGCTGCTTAATGCTGCATATCTTTGGCATTGTCTGTTACTCTCAAGTTGTGCCATTGTGGTCGGTGATAATTGGCTTGGAGAAATTATTTCAAAGGCTGCAACCCATCGCCTTCCCAAAATTAAACACGGCTTTATTTATTCATTAAGAACATTTGTATCCTGCTCTTCAGCCAAAAAAGTGTTCCAGAGTGGCTTGCATTCAGTCAGTATTTAATTTGAGCAAAACAATACATTTGGGCATGACACAGTAGTTAAAGACACATTTTCCTCCTAATTACAAACCCTCATTTTGTGTTTTTATATATGGGACTCTCAAAAAACATGACTAATTTTGAAAATCCTTCTGGTACTATCCTAGTAAAACTAGGGTAGTACAAGATGTTCATTGTGTTTGGTTTTCATGGCTAAACTAGTGGTATGTAGAGTCCAAAATATCAGAACCCTTATTGCTGAAAACATATACCGTATTTTTCGCTCTATAACACGCACCTGACCATAACACGCACATAGTTTTTAGAGGAGGAAAATCCGTAGACATGCCACCCGTAGGCATTCCCTCCATAACACGCACAGACATTTCCCCTTACTTTTTAGGAGGAAAAAAGTGAGTGTTATGGTGCAAAAAATACGGTACCTTTTTCATGCCTCTTCAAAGCCATTGCTTCTCTGATTTGCTGTGAACTTTCTCTTATTCTCACTCTTATTCTCACTCTGGATAGGGATCCTTTTCTGCTTCCTATTGGCTCCTAGTGAAACAGTAATCACATAGTGAACTCAATGGCAATCATTCTAGCTCACGGGCGTCCAGAGGCAGGGCCATTGGCATCCATTGGCATCCGAGGCTCATTCCCCAGAAACTGCAGGGTTCCCCTCATGTGAATAATGCATATTCCAGTGGAAAAACCCAAGACATTGCAGTCACTAAAAATGCAAATCCATTTCCCTGTGTCTGGGTTGATATGTCTTTTCATGGCTTCCTCATGCTTCTTTTCCATGCCAAACTTTTGGAACATGCTCAGAGACTAAATACAGTCTTCTCTTTAAATTCTCACTAAGCTTTCTTTTCCCTTAAATGAATGTATCAGGAAGCTTTCCTGTAAGATAAGTTTGCTATTTTCCTGGAAACGCTTTGAGAAAGGGGGAGAGGTATTATCCACAAACCTGAAGTGGTGTTTTTTTTCGTAGTTGGCTTTCCTCCAAATTATAAACAGCTGAACTGATTTAAATAAAGTTTTGTGTTTTCTGTTTTTTTTTTAAACCACTTCACATCTGTGCTGGCCAATTTGTGTGCCAAATTTCAGCCCAATGTGATTTGAGACAACTGAGATATTAAACACCCCAACCTAGGAACTAAAATGGAAATACTGACAGACCCTTAACTGTAGTGGTCCCTTCAGGCAGTGTTATTATAATATACTGGCTATAAGGATCCACATAATTAAAGATTGACGCAGCAGAAACATAGTTTCAATTATAGACCCTTTGGGCTTCTTTTCCCAAGCACGTACAGGAAATCTACATGGATAACTCCAATTAGTAACAAGTGGCGTTGATGGGAATCCAGACCCCTTCATCTTTGTTCAGGGACATGTTCAGAAGTGCTGCTAGGAGGTTAGGGCTGGGATAAAAGGTGGGACGCATGAAATGGGATGCAAATGGCTAATGCAGACATAGGCAGTGTGGTATCCTGCAAAGGTTGGTGGACTACAACTCCCATCATCTCTGACCATTGGCCATGCTGACTGGAGCCGATGGGAATTGTATTCCAATGGCATCTGGAGTGAGAGGTAAATAAATACCCTTCGCTTAGAGAAGGATCTGAAAAAAAATCCTTGAAGTGTGAATGTTTTATTCTGGATTGTTTTGTTCTCACGCCATACTTTTAAAGGACATGGTTTCCCCCCAAAGAATCCTGGGAACTGTAATTTGATTGTAGCCCTGTGATGAGGGCTACAGTTATGCCTGTTAAAGTGGTATGAATGTGCTTTAAATGCATGGGTTTCAGGTTTTCTAAGAAATAAGTTGTTATTGCTGGAATTATCTTTAGAAAAGGGATTGTGAGTTTTACTGGTGATCATTCAGGGTGGGCTGGGGATCCTAACATTGGCCATGCTATGCTTTGTCCTATTCTAGGAATTGTAGTTGCAGAAACAGGCATTGCCGAAAATTCATCCCCTACCTTTAAAAAAAAACACCATTCAGGAACAAGAGATAGATTGGGAACTGAACAATCACATTTAGCAAAATAACAATAGAGAAAATTGACACAAAAAGAGAAGATACAATCAAATAAAATAATGCTTTTCTCCATGTTTCACAACTCTCTGTGATGGTTTAGGATCAGGTTGGCCATTAAGGAATTTAATGCACCTATAAGGCAGCTGGCCTCAGGTACTTGGTCTGCTGACCACACATATACAGAATTTAGTTTGGTATTGCAAGCCAGAGAATAACTTTTGGAGGAAACACCACTCAGTTTGTAATACAGTGAAGGGTTACCGATTAGACAAATTTGTATTCTCAACGAGGAAATTACAGACTTCAGTGACACTAGTAAACCCTTTTTGGGGGAATCAAGTAGTATCTAAACTGAAGAAGATGAAGAAGCTCCAATCTGTTCATCATCCAGGTTATGAAGAACATTACACTGTTTACACAGAAACTAGGAAGTGTTTTTTAAAATATATTTTTATTTATTTCATATAAAATAACAACCATTTAACACAGGAAGAAATAGGTTAGATGGGTCATACTGGTTCCAGACAATACATTTCCTGAATTACTTTGCTTTCCAATGTGTAATAAATAGCGTCTACTTATCCTGTTAGAGATTTTACATCCTTTCCACTTGGTTAACTTAATCAGTTCTAAAACAATCCAATCTCTAAGTAAGAGATGGATGCACCTCCAGATTTTTTTCCCTTTTTGAAATTATTTCTAGTCTTGTCACAGAAAATACAACAACTTTCCAATAATTTCCATGTCCACATTTTCCCCCACACAATCTATCAGGTAATAAAGTAAGATTACTTTCTTCTAGCTACAGCCTGTGTAATTTTATACCGTTGTGATTTTGGGTGCAAGTTACAGCACTTGTGAGCTCTGTGTTGCTTTTCAGAATGGCTCATGGCCCAAAGATATAAAAGAAGGCACAGAACCATTAACTTAAATCCAAATAAACATCACTTTATTGATTAGGAGCAGAGAAGTTGAATTTAACCTCTCCTCTGGCCTTACCTGGCATGTCTTCATTAATCCCAGTCGCTATGGCAGGCTAGTTCATTGCTACACAGTTTAGCTTGAATTAAGTTGCGTCTTGGCATATATTTGATGAAATAACTATGTGTCTCATGTAATTGTGGTTTCTCCTTTAAATTTTGGTCACACTGACAAGCACTCAGTAGCAAGGAAGAATCTTCATTTTAAAGACTCTTAATCTCAGGGTTGTGGGTTCGAGCCCTGTGTTGGGCAAAAGATTCCTGTATTGCAGCAGGTTAGACTAGATGACCCTCATGGTTCCTCCCAAATCTACAGTTCCATGATTCTATTACTCTATTTACACTTCGGGTCAAGCAAATTCAACCACCATTGAATTGCATGGTGTGCCAGTTGCACAGATAATTTTTCACTCCATATTTTTGCATAATATACAACACAGTCATTGTAAACAGTCATTCCCGATCAGTAAACTGCCTTCACAAATCATTCGTTCCAAATAATCCCTTCGCCTTAAAGTGTTCTACAAATAATAATCACATCATTTATTTTATGGCGGTTTTTTGTTTGTTTTTAGGTTTCCCCAGAGTTTCAGTGGTGTAGATAGGTAATTAACCTTCTATGCATATATAGATACTTAATAGATAAACTAATAGTTAATTGATAATGAATCATTTTAGGCATATAAATAATAGGCATTCTATGCATATTCCCCAAAAGGCCACCTGCCCCTGTATTGACCTGTAAGATTACTTAGATCACCTGGGTAAATTCTACTAAGGCACCACATCCTACAGAGGAATAACCCCAAAACAGGCATTTTCTGCCCCTTTCCCCCTTTTTATGGACTGCTCTTCCCCCTTGCCCTTTGCTTTGCAAAGACTTATTTCTTTGCCCAGGATTCCCCTGACCCGTGAGATGAGATGTTGTTTTATGTGTTTAAATCCCCTGAATTCCTGTTTTATTTGTTTTTCTTATATTTTTTTGTTAATAGTCTTTATACTGCTGTTCTATTGGTGTTTAATTTTTTAAGGTTGGTTTTAAAGGATGGATATATATATATATATATATATATATATATATAGTGGTACTTCAGGTTACATACGCTTCAGGTTACAGACCCAGAAATATTACCTCGGGTTAAGAACTTTGCTTCAGGATGAGAACAAAAATTGTGCTCCGGCGGCACGGCAGCAGCGGGAGGCCCCATTAGCTAAAGTGGTGCTTCAGGTTAAGAACAGTTTCAGGTTAAGAACAGACCTCCTGAACGAATTAAGAACTTAACCTGAGGTACCACTGTATATCACTTTCTATATTGTACACTACTTAGAGCCAAGCTGAGCTGAGGGACTTCTGGTCCTCCAAACATGATTGGACTACAGTCCCTATCAGACCCACCCAGCATGGCCGATGGCCAGGGATGACTGGAGTTTTTGCCCAGTGGCAACTGGAGGAGCAAAGTTTTCCCAGACACGGCTTAAAGATTTTTCAATATTAACTGGTTTATAAATGCACATGTTTATAAATGCATAGTACATTATGAAATAATTGGACATGGAGTGGTCCTATTGTACTGAGACGTAGGTGAGACAATGAGGTGTAATTATGATTATGATTTAGTGGTTTTTGGTTGGAGGGGTGGGACCAGTAGATCATTCCGTTAGCATTCTTGATTTTATTACCTCGACTTGAAGCAGGACAACCTGCTACACTAATGAAATTGTGTTCTTGGTTTAAAAGGGCAATTGTTAGGCTGACTTTGGTGCTCACCGAAAAACATTTCCCCAGTCTTGTTAAATTATTGCTCTCATTTTAGATTTTTATGGCCGTGTAGGTTACCTGCCCTCGTTTCCCTGTGTTTCATTCATTTTCCTCGTATTGGTGATTAATGGGGGGTGTCGAACGTTCGAGTGAGCAGGCATCAGCAAATGCAAGATCATAATTAGTTTAGCTGACGAGGGCCTCTGATAGCGCTTGCATCTGGATGGAAAAATTACCCTATAGGGAACTGGCTGATCACCAGGTCTTTTTAGTGATACATTGTGAAACACCCGATGAATCAAATGCCCTTTCGATGCCAAGAAAGTGTTCCATACTCCAAGCCAAAATTATGTCTGCAAAAAGCTTTCCATTTGAAATGTATCAGAGTACAATTATAACCATTGTATTTTCTTGGCACCGATAGCCCCCCTTCCCTACAGTATGGCGTAAAGTTAAATAAATTACTTAAATTTGATGAAACCTTGAAATTTTGATTTACAGGACTGGTAATTTTTTAATTTAGAACAAAATCAGTTTAATCTTTTAGTGAAACTGTTTTCCCTCCACACTTGTGCAGGGCAGAGAACATTTAATAAAAGTTTGTAAAAAAAGAAAGAAAGAAACCAATGTTGAAATGATTTTTTTATTTTATTTTTGCATGGGGGGAGCAGGGAGGCAGAACAAGACAGCCATGTCATTGTTGTTAGCAGTTGTGCCCACAAACACAGCCTGGGTTTTTTTCCCTTGTGGTGTTCTTATTGAAATGAAAAGTTTAATGATATCATTATGTCACCGAAGGAATTTAACAAGCTTCTCTGGTCAGCGCTGCCCGATGCTGAACAAGATGGAATATTAGTAAATGTTGAATGGGCTATTAGTAAAGCTGTAGAGCTCAGTCAACAGTCCAGTTAATGTTCATTTTGCATTTGGAAAAGTTTTGCCTTTACTAAATTAAAACGAAAGTAAAAAAAAATCTCCACTGATAAGGCGGTATTGCCTAGTTTCATACGAAGTTCAGAAGTGGTATCATTAACAATGCCATGTTTTTCACCGATGAAATTAGGCCGTGGTCTTAGTCAGCTGCGGGAAATAGAAAGTAGCATAAGTAGATTTTAGTTTTATGTTAACCTATGTGGGAATTACATTCAGTATTGTGTATATTGTTAATAACGTATAGGCTCTTTTACAAGAACTGGAATGAGACAAACGAACTGGAATCGCGCACGCACACACACACACACACACACACACACTATTTGTAGTTAATACTTATAATTAAAACAGTGAATTCCTTGCAAAAAGCAGCTAGCAAGATCAGCAGAGATCATTTTGTGTCAAAATAGAATATTGAAATTCCGAGTTCAGAATCCAGTCATTAGAAGGGCACAGACACTAAAGTTCAAAAAGTTAAAGCTGTTACCGGGTTGGGGGGTGGAGAGGGAAGTGGTGGTATTTCGCACACCTCATCCATCACTGTAGGGTAAATTGTAATGAAAATCAGCGGTCCCTATTAAGCGCAATTGAACCTGACCTCATTATGGGCAGTGTGGTTTTTATGCTATCAATTGTTGCCAGCCTAGAGACAAAACTCCTGTGTTGATTTGTCCTAACTCCACAGATCACGTGACTTAACCTTTGACTTTGTGTCCCCCCCCCCTTTTTTTCCCCGTTTCAGAGACGTAGAGGCTCAGGAGTTTTCTGTGCCAACTGCCTGACCACAAAGACCTCTCTCTGGCGAAAGAATGCAAATGGAGGATATGTATGCAACGCGTGTGGTCTCTACCAGAAGCTTCACTCGGTAGGAAGAACTTACTCGTTTTATGCAGGAAAGGTTTTCGGCAGCTAGGCTGAAGTAGGGCAGCTGCGGTTAATTTCCTAACTGCATTCCCACCTCCCCCCTTTTTTTTCTTCTTCTTCTTCCCAACGCGGCCACTCTGGGATCAGATGTGATTCATTATGGAACATGCTGATACACCACGGAGAGGCGTCTATGCTGGAGATTACCAATGAGGCATTAATTATTTTGATACAAAATAAAGAATAAAAGTGGGGGTGTTTCCTCCTCCCACCCAAGAAGTTCACAGAAATATGTTGCAACAGAACTTGTCAAGATCCCCTCATATTGATCACAAAGCGGAAAGCTTGTAGCTCAGTGGCAGAGCTGATGAAGGAAGAAGGACTCAGTTTCTGTCCCAGGTATCTCCAGGTAGAGTGGGAAGATACCCCTGTCGGAAAGCAGCTGCCAATCATTGTAAACAGCACTGAACTGCTGGATGCTCTGATGGATAGAAAGCAGAAAGATGTCCCTTGTTAACATCTAGCTCCAGCCTAATAACTGAGCTTCAGGGCAATATTTTTGTTCCCAACAACGTATGGTAAAGGGACATACTGTCCTGTTCCAATGAACATAGCTTAGTTTATGCCAACCTGCTCCACCCTTCCCTTTTGATTCACTGCAGGACTTCCTGGCTTAATTAACCCTAGTTTCCCATTACATCTGAACTGGTAAACCATAGTTACCAGAAACTCAAGAAGCCACGATCTTAAGCCCAATCAGAAATGTGGTTTAAGACCTTGGCTTGTTCCAGTTCTGGTAACACATTTTGAACCACTTTGAGGTTTTCTTCTTACCATCAAGCGGCATATAAATATTACAAAATAAAGGAAAATAGACATAAGAGAAAGCTATGATTAATCAACCCTAATACCAGATATTAGCCAGATTTCAATGGCCCATATAAGAGCATTCCTTGAACAAATAAATAAAATTATTGGGTGGCATTCACCTAAACAGCTCCATCAGTGGAAGTGCTGTGTAAGGACTTCTGCTTGCACAATAGGACTTCCCCCCACATTCCCCTGAAATTGGCTTATGGGGGAGAACCCCAGAACAGCACAGGGGATGGGGGCAAGCAGGTTATTCCATCTGGCAAGCTGCAGTGCTTTCACAGGCAGGACAATTGGAAGAATGCAATGTTGACTTCACCCAATTGTATGAGAGTTCATGCAATTTTATGAGAGTTTTAATCCTGACTTTTAGTGTGAAATAGTTTGTTGTAGTTTACTTAACAACATATTCACACAGATGGCAAATTCAATCTAAATATAATTTCATCTGGCGCCTTTTTTAATTCTATTTAATTTTTGATCCACTGTTTATATCTTGTCTTGGAATATTGCTGTACTTCCTCTTTTGCATCTTTTGATCCCCCCCTTTCTTAGAAGTGACGGAAGACATTGTTAGTTTTGTCAGATTGTGTGTGTGTGTGTGTGTGTGTGTGTGTGTGTGTGTGTAATGTGTACACACACACACACACACACAGAAAGTAAATACATTATAGCTACAATTTTAGATATTTTGAATTAAAAGGTATCATAAAACATGCAAAGTAATCCTAATAAATGTATGCTGGCAGCATTGCTAATTGGTTATAAGTTGTAAAACCTTCATTTCATTAGCACAGAACTAAGATAACACCATCTTTAGTAGCAGTATTGGAGCATCGTAGTGAGATGTTATTTGATGTACACTGACATTAATGAGTTCAATTTAACTGCCCAATCAAAGCCCATAGATATAATTAACCCTGCTAGGCTGTGACAAACAGAAACACACTGAAATAAATGTAGATATTTAGAGGGTTGGGGGTTTTTTCCCCCCCTCCCATTTTTACAAAGCTATATAAACACAGGAAATTTCGGACTCCTCAGTAACACAGTTTGAACTGGAAGTAAATTAGTATATAAACTGTAGCAAATATGGATAGATCTCACTTTCAGAAATAGCTTGCAAATGAATTCACACCCTAATATTCTCTCCCCCACCCCATTATAACAACTGCCTCTTTATGTAGTGAAAGGGATTTGGGCGTGGGCTTCTCATTGCCCCAGTGTTCAAAGTGATGGTCATGATGGTCAGGTTTTGCAACCAAATTGCCTCTCTACTGTGTCTCATAGAACACAACAGAAGCCCTTTAGAACTGAAGTGGCATTAAAAATAAAAGCAGCAATTGACAGAAATTGAGATCAGTGGTGTATCTGGCATGTACTTCCACAGTGGATTTATTCCCCTCGTCCAGCCCATCTCCATAATATACACAGTCCTAAGTCCCATTTCTCAGTGGTACTAGAAAGCGTGGGAACCAGTGAGGAGTTGAGTATGTCTGTATGTTTGTATGTTCGTATCTTCCATTTCTTCCATGAAGTAACTGAATATATGATATACATATATATATATATAGGTTTACCAGGCAGTTTCCCATCCTGGCACCACATATGTGTGTTTTACAGTGAACAGGAGTGATGAGCAAGCAAAAGGAGAATCCATACTCACCATTCTGGCATGTGCTACACTAGAGTACATCAAAGATTACAAGTTTAAAAAGGCAGAAATATTCACTCAGAGATGTTATTTAATGTCACAATAGATATATGTAAAGCATTTTTAAACTATCCCAGTAAAAGAGAATTGAGTGTTCAACTTACTTGCCTGAACTTTGGGACCTTATATCATAATCATATTATTTCCTGCCTCACAGTTCCTCTTTGCTTACGGAGGAGCTTGCACCTCCAAGAACCGAATCATAGAGTGGGAAATTCAACCACTACTGGTTTCTTTCTTATGAAATAAAAGTTTTCACTTCTTATTAAACACCTAAATCATAGTGAATGTTCAAAACTAGATTTTTAATAGAATAAAGCTTGAGAGGGAATCACCGACACAGCTTGTTTGACTTCAAAAAAGAGGCTAGAAAGTTGTGGGGTGAAGGAGCCGTGTGAAGCAAGCAGACACCTCTGGAAAGGTGCTGGTAAGGAACTTGGCTTGCTTCGCGTGTTGGTTTAAAAATGCTGATATGCATAACTCATGAGTGACAATCATAGTCACTTAAAACATTGATCTTCAACAAGGGGTCATGATATCCAAGTAACTTAAGGTGAGAAGGGAAAATAGGGAGGGAGGCAGAGGAAATTATCCTGGTCCAATAAGCCATGGTTTTTCAGTCCAGCAACAAGTTGCGTGCCTCCTTCCCTTCCTCTCTGTCTCACATATTTGGCTTCAACAAATCTGTCTTGGTTTCTTACCAACTGGGAGATCAAACCAAGATCAGATTTAAGATCTTGTAGTTGAGAATATCCTCAGTCAATATGGTCATTATTAGGAATTTTCTGCACTCAGGGGACTCTTGAAAGTCACATAAAAAGTTGTTAGGGTGGAGAGATTTGATACTGGCTAAAGCACTTTGATACCAGCTAAACCATTGAAAGGGGGGCGTTGACACATTTTTTATTATATAAAATTAAGGAGTCGGTTTCCAGTGCTTGCTTTGACCTCCTGTCTTTTGCTGTTTCCCTGCAATGGCTTGATGTGGTTCAGCAACTATAACTGGGGATTTGCACAAGCAGTTCTGCAAAGCTTTGCTTAGCAATGCTCGTTTATTTATGATGTTATTGTGTTTTATATGCAGACTCCCAGGCCTTTAAACATCATTAAGCAGAACAACGGTGAGCAGATCATTAGGAGACGAACGAGAAAGCGCCTTAACCCGGAGGCACTGCAGGCTGAGCAGCTAAACAAACAGCAGAGAGGGAACAGTGAGGAACAAGTCAACGGCAGCCCGTTAGATAGGAGGTCAGAGGATCATATAACAGAAGGTCACCAGAGAGAAATCCAGCTTCCCAGCCTGAGTAAATATGAAGCCCAGGGCTCATTGACTAAAAGCCATTCTGCTCCGCAGTCAATATTGGTCAGCCAAACTCTGGATATTCACAAAAGGATGCAACCTTTGCACATTCAGATAAAAAGTCCTCAGGAAAGTACCGGAGACCCAGGCAATAGTTCCTCTATATCAGAAGGAAAAGGAAGCTCAGAGAGAGGCAGCCCAATAGAGAAATACATGAGACCTGCTAAGCATCCGAACTATTCGCCACCCGGAAGCCCCATTGAAAAGTACCAGTACCCACTCTTTGGGCTTCCATTTGTACACAATGACTTTCAAAGTGAAGCTGATTGGCTGAGATTCTGGAGTAAATATAAGCTGTCCGTTCCCGGGAATCCACACTACTTGAGTCATGTGCCTGGCCTACCAAATCCTTGCCAAAACTATGTGCCTTATCCCACCTTTAATCTGCCTCCTCATTTTTCAGCTGTCGGATCTGATAATGACATTCCTCTAGATTTGGCGATAAAACATTCCAGACCTGGGCCAACTGCAAATGGTGCCTCCAAGGAGAAAGCGAAGGCACCGCCAAATGTAAAAAATGAAGGTCCCTTGAATGTAGTCAAAACAGAGAAAGTTGACCGAAGTACTCAAGATGAGCTGTCAACCAAGTGTGTGCACTGTGGCATTGTCTTTCTGGATGAAGTGATGTATGCCTTGCATATGAGTTGCCATGGTGACAGTGGACCTTTTCAGTGCAGCATATGCCAATATTTTTGCACGGACAAGTATGACTTCACAACACACATCCAGAGGGGCCTACACAGGAACAATGCACAAGCTGAAACGAATGGCAAATCTAAAGAGTAAAGATAAATAAAATAAAATAAACCTTAGCACTTAGCACAATTAAACAGAAATAGGTTTCCTTGATGGGAATTCAATAGCTTGTAATGTCTTATTAAGCACTTCATATAGCAAGCATGCCTTATCCAGTATACAATCCTTCGTTCTTTTCTCTTCCCTCTTTTCCCTTCCTCTAGACAAAAAAAAAAAAAAGTTACCAAGAAGGAAAAGCAAAATGGATGGCAGCTGGAATTGGGGGTTAAGGGATATTTACTTGGGACCCGTCCACCAAAACTATACAGAAGACACTATATCAGGGCAAGTCTCTTCGGGGGGGGGGGGGGACCCTAATCAGACAACTAATGCTTTTCGTTCTTGTAGCTGGCTAGAATGCAAAGATGTATCATGCAGGTGTACAGTAACATATGCACACTGTATAGCAAAATGGACTTGTTAAATAAACTGATGTCCAGAAATCTAGTAGTATTTTTTTTTCCTCATTTGGGTTCACTTTGGCCTTATTAGAGCATCCGACAGCATCCACCATTTCTGCAATCTGGAGGTAGTATTTTTCTCCAGACGTCACTCACGCAAAACCAGCCGGTAGCTACTATTTTGATGGCTATCGCCTTGCAGTCTACAACAGTACTCCCCAATCTATCAAGGTCTAGTGCAATAGTAGATTGAATAGGTACCTGCAGACCCAGGAACAATCATCAGGAGCATTCAAAATCATGAAAGCCTCAGTGTAATGCTCCTTCCCTTGCAATCTGAAAACTTTTTTTAAAAATGAAAAAGAATCTCAGGAAAGGTTAAAGTTAAATGGCGCTGGTGGAAAAAGATGTCGGGGAAAAAGAAAAAGAAAACCTATATATTTGTAGTCCAGACCTTCTCCTTTCCAGTCTGAAAGATGCGAGAAGGCCCTTTAAAATAGATATTGTGCTGGTGTTCATTAATTTCCAGCCCAGTACAGGCCCCAGGGTTGCAAACTACATCTCAGGGGTTTCTGAGTAACGTGCTTTGGCCAAAATACAGGTTTTGGAGTAACATTCTGTAGAAAAGTGCTCTGCCTGGCGACTTATCTCTTATATGGAAGCTTCTTTACCAATTTGGATGTGTGTAGTATTAATGTTTTGCATTAGCTATTCTTTCTAAATTTCGCTTCAGGGTTGAGTGTATGACTCACTTTCCCAAAAGCCCTTTGGTTATTTATATGTAGCGGTCAATCTCTTCACTAGACTTAATGCCAGCTTTTGCTCGTGTCTGCCTTCATGGCTGTTTTTGTTACTTTAAAAAGAAAAAGAGAGGGGAGGTTTTGTAAAACTAGCCCATGAAGGGAAAGCTCCTCAGCGTAACTGCTCAGGGAAATAGGTCTAAATAACTCAATATCCATTCATTGGTTCAAGGTGCTTTTAGCCAAGCCTCCATAGATGCTACAAGGATCTGCAAAGGACAGACTTCAATTCATTTGCACGATATCGGCCCAGCCAGTAGTTTTGATTGTTGTTTTTACGAAGGGATATACAAAGAGATATTACAAGCTACTGGATGCACTGTCAGATTAACTTATTTCATTTAAGAAGTTGGGAGAACAAATAGGGAAAAAAACTTATTTTTCTAGTAAATATTAATGTATTACATTTCAAATAATGGTGCCTGACATATTGAATAATTATTTTCTACAGTGTACGTATGCAACAAAGATATTCCATCATGCATAAGATTCAGCGCTGGCTCAGCCTCGCTCTGTTTACATTTGCAAATGTAGCAAACAAGGTAATGAAGCAAATTTCTATTGCAGTAGGTCTCTTTTATTTGTGCGTGTGTGTGTGCATTAAAATTGTAAACAGTAACATGAAATGAATGGACTTTGTTGATATTAATGATTTGCTGGGGGAGAAGAAGATGAAAAAGAAGAAGAAAATGGCAAGAAGGAAATACGAGAATATTTTTACGCCTACTTAGGAGGAAGCGAAAGGGTAGCACGATTCATTCCAAGTACTTTTTTGTATTCTTAAGCTCTTAACTCACATTGTTATGCTTAAAATGATAAACATATATCCTCTTTTTATTGCTTTGTCTATGTTTCAGATGAAACATTTCAGAGATTATGTCGAGAGGTGCCACACGACTCCTTGGCACTGAAGGTTTTTATTGCATTCTGTAGTCGCATTGCACTCCCGTTTTTACCATATTACACAGCCGCTTCATTGTTTGGGTTTTTTTTTGTGTTTTGTTGTTGTTGTTGCATTGGGGCTTTACTTCTTTATATCGCATTGCAGGCTCTTTAGTCTCTCGAGGTTATGGAGTACAACTGGTTCCTGAATGTTGCTGCGAATGAAGTTTTAAAACGTCTTGTCTTATATCCAGTTGCCTGTCCCTCCCCCTGTTTTGTTTTCTCAAATGTTCTAGGAAATTGTTTCTAGGGGATGGGGAAGGGCTGTAGCTCGGTGGTAGAGCATCATCTGCTTGGCATTCGGGAAGCCTCCTCTCCCCCAGGTGCAATCCTGGGCATCTCCTGGCAGGGCTGGGAGAGATACCCCAGTCTGCAACCTTGGAGAGCCGCTGCTTATCAGTGAGTAAACAGTACTGGGCTAAGATGGACCAATCGTCTGACTCGGTATAAGGCAGCTTCCTATGACCCCATCAAGGCTAGATTACCCCAGTTCAGAAAGGTATGTTAAAGGGCCATCTTCTGATCCCACTTACATGCTGCCTATCACAAACGTTCATGTAATTCAAACTAACTTTTAATAAGAGTCAGACGCATCATTCTCTGCTCTAGAAAATGAGCATTTAAAATAAACCTGGGAAAAGGGAGAGAGGACATTGAGGTTAGGGTCATGTCTGACTAGTGGTTCTTTTGGTACAGGGCTCAGATTTGGAGGTGGCCCTTAAGGAAATCTGCAAGCCACCCCCAATTTTAGCTAAATCATGTCTCCGCTTCCAAGTCTTCTGAAACCAGTAACTATGGCTGCATTCCTAAACACACCTACCAGGGAGTAAAAGTCTCAGTGGACACAACATAACTTTTATTATTGCACAGGATCACACCACACAGGACCCTCCTGAAAGGTGTAGGGATCCATGCTGGAATCAAGCGTGGTTTTGGCAGAGGAGAACATGTTTTCAGGGGTGAAAACAGATGACCGTTTGCCAGGTGGTAACTTATCCACGGTGTGTGATGTAACCATGTTGCAACTTGGTCATCTGTAGTCTTCTGCCAAGTCCAGAGAGGCGTTTTATCACTTCTCCTTTTAAAGCTTTACGAAGACAACGGATAAAAATTACTTGGCTAATTTGACAGGATAATATAGGCAACTATTTAAACCACCAGCTGGATCAGCTTACCATGCATGTCATGGTCAGTTACTGTTTGTTCATCAGTATGTACCCAACACTGATATTGAAAGCAAAATATGGGAACTGTCACCCTGCATGAGAAACACTCCCATACCTGACTGCCACAGGTCTTGCTGACCTTGGCAGTGTTACAGAAGCTGCATATCTTACTTGTTATTGAATAATTCCTCCCAAGCCTGTTGCTCGACAAGCCCAAAGAAGCCCCGCAGTCTCCTATGGCAATCCCTCAGGGTACATGGATAGTAGGCTGCATTTGGCTTGGCAGGTCACAAGTTCTGCAGGGCTAATCAAGAAGGGGATTTGCTCTTAGCTCAAGGCTGTGTTGAGCTACTGCTTGCTCATCCTCTTGGTTAAGGGAGCCTGTTAATCCATATCCCTAGAAAGGAATCATGAAAGTGAATGTTTGTGGAATACTGGGAAGTTGTAGTAGGTGGGAGTGCCAATGCCACTTTATTTTCATCAACCTCATGTAATACGATCAGCCCTGCTTCAGCGCTTTTAAAGCAGTTGTCCTCCAACAACGCTTAGGTCAATGGCAGGAGCTGAAAGAGATAATCCATTTTCTAGTGACACAGTGTTCCATTAAAAACAGCCATTGTTGTGTCAGATTTTCAGGACAAATGCCAAAAATTAACCGCTGAGATTTAACTAGTTAATATCAGCAGGTTTGGTTTTTAATATCAGCATTGTTTTGGTTTTTAAAGTTTCTCAACTGCTGGAAGATATCCCTTTCCAGGAGAATGCTTCGTATGAAATGAACTCTATGGAGTTCTGTGTATTAGGGCTCATCCTACCCTCCTTTTCCTCCAGCATGCTTTGCAGCACAGCTGGTGGGATATGCCCCCCTCCTTGAAAGTTCAACTTTTAAAAAATCCTTGCTCCTTTTCCTTGTGGAGCTATAGGGAAGAGGATACAGGCAAAATTCAACCCAGTTAGGAACTGAGATATGAAAGCTAGGAGCTAAATGGGTTGTGGTTATGGGTGCAACACCAGAATGTCTAGGAACACTTTTTTATAGCAAGAATACAAAGCTTGCAGTTAAAATATTATGCTCATTTTTCGCATGGTCTAGTCCTTCCCCTGCCCACCACTTAATATTCTTAAGAGAGTCTATTCTCCAGTCTTCAGAGAGTAGCTGGAAGTGGGGAGGCACAAAAAGGTCCTCCTTTCCTTCCACTCTGCCTTTTTAACCTGAAATCTTAGGTCCAGTACTGTGTACTGAGCCCACAGCTCAGAAACTGCTTGCACTAATGCAATTCCCTGTTGCAAAATGTGCCATGAACAATGGGAGTTTTGAACACGGGTTACTCCCTAGTGTAACTTACACCTCCCAGTGTCATAACCAAAGGCGCTGACATTATTGACAAGCACTACACCTTTTTTTAAAAAAATGTTGCAAAATTAGCATGCATTGCATTACTATTTAATATGATTAAATAACTGTCCATGTATCGGGCTACCTGATACCACCTGCCCTGTTAGGTTAGGCCCCACTCATTGCCATTTGTAGGCCTGAGCTATTCCAGAAGGCAGGTGTGGTCTGAGGGCTTTATATTGCCGACCCCAGGTCTAAACCACTGGAGTTTTACTTGGAGAAATATTATTGCTGTGCAGCTTAGCTTCTAAAACAGCCTTCACCAACATGGTGCCTTTGGAGTTTTGAAGTGCAGCTCACATCATCCCCAGCCAGGTTGGCAAAGGCTGATCTAAAACAAAGAAATACACCTTTCTTTGGGGCTTTACTGTAAAATTTAACCTAAGTATAAAAAACCCATAAAAAACACCTTAAACTTTTAAGCAGATCATCTCAGCCTGTTTAGATTGACAAGTTGCTTGTGGCTTGACATAGTGAGATGTTCTCAAAATTATTTCTTAGGAAAACGTGTGGATGGAAGTGCCACTGATACTTTCATCTTCATTGACCTCACATAATACGATCTTCCCTACTTCAGTTTACAGCTCTTCCACCATGATCCTGTGAATCTCATTCAGTTCGATGGGGCTTGCTTCTGGATAAGTACACCCTCTCAGTGTCATACTCAGAAGTTAACCTGATTGAATTCAATGAGACCTACTTCCAGGTAAATGTGCATAGGTCTGCAGCCTTAAGAACATATCTTGGCACACTCGCCCTTCCCAGAATGTCAGAAGACACACATAGGGCTACAGTTTGAATGTTCCATCATGTTAAACAAAACAAAAAAGCTTGTGATATGCAGAAAATGAGCAGATCAGGAAAATGGATTTTAGTTCAGCCTTACTCTCTGAGATGCTTCCCGCCCCCTGCCCCCACTAAATGATTGGGAACATTCAAACATGCACCACTTCTGCCACAATTCTGAGAAGGTCCAGACCCAAATGACTGCTACCATGATTCTTCTCTGCTATAGGGTACTAGGAGGGCTCAGTCAACCTCCCCAACTGTTGAAATAATTCAGTGAGGTTAGTCCTCCCCACAGCACATCTACTAGCTGTAACCCTACAGTCTGTGTTTGGCCAACGTGCAAAGGAGCTCTGTGGATGTCCAAGTGTAGAACTTCTTCCCACAAGGGCTAAACAGGGAGGCGGCGAGGGTGTCACCACAAGGACAGAGCTAACCTGTGTGATCTCATCACATTCCCCATAGGTTCTTCCTAAAATACCTGGATGTATCCAGTTCTGTATTCTTGTAGTGCGAGATTCCTTTTCAGTTTCTGTAGCTCAAGACATTGTGGTGCTTCAGGCAGAAAATCCAAGTGATCGCTTGTATTTACCATTAGCTAAGATGAAACACAATTCACCGGGGTGCTCTACTGCCCAAGCCTTATTGAAATGAGTGGGAGACTGGGAGTTGTGCAAGAACAGTACGTGCTTAACTTTTTTTTCCAACAGGGAAGCAGCAGACCTTCCATTAGATTGTGACTTTGGGGTTAAGTCTCCCTCAGTCTTCAACCCTTAAGTGCACCTAAAATTCAAATTCACCACCATTGGTTACTGTTTCATTTTATTTCATTCTAGGGCTGCCTCTGTACTTTTTTCCAGACATGTTTTTCCTCCTTTCCCAGAGAGGGAATAAAATTCAGCATCTCAAAATACCATTGTCATATAAGGATGAGCAAAAAAATGGACGTCTTGCCTACAGAATCGTAGAATCAAGGATAATCTAGTCCCCTCAATGCAATGCAGGAATTACAGCTAAATAATGATGTGATGTTCCCAAAAGAACCCTTTAAATGCATAGCTCTGGATTGACTCTAGGATGCTCATGGCTATTCTGTCTGTTACGATACAAGGGGTATTCAGTTTTGTTTTCTCTATTTGTGCTTTCCATTCCCCAGTTTTCATAATGCATGTTCATTTCTACTCACAATCATGTTCCTGGTGTATTTCTTATGCAAAACAATTCTTCAGGCAGCAAAAAGATGTCTGTTACATCTAAACTTGAATAATAAAGTTTTACCACCAGTTATAAAAAAAGCAAAAAAGTTTGGAGTCTTTTTTTGGGGGGGTGCCCATACCAGGATAATGTAAAGAAGTCAAGAGAAATCAAGCACTTAATCTGTAAAGGTCAAGGACCCTGGACGGTTAAGCCCAGTCAAAGGTGACTAATGGAGTTTCGGCGCTCATCTCACTTTCAGGCCAAAGGAGCTGGTGTTTGTCCACAGACAGCTTTCCAGGTCATGCAGCCAGCATGACTAAACTGCTATTGGCACAATGGAACACTATGACGGAAGCCAGAGCGCACGGAAACACTGTTTACCTTCCCGCCACAGTGGTACCTATTTATCTACTTGCACTGGCGTGCTTTTAAACTGATAGTTTGTCAGGAGCTGGGACAGAGCAACAGGAGCTCACTCCATAGCAGGGGTTCAAACTGCCAAGCTTCCAATCAGCAAGCCCAAGAGCCTCAGTGGTTTAGACCATAGCACCACTCATGCCCCTTAACCTGTACTAGACACATACCAATTGGTTCATGTGGCAACAGAGTTTATAGAAGGGGTATCTATCCTCTGGCTCCCATCATCCCTGACTATTGGCCATGTTGGCTGGGTCTGAAGTTCAGCAAAATCTGGATGGGCTTAAAGGACGGTGTTCTCCAAGAAAACATTTTCCCATTAGTTTGCAATAAGAACGTTGCCCTTGCTTTGCACCAAATCCTTGAAGTTCCCTTCTATAATTTCTTTTTTCTTTCTTTTTCATATTATTATTGAGTCCTGTTTGGGACTCAGATAAAATGGAGCAAGCTATAGAAAAGGCAGTAATTAAAAAACACTAACAGGATTAAAATGGTATTTTAAAATCCATTAAATACAGATAACAAAGACAACATCACAACACCAGCCCTTTCCTCAAAAGTCAGTTCCTAAAGGCCTGTCTGAATAGAAAGGTGTTTACCCATAAGCGGAAGAACAAGTAGGAGCCAGTCTTAACTTCTGTAGGAAGTGAATTCCAAAGTTTGGGAGCAGCCATGGAGAAGTTCCTTTCTAGCATCCCCACCAAGCATGCAGGACAGAGAGAAAACTCCTTCCTTAGCTGCCCTTTGGTTCCATTTCCATCCTGGTCCTCCTCAAAGGTGCTTGTGGTGGAGTTAACCAGGAACAGGGACTCTGTTGGATATTTTTGGAGACCCATTTCCCTGAAGCCCCAGCCAGCATGACCAACAGTCATTGATGATGGAAGCTGTAGTCCTAACATCATCTAGAGGGCCACAAATTTCCTTCCCTCTGATATATAGTGTTGATCACCACCATTTTATCTTCACAGCAACCTGGTCTGATAGGTTTGTCTAAGAAACAGGCTGATCGTTGAACTTCCTCAGCCCTGAAGTCCAGCGCCGAGGACCTTCTGGCGGTTCCCTCACTGCAAGAAGTGAGGTTACAGGGAACCAGGCAGAGGGCCTTCTTGGTAGTGGCATCTTCTCTGTGGAATGCCCTCCCATCAGATGTCAAGGCAATAAGCAACTATCTTACTTTTAAAAGACATCTGAAGTTTAGGGAAGTTTTTAATATTTAATGCTGTATTGTGTTTTTAATATTCGGTTGGGAACCACCCAGAGTGGCTGGGAAACTCAGCCAGATGGGAGGGGTATAATAATGAATTATTATTATTATTATTATTATTATTATTATTATTATTTGCTGAATAGGGTCATAGCCTAGTGCTCTGCCCACATTGGCTCATTTACTTAAATCAGTGATGGGAAACCTTTGGTGCTCCGGGTGCGGGTCATTCCCAGTCAGGATGGCTGGTGATCAAGAATGTTGTTGTTCAACAATATTTTTTTTGGGGGGGGGGAGCACAGATTTCCCACCCCAGATTTGAGTTTTACTACACTCTGTTAAAAAACAAAGAAAAAGGAGGGCATTGCAGAATATTTACAAATATCAGAAATAAGCCATCCCCCAGTCCACCCACCTTCTCTGGGTTACAATCTAAAAGACAAAACACAAGAAGAAATTGGGCTAGGGGAGCAGGTAGTAACCCAACTCAATATAGTTGTTCTTAATCACAAAATCCAGCAGCTGGTAGCTGTATCCACCCAGGGCAGAAGGTGCCTAACTGCTCCTTCCTCTCCCAGCAAAGTTATTCCAAAGTGATGAACTTTTCCAAGTATCCCAGCCTTTTGGTAGCTAGTACTAGGGGTAGAACACAGAACATTGCTCCCATGGAATAAAAACAAAATGGTGCTTGGGTAGACTACCAGCAATCCAAACTCCTGAATGGGCAGCAGTGGTGCTTAATGGAATAGCAGATTGCCTGCTGCACCTCAAGCCCCATCACTTGTTCTGGCCAAGGCAAAAAGTGTAGGGAGGGCTGGAACCCCAGCACCTGCCATTTTTTCCCACTTCACCAGCTCCAGGTTCGCACAGCAGAGAAGCCCAAATCAGGCCTGTTGTTGGTAGCTAGGTAAAGGTAAAGGGACCCCTGACAATTAGGTCCAGTCGCGGACGACTCTGGGGTTGCGGTGTTCATCTTGTTTTATTGGCCGAGGGAGCGGGCGTACAGCTTCCGGGTCATGTGGCCAGCGCACGGAAATGCCATTTACCTTCCTGCCGGAGTGGTACCTATTTATCTACGTGCACTTTTGATGTGCTTGTGAACTGCTAGGTTGGCAGGAGCAGGGACGAAGCAACGGGAGCTCACCCCGTCGTGGGGATTCGAACCACCGACCTTCTGATTGGCAAGCCCTAGGCTCTGTGGCCAGCAGTTCCTTGGACTGCTGCTCCACCCTGTCCTTGTCCCTAAGATGGATAGCTCAGTTGGCTAGAGCATGGTACTGGTAATGCCAAGGTACAGTTGGAAGTTCTGCAGAGACAAGAGATCCATCTTCCCATCTGATCTTGGCACAAGCAGAGCTGGGCAGAGGGACATTGCCTCCTGATCCAAAACTCTCCAGCGCTGTGGATCAGCAACCATGTGGGATTGCCCAGCAGGTCTTTTATCTTCTATTCTCCAACAAGACCTCTACAATGAGAGGCCAAGTAGAGCAGTAAACCTTGTCACTGAGAGCAGCCTCACTCACCCTGGGCCAATCCAGGGACCACCCATCCCAGATCCAGTCCCAAAATAATCCATGAGCAGGGCTAATGCTTAATTCAAGTATTAAAAATCCACATGTGCACACAAGGCATCCAGAAATTATCCGCCGAAATCTAAACAGGAGTTCTTTGCCGGAAACAAGTCCCAGGAAATAGGGAGCACCCCTGGTAAGCATGGTTTGGTAAGCCTTACTGATATTCCCAAGGGACGCAGGTGGCGCTGTGGGTAAAACCTCAGCGCCTACGACTTGCCGATTGTCAGGTTGGTGGTTCGAATCCCCGCGGCGGGGTGCGCTCCCGTTGCTCGGTCCCAGCGCCTGCCAGCCTAGCAGTTCGAAAGCACCCCCGGGTGCAAGTAGATAAATAGGGACCGCTCACTAGCGGGAAGGTAAACGGTGTTTCCATGTGCTGTGCTGGCTCGCCAGATGCAGCTTGTCACGCTGGCCATGTGACCCGGAACTGTCTGTGGACAGCGCTGGCTCCCGGCCTATAGAATGAGATGAGCGCACAACCCTAGAGTCTGTCAAGACTGGCCCGTACGGGCAGGGGTACCTTTACCTTTACCTTACTGATATTCCCAGCACATCCTCAGTGTGGTGTAGTGGTTAAGAGCATTAGACTCGTAATCTGGTGAACCAGGTTCGCTTCCCCGCTTCTCCACATGCAGCTGCTGGGTGACCTTGGGCCAGTCACACTTCTTTGAAGTCTCTCAGCCCCACTCACCTCACAGAGTGTTTGTTGTGGGGGAGGAAGGGAAAGGAGAATGTTAGCCGCTTTGAGACCCCTTTGGGTAGTGATAAAGCAGGATATCAAATCCAAACTCTTCATTTTCTTCTCCTAGCAGCTTCCATGTATCATCTCCACTCTGGCATTACAAAACGCAAAAGGAAGTAGGCCCCTTTCGAAGCTTATTCACTCGCAAGCAAGCAGCTGGAAGCTAAGAGGAGGCATTTTCTGAACTGGTCAGTGAACATGTACGGCATTCCTTCGTTCACAAAGGCAGGAAGTGTGGAGGGGGAAAGGCCAGCTATTGGAGCAGGGGGTGGGGAGGGTGAGGCAGAGGGGGTAAGAGGGAGAGTTGGAAACATTGACATTGTAATCTGACCGGGATAGTGGGGTCACGAGTTCTGCTGTTCCACAAGGCGCAGTTGCCCAACCTCAGGAAATGGGGACATCTCATCTGGAACCTCCCACGGCCCGGGACCCTCCAGCAGTCGAGGGAACTTTTAATTAAATCCTGGTTCTCATTTAAATAAATAAATGCATGTGCCACCTACTAAGATGCCACCGCCGCATGTCCTTGTTGCTTCCTTCAGAGAGACCCCCTGTTTCAACGCTAACCAAATCCAAGGCAGCTTAACATATTTGCTCCTGATGAGATCACACAGCCCATAGTGGTATGGCTGGGAGCCATTTGTTCCATTATACTGCAATTTCCTTTCTTCATAGCACTTTTTTTTTTGTCTCATTTGTTTGGGAGACAGGCTCCCAGCCTGCATTTGAAATATTTCAAAGTGATATGAAAGATGGTGCAATTAAAACAAAAATGACTTCAAGGACCGCTGTCCTTAATGCAGCTCACGCCGAATGGATCGTAACTTCTTCACAGTTTACGCTCCTGCTGTAAACGGGAGCTCTGTGTCATTTAAAAGACCCCCCTTCCCTCCTCCTCTTAAGTAGCAATGGAAAAGGACCCAAAAGGAACTCCTTAAAACATGAAAGAAAAAACTGTTGAGATGCTTATGTGGGCAGCAAGAACATAGGAAGCTACTTCACACTGAGGCACAGACCATTTGTGCATCTAGCCCAGTGTCGCCAACACTGACTGACAGAGGTCTCTCACAGCTTCAACCTGGAGATATCAGAGATTGAACCTGAGGCCCCTTGCATTAAAAGCAGCTAATACTGTAGCGCAGTGGTTCTCAACCTGTGGGTCCCCAGATGTTGTTGGACTACAACTCCCATCATCCCTGACCACTGGTCATGCTGGCTAGGAATGATGGGGGTTGTAGTCCAACAGCATCTGGGGACCCACAGGTTGAGAACCACTGCAGTGTAGCACAAAACAACAAACACATTTTAAGCAAGCCCTAACAAGTGGACACTCAACATTTATCCAGCTGGGAAAGCCTGTCAGAACAAAAATATTTCCAGTTGTTTTCAGAAAGTGCCTTCTGTATATCGACAGGAATGGCGTTCCACAGAACAGCCCTGCTCCAAGTTACTGTGGAGCAAGCTTCTGAGATCTTGGAAACTTGGCAGGAGAAACTCTCCCACAGTCTGCAGCGATTTACTGGGAGTAAAAGGGATAAGGTGGTCTCCCAATTAACCTGGTCCTGAGTTCTATAGGGGCTTACTGGTTAGTATTAACACCTTGAACTTGGCCCAGCAGCAGCTTGGCAGTTCCTGGCCCTACAATAGGAACATTGCAAGCTGCCTTATACTGAAGCAGATCCATTGGCTCATCTATTTCAATATTGTCTACACGGGCTGGCAGTGGCTCTCCAGGGTTCAGGAAGGGAACCCAGGACTTTCTGCATGCAAGGAAGATACTCTGCCCCTGAGCTATGACCATATCACCCTTGGAGCACCACTGGCCACTGTGCTGAGGAGCTCCTCACACAGAGAGAGGGAGTTTTGCAGCCACCATCCCAGGAGCATTGGATTGCTCCTGAAATTTCACTTTCAAGGGTGCCCAGGGTGAGCTTACTTAAGATCAGTTACGACAGGACAGTCTCTGCCTGCAGGGTTAGGCACACAATGCATAAATGGATGAGAAAGGAAAAGAGAAAATAAACCCAGGCGCCAGTACTGACGGTTGCATTAGAGATGTTCAAGCGTTGACCTGAGGACACATTCAAAGTATGGATGGGGACAGGGGTGCCCAGAGAAGCCCTGCCCTCAATATCCTCATACATTTGCTCCCTGACCGTGCTGTGAAGGGAGGTGTGCTGGTGGCCTCTGCCTGCGCTTGCTTGAACCTGAGGAGACTCCTCCATGTGCTCAATGAAACTGCTTTAACGGGGTCCCCAACTGCATGGAAGGTTCTATTTGCATTCAAGTGCATGGGAGTAGAAACCTCCCTGTGCAACACAGGCAGGTTGGGGCCTGAAGAACAGCCAGGGTGTGGAGTGGAAATATGACAGACACAAGGACTTTGGGGAAGGGTTTGAATCTATGCTGTTATCTCCTCCCACATTTGAGTGTTCAGGTGTCTGCCTAAATATCCCTACTGTAGTTCACATAATGACTAACTGGAACATAAACAAAATAAAAATAAATTCCTTCCGGTAGCACCTTAGAGACCAACTAAGTTTGTTTGGCCACCTCACGAGAAGAGAAGACTCCCTGGAAAAGACCCTGATGTTGGGCACAAGGAGAAGGGGTCAACAGAGGACGAGATGGTTGGACAGTGTTCTCGAAGCTACGAACATGAGTTTGACCAAACTGCGGGAGGCAGTGGAAGACAGGAGTGCCTGGCGTGCTCTGGTCCATGGGGTCACAATGAGTCGGACACAACTAAATGACTAAACAACAACAACGTTTGTTATTGGTATGAGCTTTCATGTGCATGCACACTTCTTCAGATACATGCATGCACATGAAAGCTCATACCAATAACAAACTTAGTTGGTCTCTAAGGTGCTACTGGAAGGATTTTTTTTATTTTGTTTCGACTACGGCAGACCAACACAGCTACCTACCTATAACTGGAACATAAACAGTTCAGGGAGAAGAGGAGTCAAAGGCATCTAGTCTCCCATCAGAGCTGATGGAGTGGCCCTGCGTTCCTGTCGCCCTCTGCTGCAGCCTGATGGAACTGACAAGCTCGGTGACAGAGCTGCTTATATGCCACCCTCTTTGGAGTCCCAAGGTGGCAGACTCGTTTCTCTGTCCAGTTCCTTCTTCTCCTCACATTAACCCTGTGAGTTGTGTTAGGTGGAGAGATCATGACCAGATCCACGTCACCCCGAAATCTTAATAATTTCAACCTGGGTCTTCTGAGTCATAATCCAACGCTAGATAATCCAATGCATAATCAGCACCAGCTCATATCCACAAGCAAAATTCAGGACTGTATATATAGTTCACAGCCCAGGCTTTCTGATTTGAAGAATTCTGGGCCCCTCACTGGCACAGTCTTCCTAGCTTTCAGCCATTATATTGCCCTGAGCCTCTCCTGTGTGCTGGTGCCCTCTGGGCATTTCGGCCTACAACTCCTCATGGCCAGTGCCAATAACATCTGGAAGACACCAGCTTGATTGAGGCAGCTCTAAGCACAACATAATTGGAATCTCTGGTATAAACCAGAGTATATATCTGGTATAAATCTCTGGTATAAACCAACCCTCAGTCAAGCTCCAAACCCTCCAGACCAGAGTTGGAGACCAGTGGCGTAGCGTGGGGGGTGCAGGGGGGGCCGGCCGCACCGGGCGCAACATCTGGGGGTTAGGGTTAGGGGGCACAAATCCACGGGTTAGGGGGCACAAATTACTTGCCTTGCCCCGGGTGCTGACAACCCACGCTACGCCACTGTTGGAGACAGCAATGGTTCTCAATGCCAGCTGCCGGAAACCAAAGGAGGGGGAGTGCTCTAGTACTCGGGTCCTATGGGTATTTGGTTGGCCACTGTGAGAACACAATGCTGGACTAGATAAACTCTTTACCTCATCGAGCAGGGATCTTCCTCTGCAACATATGCAAACCTACTCTGGACCCAAACCAGTGCTTTCCAAAAGGGAAGTCAGAGTTCTAAATTTGCTCCTGCCTCCAGAGAGAAGAGGACCTTACTTTTCCCCTAGAGAGGGAGAAGGTCAGTTCACTGATTTTCTCCCCCCACAAAAAAACTTTTGCTTTTGTTAACAAGGTGTTATTAAAAAAAAAAAGCATCAGCCACACTCTCCCACTCAGCTCCCAGCGCTGACAGTTTAAAAAGAGATGAGCATTTCTGATGGACATCAGGGACCTGCTGAAACCTGATAGGGATGGTGTTTGCAGTGACATTGACTTCCTTTGATTTCCCTGAAGAATATTGGGGGTCCTGATGTGAAGAACAACACTTAACAGCAGCCTTTGTTGTAAATGAAAGAGTCTCCTACACATCCCGAGGAATAAGACGTGCCTTTCACACTTTGCGGTTACAATGTCACTGGAAGTGTCTGATTCGCTTCCAAGTGCTATTAAAGGATTGACATCTTAATGGTGAGATTGATACTGTGACAGTCTGGTCACGTACCCCCCAGAGCATCCCAACAAATCTCTTCCAAGCTGCGGATTCAATGTCAGTGGAGGTGGCTAGGAGAAGAAGCGCTGCACTTAAGACCAGCCTCCCCCACCCCCAAAACTACTGACAGATCGCAAAGACAGCAAACCTTACTACCAAAGTTCCAAAAACAGTGTGATTTATACTGTCCACCCCATAAAAGGTGGCTGTGTTTTGTGAAGTCAATAAAGCTGCCTAGGACCTAGCGATACTAGTATTAAATGAAAACCCCAATGGTAAGTATTTTCCAGTTTCAATTATTAGATCACAGAATCATAGAGTTTGAAAGCAGCACAGGGATCATCTAGTCCAGGCATCCCCAAACTCGTCCCTCCAGCTGTTTTGGGACTACAATTCCCATCATCCCTGACCACTGGTCCTGTTAGTTAGGGATGATGGGAGTTGTAGTCCCAAAACATCTGGAGGGCCGAATTTGCGGATGCCTGATCTAGTCCAACCTCTGCAATGCAGGAGTCGTTTGCCCACCATGGGGCTTGAACCCACAACTCTGAGGTTAAGAATCCCATGCTCTAATGACTGAGATTAACTCTTCATCCTATATGGCATCACTTAATCCTTGCTGCTTCATCCCTCCCCTTGTTTCTTTTTTGTCCTTTCCAGATTAATCACGTTAGTGAGCCCAGCCAATCAGGGATCCTACAGTAAAGGGACTGGCATCGCAAGGCTACTCAGCTAGTAATATTTTTATTATGAATTGATGTATGGCTGACTGAGAGTGAGGGTGCTACCACCGAAGTATGGGGGCATGCCAGGAGTTCAACGTATTTGAACTGCCAGCCTGGGACTACAAATGGGGATGGAGGCATCTAGCTTGGCGGGTCAGAATTTGATTCCTCCATCCAGGGAAAGAGATGGTCCATCACTGAGACCTGGGCGTAATGCAAGGGCATATAACATCTTGGAGTGGCATCAGCAGTGCTGAAGTAGAGAAGCCAACGTGGAGGAAAAGGAAGAGAGAAAGAGAGAGCAGAGGAGGAGGCACTGGAGAAACCAAGTTCAACCTTGTTCATTTGAAATCGACTTAACATGGAAGTTGCAAAGCACCGCTTTCCAGAAAGAAGGTCTGGAAGCAAGCCTCCTGCCTGCCGTGTTATGTTAATTAACTTTCTCCCTTTTGCTCTTGCTTTCTTTATGCGGTGAGGTTTTGCAGGAGGAAAGCATTCAAGTACGGGGGTTTCTCTCCTTAACATCCTGTATTCAGTAACAAACAGAACAGTCTAGGAGAAGCTATGCCAACTGACTGTACTGCTTGTGTTGCACATGAAAAAAAAATCCCAATTTAAGAAAGCACATGTTTGATATGACTGCAAACTCCCCACCCAATCTAAACGATATTTCGTTTTCACGGGTCTTTGCCATAGTCGGATCTTGAGTTGAATCCAGAGACTAACGCTACTTTGTCCCAATGATTCTTCCAATATATTTTTCAATCTGTGGAATCTGACCTAGAAAGAGTTAGATTACCTTCCCTTGAGATCAATGGATCCTCATTAGTCTGCCATTATTCTCACCTGACATTTAGTCAGAAATACAGAACACTGTTGGCAGAAGAGATTCTAAGCATCCACTGCACCTTCCCATTTCTTTGCTAGGAGGTAACTTGCCTACCAAATAGGTGTGCTATTAAGTACACTACTGCCCTCTACTGGACATGTGTCCACCAGTTCATCCTCAGAATGCCAAATTAGTTTATAAAGAAGTACTGAATGCCAGGGCTTCTGGAACATTGGTGCAAGTCCAATGAATGAATGAATGAATGAATGAATGTCTAAAGAAATGGGCCCAAAGTGAATCCTTTTTACTGGCCTTGAAGATATTGCAGTTCATATATCTCCACCATATTTGCCACTTTACTAGGACTGCAAGTGCTGACCCTAAAGCATGATACGGAAATTAATGAAGGCGCAGGATGCATAGCATTTCCTTGGCGTCTGCCTTGTAGGAGAAGGGTTAATCTAAACCAGTCCTGTCCAGAATTATTCTGGGCCTGGATTCTAGTTTACTCATAGGCCTAGCTCCTTAAATACCGATGTCATGTTCTGAATCCAGGTGCTCATAAAAACGGGAATGTATTCAAGTGTAAAGGATGCACCAGTAAACTATGGCTCTTCCCTAACTGGCTAGAACTCAGGAGACTTAACATCACCTTTCAGCTGCAGGTCTTCCAAATTCTTCTAGGCAGTACCAGTTTCAAGGAATTTGGCGTATGGATACATTAAAAATTCTGATGCATTTCATGCTTCTCTCAAACACTTAGACAAGGATTGGGAACTGTGGTTTTCCAGATGTTGTTTGACTCCAATTCCCATTTGCCCCAGTCAGTACGGTCAATGGTCAGGGATAATGGGAGTTCTGTTCCATCGATATCTAGCCCACATCCCTATTCTAGGGAAAGCATGCTCACTCTTGAAGGCAATATGCTTCTGGACAACAGTACAGTCATACGTCAGGTTACAGATGCTTCAGGTTGTGCACTGCGCTGAATCCAGAAGTACTGGAATGGGTTACTTCCAGGTTTTGGTGCTTGCACATGTGCAGAAACACTAAATCACGCTTTGCGCATGTGCAGAAGACCAAATGGCGACCCGCGCGTGTGCAGACACAGCGCTGCAGGTTGCGAACCCTGAGGGTTGAGAACGTGCCTCCCGCACGGATCACGTTCGCAACCCGAGCGTCCGCTGTACTGGAAACTGCGTGAGGGGAGAATCTGTTGAGTTCAGCTGCTTGTGGGCTTCTCACAGGCATCTGGTTGGCCATTGTGAGAAAAGGATGTTGGGACCAGATGGGCCATTGGTCTGATTCAGAAGGGCTTCTTATGTTCTGCAAACTGCCCCTAGGATGCTCCAGGCTTCAGTTCAATCTGAAATGTTGTAGGAACCACAAATACAGATGTGACATGAAGGCTGGTAATATAAACCCTGTTGTGTGCAGATGACTGCAGTGCCTAGAGACAGACAGTCAAGTCATATGCCCACAGCAGTGACCAGAGGAGGAATGACCACTGCGAGGAGCACAAAGAGAAGAAAAATGATGGCATATCTGCAGCAGGACAACCGGACGCCTTCATCTGCCCCACCTGCAACAAAAACATGTCTCCCCACCTACAGCCACAGCAAGCACTGCAAACTTCCAACATTTTAATTTCACCCACAAAGGCACACTCTTCCAATGTCTCCCGAGACAGACAGATGCCAACAACAGATTGATAAGTAGGGTCTTGCACTTGTAACTTGGAAGCCCTGCTGAAGGTTCTTTCAAACGTAGCTGTTTAAAGCTGCTATAGCTTTGGGAAATTTCTCCCTCTTGCTGTTCATGAGGCAAGTTAAAATGTTTTTTTTTTCAATGCCGTCTTGTCGAGAACTAAGTCAATAACACTCTCGCATATAGTCTTAGCACTCAGAGTCATCCAATAAAATTGACCAACAGTAGATAGAGGACAGGCAAGAAGACAGATGACAGGTCCTTCTTAAAACAGCCAGTCATTAATTCATGCTGTTTGCAGCAACAAGAGGTGGGAATCTCCACTGACTGAAGATGCCTTTAAAAGAGGATTAAGCAAACTCATAGAAGATAAAGGTATCAAGGGCTACAAGTAGCAAGTGTGGTGGGGAATTTGGTTTGGTTCTCATTTTCAATAATCCACACTTCCCATACTAATACACAAACTAAAATGCAACTAATCCAATTCACCCTTCTCCAAATTTTGCAGGAAATAAAGTGCAGGAAACTGTTTATATCAGAAGAACGTAAGGATAAAAATGCACATATTAGGGAAAATACCATGCAAAGAATCCATGTTATTAGGGGAGACTCCTTGCAAAAAATGTGTAATAGAAGGCAAAATTGCAAACAAAACTTTTATCTATTAGGAAAAAATGTCCCCTGAAATGCTGATTAACTTTTGCAAGGACTTTTTAAAAAATGATGTGGCATTGTAGCGAGCTGAAAAAATGAGAAACTGAGAGAAACCAAAACTGTGTGCTTCTAGCAAATTGTAATATTTTTATAGAAACTTCATACACACACACAAATGAAAAAGCCTTTACCAACCCGGTACCCTCCAGTTGTTTTGGGAAATCAACTTCTCTCAGCTGGAGCATGCTGGCTGGGGTTTATGGGAGTTGTAGTCCAACCACACGTGGAAGGCACCAGATTTAGGAAGGGCAGCAATATACCTACAAAACAATACATGGGTTTCACAGCTTGGGGAATTCCAGTTCCATGTTTTGCTTCTAAGCTTCTGGGGGACATCTAGTCAGCCACCATGAGAAAAAGAGATGTTAGATTAGATTAGGCGGACCTTTGGTTTCATCCAGCAAATACATTATGTCCCTAATATATTTTTACATGCCATATCTCCCAAACAGTGCGAGATTCCAGGGGAGCTTACCCAGGGTTCACGTTTCCTTTCAGGTACGAGGCACAGCAGAGACTGTGTTGTCTTTATGATATATGGTTTATTTGCACATATGTATAACCTGAACCTACAATGGAGCGGTTCCCGGCATTGCACTCCAATGGGATCTTGCTTCTTCCATAGACACAACCTAGAATTCAAGCAGACACCATCCGTGGCTCTCTGCCTGCTTGCACCTTTTCTCCAGCTTCTTCCTATATAACTTCCCAGTGACATCGCTCCTCACTTCTGCTACTCCAAGCTCTCTTTATCTGTTGAGGGAGGGAGGAGCCCTATCTATTTGTTGTCTCACACCAATTTCCTTTGATCCATTGGCTTTCCTCGTTGCTCATGACCCCAGGCGATTTCCTGGACATGAGAAGCTTAGCCTAGTTTAATCAGCTTTTATCACGTGTTGATTCCAGGGGATTAGCAGTATCCAACACACATCTTTAATGTGCACAGGTCTGGCTTAATACACGTGAGTCTGGCACCCAAGTCTTAACACTCCAAGCGTTGATTAAATTATAACCCTTTATTGATCTAGAGATTATAATGGTCTAGCACCCACAAATTCCTATGTTCTGGAGAACTCAGTACTTTCCATGGAAGCGCTTTCAGCTTCCTTGAACAGTCCCCTGGAAAAGGAACCCAACAATTCGCTTCAACTTTTGCTTTAGGCAAAATTTCAGTGGCTTCCCCTGGTGCCAAAACAGCTATTACTGCGTAGTGCGACACCTTCCTGGGGTTGTTTCCTCTCTTCCCAGTTACTTGAGCTGCAGCCCAGATCATCTGGAGTAGACGGCTATTACCACCCACAACTTTTTCCTTGCTTGCTCTGTTCCATGGGTTTTCAATCATATATATTAATGCAAAACTTTGCCTCTTTCTCTTCCTCTTGTTCCAAAATGGTTATTATTTCCTAGCTTTGAGAGTGTAACTATGACTTAACTAATTTGTATTGAAAGGCATTCTCAGCTGTTGGGATTGAACCATAGCCACAGAAAAGGGCGGGGAGGCAAAGGCAGAGCTGAATCGCAGAGCTGTAATTCCTGGCTCCAGTGCATAGGTTCAGGCCGCAGAGAACACCCCCAGTATTCCCAAATATGATCTTTAAGAAGTGCTGAAGACAAGGGTTAGTGTAGGCATATGCGATCTTGGCAGAAGCCGTGTTTCACTTTATAGCGATGGCAAGCCGACTCTGTTCAATCTGTTTCCATTTGCTGGTCAAATTTCTTAAAGGTTCCCTTCAAAGGGGCAGCCAATGCTATTAGCATTACTCAGATCATTTCCTCAGTAGCTACTTTAGAAGATGATATATCACTCCAGTCCTCGGTTTCCTTTCATTTCGAGAGTGGGAAGAGATAGCTGAAAATTGGATTCTGGATTCCCTGATACTGGGCTATGGCGCAGGAATCAACAGCAGGACATGTTTCTTATGGAATTGCCATACATCACTGGGCAGACGGCTGTGGCCTACAAAGAGCTGAGGCAATAAAACAAACCATGCAGTACACACAAATGGATGTAATAAAGCTCTGACTATTTGCAGTGGGGTGGGGTGAGGGACAGATGGACAGACGGACGGATGGACGGATGGAAGGAACACACACACCTCTGGAGGTGGTTGTGATTTTGAGTGAAGCAGAACACACTTAACCTTTTTACCTTGTGCCACTTCCCACCACGCAAACAGGCCTCCTCCTCCAGCTGCATCTGGATCTCCACAGTAAGGAAAAACAGCTGGGGCAATATGTGTGAATGGGGAACCTGTGGCCTTTCAAATGTTCTTGGACTCCAACTCCCATCAGCCCCCAAGCCAACATAGCCAAGAGTCAGGGATAATGGGAATTGTAGTCCAGCAATATCTGCAGAGAAACAACTAGGAGCATCTCTGTTTTATGCTACTCCTCCACTCAGAACAGCAACTTCCAAAGATGGTCTTTCTTTTTCTTTATTTATCATTGCATTTCTATCCTACCTTTCCCACAAGGAGCAAAAGGTGGAACACATTCTATAGTACACACATCTACAAAAAGCGTATACTTTCCCCTTAAAAAGATAAGCAATAGGTAGGATTCCCACCCCCCGCAAGGCCTCTCTCCAGCCCTTACTACAAGAAAACCCGGGTAGGCCTCTCTCATCAGACACTCTGACTTCTCCTATTCTGGACAAATTTAACAGGCAGGTAAAAATGCGTGTTTGACTTTTCCGTCTAGAAAGGGTTAAACCCGATTTTCAAAGATGTTTTGCCGCTATAAAGCATGCACACCCACCTGTGCATTTCGAACTGATTTTCAGTGGGGTTTTATCACTCTATCTGCAGTTGCCTTTCATATTTCGCTATCTATCTATATGAGAAAGGTGGAACAAAAAGACTTAAAGCCTATTTCTCCAGAATAAAAGCCCTAACTCTATAAGGGTGAATAACCAGAAGCAAGTTGGTTTGAGAGCTAAGGCTGGGTCCCACTTACCTGGAAGTAAACCCCATTTATCCATGGGACTTACTTCTGAGTAGACATTATGAGGATTGGACTGTAAGTGCTGATCCTCTCCTGCCTCCAGAAATCAAGGCTATGAGTTCGTTTCCTGACATTGGATTAAGAACTGTGAGCGAGCAGAGCCTGACATCTGCAGTCCTCATCATAACTGTTCAGCATGGATGGAACGAGCCTTCTCATCCACCATGCAGTTGAGGATCAATACACAACTGAAAGCTATGGCAAACAGTGACCAATACTCAGTGCAAATTTTGGAAAGGAATAAAAGAAAGCAAAAAAACGGGACAATGAAGTAATTCTAATACACCAGGTTCCATTTCAGAAGCAAGACCAGGTAATTTGACGTTTGCAGACAAGTAGAATTTTAGAAGCATTCCTAAATAAGAATTGGTAAAGGAAGAACAGAGATTTGGATAGCTGACTTGTGTGCTAGCAGATATATACTAGCAGATATATGCTGCCTTCTGTTCCCTGCTCTAGTCCAAAAGGATGAAATAGACACAAATGGGATTTCCCAATCTGGGATCTGGGCTGCACACATATAGCCCCAGATGTAAATCATCTGTTACGGGGGTGGGGGGAAGCTTTGGACCAAATCTAGTGTTCTGTTCCCCATTTGTTCCCCACACAGATTGGTACTATTAAAGGCGGTTAGCTTGGAGCTTTGCTCATGCAGTCCCTAATTATGAATTGGGATTCTAGCTTTGTAAAACACATGTATGCCATCTGTTTGTACGTATGTTTCCTCCTACAGGGTCAGGGCATGTGTGTCTAAGTGTGCAGTTATTTAGAGAGTGGACCAGCTTCCTAGAATTAAGCCAGTCTGCTTAACTGTAACATTGTCGTCTTTGAGACTCAGCATACAATGTTATGTCCTTGTTAACAACTGTGAGATTCACACTTTTGCACTTCTGATAAGAAATACGCTTATATGTTTAAAGGCTGCAAGGATGGATTTGCATTCCAGTAGGGCGCTGTGGGTTAAACCACAGAGCCTAGGACTTGCCGATCAGAAGGTCGGCGGTTTGAATCCCCGCGACGGGGTAAGCTCCCATTGCTCGGTCCCTGCTCCTGCCAACCCAGCAGTTTGAAAGCACATCAAAGTGGAAGTAGATAAATAGGTACCGCTCCGGCGGGAAGGTAAACGGCATTTCCGTGCGCTGCTCTGGTTCGCCAGAAGCGGCTTAGTCATGCTGGCCACATGACCCGGAAGCTGTACGCCGGTTCCCTTGGCCAATAAAGGTAGATGAGCGCCGCAACCCCAGAGTCGGCCACGACCGGACCTAATGGTCAAGGGTCCCTTTACCTTTACTAGGTTCCCCTTTCACAACCCACCAGTGCATCTCCTGATTAGGGAAGCATCCAGTTTGGACTGATTTTGCAATTGGCTAACCAATCCTGCATCAATAATAACAGTGAACATTGAACAAGAGTTCATCTGCTCACCTGGACAGCTGATGCTGGCAACGTTCCGTCTTTTGAACTAGCTTGGAAAATAAATGGAACTTGTCAGGATGCCGTTCTAGCAGTGAGACTCTACAGATCTACCCTTTTGAATCCTGCACATTGTCGTTTATTCAAGACTCTCAACTGTCAAAACAAAGGCCCCTGCCACTGATTTAATGGAATTGATTTATTGATAGGAGGTGCAATTTCTATGTAAATAATGATGTAACCCTCCAGAGGGTGGGTTATGAGTCCTGTTTCCAGCCACAGATTTTACAGAGCCTGTTCGATCCAGGCTTCCCAGTTGCTGGCTTTGCAACTCGTACTGTAAACGTGTGTGGCTTTGATTGCAGCGCTAACTGGGAGTAAGGCCTAAATCATCGGCCTGTTTCCCTTTTTGGTCTCTGTCACATCACAGAGATGAATAAAACCTTGCTAATGAGGAGGAGGACTGCAGTGAAAAAGGCAGCACACATATGCTGTCTTGCATTCTAGGAGTACTAGAACATGGCTCTGTTCCAGTTGCTCTGATGTGCACAGTGCTCTGCACAGACCAGGATTTTTCTGTTCTTTTCTAGGGGATCCACACTAGCAACGGGGAAAATTTTGTTCCACGTGCCAAGTGTTTCTTTGCAGAGAAGTGTACTGAGAGCCCTTGAATATGGGTGGAGCTTAGAACAATTTCCCATGGCATTACCAGCATCCTTTCATTGTGTTAAAAAGCATTCACGTCATCATTCCTGCTATTTCTGACGATCAGGCAGTGTGCGATGTTGCTTATACAGTCATACCTCATGTTGCGTTTGCTTCAGGTTGAGCATTTTCAGGTTGCGTCCCACGGCGATCCGGAAGTAACAGAATGGGTTACTTCAGGGTTTCGCCGCTCGCGCATGTGCAGACGCACAAAATGACGTCATGAGCATGCGCAGAAGCAGCAAATCGTGACCCGCACAGATGTGGGTTGCATTCTGCTCATGCTGTGCACGGGGCTCTGGAACGGATCCCGTTCGTAACCAGAGGTACCACTGTATAGCCAAAATGGCACTGCCTGCTAGTGGGAGGTATTAACAGACTTGGAGAAACTCCAATTGTAAAAAGCATCTTATGGGGGGGGGGGGGAGAATCCTAAAAAGAAGGAGAGAGGAACAGCCAAACGGTGGCTGGATGTGCTCAGTGGCTGCAGAATGGCGACTGCCATGGAATGATGACTGTCAGCTTGGGTTCAACATGGACAACCAGTTGGCAGGGGAAATAAAACTCTCATCATGGAGGAGGGTGTGGTTTTCTGCCTGAAACACAGAAAAAAGGAGGCATACCATGCTGCAGGATTGTATCTCACTTGTAATCCAATGAAAATAATTGATGTTCACTTAAGTAGATGCTTCTTGTAAGCTGTTTTGTTCACTGCTTGCTGTGCAAAGGTGGCATATAAATGAACGCAGTCAATCAATCTAAATCTCAAAAGCAGGTCATCATATTCTCAGGTGCAAGTCCGTTGCCATGATTAGCGCCCTGCAAAATTTCCCAGAGGAAATTGTTCCAAGCAGATAAACAATTTCTTTCTGAGAGGCATGGTTTCCCCCTCTCGTGGAATCAAGTCCTTCAAACAGTTCGGCAAGCTCCAAAACCCACACTTAGAGTGACGGGACATGAGGAAAATAGTAAGAATGAATTTGCCACTGGGTGGACGTGAAGTGATTGCAAAACCAGTAAGTGAGCACTTTCAACTCTCTTTGGACAACGTCCTAGAATTTAGAGAGGGGTGTGTGTGTGTTTTTGTGTGTGTTTAAAGCAGAAGCCTTATGTTTTGAGAGGTGGAAAACCCGAGAAGGTGACAGCAGAGAAAGAAGTTGTTTTCCAACTCATAAGACAAAAATGTCCCCTGCTTTTACTAATATAATTTGCAATTATTTTCTGCAGAAAAGGGGGGGCAGAATGCTATTTAAAGTAAGACTCCTCCATTTTCTTGATTCCCCAGTCTAACCAGTTATTGCCTCAAACGGTGAACTTGTTTTGTGCTGCACACCGCATGGATATTTCATTCTCATATTCATATATATATATATATATCACACACACATACAGTATGTGTATGTGTGTATATATAAAAATTGGGTTATAAATACTTTCAAATAAATAATGGGTGCTGAAACTGAGGTAAGATAGAAAGAACAATCCTGTTTTTCATGCAGTTTAAGTAATCCCTGTCAAAATGTTCCTGGAAAAGTGGGGGAGTATGAAAGGGTAGGGACACTTTCAGATGCCACATTTGCAAAAACCTATGGAATCCAGGAGATCCCTGAATGCTCAGGGGGATTTTCTGGCAGACATGGCTAATGATCCTGCCGAGGCCCCGGTCTCACTACAGAATGGTGAGCTGAGCAGCCAGAGTGATGAAGTTGCCCTCTTCATTGCTAAACAGCAAAGGCAGCTTCCTGGTTTTCTGGAGGACCGAGTGCAATGAAGCAGGCAAAAGGACGGCTGGAGCGCAGATGGCAGAAAAGATGTGCAACCACATTTGACAGTTTACATGCAGACGTAAGACAAATTACTCGGAAGGATAAGACAGCCCTGAGAGATGAACAGTGCGATCCTAACCATTTCTACTCAGAAGCAACCCCACTGAATTAAATAGATTTACACCCAGGTTCATAGGGTTAGGATTGCAGCATTAGAAACTTCAGCTGGTGCTCCAGATATAAGGGAATAATCCACTGAATTCTTATGGATACAGACAAATAAAATGCTCCCCCCCATTTTTTTTTTAAAAGTAACTCTCAGTAATATGGCTGGGTTAACTGTCCCTTTCAAAAGAAGAAGTTTGCAAGGGTTTTAAAGGAGGATAAATTACAGTTGGGTCCCCCCCCCTGTTGTGAACCACCCTGTGCCCTTTGTGTGAAGGGTGGTATACAAATTTTAACAACAACAACATCAACAATAAAGTACTTATTAGGAAGACAGGGGGAAAATATTTTTAAAAAGAGAGGATATTTAAGGGGCCATTATGCCATTGAACAGCTGCTACAAAAACTAAGGACTAATTAACTGGAATAGTTGCTACCAAAGTCTTTTAATGATATTCTATTTGATTTACAGGGATGATCCTTAAAAAAGAAAACTGAATGACGCTGGTGTCACTGCATGCCCCAAAATATAATCAAGAACTCTTCTTTTTAAAAGAAAACTATTTGAGAATGTTATGAGGGCAGAGGTTAATTACAGCAGTTTTCAGCACTGTGATGGATAAAAAACGGGCCACATCCAAAATATATGGCATGTCCCCCCCCCCAAAAAAAGTCAACCTTGATCAACAGTTTATAATTTAATTGATACACAGAAGAGAATTAATGAAGGACCAAGAAATTTTACATTTTTCTCACTCTGACAGGTCCAAATTTTTTTTGGTGTTAATCATGTAGCTGGTATTTTTGAGGTGCAGTTGTTTTGGTAATACAAATTAAATGCGGCTGATCGTTGGAACTTTCAATGATCATCAGGGCTTTGCAAGCCCCAATGAGCAACTGATTTTGCTGTGACCTCACCTGGAGTACTGTGTCCAGTTCTGGGCACCACAATTCAAGAAGGACACTGACAAACTGGAACGTGTCCAGAGGAGGGCAACCAAAATGGTCAAAGGCCTGGAAACGATGCCTTATGAGGAACGGCTAAGGGAGCTGGGCATGTTTAGCCTGGAGAAGAGGAGGTTAAGGGGTGATATGATAGCCATGTTCAAATATATAAAAGGATGTCACATAGAGGAGGGAGAAAGGTTGTTTTCTGCTGCTCCAGAGAAGCGGACACGGAGTAATGGATCCAAACTACAAGAAAGAAGATTCCACCTAAACATTAGGAAGAACTTCCTGACAGTAAGAGCTGTTCGACAGTGGAATTTGCTGTCAGAGTGTGGTGGAGTCTCCTTCTTTGGAGGTCTTTAAGCAGAGGCTTGACAACCATATGTCAGGAGTGCTCTAATGGTGTTTCCTGCTTGGCAGGGGGTTGGACTCGATGGCCCTTGTGGTCTCTTCCAACTCTATGATTCTATGATTCTATGATTCTATGATTCTATGCTTTTGGCCTAGCTGTGTCTTTATCTACCCCATTCCTGACTTCATAAATTACATCAGGTGTTGGACAAGTGGACATGGCTTGACCAAAAATCTCATAAGCCAAATGAGGAGGCCCCTGGCTGATGGTAGGTTGCACAAGGCTGGCTTTTATCATCCCTTTTATGTACAAACAGAGAACAACCCAGTCAAGCAAAAAGTCAGCCTACTCCATTGACTATGAAAGTGCCTTAAAGCAGTGTTTCCCAACCTTTTTTGGGCAAAGGCACACTTGTTTCATGAAAAAAATCTCGAGGCACACCACCATGCCAGCTGGGGAAAGGTCACTTTTTACTTATGTAAAAAAAAAAAAAAAAAAAAATAGTAACAGCATAGAATGTAATGGTTAGGCTAGCATCCCTCTTCCAAATATGCTAGGTTTTTATTTGCAGGGATTGTTCTACATGGGAAAGCATTCAGCACTGTCATTCTCCCATCTGCCATCTGAATTGGTACTATTCTGGGTCAACTTACTCTGCTGCATGTGTAGATGAAAATGGCACCACATGTGGGAGAGGGGGCAGAACAGGTTTCAGATACAGGATATTAAGCATACACGTACTTCAGATTGAACTGGTTGCTTGCTTTGCAAGTTTTCATTTCCCAAATGACTGCCTTGGCAAGCGCAATACCTACCAGGCTCAACGCTGGTCTCGCGCTGCCGCTTCCCGCGCTCTCAAGGACCCGGGAGGAGGAAGGCGTGAAGGGAATCCCGAAGGCGCGAAAACCTCATGCATGCGCAGGCCTTCCGCCTGCGACAGCCCAGTAGGCCGGCCGAAGCGAGCGGCGATGGGATGTGGGAGCTCGCTCGCTCACCGCCCCATGTGTGCCTATGTGGGGCACGTTACAGCCCCGTGACGTCAGCGCCACGCAGGCAGCCATGCAGGCAGACGGCGAGAGCCCCGCGCTGGGCGGCCTCTCCTCACCGCCGCCGCCCCACCTCTCACCGCCCGACTCGCCCGCCTCCCTCCCACGGCACACCAGGCAACGTCTCGCGGCACACTAGTGTGCCGCGGAACACCGGTTGGGAAACACTGCCTTAAAGTTTAATTCAACGTTACTTACACTTACAGCAGCCACATAGCGAAAAAATGCAGAAATAAGCTGTTGTAAGACCAGCGAATACTTTTGCCTCGTCTAAAGCCACTCTTGAGAGAGATTATACTAAGAAGATTACAAAAATGACATTGGTCATATTTTCCTCCTGGGCGCGTAGAAAACAAATACATCTTCGCTTTTTCCTCTCCTTCCTTTCCCACCCCACCCAACTCCTGGGGGAAAACTAGGTGTGTGTGCATGTGTGTTTATATTATCACGAAGGCTTAGGTTGTCATTTCATTAAAGAGCATGATTGGCATAAGTTTGGGGAAACCTCCTTGCAGGCTTAATTCCATACTCTCAGGACAATGCTAATTTTTTCCAAATGCTATAGCTGGCATCATCTTTCTCAGTTAGCTAAGAGTTGTCTATTGTATTGGCTACTCACCAGATTTATGGTCTTTCTCAAGCAGACGGAAATGCTCATTTTTTCCAGTTTTCCAAAGGGTAATAAAACATTTGTCATTGATCTTAGTTCCCGGGTCCCTTGTGAGTCTGACATAGGCCAAACCTTCTCACAGTTTTGTAAATGATGATATTTTAAGAGCTTGGCTTTCCTTTCAGACTAATACAGGGACAAAGGGCCCTTGTATTGGGCACTGGATATAATATGTAATGAAGATGAACATGCAGTTTAAATTCTCATGATAATGTTCTACAGGGTAATCACTCCTAGACTTGAGAAGTCCCCGTAAAAGGCCCATGGTCCCTCTGTTTTAGGGTCATAGAGGAAAGGGGTGTGTGTCACATGCAAACATATGCAGCAACATGCCTTGGAAGTTGTGCAGTGATAATTGAGAACAATGGATGACCATGTGCAGAAAGCTTTTCTTCCATCTCCAGCAGTGATAGCCTGTTCTCACAACATAAACACCAAGGTTTCCAGGGCAAATCATGCCTCAATTTTCAAAGGGAAATGGAGAAAAAACTCACTACCTAAATTAAAACATCATCACTGCCGTCTGTCTGTTAGCCTCTGTTGAGATAAGGAGTTCTCTCTTCCCTGCCAGAATTAAGCTAACCAATGAAATGAGTTTCAGCCTACCCATTACCTCCCTTTCCCCGCAATTTAGACAGCAGCTTCCACTCAAGACCGTAGTGGCTGGTGGGATGGGATGATTTTGCGTCCCTGTGTGGCGGTGACTGCCAGTAACTGAGAAGAGAGGAGCGTGGCACAAGGGAGGTTGCCATGGTTTGGCTTGTCACGAGTCTGAAGTGAGGGCTAGCTGGTGGCAAGGCAATTGACTCAATTATTTCAGTAGTTATTTGTCAGTTGGTGTTGGGAATTGTAAAAATGCAGACGGGTATGAGAGGAGGAAGACAGTAAGTCAGTTGGCTGCTGATGTCACGGAGGCACTTGACGTCACAGCCAGTCAGCCTTCCAGTGTTTTCCCTCTTTGCAATGCCTGGAGTGAATTTTCTCCCTTCATTCCAGAAAGTGAATTTTCTCTATTCATTCCAGAAAGTGGTTCAGGAAGCGAAAGGCAGTAATGCTAGACAGTTTGGCTTTTTACTCGATACAGGGAGGCTTGTACACAAAAAAGGAAGGGGAATGTTAAGCTCTTCAAATGCAGTGCAAAAAAGTGCAATTCTAGATATAAGATAATTCGAATATCTGGTTATATTGGCAATGAAGCTGAAAACAGAGAGGAACAACTAGTGATAGTAAATGCAAACTTTTACCAAAAAAAGAGTAATATGTGTTGGATATCTATTAATAATAGAACAGCGTTGTGATTAAAACATGGTTGGTTTCTCTCTGATTCTCATTTTCCCAGGCTTTGTCTGTATACACACACCATACGTTTAAAGCATATTCTTCTCCCCATGAATGTTTAGAACTGTAGTTTAGCCCCCAAAGAGCTATAATTCCTAGCACCTTTAACAAACTACAGTTCTCACCATTATTGAGGGGGGGATGTGCTTTAAATACATAGTATGTACACAGCAATAGTTCTTCCAGATGAATGTTGGTTTTATAAACACTGTGAAGTGATAAAGCTTAGAGACACTCTGTGCAGGTGACCCTGATGTCAGTAATGCTGGCTGAGGCTGATGAAAACTTAGCCCAAAGATTCTGGAGGTACAATTTTAGCTGCTTCTGGATAATACAATACTGAGCTACATGGACCAACAGTCTGGCACAATATAAATCAGTTTCCTATGTTTTTATAACTCTACTTCACATCAGTGCTGATATCAAGGTGAGGGACAACAAAAGGTAGGCTTTGGGAGGAGGTTAATCCACATGAGACCACAGCATAGCTGCCAACTTTTCCCTTTTCTTGCGAGTAATCCTATTCGGAATAAGGGAATTTCCCTTAAAAAAAGGGAAACGTTGACAGCTATTGACCACAGTGAATTGATAAATGTCTGCCTACTGCTCTGTTAACCATGGATGTCTTCTAATATTGGTCTTAAATTGTTATATGTTATCGTTTTAATGTATTGCTATTTAGACTGCAAACTACACAGAGAACATAACTGACAAAGGGCAGTATATAAATCGGACTAATAAAACACATAATAAAATAATAAGCCCACCAATTTTATATAAAAAACCCATCTCATCAAAATAAATACAAACAAGCAGAATAAAAAACCAGTTAAGATAGCCTGCTACATAAACAGGGATGGATCATTAAAACCGAAAAGTTTTAATCGTGCCAACCAGGATTGCTCTCCTTTGGGCACAGCACTCCATAGCTTTTAAGAAAAGGACTTAAAAACAACACCGGGGAATGTGTGTGCAGAAATCCCACACACAATCCAACAGGTTGATTCCCCCCCTGAGAATAAAGCCCCTGAAATGCAAACATAATTCTGTTTAAGAGTAATCACGATGAGATGGAAAATGACAAAAGCACAGATTCAAGGTTGATGTTTGTGTACTTAGCTCATGCTGAGCACAGATTCCTTACATGGAAACAGGCAGGGGATGAGTGGGTTAATGATGGGTTTCTTGGAGATCCAAAATACGTCTGTTCTCATTGCCTTTTTTTTAAAAAAACCCCAACATAATTCATAGACATGATTTATAGAACGAGCTACATCAGTCCAAATTTCTGTGTTCCAATATTCCTGCCAATTTATATTACAGCTCCAATTAACTATATATCATGACATGCTGTTTCAGCGAAGTCCGGAGGAAAATGTCTGTCCTCTGGCAACCTGGCCAGATGATATGGTTATGGAATAACATTCAACTAATGAGTGGGGGGCATTGGGACCTCCAGCAAACCTTTGAGAGACAAAATGGATGCTTTCTGTTGGTGAGTGTGTCCAGGTGGCAGATCCTTATGTTCCTGATTGGACTGTATCCCGGAGGTGAGGAACCTTTTTCTACCTGAGGGCTACATTCCAGGGGTCATTTTTCAAGCTGTGTATTAACTTGAAGCTCCAGGTGATTATGGAGGGCCACCTATTTTCATCAATGGATGAAGTATAAGGGCCACACTGAAGAAAGCAAAATATACTTGAAAAGAATGCAGATTCAAGTAGGTGGCAGTGCTGATCTGACAGTCGGAATAAATTAAAAAATTGTCCAGTAGCGCCTTAGAGACCAACTAAGTTTGTTCTGGGTATAAGCTTTTATGCGCATGCACACTTCTTCAGAAAAGAATGCAGTTTCTGTAATAGGATAGATTCATCAATGAGATCGCCATGTGATTTTAAATGTGATCTGCACACACACATCCCTCCAAAACATACAGCCTGAGTGTAGCCACATATAATTCTGCAGGCTTAAACAATTTGCTATGCCTGAAAATTTCATCTACTTCTTGGAGATAAAAGTTCAAAGTACATAAAATGATGTGTTTGGAGAAGTGTGCCTTAAGTGAGAGGTTGCACTCTGGGTGAAAGCGGAAGGCTGGTGATTTTCCATTTCACTATCTGATGACTCACTGCAGGAAACCTGAGCTGCAGCTGTTTCAGCAGGAGAAGAAACTTGATAAGGCAGCGATGGCTAGCAGTAGCAGAGAAGCTCTGCAATGATAAACAAGCTTAGTATCTCTCTCTGGGACCAGAGAGAGGAAAGTTTACTGAACTACATAAAGGACTAGACTGCATTGCTTGTTTGCAATAATGTATTGCTTTGTTATTTTCTTCATGTAATGTTGACTTGTAAACCAGTTTTAAGACTGTTCTGCAGTAAAGCTTTGAAACTCATTCTTGGCATAAAAATATTGTTTAATTCTACAAAAGGCCCAGATCAGGGATTCCGCTGAACAACTCTAACACTTCTGTGTAAAGGAAAAATGTAATAGACGTTTTTAAATGTCTCATTATAGTGAATGGGTAGAAAACAGGTCTATTTATTTACTTATTAGGAGTGGAATTCAATGCTGCACTAGGTTTGTTTTGTTTGCCAGATAGAACAACACCCCTCTCCTCCCACTGTGCGCTGCACTGCAGGGTTTCCCAACCTCCCCAAGCCAATTTCATGGGGCGCATGGGAGAGGTGGGCGTAAAGCCCAATGGTGCAATTAGACATCCTTGTATAAGCAGGGCTCATTAGGTGAATCCTGCCCTAGATTTCATACCTGCCCTTTGTCATAAGATCCTTGCGTGGGTTACAACAATAGAACCATACAATTATAGAAAGTAAAACAGTTCCAAAGAAAAACAGAACAGTATAGATTATACAAAACAGGTGGTTTCTGCAAAACAAAATACAGATCTGTAATGACGCGGGTGATGCTGTGGTTAAACCACTGAGCCTAGGGTTTGCCGATCAGAAGGTCAGCGGTTTGAATCCCTGCGATGGGGTGAGCTCCTGTTGCTCGGGTCCCTGCTCCTGCCCACCTAGCAGTTCGAAAGCACATCAAAGTGACAGTAGATAAATAGGTACTGCTCTGGCGGGAAGGTAAATGACGTTTCTGTGCGCTGCTCTGGCTTCGCCAGAAGCAGCTTAGTTATGATGGCCATATGACCTGGAAGCTGTAAGCCAGCTCCCTTGGCCAGTAAAGCGAGATGAGCGCCACAACCCCAGAGTTGTCTGTGACTGGACCTAATGGTCAGGGGCCCCTTTACCTTTAACTTTTAATGACTCAGATTGGAAAGACAAAGAGTGGCTCCAAAACAGATCAGGCTGCTTCCCAGTGAGAGTTGAAGATGCAAATCTAATGTTGGTCCGGGTGCACACCCCTAGTGTAAGTTAGCTTCCTATGTTCCTAGGACCAAGCATGAATATTAAGTGTTTGTCATAAGTGCATGGTTCATTTTTATTAGCATTTTTAAAAATATTGCACACATTTGGCACAACGTGTATTGCAAGTGTAAGTAATACAGTATATCCAATGGGGGGAAATGCACACACTTCCATTCTCATTAAAGTAAATAATATCAGAAACATGTTGAGCCGGACTTCCGGGTTGACGCGATCTGGAAATGGCGGATTCCCTCCGAGCTCCGGAGGGAATCGGCTCTACCGAGGATGGGTCTTAGCCGCGCCGGCGACGCGGGGACCCTTAAAAACCGCAGGCGCGGATGCCTGCGGACTGAAGACTCGGCGGGTGCCTTAAGCGCCCCCCCTGATTCGCGAAGAGCCTTTTTAAAGGCTGCGGAGGGGATACGGGGGTGGCGTGGCACTGAGAGTCGATCGCTACCTCGGTGGAGCGAAGCCGCGAGCCATAACCAGAGAGCGCCAACTTCCTTCCTTGAAAATCTGGATTGAAAGAACTACCCGTGAGTAAGACGGATTGGGACTTTAAAAATTTCTACCCTGAATTAGAGACGACCGGGGGGTGTGCTAAAAGGAAGTCCGCACCCCCCCCCTTGCAGAAGATCTAAGCAACGACATAAGAGCTAAGCTGGAGAGCCTGCCCTTGGTGGGGTGAGTTAAAAAGGACATTAACTTTCAAGATTTCGCTAAGGGAAATTTTATGCTGGAGAGTGGAGTTTCAGAAGCCTTCTTTTTGTTTTAAACTACCCCCCCTCCCGGGCTCGGGAACGTCCTGCCTTAGTGCTTGTGTTAGAGCCGCGGAGTTTGACAGCTGTCAAAGCTGACAAACGGGCAATTTAAAGCGGAAAAATTGTTGTTTAAGATCCCCTTGGACTAAGACACAATTGAATCAAAATTGTTGGAAACAAAGTAACAATAAGAAGTTAAAGGGTTGTTGAGTAAAAGATTAATAAGTAACCAGATTCCCCCTAGGGGGAATTCTGTGAAACTACAATGGATACAATGGCTGTGGATGGAAAGTTACTAGCTGAAATTGAAAGGATGTTTCAGTTGGTGGGAACCTTACAAGAGCAGAGTTTGGCTATGAATAAACAACTTGTGACTATGACCTTGGGAACAGGCAACTCTGCTGTTTGCGTTGAGGACTTGAATGAGAAAGAATCCACAGCTGAAGAGGAAACAATACTTTCAGAGGTGGAAGAGACTAAACAAGAAAAAGAGAAAGTAACTTTGGGAAGCAACATCCAAAAGCTGACATCTGTGGAATACAAGCAAGGAGATCTTGGGAACACATCTACCACAAGTCTGCGAAAGATGCAGAAGAAGAAGGAAGAGGCCCTGGGACAATATGGAATACAGGAATTTAAAATAAAGAGGCATGATTGGGGCCTTTGTTTGGACTTTGGTTCTGAGGATACAGGCTTGGTGGAAATTTTCCAGCAATTGATTACAAATCTCCTTGTGGGAAGAGAATATATTTGGATGCCTGTTCCAGACTCGACGACTGATATAAAGGGCTACCAACAAGAACGGCGGAGAGGGACTGAAAGGGACTTGAAAGCCTCGGACGTGAGGAACCCAGGCTGAGAATCTCGACTTTGGACTTTCATCGGGAAGGGACAAAAACCGGGGATGGGAGGGAGGGAAGAGGAGACTTTTAGAAAATCTTAAGATTTTTAGGTTTGGTTAATATGATTTTTAATTAAGACAAAATGAAAAATCGATGGAAGAGAACTTAAGTCCAACTTAGGAATATCAATTTTAATTACAAAAGAGGTAATAAGAAGAACAAGATGGTTAAGAGGAGAAATACCAATTTGCTGATATAATCTTGGGAATTGGGATGTACGAGGGGGGGTGGGGGGAAGTCAGGGAACAAGGTCATGAAACGAGGATTGGCTGAATTTATACATGTTTTGTTATGTGTCATTTTTTTGTGTGTGTGTTGTTATAAAAGTGGAAAACCCAATAAAATTAAAAAAAAAAAAGAAACATGTTGAGCCCCCAAGGGATCGTGCTTCAGAAAATGCCACCAACTAGTCTGATGATTCAACAGAGCGGTTTTCTTTTATTTGAAAAAGCTCTTTCTTTTCAAGTTTGTCCATGCAAGGCAAATATAGGAAGCCAAAAATGGGGCTTTTGGTGTAAAATGAAATTGGAGCGAGTGTTTTGCTGCAAATTTTACAGCGGTTATATATCGGGAAATGGGTTCTTACCAAAACACCAGCCATACAAAACAGGAGCATCGTTCCAGATCTCCCTCTGGGAAGACATTATTCACATATGCTGATTTCATTTAAGTTATATGATGCTCCACTAATGAACACAAGTGATTAAATGTAAACAGCAGTGACTGAAGGAATCTTTCATTATGTACAGAAGTGTATGAAAAACTGGTCAGCATTTTCATTAAGGCCCACCATTTCCAGAGGTTTATAACTCTCCCATAAACACTCTCGCCAACTTGCCATTATAAGATCTAGGTCACAGACATGCATTTCCCTGGTTAGCAAAAAACAAAAACCATAAAAGCAACTGAGCCAACTGCAAAATAGGACAGCTTTTCCACCATAATGTTTATTATTTGTTTACTCTACACTTGAGTCAAAGAGGTGAAAGTCTTGTAGCTACTAAGAAGGGTTCTGGCTCAGGAATTTTAGATTCCTGTTATTATTCTGCCACAAGTTTATGTATATGTTTGGGCAACTCAGTTAACCTTCCACATTTTGTTTCCCTTCCTCTGAAAGTGATAATGGTAACACAACAGCCACAAAATGGGACCCTAGAGACTAGGTTATGAATATTTCAAAGCACAATATTATACCTTCACAAATGGAGTTGGAGAACAGTGTTTCACAGAGAAATGGTCACAGCAAGAAGCTCTCTTGGATATCTCATAATAGATTTATTTAATCCCACTCATATGCAAGTCTCTTTCTGTCCAGTGGTACTTACTTCCAAGGAAGTGTGTATAAGATTGCAGCCATAGTTTAAACCAAATTGGTTGCAGAAAGCTATGCAATTTTGCAGATTGTGTGATGATGCTAGAATGATCTACTGCAATGATGCCGATAGCATCAATATGATGTAGTTTTCAACAGTCGGTCAAATTAAATAGCAATGAGGGCAAATAAGGCTGTGGGAAGTGAGGATGAAAAAGAAGAATGGTTTCAAACCACAGCTGTCAGAAAAAAAACAAAGGGCTGATAAATGGCACCAGAATAATGGGACTGTTTGGCATTGTACCTGGTACTGATTTATTTTCCAGCTAATCAGGGAATGTGATGATGTAATAACACTATTCAGCCAATCAGTTTTCAATGCATTCTGAGATCACTAAGAGGAAACGAAACTAATTTAGACTGAGGGCTCTTCTTTCAGGACTGGGCACATGGGTGGTCCTAGGTAATCAAGAACAACATTGTGAACATAATGATGTCATGACACTATGACATCATCAAATTTAGCTTATTCTGAGTGCAGGAAATACCTGCCGATGAACTGACAAATTAATTTTAGAAATCTCATCCCCACTTCCATATCAACAAACAGTATAACAGGTGCACTTCAATGCTGATCATGCATGTTTTCAGTTATGAAGCAAATAGGAAAATTATTAAATATTAGGTTCTACATCCAGTTTAAGATAATGCAATAAGATTCGTTGCGCTTCTAGCTATGCGAGGAGTCATTTTCTTAATTAAGCAGACCAAGATGGCTTTTCAAAAGTTTCAGTGCTCTGCAAACTGATACTGTGGAGGAATATCACACCCAGAAAAATATGAAAGAAAACATATTCCCATGAGGAAAACAGTGCCAGAAGACTGATCAAGATAATCTGGCAGTATAATGAGCCAAGCTCTTAAAAAAACAGAACATGGAGAGGCTTACCTGGATAAAAATGCTTTTTGGTGCTATTATTTTCAAATCAAATCATCATACCACATGCCTCCCCTCTCCCAATTTGACTTACTACACCTTTGGAAAGCATTAATTTTGCCACTGCCCTACAAAAAACAGATTAACTACTTTTTGAGTAAATTATCTAAAAATTAAGGAAGTCATTAGTACCCTAACCAATGCTGGTGAATATAAGTACAGCCCTGATGGGTCAGAACATAGGAAACTGCCTTCAACCAAGTAGGACCACCAAACCATCTCACTCAGTATTGTCTATGCTAGCACTGCCTCTGCAGGCTTGCAGAGTATGGGAGATTAGCAGCCAAACCCAACTCAAAACCCTTTTAAAACCATCTGCACTAATGGCCATCACCACATCTTGCAGCAGAACCACTGTAAAGCAGAGCCTCCAACCTGTAGTACTGCAAGGTGGTGCAGAAGGATGCCATAGTGATGGTATCAAAAACTGACATAAGGTTGCATTTCCCCCCATTTCCCTTCCCAGTTCCTTCATCAACTACAACAACCAAGGCAAAGTGTCAAAAAGCAGGCTGAAATGGATTCAGACATCAGCATGTGGACCTGACAGGATAGTCTCAAGAACAAAGCTCTCCCCTCCTCCTTAAAACAAACAAACAAACAAACAAACAAATCTTGGCTGAAAGTTTCCCAGGTTAGTATGATGCAATAATGGTTGAACAGAGGTCCACCGTCATACAGGAAGATGGAATACGACCCTCTAGTCTAGTAGATGAATGAACTACCACAGAGGTGCAGAACATTTTTCAGTCCAAGGACAACCTTCCCTTCTGGGCCACCTTCCAGTGGGAGGGGCCTGATATAAAAGTGGGCGGAGCAACAAATATGCTGTTTAAAGGTTCATGTCTGTATATACCCCTCTTTGTCCTCCACCCAAACAACCTAGAGGCATTATTAGAGCTCAAGGACGCATTCCAGGCAGGCAAAAATATTTGGGGGTTCAAAGCAGGGGCTGTTTGGGGCATGGCCTGAGGATAGCAGGAATGGTTTAGGGAGAGTTTTGAAGGGCAGAGAGAGCGGCTTGGAGGTCTAAGATTCCCCATACTGGGCAAGCTGACTAGGCTTTCACCTGCCAGGGATCTGGAGAGGGAAATCAGTGGCACAGATCTTTCCAAGCACCTTACCTGCAGCCTCAGGTGCAATAAAAACTCATTCATACAAACACAATAGACAGGCAATACAGAGACTTCCTGTACGGTCTCTATCACTTTAAAAAAACAAAGCAAAACTCCACACTACAAACACACCTAGGTTGGGACAGATGTAAGTGACTGAATTATTGATGGTTATCACTTCTTTCTTTCTTTTTATAACAGTTTCAGGCTACTAGACTCAATCTTACCTTTTCGCCCTTGGTGTGTGAAGAGTCAGTGAATAACTTTGACAAGTTGTTATTTGGCCTTGAGTTGCCAGCGTGGTGTGAACAGATGAGAAGACCGTCATTTTCTGTTCAAGAGAAGGAACGGGAGGAAACACAGGAGAAGAATTACATTTCTGCCTGATGACCGCTAGCTATCTAATCACACCACAAGGACGTTGACCCTTTGCTTTAAAGGAAAATAACCTTATGATTCCCACAAGAAATTATTAATGGGCTGTTATTCAGGTATGCTGAATGACGTACACGCTTGCATCTATAATAAATAGACAGTTGTACACAGCTCACTTGGTCCTACATTCATGTAAAGGAAAGTGTAATGACAGTTGTACATAAATCTGTTAAGCGGCAATTATTCCCCTTTCTCCAACCACCCAATCCCCTTCCTTCTCCCCATAAAGCAATTTAGGAAGAGGGAGATCATACCAGGTGTATTACTACCCCGGGTAGTAAGGTAATTACTGCATTGGGAAATTCAAATATCTGGTATTGAGCAGAGCCAAATATTCATACCACAGTGCCCAGCCAGCTTCACTCCCCTTGACACAAGTTTTTTCTGTTGCCATTTTTCTGTTCCATGCACCCTACCGCATTGACCCTACACAATTTGGTGAGTTTATTTCTTCTGGCCTGGGGGCACTGCTTTTTTTTTCTTTTTTTTTAATCCCACCAGCCTAATTGTCCATAAAAATCTCAAATCCCAGTATCAGATTTCTGAGAGTTAATGGAGCTGCTTCTTTTCTCAGCTGTTAGGGCATTAGTCTTGAGAGGAGGTCAAACCTTCTGCTTTAATGATTACCTCTAAGACGCTGGATTATGAACAAGTAGCTGTGACCAATCTGAATGTAAATGGGAGATAGAAAGTACTGATCGTTTTAAAGAGATGTTTCAAATTGCATCCCCGTGTTCGTTATCTGAACCAGCATGTCAGCACAAAGACCATATTTAACACAATCCTCTTCTTTTCCAGGGGGAAAAAAATCTGATTGAGAGAAAGCCTCAGGCATTGTTAAGAACAGAAGCCATGCAAAGGTTTTCTGCACAGCAAAGGGGTCATACAGACGTATTAGCAATCATGGTAATAAAAGTTTATTTCCAAATTTCTAGGTGTAAAGTAAGTGGTAAGTACTACTTACTGAAATCCATTAGGGCTTCCTTTTCTGCACTGATATGGCAGCCATCCTTTCTTTGAGGGAAAGGACAGCTGTGGCCACGATTGCTGCTGACTCTCCAGCTGTATAGCCCAGCTCTTATTAACCTCTTCTGGTGTAGCTGCTTTGCACCTGTATTCAAGAGAGTGCATAGAAATTCAATAGCTTTTATTGCAATTATCTGTATGTTTTTAATAGATCTTTTATGTTAATATATTTTTAAAAATTCTATTAATGATTAATTGTTTTTAATGATTGTTCATAGAATTATAGGTTGCTGCTGCTTTTCTACTATGTCTTTAGCTGTTCCTGGTTTATCTATAAGCCAGGCAGGATATAAATACAACAACAACTGGCCAAGTTTTTTAGGAGCAGAGTTGCAGTCTAAGCTAGCAAATATTATCCATTCTTTTTGGTATGGCAACCCACAAGTCAAAATTTAGCTGGTTTGATGACCCATCGATTTACTGTCACATGGATTTTGGGTTATAGGCCTTCTCTGCTGCCCATGACTGTTAAAATGTAAGGCTTGTGGCTTTCCGGCATTTGGTTACAAGTGTCAACACAGCATTATAATATGCCAATGAAGCAAAAAGTTGCAAGAGAGGCATTAATCATACCAGTAAATGATTACAAGTGATAATTATTTGGGGTTTATTTATAAAAGCAGTAAAACCTATTTGCACAGCCTTTGCTACCCACAGGTTGGGAAGGGCTGGCATATACCGTACCTCTCCTCCACCCAAAATTCAGCCACAAAGTTCAGTATGTGAGCAAACAGGATCTTATGAACACATTCACATGGTGTTTATTCTCATTTCAGGTGAGTTTTTCCGTCCATCGGTTGCTCTGCCGCGCATGTGATGAAAAATCTATAACTGAAAAAATAAACTGACGGTGGATGTTTCAAGGAAGACAGCTTCTGAAGGAAAAGAGTGAACAACACAGCACAGACAGCTGTGTCCAGTGGTGGTTTTGCACTAGTGGAAAAGTTTTTTGTTTCTGCAAAGCCAGGCACCTGATATTTGCCCACCTCCTCGTATGCAGTGCAGCCCCTGTGCTCCCAGAAAGCCTCTCCAGAAGGAAGAGGGATTATCCGAAGCAGTGTGGAATATGATTTTGAAGTCTGTGATTGGAAGAACAGATTGGTGAAAATAGAGTGCCTTGCCTTGTGGTAGTTAAGGCACTTCCACCATTGCAAAGTCACCATGTGATACAATCCTATACTAAACAAATAAACATCCCCAGCACACACACACACACACACACACACACACACACGCACACCCCACACCTGGGAAGATGACTGGACTTTTCTTAAACAGAGATATTCTTTGAATATAATCTAAGAGGCGCATCACAATGATAGTTGGATGGAAACAAAAAATAGGAAATAATTCACCTCAACACCTGGATAGCTCAGTTGGTAGAGCAGAGCTTTCCAAACTTTTCATGTTGGTGACACAATTTTTAGACATGCATCATTTCACAAGACAGCAATTCAGTTTTACTATCAAACCAGAGGATAATCTAATCCCTTTCCAGCCCCAGAAGGAGTATGGGAAACGTTTGTGTGACACACTGCAGCTGACACACTAACGTGTCACGACACACAGTTTGGAAAGCTCTGTGGTAGAGCACGAGACTCTTAAACGCAAGGTCATGGGTTGAAGCCCCATGTTGGACCAAAGAGTCCGGGACTGCAGGGGGTTGGAGTAGATGGCTCTTGTGGTCCCTTCCAGCTCTACAATGCTATGATCCTATCTGTATGTCATCCTATCTGTGTGCAGACATGGAAGACGACAAACCTAGGGGTCAGGAGGGATAGGAGAAAAATCTTTGCCAGTGATAAACAATATGTACCATTTCCCAGAAATGCAAGTTATAGCTGAGTGAAGTATGGAGGGAGGGGTATTAGTGGGGAGGACATGAGGTGAATAGAGATTGGTGGTAGAACAGGAGCTGGGAGAAATTGTGGGGGGGGGGGAGAGAAGGAGCAGGAAGAGGAAAGGGTAAAAGCAGAGCGTTATCTGCAGAGGCTGGTTCATTGGGACGAATAGGGCATTGCCCCACCAATATCAGTCTTCCCTCAGCCAGCCTCCACATGCCTGTCTTCTTACTTGCGATAAGTCCAGGGGGTTGCACTGTCTGACAGCTTCATCTCAGTGTTGCCGCTGTAGAACTCAGCGGAAAGGAGGATGGGGGCCAACCTGGATTTAGTTGGCTCTGCCTGTCATTGACTGCATACCCTCCAACATTCCGCTGATGAAAATCGGGATGCGCATCTTTTGATGCCACACTTTTGCGGGAGGAGTCAGCTGAGAGAGCATGGCACCGCTGCAAACGCTGGCTCATCCTCCTCCCCAAGCTCAGTGGTGGCTGCGCTGGCGGGAGAGAAAATGGGACACCCTGGGATCAAATCAAAAGCCAGGATGGCTTCTGTAATTCCCAGATGTCCTGGGAAAACCGGGTATGCGACTGTGGCTGCAGCCATCATTGATTCTGACTCTACCTACTGTTGGCCTCCTATATTATGCCTTACCAGCCTCAGTGGCTACCAACTACCATTGCAAATGAATAATAAATTGGTTTAAACTGGCAGCATGCAGCTTAACTAACTAACTAACTAACTAAATAAATACATACATACATACATACATACATACATACATACATAAATACATACCTGCAACAGTGAGAGAAGCTGAACACTCCTGACTGAAGATACACATTTTAAGACAAGCACATGAATGCTAATCCAGAAGTTGCCCCTTCTCCACCATCAATTAATGAAGGACAGCATTCCTTGAAATGGATTTTTTGGAAATGGTGCTGAGCAAAAAATTCCATTTATTAGGCAGTTCTTAATAGTACGGCTCATACCCCCAAATCACGACGCCAACACAAACAAAATTCCCATTGCATCAAGTCTGCTGTAGCAATAATGACTTGAAAGAAAGTTGGGGGGGGGAATCACAAATATTTTCAATGCTTCTTTTAACTGGTTGGAAATTACTTGACAACCCATCCCATGAGAAGTGGGATAAAAACCTAAGTGACAAACAGCAACCCCCCGAACCTTCCAGTAAAGCAACCTCGTGGGAGCCTTTCGCTTGCTGTTTCAATTCTGTTGCCATTTGAAGGCACGTTTATTCATTGAAGCCTCTGGGAGGAACTGAGATAGCAGGGCCATACATGACACTTAGAGTCTGCACAATGTGTTTTATGAGGCTTGCTTCAATATTGCATGCATTTCCCCCCTTTTGTAAGATTTTATATATTGTTGTACACCAGCAGGCAACCATCAGATGGTGATAAAACTACCACAACAACTACTTCCTTATTCCCTTCACACTCACCTGCCAGGTGCTCAAGCTGTCCTTGCCCTCATGCCTTTAGCTGGTGTCCAAAAGCAGTGGGCCATGCCAAGCAAGGGTAGAAACTCAAGAATTATGAAATATGTTATGGTATCCTTTTGACTTGTTTTAGAATAATGCCCTATCTGCCTGTATCTATAAATTTATTAATTTATAAAAAATGTAATTTATAAAAATGTAGTTTTGTTTTGTATCCCTATATTGCATTTCTATGAAACATTTCCAGGTGGTTTATTTAAAAGAAAAATGATAATGAGTGACATCCAACATTGCATGCGCAGACTTCTGCTTCAACCATGGGACTTCCTTTTCCTCTCTTCATCCCTGAAGTCTACTGTAACCCTACCAAAAAAAATCTGCTTTAGGGGATCCCCCCCCCCGTTTTCCATGGCAAAGTTTTAGGGCACACACTGCAGAGGAAGTTGGACCCTCAGTTCCACCAGTGGCGTCCATTTTGATAGTGGAAGGACACGGTTGTAAAGTGGTACCTCGGGTTAAGAACTTAATTCGTTCTGGAGGTCCATTCTTAACCTGAAACTGTTCTTAACCTGAGGTACCACTTTAGCTAATGAGGCCTCCCGCTGCCGCCGTGCAATTTCTGTTCTGATCCTGAAGCAAAGTTCTTAACCCAAGGTACTATTTCTGGGTTAGCGGAGTCTGTAACCTGAAGCGTCTGTAACCCAAGGTACCACTGTATTGCATCCACAAACCATTATGTAACCTCCAACATTTCTCTGATGAAAATAGGGACATCCCATAATGATATTTTTACTATTTACCCCAACACATCTTACTGGGTTGCCCCATCCACTCTGGGCAGTTTCCAACATATATACAAACATAATAAAACATTAAAATTAAAAAACAAAACAAAACAAAAAACCACTTCCCTAAACAGGACTGCCTTCAGACAGCTTGGGGGTCGGAAAACTCCATGCCCTCCAACATTTCTCCAATGAAAATAGGGACAACCAAGGAAAAGTGGGACATTCCGGGATCAAATTAGAAATCGGGACAGCTTCTCTGAATCAGGAACGTCCCTGGAAAATAGGAACAACTTGGAGGGTCTGCCATTACTGATTACATAAGTTGGTCTGGGATTTATTGAGAACTGCAGTTTGAAATATCAGCTGTTTGCTTGAGACAATGAGAGTCTAGACAATGGGAGGTGGAGGGGAAGAGGTAAGGGACACCGTTTTGGTGAGGTGGTTGCATCTATTTTTATACTGGCCAGACACTTGTGTGATGGAGTCCGCTAATTTTAAGTGCAGATGTTTATGGATATTCACTGCCTAATTGTTACTGATACTGCATTGACTTTGTCGTTTCCTTAATGTGCTGGTATTCCAAAGCATACGGTCTCCACTCCACACGGAGGCCTCTTCATGATTCACATAATACAACACCCACACCCACACCCATTTTAGGGATGAAAATATAAGGCCCCTCTATGCCTAATTTCATGCAGTTATCAAGAAAGGAAACAAGAGGGGAGAAAGAGAAAAGGGGTTGGGCCCACCATCCAATTTGAGCACTGGCACTGCCCACTTTAGACCCCGGGACCTGCCCATCACCAATATTTGGCCCATAACAGATAAGCCCAGAGAGAATGCAACCCTCAGATGAACAATTGGTGTTGCCTTACGTTCATGGCAGGGGGGTCTGATCCTGCTCCTCCGCCACAAATCAGAGAACTGGTTGAACCTGTTTCTGAGTGGAAGCAACTTGTGTAAAGGAGTTTGCCATACAGACCTAACCTTTTCACTGACCTTTTCATTGTGGCAAGCTTCTGCCTGATCTGTGAAGGCCATTTTTATCTGTAATCTCACCCTTTGTTGCTTTCAAAATACGTATTCTCGGTGTGTATTTCATGCATTTTAAATGTAGTACTATAGAGTGATATAGCTATGGTTATAGCTATAGATAGATATAATTCACCGTGAGTGCCACACAGGCATTAGGAAATTGGGGCAGACATTTTTCTATCCCCCAAAATTAAATGCATTTTCACCCAATCACCAAATTATGAAAATGTTGGGATCTCCATTTAGAATGAATCAAGGTTGTGAAAAGCAATGGACCAGGAAAAGTTAAGTCGAAATTGTTACTAGAGGAAGCTTAGTGATGGTACCCTAAGTTCCCTTCTTGTATTCCCATTCCAACGCCACCATTTGGATGATGAACTGGAAGAAATAGAAGATTCCAGGATGTATTGGAGTTTGTACAAGCTTATGCATGCTGGCACTTCTTTTTGGCTCTCCCCTTCTAGGAATTTTTCAATTGCCATATGAAAAATGATGTCAACCACGAGGTATAATTCTACTGCTATTTCACTTTTACATCCGCTCCAACCACCCACCTTACTCTGGCGACTTATACTAACAAGTGAGCCAAGCACCTTCTGCAAATGTGCTTTAAAGGCAATACTTAATTTTAATTTTAACAATTCTGAAAGTTGTTGGCCTAGTTGTGTTTTTTTCTTTACTGAGGTGGCAAGCCAGAGTTTGGGCTGTACAACATCCGAAGGCTGGTTGGAATATGACTGGATGTGCTTCTATTAAAAGCAATAATTACGGTACCTGCACATAGAAAACTAATATATCTGGCAATATGCAAGGCTAAAATTATTTCACCTGGCATCTGTTTTTTAATATGAATAGGGGTTTTACTTTGTTTCATATGGAGGAACATTCACTCAGTGAGCCCTCATCTGAAAGCTCAAGTAGTTTAGCAGCTCAGTGAAATGTAGGCCACTATTTCTTCATTGTGTCTATATACAGGGTGAGTCCTTTAAAAAAGGCCCTGTGGATACAGTGTATACATGTTCCACAAGGCCTCTTTTAAAACACTCACTCTGTAGTTTATGCTGGAAGTGCAACAGCATTGATCATTCATTTGGTAACTTAAGGGGTTAATTCTGCTCAGTGTTAATCAGCTACCCAAGATGGATGGTCATGGAGCTGTTGCTTAACAACCGGCCAGGGTGATGTGATATTCATTGAGGTAGCATGTGTCCTGATTGGCTATGTAGTTTTGAGAGAGTTTTCTCCTGTATGTTTAGCTGAATGTTCTCCCAGCTAATGTAAGAAAGACAAAACTTTTCTGTTCCTTTCTCCTCAAATTATACACTGTTTTTGTCTTGTTCCACCAGTAAAAATATTATCAGTATTTATTTTCTCTCCAGACTCCATCTGCATTATTTATGTAACTTTGCTTACAGATTTGTATGTAAACATTGTGCTCATTTTGCTTTCATTTGCTAGTAATCCTTAACATGGAATTTACCTTTTCTACAGCAGTCAAACAACAACTCAACGTTTTCATTGACCTATTCACCAAAATCCCAAGGTTTTGTTCCTGTTGAGACCAAATTAGTATATATGTGGATTTTTGCCTGAATGTGTAATCACTTTATACTTGCTGACATAGAATTGCATGTTATTGTTCATTTGCCAAGTTTGGAGATATCATTCTGGAAGTCCTCATAATTCCTTTTTGTTCTTACCACCCTGAACAATTTGGTGTTATGAGTAAACCTGCCCACTTCCCTATTCAACTCTAACTCCAGGGGCAAAGAATTAAAAAGCACAGGTCCCGACACTAATGCTTGGAGCACCTTACTTCTTACATCCCTCCATCGTGAGAATTGCCAGATTATTGCTATTCTAGCTTCCTGTTCACCAATAAATTACTAATCCGGAAGAGGACCTCTCCTCTTATCCTATGACTGCTAATCTTATTTGGGAGTTTTGGGTGAAGTACTTTGTCAAAAGCTTTTTGAAAGTCCAAGCACACAGTGTTGACTGGATCAGCCCATCCTTACATTCACTGACACTCTCAAAGAACACTAAAAGTTTAGCTAGACAGGACATGGCCTTGTGGAAGCCAAGCTGATTCCCCCAACCTTTTTCTTCTAAAATGTAATAGTTCTTCTAGACATTAGACTTCTATTTGTTCAACCTCTGTTTTTCATGTCTTGTAAACAAAAATCGCCCTTTTCCCTTATGGGGTATCCAAGAGCCCATATAGAGTCCTTACATAGGTTCCCTACTGGTAGGAGAAAAATAACAGAGGCCAACCAGAGAATATTGAGAAGCAAAGCAGCTAGTAAGCTTGATCTTTATTGATCTGTTGCAACAGGGTGCTCCCCTCACCTGCAGGAGAGAGGAGGAACCCAGAAAAATGGCCCGCAAGGCCTTATAAAGACTTTTGAAATTGCCACCCTGTAGATCAAGACCACCCCCAGAAACATCATACATACATCACAGAAGGGGTGTAACCTAAGACCACCCCTCAGATACATCATACCTACATCACAAAAAGGCGGTCTAAACAGAAATTTGAATGTTGTTTTTGTCCTGTCGTTGTTTATCTCCTGTCTGGCAGGTTACTTGATTGGATTTCCTGGGTAGCCTGGCCAGTCTTTTGTAGTGATAAATACTTAGTTCCTGGGCCAGGTCACAGGCTCACACCCTATTCATATCTTAAATGTGCCCTTAAGACAGAATTTGTGAAGGAAAAGACAATGGGAGGTTTCCCACTTTGACCTTGCAGAGAAAACATTTGCTCAGCTTAGGAATCAAAATGGTTCCAGGTCGGTCTTCCTGTGCTGATCTACGTACGTGCTTGGTTGGTACATTTATGAGCATTACCATATATCTAAGACCTCAAAATTCCTATCACACATGTTTTTCGGTTCTTGACATTTCCATTGAGTTTGATTCCTTGTACAGCAAACACCATTCACCTATTTTGCTCTTCTTTGCAGAATCCTTTCACCCCCTCCCTGCCCCAGCTCCCTTTTCCTTTGGTCTCCAACTGAATGCCAAAGTGAACAAGCACGTCATTCTGATGTGGTTGGAAACATATTACATATGAGCCTTAAACACCAAAGAGTAACAAGAAATGGCGCACACCTGGAAGCCAAGGTAATAAATCTAGATAGCCTGGACAGAAGAAAAGCAGATGTTAGAGGTTCTGTGGTTTTCTGTCAGCAAAGCGAATATTACAGTCTTCTGACTGTCTATATTATTCTTGGCTACTTCCCTAGATATGTGATGCTGATCGAAATAGATGTTTCCAAGCAGACCGTACAATGTGTTGATAATTCCAGTGCTGGTGAATTAGTCTTGGTATGCCAGATATGAATGCTAGTGTGTAATGATCGAATTGAGCTCACAGTTCTGTCCAGCAAAATCAGTCTCTCCAGGAAAAGGTATTTTCAGCTTCATGTTCCGTAAGAGAGACAAGAAGGCATTTGACTCCAAAGGTATTTTTGTTAAGCTAATGGTGGCCCAAAAAGGAGTCTGCTCTGGGCAGGGTTTTTGGAAATGAAAAACATGCGAATGATGATTTGATGCTTTGGGAACACCGGCTCAGAATCTTTTTTTCAGACTTCGTTATTAAAGTTTGAAGCTTTGTGAATGGATTCTCCACCACCAGCGCCAATTTTAAAAAAACACAGTTAGTTGAAAGCATAGCTTTTCAATTATCACCTCCTAGCTGTACATGGAATAATTGATCTGCACCACAGTGTATAATATGATTAATTACATTAATATAGACATGGATAAAAGGGACACACTGTAGCCTAGCTTAAGTAGACTCAAGTAGGTGAGCCATAGAATCATGGACTAAGTTACATCAGTAAAAAAATCAGCGCTTTGAATGCGTTATGAATATGCAACACCAGATGGCGCTGGAGAGCAAAAGAAATTCTAAGCGATTTCCCATAGGTTTTTTTCTTTTGTAATAACAATTTATCATAAGATTGCCCCCTAGTACAGTCATACCTTGGTTTTCGAACAGCCTAGTTCCTGAACGTTTTGGCTCCTGAATACCGCAAACCCAGAAAGTGACTGGAAGCTGAACGTCCGATGGGGCTTCCACGGCTTCCAATTGGCTGCAGGAGCTTCCTACAGCCAATCGGAAGCTGCACTTTGGTTTATGAATGTTTTGAAAGTCAAACAGACTTCCGGAACAGATTCCGTTCGACTTCCAAGGTACGACTGTAACTGTATTTTGTTATTAGTTTGTGTCAGGGGTAGCTACATTGCCAGGTTTTTGTGATGGATTATGGAAAAATAAATAAAAATAGGTTGCATGCTAATACACTTGAGATTGTGGGTGGGGCTGTACCACAGCAAAACCTGGATTGATTGCCATCTTGCTATGTGGTGGCTGCTTGGAATTGTTGTACATAGTCTACGTCAGAAGTCAGCAAACTTTTTCAGCAGGGGGCCAGTCCACTGTCCCTCAGACCTTGTGGGGGCTGGACTATATTTTGAAGGGGGAAAAAAATGAACGGATTCCTATGCCCCACAAATAACCCAGAGATTTATTTTAAATAAAAGGACACATTCTACTCATGTAAAAACATGCTGATTCCCGGACCGTCCACGGGCCAGATTTAGAAGGTGATTGGGCCAGATCTGGCCCCTGGGCCTTAGTTTGCCTACCAATGGTCTACATTTTGGTTCTGCAACAGGCTCGTGATTGATTGAACTTGGGCTACTTGAGACTGTGGGAAATGGTCAAAAGCTAGAGGAGGAACAGTATGCCCAGATAACTGGTGTGTCTGATGCGTGCTGTGATGTAGTGGGCATCTGAAGACATCATCTCACGGTGAACTGTAGAGAAAGGTCCTTGTGAGAAACTCCCTTTAAGAAAAAATAATAATACTGGGGAAAGACTCTCCTCCTGCAAGAGAGGGGAGTGGTTGTGGTCGGGAGCCGGACTCCGCCTCAAGCAGGGGGCGTTAGCCCCCTGCCTCCCACTCACCTGGCTGGCGCCCACACCCACAGACAGGCACCCAACCAGGTGCCTGCGAGGGGGCGTGTTTAGCAGCCTAAATTGCTGCAGCACCAGCCTTCCGGCCTCACTTTTCATCGTGCCGTCGCGAGTCACCCACCCTCCACTTCCTTAGAACTCAGGGTCTCAGTTTTCTTTTGGCCTTGCTATGGACCTTAGGTTGGTCGCCCTGGTTGTCTGGGGGGCCTGGTAGGAATTTTTCCATTTGGCATTAGGATTTTTGTTTTTTTCGTCTACCTCGTAGCAATCGTCACAACTTTCGTGGTATTGGTGGGTAGGTTAGGCATTGGAATAATGTGTTGTGGTGTGTCGAAGGGCTAGGTGTGGCCATTGCCTGCGCCTTCAATTTTGGGTATTCCGTTAAAGGAATCCGGCGGTCGTGTATTCTGTCCGATGCCTGCGTGGCGGGAGGCCATGGCACGACCCTCGGTGACATCAGGGGAGAGCTTATAGTTGGATTAGCATCAACAGGCTCCACCTACTGGTGAATAAACCCCCCTGTTCTAGACTCACCCTTCTCTGAGGGGGTGGAGTCAGCTGGCGTAATCCAATGCCTAAGCCAATACCTTTTCACTTGCTGTAATCAATAAAGTTGTGGCCTTTTCTTGCCCATCACGTGTCCTTGTGTTTTCATTCCACTACGCGGGGATCGGGTCCTCGAACCACAACATTTATGGTGTCAGAATCTGGGGCTGAGAGCCAGTGTGGTGTAGTGGTTAAGAGCGGTAGTCTCGTAATCTGGGGAACCGGGTTCGCGTCTCCGCTCCTCCACATGCAGCTGCTGGGTGACCTTGGGCTAGTCACACTTCTTTGAAGTCTCTCAGCCCCACTCACCTCACAGAGTGTTTGTTGTGGGGGAGGAAGGGAAAGGAGAATGTTAGCCGCTTTGAGACTCCTGAAGGGGAGTGAAAGGCGGGATATCAAATCCAAACTCCTCCTCCTCTTCTTCTTCTTCTTCTTCTACATCTTACTTGAATTAATTACTCACAACTTTCTACTGATATAAGAACATAAGATGAGCTTGCTGAATCAGACCAATGGCCCACCTAGACCTTCAGCCTGTTCTTGCAATGACCAACTAGATGTATAAGGGAAGCCAGCAAGCTGAAATTGAACACAACAGCATTCTGCCCACCTACGATTCCTGACATTTGGAAACACACTGCCTTTGACACTGGAGGTATCCTTCTCATTCTTTTACAAGTGGTGTTTTGACTGCATCACCGAATATTCTCAGAGCAAATTTCAAATGTGGAATCCCCCTTTGACTCTCTTCGTATTCATCCAGTGCCGGTAGTGTAGTAAATGATTTATGGAGTGTAGATGCACAGTCCCTCCCCAGAGTGCTTGCAAATAAAATTCACAAGTCAGGAGGGAAGGTAAAGGGCAGAACTGGGTAATGGAGCAGCTAAAATAGCATCCAGGAGGATTAACTGGGAGAAGACAAGTCAGAAGGCATAAAAATATTTGTGGTCCATTAAACGGCTTTGACCCCAGCTCAGGTCTACTTATGCTTCAGTTTATGTGGCTAGTGGCTCTAGGTGGAGATGCTCATCTCCATCTGCATCAGAACACCAATTCAGGGAGAACAAGCTGAACATTGCAACATATACCTGCCTTAACTAGGCATATGATCTCCCTTTACAGGACTGGGTTGTAAAATGAAGTAGATCAACCACAGTGTTGTTAGCTGTCTTGGGGCTCTTCCTGAGTTGAAGTATAGGGTGGAAGTGGAAAAACAAACAAACAAGCTGATTGCATAGCAAAGGTGTTGAGATTCTGATTATGCGGGATTGTGCTTCTCAAAAGCTGGGGCTGATTGCATCCTCTGATGTGGGTTTCCCCCCTCCTGCAGGGTAATAATGAACACACACAGCATAGGCCCCTGGCTTGACTGGAACTTGGCTAGTTTCCATACACTGGAGGGAGAGAACTTCCCTGTGTAGCACATGGCATCCAGGAAGATACATTTTTATATTTATTTATTTACCACTACATTGTTCTGTCACAATTTCTTCAAGGAACTCAAGTTGACCCACGTGGTTCGCCTCCTTTCCCATTTTATTCTCACAACAACGCTGCGAAGCTTCACGTGATTTTTATCCAGTTCTCCTGAACTTTTATTTCGTTTTAGGCACGGTGTGATTTGCCAAGGAAAACCTGTATCCAAACTTGCTGTTGTAGTTTGAATCTGATCTGAACCTCGTGAGACAAATTGGCCTGAGAGGCAGTGACTGGCCCAAGGTCATCCAATGAGCTTCATGCCCAAGTGGGGATTCAAACCCTGGTCTCCTAGGTCCTAACACAATATTCTAACCACTACACCACACTGGCCCTCTGTGCAACACGACAAAAACAGGAGATTCACAAATTCAGAACTGAGCAACAGAAACCCCCAACCCAATTATATCTAAATTCAGCTTGAAAAAAAGGATCGATGTTTTTAAAGTCTAGAACATGTGGGACTTTAAAAGATTAAGCTTTTAACCTTGAGTGTTTCCATAGAAGCGAAACATATTGGTCGTTTTTACTGTAACACGCTTCTCCTGCCATCGCTATGCTGCTTCGTGTTCCAGCTCCCTTCCAAACCATAGTATTCCAATTCAAATCTGAACATGGTTTGGCAATCAATTATCTTTTTTCTGTTACACAGCCGTAAGCCTGTAAGTATGAAACAAGATGCCATGGCAGGCTGGTACAAAGCAACTGTTTATTCCTACCCTCGACTTGATGAGGAACAGTTGGGAATCTATTCATGCCTAGCCTCCATCTGCTTATTATAAAATAGCTGCATGTTGTAATTTTCTTCATATTTTTTAACTACTGTTATTAACACATAATAAAAACCATCCAAATAGCATGAAGTTTGAACCCAACCAAGCCAACAAAATGGAAGGGCTTCATCAGTGCATACCTATTTGAAATATTTTCATCAGCCTTGAAACTTTTTTTTTTATCCATTGTTTGGCACTGCCATCCCTCCCTCTGTTCCTCTGTGGTAGATACACAGCCGAATATAAGAAACCCTTTCTTTCACCAATATCCAGCACACTGTTGAAATTTAAACTCAGCAATTGGGGAACCTTTTCTGGTGGGTGCACCATATCATTATCTCCCCAGTCCCAGTGGGTCAAATTTGACAGGTGGGTGGGGTTGCCCACCTGGCAAATCACCTGGCATTATGGTGATGTCAGGTGATGCTGCACTTTGAAACCCCAGTTGTTGAGACTTCAAAGTGCAGCAGGAGGCTGTTTGAAAGCCCTCTTAAGCAGCATGGGGCGGCTTTAAAGAGCAGAGCTGGGAGGACAAAGTGGTTTCCAATGAATGAAAACCACTTTCCTCTCCTTGAGCAAGGTGCGCTACCACAACCCATCAGCTGATACATGAGTGAGATCATGCCTGGCTCCAGCAAAGGGACAATCAAAAGCCCATGTTAAGCTCCAACTGTTCCACCAAGCCCTAACCTTACCTGGGCCACGCCTGCTGTCATGTATGATGCCATGTATAGGCTGTGTTTATTTCTTGCTCCCAATGGCCGCATGGGTCAAATGAGGCTTGGCAGGCAAAGTTTGGCCCACAGACCAAAGGTTCCCTATCCAGTTTTATTTTAAAATAATATAAAACACAGAGCAGAGACAAAAAACCTGTACAATGTCAAACCGTAAGCATTTCAAAATAAAACCATATTTTTAAGGGAATTGCTAGTGTCTCTGACGCCAAAGAACTAACATTCTGCTGCAAAGTCCAGTGGGTCCACAGACCCCTGTTTTAATTTAAGATTAGACACAGAGGCACAAAAAACCCTTTAAAATCATAGTAAGGATGGGGGAACTTTTTCTTTTTGAGCTGCATTTCTTCATGGCCAAAGGCAAAAGTGGTTGGAACAGTGGATGTGCTTCTTTTGTACAGTAGGATGTACTGAAGCCATATAAAACTAAGATGTTTCTACACATGCAAACAAACCTTTCCATCCTCTGTCAGAGCAAATAAGAGGGCATTATCACATTTCAATGACACATTCCAGAAGGGGAAAGCATTCAAGGAGAGTGTGCAGCAGAACTGGGGAGGGGTGTGATATAGAGAGAGTACACTGCCAAAGAGAGTCCCAAGGATCAAAGAGAAGCTTGGAGGACCACATTTGGCCCCTGACACTAAGATTCTCCACCCATTCCTTCTCTACTGTGTTTTATATTGCATTCAGGGCCAGCCAAATATCTGTTGCTGCCTGAGGCAAAGAACAAGATGTTGTCCACTCCCTATAATATGTACAGAAATTGAGCACAGAATCTTACTTCAACAATGATGATGGGCTTACTTCCTCCACCATACCTGATGAGTATAAGTCTAGAGGAAGAAAAAGGGGAGTTCTAGTCTTCATCCCTATCTAAAAGCATCTCTCACCTGAGGTGATTGCTTCACTCCGCCTAATGGTAGGACCGGCCCTGAGCCAAACAATCACATTAGTTTTGATACATAGATGGGCCACTGGTCTGATCCAACAGGCTCTTCTTATGTTCTTTCCTAGGTGGTGGGAGGGACTCCATGATCAAGACCTCAGCTGAAGTCAAGACTACCTGTGGTTATACACCTGGTGGTAGCAAGCTGAAAGGGCATTTTGGGGACAGGAAAGGTGCTTGTAGATATTCTGAGTGGTCCATTATTCAGGCGCATCAGCTACATCAGCCTTGAGCTAGCTTAGCTACACATTTGTTTGCTTTGTAATCATGTTTATAGCTCACTCAATGCCTCAAAACATAAATAAATATTAATAAGTGATTAGTTGATGAGTACACGATTTTTAATGGACTGATATACATTTAAGCTTCATTAAAATATGTAACTTTGTAGCTATAGCCTTTTGAAATGGAATTGATTAAATTTTTAAATATTCAAATATGCATGCACGTTATTAAATATCCCCAAGTAAAGAGCACGGATCTGTTGAATCCTGTGTTCTATTATTCTGATAGCGGGGTGATGGAAAACACTGTTGCATCATGTATGGAAGCTCTGAACTTAGATATTATGGTGATATCCAAGTTCCAAGCTGTAAACATGATAAAAAGGAATTTAGGCAGCCTTTTCTGTCAAACAAAGCAGTCATGTCTGGGAACGAAATGCTTAAATGCATAAATATATGTGCTTTGGCCACCAGAGGTGACCACTTTAACCAAGTCCATATGGTGGCTGCTGCCATGTGGTTATTAACATCGCTGCCTCTCGCCCCTCAGATTTTGGTGGCATGGAGAAAGTCCCCCAACTGCCTATTCCCCACCCAAAGGGACTGTATATGGTGGTGTGGAAAAAGCCACCTGTTTTATATGGTGAGAAATGGCTCACCACATGGAGACAGCCACCATGTGCAACGATTTAACATGGTCTCTCTGTGGCAGCTGTATCATGTATACTGGCTCTCAAGCAATAGCCAGCAGTGTGTGGCACTGTTACTTATTGTTCTTGCTTCATGGAGACTGGTGCAATTCCAGTGACTGGGACCAGATCTTTAATCTATTCCAGACTTGCAAGCTTTTAAAAATTCTTTCCCCACTAGTCCTTAAAAGAGACTTTGCCTAGGATAGAAAGTCTTGCAGTTACTGCCTTTGTGAATAAACGATGCTGAAAAGCGAACAGTATTATACATGACAACTTTTGTTTACTTCCGATGTGTTAACATCCCAGCCTGTTATTTTTCTCCTAGGTGAAATGGGCATGAATGTAAAAGAGGAGAAAGGGGAGAAAGAGAGAGAGAGAGAGAGACTGACTTTAGGGCAACGGACAATGTGGAATGCCAATTATCAGCCACCCACCCCCAAGCAGATGTTTATAGCTAAGATATAAACTCCTGAAAACAGGGGCTTATAATTTAAATGCAGACACAACCTTAACTAGAGCAATGGGAACAGTGTTGCCATAATAACTGCCAGTCTCAGGAAAGAATTTATGGCAATATGTCAATCTTTCTAAAAGTAGAAGGCAGCCCTGTAGCCACCAGTACCTATGGATAATAGAAGCAAGACGCAGATTCCTGGGGACGCAGCCAGCAAAACTCAGAGACCAGGGCCATTTTAGCATGTTTATTGTGTGTTAAGGATCTACTGCTCATTCCTATATGGCTGTAACCAAAGGAGTCTGCCCCCCACCCACAACTTGGTTGACTTAATAGGAAGAATGAATGACTTATTTTGGTGTAAGGATAATCTTCAAAGTTTGGAGTAAGTTGGGAGAAGGACTCTGGCTGACAATTAAGTTGCACCTTTTGGCATGAAATGTGTCAAGAACATAGTCACTTGTCCTCTCTGGGAATGAATTTCCAGAAATCCACTTCTATTATGGAATATTTGGTTTCACAGGCACTTTTTTTTTTTTTTTGCTTCTACTCCATAAACATTTAACTGATTCTGGGTTGAGTGAGCCAGCAGCAAGAGAATATTTCCCTACACCTTGTTTGAGACCATCTTTGCTCATGACGGCTTTTCTGACAATCTGATTTGTTATGTTTCTCTCCCGTCCTTTTTCTAATGCTGTTTGAAATTTTAGCACCATGAAATCTGGCAAGCAAACTTTACAAACCTCACTAGCTTCTGCCATTCCCCGCTCACTTTACCATAATGCTCTGAAGTGAGGACCAAACTACATGTTACACTTTAAGTATAGCATGCAGCAATGTCTTCTGTTTTCCCTTTAAAATTACCCTAATTAGAGGCACTTAGGGGGCCCTGTAATTCTGATCACAGTGTGCGTGCGTGTGTGTGTGTGCGCGCACAGGCTTCTCCATTCCCTCCCTAGCTGCAGTCAGGATGGGAATCAGCCCTTCCTTACATGCACTTATGGTGCTAATGAGACTCAGCAAAAATGTTCCCCTTAGTGCCCAATCGCAGTTGGAGGGAAGGATACCCCCCATGTGCTATGAGGAGTATAGCAGCCACTAACACCTCTAAGTAATTCTCATGAAAGAGAAGATGTACACAATGCATTAAACATAACATGTGGTTTGGTCCCGACACTGTGTGCCACTTTGTGCATACATAAAGGAAAAGCAAGATAGAAATATTTTTGATGGGTTTCATCCAGCAAAGAGGTGCTATTCATGCAAAGACTTCCACCTGTGCAAAGGAACTCACCTCCTCCTCTGCTTGCACCTCCCCAAATCTTCTCCAGAGTGTTGGTGAGACCCCCAGGACAGATTTTGGGAGTTGCATGAAGGGAGGGGAGGAAGGAAAAGTTTAGTTGTGCAAGTGGAAATCCTTGTGCGATTGGGACAACTTTCTGGATACAATTATGTATGTTATGAGAATTATGATGGCACAGCCAGGGGAACACACCAATGTTTTCCCAAGGGTACTATGGAATAAGGTTGTGGTCAGGCCATTCTGAGTGGGTGGGGGGAATGTCAGCCTTCATGTACCCCAGTTTACACACAGTTCCTCATCCAACCAGAACAGGCCTTTTCAAAATGATGCCCTGCTGATGTTACTGTGTTCCAACTCAACTTTGACCATGCTGCTTGGGGATATTGAGAACTAGAGTCCAAGAACATCTGAAGAGGACCTGGTTGACTTTTCCTGAAATAGAAAGTGTGCACTGAATTCTTCTTTTATGCCGATATAGCATCTTGCTGGGTCAGCATACGTGTGTGTGTGTGTGTGTGTGAGAGAGAGAGAGAGAGAGAGAGAGAATATATCTTCTTCAGTAACTTATTTAAATCTATTTGATGGATTAATCAATCAGTGAAAAGTCAGATGATTAATCAACCAACGTTCTTTAATCAGTGCACAGCCCTGTTATAAGCAAATGTTGCCACATGTTGAAGTGGCTTCCTGCCATGATTGGTGATTAGCTTTCCTGGAGACAACAGCATCAATATGTGTTGAATTATGAAAGTATCTCCTTGGTCTCTCTTCACTTTTGAGATACACACACAACACACTTACACACACTCTTTCATATTCAGTATGGTATGTAGCATCTTAAAATACTTTGTAATGGGTTTAATGGCAAATGCATGTAATAATAGTCAATGCCATTTAGCAGAATCAGTCCAGTTATACTCTGCCTTTTGGTAATCTGTTCTGGAAAGAACAATTTCCCACATTGTGCCCATCTGTGATGTCCCAGCAGTGCCCCATCCAAATAGCTGAATCACTGAAGGCAGCCATTTTTGCCTTGAATGTCTCTGTATTTTCTGACATATGAAAAGGACAGCCAGATACTACAAGTAGCTAGCTTTGTCTACTGATGCCTTTGTGATCCCATGCCTAACAAGAGGGCAGTGCTGTTTGGTGCGGTGGACCACTGATGTGAGACAAGTGGGGTGGAAGAGAAATTCTCTCTTACCTTACTAGGACGTGATAGTGGAGGCAGGGCTCAGTTAGCACAATGCTAGCATGCAGTTGCTGACTACATAGAGGTCCTCACTGATGTCAGTAGAATGTGTTCCAGGAGCCCCTGTCTTCACATTCCTTCACTGAAGGGATGGAAACTTTACCTGCTCCTCAAAGTAAACTGCAGTAGAAGTTCTAACTGCCTCATCAGCCACCCCTGAGGACCTAGAAGGACACAGTCTCCCTCAATTCCCATCCAATCTCTGCCAAACTAACACAACAGCTTTGACACTTTGACTGAATTCAAGCTGTTCTTAGGTGTTCAGTTTCATTTTTACTCTTTCTAAAAGATTATGTTCCTTCTTTGATGTCCTGATGTCATGTTTAATGACATAAGAGCAGTCCACATGCTATATGACAGTGGTAGCTAGCCAATGTTGTGTCCTGAAGATGTTGTTGGACTTCAGTTCCCATCAGCGTGAAACACCATGGCCAATGGTCAGGGATGATGGAAGTTGTAGAACATACGGCAACCCAAGGTTGGGCAAAGCTCCCTTAAGGTAAGCAAGATACCCACACAATGTGATGAAAAATAGGATGCTGCAGAAATGAAGAGCTGATATGCAGATTTGGCCCTTAACATTGCATGTATACACCAGGAAATCCTAGCCCACTGAAATATGCCACCTAACCTAGTTTTATGGCATTTACATTACAGCTGAGGGAGCTTCATCCAGAACTGGCGTGGGTGCTTGCATGTGCTGCCAGAGCTCTTTAAGCCCAGAATTGCCCTAAGGTTTTTAAAAAGTCAATTTGGACAAATGTCTAGAATACCCAAGGTACCTTTCGCCGTGGCTGAAATCATCGTCTGCCAGCTGTACCTACCCATAGAGAAGCAGCCAAGCAGATAAATACTCTGGATTGTACCCAACTGTGGAAGAGTTTGTGTTGGCGTTCCAAGGACATAAGAGGTCCCAGCCTAGTAATTCCATATATCCAGGGGCTATAAAATCTTTACTGACATTTATTGTTTTATTGCTTAGTGCTTGGCAAAAAGAAAGGAGAGGCTTTGGATGTAAGTGTCCTGCCTCTTACCTTTTTAAAATGGCCCCAAAGCCTGTTAAGTACAAAGTGAAGCCATAAGGCCACCATCTTAACTGGCAACTTTCTCTTCCTCATCTATATAATTATGAGCAGCCATGGCACCCTCTGGAGCTGTTAGTTGTTTGTAGCAGCTTATTTGAATGCTTCTTAAAAATGCTTGTGGAGAGATCTGCATTCTCAGGAAGAGGTAGTAAAACCTGCTTCCCATCATCCTTTAAAAGTAGGTGTCAATCACGGTTAATGACTGGGTTAATGACTGTGCCTGCCATTCAGGACTGTCTCTAGACATTTTGCTGCCTGAGGCAAAGGGCAAGATGGTGCTTCTACATTCAACATATAGAAGCCAACAGTGCTGGTTGCTGAATCTTCCTCCAACATTGGCAGGGTTAGGGATGCAAGAAGGCATCGTTCTTCATTCAGCCATGTATTCATCGCACACAGTGCTGTTTCCATTCTGCTGCAGTTCATCTTCTGTTAAAAACTACATTATTTGTCTTGCGGTCCACTGTAGCAAAATTATGTAACTTACATAATTTACACCATTAATTACATTATTCCAGCGCCCTTCGTTTCAGTGCAAAGGGAACACAAAGCAAACGAGGAGAAAACATAATCAATTATGTATTGTTTACAGTCTGGAAGCAAGAGGGAATATCGGTCATGCCTGCTGGGTTGCTTTCCATTCCAGACACAAGACAAGGAAGCAAACTTTCTGCTCCTGTTGGAATTCTCTGACTTCCCTAATCAGAGTTCAGCCCTGCTCAGTCCTGGAAGCTGATGTCTCCTCAAAGGGGGAGCAAATCTTCATACCACTTCTGCTAATTACCTTGAGGAGTCATTGGATCCAGATATCCCTGCCCCAGGCCTGGAGGTCCCCACACCAGCTGCCTGGGCTGCCTTGCAGGCCTCTCCTCCCACAGGACCAGATGAGCTGAGAAGCCACACAGGAACTTCAGAGCCTCCTCCAATGTGCCTAGCTGCATGTGAGGAAGGAGGGGGAAAATATCTATTCAGATTAGGGCCTCGCTGAGAGGCAGGAATGGGTAGAGACTCCTGCTCCTATGTGAGATTTCAGTCTGAAGTTCTCCACTGTTGAAGCTCTCCAGCTTAAGCCTTCCTGATCTGGGGGAAATGGACAGTATCTTCCACTCCCCATGACTTGCTCTCAATCACCCTCACCACCGCCCTGGCATCTTCTCTGTAAGAAATTGATGAGAAGTTAGGAACAGGCAAACATCAAGACTTCTAAATGCGAAGGGGGAAGAAAAAAAGCTCCATTACATAATGAAGGGTAATTTCCCAAACACTTTGGTTCCTGCTACTCTATTCAGTCTGCCTAATTTTTAAATGACTATGGAGATCCTCTGATTCATTCTGGATCTGAATTGGATCCAAGACTGTGACTCTGCTGCTGCTTGGGTCCAAGGACGTATATACTTTTTGGGGAAGGAAAGGTACAAGCGTCCTTGGGTCAGAGCTCCAACTGAGGTCTCAGGAGGTCAGCTGTTGGACTTCACCCATGTCTAAGAGGGCTGCTATCCAACAAAAACATAATCATGCGCTCCTACACACACACACACACACACACACACACACAGGTTTAGGGAACGAAATAATTTACTCCCTCTATTCCATGCATCAAAAATTCTTTTTTATACATGCGTAATAAAAGGAAAAAGTTCAGTGCATGACAAAGAACGTGCTATAAAGCATATGTGGCCACCTCTGGGGACTAATAATTCAGGCACCTTCATTTCAATTTCATTTTTCAAATTAAAAAACAACACACAGAACTTAATAGCCCACTTTTGTCAAGCATTTAGAGCTTTGGTCACTAAGCAGCTGCTAAGTCCTGAACTTCCTGAAGCAAGGAACAGCTGATCCCAATAAACAAGAAACTTCTCAGCTAACACTCCTGGTACCTGACCTACTTTTGGGTAGAAGGTTTCCCATAGGCGTCACATAACAATCGATTCCCCCAAGTACGAGACCGTGAGATATATCTAATATTGTTCCATTATATACAATCCACTCCTTTCATGAGTGCCTTTCCCAGAGTCCGTTTGCAAGCATAAACTCATGTATCTTTCAATAATGTATAGACTAGAATTGGTCCCAGGTGTGGCGCTCTCTCATGCAGATGATGATAGGAGAGGGAAAACATATTCTGAACAGCAAAGATTTATTTTGAATAGTTTTCTGTGTTGTAAACCACTCTGTTGCCAAATCTCTCAAAATCGTAAGTGGCAATTTGTTTTTAATAGACTTGAGCTGAATTTTCACTGTTGATTTTTTTAACACATTCACAAAAAAGAGGGGCTGTTGGGGTACACAGGATTCACGCTCCTCAATGCCCCCAAAGATACATTTCCCCCCAGTGTTATTTATGGCGGTTTGCAGCCAATGTTCAGCACCAGTTTTCTTGAAAGGTTGCTGCTTCTCTTTGTATGTGTGAGCCGGTGTGTGAGAGTCATAGAATCATAGAATCATAGAGTTGGAATAGACCACAAGGGCCATCGAGTCCAACCCCCTGCCAAGCAGGAAACACCATCAGAGCACTCCTGACATATGGATGTCAAGCCTCTGCTCAAAGACCTACAAAGAAGGATACTCCACCACACTCCTTGGCAGCAAATTCCACTGTCGAACAGCTCTTACTGTCAGGAAGTTCTTCCTAATGTTTAGGTGGAATCTTCTTTCTTGTAGTTTGAATCCATTGCTCCAAGAGCCATCGTGACAGATTCAGCAGCATGGTGACATGGCAAAAAGGATACTGCAGAGCTGGAAAAAAAATGTCCAGAAAAGGTTTACCAAAACAATCAAGGGGTTGGTACAACTCCATGTTGAGAGAGGTTTATGACACCCAGGGCTTTTAAGTTTACAAAGAAGGTGGGTAAGGGGGTGACATGACAGAGGTACATGATCTTATGCATAGTGTGGGGGAAAATGGATCTAGAAAAGTTTTTGTCGCTCTCACATAATATTAAACCTTGAGGCCATGATGAATCTGAATATTGAAAGATTCAGGATGAGTAAAAAAAGGCTATGGCACTCACTACCACTAGATATAATGATGACACCCTAGCATGTATGATTTTAAAAGATTAGACAAATTCACAAAGGATAGGGCTACTAATAAGTATTAGCCATGATGTCTACCTTCAACCTTCTGCTGCATGTCTCTGAGTACCAGTTGCTGGAAATTACAGGTGAGGAGAACCCTTAAGCATCTGCTTAGCAGCTATGAAAACAGAATGATGGGCTAGATGGGACTTTGGCCTGATCCAGCAGGACTCTTCAGCAGGGGCGTACGAAGGGGGGCATGGAGGGGGCGCGCCCCGGGTACCACTCTGCTTGTGTGTGACAAGATGGCTTGCTGCCTCCCCCCAGCTGTAGAGTGACCGAGGGCACGGGCGCAGTTAGTAAGGGCACCACTCACATGGCGTCCGTACAGTCTGCCTCTCGCATGGCGACCGTATGGGCTGCCAGGCATGCACAGTCCATATGGGCGTTGTGTGTGCACCGCCAGGCAGTTTGCCCCGTCCCTCAGTGTCCCACCCAGGTCCAGAGAGGGTTCCTCTGCCACTGCTCTTCAGATGTTCTTATGATTAAGGTGACTCAATGTGAATGCAAGAAGGACTGCATTCGCCCTAAGCAGGTATTAGGAACTCATCAAGGTGGGTCTCATTGCACAAACATTGCACACACATTTCTGTCCCTCTTGGGAAGCCAGCAGCTCATCTGTCTTCATCTCCCGCTGTTTACCATCTGCTTTAAACATTGTGTTTAATCGTTGCTAATATGCTATTAGTTGTTTAAGTAAAACCAAGTGCGTATACACAAGTAGCCAACAGTTGCAGAGGGAAAGTCATGCTGGCTAAAGCTCAGAATGAGCTCAGGCTTGCAAGAGAGGTTAAACATAATAATAAAAGGTTTCTTTGGCTATGTCCGAAGTAAGAGGAAGAACAAGCAAGTGGTAGGTCCTCTGCATGTGGACGATGTAGAAATACTATTGGGTGATAGAGAAAAAGCGGAGCTACTCAACACCTACTTTGCCTCTGTCTTCACCCAAAAGGAAAGCGATGCCCAACCTGCTGATAACAGAATAAATGATGTAAGGAGGGAGCTGCAGCCAAAGGTAGGAAAAGAGGTAGTAAGGGAACACCTAGCTACTTTAAATGAATTCAAATCTCCAGGGCCTGATGAGCTGCACTCAGATGCACAAATATGGGATGGGAGACACCTGGGCTTACTAGTGTTGTTGTTTAGTCGTGTCCGACTCTTCGTGACCCCATGGACCAGAGCACGCCAGGCACTCCTGTCTTCCACTGCCTCCCACAGTTTGGTCCAGGTCATGTTGGTAGGTTCGAGAACACTCTCCAACCACCTCGACCTCCGTCGTCCCCTTCTCCTTGTGCCCTCCATCTTTCCCAACACCAGGGTCTTTTCCAGGCAGTCTTCTCTTCTCATGAGGTGGCCAAAGTATTGGAGCCTCAGCTTCAGGCTCTGTCCTTCAAGTGAGCACTAAGGGCTGATTTCCTTAAGAATGGATAGGTTTCATCTTCTTGCAGTCCATGGGACTCTCAAGAGTCTCCTCCAGCACCATAATTCAAAAGCATCCATTCTTCGGCGATCAGCCTTCTTTATGGTCCAGCTCTCACTTCCATACATCACTACTGGGAAAACCATAGCTTTAACTATACAGACCTTGGCTTACTAGTAGTACATGTGAAAAGGATCTAGGGGTCTTGGTGGACCACAAGCTTAACATAAGTCAACAGTGTGATACAGCAGCAAAAAAAGGTAATGCTATTCTTGGCTGCATCAACAGAAGTATAGTGTCCAGATCATGGGAAGTAATAGTACCACTCTATTCCGCCTTAGTCAGACCACACTTGGAATACTGTGTCCAATTCTGGGCACCACAATTTAAGAAGGATGTTGACAAGCTGGAACGTGTACAGAGGATGGCGACCAAGATGATCAAGGGTCTGGAAACTAAGCCTTATGAGGAGCGCTTGAAGGAGCTGGATATGGTTAGGCTGGAAAAGAGGAGAATGAGAGGAGATATGGTAGCCATCTCCAAATATCTTAAGGGCTGTCACATGGAGGAGGGAGCATGCTTGTTTTCTCCTGCTCTGGAGGGTAGGATTAGAATCAATGGCTTCAAGTTGCAAGAAAGGAGATCCTGACTAAACATTTTGAAAAACTTTCTGACAGTAAGAGCTGTTCAACAGTGGAATGGACTCCACGAGAGGTGGTGGACTCTCCTTCCTTGGAGGTTTTTAAACCGAGGTTGGCTGGCCATCTGCCATGGAAGCTTTAGCTGAGATTCTTGCATTGCAGGGGGTTGGACTAGATGACCCTTGGGGTCTGTTCCAACTCTAAGATTCTATGATTCTGGGAATGGAGCAAAAGAAGTGCATGTCATGCTAATATGCGAGAAAAGTAGCTTGAGCCTTTCTCCCACCACAATCCCCTCTATCGAATATGGCTGCAGGACATATGCAGCAGGCAAGGTCTGCACTGACACCGAGCTTCTAACTTGCTCATTATCACCATCATCCTGATATAATAAAAGGCCTGCCATCTTTCTTAAGAGATTTTGGTGGAATAGGAACCAGCGGAAGCAGAATTAAACCACTGAAGTCTTATTACCTGCCTATCCATGGTTATAGTTTGCAATTGATGAGCCACTGCACAAAATGCTTCGTTTTAGTGTTGCCTCAAATTACAGCAAAACACCCCCTCCTTCTTCACCTAGCTACTAAGTTCTTGAAGGAACCAGGTCAACAAGTCGTCTTGGCAACCTCATCTCAGCTGCTTTGCGCCCCTCCTTGCAAAAATTGACCAGCTCCTCATTTCATTTCCCAATCACAAATTAAACATGGGAACACCGCTCAGCATAGGTGTTTTCTCAGTCTACATGCATGCCTCTGTATGTGTGTGTGTGTGTGTGTGTGTGTGTGCAAAGGAGCCCTTCACATCTTACAGGACATGTGGCCAGACATGGAAGTGGCTGGTTCATGTAGAATCAGGGAATGAGGTCAGCCCTGCAGCCATTCAGAGGCTATGTTGTCTGAGCATCCCCCGAACGTATTAGTTCTGCACACCAAAGCACAACATCTTTAATTTCGGAATGCGTATCAGCTTCCCATTATTATTGTTGTTATTATTAACAATAATATTTATTATTAATATTATTATTATTGGAAAAATGTTTGGTGGGTTATTGCTTTTGTTTGTTATTATGGTATGTGGTTGTTGTTGTTTTTTTAGAAAAATTGCAAACCGCCCTGTGATCTTCAGATGAAGGATGGTATAGAAATTTAGTAAATTAGTAAATTAGTAAATTAAATTAGTAAATTAGTAAATTAGTAAATTTAGTAAATTTAGTAAAATTAGTAAATTTAGTAAATTTAGTGTGTGTGTGTGTGTGTGTGTGTGTGTGTGTATGTATATATGTATATTTGAAATTTTCTGCTACACACACACACCCCACTGATGATCTTCTATCTAAAGATAAGCTTGAATCCACTTTCCCCCTCCCCAAAACGGAAGGAAACTGCTAAATCAAGCTCTGACTCTGACATAACCATGCCACTCCTTGAAATTAAAGAAAAAGGCTAGTTGCAGAAGCTGGCAGTGTCTTCTCTTCTTACATAAGCCATTCTATGATTGGCTGCATCCGGGGTGATGACATCAACAGTCGAGAAGCTGGGGAAATCTTGGTGGTTATCGCTACACAGGGAAACTGATGCGCTGTGTCAAATGATAATAAGGAATCGCTTAGGAAAGCTTTCTTTTCTTTTCTTTTAAAGCAAAAAACACCCCCAACAACCCAATATGCTCCTTGCAGTTCCACTAGATGGCACCGTAGAGCGGCTTTGCAACAATTTGGCAACGCTGAAACAAGCTGCGATGATTTTTTAAATTTATTTTTAAGTTGCTGTGTTTGGCTCTGTAATTGTATGGATGTCCTTAATGCTAACTCCAAAGAGAGAGAGAGAGAAGTTTATATATTCTCTCTAAGTGTATTCACGTGCAAGTGCGACACAGCTGAGACTGTTCTAGGTGGGGGTTTGAGGTGGAGTTCAGTTAAGGGATTGTCATTTTTACAGCAGCGAAGTTGGAAGTGTCCTAATCACAGTTTCAATCAAAGGGGTCCCTTTCCCCTCCCGCATTGACAGATGGAAAATGCAATTCCATTATAGGCTTTCTGTGTACATTGTCCTAAGTAGTAGTAGTAGTAGTAGTAGTAGTAGTAGTAATAATAATAATAATAATAATAATAATAATAATAATAATAATAATAATAGTAATAATAATAATTTTTATTTATACCCTGCCCTCCCCAGCCAAGACCGGGCTCAGGGCGGCTAACACCAGGTATAAAAACAATTGATTAAAATACAACTTAAAAACTTAAAATATGACATTAAAATGCAGCCTCATTTCAGTAGAAACTCAAATCAAAAACTTTTTTGGGGGATGAAAACGTACATCTCTTCCCACACGTCTGAGAATCTTTTAAAATAATAATAATAATAAAGGCAAAATCTGAATGTATGAATAGTTAAGTATGTGGTACTTGGAGGGTAAACGCAGCCTAACATGAAATACAGAGGAATATGAAACTGCTGGCTGATTGAATTGCTATTCTGTGTTTCTTGAAACCTTGAACGAACCCCATTGGAGTTCACATCACAGACAAAGAATCAGAACCATAGTTCAGATATGGCAGGGGAAAGGAGTTCTTCTGACTAGGATAAGCACCAAATAATACCTTCTGACTTTTGTGTTGCTGACATGTAGCCTGAAGTAAAATGGTGAGATTCATATTTGCTGCTCCACCTACTTTGCCATTGGCCCCACCCACTGTTTTCTATCTGGCCCTACTCACCACTGGCATGTGGCCTCCAGGAGGCTATTCACGAGAGAATGTGGCCCTTGAATTTTTAAAAAAACTTTCACCCTTGTGTAACAGGATTTACAAGCTACTATGATGCTCCAGTGCTGTTTCCAGAGTTGTATCCAGGGCTCAGCAAACCTTTTCAGCAGGGGGCCGGTCCACTGTCCCTCAGACCTTGTGGGGGGCCGGATTATATTTTGAAGGGGGGGGGAGAACGAATTTCTATGCCCCACAAATAACCCAGAGATGCATTTTAAATAAAAGGACACATTCTACTCATGTAAAAACATGCTGATTCCCGGACTGTCCGGGGGCCGGATTTAGAAGGCAATTGGGCCGGATCCGGCCCCCGGACCTTAGTTTGCCTACCCATGGTCTTATCCTTTCTATTGCTTGATTTGTGTTCTTTGTTTAGTAGATAGCTTAATTAAACTGCAGTTTTGAAAGGATAAAACCCATATTTTTATATCTTCTCCTTGGAACTTAATAATATGAGCTTTATTGCTTATCAACATTTTATGGATTTTATTTGACTATTTTATTGACTAGCCATCTTGAATACGCAATGCACATAGGGAATAATATCTAGCGTAACAAAGAAACACCTTGTTCAGTAGCATGGTTTCTTCCTGCTCAACGTGCAAAATGAAATGAAATTAAAATGCACTGCTTTTTCAAGAGCTCTTCTCTTAGAATTCCTTAGCTCAATAAAATATCTCTATAAAAGTTTCAGAAATGTTCATTTTGTATTTAGCTTTTAAAGGATTAGACGCCAGAGCATGCCACAGGCGTAATAATTAACTCTGCCCATCCACTTTCACCCTGGTCACTACTAATGATATCATTAGAGCAGGTAATTTAAAAACTGGCCATCAACTCACTCTATTTATTCAATAATTGCTATATGACAGAAATGTTGATAGCCTATTCAGTGTCTCCAAGATGTTTAAAAAGGTCATTAATTGATAAATTTAATTGCAAGCAAAGAGTCCGTTAATTTTTTTTAATGAGCGATTCATCGAGCCAAGTTAAGAGGAAATGAAACTGGTGGAAGATTGTCAGGAACACTCAAAATTCAAGTGAAGTTTCATAAAAGGTCCACAGGTCTCGAACACTATATGATATATGATCATTATAACCAGATGCAAATGAAGAGGCAAGGGTCTTTGATGGAAGGCCCTTTGATCCGGTGGAGGCCTCAATAGCATGCTCCACAAAGTTTTGAAGGGTCCTCTACTCCTACAAAGAAGATTTTGAGGGGAGGGTGAAGCTGCAGGAGGTGAGGGAATTCCCCTTGGTCAGCTGGCAGAAGACTCTACCAGATCAAAAAGCCTTCTGCCAGCAAATAGACACTATTTGGACACACGCTACCATTTGGCTTGGCCACCACCTGGCTTACTTTAATTACACATAGATTAAAAAGCCACTCCTGCAGCTACACTTTCCCGATCTGGATTAAACAATGAGATACTTCTCAGGTTCAACCACCCTAAAACGTCCTCTTTAACCTAACTCAAACTGCAACCCTATACCCTATTATAGGGTGCTGACACCATCGTTAATTCTTCTGAGGGCCTCAGAGATACCTCTCCAATACCTTATTCATGCCACTTTGTCTTTTTGAGATATAAATTAATACAATAACGTATTGTGACTCGTGAACATTGTCATTAAAAGGAGTGTTTTCACTATGTCAGGAGGGGGTTAGACTCCCCCACTGCTTTTGCTCTCGTTAACAAGCCCCTGTGCCTTTTTAGCAGAGCCATAACACACACACCTCCCTCTGTCTCTGTTGTGCTCTCTTTTTCACACACACACACAGAATGGGAGACTGAAGCACCACAGAACAAGAACCCCATTCATTGTAGGAGACTTCATGGAATATGAAGTGCCAGAAGTTGGAGAAAGGGGACCTGTATAAATTACACGAGTAATAATAATAATAATAATAATAATAATAATAATAATAATAATAATTTATTTATACCCCGTCCATCAGGCTGGGTTTCCCCAGCCACTCTGGGTGGCTTCCAACAGAACACTAAAATACAATAACCTATTAAACATGAAAAGCTTCCCTAAACAGGGCTGCCTTCAGATGTCTTCTAAAAGTTTGGTAATTATTTTTCTCTTTGACATCTGGTGGGAGGGCGTTCCACAGGGCGGGTGCCACTACCGAGAAGGCCCTCTGCCTGGTTCCCTGTAACTTGGCTTCTCGCAGCAAGGGAACCGCCAGAAGGCCCTCGGTGCTGGACCTCAGTGTCCGGGCAGAATGATGGAGGTGGAGACGCTCCTTCAGGTATACTGGACCAAGGCCATTTAGGGCTTTAAAGGTCACCACCAACACTTTGAAATGTGCTCAGAAAGGTACTGGAGTTAAGCATATTTGAACAATTTCTCTTATTTTGCACAATTTATTCTCGCCTCACCCATCACAGGGACAAGTAAACAGCTATGAAGAACCACTACACCTCCATCTCAAGCCTTCTGGCTTCTGAGACTTCAGCAGGGATTGCTGTAAGCCCTTTGGAGAATATTGCCATTCCTATACAGGGAGTAAAAAAACCAACAACCTTGCTTTATTTAAAATGAAAGCTGATCTTCTCAGAAAGTTAAATTTATGTTTGCATTTCCTCTGTGTCCTTGCAGAACTGTGTCAGACACCGCCCCCCCCCTTGTAAAGGTATAAAGGTAAAGGACCCCTGGAAGGTTATACATATCTTTATTTATTGCATTAGCCGTGTGGCCATAGCATAATATACATTGAGATAACAACATAAAATAGGGGTGGGGAGGTAAAGGTAGATATCGTCCTGGGCGATTACTTAAACAAACAAACAAACAAACAAAAAAACTGTTGAGGCTGGAGGAGGACCGTTCAGCTCCTCAGATATGTCCTAGTTCGATTGTCCTTGTACAATAAGGCTACTTGGGACTTCGTTCGGTTGTGCGGCGTATTGACTGCAGCTGTGGTGTTAAAGAAGACGTTGGTGCCGCTTTCCACTTCATCACACCCCCCTAGTGAATAAGCTTCATCTCCCAATCCAGCCTTGGATAGTGTCCCTCTTTCTGCAGGATTCTGATTGTTGGATTACCGAGATGACAGCAAACTTCCCCTGGAAGGTTAAGTCCAGTCCAAGGTGACTATGGGGTGTGACGTTCAGCCTTGGCAAACTGCCCTTGGGGCCCATCTCCTCTCTGGGAGACTCCCTGTAATGTTCATGGAGAGGAACAAGCTTTGCAGCACAGCAAAGCGGTAGGCTTTTCTTCATTTGTTGCAAAGCATTTCCAAATCATGCAATAATGATAAAAAAGCACTAAGTGGCACTCAACAAAAGAAATTAAGAGGGGTGCAAATGTCAAAGGATGGCTATGCTTTGGTTCTCATGTTATTCCAGAAAGTGCAAATAAGGTAGGTTCGCCTTTAAATGTGAAGCGAATTGAATCCCTCCCTCATCCGTACAAATACGTACGTACGAGTACGTGGCATTTGTACTTGTGGTATGATAAAGTGAAAATTCATAAAGGATTTCTAAACCGCATAATAAGAAAATATTTTTTTGGAATTTCTTTATTTATGAGAAATTCCAAAAAGAATGGTCCAAATTTATGGTATACTTAGAGAAAACTGTACATAAATAAAGACACTCAGAGGACTGAAATAAAACTCATAACGTTTATTGTAAACATTTGGTTAGACCACAAGATGTAATGCTGTAATATAATAAGGAATGTATGTCTAAAGTATAATACAAAAAATTATTAAGGAATTATAGACATTTATAGAATGTATATATAGTAATCACGCTTAAGTAAGAGCAATGTAGAGAAGCCAGAAGAGGGGTGGAGGGAAGTTAATTCGGATAAGATATAGATTGAAAGGAGAATAATATTGTTAAGCTGTATTGTGTTTAAGATATTTTGGAAAAAATAATAAAAATTATTGGGGGGGGGGAGATAAGAAAATCAATTTATGAAGTATGGGACAGATATAAAAATCTGCTAGAACAAAAGACACCTTGGTGGATATCTCCAATAGAAGCATTGACTGTTAAAAAATTAAATATGGAAGGGGAATGGGTCACCTATGGTGAAATGTTGATAGAAACAGAGAAAGGGTGGAAACCTAAACTATATGAACAAATAGAGGAATGGTTTACTGGTTGGTTGCAATGTCATTAAATAAACGATATATTTAGTGCTGACAAAAGGAATTTTGGATTTGAAAGTAAGAAATCAAGAAGTCAAAGAACGGAAAGATTGTATATTGATTCTTGAACTATTTTATTATCTTTATTTTTTTGTGCTTTGCTTTATTATTAATAATGTGTATGTTTTTTTAGATGTTGGATTACAATAAAAACTTTTTAAATCTTAAAAAAAAAAGAAAGAAAGTAAGAAATCTAAATTTCAAACCGAGTTGCTGGAGGCAAAAGCTAAATTGTTGTCAAAGATGCACAGTGGTACCTCGGGTTAAGAACTTAATTCGTTCTGGAGGTCTGCTCTTAATCTGAAACTGTACTTAACCTGAGGTACCACTTTAGCTAATGGGGACTCCTGCTGCTGCTGCGCCGCTGCTGCACAATTTCTGTTCTTATCCTGAAGCAAAGTTCTTAACCTGAGGTAATATTTCTGGGTTAGTGGAGTCTGTAACCTGAAGCGTATGTAACCTGAGGTACCACAGTATAACTTTTTGTTAGAATGGCACACCAAGGATGAGGAGGTGAAAGAAGTAATGACGAAATGGGCTATAGATTTTGGGCATAATATCCAGTATGAATCGTGGTCAAAATTATGGAATCAGAATTTAAAATTTACAGCATGTAGGGTCCTGAAAGATAATGTAATGGAAATGATGTATAGATGGTAGACAGTATTTGACCATAGTTAAGTTGGCCAAAATGTATAGGATGAAAAACAAATTATGATGGAAATGTAATGAGAAGGATGGAGAATTTTACCATATGTGGTGGACATGTGATAAGGTGAAATTATCTATAAGTTAAAATATACCTTCCCCTCAAAACCAGAAGCATTTCTGCTTGGGTTGATGGGAGAAGAGATTGCCAAAGTAGAGCAAAGATTATCTATGCCACCACTGCGGCAATAATTTTGCTAGCCCAAAGGTGGAAATTACAAGAATTACCAACGATTGAGGAGTGGCAGATGAAGATGATGGAATATGCAGAGTTGGCCAAATTGATTGTGAGGATCCAGAACCAAGGTGACCAGAATTTCCAGAGAGACTGGAGCAAATTTACAGAGTATTTAAGAGGCTATTGTAAAAAGCTGAAGACATTAGCAGGACTGACATAAATCCTGCAACATAGCTTAATAATAGTATCTGACCATAGACAATAGAAGGGATTTGATATGTATTAAAGGACAGAAATTGACAATAGAAAGGCGTGTACAATTTATGAGGAAGCAGGAAACCAGCTGAAGGGAAGGAGGGAAGTCATGAGCTCAGTGGAGCAAATCCATTTGATTGATTATTGTAATGTTGTAATATTTTATGTTTTATTAATGAAAATAATAAAAAAATATATTAAAAGAAGACTCACTCCCTCATCCCTGTTGCCCTGTGGACACTGTGCCATGAGTAAAATTTCCCTAGATGATCTTACAGGTCTGCACAGGGGAAGCTGGCCTTTCAGGTAACCTGGTCCCAAGTTCTTCAGGCCTTTATATGTTAGTAACCAGACCTTGACCATGGCCCAATAGTTGATTGACAGTCAGTGTGGTTTCCTCAGCCACTGTGGCAATAGTACTCCATACTGGCTGAAGTGTAGTTGTCCCATGACGTACCGTGACCTTGAGCTGAAGACCCAACTTGTGTTCCTCCTGAACAGAAGCATCTCCTTGACCACAAGTAGATAAAGACATGTGGTAACAGCAGACATTGGCCACGTACACTATCCAGGGGCACTGGGGTCCTGCCATGTGCCAGAGGGTGGCTCAGGCTGATGGCAGGACAGGGCACAGACATCCCTGGTTCACTTCATGAATCACATTTATAATACTCAACTAGCTACAGGCTCCGGCCACACATCAAGAGTATTTCATTTTGATGAAGACGGATTCAAGCACTTTCTAGGAATTATCAGGCTAATGGGTTGAGCTGCATTTGACAAAAAGTTTCTTATGAGAAGTTTTCGATCACATTTCCATTTAACAACAATTTTCCTTCCTTCTGATGTAACACTAAACCAAGATAAATATGCTCATTACAGTCTAAATAGCAGAATAATATTTTTAAAACTCCCACTACTTCTTCAACATACACCTCTGCCTCCCTCCTTTTTAAATATAATCTGCCACCTCCCTTTTAATGATTCTGCCCACACTTTTAAAAATAGTGGGTTAGCTTGAACTATGGCAATGATATTAATTAAGCTAACACTGTGATAATTACAAGGTTGTTTATTATCCTATTTTTAAAAATATAAACAGAGAGAACAAAAGTGATGTTGCAGCCATTAGGAATGTGACCCATTAAATTCATAAGAGCAGAGATTCTATTCACCATTAGTTTTAAAATATTGGGTTTCTTGTTGGTTTTTTTTTAGCAACCTTGTTTTTAGCGATTCTATAATGCTGTTTTCTGAAAATGACATCAAGGTTAGCAGTAGAATTGGCCAATATATTAAACTGCAATCCTATGCCTACTTATCAATGTATTCAGTAGACTTTCTTATGAGTAAACACATACACAGTGTAATCCTATGTTTAAAAGTGGCTTTCCTATGCAAGGGACTTCACCCCGCAACCCAAGCTTCTGACCATGTTTGGAGAACACTATCAGGGTAGAATTGTAAGGGATGCCTGGGTTATCCTCCTCTGGTCTACCACTGTGCTCATAATTTGCATAACCTCTCCTGACTCAGAAGTATTAGAGACATAGAGTTGGGTATCATCAGTGTACTGCTGACACCTGGATCCAAAACTCCTAATGACCACTCCCAAAAGGTTCATACAGAAGTGGAATAGCTTTGGGGAAGAAATAGAGCACTATGGCACTCCATAGAGAAAACACCAGAGAATTGAAGAGCATTCTGTCAATGTTACTCTCTGAACAAGACCCTATAGGTAGGAATGGAGCCACTTTGACACTGATATCCATCCCATGGAGTCAATCCAGAAGAATTGTATGGTCAACAGTATTGAAAGTCACTAAGAGATAGAGTAGAAGTTCCAGGGTTGCACTACCCTTGTCCTTTTCTCTATAATGATCATCCATCAGGACAACCAAGGCAACCCTAGATATTTGTGACCGGGCAATAGTTGTCACACTCCATTGGGTTCAAGACTAGGTTCTTCAGGAGTAAGTGCACCACCACTCCATGTCGCAAAGGATTCACCACACACTGGACCCACCTGGTCAAACCCCCCCATCCACCAGGTAGATTTCACTAGCCATGATGGGCAAGGGTTCCAGAGAGCCCATAGCGGAATGGATCTCCAAAAGCACCCTGTCCACACCACTAGGCTATAAGCTGATATATTGATCCTGCGAAGTTGGATAAGACAAAGCATTGGATGTGGGAGTTGGAGTGGCCAGAGCAACAGCAGCATCTAAATTGCTGTGGAGTTCATAATCCTCAGGGTCCCTTCCAACTCTACCTGTCTATGATTCTATGAATCTGTGAACTTTTTCCTCAAAATGATGTCACAGATGGTCACAGGCCTCTGCTGCCTCCAGAGGCCTATCCCACTGGTGAGTGAGACAACATTCCTTTGACCATAAAGGAGAAGAAACAAATATTTCTTTTATTTCACTGTTATGCAGTTTTTGCTGTTTCTGTACCAGGTCTGTGCTGATTTTTTTTATTTTAGATTTTTAAAATTAAAGTCAATTTACATCTGCTGACAATATATATGTCAGATATTAATAGATAGATCAGTGTTAGCCATCAGAACAGACCTTTTAAATCTGTGTTTTAAAGCTGGTTTACTAAGATAGCACCATTTACTATATTACACCAACAGTGTAAAGAAACGATATCCATTGCAACAGAATTATAAGAATAGATGTTTCTGAACAAGAACATGGAGCTAAGCCTCTTTCTGCAGATTGTTTCAGCCATAAGATGGCAATGAGGGAATGTCTTTGCAGACTTCCTTAGGTAAGAAAACTGCCTTGTGGTGATTTTACCATGTAAATAAATATCAAGTGAAGTTTATCTCTTTGGCTTAAGGTTGGTTAGCTGATATGTCAACGGCAGCATGTTTCTTAATACCATTTGCTGGAAAATACAGGATGAGGGGTTGTTCATATGCTCAGGTTCTGCTTGAAGACTTCCCATAGGCCACTGTGGGAACAGAATGCTGGACTAGATGGGTTATTGGCTATTGGCTCAACCAATCAGGCTCTTACATTATTCTGTCTTCCTGTATGAATTTGCCACCTTAATTTTCACCCAAGTGGTGTGGTCCTGCCCTTCTTTAGATCGCTTTGGAAGCCAATCAATGTGGCTTGATGCAAAAGTGGCCAGGGTTTCCTCCACCTTTAAATAGTTGCATAGACGAGTGAATTGCATAGAAGAGCTCTTTAGCTCAGTCAACAGAGCATGAGACTCTTAATCTTAGGGTTGTGGGTTCAAGCCCCATGTTGGACAAAATATTCCTGCATTCCAGGCGGTTGGACTAGACAACCCTTGGGGTCTCTTCTAACTCTGTTTTATGATTCTATGAATTTCAGTGGTTGCAGCTTTCCAATGAAGCCACCCTTGCTGAAATCCTCTCCTCCACACCACCATTTAACGTAGAGGAATCCAGTCCTCTTTCCCCTCTGGCCACCCTAAAATTATCAATGGGATTTCATTTCATCAGCCCAGGTGTACATAGTTGTAAAAGGTAAAGGACCCCTGGATGGTCAAGTCCAGTCAAAGATGAGTATGGGGTTGCAGCGCTCATCTCACTTTCAGGCTGAGGGAGCTGGCATTTCTCCACGGACAGCTTTCCGGGTCATGTGGCCAACATGACTAAACCACTTCCAGTGCAATACACACCGTGACAGAAACCAGAGCACACGGAAATGCCATTTACCTTTCCACCACCTATTTATCTATTTGCACTGGCGTGCTTTTGAACTGCTAGTTTGGCAGGAGCTGGGACAAGCAATGGTAGCTCACCCCGTCGCGGGGATTTGAACCACTGACCTTCTGACTGGTAAGCCCAAGAGGCTCAGTTGTTTAGACAGTGCAGTCCTAGGCATGTCTACTGATTCATTTCACATTTAATCCCAGGTAATAATTTATTAGATTGCATTTAAAATGTCTATTCCATGGCTTTTCTCTTTAAAGAACTAACCAACTGGAAAAAGCATTTGTGAAGAAATGGCATGTCTTTGGGATACAGCATATTTTCTCACCTGCGTGCCATCTTGAAAACTACAGACACCAGCCATGTGGTGCGGAACATTTTTACAGCAAGGTGCTATATTTGCCTGGAATGGCATATGGGCGTTCAGGTCTAGTGAGTGCAGATTGACTGGTGCAGTAAATGTGTAGAACGTATTAGTGGATTTCTGCAGTGTGGGAGACAAATATATATTTGAAAGGAAGCTTTGGTTTTATTTAGAAACAGAAAGGTCAAAATAATAGCTTATAGCCTGGAGGTAATGTAGCTCCCTTTCTTCTTCTTCTTCTTCTTCTTCTTCTTCTTCTTCTTCTTCTTCTTCTTCTTCTTCTTCTTCTCCACCACAGATAGTCTTATTCTGACACAACTTCTTCTCTTTTTATATGCTTTTGTAGGAATAGCGATTCTCTGGTTCAGAGTTCTGTTTCGTAGCCATTCTGTTACACCAATGTAGTGTTAATGGGAGATTTCATCCCATTGCAAATTCTGTACCAGTTTTAGAGGGATTCTCCCTCCCCCCCCCCACAAAGCAAAGCTCATTGCTGGGGAGGAAATGGTTGAATTCTCTCTTGGCCTGCTTTTATCACATTAATTATTAGCTCCTTGCCTACCTGCTGAAATCAATTTTTTTTTTTTAAAAAATTAGCCCATTAAATGTGAAGGGTGCCTTCAATGTTGCATCTGCTTTGACCCCACCTGTATGTGCTGTTGCGAGTCTTCAGCCACCTAATAAAATTTGCAGTACAATTCTATAAATATGTGGATTCTGCAAGGCAAAGAAAACTGATGAGGGGGGTTTCTAGGTAAAGCATTTATGACTTCTTCAGCTTATGAAAAGAACAACAACATGACAGAGTTTATAAAATATGGTGTGGAGAAAGTATATCATGTTTGTCAGAGCTGCTTCCAGATCCTAGCTCACAGAGGATCACGCTAGCCAGCGGTCACTTGTAAAAGTCTTTTATTGAGTTACAGTTTCCATTCTCAAGCTGCTGCGCGCAACTCTACGTCTTAAGGGTTAGACCGGCGAAGCTCCGTCTGAGTCTCCGCCCCCTGTACACCAACTTAATACCCTAGCCTTACTCCACCTTTTCCGCCTGACTGTTCTTCTCTGGGTCCCTCTGCCCCCCGGGGTCTCTTCCTTCCGGGATTCTTCTGACGCTGACCCCCGGACCCTCCTGTCTCCTTGCGCCGGGCTTTAGGACCTGGCTCCCTTTCCGGGCTGCTTACTGCGCCACCTTCCTGTGCATTTGAACTTGGCGCGCGCGCCCAACCTTCCACTTTCCGTCTGACCGTTTCTTCGCTCCCCGATGGAGGTGTGGCCACTCCTGACTCGTGCCCTCCCTCCTGTTGTGAGCTTCCAGCGCTTGATCCCTGGCGCCCTTCCTCTCCCCTGCTCTCTGTTGGTGACGCTGGTCCCGATTTCCAACTGCTCCCCTCTGAGCCCTCTCTGGCCCTTTCTTCCTGGGGTGTCCCCCTAGGCTCCCCCCTTGCCCTGGCCACTGGTGCTCCTTTCTGTGAATCTTCTGATTCACTGGAAAGACTCGGAGATCTCGGGTCGTCGTCATCACTCATCTTTTCTTCTGCCTCCTCCCCCTCGCTCTCTGTTTCCTCCCTTGCCCTTGCCTCTGTTCCTGAACCCCTGACAATGTTTATGAATTTAGTCTTACAATGTGATCCTATACACATGTACTTCAGTGGGGTTTATTTCTAGGTAAGTTTTGGTTTCTCTCAGTTTCTCATTTTTCCAACTTTAAGTTAAGCTCATCACCTTTCCACATGAGAAAATTCACCAGCATTTTAGTGAATTTACATGGTTTTTGCAAGCAATTTTGCTAACAATAATGCATTTTAAAATTTTCACTAATTTTTGCATTCTGGCTCACATTTTTTGAGTTGCAAAATTTGGGAAAGTGCAGATTTGAAAGGTTTAATGTTTCAGCAGCTGAGGGTTATGAGATTCCTATTAAAATGCAAACACACCTGAATCCCTCCCCAGCCCTACTCTCAGGTAAGAATACAGATTGCCACACTAATCTATTCATCCCTTGTTTGTGCATTCAAGTTTGTGATGCAAAAAAAAAAAAAAAAAAGTATCTGGAACTGTTTCCCCTTCTTTCAGAAATAGATTCTCATAGCCTAATGCTTTTGTGTTTTTTGCTTTTTTAAAAAATATTTGCTGCTGTTTGATAGCTCCACAAGTCTCTTTCTCGTTTGCCTGTTGAATACTCAACCAGGGGAGGAAAACAATCCAGCTTTTGTATTCCACAGTAAATTTGGCTTTCCACATGCAGTAAGTTTCAAACACAATTCCCTGAGAAGCCAGCGATTAGTGGATATCCGTGCCCACTTGGCAAAGGAAGCCTAGACCTTCACACCAACAATCTGAATATTCAATAGGAAAGAAAATATTTTCCCAATCTTCCTTTGTTTCTTGGTCTGGCTGAAGTAGCGAGGCTTCAGTCAGAGCAGCTGTGCTGAAAAATCAGATCTTTATCAGACTTGGCGCCTCTGCAGAGAAAACACAACACAGAGGCTGAAGGATAAAGTGGCAGAAGAGGCAGCTCAAAAGCAATGTTCCTCAAACACTTATGTTGTGATGCTGAATCTGTGTGGGGCCTGCCTGCTGGAGATGCAGGATTAGAAATGTGTACGCTTTGAGGAACCTGCATTTTTTGTAGCAATGCTTCACCACAGCAACAGCCCATTGGGAAGGTCGAAGGTTTTCATCCAATATCTAGGACCAGTGCAGGATTTATGTATAAGCTAAACAAGCTATAGCTTAGGGCCCCACTCTCTTGGGGGCCCCAAAAAAATTAAAGGGGAAAAAACTGGGTGTACATTTCCAAAAGATAAGATAAAAAACAAATAAAATAAAACCTACATACAGCAACAGTGTTTTGTGTTGTGTAGGCTCCTATGATGTAAGTAATGGGCCTCGCCTGCTAGCCTGCTCCCTAAAATATCACTATCACTATTAATATACTTCTTCTTAATTGTATTTCACTATTAATATACTACTTCTTAATTGTATTTCAGTTCAACAATGACTTTGATAAAAGACATATTTTGTTATGTGCAAATGGCTTTAGATACCTATTAGGTCCATAAATTACCATATAGCTTATATTCAACACAAAAAAACCAGCGACAATTTGTTGTTGACAAAGGACAGCTGGTCATATAAAGGGCCCCATTACCTTCAGTAGCTTAGGGCCTCATCAAACCTAAATCCGGCCCTGACTTTGGAGCATCTTCCTCCCACAGACAATTTCTGCTACTCTTTCACTTTGAAATGTCAAGTGGAACATTTGGTAAAACACCACCTGAAACAACGACAAATCATGGCGGTATACCTTACATGTACCTTGCAGATGTGGCTTTTGGTTTTAAAAATGGAGCTGGATAACTCATGTATGTCCTTAGTTGCACTCCATTTGCTTAAGCATACCTACGGGCTGTAAAACTCAGACTTAGGTCACACCTGCCACCATACAATTAAAGCATTATGGTACCAGTTTAACCTTCATGGTGTCCCTCAAAGGATCTTGGGAGGTGTAGATTATTAAGAGAGCTGACCCTGGTTCCTGTCACACTTCTAAAATTTTGCAGAGCCCCCTGGGAAGGGGGCTGATTGTTAAACCATAGTGTTTAAAGCCCTAGACAACTTGGGACTAGCAGACCTAGCAGACCCCCATCCCTGGCTGAACTTTAAGATATTCTGGAGCGCCCCTGATGATCATTCCATATATACATTTTTGTACACATTTTTGCCCTGCAAAATTCAGAGAAGTGCGAATTTTGACGCATATAAGCATTTCAGTCCACACATTGTATTTGGAAGTGCAGACTAGGAAGATTCACATTAAAATGTGAGCTGAACCAAATGCCTCTCCCATCCCCATGTTGTATATCATAAACTTGCCTGTGATCCTCGGATGAAGGGCAGTATAGAAATTTAATAAATAAAAACCATTAAAAATAACACACTTTAATTATAAGGGTGTGACTCGTGAAATGTTTGCCTCAGATCTTACCTTCTCCATGAACTCAACTTGCATACTCAGTGGCACCAGACTCCACCGCATCTGAAAAATGGGCATAATGCCAACTGCCTACCTTTCAGGGTTGTTGTGAAGTTTTTGAGACATGAAAATCACTTTGAGCATTTAGGCAATGCTGCTAGTCAGATATACCAACCAGCTCTTTCAAAAAAAAACCCCTATGTAGTCAAATATCTCCTGCTTGGTTGATTTGTGGATTTGTAGTGACAGTAAAAAGAAAGACGCCATTGAACCCCTTTGCTGTTTCATCACTCCTTTTCTTTTTAATGCTTATTTTGTTTGATTTCTTTCCCCTCCAAAAGTCATGTGCTTCTTTTAGTTCTGTCTCTTTCTGCCATTGTTTGATATATCAATACAACTAGCATTTTTTTTGACAAATTGGGTCCTCCCTTAAAGAGGGCACATGTTGTCGTGAGACCTGGCAACCTAACCCTGTGTTGTGGGTGAGTACATTTGGATAGCCACAACACCCGATTGGTAGGTCCCTTGATGCAGGGTTCAATCAGGTCAATGGGACGCAGGCTAAACAGATCAAGGGACCTATATATACCTATGTAACATGACCCAGAGCTTCCTCTTTCAGTGCGTGCATTGGAACACCCGCCCACCTACTTTTAGGGCTTTGCGCTTGACCTTGCTATGCCGTCGTGTGTCATCTGTCATTGGGACAGGGGCACGGCAGGAATTTTCCCCACTTGGCTGATGTCATTTGGGTTTCGCCTGCCACTTAGCAAATCATCACAACTTGTAAGGTTGCGGATAGGCTCTGGTTCAGATAATAGGGATGGAAGAATGCTCTCGCCATTTCTGTGTGAAGGGTATTCGGTTAAAGGAATCCAGGGACTCGATGGTTTGGTCAACTCCTGTGAGGGGGTTGTGTCTGTGTGTGAGTCCAGGGGGGCATTTGGGTGGTGGAGATAGCCTGATGCAAGCTTTCTGCTTATCCAGGTGTTCACCCTGGTGCCCTGGAACAGTGCTACCTGCAACGGTGCAGGGAGCTAAGTCAAACCAGAGCCTAAGCAACCATTCATTTGCTGTGATCAATAAAGTTGTAGCCTAAATTCTGCCAAAAACCAAACCAAAATTTGAGTCTTGTCTGAATTTATTTAAGGGGGAGGTTTAAAGGTCTAAACATGCAAATATTTACCAAGAGCATCACTCAATAATTTATTTTTCAGTAATTAGACACGCTTTGCATTTTTCTGCAGTTTGTGTAAACAGACATTTGTTGGGGGATTTTGGGGTGGAGGGGTGTTTTTAAACAGGAAGTAAATAACAGCATATGAATGTATTAATGTGTAGTTCCATGGTCATCTATGGAAGGTAACAATATACCTACCTACCTACATATCTATCTAGATTAACATGATAAAAGCTTTAAAGTGGTTTGCATGAAATCCTTAAATGTAAGTTCTTCTGTTCCCTGAAAATGTCACTGACAAGGAAGGAAAAATATGCCAGCCCTGGAATTCTTCTTTCATTTAAAAATGGATGACAAGTATTTTTTAAAAATATATATATATATACCAAAATTTAATTATAGGGATAGGGGCAGAGGAAATACAAAATCTATTGTTTCTTTGTGAGGTATACTCCAAGGAAAACGTGCATGGGCTTGCAGCCTTAATATTTCAAGCGGCGATACGTGAAACAAGCACGTAGAACGGCAGAAGTGAAAAATCCCCTCTCAACTGTATGCAACGTCTACATTTTCTAAAGTGCTTGCCTGGTACTCTATGCGATCTGTCCCTGACTTGGTTTTAAAAAGCATTATTAAGCTGCTAAAGGAGCCCAGGATGTTCTTGGAGCCAGCTAATGTGCTACTAAAATGTCCCTGCAAAGAATGGGGATTTTATTCAGTGTCCCTTAATGTGATTTCCTTGTAAGAGAGGTTAAGCTTTCTCATGCATCTCGAAGCATAAAGTTGCAAGTTAATATGCAAATAAGGTTGCTGGATTCTCCCCCCCCCTTCTTCTCCTTCCAACTGTTTCCTGGAGAATAAAATAAGGGATGGAACCAAAACTACAAACCAAGGGAAATGGGGAAAAGTCGGCCTTCCTGAGCTGCACTCCCAAATTCCCACTCTGCATCCTGTCTGAATTAGTGCCAAAACATGTCCATCAATTTTTCAAAGGCTTTCTTCTCCTGTAAAAGAGGATCATTTGCTGCTTTAGAATTTCTTTAGAATTATGATGGGTGCATGATTCACTTAGGAAACCTAGGAAGCTGCATATGGGTCAGACTCTCAGTCCATTTAACTCAGTAGTGCCTGCACTGATTGGCAGCTGCTCTTCAAAGTTTCAGGCAGGGGGCATTCCTACCCTACCTGGAGGTGCTGGGGACCTTCTGCATGCAAAGCAGGTTTCCCTCTTGTCCTGTGCTTTCTTGGCATGAGTCAAAGTGGCTGTACCTTTGCCTCACCACTTTCCCCTGAAACACCTGACATTTACTGCTAAATCGGAACAAACAACCATGAGCGGAGGAAAATAATAATAATAATAATAATAATAATAATAATAATAATAATAATAATAATAATTCATCAAATAATTCATCAAATATTGATAATTCATCAAATATTAAAAGCTTCCCTAAACAGGGCTGCCTTCAGATGTCTTCTAAAAGTCAGATAGTTGTTTATTTCTTTGACATCTGGTGGGAGGGCATTCCACAGTGCAGGCGCCACTACTGAGAAGGCCCTCGGTGCTGGACCTCAGTGTCCGGGCAGAACGATGGGGGTGGAGATGCTCTTTCTGGTATACAGGGCCGAGGCCATTTAGGACTTTAAAATTCCATACCAACACTTTGAATTGTGCCCGGAAACGTACTGGGAGCCAATGTAGGTCTTTCAGGACTGGTGTTATGTGGTCTTGGCGGCCACTCTCAGTCACTAGTCTAGCTGCCGCATCCTGGATTAGTTGTAGTTTCTGGGTCACCTTCAAAGGTAGCCCCACGTAGAGCACGTTGCACTAGTCCAAGCGGGAGATAACTAGAGCATGCACCACTCTGGCGAGACAGTCCACGGGTAGGTAGGGTCTCAGCCTGCATAGCAGATGGAGCTGGTAGACAGCCGCCCTGGACACAGAATTGACCTGTGCCTCCATGGACAGCTGTGAGTCCAAAATGACTCCCAGGCTGCGCACCTGGTCCTTCAGAGGCACAGTTACCCCAGTCAGGACCAGGGAGTCCTCCATAGCCACCCCCGTCCCCCCCTGTCTTGTCAGGATTCAACCACAATCTGTTAGCTGCCACCCATCCTCCAACCTCCTCCAGACTCCCACACAGGACCTTCACCGCCTTCACTGGTTCCGATTTGAAAGAGAGGTTGAGCTGGGTATCATCCACATACTGATGAACACCCAGCCCAAACCCAATTTCTGTTTGTTCTGATTCAGCTCTAAACCACAGGTTTAGAGGAAAGCAGAAGTATGAATGAGCATTTATTGGGTGGCAGACATATTTTCCTTTCCATTATGCATTTCCCTGGCATTCTCCAGTCTGTGTGAAGGACTGTGCTTCCTGGCCTGAAAAGGTCCCATGGGAGAAGTTCCCCAGTGGTGTTTTCTCCTTGGTCTTAATGAAATGTGGGAGGCTAGGAAGAAGGGGTCACAAGCGTTTGAGATTGGTGCACTTCCTGAATGGCGGGTTTTAAGGAAAGTTCTTCAGTTTCAAGGGGCAGGGGAGAAAGCACCTTTCTGCACTGAAGTCTTTCAAAACCCTTTCACTGAATTCTTTTCACTTCAACAAAAATAGCAACCACAGCAGCTGCCAGGGACAGGGACACAGTCTACCCACCTGCTCATGCTTACTGGAAAGCTGAGCCAAGAATATCGCCGGGTTTTCAGGAAGCACAGGAACCCAGTAAGGCTGTTGGAGGAGGAACGATTTGCAGATTGAAAGACAGGACGCTTACAAACACTCGTTGGCCACTTTCAAAGTAAGGAAAGTCCAACGCGATCTGTGCACCCCACCCACATGAGAAATGTCTCAAAAGTTTCTTGATAATTTTCTAATGCAGTTTTATTTCTTTTATTTGATGGCTTTAAAAAGAAAAAATGGACAAAATTTTCAGCAGAGCACTAGCTTAAATTATTATATTGTATCTGTTTTGAGTATTTGTACAGTGCAATCCTATTCGAGCCTATTACTTAGAAAAGGGGATGGAGGACAAATTTGTTTCTGTTAGCAATTAAATGTAAGCCCCCCCCGCACTATAAATTTAAAGCAGTATCATACCACTTTAAACAGCCATGGCTTCCCCTAAAGAATCACATATTTTCTTAAGATGGAGAGTTGTTCAGACACCCCTATTCCCCTCACAGATCTATAATTATCAGAGGGGTTTAACAGCCAATGGCTCTTTCCATGCATGGATACTAGACTACGTTTATTATACATAAATCAGGACAAAGAAAACATGGCTTCTCTCCTTGTCGTTCTTCTCGGAGAGAGAGAAAACAAAAGTAATGCAGAGCGGATGTTCCGCTCACGGGACTCCAGCAATCTGTGCTGGAATGTAAACAGACATGTGACATGTAACAATCCCACATATCTTCAGCAAGGGTGGAATGGAATTCCCAACAGCTGAGAGACATAGGACTTACATACGAAACTTTTATGGACTTGGCAAGTTACTGGTGGTTGTAATAGGCCAACATTCTCCTTTGAAAATCTGGGAATATCAATGTCTGATTAGCAATTACTTGATTTGATTAATTTGACCTGATTCTACAACTTTCCAACCTCCCAGCTTATCTGTACTGCCCCCCAAAATGCACTTCAAAATAAATAAAATAAAATTCGTAATTGCCAGAAACTTTCTAACTTGGTTCTCACACGATTTGAGTCAGAGCTATTATTTTCACATTTTACCCGTTAATGAGCGTTATACAATGGATATGAGTAGGTTTCTAAGGCGATTTTAGTAGTGGGGCTGAGAAAGCAGGGAGGGAAGGATAAAGCATTAATTATCTTTAGAAGATGAATTCATGCTGCTAATAATAGGAACTGTCAGCAGTTTCAGTGCGGGGGACTTGTGGCAACTTTGCCAATAGTGTAAGCTTAGTTCATGATTAGCATTATTTTTGAAGCAGTTGTTTTATCCATTTGGTGCTCATGCTAGTTGCGCAGACTGAATTGAACTGCATGGTGTCTGTGGTGTGTGTGGGGGAATGAACCATATAAATAAACATAGGAGAAGGGCATTTTGGGGTTAAAATAGGCCACAACTTTATGGGTTACAGATGTCAGTAGGTTTGGCCAAGGCATCAGACGTGCATCCGATAACTAGCAGTCCGCCTGCTTGTTGATAGATGTGTGGTCAGCCCTGCAGTGGGAAGCTGCCCTAACATGAATCAGGTGCCACAACTCTGTCCAGGGCCGCCATTGGGTGATGTGTTTTGGCCCATTGTCCCCCACCTGGACCCACTCAGTTAAGGATCCAACCCGATGCCTTATCCACTCAAATTCTGACAGTTGCTATGAGGTTAGCAGACCGGCCAATATGTCAGCAGGTAAAATTCATCCCTTACGGCTGAATAAACCATAACAAGGTCTGGAGCTGTCCTGCCCATTCCCTCTGGGCAAGTCCTTTAATGTCTGGGTGCCCTCTTTAATACCACAGGGGTGTGCGCCCTTCAGCCCACCTCCCAAGCAGTCTGATGGGTCCATGAGGCAGACCCCGGTTGTTGTTCTGGCGCAACCAGTAAGGGGAGGCACCAAACATCACTTATTCTGCCCCCTGAATCTGAGCTGTGGCTGCTCCGCACAACAAAGGCCACCCACCCAGGTGAGAGAATATTTCAAAATCCACGTTTGTATCCCACTCTTTTTCCATGGAGCTCTGGGGCCCTCATTTTATCCACCCACCCTCAAGTAGATTTGCCTGAGAGATGGTTAATTGGTTAGGCCAAGACTGGAGAACCTCAGGCCGTGTGTGTGTGTGTGTGTGTGTGTGAAATTTCGACTGGCCTTTGTAACTTTCTACAAGCCACCCCATCTCTCCTGAGGCCACACTCCTCACCAGCCTTTCATCACATCTTCCTTGAGTGTTCTTGCCTCACAGAATATGTCCTCGAACTCCCATAATGCTTCTTGCTTGCCTGGAGGGAGGAGTAAGTGAGTGTGTTTAGAAATCAGCTTTCTGTAAGGGTAAAATGTACATTTATTGCTCTGCCCACATTGGCTCTGTCCACCTTTGGTCTGCAAAATGTTTTCCCCTTCCAGGTTAGGGTCACGCAATGCACTTCAAGACTGAGTGGATAACCCAACCCTTTCTGTACCACACTGGTTCTTAATGTCTCAGCATGTCCATTTACCATGATGGAACCTGATACCTTGAGGCACTTTCGCCCCTGAAAAGGGCAACCATTGTTACTGGTTCTATCACTTGGCTATCACTAACTCTCCCATAACTCCATCTGTTGATACAAAATACCCCACATATGGGCAACTTGAGCTTTCTCAATCACATAGCATACTGCCTGATACCAAGACAGACCATTGCTCGATCTAGCTTAGTATTGTCTACACGGACTGGCAGTGGCTCTTCAGGGTTCCAGGCAGAGGTCTTTCCCAGCCCTACATGGAGGCAAAAGGTTCCCAGGAACTTGGGATCTTCTTTGTGCAAAGCTCAACCACAGAGCTAAAGCTGTTTCCCAAGTCAGGGGTCATGGAGGAAAGGCTGTGATAATGGGCAGGAGAAGGAGGCAAATGTTGTCTATTGATGGCTCCAATAAGAAGGGCAATGATGTTTTGCTGCTGGTGTGCTCAGAATTTCTAGCTGGTGGCTCAGAATTGAATGCAAACTCTGTGTCCTGTGATTATACATTGAGTCTTTTTAAAAATTTTATTCCTGTCTCCGGCTAGAGTCGACACACACATTTCTGAAATATGCATTTCTGTGATTTTGAGCATCTCCTTAAAAAAACAACCACCCTTCGCACTTCAGGTAGGCGGCTGTCATTCTGTGATTTATCTCTAGCTGCTGGCAATATTGTAGTAATAATCCTAACCTTGCAAACGATAGGTCTTGGTGGTTTGTCCCCATCTCCCAACTACCCCATCATTCCCATATCCCATTTACATGATCAAACACATCCACTGTGAAGGAAAATCTATTGACTGTAACATTACTGTTGCTTTCACCCCTATTCTTTTCTTTAAGGTCAGATAAACAGCTCCGCTGGTGCCAAATCATCTGGAAGGATATATTGGCATACTACTGGTGAAATTGATGTCTGCTGTCCAGAAAAGTATCAAAAATTTGCCTGTTTTTATGACATTACTCTACGTGGCTTAGATTCCCCAGGCTACTTGCTGTTAAATACACAGAACTGAAAACCAATGTAGGCTTTTCATGGTGCTACCCATTTTGACCTGGTTGGAACCCTTTTTTGACCAAAGCTATTTCTAAGGATAGCTTCCTGTTCTTTATTCCTTTGAAACCTTCTGTCCCCATATGCCAAGGTCCTGATCTGGACCAGACTTTCAAGATCTACATTTTGTTGCTCTCCTCCTGCCTCCTGCAGCAGAGAACTTGAGGGTGGTAGAGTCATTAAGAATGGTTCCAAGGGCTTCTAAGTGCATCAAGGATAAAACGGCACCACCTAACAGCCAACAGTTTTTGCTTATATAATCATTACAGAAGCCTCTGAGGTCCTTCTGTGTTCCCATCCTTAACAATATTATTTCCCTTCTACCTCTTATTTGATCTCTGAACACATCCCCACATTCAAGGCACTATTATACTACTTTAACAGACATGGCTTCCTCTTCAAGGAAACCTGGAACTGCAGTTTGTTAAGGGTGTACTGTGTCATTAGGAGACCCCAATTCCCACCAAAGGGCTCAGTTCTCAAAACAGTTTAACAATCCTTCTTCCAGGGAACTCTGGAAATTGTTCTTTTTTTACCATGAACATCAAACTATCCCTCAAAATGCCCTTTTGACATCTTACATTTTCTTTGTTCAAATCCCTTTGAATGACATCAGCTGTAGGAAGGTGGAAGTGGCTTCCCCAGAATGTCCTTGTGGGACAATTGGAGAGGCCTGGTGGGTTCCTCACCCCTGGTATAAAGTCCGAGGGTCTTGCAATGGGATATTGGAAGGGCCTCATCAAGACTAGGGAAGTAAATTCTTTGTGTGGCCAACAGAACAGCAGGATAGATATGTTAGAAAAATCCTAATCAATTAAATTCCCTGCTTCCTTTAGGTCATGCTTGTTTGCCAGTTTTTTCTTTAAATCACTAGGCTGCTTTCTCTAACTTATTTACCTAAATCCATCTTCCTGCAACTTAAAGCTCTTGTGCTTTCATAAAATTCCCAGTGGAAATGTAACATAACCTCATCAAGAATAATTGTTCTTCCTTGCGCCAAGTACTCCGAAGCTGGCATGCCCCACTTTAATCTTCTTTTCTTTAGACAACCCAACTGTCTCCTCGAGATTTCCTTCTGTACCTTACAAGCTAAACCCTTAATCATCTTTACTGTTGTCCTTTCCCATATTCTCTCATTTTGTCTACATCTTTGTGTAGAACATGTGGCTAAAACAAGCATAGCTCCCTGAGTCTCAAAGCATGAAGGTTGAGTCCATAAAGTGTAGGGAGCTGAAAGGGGACGCAGAGGGTTGATAAAGTTCTGGGACAATTGCACCTGTCTTGCATTGCATGCTATTACTAAACAGACTTTGGTCTTCTGAGTTTTCAACTCCAATATTGTGTAACCTTCAGCGACTCCTGGACTGTTTCCAAATCCAGTTCAAAGTGCCTTTTCGACTCTTAAATTGTTTGAGATCAAAATTTGCAAAGCACGATATGCGAAAGGGCTATAGCTTAGAGTGATATTACGGCATACTTTGCATCCAAAAGTTCCCAAGTTCAATTCCTGGTATCTTCAGGAAGGTTTGGGAGAAAACACTGCCTGAAAGCCAGGAGAGCTGCTGCTGTCAGCGTCAACAACACTGAGCTGGATGGACCTTCTCCTGATGCACAATAAGGCAGCTTCCTGTGTTCTGTGTAAAAGATTATCTCCTTCCACGTGAACTTCAAGAAAAGTCCTTGCCTGGCAAGTTCCCGCCTCCCCCAGTGGAAATAATGACACATGACACAATTACGGTATTAAGGTTAATGGGCTAAATAAGGCCACAACCTTTATTGGTTACAGGTGATGAACGGTATTGGCTTAGGCATTGGTCCTAACTGACTATATCCAACTTCAGCCTGTCCACTAGAAGTCTGGGAAGGGTTAACCACCAGTAGGGGGAGTCTGCTGATGCACATCAACTAGGAACTCCCCTGGGGTCACGGATAGGGGGCGTGCGTTAGGCCCTCACCTCCCCAGGCTTTGGACAGGGCCACATCCCCCAGAATCCTTTATCAGACTACCCTTCAATATGTCGGGCAGGTGATGGCGCTACGTCCCCTCTTCCATCTACAGAACAATACCAATGCCTAACAGCCAATACCAAGAAAGTTGTGACGATTTGCTACAAGGTAGCCAAAAACCAGGTGTCTGGTGCCAATTTGCCAAGTGGAAAAATTCCTACCAGGCCCCTCAACGGCGACCAACCAAGGTCCATAGCAAGGTCAAGGAATGAAAACCTTACAGGGCGGGAGGGTGGGAAAAGCAGGAACAGCTGGTAGGCGGCAATGAGGGAGATCCCTGGCCGTGTCCTGCTTTAAATGAGACAGGCCACACCCCCAGAGCCAGCTGATTGGCTGGCTAGGAGGTGATGCAGCTGTGTTTGGTGGGGCCGTGAAGTCCACAACTCCATCTCCTCCGAAGGGCGGAAGTGGCTTTCTCATCCCATCATTGCCCTAAGTGCAGCTGCTGTGTATGCAGGACAGGATCATTTAGTAGCAGAGCCTGGGTTGCAGAACATCAAAGTTGTTCACCAGCTGCTATGGTCAGATACATTTCCAGCCAAGCTAAATTCATAGATTCATGTGTTCTGATGCCTTCAGCATATGCCATGTTGTGAATCTGGCCTAGATACTTGCATGAAACATATTATTCAATGCCTCACAGAGTGGCATATGTTCAATGTCTTACTAGCAAATTGTAGGAAATGTACCTTCATTTTCCTCTGCTTTCAAAGGCAGCCTTACTCCTCTGAGTAATATCAGCAATTCCAGCAGTCTCCCAAGACAAGTAGCACCAGATGCCATGGAAGAATTACCTAACCATCCATAATGATGATACCTTCCCAATTAACAGTTTGTTTATGTTCTGAAGCATGAATCTCTCATTAGGCAGGATAAATATATATAATGGGTAGAAATGGTGAGTGTTCTTATTATACATATAAATGTATAATCTCTTTTATGAATCCTTCTATTGGTGGGCTTCAGTGATATCTTGGGAGAGTGATGTTCTCTGCTAATTACATCCAGTATAAAAGAACATTTCCTTGTGTTGGTTTAAAAATAAAACAGTGATTTCCTATTGGATTAGTACTGCTGCTTAATTCAACATGGTACCTTAGAGATAAAAGGAAGAAATAGGTTCCTTCTCAGAAGGGTTTATGATTAAGATTAGAAACAAAGAGGAATAGGAGCAAATGTAGACGTGATTCTTGCCAATATAACGGCATGCAAGCATTGCTCACACCTTTCAGAATTTAAAAACATGGATGGAAAACCTATTTATTTATTCCCAAATAGAAGATACAGACAAGCATGGCATAGTTTACAACACTGACCCTGAAGTCCTATACACATCAATGCAGAAGTAAATCCAATTGAGTTCAATGGGTAAAACAAGTGTGGGGAAACTGGGTTGTCCATCTCCCATCTTCCCTGAATGTTGTCCATGTTGGCTGAGGCTAATGAAAGTAGGAATTCTGTGGCCGCTGGTTCTCCATCCCTGGGGTACTGGGTTGGAGACTAAGAGAATATTATAATCTGCAGTAGAAGCTGAAGTAGCCCTCTCTACGTGTAAGGCTAAAGATAGTTGACCACATTGCTCCTCTGCTTTGGTCATCTACAGCAGATGGTGGGATGGTTCTTTTCTTCAAGTCTGGCACATCTGGGTGGCCTCCAACACTGGGCCTTCAAGGGATCTGAAGGACTTTGGAGTATCTTATGGTCTGTGCTGAAATGTTCAATTTCTGGGCTTCCTACTACTGATGGTGGTGGGTTCCTTCCTTTGGATTTCTACCAACAACTGTGCCACTCTGGTAGAGGCTGATGGAGAGGTGACAATGCGCCATTTCAACCACACCTCTATCCATTAACATGTGTGTGTGTGTAAGTGTGTTTATAAACTAATTTGATTCATTACATAAGATATCTTTAAGTGATGGCTCCACTGTTTTTGCACATTGGTCAGGGCCCCTGAGAAAGCTGGACAATCTTGGTGGTGCAACACATGCTTTGCATCCTCAATATACTAGGTTCAAGCCCCAGCATCTCCTGGTAAAGGCTTTTGTCTGAAACCCTGGATACCTCCTGACAGTGTAGATCATGGATGGGGAACCTGTGTGTCTCCAGATGTTAAACTACAATCCCCACAACCCTTGACTTTTGCCATACTGGCTGGGACTGATAGGAGTTGGAGTCTAATGACATCTGGAGGGCCACAGATACTCCATCCCAAGTGTAGACAATACTGAGGTGAATGGACTTGGCTTCAGGCATCTTCCCATGTCCCCTAAGAGGTAACACAACACAACCTTCCATTTCTTCATCCCACTTCTAGCAGGTGCCAGGGGAGGGGGTGTGCTGGGTTAACCCGAGCAATGCGGTCCAGGTCTGGTCCCGAATCCAAGGATTCCACGAGGAGTCAGTCCAACAGGGCCAAGGCAGGAAACCAGGCAAGGTCAGGCACAGGGCAACAGGGAGGTTCCAGCAAGCAGCAATGTTGCTCCCACAACCTGGGGCGGGGTCCAGCAGCCTTTTATCTCTGATGGGGTAATGGCCAATCCTGATCCCCCAGTGACTCACCTCCCTGTCTCACCCAAAGGCGAGGACTGCTCCTGCGAGTACTCAGGTCTCTCCTTCTCTCAGACCTGAGTCTCTGCAGCTCGGGAGATGTCGGTGGGTTACTAGACCCAGAGGCCGCCTCAGCCTCTCGTGACCCAACTGGTAGTCGAGCAGCTGCACGTGATTGCCCAGCAGAGGGCAATGAGGTAATCCCCGCAACTGGAGCCAGGGCAGGATAAGGCCCCTGACTTGGCTCAGTTGATGCTTGTTGCAGGGAAACCTGTGCAGACTAGGGCTCTTCAGAATTGGGCCCCAGACTCGGTTCAGATGCCACCTGAGGCAGAGGATCTGGTGCAGACTGAGACTCCTCCGATTCCGAGTCTGAACCCGTGTCCCAGGTCATCATAGGGGTGGCATTGAAGGAGCTTATCTGAGCGTACGCCAAAATTTGGCTTCAATTTCAGTTAATACTCATAAAAGTTGAAACCTTTCTCTCCCTTTTCATTGCTTCATTCACAGCTATTGGCAGGAGAAAAACAACCTTCATTGGCTCCTGTCTATAATGTGTGTTTCATCAGGTGGGAATTGACACAATGATGACATACTGGACACAAACAGACTGTGCAACTCCACCACATTATTGTAAAGGACTGATGGATGTTCTTTTACTTCTTAATTTAGTGACCTTTCTGTCTCTCCAAAATATACACTTGCCACTGGAGCAAGCGATACCATATCCTTCGGGCTTTTTCAATCAATCTTCCCTTTCTCCTTCCTCATTAAATCAAGTACCTATTCAGCTCACTGCTGCGAAAATGATTTGAATGTCTCAATTTGTTAAAATCCACGGCGCTCTGGCTGTGTTGAGAAACACGGCCTTGAAAGGAAACTAAATGGTAGCTACTGTTGCCATTCTTAATTTAAAAGGAATAAGGTGTGAAGGTTATGCATTATATAGCAGATTAAACACAGTTTGGTAGCACATTTACCTTGCATATTAGGCTGCTTTGCCATGAATTAGTATGTGCATTCTAAGAGAATTAAAATTAAATTTCTAATTCGGCTGATGAAGCTGAGCAGGCGACCAGCAGATGTCTACCAGCTTTGGAAGGGAGGGGGAATTAGAAGCATTAGAGGCCATTTAACTTTGATGCTACAAGAGCGACCGGGGTGCAGTGATTAGAGCATTGGGCCAGAGCTGCAGAAGGGAGAGCAAGTTCAAATCCTCGTTCTGTCACAAAGCCCATTGAGTCACCTTTGCAGCCTGGTCTACCTGACAAGGTGGTTGTGAGAATAAAAGGTAGCTGGGAGAATGGATGTGTGCCATTTCGAGCTCCTTAGAGAAAAGGTGGGATAATGATAATAATAATAAATAAACAAATTAAAAAGTAATAAAATGAGTATTAGTGAGGGCCAAACCAAATGTTATGTTAGTTATGTATCTGTAGAACAGGTTTCAACTAATTTGTTGAATGCATGGAATGAAGTCCACCTGTGCAACTGGACTTATCTCCCTCTCCTATGCTTGTGCTTTCCCCATTCCCCCATAAATCTGTTCCAGAGTGTTGGGGGAACCCCCAGAACAGGTTTAGGAGACATATGGGGGTTGGTGGGAAGTTCTATTGTGCAAGCAGACCTCGTTTTGTGAATGCATACCCCACTAAACACTACGCTTAAGCCTGTGCTTTGCTTTTCGGTGCAGTATGCCTCTGAATCACAGGAGTGGAGTGAGCAGTTGTGCTCAGGTTCATAGGCATCTGGCTGGCCACTGTGAGCTCAGGATGCTTGACCCCGTGGGCCTTGGGCCTGATCCAACACGGTTCTTCTTAGGTTCTTATGCTATCTATGTAAAGTAGGTACACCTAAGACAGCATATAACTTTCCTGTTACAGGTAGGTAGCCGTGTTGGTCTGCCATAGTCAAAATAAAAAATTCCTTCCAGTAGCACCTTAAAGACCAACTAAGTTAGTTCTTGGTATGAGCTTTCGTGTGCATGCACACTTCTTCAGATACACTGAAACTGGGGTGGAGGCATACACTGGGGTATGCATGTGGAGCCCACTCAGTGGGAGAAAGGAGCCCGCCTCCAGCAGACTCCTTGTCCGTTGCCTCTGTCCACCTGCCTCCCAGTGTGCATGCACACGAAAGCTCATACCAAGAACTAACTTAGTTGGTCTTTAAGGTGCTACTGGAAGGAATTTTTTATTATAACTTTCCTGAGATGGTGGCAGAAGGAGATGATGCCTTGCAATGCCCAGGGTATGGTTTGTGCTTTTGGGTATGAAGCGTGCTGGGTTCAGTTCCCAAACAGGTGAGAAGAACAAGTAGGCTCATAGCTCAGTAGCTCTGCATGTTAATCTCTGGCATCGTCAGGTAGGTAAGATGCATGTCCGAAATTCTGTCTGTCAGCATAGACAACATGGAGCCAGTTGGACTAATGCAGAGGTGTAATGTGGGGGGGGGAGGACCGTGGCCCCCAACAAAAAATTCTGAGGGGGCGCAATGCTCCATGACAGGCTCAGTCATTGAGGCCAGAGCTGTGGGACGGCAAATCAAGCTGCGCCCAGGTCAAGAGGGGGGAGGGTGCCCCCACCACAGAGAGGTGAGGCTCCATTTGGATGGGGAGGGAGAGAGGCAGGCAAAAGGGCAGCCACATTTCCTGGGGCTGGGGCTCCAGCACAGAGCAGAGTGGGAGGCAGGTGGACAGAGGCAACGGACAAGGAGTCTGCTGGAGGCGGGCTCCTTTCTCCCACTGAGTGGGCTCCACATGCATACCCCAGTGTATGCCTCCACCCCAGCTGCTCAGTCCACTAGAGGGCACAGCACTTGCTCCATCCTGGGTACCAGCAACCCACGCTACACTACTGGACTAATGCCCTGTCCCAATATAAGGCAGCTTCCTGTGTTCCTAAGGGAAGAAAACCCAGGACATGCTTCAAATGATGATATATAGTTAGTTTACCATGGATGAGGAAGAGGTCTGTGCAACAGATATTTTGACCATGTGATAAGTGGACGTTAATTAGTCAGCATAAAATAATTTGGCACCCCAAAGGCTGGCACCCACCCCATAAATACTAAAAAGAGCCAAGTATATATTTTGCATTGCACAGTTTGAAACACTACCAGCCAGAGTGGCTGTTGTGCAGCAGTTCCAAGAAAGAACTATTAATCATTTTCCTGCCAGAAAAAAGAAAAAGGAAAAAATGCATTTAAAGCCCATCTCCAGCAGCCATGCAATATATGAGGCAATGATAGGAAATTGCCTACAGTATAAATCCCAAGGTCTGTTGGTATCATTAAGCTTGTTGGAAATATATACATCTGTTGATGCAGCTCTGAAAATGTTCGGGTTAAGCAGATCGGTAGCTGCCTGGTTCCTCAAACTATCCTCAGGTGGCCGGGAGGAAAGACACATTCATTCTCTTTCAACTTTCTTTGCTATCTCAACCTTCTTTCAAGCAGGAAAAAATTGTAGCTCATCAAAACTTTATGTTAGAGTAACTTGTGACTATCTAGTGTAGGGGACACACACACCTCAGAACTCCACCTGGGTTTGTGGCAGTTTCAAGATTGCTTCGGGTACTGCCAGAAATACCTGTTTAAGGTCCAAGGAGCTACACAATGGTTATCATGTGTGGTCCGTGCGGAGAGTTGAAATTTGGAAAATGTAGGAGTGCCTGGCCAGTTTTGGTAATAATACAGTGGTACCTCAGATTACAGGTTACAGGTGCTTCAGGTTACAGACTCCGCTAACCCAGAAATAGTACCTCAGGTTAAGAACTTTGCTTCAGGATGAGAACAGAAATTGCGCGGTGGCAGTGGGAGGCCCCATTAGCTAAAGTGGTGCTTCAGGTTAAGAATAGTTTCAGGTTAAGAACGGACCTCCAGAACGAATTAAGTTCTTAACCCGAGGTACCACTGTAATAGTGCAACAGAGAGAGATGAACGGATGTTGTAAATAAGAACAAAGACATCCCATAGGCATTTGGTTGGCCACTGTGAGAACAGGATACAGGACCATTTGGACCACTAGACTGATCTAGAAGACCCTTCTTGTTCTCTCATCGCATTGCCATTTTTCATATACAGTCATTCCTCATGTTACGTTTGCTTCATGTTACATTCTTTCAGGTTACATCCCGCGGTGACCCAGAAGTACCGGAAAGAGTTACTTCCAGGTTTCGCCGCTCGTGCAAGCGCAGAAGTGCAAAATGATGTCATGCGCATGCACAGCGAATCACAGTCCGCGCATGCGCAGACACACCACTGCGGGTTGCACTCTTTTCATGTTGTGAACGGGCCTCCAGAACAGATCCCATTCGCAACCAGAGGTACCACTGTATATTCACTTAGAGACTGTTTTAGTATTGAGCAGTGTATAAATATATGAGATACACGTGCTTTTGCCTTGTCCCTCTTCACCCATGACAAGCATATCTTCCCAGTATCACCCATGCCACACAAGTTGCTTGTCCAATCACAGTTCTTCCTTCTCTGCCCTGCATCATGTGTTATTCATGTAGGTGGTAGTAGATGCATTTTGCCCTTTCACATATTTTACATTTACGGTACATTTCCCCCCTGATTGTGTAAATCATCCTAGTTTGGCGTTCAGTATCCTTATCATCACCACCAGTGCTATTTTTCTAGAAAAAGAGGTTCTGGAACTCACAATGAATGCCTCCCTTGTTCTCTTTTAATGGCAATGGCGCCCACCTGAGAGGTGCCGGAACTGAGTTCTGGTGAGTTCTGGCTGAAAAAAACCTCTGACCACCACCAGGATCCCTACTTAGATATGGAATTGCATAATTTCCCCCCTCCTCTTTATTTCAGTAAAATAGCTCAGGTAGGCAGGTGCTCAACATTTCTGCTGATTTATAAATCTACAGAGTTGCAAGTAAATTAAACCAAAGATCTACTCATTTTTGGAACCAGCCATGCGACAATTTATGAAGATATACTGTTATCGTTTCAAATGAGACCCCTGCTTTTCATTGCAACAGTATCATTAGCACTAACAGTTATTATTGAGGAAATAGAACCAGATGTCTCCCTAATTAGTAATTAGAATTACCTGCACAACGACTCTGAAATGATGTCGTGAAAAGGGGAGGAGGTAGGAGATGTGAAATCCAGTCCTTCTTATGTTTCCAAATGTATAGCTTTGATTTTATTGATAGCAAGAATATAGGAAGTGGATGAGAAAAACAGAAGAGGCGAGGTGGCAACTGAGGCCAATACTGAGTTCAGAACAGGATTATTTATTTTTGTCAGATGTCATTTCTTACAGGCAGTCCAATTAAGTAGTGTGTCTTGAAGGTGTTTCTATCATCTTATAGCTGGAGCAAGCTCTCTCTCCACAGAATCCATGATTATCTTGGAATTAGCTTCCAGCAGAAGTGGTGATTGCCCCTTGCTTAGGTGGGCAGATGACATATTGGACAAAAAAAGGAGGGGTAGCTCAGTGGTAGAGCATCTGCTTTGGATGCAGAATGTCCCAGGTTCGACCCCCAGCATCTACAGGTAAATCTGGGAAAGACCCCAGTCTGAAATTCTGGAGCACTTAGTATCTAGACAATACTAAGCTAGATGGACCAATAGTCCAATAGACCAGTCATTTCCCCAACACACTTTGACAGTCAAGGACTAGATTGGACTTTTGTACAGTACATACAGGTCAACTATGACAATGTTTATGCTGTTGGAGATTGCTTCTTCTCTCCTGTTCTGCTTCTGGAGACATCTCATGGACCCTTGATCCAGCAAGACTCTTTTGATGTTTCTGTATTCTTAAGGACTGAAGTGGCAAATCATATATGGTGACATGGGAGCCAACTCCTTGGGGCTAAGGTTCCTTTGGCTTCCCCCAAGAATATTTGAGGGGGCCAGTTCCCTCCAAAGTTGATGGACATTGCCATTCAAACGGTGTCTGCATGCTGCGTCTTGTGATCAGTTATGCAGGGCAGGGGTTACACCCCAACCCTCAATATTTTATTCAAGTTGGCACCCCTGCATGGAGATATCTGTGATCGGATTGCTGAGATTAGATAGATATAGATATAGATATGGAAAAGGACCCCTGGATGGTTAAGTCCATTCAAAGGCGCATATCTCACTTTTCAGGCTGAGGGAGCTGGCGTTTGTCCACAGACAGCTTTCTGGGTCATGTGGTCAGCATGACTAAACTGCTTCTGGTGCAACGCGACACCGTGACAAGGACCAGATCACACAGAAACGCCGTATACCTTCCCGCCGCAGCAGTACCTATTTATCTACTTGCACTGGTGTGCTTTCGAACTGCCAGGTTGGCAGGAGCTGGGACAGAGCAAGGGAAGATCACCCCCTCATGCAGATTTGAACCGCCAACCTTCCGATTGGCAAGCCCAAGAAATTCAGTGGTTTAAGACCACTGTGCCACCTACATCCCTTATATATATACCATAGCTAGCTAGCTAGCTGGGGAGGTGGGTGGTTTTTAGGAGATGGCAAATCCAGTGTGCCTTCATTTTACAAGTGTATGCTTATGTTTTTGTTTCTCTTCATAGCAGGATTTGTTTGTAGTAAGGGACTGTGGAAGAAGAAGAGGTGAAGATGTGGCTAATTCTGAGATCAAATTATTTAGTTGGGTAGCATACCATGTTGTAGTTATTTCATGTTGCAGTTATTGCTGGAGAAGGGGGTGCTTAATCCTCCCCTCCCCCAACTTTCCCAATCTAATGTGCCCACCCGCCTGTTCCTCATACTAATCATAGTTCTCCCATGTTTGTCAATCTATGAGAAAATGCTGGCATGTGCAGCTTACTACAGTCTATCTTTGGGCTCAAGGTTACGTGGGGCATTGACTTCACTCCTAGCTCAGAGAAAACCATGACAACTTGAGCAAGTCTCGCTTCCTCAGTTAGGAAGGCATATTCTCTCACAGTATGTCTCTGCACTCAGTGATTAGCTTGCCTGTGGGATGTCAAAAAACAGACTCTCTCTCTCTCTCTCTCTCTCTCTCTCTCTCTCTCTCTCTCTCTCGTGTGTGTGTGTGTGTGTGTGTGTGTTTGAGTTTGAAGCTTATTGTATCCCCTACACTTAAGCTGAATGTCTGTAAGGCCGCATACACACAATACCTTTAAAACGCATTCAAAACACAACCTTTTCCTCAGAAAATTCTGGGCACCACAGTCTGCCTCTCATAGCATAGCTGTCAACTTTTTCCTTTTTTTTAAGGGAAATTCCCTTATTCCAAATAGGATTCCTCGCAAGAAAAGGGGAAAGTTGACAGCTATGTACAGTGCCCAGAATAATGTGCTTTAAAGTTATAGTTTGTACACAGCCTTAAAGCCTCTCCATGATTGCACCCATCTTAGGACCGGTCAGTTTGTTTGTTTCGGTAATCTTTCAGGGTTAATGCTCACAAGGTTGGGAAACAGGAATTCATTTGCTCGATTATGCATGGGAGATGTTGGTGCTGGTGGAATTTCTCAGGTGCAAGCAGATCTGTAATATGAATGGGAAGTGGAAGAAAGGTGAGGAATGCTTAATGGGAAAACCAAGCAGTCCTCTTACCTGTTTGCCTATTCTTAGAGAATGCAGTGTTGGTCCATCATGAATTTTGCAGGCAAGATGGTAGCACTGCTGCCGATACGTATTCCTGCAGCCCAGCATCCCTGCCACTTGGGCATTAGATTGTTTATCGAGTATCTCACTAGCAACAGCTTTCTGAGTTTTCTATGAAGTAGCCTCAAGAGTTGTTTAAATAAGAAGGTGGAAAGTGTAATCTGCTAGTGCTAATCCTTTCCCTTTCTCTTCTCCTTTCAGAGCATATTGATGCTGTGTTTCCAAAGGGATACAAGGGTTAACCCTGCCCCATATTTGTATGCTTTAATTTTCAAATAAGCCTGTTAAATCCAGGTGAGATGCCATTAAAAGCTTCATGGGCCAAGATCAGAATTGCTAGTCACACTTCTCTGATCATTTCGTCTCTTCAGGGGGTCTTGAATTCATCACTTAAAAATAAATTCTCTAACTAGAAAAGTGCATTTGATTAAAGGATACCAATGTGCATAAATTGACTTAATTAGCTTATTTATCCTTTGAAATTGCTTAAGTGGTTGAAAGGAAGCGTGACTGTGGCTCCAAACTGAAGTAGTAACTGGATTACAAGGGAGGAAAGTTCAGAACACTTCAAAGTTATTTCATATGTATTTATTTATTCAGGGCCGTTGATATGCACGGCACTATGCAGAACAGCATTAAACACAAAAAATGTAGTTCCTTGCCCCAAGGAGCTAACAGTCTCATATATGCAACAGAGAGAGAGGTAAGGGAAGATAACAAAGACATGAAAGGAAGTGTCAAAGAATAATAAGAGAAGAATGTGAAAGAAATGCAGATATAGGGCTGTATCGAATGAAGTGCTAGGTTAAAGTCATTTATGTGGTGAGATGTTTTGTGCCAAAAAAATGTTGTTGCACAAGAGAATGCTTGCTGGCAACTTTGTTGGCCAAAATATTGCAAGGCGAGTTTCTGCTAGTGCAGGGCCTCAGACAGAGCTCTCTCTCAGCCCTAGTTGGAGATACAGTGGTACCTTGGGTTACATATGCTTCAGGTTACATACACTTCAGGTTACAAACTCCACTAACCCAGAAGTATTACCTCGGGTTAAGAACTTTGCTTCAGGATGAGAACAGAAATCGTGCTCCGGCGGCGTGGCAGTGGCAGGAGGCCCCATTAGCTAAAGTGGTGCCTCAGGTTAAGAACAGTTTCAGGTTAAGTACGGACCTCCAGAACGAATTAAGTACTTAACCCGAGGTATCACTGTACTGTGGGTTGAGACTGGGGTCTTCTGCAAGCAGACTGTGGTCCTTCTTTGCATATATCTCCCGTCTTTGGTTTCCAACCACGTAACAGAACCATTGTGCAGTAAATAAAACAATAATCTTAGGCATGAACAGAAGATGGAGATCTTACTGCATTAGACTGCATTAGACTGAATCACCTTTTACTTGAAGACTGAGAAATACTACGCTTCTCTGGGATATTTTACTGCTGCGTAAAACTTCAGATTTATAGTCTAGTTCAGAATCGTTGGTTTTAAGGAATGTGGTGGTTCTTTCAAGAAGTGTGTTTTGCTTGGCTCAGCTGAAAGACTAGGGGTTTAAACTACCTCCTGCCATTGTTGAGCCAGTGGGATGAATATATTAAGGGGCAGAAGGGAAACCTGAATGAAGAGCTACAATTTCAGAGCATTTGAACCATCCATCCCTCTTCACAGGGAACTCTGGGAATTATAGCTCTGTGAGGGGAATAGGGTTCTCCTAACAGCTTGAATTATGGTGCTGGAGGAGACTCTTGAGAGTCCCATGGACTGCAAGAAGATCAAATGTATCCATTCTTAAGGAAATCAGCCCTGAGTGATCACTGGAAGGACTGATTGTGAAGCTGAGGCTCCAATACTTTGGCCACCTCATGAGAAGAGAAGACTCCCTGGAAAGGACCCTGATGTTGGGAAAGATGGAGGGCACAAGGAGAAGGGGATGACAGAGGACGAGATGGTTGGACAGTGTTCTCGAAGCTACAAACATGAGTCTGACCAAACTGCGGGAGGCAGTGGAAGACAGGAGTGCCTGGCATGCTCTGGTCCATGGGGTCACGAAGAGTCGGACACAACTAAATGACTAAACAACAACAACAACAGCCTTCAGTACCATTAACAAACTAAAGCCTCCAGAATTCTTTGGGAGAAGCCATGACTGCATACCCTCCAACATTTCTCTGATGAAATTAGGGTCGTCCCATTCCATAATGATAATTTTACTATTTATGCCTCACACATCTTACTGGCTTGCCCCTGTCACTCTGAGCAACTTCCAACATATGTAAAAATAAATAAATGTAATGAAATATTAAACATTAAAAAAACCTTCCCTATTCAGGATTGCCTTCAGACGGTTCGGGGGTCAGATAACTCCACACCCTCCAACATTTCTCCAATGAAAATAGGGACATCCTAAGGAAAACTGGGACATTCTGGGATCAAATCAGAAACTGTGACAGCTTCTCTAAATCAGGGATGTCCCTAAAAATAGGGACACGTGGAGGGTCTGTGACTGTTTAAAGTGGTATCATAGTGCTATAAGCATGGTTTGAATGTGGCCTTGGTTGGATACAGCCCATAGTCTTCACCATAGTTTAGTTTGTTTCATAATAGCTTTTTAAATATTTATTATTTATTGGACTTGTTTCTATGGCTTCTTTAATTATGGTATATTATCTCCCCCCCCCCATATTTTTATTGTTGATTTGTTTAATGATTTCCTGCTCTGTGCTTGAATGGTCATAATAAACAAACAATTTTAGTAAACCTTCCAACTTTTATGTATGTTTCCATGGAGGTATTAATGCATGCAAACATTTAAATTCATTTCAGTCTCTGTTAAAAAGAAGAAGTAAAAACCAGCAAGATTCCTTTGTCATTGTTTATTTCAACGAAGCAAACACTGACAGAAAGGTTTTAAGTGCACTGTTTGTTTGGTATAGCTAATTCCAAATTATTTTGGGACCCAAGGTCCAGAAATTATTAACATGCCATTTACATAAAAGACAGCTAATAAGCCTTCTGCTTTATTGAGTAAACAAATCTTGTAAATAAGGCATATTATTTACCTGATAAATGCTCCATCACTACTGCTCTGAACTCATATGCAGTGTAAATTTAATTTGATTGAATCCAGTATATTTGTTTGTATTCTCCAAATACAGCAGTTCCTAGCACCCCAGCTACGTTGGATGGAACTATTGAACATCCCAGAATCACTGTCTCCATGCTGACTCAACAGTGACTGGAACATCCATGTGAAATGAAGATTCTTTATGGGTTTGGGAACTCGTTCATTACTCATCTCCTCTTAGGCTCTGGGCTCACTTCATCTTAACATGGCATGTCATTTCTACATGGTGATAAATTATTGTCTGCAGGAGACAGAGCTAAATCCATTTCTTCTGGGTCATCAACAGTACTTGAACTTTGATCCCCTAGGATGGAAGACAAGTGTCTTTATTGATATTGGCGTTCCCCTTTTGAATGTCATGTTGTGGTGAGTTAATCTAAGAGATATAAAAGTAAGAAGGCATTGATAAGTACATAATAATGCTAGGGTCAAACTAAATGTGATGCTAATTCTGGGATGTTTGGGACCACAACTCCCATCAGCCCCAGCCAGCATGGCCAATGGTAAGGGTTGGTGGGAGTTGCAGTACAGAGTGAAAGAGCTGTTTAACCATTCCCTCCTCTGCCATGGTTCTGAAGAAGACTGGTCCCCTTGCACCTGGGAAGGAAGGTCTCCCAGGATCAATGATGGCTGCTGCTTCCCCAGTATTACTGCACATCTGGAGAGGCACTCATAGCGCAACAAAAGCTGGAGGAAAGCAAAACAAGACACGCCACCCTGTAACATTTGTTATGTGGAAAGGTACAGGATTTCAGCAGGAAGGGACAGGAAGTGCACCAATGGGAAACAAAGCAATCTGTTCACCCATTCCAGAACATTTGCAGGTGCAAACAGTATTAACAGTGGGATCAAGAATAATTGCTCCTATACCATCAAGGCCACAAATCATCATGGAGGCATCATAAGAAGGGGCCCTCTATACTACTAGGTTTTAGAGTCAAGGAGCTGCACAAATGGAACTCCTCATGTTATGAAAATATTATCTGAAGCCCCAGATCAAATGGGGAAAAGTCCACATATGGAAATTGTGTTGTTTTGTGTGTTGGTTGATTGGTTAAAGGTAAAGGGACCCCTGACCATTAGGTCCAGTTGTGACCGACTCTGGGGTTGCGGCGCTCATCTCGCTTTATTGGCCGAGGGAGCCAGCGTACAGCTTCCGGGTCATGTGGCCAGCATAACAAAGCCGCTTCTGGTGAACCAGAGCAGCACACGGAAACGCCGTTTACCTTCCTGCTGGAGCGGTACCTATTTATCTACTTGCACTTTGACGTGCTTTCAAACTGCTCGGTTGGCAGGAGGATTGATTGGTTAAGTCATACTAAAATCATGCTGTTAATTAACTGACTCATATTTGCTCCATATAGAATGGACCTTCCACATATTTTCCCAGCCAATAGTAGCACTTTTTGTTTTGTTTGACTTCTGTGCAATAGTAATGTCAGTATTTTATAAAGGTGCATATGAGGACACAAAATTCAGTGCACAGGAGAACTGTTCTGTTTGAATTACATTATATTCTCTTTTTCAGTAGCTGTCCATCTCAAATACCAAGTGGGGGGAGGGAATCTATTCTTGTTTGAGGGATCTTTCCTCCCCCTCCCCATGACATTTATCACTTTATAAAAATAGTCACCACTTTCTAATGTGAGTGCTCAGTGATATTTGCTTCATTTATTTCTGTAGCAGGTGGGTTAATATTCAGGACTATTTCTGGTATCTGTCGAGCTGCTGGAGGAGGCTAAGGTGTCAATAAGTATTTCAAAACAGTCAGAAATATAACATGGTGTTTTTGCCAGATAACTGGCTTAAATATTCCTGCACAATGGATAACACAGGCTTTTGACTGGGGGGAAAATAGATCTGTTTCATGTATTTTCTTGCATTTGAATTCTCTAGAGGATTTCCACCCCCTGCCCCCCCCAGCACCCACACAGACATGCTGCAAGGCATCTAAATCCTTGCTGTGATCCCAGGTAAATAGCTTTCTATCCATTCTGCTCATTGTAGTAACCCTCTCCCTTGGCAGACTTAGTCTGGTGGAGGCTTTCAAAAATGGAAATGGAAAATATGTCCTCATTGAAAATGAAAAGGGGGCATTAAGGGAGCTCTTTGCAAGAAAGAACTTTTGTGTTTCGCATAGCCGTGTTTAATGCATGCCTTCCAATGATTGGTAACACAGAATTATACAGAGAGTCCCATCTTTTCTGAAAACAGGTATGTGTCAAATCATTTGTCTACAAACAGCCTGCTCTGTGCCCGCTTCGTTGGGTGGATATCTCTGTTTTGATCTCGGTTATGTTCCTTGGCTCAGGATAAAAGAACACATTTCTCATACAAAGAAAGAACAGGTGTCCCTACTTGTCTAGTTATGCGCTTAGCTGAGAAGAAGCCTGTGGTCTTGGAGCCAGAGGTCATCAATTCTATTTTCACCACTGTAGGTGTAAACTGGCCTGACAATCTCTCTTCACAGGCGGACTCAGATCATCGCAAAGGCAGAAGGAGCAGAAGCCTGTTCAAGATATGTAATTTGTTACTATTATTATTTAACCTAAGAACTCCATTGCGTACCTCAAGGGAAAGCGATGCAGGGATTAGCACTCTGGGCCCGGGTCTGTTTTTTCACTCACGTTGCCTATGGCTTCCTATAAAGCCGTGGTTTCCCAAACATCCCCACCCAGGATCACTTGAAAACTGCAGACGGTCTTGGTTTTCCTGCCTGTTGTTGTTTAACAACTGTAATGCACTGTGCTAGATACTAAAGTATTTAGTTTTTCCATTTATGTTTGTGTGGATTTCAAATTGTAATTCAACAAGGAGCAATAAAAGTACAATTAAGCATCTATAAATTAAACATCTATTTAAATGTGATGGATGTGCCTGTATTAAACTAAGTTCTTTGATGTTGGGTGTAATATTTGTCAGCCGACAACTCCCATTCTGAGTCGCCCTCTTTCTCTCGGAAGCACTCTCTCTTAGCTTTGACTCTCCACACCTTTCAAGGGCCTCCTCAGAACAGTTTCCTTGCTCAGGCCCTCCCACATCTAGTTGCCAGCTGTGGCTTTATTCCTCTGAGGAAGCCAGATTCTTCTTCCCATGCTCACCTTCTGGATTCCACACACAAATAGCTGCTATTCCCATCATCCTTCACAGACCTGTAGCTATGCTGTTCTGCAGAGTCACTGCCATGGACCACCTGTCAGAAGCTTGCAGGCCACTGCTGCACTTTGAGAACCCCCGCTCTAAAGGCTGTGGAATAGCCATCACTGACATATTGTTCCTAGTGATTTCATTCAAATGTAAGTGCCATTGCTCATACGCTACCATAAAACAGGGATGCGGGGACCTTTTGCTCTTCAGATGTTGCTAGACTACACATCCCATCATCTGTGACCATCGCCCATGTGGCTCTGGCTGATGGATTTGGAGTAAGGGTCTAACAACAAATGTTGGCATCTGTCTGTCTCGGGAGACAATGGAGGTGTGCATCTTCGGGGGTAAAGTCAAATTGTTGCTGTGACTGTAGAGACTGATATGAGACAGACATGTTTTACGGGGCAGATTTAGGGTAGCACAATCAGTTCTGCTGCAGTGGGTGCCAAGCCTAGGGGGCAGAAATATGATGTGGAGAATTGAGCAGAAAAAAAGGCAAGAGGCAGGAGGCGGGTGCCAAATTTTGCTGAAATTTAAAAGACCAAAGTCTCCCTGTATGTTTTATTGCAGGTGGGGGCAGATGAAAGTGTTTGTTTTTGCTGCTACAGGTGCATGATGGAGCTTCTTCTCGCTGTTCTCCTCCCAGCTGTCATTCCTTCTCTGGTCACAACAAAGGGTACTGATTGCGTCAATCTCAGTTCACTGTTCTGGGAGTTCCCCTGACCCTCTTTTGAGTCCCTGCAGGGGGGGGGGCAGTGAATGCACAGGGAGAGGAGACGGTGGGAAGTTATGTTGCACTAACAAGAGCCCTTGTGCTGGCGGCCACTCATGAGACTCATTAGTTGTGTGGTTTCCCCCACTATTTAATTACAGACACAGAGTGGTTTTAATTGGGAATGAAGTGTTGCTGTTGTTGCCCTCCATGCCCAAATCTATTATTGTCAACAAACAAACAAATAATTAAAAACCCAAACTTTGCTAAAATTAGGTTGTGGGGGGAAGGATTTTTTCTACTGCCACCAATGGGAGATATTTCCCTAGCCTAAGTGCAATGTGTGCATGGGAGAGCTGTGTGTGAGGAGGGAGGATTCAACCTCCCCTTTCCATGCTCTGCATTCCTAATTAAAAGCGCCCTGCCCCCCATAATTAAAAGGAAGAAAAGCCCCATGATGGAAATGGGAGCAATGCAATTTGTGCCATGTGTTGTTGGACCCTTAGTTTCTTCTGCTTCTGGAACTTGAGCATTTCCTTTAAATAATAGTGATAATAAATCACAGGTGCTTTAAGCCTTATCCTCTAAACTTAAATGATTAAGTCAACATTTTAAAATGTTGCAGTTCAACAATCAGTATTGAAAGATGGCTCATTTGATGGCACTGTTTAATCCCGTGTCTTACCAGCTTAACTCTGCAGCTCAAATGTCTGTAATGTAATTTAACTTCTCGTGGCCTTTTCCTTACTTGTGGTCCAATATATTTTCATTTTTGAAGACTACGATATTCTTTTTTTTTTTTTTTAAACTCATTAAAGATTTTGATTTGATAAATGGGACCTAACCTGGTACATAAATAAATACAGCAGGATATATTTAATCCAGTGATCTGTTGTGCACTTGAATTTCATAAATCCAAGTGAATGGTTTATCAGTTCTTCAGCTGATGTAAAACATATATTATTGCTTCTCACCTCATATGCTGAGTCTAAGTCTGATATTTTGAATGTTAAAGCACCTGGATATAGCTGTATATAAATTATCTCTGCTTTGGATGTAATTATTTCAGGGTGGGTTTTTTAAAAATAAATTGGTATGAGGGTTACTTTGAGTTTTTGACTGATCTGTCAAAGCAAGAGCTACTGATCATCTTTAATATCCTGCTTTATAACATCATCATCACCACCAATATCTTTCTCTTCAGCGCATTCATTCTATATTGTTTCTGAAGCTTATTTTCCAGATAAAACATCAATCCATGTTCTGCAGCCAATATTAGATTGAGGGATGAAGAAAAAAAACAACAACCAAAGAAAACCTTCTTTTGACTCTTCTGACCCAACAGTACAATATCTGTGTTTTATTACATCGTGATTTTTTGCTGCAGCTCAGAGTCAGGTCTGACAATATTCTAGCAGCAGCTGATAGGTGCGTCTCCTACCAAGACTAACTTATTGTAGAAGGTTCAGAATGGGTTGCCCCAATCACTCTGGGTGGCTTCCAACATATATAAAAATGTAATAAAACATTAAACTTTTTTTTTAAAAAAAAACACCTTCCTTTTTCAGGGCTGCCTTCAGATGGCTTAGGGGGTCGGATAACTCCATACTCTCCAAGATTTCTCCAATGAAAACAGGACATCCTAAGGAAACCTGGGATATTCCAGGATCAAAGAAGAAACAATGACAGCTTCTCTAAATCCAGGACTGTCCCTGGAAAATAGGGATAGTTGGAACATTCACAACATCAGCCCCCCTACTGAAGGGGAGCAGATTAAAGGGGGCCCCAAGGCCCTGCTAGGGTATTGGGATTTCTCCATGTTGATGCTGGCCTTGGGGTTGAAGAAAAGAAGCAATCAGTGGCAGGAAGTAAGAAGGTAAAAAAGAAGCCGCAGTATGGAAGAGGAAGCCACATGGAGGGAAGGAAGGTCCAGGAAGGATATCTTGCATAAGGGGAAGGGCTGGCGCTCAGTGGTAGAGCATCTCCCTTGAAGGCAAAAGGTCCCAGGTTCAATCCTTGTCACCTCCAGGTAGGGTTGGCAATGTTCCCAGACTGACACACTGGAGAGGTGCTGCCAGTCAGCGTAGGGTCAATTCTGAGCTAAACAGTCCAATGGTCTGACTTGTTTATAAGGCCTATTTTCCTAAGGGCCTCTTAAAACATGCTAGCAATGGATCAATGCTCATAGCAGATAGCTGGCATGAGAGACAGACAAGGAAGGTTTTACAGGAGGCACATGAAAGGAGATGGAAAGAAGAATGAAAGAAGGTGGTACCCACAGTAACATATTCTTTTCTGCGAGGGACTACAGTAGTGAGGGGAAAATACAGCGAGGCTATCTTGAGGATGTGGAACCGAGTTATTTTGTGACATCACTGTTCAGCAGAACCACCCACTCCCTTGATGCGCTGCTTTCCCACATTTAGAAAACCTAGTTCCAGCTGCTGAACAGGCACTGGTCATTAAGATTCTGCCTTCAAGGTCAGGCAGATTCATAGGAAGTTAATGGGGTTGACTCTTTAGATGTCAATGAAGTTTAAATACTAGTCCAGTGCTTTGCAAGCTACCTGATGTGGTGGACCACTAATCCCCTTCCACGTGTGCCAGGAACCAATACTATATTTGGTCCTTGAAGTGTCCCACCCAACCTGGGCTGTGGTGGAGTTGCCAGGGACCGGCATCCAATGGCTCATGGACCAGCACTGGTCTGTGGGACCACCTCTTGGGTTAGCACTGTTCTAGTCCCAAGCTCTTTGAAGATGCTAGCCTGCAGTTCAAATAGACTCTGGAAACAAATTGTTAAACCCATGCAGCTAGTACAAGATCCAGACTGATGTGTTCCAGTCTCTCTATCCCAACCAACATCCTAGCAGTGGCATTCTGGAGCAGCTGAAGTTTCCAAACAGCCTACAAAGGCTGTCCCATGTGTTCCAATGAATCTGAAGGACACTGGGTTTGGCTATCACAAAACACAGATTGCCTATAGCAAGAGTAGCAAAATACTATGTTGATTTCGCCCTTTCCATGCAGTCGATGGTTTTGCCTGAGGCCATTTTTGCTCTTTGCTTCTTGTAATGATTTTGGGTCAATTGAAATAAACCACAGCACGAGGAGCGGCATAAAAGACAACTTGTAGTATTTAGTCAATCATTTGCACAGCAATCTCAGGTCTAACATCGCCATGTGACCTTCGGTCATGCCAACAAATTACCAACTGCCAAAGAAAGGTTAACCAATGTCCCAAAGAAGGGAATGACTCAAAATTGTAAACCCAAGGAAGACCCAGGGCAAAATCCTTAATGTTGTTGTTTTTTTGCTTAAGGTCCTCATGTTGTAGTAAGCAGCAGTTCACAGCATCAGACAGCCTATGTTCTCAGAGCCTTGTCTTGAACTCCTCTCTTCCTAGCTGTTTCTGCTGTTCTCAAAGCCATGGTCTGGGAAAGGCTCCCAGTTGGAGGGCAGGGCAGGGCTGGCAGAAAAGCCATTGCCTGATGACCAGCAGAAGGTCTCTCTCCCCTCCCTTCCCACCGCTCCTTCTTTCCCTCCTGGTAAGCAGTAGCCACAGACCTTCCAGAAAACTAGTGTAGTGGCTCTGCCCCACCCAACAAGATGCCCTCTTCTGAACAAGTGTGTGATTGGCTGCTTCACCCTCATTCAGAATCTGTTTTTCTACATAAATTGCCCCCGTTCCAAAATGTTGCAGCGGTACAGCCAGAAATAAACATGCCGCACAGAGTCCTCTTCATCTATAACCTCCTTTGGATTCCAGAATAATTTCATCACTGACTTTCCTATAAGATTCTAGCCAGGGGATGCATAATGTAGCCCATTGTCAAGAAAATAAGTAGGGGGTTTTATTCTCCCCCAAAGCAAAATGCTTCAGAACTCCTGTTTAGGTGCAGCTGGAATTAGCAACAGATTAGTGGGGGGAAGAAATCTGTAATGGGCACTTGAGGCATTTTTGAGTCCTAGTATTTGCAAAATAATTGCCATGTGTAGATGTAACTGTAGAGGTACGAATCAATAGGACTATGCAGTGCACAGTTCTTTTCCATTTGGTATTGTATACACCGGCTAAGTAATCATATTTGAAATTAGTATTTCATATTTTCAGTGGGGGAGAAATTAAACAGCAAACAGAATTCAACTGCATCCGACAAGAGATTTCTTCTTAAGACCGCTCTCCCAAAGTTTATTATCCATTTATTTGCTATAGATTGCCTCACAGCTAGAATGGTTCCCAAGGCGGTTTACAGTAAAAACAAATTAAAAACCATTTATGCAGTTTTGTAAACAGAACCTTATGTAGTCAAGGATGCAACACAGTTTTATAGTCATGCAAGGAATGCTAATAAACACTGCTTTATTTTTGATTACTATGCATGCTTGTTTAATATGGAATCTTTAAACTGGAGGGTGTTAGAGCTGCTCTGTGAAACACATTCGGTTAGTTAGTTACAGAACAATCCAATGCAGAAGAAGCAAGCTGGTGTAAATTAAGCAGGCATAAAGTTACAAACCCATTCAGCAACAGGAATTCTGCTGCTGCTGTGCCTAAGCCTGGCAGATGTAAAACAAACCTTTAAAACAGTGTTTTACACCAGGTTGCCAGGTGTAAGAATGGGCTTAGGATCCAGCCTAAGTCCCCCCTTTCTGGTCCTAACCCCACTGCACCCCCAAAACGCCCCTTTTGGGGACCTACACAGGCCTTGGCTCAGCTAGTTTCAGCTCAGCCAACTGAGCCTCGACTGTTACACCTTAAGCTGTTGTACCTTAAGCTCAGCCAGGGTTGAGGATTTTCCAGGTGAGCCTGGCTGAGCCTCAGACCAGCTGGTTGAGTCAGAGATCTGCTGCATCCTCAGCTGCTTGCCCTGATCAGTCTATTATTATTATTATTATTATTATTATTATTATTATTATTATTATTATACAGTACATAAGAAAGGAAGGAAGGAAGAAGGAAGGTTCTCTTGAACCTTCAGACCTCCCCCCTTCCCTCCATGGGTTCCACTTCTAAATTTTATTCCTGCATCATTTACTGTAATCTATCTACAGTGGTACCTCGGGTTACAGATGTTTTAGGTTACAGACGCTTCAGGTTACAGATGCTTCAGGTTACAGGCTCCGCTAACCCAGAAATAGTACCTCGGGCTAAGAACTTTGCTTCAGGATGAGAACAGAAATTGTGTGGCGGCAGCAAGGGGCCCCATTAGCTAAAGTGGTACCTCAGGTTAAGAACAGTTTCAGGTTAATAACAGACCTCCAGAACGAATTAAGTTCTTAACCCGAGGTACCACTGTATTATATATCCATCATATCCAAAGTTCATGTTAGTTTACAAGTGTCATTGTATTCCTGCCAATGATTTCAACTGTTTACAGTGGTCTCTCAGATATGTTAAAAAGTTATTCCAGTCTTTCACAAATACTTGGTCTTCCTGGTTTCTGATCTTTCCCGTCAGTCTTGCCATTTCAGCATATTCTATCAGCTTGGTCTGCCACTCTTCTCTGGTCGATACTTTTTCTTCTTTCCATCTCTGAGCATGTCCTGACCAGTCTTGTCATAGTATTACCCCCTTAGATAGTTACGATATTTCTATAGTGCTTTACAGGTGAGTCTGACAAAGCTGCTTAGACAATACCATGAAAAAGGATAGGCATAAGATTAAAACTGTATAATGAAACAGCAAAGACAATTGATGGGGATTTTGAAGGCTAGATCTCCCCTCCCTTTAGGGTCAGGTGCTTTTCAAGTAGCCCTGTGGTGGCATTTTGTGAGGGAGAGGCAGGGGCGAAGGAAGGCTAACCGGCCCCCGGTGCGGGGTGTCGGGGCAAACTGCCTGGTGGCGCACACACAGCGCTGCTACATACCATGCATGTGTGACGGCGGTACGTGCTGCGCATGCATGGTGCATGCACTGATGGGTGGTTTGCTGACGACGCTGCTTGAGTGCCGTATGGACGGTGGCTGGATCCTCTGCTCACGGTGGCAGCGGGAATCCTCCATTTGCGGCTGCAGCGGGGATCCTCCGCACATGGCAGCGGTAGCGCGATGGTGGCGGTTTGCACCACCGTGCCTGGAGGCGACCGGGCGAGCCCCCCCCCAGGGTGCCTTCTTGTCACCCTCCTCAGAGATTGCACCCAGTGCGGACCGCCCCCCGCCCCCTTCCTCCACCACTGGGGAGAGGTAACTTCAGCTGCAACACCAGGAGCAAGAGAGTGGGCAGTGCTCCAGGCTCTTTGGCCTTCTCCCTTTCTGTTAATAATAATAATAATAATAATAATAATAATAATAATAATAATAATGTATTATTTATACCCCGCCCATCTGACTGAGTTTCCCAGCCACTCTGGGCGGCTTCCAACCAAATATTAAAAACAATACAGCATCAGACATTAAAAACTTGCCTAAACAGGGCCGCCTTCAGTTGTCTTTTAAAAGTAAAATAGTTGTTTATTGCCTTGACATCTGCTGGGAGGGCGTTCCACAGGGCAGGTGCCACTACCAAGAAGGCCCTCTGCCTGGTTCCCTGTAACCTCACTTCTTGCAGCGAGGGAACTGCCAGAAGGCCCTCGGCGCTGGACCTCAGTGTCCGGGCTGGATGATGAAGGTGGAGATGCTCCTTCAGGTATGCAGGACCGAGGCTGTTTAGGGCTTTAAAGGTCAGCACCAATACTTTGAATTGTGCTCGGAAACGTACTGGGAGCCAATGTGGGTCTTTCAGGACCAGTGTATATGGTCTCGGCGGTCACTCCCAGTCACCAGTCTAGCTGCCGCATTCTGGATTAATTGCAGTTTCTGAGTCACCTTCAAAGGTAGCCCCATGTAGAGTGCATTGCAGTAGTCCAAGTGGCAGATAACTAGAGCATGCACCACTCTGTCGAGACAGTTTGTGGCCAGATAGGTCTTAGCCTGCGTACCAGATGGAGCTAGTAGACAGCCGCCCTGGATACAGAATTGACCTGTGCCTACGTGGATGGCTGTGAGTCCAAAATGACTTCCAGGCTGCACACCTGGTCCTTCAGAGGCACACTTACCCCATTCAGGATCAGGAAGTCCTCCACACTAGCCTGCCAGCATTTGGGTGCTATAGTAAAAAGATCCTTGAAACCCAGGGGTGGAGTAGTTAAGGGTGATGGAAATTGTAGCCCTGTGTTGGGGGAAAACTACAATTCCCATGTATGCTGCAGACCTGCCCTTGGATTCTTTGTCCTTTCATATTTTCTTTCTGTCAATCAGGGAAGAGGGAGGACAGAATAGTTCTCCAGATGTTGCTTGCTAGACTATTCCTCCCACTATCTCTGTGCTGGCTGCAGCAGATAGAACCATAGAACTGTAGACCTGGAAGGGACCCCAAGGGTCATCTACTCCAACCCCCTGCTAAAGCATCCATGATGCTGCCCAAGAACCTCTGATGGGCACCTGGTTAGGGAAGACTGGCAGAGAACTATGGAAACCAACACTGATCAAACACTGCCTTTTTGGCCTCTGAGAAGCTTTCTTCCTACTTTGCTTTTGGGGCGATATTGACCAAGGAAAGGATGACAAAGGTTAGCAAAAAGATCATTCTGTGGGGGTGCTGGGGGTGCTGGGAAAGAGGAAATGCTGACAGAGGATCAGGAACATCTGTGCCATTTGACTTTGTGCTAAACAGCTCCTGACAAAGCCAGAGAAAGAGGAATGTAGAAAGAAAGAGAAAAGGTTTGTTTCTCTCTTCTCCCCTGGGGCCTATCTGATTGGAGAGGCTGTCTAATTACAATGATTTTTAGTTTGCGCAGCACTTGCGAGAACACAAGCAGTGGATTTAAGTCCCGGGGACTCCATTCATTTTCCTCGAGAGCTAGCAAAGCCACAAACAGGTTTCTTCTGCTATTTACAAAGAAGTCCGACACGCTGGGTCTTTATTGCCACTTAAGTCATGCAACAGTAATAATCTTTACTGATAATCTAATATGGAAGCATTGCAGCATTCTGTTAAGGTACAATGCATGCAGCGCTTTGCAAAGTGGGAATGCCATGGTAAGGTAGCAAATGGTGGACGAGGGAACTGGCTTTAGGTTTTCCCAATCACAGTCTAGTTCATTTGGATGGCAGAGAAACCTTTCGCTCTGCTCGGGAATCAGACAGCAGGAATGAAGCCACATTCCATATTAGATAAATTCATGGACTCTTAAAACCTCTGAGCTTCTATGTTCTGCCTCCACTGTGAAAGGCAGCATTCCCCAGAATACTGAATTTTGAAAACAGCAGGAGAGGAGAGTGCGCTTGCACTCAGGTCTTGCTTGCAGACTTCCAATGGGCATTTATCTGGCTGGCCACTGTGAGAAACAGGATGCTGGAGGAGATGCTGGAGACGGGTTCTTGGGCTGATATAGCAGAAACAGAGCCTTTCGTGTAATTGGCCAAGCCCTGTGAAATGCTCTGCCAATAGATATTCAGCAGACAGCTTCTGTTTCAAGCTTTATACGCCTGGTGAAAACTTTTCCATCTAGGCTTATTGTTAGCCATGCTGATCTCTTTTACGATATAGCAGTATATACACATAAAAACAGCAAACAAACAAATAAGCAGCCACCTCTTAGTTCAAGGATGAAGCATGATGTCAAAATTGTTTTACAAAGCCAGATGGTTAACTTCATAAGCAACAGCTAAGGAAAGTAATTGTGCTATTTTCTTCTTTCACAATATGTTTTGATAAAGTTTTTGTTTTTTTTGCATTCCATCTCCTAAATGTGTCCAGTTGTGTGCTGGCAAATTTGCCAGTGTCTCAAATGGTGTTAGCCTCTTCTTTGCTGGCCAAATATGTCAGGGCACATCCCTGCCCCGCTCTTGTCTTATTATCTGGATCAGGAACATAGTCCAGCCGAGGTAAATGAGAATTTGTTTAAAGAAGGTCAATTTTTTGATCCCCCATACCCATTGCCATCTTTTTTTATCCGTAAAAGAAAGGTATCCAGGAAATCAAAGAAGGGGAAACAACATCAATGAATCCAAGAACAAAGGAGTTTGTTGCAGTAAAGGACTCCATCAGCCAACACAGATGAACCGAAACCATTTTGTCAACTTTCCATCATCACCCTTCCATGAGCAGATTGTCTGCCTTAATGAGATACAAATGAGACAGAACCCAATTTACCTTGGAGTCACCTTCAACAAGACTTGAACCCACCACGGCCATCTGACAAAAACAAGATGCCAAAAACTAGAGCCGAGCAAGTTGGTTGGAAGAGAACAAGATCTTTATATGTAGCCAACAAAATAGGTTGCCACTTTGCATGGAGCCAAGAAGAAGAATGTTGCCATTGTTCAATGGCAAACTGGTGTCTTCCCATATGGCAGGAATGGGGGAACGAGTAGCTTTCCAGATTTTGTTGGACTCCAACTCCCATCAGTCTCTGCCAACATGGTTGATGATTAGAGATTATAGTTATATTCAAACAGCATCAGAAGGGTCACAGCTTCCCCATCCCTGGCATATGGGTAGGTCATAACATACTTGGATAACCTGGAGTCTCAGAGTTCGATCCAATGTGTGCCTGCTTAGAAATAAATCCCAATAAGCCCACCCACACTTCTCCTTGTTCCATGCCTAGAAAGCACAGGTTTGAGAGGTTTTCTACAAGGTGCGCCCCCTGCTGCGACTACAATTCCCATAATCTCTGATCATTAGCCATGCTGATGGGAGTTGGAGTCCACAACATTTGGTAGGCACTACATTGCCTCTTTCCAGATTAGTAGGCCATTCTTGCTGCCTAAAAACCCCCTAGCAAGGGTACTGAATACAACAGACTTGCTGGCCTACTCAAGGACAAAGGATACAAACTGGATTAAAACAATTCCATCCATCCTAAGTTCAGGAACCGTAGTTCAATAGAGTGAATTTCTTTCTGAAAATCCTATCAGTAATTTTCTGGTTACTGTAACCTGCTGTGTCTCATAATGAAGGTAAAATAATAAGCAGCAAAAGTACAAAGTCCTTGGATGCTGAATAGCAAAGTGCGTGCAGGAAGGAACAGAATTTAATGGATGTTCTGAGGCCCGCGAATTCAAACCAAGTGTTCACTGAAGCAGGTACAAGTTGCCTATTTGAAATAGCCAATTTGTTTCAGCTCCACTCCTGCACTTACAGGGCCTCAAAGGTCAGACTTTTGAATGCTCATAATATTTGGTTCTGAAGTCCCTGTGTTAGCACCTAACTAAAACAGTATATTTTCAGTGTTTCTCAGAAATCAAGTCTCTTTTTATTTAAGCACTCAGTTTGAATATTTTGGCCTGGCAACCTAAAGAGATCTTTGGTATTAGCAACACATTGCTTTGTGTTCTTTTGAGAACCAAGAGCTTATTGAACTGTATTTTTATTTTTAAGTCTAGAAATAAATAAAGAAGGCCAAATTACTTGCAATTCTATAGCATCGCTGAAAACAAGAAACCATCTGAGAGAATAATTTGCTTCGTGACACTGCTTCAAGAGGTAGCTAATACTCTGTGATCATGTCGAAGTGCTTCACAGAGAAGGTATGACTCACCTAAGTAGTGGGGTGTTTTTTAGCAGAGTATCTCAATCCCCCCCTCCCAAAACAGACATGAGGATGTGGGAAGAAAGGAAAATGGAAACGTCGTCAGGGTGTTTAACCATTTGCAACCGTGAGCAACCATGAACAGCAGCAAATGTGACATGGATAAATGGAGACCTGTTATAACATTCACTTGCGTATACTGAAAATGACTCCTCCTGTTCACTGTTGGAGTGTGGCCATTTAGATTTCTAGGAGAAAGGGGTGGGACAGACCGTGCAGTGCAATGATGAACTAGACCAGGTTCAAATCCCTGCTCAGCCACGAAGCTGACTGGGTAACCTTTAGCCAGTCTCTCAGCCTAACCAATCTCAAGGTTGTTGTAAGCATAAAGCAGGGAAGAGTGTATGCCATCTTGAGTTCCTTCAAGGAAAGGTGAGATATAAATGTATCAAATAAAACATATTTCTGAATGGGGCTTACCAGGTTTCAATAGTTTTGTCTATTCCCTATTTAATATTGTTGCAGACACACAGATCAGTTCCATGGCATCTGTCCTTCAGAAGATGCAGTCTACATACTGTAGACCATGGGTAGGCAAGCTAAGGCCCAGGGGCCAGATCTGGCCAAATCATCTTCTAAATCCAGCCCGCAGACAGTCCAGGAATCAGCGTATTTTTACATGGCTTGAATGTATCCTTTTATTTAAAATGCATCTCTGGGTTATTTGTGGGGCATAGGAATTCGTTCTTTTTTTCTTCTTCCAAAATATAGTCCACCCCCCCACAGGGTCTGAGGGACAGTGGACCGGCCCCTGCTGAAAAAGTTTGCTGACCCCTACTGTAGATCTACTCCCCCCCCCAATTGAAGTAAATGACAGCCATTCTTTTGAACTGCCTGCCAGAATGATACTCCTAGTTGGAAGTCTCACTGCACTGTTGATATTCCTTGTGCTAATGGGATGGGTTAGCAGACCAGGGTATCTGAGAGATCATTTTACTCCCCATATACTCCCTATATACTTGCCCATTCACTGTAGTATTCTATGGAGGCTTTCCTTGTGATACAACATGCACCAGATGCTTGCTCCATGATGTCAGGCTTTAGGAATCCTCCCCCTCCCCCCCCCCGGCCCATGGCCCCAAGAGACAGGGAGGAAACAAGAAAGTTGTTAAAGGTAAAGGTAAAGGGACCCCTGACCATTAGGTCCAGTCGTGGCTGACTCTGGGGTTGCGGCTCTCATCTCGCTTTATTGGCCGAGGGAGCCGGCATACAGCTTCCGAGTCATGTGGCCAGCATGACTAAGCCGCTTCTGGCGAACCAGAGCCGTGCACGGGAATGCCGTTTGCCTTCCCGCCGGAGTGGTACCTATTTATCTACTTGCACTTTGACGTGCTTTTGAACTGCTAGGTTGGCAGGAGCTGGGACCGAGCAACGGGAGCTCACCCCATCGCAGGGATTCAAACCGCCGACCTTCTGATCAGCAAGCCCTAGGCTCTGTGGTTTAACCCACAGCGCCACAGATTAATTCAGTCATCACGACCAAAGACAAAGAATTCTGGTCATTCCTGAGCTCCCCCCCTCCCCCCTCTAGCAACAACACCTGATTCTACAGCATCTGTCAGTGTACAATTGTCTCTGGATTCTTTGTTCTAGCACCCTTAACGAACGCCATGTTTTGGGAGAACGGGGGTCAGTTGTGCTGTCCAGTGACGTGTGTCATCTGCATCCCCTCCTCCTTCTCCTAACACAGCAAAACTCTGCTGTTCACCTGTCTCTGACCTGTTATTTTCCTCAAAGCCCTCCTGTAATTCAAGACTGCCTTCCTCCTCTCTGGAAGCTACAGGATAAGGGCGGGGTGGGGAGAGAGAGACCTCCACCATTCCTCCTCTTCAGTCCAGTCTCTGACACATGGTAGGTTAGACCAGGTTGTTCAGCTCAGAGGCACCTGCCTTATGGAACACACCACCGTTTAAGTTAATACATTTAATACTAATAGACATACGTTGTACGCATTTCATGGGAAGCTAAATGTTTTTTAATTTTTATAGGCTTTCCTGGAAGGATGAATTGACTCATGGGCAGTTTTTGATTTCTTTTCTTTTTTGAAAACTGTTTCCTCTGCTCTTACTTCTTGTGTTTTTTATTATTTTTATTGGGTGTTTTTTTTAATACCAATATGGTAATTTGTAATGCTGAGTTGCTTGCATATGTTCCAGATAAAATAAATACATAAGATACATTAATAACATAAGAGCATATGGAGAGTCCAGCTGGATCAAGCCATAGGCCCATCTAGTCCATTATCTTTTTTTTTTTTAAAAAAAATTATTAGGGATTTCAACATAACAATTTATTGAAAATATATCATCCTCATTCCCCCCCCCCAATTTTTCCTCTCCCCCCTCCCCCCTAAAGAGACCCCCCCCCCAGACTTCCCTCAGCTCCTCTCTCTGGTTTTTCAGCACGTATTATTCTCTGCATGTTATAAAATTGTAAAGATCCTCAGTTTGTCTTTCTGTATATTACCAATAAAAAGTTTGTGAATGTTTATTCAAAACCTGCCAAGGAGTCCAGTTCATTTTGTTGTTCCTTAAGTACTTTGTAAAAGGTTCCTATTCTTCTTTAAAGTCACAGTTATCCTTGTCACGTAGTTTATGTGTCAATTTTGCCAATTCTGCATAGTCCATCAGTTTCTCTTGCCACAGTTCTTTAGTCGGGATTTCCTCAGACTTCCATCCTTGTGCTATTAAGACTCTTGCCGCCATTGTTGCATACATGAAAATGTTTTTATATTTCCTTGGCAGGTCTTTTCCTACAATCCCTAACAAGAAAGCTTCAGGCTTTTTTTTTTACAAATGTTAAAATCTAGTCCGTCATCTTGTTCTCACAACATCCAAATCAGATGCAAGTGGCGTCTAAGTGCAACAGTGCTCTCTCCCTTTGGGACTGTCAGCAAGTGATATTCAGATGCCTACTGCTTTTGACAGTGGAGGCAGAATGTAGCCAGCATGGATGTGTTAATAAAATAAATTGCTGCACTCAAGGATGCTGAGACGGTGAGAGATCAAAACCTCCTCCACACCTCTGATACTGACAGTGCTGGCAAGAATGCAATTCTGAGTTCCCCCTGTATAGTGGATGCATTTCTTAAGGCCTCATCCAGTCCACAACCCCTCCTCCCTAAGTGCAGTCATTAATGACTGGTCATTTTACTAATAGATTGCGCAACATCCATATCTGAAACAGCTCAGCTTGAAAGCTGTAGATTCTGTACAAACCTTGAAATTAGTATTTATAACAAATTACATAATTGCACTAATGCATCACCATTGTAAGAGAATGTGTTCAAGTAAAAGCATTGCATTTTCAAAATGTAGCTTGCTTCAGCTCAAATTCCGGAGCTGCTTAATTTTGCAGTGAAAATGATAGCTGAGGAGATTTCACCCCTCCCATACCCAATAATCTCCTGATGATCTCCTAATGGTCTCTGCTGACTCTCCAGAGAGGAGGAGGCATGTCCTGCCTATCTACTTATTCTGCCCAGCAACATATCAGTGTGTGTGTGAGAGAGAGAGTCAGTCAGTCAGTCAGTCAGTGTATCGGAGAAAGTGAGAGTGTTAGAGATCCTAGAGATAAGATTGCTGCTAAGTGCAGCTGCAGACTCTCAGTGTAGCATTGATTTATGCTTAGAATATTCAGCTCTGTATATAGTTTTGTATCATAGTTGTAGTTACAGAATAAAAGGAAGATATTCTCCAGAGCTGCTCTCCGAGTGGTTTATACTCTGCAAGACTCTGCAAAACTCTGCTGCGCAACGACTGTATTATTGCGACAGTGAATCCGGTGCTCTCAGCTCTAAGCTGTGAGTCCACAGCACTGTGACCTGTTCCTGTGAGAAAGGAGGTCTCTGGTGGTGCTACCCAGCTCGCCTAGCCCAGTCGGGGTTGAGGTGCATGAGTCCAGTTGGTGCACTGGCTCTAGGGCGATGCTGACAATAGCATGTCCTTGAACACGTGGAAGTGTCTTTGTTGAGAATGTTGTCTCCTGGGCTACAACAGAGACTACTTAACTTTTTATTATTATTGTGAAGCTGGATGCTCTCCTGACCCACGAATGCAGGAAAATGATGTGGTACTAGTGATCTGGAAGTCCATTTGAATAGGGAACTGCCTGTGATTTATGCATTAGACACTTTATGAATAATAGAATACATAACTCCCGCAAAGCCCAAAGTGGCATTTTATCCTCACTGTACATCGACCTGTTGCACCTTTCAAGAGTAGATCTGGCCCTGAAAGTCTTTTTTAAAAAAAATGTTGCACAACTCAGTAAACTTGCATATTATTTTAGGGTCATGCAAAGCACAAACCTCACAAAAAAAATTACAGTGGTACCTCGGGTTGCGAACTTAATTCGCTCCAGGGGTCTGTTCTTAACCTGAAACCATTCTTAATCTGAGGCGGGCTTTCGCTAATGGGGCCTCCCGCTGCCGCCGCCGAGCGATTCTCGTTCTCATCCTGGGGCAAAGTTCGTAACCATAGCTTTAACTATACGGACCTTTGTTGGCAAGGTGATGTCTCTGCTTTTTAAGATGCTGTCTAGGTTTGTCATTGCTTTTTCCCCAAGAAGCAGGCGTCTTTTAATTTCGTGGCTGCTGTCACCACTTAATGGTTAATATATGGTTATTTCTGTATGATGAAACCAGGATTGTCCTTTGGACCAAGTCTATGTTAACATTCATTGTCTTTTTGCTATCTTTATATCTGACACATTTCACTGACATACGCATTGTGGTTAAGTCTTTTCAAATTTGCTAATAAAAACATTATGAAACAATGTGTTTATATTTTTTCATGTTGATTGCATTTGTTAAAAGTTTTCATTGTGATATGTAAACTGCCCCAGGATCCTGTTGATGAACAATGCAATCCTAACGATGTCTACTTAGAAGTAAGTCCTATTGAATTCAGCGGGGCTTACTCCCAGGTAAGTGGGGTTAGAACTGCAGCTTTTATAAACAAATAAACACAGCTTTCACTTGCCCATCCAGGGCCTGCTGCTGTGCTATTCAATCTCTGTTCCATTCATAGCATGAGGAATGAATGTATAAAATGGGGTCCTTGCAGGCGGCAAATAAAACCGCACTTCTTTCAAGAACGACCTATTTTGCTAATTCTTCTGGAATTTCTGCTAATAGGAAGCAATAGTGGTCTAAATTCTTTGAACAGTTAAGGACTCCTATAGAGCTGTCAGCAGTTAATGATACAGCAATTAGAGCAACAGCAAGGGAAAAATCACCTTTCTTTTCTACTGATTTGCAGTATTGTCACTAAGGGGAATTTAAAAACAGCCTTGCACAGGCACTTTAGGCTCAGACTCCACATTAGCAGAGTCCCACAATTCTTTCCCATCCCCCTTTTTTTTTTAACCCAAAAGCATTCCTACAGATGAGCCAAGTAAAGTAAGCCAGACTGCTGAAGACTCTCTGGCCCAGTTCAAAACCCCATGTTGCATTTTCCCTTGCAGTGAAAGCACAGTAAGAGAGGATTGGGTTAAGCCAGGGGTCAGCAAACTTTTTCAGCGGCGGCACTTCCAAGGCATCTTGGGGTCTTGAAGGTGATGTCTGAGGCCTCGCGAGACCTCCGATGCGACTTTCGATTTCTACTGGAAGTCATGTTCGGAGGCCTGACCTCTGAATGTTATCTGGGAGGTCGTGTTGGGGCTCCAACACGACTTCCAGTTGAAACCGGAAGTTGCGTCAAAGCCCTGCGTTGTGGGTGCTCTGGCACTCAGGGCCCCCCTGGATTTTGTGCCTATGATCCAGTGCAACATGTGAGCCGTATGCATGAAAGAAGAAGAAGAAGAAGAAGAGTTTGGATTTGATATCCCGCCTTTCACTCCCTTTAAGGAGTCTCAAAGCGGCTAACATTCTCCTTTCCCTTCCTCCCCCACAACAAACACTCTGTGAGGTGAGTGGGGCTGAGAGACTTCAAAGAAGTGTGACTGGCCCAAGGTCACCCAGCAGCTACATGTGGAGGAGCGGAGACGCGAACCCGGTTCCCCAGATTACGAGACTACCGCTCTTAACCACTACACCACACTGGCTCACACAGAGGCAAGTTGAGAAAGATTTCTCCTTGCACTGCACTGTTCCATTCTGTTAAATGTACATTGGTACCCTATGGAGTGTGTTGTTTATTGCAGCACTAATTAAGTGCGCGCCATTCCAAGAAAGTGTTAACTAATGCAAGTAACATCTGCTCACAACGCGCACATCTGTCCCATCCCATCTTTTATCTTCTCCCTTGTGGGGGATTGCATGCAGGCTATGGTGATTCTATTTGGTAGAGCCGTTTGCTTCAAGTTTTTAAGTCTGTGTGTTTTCCTCTTCTCACTCCTTCTCCTTTGCGCCTTTGTTTTCAGACTCTTTCTCATCTGTCTTTCAGTAGCTAATATGCATGCTCAATGATATTATATGAAAAAAGAGAGAGTAAGATTGCAGCATGTCTCCGAACGCTACTTGCTAGGAATCACAAGTGGGGAGAGTGCTGTTGTGCTCAAGTCCTTTTCTGCGTGTCTGCTTCCCGTAGGCGTCTGTTGGCCATTGTGAGAATGGAATATTGAACTAGATGGGCCGTTGGCCTGTTCCAGCAGACTCCTCTTATGTACTTAGGATAAACACAACACCCAATCAATGCAGTTATCTTGACTCGTAAACAAGGCTTTGTCATTTGGTTCCTTTTATTATCTCTTACCCCCACCTCTTCACCATCTTTCCTCCCTGGGTGCCCAGAAAACAGTGGAACCTCGGTTGTCAAACATAATCCATTCTGGGAGACTGTTCAACTTCTGAAACGTTCAACAACCAAGGCGCAAAGGGAGAATGACAATTTCAGTGGTGAAAATTGAAAAACACGCTTCGGAAGCCATTCGACTTCCAAGGCGTGTTCGAAAACGGAAGCAATTACTTTTCAGCGTTCCAAAACCGAAACGTCCAGCTTCCGGGACACTCAAAAACTGAGGTTCTACTGTATTGTTAAATATATTCCTGGAACCACCTGACATCATCAAGCATGAAGGCTTAAAACTCAAGTGTCACATTGTAGATCTAACACAATATATAGATAACATTTCACTAAATTGGTCTTAATGGAGGATTGTAAGTTGACTAACACAACATCCTAAAAGAGAGAGAGAGAAAGAGACTATCTCTTTGGGAAGCTAAAAATCAGGACAAAAGTAGCCAAGTAGGTATTTATGGGAAGGAAACTTTCTTTAATTGAGGTTCCTCAAATGAAAAGTCATGTTTCTACCCAAACTCCTTCGAATGCTGAGAGGACCAGCATCAGTGCATGGAGGTTGCTGTGGTGAGGTGGTCCATACAGTGCCTGTAGGGGGGCTGAAGGGCACCCCTGCTGGTCCCACCCTAAAGTACCCTCTCCTTGCTTTATTCCACACCTGAGCTTCTTGCATTGAGATGGGTGGTCTGAAGGGGGCTTCTAAATATATTCAGCTGAATGCTCTTAGACATCACCATGCAATGGAGAACATTGTGTTATCAGGGGTGATTATTTATGGGAGGTTTTGAAGCATGACAATCTGCACATATTTTGAAGCCCCCACAAGATTTTGCCACTCATTGTGGGAAGACTGGGGATGGAGAGGACGGGACCAGCATGTGCAGGGATGTTGGGGACACGAGTCACTGTTGTTTCTGATAAATAGAAGACCAGCATTTGAAAACTCTTATTCACATTGGGTTAAAAAAAAATTCTTTGTACTGCTTACTGAGACACCCCCCTTACATATATTTCAGCAATACAAAAGTCAGGGGGTGAATCTCGTAAAACAATTTTCTAACCCAAGAAACGAAGTCTAGATCCAAAGCAATTTTCACTGAACATACCCTTTTCACCTTCAGGAACGGAGAGGAAATTGTCTTCCTTGGGTTACTTCCAAGACTATTAATTTAATGTAATGTGCGAGAGTGAATATCTCCATTCTTCTGAGTGGCAATTTATATTTCATATAGCTTTGGCATTGTTCAAAAGTGTTTGTAATATCTTGGCAGCCATTGTCTGACTACAATACCATTATTAAGTCTACTGCCTAACTAATAATCTATTTTTCAGACAGCTTTTAGAGTCATCTATGTATTTATTCTTATGGGTCTACACCGATAAATCTCTGCATCCAGTTTCTCACTTCAGATAATGGGTTGGCACCTATCACTTCATTGTCCTCATACAAATACTGAAACATGCAAGGCAGGTAAGGCAAAAATGTGGCCCTCCAGATGTTGCTGGACTACACCTCCCATGATCCCTGAATATTGGTCATGATGGCCAGGGCTGATGGGAGCAACATTTGGAGGGCCACAATTTCCCCAATCCTGCTTTGGATGCTGGTGAAATTCTCCTGAACCAGAAATAGAAATGAACATAATGAACTTATAAAAGCCCATATCAAAATGAGAAGTCAGGTGTTAAAGCCCTTGAGGTCATCTTTGGCTCAACTCAAAGTTTGCTTCCTTGCAGTCTGTGACCTTGGGTATTTCCCCCCTCCACGAGTTTCCATACAGGAAGTGATGTCAGCTGGGAGGAATACACACAGGACAGCAGGTAGTGAGCATGGTGCCAATTCATCTCTCCTCACCTGTGTATCCCCTTTGCTCTTAAAAAAATTGACCTTGCACTCCCTACTTTATTGGTGATTGGAAAAGACGCCAGTTTAAAGAGACAGTTCTGTCCCTGTCACATCAAGTTTGGCCCTTAGCATTAGACAGCAAGCAAAGAAGAAAAACACTAGAGATTCTAATCACAAAAAGGAATTAGGCTACACGAAATTTCAGCCTGTGGTATTCCCTCTCTCCAAGATGGTAATCCAGGATGACTTATCTCTGATTAGTCACAGCTCCTTGAATGGTTTATTCTTTTTTCTACTTTGTATATTAATGATCTCCATTATCTGAGACATATCTGTTTAGAATTGCTGGAAGCTGCAGGCAAATGGGCTGGGACCTTCTGCTCAGAATGCCATGCTTCTTTCCGTCCATCTATTATTTATTTTAGTTCTCAGCATCTAAAAGAAAGAATACATGAGTAAAGTGTTGAACCTGGATTTATTTAAACCAACGATGCATTATATGCTTATAGCAGGGTCATAAAAAGAAGGGTTCTCAGCTTATGCTCTATGGCTATGTCATGTGTTGTGAAAACACAAGTGTTCCCATCATTTTGACATAATGGTTGTGTTAGCTTTTTGGGCTGAAGTTGAAACTGCTTGTATGACTAAGCTTGGGGACATGCCATAGCTCAGTGGAAGAAATATATGACTGGCGGAATTCAAGAGGAAGATTACTCCCACATAAAGGATGCTACTACAGAAAGATAATTTTGGATTTCTAGGCATCCTGATAATCATATATAGGACAGGGAGAAAGCTTGTTCTTCCGGTGCCAAGTGTATGATTATTATTCACCATTTCTGAATAGGTGGGAAAGGGCTGCGGCAGCTGTTTGCTAATCCTTTTGGAGAAAGGGCGTAGGACAGACAGGAAGGTTCCCCTGTTGCAATTAGTCATAAGTTATTGCTCCAGCTTCACCTCCAATGTTCAGTGCTTACAGCTAAATATCTTTACTAACATGTCACAGTATGAATGACTGAAGAATTACTTAGGGATAAATCATCACACCAACTAGAAGAATGGAAAGATACAATGATTAAATCTAAATTCATCATCTGATGTGTCAGTGGTGTAACTCCAAAGGCAGCTGAATTAGAATAACTCAATATCTCAGTGTAACTTTCCTGCAGCTTTAGCAAATGAGCAGCAACTTTCATTGTTTGTAGCTTTTAACTGCATCGTAAATATTTTAACTTTGACATCGATGTAGGGGAGGTATGTGGTCTATCTATTCCTACCATACCCGTAAAAACGATTGCACTTAAGTGCATGTCCTCATCAAGCCTTTCAACGACCAAGGTTTATTTAGCTGATATGAATAAGAGTTTGAGAGGTAATACCCTGCATGGAAGACCCTATTCAAGCTGAGGTTTCAAGTAAGGGCATTCTGAGCAGTGTCATTTCCAGGTTTGGGGTCACTTTGGATAAGATACCTCTTCTCCTTGATTTGGTCCACCTCCTTCTTGTTGCTTCATGGGTTCAAATCTCCATGAAGCTTATGAAGCTCACTGGGTGAACTTGGGCCAGTCACTGCCACTCAGCCTAAACTACCTCACAGGATTTGGGAGGGGGGGATTAAATGAGTAGAACCATGTATACCACCTTGTGCTTCTTGGAGAAGAAGGTGGAATATAAATTATATATATATACAGATATTTTCCCTTCTTGGGCAAGGTCCTGGAGTGTATGGTTGCAGACCAGGGTTTTATCTATAAGATAAAATTATTATGGCTCTGGAGCCAAGTGAGGATTCCCAGGTAAGATCCTCCCTCTATTGTGTGGGCAGGTAATCCCTCCCCTACCTGGCCTGGTCTCCTTGGCAACGCTTCCCCCAGGTGGGATTGGACAACTGACTGAGGTAGGCAGAGACCTCCAGGTATCCCACCTGAGGGAAGGCAAACCAAGCCTATGCTGTTGGAGCCACTCCAGATCTAGGGGCTGTGCGCGTCCATGCAAAGGGCGCCCCCCGTTTTAAGCGTGGAGCGGTCATTATTATCATTGCATATTTATTTTTATCTCGCCTTTTCCCCTGACTCAAGGTGGCATATAGATAAAAATGAGAACTGCTAAAAACAAAGAATAATAATAATAATAGTATAAACAAAACAATTAAATATTGATAGAATTCAATCTGTCTTTCCCTCTCTCCCTCCACACACACATATATCCCACACAGATAATTACAATAAAAACAGCATGGCACCAGCCCTGCCGGTCAATTGTAGTCAATTCCCAAAACCATTGGAACAAAATGTCTTCACCTGCTGGCAGAAGGACAACAAGGAGGGAACCAGTCCAATTTCTCTTGAGAAGTTCTTCCGGAGTCCCGGAGCTGATTTGCTAGATCTGAGTGGGAATTTGAACCATAGCCCCTGGCAGATAAGGGATGCAGGTGGTGCTGTGGTCTAAACCACTGAGACTAGGGTTTGCCGATCGGAAGGTTGGCGGTTTGAATCCCTGGGACAGGGTGAGCTCCCGTTGCTCGGTCCCAGCTCCTGCCAACCTAGCAGTTTGAAAGCACGTCAAAGTGCAAGTAGATAAATACTGTATGTACCTCTCTGGTGGGAAGGTAAATGGTGTTTCCGTGCGCTGCTCTGGTTACATCAGAAGCAGCTTAATCATGCTGGCCACATGACCCAGAAAAACTGTCTGTGGACAAACGTTGGCTCCCTTGGCCTGTAAAGCGAGATGAGCACCGCAACCCCAGAGTCATTCATGACTGGGACTTCCGGGGGAGGCGCCTCCAGTAATGGCAGAATTCCTCTGACCGGGAGGAATCTGCTCCGTGGAAATCTGGGTCTGGCCGCCACGGCGAAGGCGGAGACCCGTTAAAATCACAGGCGGGAGAAGCCTGTGAACGTGGGATTCGGTGGGCACCTTTTGCACCTCCCCCACTTGCGGGGAACCCCGGTTTTGGGGGCTCCGGAGCGACGTGGGGTGAGCGGCGCGGTGCATTGAATTGTCTGCTTCTTCCACGGAGCGAAGCCGCATAGCTGTTGCCGGAGAGCGCTGACCTTTTCCTGTGGACAATTTGACTTTAAAGTAATTACCCGTGAGTAGAGCTGAAAGGAAGAATTGGATCTCTAAAAGTTTAATTTGGTATCGTAACGGGGAGGTTCAAAACAGGAAGTCCGCCTTCCCTTTTTGTAAATAGACTGAGGCAATGAAGTTGTAAGCTGGAGTCTTGGAAGGTCTTTTGCAAAAGATCAAATTTCCAACGGTAAAGAACATTAAACCCCCTCTTGGAGGCAGGAGAAGAGAGGGGGGAGTTGTGGATTGAGTATGCCTGCAGGAGAGAGCCAAGAGGCTTAAAACACCGCCGCTCTGACCCTGGAAACGGGCTGCTAGTAAGACTGATGTTTTTTCTTCTTTTTTTTAGAATGTTCATTGACAGCGCTTAGAACGTTCATTGACAGCTAGTTAAACAAGAGAAATACATTGTTTCCACTGTTTCTGGATGTTTTTAAAAAAGGAGGAAAGTAACTGAAAATTGAAACTAACTTCGGATTATTGAAACTGTGTGTAAAAGAGGACATATTGACTGATACAAATACAACCTGTTTTCCCCTAGTGGAAGCTTTTGAAATTGGTTGCTCTATAGGAGCTGGGCTAGGGGAATTTCCAGCTACAAGATAAGAAAAGTGTGAGACTTTGGAATTGACCTTGAATCTCTTAAGTGTTATGGCAAACGGAAGGGGAAAAACAGACGGGATGTCAACAGAGGAGGCCTTAGTGGCTGCATTATTGAAAATAAACGATTCGCTGGAACAACTCCATAAGACAACAGATAGGAGGAATGTGAAATTGGATGTTGCAAATATTGAGACTGATTTAATTGTAGAAAGTTTAAATAAGTTGTGACAAAAGGTGAATACCAATTCAGAAACCACCCAGAAACTGATACAGGAATCTATTCTGACACGGCAAACTGCAGATGAAGTCAGGGAAAAAACCCTTGCTGCTGAACTTAAGGTGGTACAACTGGAGAGGAGAGTCCCATCCATACAAAGACATCTTGATGAACATAAGCTGACATTCGTTATGATTGAACTTAAAGAAGAGCGGATGAATTTGGGGACCAGAGCCCTGTCTGAGTTGGAGAAGGAAAGCCTGACAGAGTTTCAGGAGGCGACAGGACTAACATTGGTTGAGAAAAAGAGTTATTTGGGGGTTAGTATGACCGCCAAAAATGTGAATCTGCTTAAGAACAACTGTGAAGGATGTTGGATTGAAGAGAAGGGGAATTTGGAAATATGGACAAACCAGAAGTTGTTACTGTTGGGCCGAGTTGTTGTGGCGGGATGGGGGCTGCTGTGTTGTTGGGGATGTTGCAGTTGTTTCAAACATTGCAAGCTCTGGATGGGATGGAGGGTCTCAGGAGGTGGCAGAGGGATGCTCCTAGAGTTGTTTGGCAGGGCAGGAAGCCTCGAGTTAAGCTTAAGATATTGATGGATGCTAAAGAAGGAGGTGGACCTGCCCTGCCAGACTTTTAAACTTCATTGTGAACCATCTACCTTTTGCTGATTGAGAAAATGGTTGCTTCTGGAAAACACTGAAGTGTTGGACAATGGCAGACGAAGTTGATGGACTATAGGGAATTAGTGGAAATGACTGGCAAGATCCGGGACCAGGGTGAAGAGTCGGTGGAAGAAGATTGGAAAAAGTTTAAAGATTATTTATAGAAATATTGTAAAATTAAGGAATGTTAGAAAAATGTTGGACTGAAATTCCATGGCTTTAGTAGAAATGTCATAAGGAATTAAGTATAAATAGATTAATAGAAAATTAAAGGAAAAGTATGGCAAGAATGTGTTAAGATAATTATAGAACAGAAAACAGAGCAAGATGGAAAGGAATTGCTGAAACAAATAATAGAAGTGGAATACAAAAAGGGAGGTGTGAGGAAGTCGCTGGAAATAAATGAATCAATTATAAGATATTGAAAATGTTTGAGGTGTTTTTTTAAATTGTCTTTGTCTGTTTTTGCTTGATTTGTTAGTCCATTTTTATTGTTTTTTTCTTTTTGTTTCTTCTTTTTCTCTGTGTTTGTAGTGCTGTGTTGGAAATTTTGAAAAAGTAATAAATATCATAAAACAAAAACAAAAACAGAGTCATTCATGACCGGACTTAACTGTCAGGGGTCCTTTACCTTTACCCCCTGGCAGATGCAAGTTATTTTATTCTCAAAATGCTTTGGAAACATTTTACAGCAAGCCACTGCCAGGTCGACCACTCTTTCAGGTTAGACAGTAAAATAGCTCATACTACACGCTACCCCCCCCCCCAGAAAAAACTCCTCCTCTCTACCAGACTGCTGATTGTGGGCACAATGCAAGGTATGCCACCTTCAATGCCTTCCCTGCAACTGAGTAGGCATGATAATGAGCACTCCACTAGTGTTCTGAGGCATTTGTCTAGACTTTTCCTCCACTTGCATTCAAACTGTGTCCCAGCTTGTTTCATTGCCCTGAGCTGTAGTGTAAACCAAAGAGCCTGCCAGGCTCTATGAAGTGGAAGAGGGTGCTCAGGGGTGATTATGTCAACAGCCTGGGCCTTCTGCAGATTCTACAGATGAGCTGAAGCTTCAGCAGGAGCTCCAGTTATATCAGTCAAAAAATCTGGCAAGTGTGCTGGGTTATTAACGTATTGCTGAAACTTTCTGCTGCTGGAGAACTGAGAAGAAACCCCAGAAAGTCTCAGGGGTTCACGGTGGGCCCTCTGCACAGGCCTCGGCCACAACAGATGCCCAGTGTTGCTGACCCCTGATATTGATTCAGGGTCAAAGTTCATGCATTTAACATCTTTGCCACAACAGCTGATTTCTTCCCCCTACTTCTATGAAATGCAATCTTTCAACTTCCAGTTGTTCCCACAGCAGCAACAACAAAAATGAATGCAGTTATAAAATCCTGTGATGTGATTTAATGAGAATTTCAGGGTCCATCTGGAGCTTGCAGAGATCTCTGTGGGCGAAATCTGCAAGTCCCATTTCACACATAACAACAGAAGTAGGGAAAGAATAATCAAAACTTTCTCAGTTATCTCCCAGACTCCTGCTAATGTATGAAAAACTCCGCCAGAAAAATAGTGAACAATTTTTTGGACCATGAGATCTGGAAAGGGAAATAATATCCCCAAAGGTATCATCTGAGTTGCATGATTTAAAAAAAAAAAAACAGCAAAACATGTTGCATTTTTAAAACACACACACACAAACCCCTGAGGGCTGGAATGTTTAATTAGTTAATCAACTAAATCTTTAGTTGACTCATCTACAGTGACAAATTTAACCCAAGAGGCCTATTTGGGCTCATGGTTTTAGAGCTGACCTAGACATGATGCTGTAGATCTATGTAAATGCAACCATGTGTTACTATGTTTTCTCCAGGACCCATTATGCTTGTCTGAAACTAGGGTTGCTCAACAACTTTTCTGTATGTATTTTCACTGTTTGAAATATGGCAACCCTACTGAAACTTACTTGCTCATACAGTATTTAGAGAATGGTAGTTTGTGTTTTGCCAACAAAGGTCTGTATAGGTCCATATAGTTAAAGCTATGGTTTTCCCAGTAGTGATGTATGGAAGTGAGAGCTGGACCATAAAGAAGGATGATCACCGAAGAATTGATGCTTTTGAATTATGCTGGAAGAGATTCTTGAGAGTCCCATGGACTGCAAAAAGATCAAACCTATCCATTCTTAAGGAAATCAGCCCTGAGTGCTCACTGGAAGGACAGATCGTGAAGCTGAGGCTCCAATACTTTGGTCACCTCATGAGAAGAGAAGACTCCCTGGAAAAGACCCTGATGTTGGGAAAGATGGAGGGCACAAGGAGAAGGGGACGACAGAGGATGAGACGGTTGGACAGTATTCTCGAAGCTACCAGCATGAGTTTGACCAAACTGTGGGAGGCAGTGGAAGACAGGAGTGCCTGGCGTGCTCTGGTCTGTGGGGTCATGAAGAGTCGGACACGACTAAACAACAAGAACAACAGTTTGTGTTTATTAAATTTCAAATACTCTCACCCTTCCTTCACTATCTGCACCTCAACATATAATATGGTAATGTTATGACACTAAAAAAATATTTAGTTGACTACATGAAACTGCTGGGGCCAAACTAGACAGTAAGTGAAACAGTTGTTGATAATGATGATGATGAAAACCAGATTGGTGAGTAGGGATTGGTCCCTGGGGTCAGCTGACTGAATGCTCAGATAAGCTGGCACTGCAGTCTAGGTGGGAGGCCTTGAAGTACAGATATCAATTTGCTGGGCTTCCAATGGAAAACAAGCACTTCCTCAAAACGTGTAGGGCTCAGAAGTCTGTGAGGGTTTCATGCGGCTGGCGGCCAAAATAGAAAAAGGGAAAGAAAAAAAAAACACATTTCATTTTAATAAAGGATTATGCCTGTAACATTTTATATGGGATTCCTCTCCCTCCACAAAATATTGGAAAGATGAGATGCATCATTGTTTAATATATTGCAAAGACAGTGGCCATTATGGATCATCACGCCCATCAAACACAGAACACAAATATGTTAACATCTTGCAGATAGATCATTATTTGGCTAAAAAAGAAACAGGGCAGATGCGTTGAAAGCAGCTAACATGATAGCCCCCCCCCCCAATGCTTTTAGTCTCAGTAGATGTTACATTTCAATGTCACAGGCATTGAAAATGAAAAATTAACTGTAAGGCGGTCAGGCATGCTAAGCTGCACTTAAGGCATATGAAGTAGTTTTTCAGTAAGCAAATCATTGTTCCTTCTGGATTGCAAAGACAAGTGTGGAGGTAACCTGGACTGCACAGTGTTTCAGATGCTTATTAAAGAATTGGCTGTAATGAAATTTTATTCTGGAAGCTTAAGGCTAGTTGAACTTTTTCTTTAATATAGAGGAATGTTCTTGGAGAACTCACAAGGGAGTGAATCTGTTGGGAATTATTAAAAAAAGTAGAAGATATAACAGCAATAAGTATTTATATTTTCTGTATCTAGGATCTTTAAAGATAAAAAGCTATACGGAGAGATAAAAGGAAGTAATTCTGAAATAAACAATGGGTTAGTTTTGCTAAGGTGGTGCCAGAGATTCAAACAAATCCGGAATGAGGTGAGGTAGGATGGCTTGGAAGAATTTTGAACAGAAGAAAGCCCTGTAGTGCTTCATGGTGCCACAGTGATCTAGCCTTAAAAAAAAAAAAAAATGTTGCAGGAAATGTGGAAATGTGAAGGGGCGGAGAGAGGAGCACTTTTATAAAACTGGGACCTATGCCTCCAGCTTAAGGAAAACTCCATTTCCAATCATCTTTCAGGACCAAAAAGGTTTCACCTCCATATATAATTGCCCTCATTCCCCGCCCCCCATTCTCAGTTGCCCTGTGCTTACCCACAGTGATTTCATCACACTGTGTCCTCTAAGATTACTGAACACTGTTTACCATTGCTCATGCAAATATCCATTTTGAGTTAAGAAAATTGTTTTTAAAAAATCTTTCAGGAATTATTCACATTTTTCACAGAAAAAAACATCATGACTTGTCAAATGACATACTTCTCTGTAACTGGGAAGTCACAATTTGTCACAGCTCCTTGGTAGACGTTAATCATAAGTTTGCAGCAGGATTGCAATATTTAATGCTGGGTTCAACCTTTACTCTTCTTACAAACCCTATGGCTGGTATACCCAAAGTGAGAGTAAATTAGAAAACTCTTTGAATAAATACATTTTATCAGTAACCCAGACTGATCAATAAAGTTACATTGAATTACTTTAGCACATGTTTGGATCAAATTGGTAGGGACTGGAAGGCATCTTTACATTTAAATTGTGCTGATTAGCTGGTTTTACCTTAATAACTCTATGATAGTGACTGCCTTATCTTGCCCTTAATTTTAAAATTAATGAAGTAATCATTTATCCTGGTCTCTTTCTGTGTTCTGCCCAATTACTTTAGTGCTGAATGGTACTTTGCATTTTTGCTGGTCCATTAGTCCTCATATCATGCTCTTTCTGGACTTCTCTGCTCCACTAAGGAATAATTACACAGAGACTTTTAGCGTCTTTATAACCTTGGAACATAAATTTCCCTTTTTCAAATAGTTTAACCTGATATATAAATGTCACTTGGCTCACTGACCAGCTTTTCTTTCATCTTGTTTGTTTTTTCTCCCTTTTCTATTCTAGTTGTCTCAATTTGTCAATGAACCGAATTTTACATAAGGGAATAATCCTGTCATCTCCTTAGCAAAATACTTTAGCCCATCAGACCAGGGCGTTTGGAATAGTGAATAGTCTTCCTTATTCTGGTTGGCTCAAAAGTTTTTTATTTTACAGAGTGCATCCAATAATGCAAAAGCTTCACTATGATTTTCATTTTATAAAAGGTGTCAGTTTTGCCCTTTTGCCCTTCAGGACTTCTATCGCTGGTACAACGTTTTCTTGGGGTGCAGACATGGATTGTAGGTGTAAAGTGTAAATGAGAGGTTGTCCTGTCATTTTTAAAAATGTCATATCCTTGGTGGGCTAAAATCTTTTAGCAGCACTTTCTGTTTGGAGCTTTTTGGCTGTGAATCGTATACCCAAAGGATATTTCTAAACTGCCACATGTACTGCATAAAGACTCTCAGTGGCAGGATTGGAAGAATCTACTGGAAAACAAGCCTTGTACTTACAGACCCTTGTTATATTCTCTATCTAACACCTTCATCCCAGGTCTTCCACTGCTCTCTGTGCTTGCCTTGTTCCTTATTCTATTACTTCTTCTGCTACTGCAGTCTGCCCCTACTCCAAGCGTTGCCTATTATTGTCTCCATCCAATTTGAGAGGTTTCTTTCAGATCAATTCCCTAGATCTTTGTCTTCTCCTTGGTGATAACCACTTGCCCAGTTCCTTGTGACTTGGTGTTTCAGACAGCCTAAACAAACTGTGTCTGCTAACACCCTGTCCCAACCCTAGGTTCCTCATTTAAACATCTATTACCGCAAAAATCCCTGCGTTCAACTTTCTGTTGAAAACCCTTGCCCAACCATTTTGTATGTTCTAAGCTTGACTTCTGTCCATTCTGTCCTAACTGCTGCTAGCTATGAATCCGTGTTAGTGCCATGATTCCATGTCCCTGTAATTCACCCTGTAATGAATGAAAAAATCCATTGTCTATATAAAGAAATACATGTTAATGCGTTTGTGTTATTCCAGTCCTTCTCTTATATCCTCCCTCTCACCCTGCCCCAGGCTACAATAAGGAAAAATATTTGCTATCACAATGGGTGAAGGATATTGATTATCACATACCCTCCAACATTTCTCTGATGAAAATAGGCACGTCCTATTCCATAACAACAACAACAACAACAACAACAACAACAATAATGATAATTTGCCATAGCTACTCTGGGCAGCTTCCAACATATAAGACAACATTAAACATTAAAAAACTTTCTTATACAGGGCTGCCTTCAGATGTCTTCTAAAGGTTGTGTATTTACTTATCTCTTTGGCTCAGGGGTTGCCTAACTTCATACCTCCAATGAAAACAGGGACACCCTACCATACCTTCCAACATTTCTCTGATGAAAATAGGGATATCCTAAGGAAAACTGGTACGGCTTCCATAAAACCAGGACTGTACCTGGAAAATAGGGACACTTAGAGGGTCTGTTATCAGAGCTTTATGTTCTCCATTACTTTTGGGTTGTTGCAGATCCATAAGAAGACTATGTTAATTATCTGAGGTTCTTATTTATCCCAGAATTTAGGGACCCACTTTATGAACTTTGGCACCATCCCTACCAGTTGTATTTATTGGATTGATTTCTGTTCCAGAAATGGGACAAATAAGCAAAGTTTGGCAATTTCTACTCGCGTTTTCTTTCTCTTTCTTTCTTTCTTTCTTTCTTTCTTTCTTTCTTTGGAATTCTCTGATATACCTACTCAGGGGCTTTAATGCTTTTGAAAATCGAATGGTAGCCAAATAGTTAAATGCAGATGTCAGATGTTTCCTTTAAAGACCAACCTGTTGGACTTATTTAGGGGCTCACAGCATTTATAGTCTGAATGAAAAACACATTTTAAAGCTAGGAGGCATTTAGTCTGAGCATTTTAGTCTAAGCTCTGGCAGGCTGCAGCAGAAGGACACCACTCAAGGGAGCAGGAAAATTAGTTCCTTTTTATAGGCTCTCCTCTTCTGCCATCAAGAAGCTTTCATTTGCTTTACTTTGTCTGAATTCCTTCTAGGCTCATTAGTGTCAATACTTGATAGGAAGATTGAAAGTCTGTAGATCAAGGCAAGGCAACCTTCCTGATCCGCAGAGGCAAAAGGTTAAGGAGATCAAAGGTGACAAGTGGACAAGGATTCTTATTAACAGAATCATTAAGCTCCTATATACATGCCACGGCTGTCTCAGTCACAACTGGCTTGCCATTACACATTTCAAAAGTAGTTATGTGGAAAGCTAGTAGTTGGGAATAATCAAGTTGCCATGGATACCAATCTCCAATGTCTGGCTGCTATTGTTTGATCATCATAACATCCCACATGAACTTGCCCAGTTGCTAAATTACAGCGGCCAACTCTAGACTGCCTACTCTGAATCCCTGAGGTGAGATGAATGGCTACCAAAGCTAGGGCCTGCTAGGTGGTGGCACCTCAGATATAGAACTCCTTCTCTGTATCAGTTTACCTGGCAACAGATATGGGGACCATTAGGCACCAGCTGAAAAAAAAAAGTTCATTTAAATTGACTTTTAGTGGTTCTCAGTGAACCAATGACTTTTTATGTTCTGTTGGAAGCCACCCAGAGTGGCTGGGGCAACCCAGTCAAATAGGTGGAGTATAAGTATTATTATTAGGTGTGAATGATTCTGTTGCTACTGAAAAAAATATATTACTGCTTCACTTTGATTCGTCTATTCTTGGTTGACTTTAAACATGTGCCGCAAAGCACCTTGGGAATTCTGTACTAAAAGAAAACATTGTAAAGAAACAAAAAGAAGCTTTTACCATTTGTCTGCTTTACAATATTACCCTCATGATGGCTTGACAAACACCAAAAATGCAAATTTCCGAATTCAATTTTTTTAAACTTTTGCATATGGATTGCATTAAACAAGCAATGCAAAGAAATAGAGGAAAACAACAAAATGGGAAGAACCAGAGATCTGTTCAAGAAAATTGGAGATATGAAAGGAACATTTTGTACAAAGATTACCATAGTAAAGGACAAAAGCTGTAAGGACCTAACAAAAGTGAGAGCTGGACCATAAAGAAGGCTGATCGCCGAAGAATTGATGCTTTTGAATTATGGTGATGGAGGAGACTCATGAGAGTCCCATGGACTGCAAGAAGATCAAACCTATCCATTCTTAAGGAAATCAGCCCTGAATGCTAACTGGAAGGACAGATCCTGAAGCTGAGACTCCAATACTTTGGCCACCTCATGAGAAAAGAAGACTCCCTGGAAAAGACCCTGATGTTGGGAAAGATGGAGGGCACAAGGAGAAGGGGACGACAGAGGACGAGTTTGTTGGACAGTGTTCTCGAAGCTACCAGCATGAGTTTGACCAAACTGCAGGAGGCAGTGGAAGACAGGAGTGCCTGGCGTGCTCTGGTCCATGGGGTCACGAAGAGTCGGACACGACTAAACGACTAAACAACAACATGGATTGCAAACAGGAAAATATGAAAATAAGAACAGTAAATTCAGGAGACTAATGGGGAGACACATTGATTTATCACTGAGAGGAAGTCTAACTATAACTAGGGGCTGTGACGGTGTATCACACTTCACAGTGGGAAGATCAGGGGTTGTATTCAAAGGAGCACGGAGGAGGTTGTTCCTTCAGTGCAGTGGATTATTTCAGATGGAATATATTCTTACTTTTCCATCTGCATGCTATTCTGGGTGTTCTCCCAGGCTCCCAAAACAGATTTGGAGAAGCCAGCTGGGGCATGCATAATAATAATAATAATAATAATAATAATAATAATAATAATAATTCTATTATTTATACCCCACCCATCTGGCTGGATTCCCCCACGCAGAGGGGAAGTCTCATTGCTCTAGTGGGAATCATTCTCAAGGGAGAGAAGACTTTTCAGTTGCTTTAAATGTGGAGGAGGCTAACATTCTCCTTTCCCTTCCTCCCCCACAACAAACACTCTGTGAGGTGAGTGGGGCTCAGAGACTTCAGAGAAGTGTGACTGGCCCAAGGTCACCCAGCAGCTGCATGTGGAGGAGCGGAGACGCGAACCCGGTTCACCAGATTATGAGTCTACCGCTTTTAACCACTACACCACATTGGCTCTGGTGGTGATGGTATCCCGCTGCAGAAAATATTAATGGGTCCTTGACCCTCTGCAACCCAGGACCACTACATATCTGCTTTTATATTCCAGTTTTGAACCAGCAGCTACCCTCAGTTGTCCCTAATATGCCTGGAGCAAACCTGAAGCAGGGTTCTGTCTTCAAGAAGACAATTCTCAAAATCTTCCAGTGACTGTTCCAACTGGAAGCTGGGAGGTGATGATGAAATGCCTTTTAAATGATCTGTCATCCTGCTCATGGCTGCTTTCCTTTTAACATTGATTTTTCCTTCCTCGAGCCCAAGCACTTGATAGTTTATGCCTGCTGCCAGTAAGAATAAACTACCACCCACTTTGTTCAAGACAGCCGAAATCAACATTAAGTGCAAAGGGGCTGAATATGGGATAACAGATCCCTTTCAAGGCTCCTTTACTTTATTTCCAGGCTGCTGCTGCTGGAGCAATTGGAACTAATTGACATCCTTGTTGGCAGCCTATGGGCCGAACACAGAAGGGAAGGATGAAATAGGCATGAAATCCGAACAAAGTGCCCATTGGAAATAATAATATTTATTCCTTTTACAACAATTTAAACACTTACAGAAAAAACAAAGAAAAAACAGTACATTGCAATACAAAAACACTGCATAAAAATTAACAAAACAAAACAAAAACAATTTAAAAACACATCAAAAGAGAAGGAAAAAAAGGGGGGAAAGAAACTTCCAATATCTTATCTTTCTTTCAATATTTCCACGGCCTCCTCACACCTCCCTTTTTGTATTCCACTTCTATTAATTAGTTCAGCAATTCCTTTCCATCTTCCCCTGTTTTCTATCCTATAATTATCTTAACACATTTTAACCTTATTTTCCTTTAATACTCTATTAATCTATTTATACTTAATTCCTTATAACATTTCTACTGAAGCCATATAACTTCATTCCAACATTCTTCTAACCTTCATTAATTTTTCAATATTTCTATAAATAATCTTTAAACTTTTCCCATTCTTCTTCCACCGACTCTTCTCCCTGGTCTCGGATCTTGCCAGTCTTTTCCGCCAATTCCATCTAGTCCATCAACTTCATCTGCCATTATCCAACACTTGAGTGCTTCCAAGAGACAACCATTCTCTCAGCCAGCAAAAAGCAGATGGTTCACAACAGCAACAGGGGGTGTGGCCTGCAGAGAGCACTGAGAGTCAGTGTGAGAAGCTTGGAGGGCTGCATTTGCCTCTCACTGGGAGCTTAGGTGATGTCTCTACTTTGTCATCGAGTAGAAAGTAGAGGCATCACCTTGCCAACAAAGGTCCGTATAGTAAAAGCTATGGTTTTCCCAGTAGTGATGTATGGAAGTGAGAGCTGGACCATAAAGAAGGCTGATCGCCAAAGAATTGATGCTTTTGAATTATGGTGCTGGAGGAGACTCTTGAGAGTCCAATGGACTGCAAGAAGATCAAACCTCTCCATTCTTAAGGAAATCAGCCCTGAGTGCTCACTGGAAGGACAGATCGTGAAGCTGAGGCTCCAAGACTTTGGTCACCTCATGAGAAGAGAAGACTCCCTGGAAAAGACCCTGATGTTGGGAAAGATGGAGGGCACAAGGAGAAGGGGACGACAGATGACGAGATGGTTGGATAGTGTTCTTGAAGCTACCAGCATGAGTTTGACCAAACTGTGGGAGGTAGTGGAAGACAGAAGTGCCTGGCGTGCACTGGTCCATGGGGTCACAAAGAGTCGGACACGACTAAATGACTAAACAACAACAAACGGGAGCTTAGGCTCTCCATTCCTGGTCTACAGAGATGTGAGAAAAGAAGACTCCATGGTACAAAGCTGTAGATGTGAGGAAAGAAGTTGCTACAGCACAGAGCTATAGTACTCCCATGCTTTCCTTTCTCCTTCGAACAGGAGTGTGATTCCTTTTGAATCACTGCCAGATGTGCACCTAACTCAACCCATTCCAGCAGAAAGCAAGTTGTGGTTTATAAAATGATGAGGCGGTTATCATGAGATGGGTTGAAATTTTATTAAGAAAAAATGTAGTTGTCATGGTGACTTTATATCATCTTGGTGCCCTCCATAATTTTCACACCAAAGTATGTTGTAAGATCTAGTTTACTGCTGAATGTTATCATGGAACCAATGATGATTTATTGGTATTCAACTAATAGTCTTACTGCTTTTGTGAAATCTGAGAACATCATTTCTGCCACATAACAAATAACTTCATGTTCTGCCTACCTGTAGTGACGAACGAGATTTCTTAGAAATGTTGACAAATGTTCTTTGATCTCCATACAAAGCCTCTGCTGTTTATCCACATCAGTTATTAGTCAGAAGCAAAGAAGTTAACAGATTCAGATATTGTGGCCAGAGGCCGCGGTGAAATGAATCCTTTGTAAAGCATCTATGCTGGTAGTCCTCACAACATTTAGTATTGATGCTGGCAAAATTCTCCTGATCCACGCTTGGAAACAAACTCTGAGACTCTTAAAAGCTAGCCTCAATTGAGAGGCGAGTTTGTAAAGCTTTGAAGTTTTCTAGCCCGATAAAAATATCATGGCTCCTCCTCCAGCCAATTCCCCAGTTTCAAAACTCATCCCCGCTTCTCTTTCAAGTAGGGGAGGCAGTGGAAGTAGCTGCAATAGTGTGGAAAGAGAAGAAGAAACAGAATGCCACCCCCCATCACTCTCTTTTTCATCACCACACTACTCAAAACATCAAAGCGCAAAAGCTTAAGGGATCATGGGTATAGAGCCCCTGGGAGAACTACATCTCCCTTGATTCCTTAGGCTTTTGTGCCCTAAGAATGTAAGTGCGTACGAGAGCCTTGCTGGATTAGGTCAAAGGCCATCAGGACCAGCATCCTGTTCCTACAGTGACCAACCTGATGCCCATGGGAAGCGCACTAACAGGATTTGAGCACAATAACCCTCTCCCTACAACTGCTATATGTCCTCTGACATTGGAGGCAGAGTTTAGACACTGTTTATTAAGCCACTGGGAGTGGTCATCAGAAAATACGGGTCATCAGTTGTATTTTCTCTGTAATGTCTGAGTCCAGAGAAGCCATGTAAGGCCTAGCAATGGACTTAATGGGTCATTCAGGGCCAATAAACCAGAACATATGCATGGGGAGGAGGAGAGGGAGAGAAAGTCCTGTTGCACAAACAGAAGTTGTTCTGCTTTAGCAATTCTTTAGTGCCTTTTTCATTTTATTACATTTATATCCCACTTTTCTTCCATCATGGAAGGTGGTCCAGGGTGGTCTCCCATCCAGGCATTGATGAGACATAGATCTGCTTAATTTTAGCAGTTGGTGGCCTCAGGTGCCTTCAGACCATTCTTTTGAAAGCTCTCTGACCATTTCTTGAGCTATTATGAGCTGAGCCTAGTTCAGTTTGGCCTCAGGTGCCTTCAGACCATTCTTTTGAAAGATCTCTGACCATTTCTTGAGCTATTATGAGCTGAGCCTAGTTCAGTTTGCCCATCTCTGTTGTTTGGCTGTGCTTTATTATATGTAAAGAAATGCTTCCTTAGAATAATGACCATTGTGGTACAGAAGGTAGGCGTTCTTTCATCTGTGTTGGTATGGCACTGTAGACAAAAGGGTCAGGACAGCCAACTACAACAATATACAAGGGAAGCAGGCATTCTTGTGCATATAATCACACACAACACACAAACACACAAGCATGTTGAGGCAGCATAGCTTTCTAAAGAAAATGGTGTTGTTGAGGCCCATTTTTATAAATATTGATTCAGAAGTAATTGTCCCTCAATTTACTAGGACTAAATCCCAAGGTAAGTATGTATGAGATTGCAGTAGTCTGTTAAAAGCTTGTTTTGTATTGTTAAATAATCCTTTTCATTGCCAATCAAAATAGTTTCCAGCTTTAGAAAGCCTCAGTGCCTCCGTTATTCAACTGTAATTGGCTAGAACATCCCATGTGTTTTTTATTGTCTGAAATCTAGCACTGAATACAATGTTGTTCTGAACACCCATTAAATGTAATTGTTTAACTGTAATGATCTTGGTGTCAGCTACTTGGATTAATGAAGTCTTTCAGACTGCATTAAAGTGGGACAATTTAACAACTAATTTCATATTCACTATATAAAACCATTTCTATCTTTAAAAAAGCAGATGTGTGTGTTCGTGCGAGTGTGCATGCTTTCTGTGACATTCAAAAGAAAGCAAGTTCAATCTGAAAAGTACTAAGAATCAGAACTCTAATTCAATAATAAAATGAATGTTATTCTTCCCTTGGTAGTTCCCCAGCTGGTTCCTCTCACGATTCCTGTGTGCCCAGCCAGCCCATGAAAATGGGTAAATGCCACTGCTTTCTCCATTAAAAAAGTAAATGTATATGTAAGGCAATTGGGAAATGGAGAGTGTTGTCTTGGTATTCCTATTTAGCATGGTTGTTGTGGAAAAGCAAAAAAAAAAAAGAATAAAAATAGGGTTCATCCCATGTGATTATCCAAACAGCATATCAGTGTGTGAAAAGCATGCTAGTTTGGGACTTACATGGAGGTGCCATTTGTGTGAATTATTAGAATGGGATATATGCAGCAGTCATCCTGTTTTTTGTGACCTGGTGGTGCTTGAATAAATGTAATCAAGATGTCACAGAACCAGTCATTTGTCACCAATGCTGCCTCCATAGAAGTTTAGGCCAGCCATGAATCCAGAAGCAGCCTTGCGTTGTCTCCAGATAATTGTTTCAGGGCAACTGCATGTTTTCAACTTGCTCTGTGACTCTTGCTTGATCCATGTTTGTGGCTGAAACCATATAATTGTCTTCAATGACTTCTACTACGATGCTATTAAAGAAGCACTTTAAGCAGATAATCAACAGAACTGGCAATACTATCTGATAACCAAGTTGAGTATTGGATTTACTCATATAAAGCACCATAACTTGCATGCATTTCCCCCCCTCTGTCCTGTCATCTCCCTGCATGATCTACTTTTCAGTTTATAGCTGCCAATGAGACCTTCCATTTTTGAATCTAAGATACTGCCTTATACTGAGTCAGAAGATTGGTCCATTTAGCTCAGCACTGCCAACATAGACCAACAACAGCATTATAGGGTTTCAGACAGAAACTTCTCCCATCCCTACCCAGAGATGCCAGGGACTATCCCTCAGCTATGGCACCTTGGTAACCTATTTGCCCCTAATTTTCTATCTATATTTTATGGGGCTGTTGTTCTTTAAAGCTCAGTTCCTGGTAGAGTGAGACGAAGGAAATCTAGTGTTAATTTTTCAGCAGGGGGAAACAGACAACAGCTCATCCTTAATCACTTTCTGTAAATGTTCTGTGATGGCTGCCTGAAGCATGACATGCCAGTTGCTTTGAAAACATGCTGATTGGAGGATGTCTACATTTTAGAACTTGTTTTACATTTCTAGGGCACAGAGTTACCTTCTGTTGTCTATATTATGTGAGATTTTGGTGGTACTTTCTGCAAAGGAACAGTAGCCTGTAAGCAGCAATAAGTCTTTTTTTGTTGTTGTATTTTGTCATCCAGTCCTGCTTGGCACACAGGAGAAAGATTGTGAAAGGGGTTATTAGTTCCCACCTACCACCCACACAACCACCCACCTGCCATATTGATGAAACATTTGTTGAGTCTTGCTTTGAAATTCAAGTCAGGTTTTGCACCATTCCATTCCAAGGCCTTTGGGGGAGGGGCTGCCCCCCATGCATAGAGGGAACAAAAGGTCTTTTGCTTTGAGATAACCGATCTGTGCTAGTCAGTGACAAAATCTACAGAATAATCTACAGGGAAGCCTATTTGTATAAGCCTCATTGAAAAGAATGAAATTTCTATAAGGACAGCTTTCCTTCCTTTCAATGGGCTTGCACAGAAATATCCTTAGATTGACTCTATCCATCGTTCCTCATGAGATTTCTTTCTGGTAGCAGTTCCCTTCAGGAAACAGGGAGCCAAATTTCTTTAGGGAATGGGGTCTGTGTCACATTAGGCAAGATTCTTATACAGATGTCACACCAGTCTTTACCATGCGACAAATGCACAGGCACCTATTGGTTACAAATATACTTGGTAGAAGTGACGCAGGTAGCGCTGTGGTTTAAACCACTAAGCCTTTTGGGCTTGCCAATCAGAAGGTCGGTGGTTCGAATCCCCGTGACGGGGTGAGCTCCTATTGCTCTGTCCCAGCTCCTGCCAACCTAGCAGTTTGAAAGCACGCCAAAAAGTGCAGGTAGATAAACAGGTACCGCTCTGGGAAGGTAAACAGTGTTTCCGTGCGCTGCTCTGGTTTCACCAGAAGCGGTTTAGTCATGCTGGCCACATGACCCGGAAAAACTGTCTGCGGAGAAGCGCCGGCTCCCTCGGCCTGTAAAGCAAGATGAGCGCTGCAACCCCAGAGTAGACTGTGACTGGACTTAACTCTCAGGGGTCCTTTACCTTTATACTTGGAAGAAATCTGTGGGGGTTTCCCACTCCATGTAAACTTGGTGAAGTAAATGCATGCATATCCATATACATTATACACAAGTGTGGCTTTGATAGAATTGTAGAGTTGGAAGGGACTCCAAGGGTCAACTATTCATGGCCGATGGCCATCCAACCTCTGCTTAAAAGCCTCCAAGGAAGGGAAGTCCGCCACCTCCATTCTACTGCTGAACAACTCTTACTGCTGGAAAATTCTTCCCGATGTTTAGCCAGAATCATCTTTCTTGTAACTTGAAGCCATTGGTTCAAGTCCTACCCTCTGGAGCAGGAGAAAGCAAGCTTGCTTGTTTTAGGAAATGGGTTTGTGTTAAGAGGTCACCTTTTATTTTCCGCTACCCGTAACGGTTTTTCAGTGGAAAGTGGTTCCTCTAAAATGTTAGTATTTTCAAGAAATCATGAAGGTCTGTATGTTGAGGGGGAGAGGGTGTTCATTTTATTGAAATGAGTATGTAATGAATTCCTTGACAGATACACTATACGTAGTGTTATTTGCCTAAGGAAAATGTCATAACAACTTAGTAGCTCTTTCCCCTTGGTACTTCACGGATGTCTTAGGGAAGCCAAACCTGATATAGAAGCAGAAATCATTTTTTACATTTTGCAGTTGAGCTAGGATGCATAGGGAACTGCCTTGTAGCAATTAAGACCATTGATCCATCTAATTCAGTATTATCTTTGCTGATTGGCAGCAGCTTTCCAGGGTTTCAGGAAAGGGTTTCTCCCAGCTCAAACCTGAAATACCAGGTAGATATGTATTGAGTTGCGGGACGTGGGTGGCGCTGTGGGTTAAACCAAAGAGCCTAGGACTTGCCGATCAGAAGGTCGGCGGTTCGAATCCCCACGACGAGGTGAGCTCCCGTTGATCGGTCCCAGCTCCTGCCAACCTAGCAGTTCGAAAGCAAGTACAAGTAGATAAATAGGTACCTCTCTGGCGGGAAGGTAAACGGCGTTTCCGTGTGCTGCTCTGGTTCGCCAAAAGCGGCTTAGTCATGATGGCCACATGACCTGGAAACTGTACGCCGGCTGCCTCAGCCAATAAAGCGAGATGAGCGCCGCAACCCCAGAGTCGGCCACGACTGGACCTAATGGTCAGAGGTCCCTTTACCTTTACCTATGTATTGAGTTGCAGTGTATGTTGCTTGAGTAATTGCGAGTTTCAACTATTTTGCCTCATTCTGCAGACTTTATCAATGCAGAAAAGAAAACATTAGCCATATTTCACAATGGAGAAAGACCTGAATTTTGAAGAGGGGAAGTAGAAGACTGCAAGGCATCTTTAAAGGCCACACAAACAAAATTATTTGCAGCCAGTCTCTGTTGTGCTGTGCAGCAGGTATAATTTAAGCTCCATTTCAGTTAAAAGACCCCCTGAAGGAACTATGTTTTTGTAAATAAAGATAGGTGAAGAGATTATTAACCTAGTGGCTGCTGTCTCTTCATTTCCTCCAATAAAGGAAATAAGCTACTTCTTGGGTCCATGGCTGGTTGCAGTTCAGCACTGCAACAGTTTGAACAGAGGAAAATATTAGTCATTTGAAGAAAGCACCTGAGGAGAGGGCAACAACTGGCCAATGGGGCAATTTCATTGCATGTCGGTGTGTGTTTTCAAAAGAAAAACACATTAGCTGCTGAAAGGAACCCCAGGAGAGAGTAATGGTGGAGAAACAAAGTCATTTATCCTTTGTTAGTCTTTCAAAAGAAAAGAAGAGATTTTTGTCATTTAGAATGTCCAAGAAAAGAGCAACTTTGAGCAGCAGAGCAATTATTTCTTTGTTGTGTGCATGAAGGAGAGAAAAAGAGCCAGCCAGTCAGAAAAACCTCACCAGGCTTTGAATGCATGACCTTCACTTTATTAATGAGGCCTACATAGATAGTTATAGAGACCAGAAGCAAATAAAATTGAGCATATCCTTTGGGTAGGTCCTGCACTCTACTTCTGACAACAAAATTTCACTCCAAAACAGAGCCATCCTGAGGGATCTTAGAACAAAATGAAAGGGGCAGACACGTGCCCCATAAGTGTCCTGGAAAAAACCCCCCACACAACAGGACAGCCCATTTTCTCATGAGAGCGCAGCAGCAATTTTGGGTGTCCTGATAGCAAATTGCATGATATCTTACCCTGGAAAAAAATTAGTTTGGGTGGCTGCAATCTTGCACAGCACCACAAAGCATGTGTTTTTGGACACCATGTGAACATGGCCACTAGAAAAGTGCTTTGGGGCTTCATGATCTCATGTGGGTCACGTGACTCAGGCAGGAGCATGGGCGGGAAAACAAGTGTCACGGTTTTGGGAGTCAAGATGTTGGAGGGCATGTAGACATTTTGCATCAGAACTGCTGGTTCAGACCAGAGACCTATCTAGTCCAGCACAGTGGCCAATAAGATGCCTATGGGAAGCCCAGCAGCAGCTCAGCAGAACTTTCCCGCTTGTATTCCCTAGTAACTTGGATTCAAGGGCACACTGCCTTTGATACTTGAGGTAATACAGTGGTACCTCAGGTTACATACGCTTCAGGTTACATACCCTTCAGGTTACAGACTCTGCTAACCCAGAAATAGTGCTTCAGGTTAAGAACTTTGCTTCAGGATGAGAACAGAAATCGTGCTCCGGTAGCGCAGCAGCAGGAGGAGGCCCCATTAGCTAAAGTGGTGCTTCAGGTAATGAATAGTTTCAGGTTAAGTACGGACCTCCGGAACAAATTAAGTACTTAACCCGAGGTACCACTGTATATAGCTAACAGGACTAGTAGCCACTGATAGCTATTTCCTTACAGTTAGAATATGGTTCAACAGTACTTGTAATGTGGACTGGTAACTTCAGTTGCATAAGAAACAGACAAATCTGGAAGTTAGGCCCCTCATAACAACTCTCTAGCTCTAAGATAGTGCTGAAGATGGATCTAACCACAGGATAGGAGACCACCCAATGTCATTGATAGGGCTGTTAATTTTCTTGGCATTTTGGAGCTTGAGTGAGCATGGAAAACCTTCAATGCAATATGTTAAACCACTTTTCTTTTTTGTCAATTGCAGTTGGATCACTGCAATGTGCTCTGTGTAGGGCTACCATTGGGCTTGAGGCTTCAACTGGTTCAGCAGCTAGGTGGCTTGTGGGGGGGGTAATGATTCTATGATTCTAACACTTGCTTGTGAGATTTGCACTAGCTGCCAGTTTGCTACTGGGCCAAGGGCGTAGTATATATTGGTACTAATATATAAGGCCCAATACAGCTTAGAACCAGACCACCTTACCCCTTATGCCCTCAGTAGATCACTGCTTTAGGGAAGTTTTTAATGTTTGATGTTTTATTGTGTTTTTAATATTCTGTTGGAAGCTGCCCAGCGTGGCTGGGAAAAAATATGTTATTGTTGTTGTTGTTGTTGTTATTATTATTATTATTATTATTATTATTATTATTATTACTGCCTCTGCAAGAGCCAACAATCTCTGATGCCTCCATAACATGGAACAGGACTTTTAGCGTGTTCTGTGGAGTAGTATTTCCTCCGCACTTTTCGGAAACAGCTGAAGACATTTTTGTTACCATGGGCTTTTCCAGCTGGATAAATGGGTCTTTTACCACAAGCATCTACTTGTTAGGTTTTTAGGTTTTCTTTTAATGTACTTGAGGTTTTTTGTTTTTTAAAATAATTTTAAAGTGCAAATAGCTTTAAGACAGCAAGTTAGGCAAAAGGCAAAGGTACCCCTGCCCGTACGGGCCAGTCTTGCCAGACTCTAGGGTTGTGTGCTCATCTCACTCTATAAGCCGGGAGCCAGCACTGTCCGCAGACGCTTCCGGGTCACGTGGCTAGCGTGACAAGCTGCATCTGGCGAGCCAGCGCAGCACACGGAACGCCGTTTACCTTCCCGCTGGTAAGCGGTCCCTATTTATCTACTTGCACCCGGGGGTGCTTTTGAACTGCTAGGTTGGCAGGCGCTGGGACCGAATGACGGGAGCGCACCCCGCCGCGGGGATTCGAACCGCCGACCTTTCAATCGGCAAGTCCTAGGCGCTGAGGCTTTTACCCACAGCGCCACCCGCGTCCCTAAGGCAGCAGGTTAGAAGGTGATTAATAAACTAAGTATTATAATAATGATGATGATAATAATAATAATAATATATTGATCAGCTTGTGCCTTCCACAATATCCTTTCAGTGTCAGGTGAAGACTTTTTTTTCATTTTCTCAGACTTTTTAACCAACTTTATGGCTCAGGTTAAATAGGTTTTATCTCTGCTATGGGGTTTCAGGCAGCTGTAGCATTTTATAGATTTGTATTCTAGTTTGTGCTTTATGCGTTTTTAATTTATGCATTTGCTTCTGTTTGCTACCCTGGGAACTTCATTGAAGGGTGGGCCATAAATGACCCGAATGAACGAATAAACAAATAAATAACACACGGCTGCTGAACAACATTTGGCTGGCAATAGCTTTCGAAGCCAGCAACAGAATGTGCAAGGCCTATAAAATCAAATCACATAAAATAGAAAAGAGCTCTGGTGCAGACAGTCTCCAGACACAAAAGCAGCAGTCTCTGCTATAGTGATGTGGAAGGTGCCAAATACCAACTTGCTGTGTGTCCTCAACACCTGATTTGTGCTCTGGCCTAATTCCACCTGTTCTAGGAAGGGGGGGGTCCCTGACTTACTCCTGCTGATCCTATTGTCCAAGACAGTGGCATAGCATGGGTTGACAGTTCCCGGGGCCATGCAGAGGGGGTTGGCTGGGAGGGAGGGAAACGGACAGAGTATGCATATGCATTCAACTGCTTAACGGTGTCTACATCATGCAGAATACCGCAGCCGCAGAGATAAGATAAGAAGAGCTGTTCCATTGTCTAGAGAGGTCACTTCCTGGTTTGCCTGGAAAAGCTGTTTTCAACAGAGCCCAGTGACGGAAACATGCAGCTGCATTGAGGCAGCACCAGGTGCTGAACATTTGTGCCCCCTAACAATTTTGTGCCCGGGGCAACCGCCCCTGTGCTCCACCACCCTATGCCACTGGTTCAAGATATACAAACTGCTCCTGCTGCTGAAAGTGACTAGAGACCCCCAGGATACGGTATTGTTCAAGGATCGTTGCTGAGGTCAAGATTTAGTTTTGAAGATACATTATCTTTTTGATGTTATCTTGAGTATGTTCTTGTATTTTTATTGTTTGGATCTTATGAATGTATAGTGATAGGAGAAGGCATTTGCCTTTCACCTCCTGCAGGCTGCCACAGCTGATTTTATGAACTGGGTCTCAGGGGAAGAATGTTGCCCTCCCAACACCACCTGCTGCTGGTCATAACATCAACAGCCAAGGTCATTCAAGCACTGGCTAACAGAACCTTTGCAATAAGTGTAAATACCAGCATTCCTGTATTATTTGTTGATTCAAACGGAGCAGGGCAGTTGCTTCATTTGCTGGGCTGGCAACTTTCTGAGCCATTCTCTCACACAGGAGGGAATCAGTCCATAGTAGCTGACAAAAGAGCTACAATGGCTGGTATTTAAATGCTGGAGTGTCACTGTTTGCAGAGAAACAAATGACCAGGCACCTCTGGTATTGCCTGGAACAGAGGACATGTGGGATTCTCTTTAGCTTCTTTTGGTTCTTAGCAGAATCTTTCGGCTTATCTTAATTGGTAGCATTTGAAAATGTGTAGTGACCTTTTCCAACAGCCTCTTGTTCATTGGAATCAGCCTGCTTATATCCTCAAAGGATGAAGCTCATACATCTCACCAACTGCTGGATGGCCCAAAGGAGCAGCATTGACATGCACTGCAATCAAGCCACTGCAGAAATGCAGGCATCTGCTTTAGGGGTGCTAAGCAGCCGGCAACAAAAGCTATGTGCACTCCAGATGAATAGCAATGACAAAGCCTGCTAAGGGAAATCTGCATCTCACTTTAATTTCTTCATGAAGGCTCTAAGTGGTGTGTTTATGAATAAGGTATGATACTTGGCCTGCAAATAGGTATGCATGCTTGGCTTTCAGGAACGATAGAGAATAATTGTTGTACGTCTTTTGGAAAGGAGCCACCCACAGCCTTTTACATAACTGTTTTGTAGAGCAAAGCTTTTCATGCGATTGAGAAGCGAGTACGCAGGGATCACCTCTGCCCCCCGTCCCCGTCTTATTCATTAAAGTGCATATTGTGAATTGATCAAGGTCAAGGATTTTCCTCCGAAAGGATGCCTCCTATATAGCAAGAGTCAAATCTACCGCCTACAATTCCTTTGTCAAACATGCATCAGAATAAATTATTAAACATGTAGTTTGAATACAAATGGCTATAATAATCCCAGAAATACAACCAGATTTCCATTCTGAAAATGGGAGAAATGAGCATGACAACCAGTATTGTGTGATTTTTGATTGATTGACTGCAAAATGTTGCAGGTGGTAAAAGATTCATTTTACAGAACCAGTTTTTTTATATATATAAATACCCAATTAATGCTAATTGGCCACCAAGTTGATTATAGTTAGGGGCAGACTTAGCTAGTAGCTTGCAAAGTGAAGTCCTTTGACCATAATTAAGAGGGACTGGCAATACTGCAGGCCTTCAGAAAATGTGATCTACCCAGACGAATGCAGACCATTAGCCACATATAACAAAAACTACTGCCAGAGTGCATATTACTTTTTCTAAGTTCCCAAAGCATCTCACATACATTGTCTCAGTAACCCTTACAGCAGTCCTGTAAAATAGGTCAGGGTTGTATAATCCATGGCTTAAAGATGGGAACTGGGAAATGTTGTGTTGGAATAACGACAGACGAGTAGCAGGTGTCATGTGAGAGAGGCGTCTGCCGGGGCGAGCCCCGGGAACTCTCTTTTATTGAATATTACAAACATTGCCACAGGTGTGCTTGTGGCTGATTGGTTGATACAAACACAAAGCAACTTGTTGCTGGTTGGTTAACATAAGTACAAGGCAGGAATTACATGTGATCATTAATCACCAATCATGAATCCCATAATGCAACAGTTATGTGCAGAGAGAGAACTTCCCTTTAGGGAAAGAGGCTGAGAGATGGTTGGCCCAATTGCCTTCTAAATCCGGCCCGCGGACAGTCCAGGAATCAGTGTGTTTTTACATGAGTAGAATGTGCCCTTTTATTTAAAATGCATCTCTGGGTTATTTGTGGGGCCTGCCTGGTATTTTTACATGAGTAGAATGTGTGCTTTTATTTAAAATGCATCTCTGGGTTATTTGTGGGGCATAGGAATTCGTTCATTTTTATTCCCCCCCCCCAAAAAAAATATAGTCTGCCTCCCCACAAGGTCTGAGGAACAGAGGACCGACCCCCTGCTGAAAAAGTTTGCGACCCCTGATATAGGGTAAGGTTACCAGATTTTTTTCAATGAATCTGGGGACACTCTTTAACTTCAATGGATTTTTATGGCGACTGATTTGTAAATCCGGGGACTGTCCCCAGGAAACGGGGACGTCTGGTAACCTTAATATAGGGGACTCAAATATGTGATTTATTACAAAGGTAGATTGGGGGTGGGTAAGCATATTGAACTTTTAAAAAATCAAACCAGCAATGATTGTGTTAAAACAGAAGAGAAGGCACTGGAGTGTGGATGTGATGAAAGAGAAAGACATGTGGAAGACTGGGGGTTCATCCAGACTTTCTTTTGTGTTGCATTTCTCAGCATAAGTCCACACTTTAAAGCTCTGTGTCCAAGTGGACAACCTCCCCCCCTTACTGCTGAATCGGAGCGAACTACAGTCTGTGGAAATCCCCAATCACCATTTGTCCCAATTCAGCATTAAAGAGCAGGTTTTCCTGGGGAAAGTGGCAGGGTGAAAAAAGAGAAAAGTGCTTGGACAGAGCTTTAAAGCACAGACCTAGAAAGCATGAAGCAAATGCTAAGTGTGGATGAGCCCTAAGAAAGAACCAATGAGGTATGTCAACTATGGCAAATAAGAGACTGAGACAGATGAAGAAAAGGCTCTGAATTGTAAATAAGCCAAAGTTAGAGGTGGCAGATGAGTGGCCTCATCCTCAGAAAACCTACCAGTGGCTACTAGCCACAAAGACAGTGGTCTGCTTCCACTGTCAGATGGAGAAGGCCTCTGGGTACCAGTTGTTGGGAATCACAAGTGGAGAGAACACTGATTATGGGCTTCTCATAGACATCTGGTTGGCCACCTTGAGAAAAGGATGCTGAACTGGATGAGCTTTGGGTTACGAGCTTCTAAGTCAGTGTTAGGTCAGTGTTAAAGGTAAAGGTAGAGGACCCCTGACAGTTAAGTCTAGTCGCAGACGACTCTGGGGTTATGGTGCTCATCTCGCTTTACAAGTTGAGGGAGCCGGAGGTTGTCTGCAGACAGTTTTTCCAGGTCATATGGCCAGCATGACTAAGCCACTTTCTGGCGAAACCAGAGCAGCGCATGGAAATGTCATTTACCTTCCCGACGGAGCGGTACCTATTTATCTACTTGCACTTTGACGTGCTTTTGAACTGCTAGGTTGGCAGGAGCAGGGACCGAGCAATGGGAGCTCACCCCATCGTGGGGACTCGAACTGCCAACCTTCTGATTGGCAAGCCCAGGTGGCTCAGTGGTTTAGACCCTGCCAAGGTTGCAGGTTCAATGTCTGTATGGGGCAGCTGCATTCCTGCATTGGGGGGTGGGGGTGGGGTGGGTTGGACTAGATGATTCCCCAGGGTTCCCTTCCAACTCTAGAGTTCTATGATTCTACACCAGGTCGTGTTACCAAGCTGAATGGACTTAGTCTTAAGTCTCCCCTTTCTTATTCCAGCCCTACCACCCGCCTGCAATTTTGGGTACTTAAACCAGAATCTGTTCAGCCAACAGAGCTGGGGTGAGCAAGTTACACCAGTGTATCTTTGGCTGAGACAGGGTTGAAAATGTAACGCCAGCTGAGATGGATCTTCCAAATACTTATTTGGCTTCAACACTAAATTATATGATCAAACAAGTTTCAGCATGAATATTGCACATCTCCAGAATGCTGTACTTTACAAGGGGACCTTTCTTAGCAGTGAAAGTGTGACATTTGTGGGTGAACAGTCAATTCTTTGAGAAGGCCCGAGGCCTCAAACGAATGATATGTGTCGCTAAAATGCACATTTGCATCATTTTTGGGTTACTTACTTTATGGTTTGAAACAAGGACTTCAAAGACGCTTCGAGTGGGCAAAAGAAGGCTTTGAAGTTGTCTGGAGGTAATGACTCAAAATTAGCATTTCAAAGGAATTTCATCATTGCAGATAAAATTGAACAATTCCTTCAAACAAGATGATCCAGTCCTTAATTGAATAAGCAGAGAAAGCTCCATGGGATTAGCAGAATCAAGTGGTATAATTTTATTGTTTTCCCAAAGGAGGAATTATGTCATGTGGACCAAATATTATTGAGTAATGCTTAGGCGCCGCATAATGTAAGCAGCATCTAATTGCCAGTAAAAATGTGGTCTTATCTCTGAGGATGATGAACACTCTTGGGCAAGGGGAATCGCAGGTGGAGATAAACATCTTCATAAGCATTTCAAAACTTGTTAAATAAACCTTAATATGACTGTTCTTCAAGATAAAGAAGCAAACAAGACATGTTGAATAAAATAATAAACACAAGCTTGCAAAATTAAAACCAGCCAAAGTTAATTTCAAAGCTGGCTCTTCCAGGTAATGCATTATTACCTGAGGCATATGGGCAAGAGAAGATACTATAACCCTGGCTGCATGTACCTTTCCCTATTCCTGAAAAAAACAACAACTAGTTTATGGAGAGTGTTTTGAGTTTAAAATCACCAATAAAGTTCTTGTTCAGCCAAAAAGAAGACTGTAACATACTCTCGGACTAATTAATATCACTTCATAATAATTACTACATTGCAGTCCTCTTGTTCCATAAATATACAGTGGTACCTCGGGTTACATACGCTTCAGGTTACATACGCTTCAGGTTACAGACTCTGCTAACCCAGAAACAATACCTCGGTTTAAGAACTTTGCTTCAGGATGACAACAGAAATCATGCTCCGGCGGCGTGGCAGCGGCTGGAGGCCCCATTAGCTAAAGTGGTGTGTCAGGTTAAGAACAGTTTCAGGTTAAGAACGGATCTCTGGAATGAATTAAGTACTTAACCTGAGGTACCACTGTATAGCATAGAAGTAATGATGGGGGCCCCAGGTCCCCTCAATTGCGAGAGTGAGGCGGCACGTGTGCCCCTTTCAAGTTGGCCTCCTTGGTGTAGGATAGGACTTGTTGTTGTTGTTTTGCCAGGTTCCATTCTTTTTACTATATGGTCCTATTGCAGTGAAAATTATTCACACAAATCTGTTAGAAATAAATGTGACAACTTCATCATAACTACTTTGATTTTGATGGGGCTTAGCTAACTTCCTTTGGATTGGGGCTCGCAGGTTTAAAAATGTAAATCAAATCTATAAATAAATCATCTTATGGTTGTACTCATTATTTCTTAAAAAATGAATCTATCAATGAAAAGAAATCAAGAAAATATATGCATTTTGCCAAGAAGCCAAGTCCTATCAGTTCTGTAGCTTGGGAAATGGAATCTACATATTAGCAGAGCCGTGCTCAAGATGGTAAGTGCCATAATGTTATTTTCTGCTTCCTGTAGATATTTGTGATTGATAGCACATTTGCAGATGTACTGTTACATTTTTCTATTTTTAAAGACTCCTGTCTGCAAAGAAGTACATTTGGACAGCTAGGATGAACAGAGAAGTTTCTTTAAGCAAGCCAATGATTTGCATCTATAAGAAAAGGAAAAGGAATTTGTCAAGTGGCATCTTTTCAATCCACTTTACAGGCAAAAAAGAAAATATCATGTGCTGAAAACTGCGTAGCTAAGTATATAAGTTTTCCTTTGGAAGATAAGGACACTCCAAATATCATCTATATTTTCTGGTCTACATCATAGTTTCACAACTGATTTCTTTTTATGACAAGATAAATGGATATAAATTCTATAGCTCTTTAATATATACCATTCTTTCATCAAAAATCATGTATTTAAATAATGGAAATATGGACACCCAGCTCACTGGGTCATGCAGAAGTTCTAAGGTCAATTCTTAGCATCTTTAATGAAAGGACTGAACTAGCAGAACACTAAGTTATCTACATGAGACCCTAGGTACTTATTTAGTGTTTATTCGCCCTTGCCTTTCTTCCACTAAGAAACTCAAAAGTATTGTACATGGAGTTCCCAGATGGTCAACTCATTAACTCAACTCATACCTGCTTAGCATCAGCAAGGTGGCTTCATGAAGGACCATTAGGGTGGGGAGCCTGTGGGGCCCTTCAGTTATTGGTGCATTACAGCTCCTACCATCCCTGATCTTGGGCCTTGTTGGCTGGAGCTACACCTGTGTAACTGTTCTGTGCTGAATAACAAGGCAAACTGGGGCACTTCAGGGTGATTTTACCACTTCCTGAGTCAACAAAGCGCTCCGAGTCAGCTCAAGCTTCCCTCATGCAACTTTTTTTTTTTGCTTGTATTCTCTGTTTTTTCTCTGCTATAGCTCTGTGTTTTTCTGTGTTTCTGCCATGTACGCCAGCAGATGCTGTGTTTCGGTGTAATGCTTTTTGGACCTCTCGAGCTCCTGTAGTTTGCATGCTGTTGCAGGGAGAGTCTCTTTTTCCATTCCTAAAGGACAGTTGTGTTTGAGAGGTCTGCTTCAACACAACACAACCATTTCCCAGCTCAGAGTCCATGGGCTTTGAAAGCATTGAGGCTGACTGAACGCTGTCCACATTCCCTCCCTATCCCCAGTATGAAACTAATATGGATTGTGGAGTTTTAGTTGGCCTAATAAAGATATTGGCCAAATATGGATTATGTAGGAAAGGGAAGTACTTCTAACAAATTATACTGCTATCATCAAGCACAACTCCAGGTATTTCCCATAAGGCAGATTTCAGGTTCAGTTTCCATGTCCCTTGCAAGTGAACTTCCAAGTATTGCTGCCTCACAAGTTCCATTGATGTATCTGTGGCATCTGCTTGGCAGCAAAGCTTGGTCAATTGTTTCTGTTTGCTGAATCCTCTTTGCCCCTCTTTGCCCTGCGGCCTCATATTGATGTAACCTTACGCAGATAGCATTATGTGCCCATGTTTTGATTATTTTAATGCATACTCCAGATAAACGAAACAGCTCAGTGGCTCAGTTGACTTTAATGGACTTGCTACAGTTTCAGAGTGTAGTGTTAGCATTTTAGCCGGTCTCAACGTTATCCAGGAATTAGGCTAATTGAAAAAGCCAAATAAAGTTAACAATCAACAATTATCCAATTAAAGCGGGACAAGATCAAATGACTAAATAAGATTAAAGCTCCACTGGCTATTATTAGAGCGACGGCATAATTGAATTGCAATATTCATCCACATCAGAGACTAAAAGTTTCTGGCAGGCAAGCAGGCAGGCTCAGAGCAAGCAGTTGTTCTGCTTCATCAACACCCTCCGTAAAAAGAAGTGTCTGGCCCATTTAAATATGTACTTTGCTTGAAAAAGACAGATCCACCAATATTAATTAGCGAGATTACTCTCTTTTCATTCTCCTGCACCTGAAGCCATATTCTCTCTGTAGCCCAAATAAAAATGCTTCTGTTGTCTTTAGGTAAGGATGCAAGAAGATACTGTTTTCCTTTCTACCCTATACCTATAATATGCAGCACTGGTTCCGTTTCGCTGTGTTTCATCTTCTGTCGAAAAGTACCTTATTTTTCTTGACTTATGCAGTTAATGCTGTAAGTTGCATAAATTACATTGTCCTTGTGTTATTCAACCCCATTCATTTCAATGGAAAGGAAGTACAGCACACAAATGTGAAAAAGTAATGGATTATGATGATGTATTTTTGGTTGCCTAAAAGCAACAGCACTGGATTATGATCATATTCTTTGGATTGTTTTTTATTATGGACTGGGGCTGAATAGCCAAACATCAGTGATTTCTGCTCCCATCCCCCCCCCCGAATTCTCCAATATTCTCTGCATTTAGAAAACTTTCTGATGTCTCTAGTCCTAAGCAAACTTATTCCCACTGAGCTCAACTGGACTTTCTTCTGAATAGAAATGCATAAGATTGCCATGTACGTAAGCGAAGGAACATTTCAGCAACAGAACAAACTGTGAAAATTGGGGAAGCTTCAGGGAAAGATTTGTTGTTGTTTAGTCATCTTAGTCGTGTTTGACTCTCCATGACCCCATGAACCAGAGCATGCCTTGGAAACTCTCTTTCTTCTCAAAACTTCTCCTTTTTTACGTCCATGGAGTTTTATTGGCAAAATACTGGTTTGCCAGTTCCTTCTCCAGGTGGATCACATTTAGTCTAACTCTTGGCTATGACCTGTCCGTCTTGGGGGGCCCTGCACGGCATAGCTCATAGCTTCTCTGAGTTATTCAAGCCCCTTCGCCATGACAAGGCAGTGATCCATGAAGAGGAGGGAAAGATTAGGGTGGCACAATTGGCTCAAGGCATTGAAGAAAATGGTGTCCCCTCCCATTTCATGGCTGGACTTGCAGTTAAATCTAACTTCAACACTGGTGATGGGTTTTCATCCTCCACTGTACCTGTGGGGGGTAGGGGCAGCTGGGCAGCTTGGACAGGCTTGTAGGCACACATAGCTCTGTACTCCAAAAACCTGCCCTCACTTCCTGTTCCCCCCTGTTGCCTTAGGTGGCTGGATTATTCTGCCGACCCACAGGGCTGCTCCAGAGGAGTAAAATGTCTTGACTGGTGAAGGGCATTAGTGCATTTGAAAGAGCAGTAGTGCATATGAATTTCTGGCATCTTCTGATAGGATTTAGGACTGCTGTGTGGGACTCTGGAGAGCCAGTCAGTAGATGAAAATAATCACTTGACTTGGTAAAAGTTAGCTTCCCATGCACATAAGTAGTAGGTTAATATGACCCACAAAGTTTCTGTCTGAGTCATACACACTGCAATTGTCATATCTTTATCACAAATGTTTCAATTATATCAAGGATTGTCCCAACAGAAATAGTTGCCATGGGTACACCCAAACATTCTCCCTAGAGACCATGACAGGACCAGGCCTGTCAAGATGGTTCTCATATCAGTGAGTGCTTGACTTCAGACTGATCCCAGTTGGTAAGATAACCACTTGTTCCTGGTGCTTTGAGGCACCTGTTACTTAAGAAGATCAGAATGAGCGAGAATTAACTGCACTCTCAATCAGTTTGTTATCAGTACTGTCTGGGAGTGAAAGGAAAGAGACCAAATTACAGGTGGGATAAATTAAGATAGTTGCGGATTCATTGTGGTATGGTTTTATTGCTATGTTTTTATTCTCCCTGTGTTTCTAGAATGCCTAGGTACACACACACACACACACACAAAACACCCATATCTCCATCATACTATATTTGAACATTAATCCATCTAACTCCGTGCTGTTTACACTGATTGTCAATGACTAGGGTTTCAGACAGTAGAATTTCTCACCCCTACCTGAGGATGTCAGGAATTGAACCTGCGACCATTTGCACACTGAATATGTACTCAACAACTGAGTCACAGCTCTTTCCCAAATTTGATGAGGTGCCTCAACAATGCAATAAATTAATAAGATCTCAATAAGGTTCCTAAAAGTTGCAAGATACAGGTTACAGTCCTAAAGCGTTGACTTGGAAGCAAGCTTCACTGAAATAATTAGGGGGAAATGCTAAGTACAGGAAGTGCATTCAGTATCTGGCACCAAAGACTTATCCCCATTTGCCAGAGGATGTTTTTTTGGTGCATGTGCGCACGTGTGTGTGTGTGTGTGTGTGTGTTTGCTCCCTGTTCTGTGTCAAATGTTTAATCTTCCTGATTTACTGAGGCAGATCTAAGATGACAGTCAGATATATTTTCTTTTAAAATAATAGTTTACCTCAGACAAGCAGCACCCAAAAGGACACTTCCTGCTGGCAACCTTTCCCTCTCGGTAGACGTACATTGCAGTCACAAATACTCAACTCTATTCTAAGCATATTTGCGTGACAGGAGCCAGGAGAAATCAGTTTTACATAAGGAAGAGAGAAAATAGTATGTTCCCTTACAGGCAAAAGGCATTGAGACAGATCTGCCTGGAAGCAGGGTGGGTGGGAGAGAGAGCCCTTAAAATAATAATGATGGAGGGGGGATTCTTTCCACCTCCTGAGCATCTTGCCCTGCACTGGCAATGTCACTAGTCAGCAGGCTAAAGTACTTTTAAGATTTTTCTTAAAGAGGAGCTGCAGCGAGAAAGGCTTTTGCACTGAACGACAAAGAGGTTAAAGACAAGCAAGTCAACACAGTCTTCGGTTTCTACAGATCCTAATGCGATGGATATATATTTTGTTCCCTCTACATGGTACCCCTGAACAGGGCCAGATGCAGGATTTAGGGGGGCTAGGCAAAGTGCATTCTTGCAGCAGTCTCTTCTATTGATGAGCCATGGTGGCTGGCAGCAGTAATGCCAGGTGGCTGAAACCGAGGCCCCATCTGACTTCCCCCAAGGAATTGTAGTTTGTTAAGGGTGCTAAAAAATCTGTATAGTTAAAGCCATGGTTTCCCCAGTAGTGATGTATGGAAGTGAGAGCTGAACCATCAAGAAGGCTGATCGCCGAAGAATTGATGCTTTTGAATTATGGTGCTGGAGGAGACTCTTGAGAGTCCCATGGACTGCAAGAAGATCAAACGTATCCATTCTTAAGGAAATCAGCCCTGAGTGCTCACTAGAAGGACAGATCATGAAGCTGAGGCTCCAACACTTTGGCCACCTCATGAGAAGAGAAGACTCCCTGGAGAAGACTCTGATGTTGGGAAAGATGGAGGGCACAAGGAGAAGGGGACGACAGAGGACGAGATGGTTGGGCAGTGTTCTCGAAGATACTAGCATGAGTTTGGCCAAACTGCGGGAGGCAGTGGAAGATAGGAGTGCCTGGCATGCTCTGGTCCATGGGGTCACGAAGAGTCGGACACGACTAAACAACAAGGGTGCTATGAGTTGTTAGGAGACTCCTATTCCCAGAATGGTTTAGCAATCAATCCCTCTTCTCAAGGAACTTTGGTAATTGTAGCTCTCTGAGTGAAGCAGAGGACTCCCAAGAACTCTCAGCTCTCTTAAACTACAATTCCCATTGTCAGGGGTTCAGGAGCAGAGGCAAGGGCAAGGGCAAGGGAGGAAACAGAGAGCGAGGGGGAGGAGGCAGAAGAAAAGATGAGTGATGACGACGACCCGAGATCTCCGAGTCTTTCCAGTGAATCAGAAGATTCACAGAAAGGAGCACCAGTGGCCAGGGCAAGGGGGGAGCCTAGGGGGACACCCCAGGAAGATAGAGCCAGAGGGGACTCAGAGGGGAGCAGTTGGAAATCGGGACCAGCGTCACCGCCAGAGAGCAGGGAAGAGGAAGGGCGCCAGGGATCAAGCGCTGGCAGCTCACAACAGGGGGGAGGGCACGAGTCAGGAGTGGCCACACCTCCATCGGGGAGCGAAGAAACGGTCAGACGGAAAGTGGAAGGTTGGGCGCGCGCTCCAAGTTCAAATGCACAGGAAGGTGGCGCAGTAGGCAGCCCGGAAATGGAGCCAGGTCCTAAAGCCCGGCGCAAGGAGACAGGAGGGTCCGGGGGGTCGGCGTCAGAAGAATCCCGGAAGGAAGAGACCCCGGGGGGCAGAGGGACCCAGAGAAGAACAGTCAGGCGGAAAAGGTGGAGCAGGGCTGGGATATTAAGTTGGTGTACAAGGGGCGGAGACTCAGACGGAGCTTCGCCGATCTAACCCATAAGACGTAGAGTTGCACGCAGCAGCTTGAGAATGGAAACTGTAACTCAATAAAGACTTTTACTTAATGATCGCTGGCTAGCGTGATCCTCTGTGAGCTAGGATCTGGAAGCAGCTCTGACACCCATGATTCTTTGGAGGAACAAGAACAGGGATCTTGTCAGTGTACAAACCACCCCATTCCCCAACCACCTTCCTGACTGAGGTCAGGGAGGTGGCCTTTGATTTGGTGTTGGAGAATTCCAGGACGTTTACTGTTCACTGAAAGACTTCACTGTTCATTTTAACCCTGCCTTGTCTGGGGGGCAGATCAGGGCTTCATGGCTGCCCTGACAACCATGGGTGCTGTCTCAATACATCATGCACCCAACACATACCACTACTCCTGGTTTTTGGTTCAGAGGGCAATTGGGAAGGATCTAGTGCTCAGAGGGGATGAATGTTGCCCTGTTGTCATTCCCTATCATTCCCTGGTGAAGTCTGGATTGGCTATGACTGGCACCCACCCACCCACTCACCCAGGTTGGGTATCCCAGGCTGGTATACACACCTCATATCTACTAGAAGCCATAAGTTAAATATGGTGGATCCAACACTGTGGAACTCTTTCCCACTTGAAGTTAGGAAGACACCCCCCTTGTTGTACTTCAGGTGGATGACAAAGACTTTCTTATTTAGGGTAGAGTTCAGGTTTCCTGTTTGAGTTTGTGATGAGTTCTTATTGTTTTATTCTCTGTATGATTTGTCTTTATACATGCTAATGACTGAGTGGTATATAAATAAATACAATTGATAAATGCAGTAGATTGTATCCAATGTTTGTCAATGAACATGACTAAGGTTTATTAATGCCAATGGGTCTACAACCCAGTAAAATCTTCTACATGTTTACTCAAAAGTAAGCCAATAGTGGGGCTTACTCTCAGATAAGTGTGCACTACCACTGATGAATTTTGTCTCCCAAAGTAAGAAATGCTTCAGTTTAGGCAAGTTGAATCTACAGTTGTATATGTATTACTTCACATGTGATTTCTGAAGGCAATTTGTAGAGCCATTTGTAGAGCCATCCATAATGTGAAAGCATATCATCAGCTTTCAGAGCTCAAGGAGAATGTTTATGGCAATTATTTGTCATAATAAGATCCATTATCCCTACATCTTACTGGAATATTGATTAATCACCAAAGGAGTATTCAGTAGCATCAGTGTTGCCCTTGAAATGCAAAGTTGCTGCTTTCAGATTTGGGAAGAACATGCTATGGACATTGAACATTATGAAGAGGATTGCTAGACCACATGAAATTTCTCTTTTATGAAAAGCAATGCAGTTTCAGTTTTTTTCATCACCATTCCTAATGCCCAGATAAGAGTGTTAAAAAAATGCTTTCTAAAATGCAGGTAGGTTGCTTTTTATATTGGATACAATTGTTCACTCTTTTTATTAGAATTCCCATGACCTACTGATGTGTTGTCAAATTTCAAAGCAAGAATGCATATTATTTAAAGGACAAAAAGTAAAGCATGAAACGATGCTGACTATGTACTGGTTGATATCCAACTGTCCTACTTGCATAACATACTTGCATAACTTGTGCAAATAGGACCATATTCCCCTGCCCCCTGCAGCTCTTTATACATACCCAACATTTGCTCTAATCTATGGTGTAGGTGGACCCTCTGGAGCAGATTGGGGGTGCTGGGGTACTGCAGAGAGGGGAGAAGGATGGGGAAATTCCATTGCATCTGCTAATATGACTTTGGATCTCATCCAATATATCATCATGTTAGAAGAGTTTCATCAACTTCCATTTAGCTTCTGGACCCAGTTTTCACAAAGAAACCCACAAGTGGCCTGGGATATCTCAAAGATTGTCTTCTAGTGCAGGTATCTTACCATTAGCTGAGATAATATTCAAAGGCCCTTCCCTAGGAGACCTTGGAGTAGACAGGTATTTTTTATCCCTGTAGTCGCACCCAAACTCTGGGATGCTCTCCCTAAACATATTCATCTGATAACTTGATTGCTACATTTTAGATGCCAGACAAAATCTGTTCTGTTCTCATGGGCTTTTAGTGGTATCTAGGTTTTTGCTTTAACTAGTTTTAGATGCTGTTTATTTTCTGATTTGTGTGTCTTCATTTTTTCTCAGTGTTTTCATTATGGCCTTATGTGGATTTGTAGGCAGTCATGTTTACTAACCTTTTTCAGTTAGTGTCTTCTGTAAGGCTTTGTTGTTAAAAACCATATGGTGTTGATTTGACCCAACTCTTGATTCCTTATACGTTACGGAAAGAAAAACTGAGGATCAGACCCCTTCTTTCCAATTTGGTGGAAGGTCTTGTTTAAATGGAGCAAAAGTTTCCACAATTTGGTGTCCTGAAAAAAACGTAATTGCTACACTGATCACTCTAAAGAAGTCCTTTACTCGATAGCTTCAGAACAATCTGATTAAAGACTGGGCATTGAGCTAAGACTTTATCTATTACTTTAGGTAGCTACTGCATCTTCCTAAATCACCTATAGATTTGAATGATGACTACACATATTGCTGATGGGGAAGGGGAAAAAATGCCCCTCTATGATTTGGCAGCCATTCCTAATGATGAATTTTTATAATTTTCACACTCTACCAAAAAGATAAATTAATCATTTAAATAGCACCCTTCATGTGAACATCTTAGAGTGCTTTTCCAAAGTTAAAACCATATAAACTTGAAGTCAAAAGAAGCAATAAGAAAAGCAAGTGTTCAGTGTTCATAAAAGTCAAAGGCAGTAGGTCTGAATTAGAACAAATGTAAGATCTGATGACTGGCAAGAAACATTGGCTCATGTGAAATAATCTGGAGAAGTGAATTTTGCTGGGAAGATGGAAAAAGCCTTTGAGATTCCCATGAAACTTTACTGAAACAAGAGACTTTTCACAAACAGTATAAACTTCTATAGCCTTGGAGAGGGTTCTACAACCATCGCCACAGCATCCTCTTCCAGGTGATTCTTGTTTATTTTTTTTATTTATAAAAAAAGCATAAGCAGGTAGAACTAAGGCTAATCTAGCTCTGTAACTATGTCAACATTTATATAATAGAAATAGAGCATTCCATATGTTGTTTTATTGGTATTGTTGGTATTGGTTTTTGTACTTGTCCAAAATACATTAATAATATAATATAATATAATATAATATAATAATCACTTAGGAATATAAATCAATTATTAATATTTATTTTAAGTATAGATAACTAAATGATGTGTCTGAAAAGGTTTTCTGAAATAAAAGGTTTTAGGTTGGGGACTAAGGGGACAATCCTATGGCAATATCTGTGATGATGATTCTTGGCTCAACCATTGCTGAGCTCCCAACCTCAGCTCAGCTGTTGATACACTGGTGTAACTGCCTTATCCCAGTTCAGTGGAAGCTCAGCCAGCTTTAAGTTCCCAAAGGGGTGTGGCATGGGCAGGGCAGTGTGTGTGTGTGTGCTATAGGCTGAATCCTAAGACCATTCAACTCAGTTATGTGATCTGGCAACCCAGCATAGAATATTAATGTTATGAGTTGCAGGGGGGTGGGGCAGGGCGGTGGTGGTGTAGGTTGTATTCAGAGACACTTCTAATCCCTAAACCCTGCAAACTGTAAAATATAAGCCAGGCCAGCTTCCTGAACTTAATTCAGTTTCGGTTCGTCCTGCAATTATGGGAAGTACAGTGGTACCTCGGGTTACATATGCTTCAGGTTACAGACTCTGCTAACCCAGAAATAGTACCTCGGGTTAAGAACTTTGCTTCAGGATGAGAACAGAAATTGTGCTCCGGCAGCGCGGTGGCAGCAGGAGGCCCCATTAGCTAAAGTGGTGCTTCAGGTTAAGAAGAGTTTCAGGTTAAGAATGGACCTCCGGAATGAATTAAGTACTTAACCCAAGGTACCACTGTACTTGAAGGTGTAGATCAGGTATTTCTGAACTAATTCAGGGAACTTTCTTGAACTTAGTTAATTCCAAGCAGTGGCATATATACAACCCCTGCTGGTATCAGAGCTGAAAGTGGTAGCAGCATATTGCTACTATATCTCTGGTTTATCTCAAATGGCGGTAGGTCTTCTACTGACTCTTTTATCATAAAGTGGTGAAGCTCTTCATCTATTAATGATGAAAATAAACTCCTCACTGAACTCTTTCTCTAAACCCATCTATCTTATTCGGTGACAACGCAATTGTAAATGGATCCTTTTTAATAGCTACCACTAGCCAAAGAACGTTGCTGCTCCCCAACAAGACTCAAGGTACTCAGTCTATTGGCTTTTCATGTGTCTGACAAATTGTCTCAGATGGTTTTATTCTTTTGTGTCTTGTTAATTCAGAACCACGCGTTTCTACAAAGAGAAATGTACTGAAGATGTTATCTTTGAACTGGGTTCTGGATGAATGGTTTCATTTGTATTATTACATTGTAGCTGGAAGGCTATATGTTAACTTGAAATGTTGATGATTTGAAGAGATGAATTAAAAGTCGCTTCATACGCCATTGCAGCCTTGGACTCTTCCGTTAGCTACAATATATCCTGCTTTTAAATAAAGACATACTTATATTTGAAAGAAAAACACCAAACCTCATCATGTCCTGATTCCACAAAGTGGGAATGGGGGAACCTTCAGGTGTTGTTGGATACCAACTCCTATTAGTCCCAGCCAGAAATGCCCAAAGGTCAGGGATGATAGGAGTTGTGGTTCAACAACATCCGAACAGCCAAAGCTTCTCCATCTCTGCCATTAACTATGAAGCCGCCCAATATGTATGCAAAACTAGGGCTGCATTACAGTACCAACGAGAGGTGAGTCAAAGCATCAAGGTGGAACAGAAGTATAATAAGTTATGCAGCAGGAAGGGTGGCAAACATCACCTGCATGTGCATTACCTGGACATTACCTTCAGAGCTAAACGAGTGCAATGACTCTACTGAAAAGCATCGTGTTTGAGGGCAGCTCAGACAATATGGAAGCTTAAGAGAGTTACCACCAAATTTTGCAGAGAGCAAAATATGGCTGCAAACTTGCAGGCTCCTGTTCAGCTAAATGATCATGGAGTGCAAAAGGTGCTTTGATAGGACAAGTCCCTAAAATTCACAAGAGTCTATAGAGTAGCCTCTTGATGGCTGCAAGAAAAGAAATCTTGCTTTCCCCCTGTTTTTCCAGTCTCTCTCTCTCTCTCTCTCTCTCTCTCTCTCTCTCTCCCCCCCCCCAATTTCCAGTGTTCCCTGGGAGGAGAGATTGATTGCCAAACTTTATGGGAATTGTTGTTCTGTGAGAGGAATAGGGGTCTCCTAACAACTCTCAGCACCCTTAGCAATCTACATTTCCTCCCTTTTTTGGAGGAAGCCATGACACTTTATAGTACAGATTGGGGCCTTCATCATGTTCATTAATTTGAATAGGTCTACTCTGAGTAAAGTTTAGTTGATTACCACTCATTTCGTTCCCCTGAATTTTGCAGTGGCTTCAGTCTGACCGAACCCACAACGCACTGCCACTTTCCACATTTTCCTGGAGTTCAGCGGCATGTTCTTCAGATTATTTTCAAGTGTACAAATAGAGAGAAGCAAAATGCCCATGTACAAGCTGAATGCTATACACATCCTTAAGAATGAATTAAGTTGCACTGAGGCAAGCCTGAGTGGCTTTCAATGTAGGAGGGAGATTTAGGGAATTGTCTACTACAAGGGATTTCAAAGATGTAGGGCAAGCGTTCTAAAAGAGATGAGGTACAAGCCATTAGCACACACAGAGAGATAATCCCCTGGTGTCTTCCTCAAACAGACTATCAGTTTCAGAAAATCTTCAGGATTTGGAGTACTCTGTTAGAGATGAAAGAAGCCAGTCTGAAACACACTGAAAATGAAATCCTACATCTCCTGACTTTTGTAGCACCACAGTATATCCCCCTGAGATGTGCAGATCTATATTTAAATTATACACAAACATAAACCAGTTATGGGAGAGAAACACAATCTGTTTGATGTAGTCTGTGTATAGTTTTGTTCAGTTGGTTGTGTGACTCCCTGTTGAAGGTACATCAGTGGAAAATCTGGGCTTATTGCTTTGTGATGTGTAAAACAGCCCTGACAATCTCTGCTTTCATTTCCCCACTCAGATATGGGACTTCCAAGAAAATGGAGCTCCAGACTCCCTTTTACCACCACATATTATTTAACTGTGCAGAGAGCAGCAGGAGGGTGGAATACCTGGATTTTAATTTTGCAAAATCACTACATGAAAATATTTTATAGCTGGATCTGACAATGAGATGAGTTGTTGTCATCTTGTTATTACCCAACCTTCATCAGAAGGTTCCTGTTATGTACTGAAGTTCTCACCCTGGGCCAGCAGGGGGATACTGTAGATAGTTATGCAAATAAGGGATCGAGAGTGATGTTCAGTGACTGGATAGTTTTAGAAAATTGTTACAGTTACGTTGTACTGGAGCTCTCTATATAAGCAGGCTGACTGAACCCTTCTGTTCTGTTCTGTCCTGGTCTGTGAATAAACAAGAGCTGTTTGAAGAATCACTGTGTCGTCTGATATGTTCACCCACAACTTAACAGTTCCAGGGTAGGTGACAACAATATATAATACAGCATAAAAACTGTTTAAAACAAGTTACAATCACAACGTGTGTGTGTGTGTGTGTGTGTGTGTGTGTGTGTGTAAAATGTCAAAGGCCAGGGTAAAGAAGTATGTCTTCAGCATACAACAAAAACAGTACAATGTAGGTGCTGGACACACTTCTGTGGGGAGCTAATTCCACATTTTAGAAGTTATCACAAAGAATGCCCTGTGCCAGGTCATACCTCACCTCACCTCTGAGGGCAAAGGAACACCATGAGGGACCTTCTGAGAGGGTCTGTAGGGAAGGAAGCAGTCTGTCTAATGCATGGGGCCCAAGTCATTTAGGGCTTTAAACACTAGCATGAGCACCTTGAATTGGGACCAGAAATGAACCGGCAACCAGAATTGGCAAGTAGCTTTCCACACATTTGTGAATTCACATTGGTGGGTTGTAGAAACGTTGTGACAAACCCAACCCCTAACTTAGGCGCGTCCACAAGACCTAGTTTCTATGCCCATGAAGTTTGTACCCATGCTGAGGCCATATTGAAGGTCTAGCTGGTAACAGAGGATTCTCCATCATGAGCCTACTCCCTCCTTTTCCACTGTTGGGTATGCGCGATGAATTTGATTGTGAAAAGTGGTACAGCCACAGGGATGCTGAGTTATCCTGGATCTCAATGCCTAGAATGCCCATCTTGTAATAAAACATACATATAAACGGCCTCGGTCCTGTATACCTGAAGGAGCGTCTCCACCCCCATCGTTCAGCCCAGACACTGAGATCCAGCGCCGAAGGCCTTCTGGTGGTTCCCTCATTGTGAGAAGTGAGGTTACAGGGAACCAGGCAGAGGGCCATCTCGGTAGTGGCGCCCACCCTGTGGAACACCCTCCCTTCAGATGTGAAGGAAATAGGCAGCTATCCTATCTTTAAAAGACATCTGAAGGCAGCCCTGTTCAGGGAAGTTTTTAATATTTAATGCTGTACTGTTTTTAACACTTGATTGGGAGCCGCCCAGAGTGGCTGGGGAAACTCAGCCAGATGGGCGGGGTATAAATGAATGAATGAATGAATTAATAAATAAATAAATAAATAAATAATTATTCTTATTATTATATCAACTATTCTCACATTGTGGATTTTTGATGTAGAGGGACTTATGTGGCAATCCTGTGAAGGAAACTTATAACATGGGAAGCAGCCCTAAATGATTCCTTTTTCAGTTAGGAGGCAGCTTTCCCTGGCTTAATGACAGAAGGAAGGGAGTACACTCTGAAGCCATCCAGATTTGTGGAAGGTTGCAAGATAATATCACTATGCTTTGGCCCAGGCCCGCAATATGAGGCAGGAAATTGAAGGAACGGAAAGGTGAGGGGGATGGAACAATCAGAGTGTTTTGGGTATTGTGAGGAGGAGGAAGGAAGGTGTTTTGGGGGAAAATAGCATCAAAATATCATTTAGAAACCTAATCAGTTACCAGAAAGATATCCACCATGGGGAAATCAAATTGCACTATGTGTCTGCCTGGCAGAGAAATCCAAGTCTCACATCAATGACATCTTTGTGTAGCTGCACTTTCTCAAAAACCCTTTTCAGGAGTTACATAAAAGCCTGTACTTTGAGCATGCTAAAAAGAAAGTCAGTGGGGATACAAAAACCTGATGCTTGGGGGTAAGCAAAAGCACCATTGAGACAGCTGTCATCCAGCAGAATAGCAGTTGATCAGGAAACTCCAGTGGGGCTAGACTTAAGCATTTCAGTGGTAGCGTTGTAATACTTGCTCTGCCAAACAAAAAAAGGATGTCTTAATTCTACAAAGTGAACTGGATGTAAGTGAGCTTCTGATATTTGTTCTTTGCGATGAGTGTTCCCTCTTTTCTCAAACAGAAAAGCATTTATGCCCCTTTGTACTTTCAGTACAGAATCAGTTGAAGCATTGCCTGCAGCCCTGATTAGCAACCAAGCCTTGCTTTCAAGTGAGCTACAGGCCTGGCGAAATTAGCCTGAATCAGTTCTGTACTACCTGAAGCATGGGCAAGGAGTTTGTGCATGCACGTGCACATGTACACACACATTAACACGCATGCACACTTCTTGCCTTTGTGAATGGACAGCCATACTTTTTGGCAAAAGCTTTTCAAACTGTTGCTGAGTGGAGATATATTTCTAACCTGTGGATTGTTAAACACAATCTAGAGGGCCTTCTCGGTAGTGTCACCCGCCCTGTGGAACGCCCTCCCATCAGATGTCAAGGAAATAAACAACTATCTGGCTTTTAGAAGACATCTGAAGGCAGTCCTGTTTAGGGAAGTTTATAATGTTTGATCTTTTATCGCTTATGATGATGATGATGGGAGCCACCCAGAGTGGCTGGGGAAACCCAGCCAGATCGGTGGGGTATAAATAAATTACTACTACTACTACTACTACTACTACTATTACTTCATGTTTCATGTGGCCCCACCTTTAAGCCTGAGATGAGAAAATGTGGCGCAAATGTCTGGTGTCCAAGCAACTCACTTATCAATCTCTAACTTCATTTATTGTCTAAAATCACTGAGCAGTCAGGCTGGCTCATTCAACAGAAATTGCATAGATGAGTACCTGCACATTTTGCTTCATAACTTTCTAGAAAGGTTGGAAACTTACTTTTTCTTTTTAAATAGTAGCTCAGAGTCTGGCACCCCTGTTCTGGGCCTTCACCAGCAATGAGTTGGAGATCCCTGCCCTAATGGAATAGCCTCCACTGACTTTTATTGGCAATTCACCGTTTGTGATCACATTTCAAAGGAATCCTCCAAATTAACAATGTAACTTACCTGGGAATATAACCCCTGTGTAAATGGGGAGTTGCCTGTACTTAAGTGTTCACAGTAGTGGACTGTTTGATGGCTGTGCCCGGTTACCTCCTTGAACCCCCACCTGGTCTAATGGGCACCAGCCACCACTGAGTGACAATGCTTGGATTTTCCATTTTAGAAGGTTTTATTCAAGTACTTCTTATTTTTTTGATAGCCAAGCAATCCTTGAAGACTGTTTGAATGGGGAAGAGGCAATAATGCAGAACTAAGGGAAGGTATACGCAAAGAATTAAAAACCATTATGCACAAGTTTATATTTAAACTGACTATTCATCATACCCTGAAATGTTATTCAAACTTCTAAGCACCCGAAATGTATGGCTTATTGATCCTCAAAATTGATAAATGTTTAATATGTTATTGCAGAAAGCTAATGTATCGCAAATCACATTTGGACAGGCTGTCTGCCCTAATTTCATGACTCCATTAATGCTCACTCAGGGTTTGCCTTTTGATCCAGCAGTTTCAGTGATAAAGTGCCCTAGTAGCCTGGAGTAGACCTGATTTCAGAATAGGTAGCAACCCATTACACGTAAGTCAATGCTCTGGAAAGGCTTAAATGGCCTGCATGCATTTGCTGTCTCTGGCACACAGTGGAATGTTTATGGAGGAGGCAGGTTCAGTTATTTGTAAAGAGACTAGACACATATGGTCATGAATAAGCATGGGTGGAAAAAAACCAGAGAATTCTCTCCCGACCCTGATCAAAAAGTGATGCATGATAACCTGATATTTAAATAATAATAATAATAATAATAATAATAATAATAATAATAATAAAATTTATTTATACCCCACCAGAACCGGGCTCAGGGCAGCTAACACCAATAAAATTACAATAAAACATAATAGGAAAACAACAACAGTTAATTAAAATACGGGTTAAAATACAATTTAAAATGCAGCCTCATTTTAGTAGTAGCCCATAAAACAAAACCATAAGGGGAGGGAAACATAAGGGTCAGACTGAGTCCAAACCAAAGGCCAGGTGGAACAGCTCTGTCTTGCAGGCCCTGCGGAAAGATGTCAAATCCTGCAGGGCCCTGGTCTCTTGTGACAGAGCATTCCACCAAGTCGCGGCCAGTACTGAAAAGGCCCTGGCCCTAGCTGAGACCAATCTAACCACCTTGCGGCTTGGGACCTCCAAAGTGTTGTTATTTGTGGACCTTAAGGTCCTCTGTGGGTTATACCAGGAGAAGTGGTCCCGTAGGTACAATGGCATATGAACCTTGTGCAAATCCGCTTCACACTGTGATATCTAACCATGACTATCTAGGGGCAGTTTCAAACATTACTCTTTGACTGTAGTGTTACGATATAGAAGCAATGCGGCCACGAGCTAGCAGCTTGGAAGCAAAACATAATGGGATTGTTGGGTACTGTTCCGTGGGAAACAAAGGGACAGTCTTTTCACAGTGCGAAGCACCGGAATTAGCTCACAGTGTAATATGAGCTGTACAGAAAGTATGGGAGGAGTTTGTCTCTCTGCTGTTGAAGTTTGAAGAGAGCAGACGTGTTTCTCTGTAACGCTGCAAAGACAGAAATAAAGGCATGTAAATACGTTTCTGTCTATCTCTTTCCCCTGCCCCTGGGGGGGCAGGAAAGAGTGGTGTGTTCTCCTCATGCATGAGGAGGATCACCGATCGCGACCTTGCCTGGGTCTTGCCGGGAATGCAGACAGGGAGGTCAACCAGGAGATCAAGCCGGGTGCCTGGAGAGTTTGGCTGTTTCCCCTTCACACAATTACAATTATGCAAGAGGCAAGACCGGGTCATGCCCCACTGTTGCGCCCTTGTGGCCCAAACCATGCCTCTAGCAAATGCTGTAACGGCAACTTTTGCACCAGGGAGCCTGCTCTCAGAGGCAGAGCTAGCTGCTCCGGCACCTGGAGTGGCGCACATGCTGTGCACCTGGGGGCGTGGCCATGGGGAAGGGGCAAGCATCCTAGGGGGTGAGATCCCCACGGGGGTGGAGCAAGCCCCCCATGGGGGGCTGCTTCCTGGGCAGGAGGTGGGGAGGGAGTCATGCCGCTTTGCCAGCAACCTTCCTTCCTTCCCTCTTCCTTTTGACAGCTCGGGGGAGGCTCCCCCCCCCCAGGAAGCAGTCCAGGAGTGGGGGGCAACAGCGCGCCACCTGCCCATGACTCCCAAGCCTCCCCCAAGCTGTCAAAATGAAGGGGGGAGGGGGGAAGGCTGCCAGCAAGGCGGACAGCTCCGCCCCTTCCCCCAATGACTCAGTGTAGGCTTGGGAGTTGTGGGCGGGTAGTGCACCGAATGCCAGCCCCCTCAGTGATGATACCTGGGGCAAGCCGCCCCCACTGCCCCCACTGCCCCCCTTCCTCCACCCCTGCCTGCTCTAAGCATTTAGGCTCCCTGATTTAGAGTTTAGGGTTACATGTGGCTTTGAATAAACACTCACAAACTTTTTATTGAGAATAACCAGTCAGATAAACTAAGGATTTATACAATTTTGTAACATGCAGAGAATAACATCTGTAGAGAAAACAGAGATTGGAACTGAGGGAAGTCGGGGGGGAGTGGAGGGTGGGTTGTTTTATGGGGGTGGGTGGGTGGCTGGGAAATGGGGGGGGGGAATTAAGGATGATATGTTTTAAGATAATACATTTTGTTTAAATTCCTAATAATTTTTTTTTTTAAAAAAAATAGAGTTTAGGGTTACATGTAAGTGAATAATCTTCATGGGGGATGACATCGTTAAAAAGTACCATGGGAAACTGTTGATGTACAATAGTATTGTGATGACATTTCTGTGTTCGAAAAGAGCTAGGCTCAGTTGGCGTCTTGCAGTCTGATTACGAGGCAGTGAATTATGATTGGTAAGTTCTTCATGATTCTACCATTTTAAGTATCTTAGCTGAGATATGGAAAGTGGAGCAGGGCTGTTCCCGCCCCTGACATCACAAGCCTCACCGGCAGTGCAATGTTGTGGTTTCACAACATCATTCAGCTTGGCCACAGTAGTCCTTCAAAACTGTAATCCTTCGAAACTGGATTGCTGCAGTGTGCTATATGTGGAGTTTTACTTGGGCTTGATCTGGAAGCTGCAGCTAGTGCAGAATGCTGCAGCACAATTGCTGACAGAAGTGAGACCCTGTCAGCATATAGCATCTTTCCCCAGGGACTTGCACTGGTCGCTGCTTTGCTACCAGGTCAAGTTCACGGCGCGACTATTAGTATATAAAGCCCTTATAAAGATTGCCTTATCCCATATATGCCCATGTTGACTTGCAGAACTGGCACTCTTACAGGTGCCACATAATACCCATTCTCCATTTGCCAGAAATCAATCTTTAGTGAGGTAGGACCCACAATTTGGAAGTCTGTGCCTATTAGCATCAGACAGGCACCTCTTTATGGCACCTGATAAAAATAGCTTTGTTTATACAAACCTATGTAGAATGTTTGCATGCTTTTTATGTTTTTAGGCTATTTCTGATTTTAATTATGATTGGAAGGTTTTTAATTTAAGGGATTTTACTGATAATTTTACTGGTTGTTGGTTTTTTTTGCTTTTTTGCAAACTGCTTTAAGGTTTCCCTTTTTAACAATCAAGCAGTATATACATTTTATGAAATAAAGAAATATATGTGAAGGGAGGTAGTTCTGTACATACAGCTACATGCATGCACACAAAATCTTTGCACGTATTCATGTGAGAATCTTTGTGTGCATGGCAGCAGTAGATTCACAGTCTCCCTTTTTCACGTTTCATTCCCCAAAGTGTAAACTCTGGAGCAAGGCATGTAGCTCCTGCTCTGAACATTTAGTCTATGCATGGAGACAGCTCCATGCAAAATGCTTATATCTGTATCTCTGGTATTTTAGTGACAGGTTAACTTTTGTACTGTTAGAATGTGTTAGAATTACTGTGCCCCATAGGTGGCCTTGACATCTGTATGCCATGTTTGACAATGCTTGAATAAGGACAAATAATTTCTCTCTGCCATCGCCTTGCCAATGTGATGACCCATTTTTCTGTTTTTCATTTATTTTTCATTGACTGTTTGTGTGATCTGTGACCTTCTGCTTTAGCTGCTACATCCTTTTATAATAACAGAATTGTGTTTTTACTTTAACAGAGTGTTTAATGTTTTCCAAAACGTTCACAATCTACTGCCTGAATTTTCTTTAAATGTGCTCTTCTTGATCTAACTGCTAAGGACAGTATAGTCTTCAGGGCAAAAGAAATGGAAAGGCATTTAGAACTGACACTGTGCGGCATGAATTCTCACGAGGATGCATGCAAAATATCCGCCACCACCTGTGCAATGACTTCTGTACTCAACATGTAATGTAAATCTCTTAGAACTGGATTATTTGAAAAGGGGTGTGTGTGCAATGGTCTCCTGTTATTACCATTTGGGGAGAAAGTGCAAATATCAGGCTTGCTAAAATTGGAATGGCCATGGTTCACCAAAAGAAGAAAGAAAAAGAAATAAGACTTGGCAGAACTGAAAGGAGCAAAAAATTGTGTTCCATGGTTATCATATATATTTTTTTAACTATCAACATCAGATATAAACCATAGTTTCTGTTAAGATCTCTCTTTCTCTGTTGGGGTCATGGGCCCGAGGTAACTAGAATCTCTGAGTCACTCTGCTCTCAATCTGCTTCCATTTGTAATTTGGGTTCTGAGCTACTCTGCACTGCTCTGCAGGTTCTCCCAGCACCTTAAACCCATGGAAAGGCACGCAAGGGGGAGTAGAGGGGAGTAGTTTTGTGAGTGGGAGCCCTTGCAATACCTTCCCTAATCCGCATAATGAGGTGGAACAACTGTGTGCAGCAGCTATACCAATGCAGCACAATAACACTACCAGTTAATGGTTGAACCAGAAAATGCTATCTGAAGCTCCTATTAAAACTATTCAGACAGTTAGTGGCTATTCAAAAATGTATGCTTGTTTGCTGGGTAGGGAGTACATTTGCTGGGATTTTATTTAAAATCTAGATTTATATGTCTTCTGTTTATTCTTCTCTTGCAGTTTGCAACACAATCAATTTTTGGTCTTCAGAATGGAACTGGATAGAAATAAAAAAATAAAGGACTCAAACAACAGGGGGGGGAAATAAGATCATGAGATGTTCTTGCAAGTTCCTGCTAATGGCTACTAATGTTTAAAACAGATACTATATTACCATTATAAGAAACAGCAGTGGAATTTCCATCGTTGGAAAGGGAAAATATTTAAGATTTCTCCTTATGTTTCTGTGCCTTCTTTGTTATACATTCATGCAGGACAAAGGAGGTAACTCTTATTTCCAACTGGAAAGCTAGTTTCTGCTAACTTTTAGATTCCTCCCTGCAGGTATTAAATCTAAAACAATTTTTTTTTTCTGTTTGCTAGCTACGCAGGAAAGGATGGCCTTGTATACCAGTATGAAAAGAATATTACAAGTGGGAATGTCAATAAAATGTAGAAGTGAGGAGTGCTCCTGTTCACTGTTCTAATCAGTCAACAATGCCCTCCAAGCATAGAATCTTAGTGTTGGAAGGGATTATGAGTCTCATTCTCTACTGAATGAGCTGATAAGATACAGTGGTACCTCGGGTTACATACGCTTCAGGTTACATACGCTTCAGGTCACATACGCTTCAGGTTGCAGACTCCACTAACCCAGAAATAGTGCTTCAGGTTAAGAACTTTGCTTCAGGATGAGAACAGAAATTGTGCTCCGGCCGAACGGCGGCAGCAGGAGGCCCCATTAGCTAAAGTGGTGCTTCAGGTTAAGAACAGTTTCAAGTTAAGAACAGACCTCCAGAACGAATTAAGTGCTTAACCCGAGGTACCACTGTACTCCCATTCCATTCTCCCTCCCACCTGTTTTTTCTTCCTCTCCCCTTCCTCTCCCAGTCAGTCAGAATTCCATGGCCACTGAGCATGCTCTGTTCCCACTGTCCTGTTTTGTGTGTATAACCCTCCCAAGAAAGAACTTACAAGCTGTGCTGTAGGCCACTGAAGTCCAGCATCCTGTTCTCAGAATGGACAAGCAGATGGTTGTGGGGAAACCCACAAGCAAGACTTAAGTGTAATAGCACTCTTCCTGCTTGTGAATCCAAGTAGTTGTCATTCGGAGGCAATATTGCCTCGGGCAGTGGAGTTAGAATATAGCCACCAGGGTTAGCAAGCCATGAATACTCCATGAATTTGTTTAAACTTTTAAACCCACCCCAGTTGGTGGCCATCACTACTTCATGTTTGCTATGCAAACACACACTTTTTTTGCCTGTCCTCAATCATCCAATGTTCAGCTTCCGTGGATGTCCCTGAGTGGTAGCGTTATGAGAAAGAGAGATGCCTTCCTTTAGTGTGTAGTTGGTGCCATTTTGGCCAATGCTCACCTCTGAACTTCAGAAATGTGTCTAAGATCGCTGGACAGCACTGCACAGTAGCTGCAGACCTCCCAGATTCTGACTTGCAGTATTCCACGTGAATACTGACCTGGAGTATTTAGTGTGAGCTGAAGCCATTCTGTTTTGGACACAGCCCTTCCAGCCTGCAACGTGAAGATCAAACTGCATTAGCTTTAATTATTTTTACCTTAATTGTCCTTTGGCTTCTGTAATATAAGTGGTACTATCCTGGAATACTGCAGGATAAGGGGAGATTTATAAGCGTAAAAAGCAAATAAATAAATAAGTTATTAGGGCATTGTTCGGAATTTTTCTACTTTTTTGTATTTAAGCATGCCTCAGATTTGTCTTCAGTCTTTTGATACTTCCCCCTTGCACATGAGTACTGTGGTTTTGGCTCCATAACTGTGGCCCAAACCTTGAAATTGAACTTACGTTGCTGGTAAGAAATGAGGACTTTATAGCTTGAAAGGGTTTGTCTGCCCACACACAGTACAATATGTTCAAATTGCACTGTTGCTTAAGTAAAGATCTCTAAACTGTACCAATCTGATTAAGAAGTAATTGGCTTATATTGGTTATCCAGATGTTAAGGGGTGTGTGTGTAAGAAAGAAGAAAAATTTTAAATCGGAAAGAAGACTTACTCAGAAAGAAAACATGAGGTTTTAGCCAACCTCGTTAGTTCAGAGTAGTTTGCAAGGCATGAAACACACACACACAACACAAAAAGTTATCTTGGTTTCCAACCCTAATTTTAATGCCAAGATGGATGATGTGCTTTGCTTGGGAGGCCACATTTGAAATAGTCCTGTGGCATTTTTGCAGATTTAATGGATGCAATCTACATAAACTGCATATCAATTTCATGGATGTGATGGATGTCTAAGTATGGTTGGTGGAAATGTTGCACTTAATGGTGTAATATTCTTAGCCCCAAACTGACATTCTGGATGTCATATCAACTTCAGATAGAGTATACTGGCTTAAATCCAAATATTCCAGTTTTAAAGAGCACAGGCTGCTCTTTCTTAAGGATGCCTTGGTTAAATCCCCTGCTAGACTTACAGTGATTTTTAAATTATTATTTTTTTTGAGAATTGTGCATACTAATAGCCCTTGCGTTTCCTAAACTGCATGCTTGATAAACAACCCAGTTCACAATGCAGTTAACACTACAACACTTAAATGAAAGATGATTGATTAAAAATAATGTATGCATATTATTTTGTTCTTTGAAGAGGAAGGGTGGGGTATAAATGAGCCTTTGGCTAATTAAACAACCAACGGCCTTTTAAACTGTTGAGAGTTTTATTTATTTATTGTGCTTTATTATTATTATTATTTTGTTTCTATACAAAGGTCCATATAGTTAAAGCTATGGTTTTCCCAATAGTGATGTATGGAAGTGAGAGCTGGACCATCAAGAAGGCTGATCGCCGAAGAATTGATGCTTTTGAATTATGGTGCTGGAGGAGACTCTTGAGAGTCCCATGGACTGCAAGAAGATCAAACCAATTCATTCTGAAGGAAATCAGCCCTGAGTGCTGGAAGGACAGATCCTGAAGCTGAGGCTTCAATACTTTGGCCACCTCATGAGAAGAGAAAACTCCCTGGAAAAGACCCTGATTTTGGGAAAGACTGAGAGCACAAGGAGAAGGGAACAGCAGAGGACGAGATGGTTGGACAGTGTTCTCGAAGCTACCTACATGAGATTGACCAAACTGCGGGAGGCAGTGGAAGACAGGAGTGCCTGGCGTGCTCTGGTCCATGGGGTCACGAAAAGTCGGACACGACTAAATGACTAAACAAGAACAAATATATTGTAAACTGCCTTGTGATCTTTGGTTGAATGGTGGTACAGAAATTTTACAAACAAACAAATGAATAATAAAAATAAACAAAAATAAATCCAATAAATAAATAAGTTGATATCTCTGCACTTGATTACTGGACACTCATGGCCAGCAACTAGAGGTGTGAATGTCTCCATTGAAAAAGAACCAAAAGAATCTAGGGGATAGTCAGGAATCAGTTCCCAGGGTGGCAGCAAGAACAATCAATGAACTTCCCCCAGCCATGATCCCCCCCCCACTCTTACTAAACAGTCTGAGAATTGTTAAACTAGATGAAAGAACTGCACGTACAGTAGGAGCATATGAAGTTGCCTTTTATTGAGAAAGATAATTGGTCCATCCAGCTCAGTATTGCAGACTCGCATGCAGGAAGTGTGCAGCACAGCACAGGGCATGACTAAGGGAAGAAATAAGACACAGGACATTGTTATTAGATTGAACTTGGCCACAACTTTATTGACTACAGATGTAAATAGGTTTTGGAGGCGGCATTGGGTATGTATCCAGCATCAAGCCCCCCACCTGCTGGTTGATTGAAAAGACTGAGTCAACCCTGGATTGAGAGTTGCCCTATGCCATATGTCACATCAGAGTTATCTCATTGGGGCCACCATTTTGAAGGGTGCTATGGACCCCCTCCCCTTGTATGGACTCTTGGATAGAGACGTCCCCTTCCAGACCCCTTTAGTAGGATGCCCTATAGGTTAATGATCCAACCCAATGCCTTATCTGCCAAAAGTTGTGATGGTTGCTTTGAGATAGGCTAAAACTGCCAAACCGTGCAGCAGCACGGGGAGGCACTGATAGCCCCTGGACTGGACCATGGCCACAACATTGGGGACCATGTTTCATTGTCTCCAGTCTACAGGGCCCTCACCTGTTCTCCAGTAATTTCCTCAAAAGTTATAGACAGTGGCTCTGAGATTACATCCACAAGCTCCTTTAGTGTCAGGCTGCCAGGCAAGGCTTACCTTCCCCCTCTCTGTAGATAACAGCATGAAGCGAAAGCAGTCTTTTGCAGCAACAAGAGAGGTTGATTGAACACAGCACAAACATTCAGCGTCCTTTCTCATTGTGCAGGTGTACCCAATTGTGTTTCTCCCACTTCTCTCTAGTTACTTCTGTCTTCCCATCTCCTCACCACATGATCCCTCCACCACAGGGCCTTCTGAGAGGCTACCCTATCCAGATGCCTGGCTCTTGGGCTCATGGGGTGCATACTTTCTAGTGATTGCTATTCTCCCAGCTCAGCCCAACTGTCAGTTCCAGAACTGTGTCCTTCCGTGAACCATTGCTCTAGATTGATAGGCACAGTGTAACCCCCTCTCTCCTGCTGTAATCCTCATAGAACTCTAGCCCAATGGCTGTCATTAATTCGATTCTGAATTGATTTTAGAATGTATTTTAATTAATTGACTGTGATTTTATGTAAATTGTGCTATTTTTACTTTTGTTAGCCACTCTGAGCCTGGCTTTGGCCAGGGAGGACGGGATATAAATAAAATTATTATTATTATTATTATTATTATTATTATTATTATTATTATTATTATTATTATTATTATATCCTCCTGCTCCAGAGGAACTTCAGAATTAGGCCCTTAAGCAGAGGGAGAAGGAGGCTCCCACCATTCTTCCTCATAGTAATACCCTTCAGTCTGGTTCCTAACATTTAGTACCCCGGGAAAAGCTTATGAGCAGCATCCAAGAATTCCAAAGAAGCTTGTGGATGTAACCCCAGAGCTTCTATCTATAACCTTTGAGAATGCCTGGAGATTTGAATTCACTAAAAGGAGCTTTTAGTTCTCTTACCACATCTTTTCCTGTTTTGGGTTGCACTTCCCTCCTTGCATCTGTCCACTTCAATGACAATCTCCACCACCAGAACAGGGCAATGGCTCAAGCAAGATGGAGAATGCCAAATCTGGATTCCAGATCCCAGGAAACAGATCCCAAGACCACTCCTTTATAATGTTAGCTTGGGTAGAAGGCACCTTGTGACTCTAAATCAAGCCGTATGAATATCAGAGCAGAGTCCTCTAGGGAATCTCATTTTTGCTACCTGCCCAGAATTCTGTCTGTTGGTCTGGAACTTCAAACAGTAGGTGGGAGATCAAGCACTGGGTGGATTACCATATGTGGCTGGCAGGTTGCATTTGGTTTGATGGGTCACGTTAAATGGATATTGAGCTGATCATGGAGCAGATATGAATCTGAAGAAGCTGCTTCTTTTCCAAACAGAAAGGAAGGTTTTTAACAAAGCAAACAAGCCATGGTGTGTGTGTGGTGGTGGTGGTGGTGGTGGGAGGTCAACTTTGAAGGATGAGATGAAATCTATTTCTTGATCATAGGAAGTTGGCTGCAAAACTCATGGCTTAATTTGACTAATAGCAATGTATGAATGAACTCACTGTGTGCCACTAAAAGAAGATGCAATTTTCTTAGTGGATAATATATCCATTTCAAGAGTCTTGGGATCTGGCACCCTTCTGCCCTTAACCTATTAACACCTCCACTCCAAGTTCTTAGAGTAATGATGCCACTAAAATTATCTGTCTTTGCCTATAAATTAGCTAATAGTGTCATCCTTGCCAAATGTCCCCCTTTACACCCACCCCAATCATCTAACCCAAAGGCTGAACCTCCCCTGTGCTCCTGAAAATGGCCGAGTCTCTCTCCTGTGCCTGCAATTAGTTAAACAAAAGCATGTGACATGTAATGTAGAGTTTTGCCCTCATATTATGGCCCCACCTGCTCTATGCATTTAAACAGTAATGGCTTTCTCCAAAGGATCCAAATGGTAGTTTGTTAAGGGTGCAGATTGTTGCTGCGAGACCCCCATTTTCCACACAGAGCTAGGATTCCCAGAGTTTCTTGAGAAGGCGGAATGATTGTTAAAGAACTTGCGACTTGTATTTCTGTGTGGGGAACGGAGTTCCCTTAACAGCAATCTTTACCCTTAACAAACTACAGTTCGCAGGATACCGTAGCTTGCAACTGTAGTATTCTGACCACTCATTGGCTAGAATAGTTATGGGTATGAGAAATTTCAATTTTATATGGCTCATATTGCAGATATTAATACTACACAGCTTGAAGTGGCTGGATGCATAAAAACTGACTCCTTTTGGAATGAAGCATTGCCCAGACCCATGAGATTAGATTGCAGAATTTCTTCAGAACAGAACAAAAACACCAAAGATACATCCAAATAATTCCATACAATATCTTGTGCCAGTCCAGCACAGGCTCACCTTCTTAGAAATAAAATAAACTTATAATCAGAGCTGAGAAACACAGCTATTATTCCCAGGCTCATTTAGCCTGCATTCCAACCCCTTAGGCTATGAAGTTCCTGGGAACAAAGAATAAGGGAAATGGATATTTGCAACCAAATACCTTTGTCACCTGATCTAAAGTTAAACACTCATGTTAGCTAGCAGAAAACAACAATAGTTAAATCTCAACCCATTCAGGAGTTCAGAAACCACTTAGCATACTTCAGTGGAATTTTCCAGTGTTAATCCTTTCAGTGATACACACAGGCATTTTACAACCCAGTGTGAATTAAACAATTATACTTAACAGCCCAGTGGTATTGATATAAAAGTATAAAACACACTTGCCTCCCAATGCCCTCCTTCCCAGTTTCCTTTTCTCTCTACAAGCAATATAAAATTATCCAGCGTATGAATACTTGTACTCGTCCTTTATTTCTCCTGACACTAACTTTTAGTTCTCCAGTATGTAACTGCATGCTACTCTCCCACCCCTTCTCTTTTACACAAAACTAATAGTCCCTCAGGAGATGCTGCCAGAAATGAAATAATTCATACTTAAATTCAGGCTTAAGCCATTTGAGTTCAGTCATCTACTTTTGAGTTTGCACCTCATTTTCTCATCCTGTTCTCCCAACCATAAAGCCTTGCAAGAAATAACAATAGGTACATTCTGGAGAGGAAGGGGGGAAAAAAATACCCCTTTCTAAACATTAGAAGAAGAGAAAAAACCCAAACCATCACAAAATGTCTCTGTTCCAAAGCACACAAGAGGCTTATGAGCCACTCTGGGAAGGTAAGAGGAACAAGGTCATTTCGAAGGCAATAAAAGTTTGTTTTTTATTTCCTTTTTTCCTGACTCATTGGAAGCATTATGAAACTCTCACTGCAATCTGCTGGCAATAAAGATGGGAGAGGAAGCCTCTCTTACAAACTGTGCCTTTCTAGCAGCGCTGTACTTACAAACTCAAGCCACCTGTTTTGCTTTGTTTTATAAGGAACTATCATGACTAGCTGCCTCCAGACAAGTTTCCTGTCACGTCAGCTACATGCAAATAAAACCCATAAGAACAATAGATTTCGCTCCCCCCCCCACTGCTGCCGTTATGCGCACTTAATCATTAGCTCTAGGGCCTGTTCATTAGATTCCAACTCTGTGCAGAAAATCCCCTGAGAAATTTCACTAGTTTAATCTAGTGAATGCCGGCAAATTTTCGGAATTTGGGGAAGGTGGTGGAGGAAATGAGCTCTCTGGTTTGAAAATCCTGGCCCTGTTATGAGCTGAGCAAAAAGTGTGGGTGGGGGATACATATTTATTTATTTATTTATTTATTTATTTATTTATTTATTGCACTTTTTACTAAACAATCATAACACCAATGCCTTGTGCAGATTAAAAATGAGACAGCAATACAGTAAATACTAGAAAGGATGTGTGTGCTAGCCCTGTTATGAGCTGAGCAAAAAGTGTGTGTGTGGGGGGGGAAATAACTTTGGCATTCTGGGCTGGCTTGCAATATGCTTGCTACCAGCCAATCTTCCTTGTTGTGGGGCTTTTTTTCAGCCGGAACTCAGTTCCGGCACCTCTCAGGTGGGCACCATTGCCATTCTATGAGAACGAGGGAGGTGTTCATGTTGAGTTCTGGCAACTCTTTTTCTAGAAAAATAGCACTGCCTGCCAGTAATCGCCGATCCCAAACTAATCCAGCCTTTTACATGGGGAATGGACTGGTAGTGGACAGGGCTGGCTGATAATAGTAGAGGCCTTGCAGGTCTGTCTGGACTCCACTGAGCATGCCAGGGATGCATGGGAACTCCATGAGGTGAGAGTATTGTCACTGGGATGCATGGGAACTGTTGCTTCCATTGCCTCCTGATTGAAGGTACTGAGCAAAACATTGGGAACTGCCTTGCTTATTAAAGGGTAACTTCATGGCCCAACTTACTCAACCAAGATGCATTGGGAGCTATAGTTATCATGCACCACAATGACAGAATACACTCTTGGCCATGCTTAGAGGTACATGCAGTTCTTAAAGATATGGCTCATAAGGCCAGCCTTTCACCATTCAGCTTTCCCTTACGCCAGTCCCACTCACTCCCCTTTTATAATAATATTTTTAATTGATGGGATGGTATTGGAAGAGAGGGAAATCTTCCTGGGCGCAGTCTTTCTGAAGTTTCTCAGAGAACTCTAGGAAAGACTATTGATCCCCCCACCTGCCCCCCCCGAAAACAATGTATGCAATATTTGTATAGAATTGGAGTCTTGGGATTATAAGCTTCGACTGCTATCTGAAGATCTTCATCAGCCTTAGGATTCTTAATAGGGCATAGAATGGCTTTCATAGAAACAGAATTGGAAGGGACTGCTGAGAATCATGTCCAACAACCAAGAGACTGTGATCTACTCCTAGTATAAAAAAAATGTCCAGAGTTGTTGAGCTATTTTGGGGGAAGATGGTGCAGAATTTTTGAGCTTTTTTAGTTTAACTTTTTGTACACTTTATTTAATCAACAAGGATCCCGCAATCTACCAGGATCAGCCAAGGATCTACTGGTAGATCACAATCTACTGGTTGGACATGTCTGATTTAGTCCAACCCCCTGCAATGCAGGGATATGCTACTGTCCATTATGGGATTGAACCTGCAACTTTGGTGTTGCCAGCACCATGCCTTAACCGACTGAATTATCCAATTGGTGCAAGTGAAAGATAGATGGCACTCACAGTATATGAACGCTAACAGCATACATTGTTAGAGATTCCCATCTCCCCCTGGATCATGGTGGAGATATGCAGAAAATTTTGCTAGTCTTACTAAAACACTTTTTGCTTTCCTCACAATTCCCCTGATGTTTTACCCAATCAGCACACCTTGTAATTTCACTTTAGGAGAATGTAATAGCATCTTTAATCCCAGTAAAGTTCACTGTAACTCGGGAGTACTCTGCAGTGGTAGAAATGATGACTTTTGTCTTTGGGCTAATTCACCCATGAATGAACATGCCTGATATGGCTGTAGAGTAGCTGAGGTCACAGGGATTCAGTATTTAACTCAGATACTCTATTCTTGACTTTTTCTGATTCTTGGAAATGCAACTTCAATCTCTGCTACTTAACCGACTGACAGCATGTGCTTTCCTTCTCTCTGATGATTCTCCTAAGTAGGCTAATTCTCAACGGAGTTTTTTTCTTAAAGGAAGAGAGTTACATTACATGTGCAAGTATTAAATTAGAAAGTATTCCAGAAGGTTGAAAGCATATCTTAAAATGCCAGGGTGATGTTCACTTTCTAAATGCCGCAACACTGATGTAGAACCAAACTGTATGGCTCTATTTGTGACATTCTTCTTTCTTCAGAAACAGTATTCTTTATGCAAGCTGGAAGAACATTTAAACTTGTCAATTATATGGGGAAATGTGTGGAACATGTGCAGAGGAGGGCAACCATGATGAAGAATGGTCTGTAAACCAAGCCTTATGAGGAATGGTTGAGGGAGTTAGGTATGTTTAGCTAGGATGAGACTAAGAGGACACAATTATAGCCAGCTTCAAATATCTAAAGGGCTGTCACATGGAGGAGGGAGCATGCTTGTTTTCTCCTGCTCTAGAGGGTAGAACTTGAACCAATGGCTTCAAGTTACAGGAAAGGAGATTCCAAGTAAACATCAGGAAGTAGTAAGTGTGGTGTAGTGGTTAAGAGTGGTGGACTCGTAATCTGGTGAACTGGGTTCGCTTCCCCGCTCCTCCACATGCAGCTGCTGGGTGACCTTGGGCTAGTCACACTTCTCTGAAGTCTTGCAGCCTCACTCACCTCACAGAGTGTTTGTTGTGGGGGATGAAGGGAAAGGAGAATGTTAGCTGCTTTGAGACTCCTTAGGGTAGTGATAAAGTGGGATATCAAATCCAAACTCTTCTTCTCTTCTCTTAAGAGCTGTTTGACTCTCTTGAAAAGTAGCTGAGATGCCAGCATAGCAGGGAGTTGGACTAGACGACCCTCGGGGAACCTTCCAGTTCTAAAATTCTGATTCTTTGATTCTATGAAATCAGGATGAATTCAGGGTAAAGGCTCAAACAAATCAGGAAAAAAATGCTCAGTAAAGACCCAACGTAATCTAACCACCATGTAAGCTTTGTGCAAGCGAATTGGGATGAATGTAATTATTGTTAATTCCAGGAAAAATGATTTATGGAATACAACTGGATGCAGTCATGTTGTTGGACGAATACTGCTTGCCATTCATTTGCAAGGAATCTAGATACAGAAGGGATTTTTCTCCCCTGGTAACATTCAGCAGTGCCAAATCGTGGAGCAAGACTCCACAGAGTTAACTGGAGCAGTGTCAGCACACTGAAAACGTCAGGAAATGGATAAGAATAACTTACTTTCTTAAAGATGACACGGGGACATGATTTCAAATGTCAGGCATCAAGTGGGAGAACAGCAATCACACCATTAATCATCTATACGCGACTATAGGCTCCCCTCCCCCCCCCCCATCAAGCAAAGAGATGTCCTTAGGTTTACCACCAGAGAATTACATGAAATGGAAAGGCTAAAAGCAGCATATAACGCTCAGGGGAAGGCTAATTCTTATCTATGAACAAACATAAAAAGCCTGCCACATATAGCCCAGTATAGTTTGTTTTCACTGACATGAACTCCACAGGATCTCAGACAGAGGTCTTATCATTCGGCAAAGTGAGGTAGATGCCTGAGGCAGCAGATGCTGTGGAAAGACAGTGAAATATTAAAGGACAGTACAATGTGTTGACGTTATTATTATTTCAGTATATTGTCCATCCTTTTCCATAAGGACCTCTGGTAGGTTACAACAATTTAAAATAGAATTCACACACACACCTAATATACCACCTTCCTCCCAGTGCAGGAACCAAGGAAGCTCACAGCTTAAATTAAAATGGACACAACTAAAACACACATAATAAAAATAAACATTAAGAAACAAATACACACAGAGAAATACAGTGGAATTATGGGAGGACATCTTCAGAGTAGGCCCAGATGAGTTCCATTGTCTATTGGAACATGGTAGCCCATCCCTCACATTGGACCTTGAAACTTTCCTTTTTCATGATGAGGACAGCCTTTAAGTTTGTCCCAAATCCCAAGGACACCCTCCACCCTGTGACAGTCAATCTCTCTTCTCAGGGAACTCTGGAATCTATACCTCTGAGAGAAGAATAAGGGGTTCTAACAAGTCTCGGCATCTTTAACAAGCTATAATTCCCAAGATTTCTACTGGAATGCCATAACTCTTTAAAGTGCTAGAATACTGCTTTGAATGTATACTGTGTACCATTGAGGTCTCTTCCAACTCTACAATTCAGGCTCTGAGTCTGAGAAAAGCAAAGTAGGAGTGCATAAAATTATTATGCATAGAGGTGCCCTCTGAGAACTCAAAGGCATCATTATGGGAATTGACCTTTCCATAAGATCTGGGCCCTGTGAGCTATTTCTGCAAAACCTAGAAGATATATTCTCTTACAAAACTCAAAGATCTATTTGGCCACCAATAATAAAAGGCCACAGAGCAAATATCTGATTATAAGCTGGGAAGGCAGGTCAAAGTTCAACAGGAGTAGTGTTAGCTATCCAAGTACAAGCAAACACAATGTATATTTTGTGTACATTGTTCACAGCATAAATTATCCTGGCATAACGATGGTTGTAGAAAGCTGAACCCCATCCAAAATTACACAATGGAATTTATCTGGCTAATTTTGTGTGTGTCAGAATATACAAAGTCAGCAAAGAAACAAATGCATTTTATGTTTTCTTTTCCCATGTGCAGGAGGAATACATATATCTTTAAAGTAACATCAACTTGGTTTTTGGTTCACTTCTCAGGCTACGTTAAGGTCAGCAATTTTATTACTGCAGCAAACCTCATAGGATATAATATAATTATGTACCATTTGTTTCCACGGTGGTACGGAAGCTCCACTGAAGGGCCACGTGACACCTTGATCTTTCATGGTCTAGAGGGGAGTTCTGCTTGCAGTTTTACAGAAAATGTATTTTGTAGAGCTGAACAAAAACCACCCATGAGTCCCTGTAAACATTTCTGGCCATGTGTGTGTGGCAGACATTTTTTTTCATGCCTTGCAAATATATTCATTTTCATTGTGCTCAGTCTGAATTTTCCTAAGTAATGGCATATTTGATTGGCTACCTTGTGCTGTGATGTATGCATGGACATTCTCAGTTGGAATATCACACGTGCCTAACCAAGGAAGAAACAGTAGATAGGAGGAACCGGAAAAGGTGATTATCATGGAACTTTGAAGTGTCAGGCATAGCCCTACTGGCTTTAGCCCAAACGTAGCAGAGTTTTCCTGCACAGCGAAGAAGCTAGTCGCGGCGGTAATGACTAGTCAGCTAGACTCAGAATAACTATTTACAGGATTTATTAAAAGGAAAAATAAAACCAGCAGAGTTTCTGCATACAAATAAAAGCAAAATAAATCCTCTCTTTCTCTCTCTCAAAACCATACACAGCACTTCTAACTCCTAACACACCTCACATCAAACTGAGCTAACAATCCCTTGATAACAGAGTTGAGTGCTGGTCGTTAACCAATCAGAGTGAGTAGTTTCTAGGTCAAGCAGACCTGGGCTTTCTGCCAAGAGTAAATTGACACCAGCTTGAGTTAATTGGTGAAGCTAGAATCTGCAAGTTTCCCACGAGAACCAATTAACAGAAACTGAACACCCCCTCACAGATTCTGCTGAACAATTAACATCAAATACACCTATGTAGGAGATTATTTTTCCAGCAAACCTAAACCTTTGCACATTCGCTTGTTCTTTACCTTTGCCAATGGTTTAGTTAACACATCTGCTACATTTTCTTCACTTGATACATAAGTACAGGTGATTACATTGTCTTGTACACAGCAACGTACATTTTGGTATTTTACAGAGATATGTTTGGAACGCGATTTGAAACCCTCTGTTTTACTTAAGGTTATACAAGCTTGATTATCAATGTAAACTTGTACTGGCTCTCCACAATTTACATTTAAATCTGCCATCAAATGCTTGAAATAAATCACCTCGTTGCACAATTCACTCAATGCGGCGTACTCTGATTCCGTTGATGACACACTTACAACGTCTTGCTTGCGTGACCGCCAGCTGATTAAAGCTCCACCGACCATTATGACTAGTCCTGTGACAGATTTTCTATCCGGCAAATTTCCCCAGTCACTATCACAGTAGCAACTCAACATTTCATCCTCGGAAGAATTTAATTGTAACATATAGCCAATTGTCTGTTTGAGGTATCTCAGAACTTGTTTTACCCCTTTCCAGGCATTTAGTGTGGGTTTTGAGACCAATCTACTTAATATGCCTACTGCGTAGCTAATATCAGGTCTGGACCACTGTGCTAGATACAATAAACTTCCAATTACAGAGTGATATACATCAGGATGTTCAAATTCAGGACCCTCATCTATATGAAGTGTTTTTATGAAACCTGGATCCATAGGCACCGCTGCCCCTTTGCAATCCTGCATCCTGTATGTAGTCAGTAGTTGTTTAACTTTGTTCTGCTGACTAATTAGGCAGCTGCCATCTTGGGCCCAGCACACTTCCAACCCTAGATATGTCCTAACCGGGCCTAAGTCTTTCACTTTGAACTTACTGGACAATTGCTTGGCAAATCTTTTAGTTTGTTTATCTGTTTTGCAGGCATACAATACATCATCTACATAAATCAGACAAAATTCTTGATCACTGCCTGTACCACGTACATAAACACAATTGTCAGCTGTACTCTGCTTAAAACCAAATGACACTAAGGCTTCATGGAAACATTTGTTCCAAGATCTTGCAGCCTGTTTGAGACCATATAGAGCTTTGTTTAATTTCAACACTCTATTGGAACCTGTCTCATAACCAGGCGGTTCGGCTAGATACAGGTCTTCTGATATTGATGCATGTAAATATGCAGTCTGGATATCAAAATGGTTTAACAGGAGTTTTCTCTTTGCTCCAAGCGTTAAAATCAGCCTTACACTGTCCCCCTTAGCAGTAGGGGAAAAAGTTTCGTCATAATCTTTTCCAGGCCTCTGAGAGTATCCTTGAGCAACTAAACGAGCTTTGTATTTGTACTCTCCTGTCACCAGAGGTTTAAGTTTGTACACCCACCTGCAGCCTACAATCTTTGCCCCCTCAGGCGCTGCTACTGGTGTAAAAACCTTGTGCTCATTCAGAGAGGACATCTCTTCCTCCATTGCCTGTTTCCAGAGCTCTGCCTCCTCTTTTGGTAACTTTAACACCTCCTGAAAACTCTTGGGCTCTGCAATTACACTAAACACATTTGCAGTATCAGGAGAAAAACGCACCGGAGGCACTCCTTTGTTTTGTCTTTTAGATCTTCTGGGAGAAAATTTTTCTTCTGACCCACTTTCCTCCTCAGAACTACGACCTCTCTTTTGTTGCTTAGCAACTGGTCTTTGGCTAACTCCACTTTCTTGAGAGCTCTTATCTGAACTTTCCTCCCCCTCAGACTCTGATTCTCTGTGTCTACCTTCAGAGTCAAGAAGCTCCTGGGAAGGTTCAAACCAAACCTCAGTATTGGCATGTAGTCTCTCCCAGCCACTATGTTCACAAAAACTGGCATTCCTGGAGATCACAATGCCATTTGTCCCTTCAGCAAAGCGGAAACCTTTTCCCAGCTCCTGGTAACCCACAAACACTAACTGTTTGGTCTTAGGATCTCCCTTCTTTCTCATTTGTTTTGGAATTAATACCCAGGCTTTTGATCCAAACACATGCAAATGGTCAATTTTGGGTTTTTTCTGAAACAATTTAAAGTACGGGGTTGTACCTATTGTTTGATGAAAGAGCCTATTTTGGAGATAACACGCAGTGAGCATGCTCTCCCCCCAATAAGACATGGGCAAATCCGCATCATCAAGCATGGCAAACATCATATCTTGTAAAGATCTGTTTTTTCGCTCTGCAACGCCATTCTCCTCTGGGGAAAAAACGTTCGTTTTCCTATGCCCAATGCCACGCTTTTGTAACCAATCTCTAAAGGCATTTGACATAAATTCGCCACCTCTGTCCGTCTGAATCCTTTTGAGTTTAACAGACAGAAATCTTTCCACAGATGCCACCCAGCCTTTAAACTTAGTGAACACGTCACCCTTATTTTTCATGGGAAAAACCCAAGAATAACGTGTGGCGTCATCCACAATTGTTAGTGAAAAGCGCGATCCACCCCTGCTTACAGCAAATGGACCAATTACGTCCATGTGAACCAGCTGTAGCGGTGACTCACTAACTCTGTCACTTCTGGGGTAAGAGACTCTGTGGGTTTTAACCTTTTTACACACATTACAATCAAGGTACTTGTTACAACTCTTTAAATTACCCCCATCAGCCAATTCAGACATTTTCAGCACACTTTTCCAGCAGGCATGCCCCATTTTCCTATGCAATAAGTGCACACAGTTGTCATGTATAGCTTTGTTAGCAGGCTGAGATTTACTGACTACTGCTGCAACTTGAGATCCTGCTTTAAGCCAAAACAAGCCTCCCTCTGACTTAGCAGTGCCTAAAATCTCACCAGCCTTCTTAATAATGCAACTGTCTCCTTCAAAATACACTTTAAACCCAGCTTTTAGCAAACAATCTACAGACATCAGATTGCTCCTTAATGACGGCACACAAAGTACATTTTGCAGGCATTCACGAAGACAAGGAACAAAAACTGCACCCCCCGAAATCACTTCGGAAGTACTTCCGTCTGCTAGAGCCACCTGGCTGCGCTGTGCTGAGTTCTTGGAAACAAACAATTCATCTGAATTCACGATGTGGCGAGATGCTCCCGAATCGACCACCCAGACCGCTTGTTTCTCATCAGCACTCTTGACCTCGCCGGTCACCAGCTGAGCCGACTGTTTTTGTTTGAAGAATTTCTTTTTACGCTGCTGCTGCTGCTGATCTCGTCTCTGCTCCTGCACCGGCAACTGAGACTTGACCAACTCCAGACATTGTCGTTTTAGATGCGCTGAAGACCCACATCGGAAACAACGCCTAACAGCAAACGCTGACTCCTCACCAGTACGCTGCTCTTGCTTCACCTCTGGCACGGCATGAGAACTCCTTCCAAACCGCCCACCTGTAGAAGCCTCTGCAGCCAACGACCTTTCTTGCCTCTTCTGCCATTCTTCAATCAAACGCCCAGTAACATAACTGACTGATAAATCACGCTCCTGTATGCCTTCTAGAGACAAAACTAAATTATCCCAGCTTTCCGGGAGAGAACTCAAAATAATAGCCACCTTCTCCTGCTGGTCTAGTGCACAGTCTCTTTCCTGTAGCGCAGAAAACTTTAACTGTAAACTGTGTAGGTGTTCCTGCATTGTAACCCCAGGCTGTAACATTGCCTTGTACAATGCCTTGCGAATGAACAGCTTGGAAACCGCTGTCTCACGCACATGGAGTTCTTTAAGTGCTTGCCACACACCTCTAGCTGTCTTGATTCCCCTCACATACGGCAACTGGGAATCTTCCAGCCCCAAGACAATTGTGGCCCTTGCTCTTTGATCTTTATCGAGGTCTTCATCATCAGGCTTCGTAGGAAACTTACTCACCACTTGCCAGAGACGATCCCTCTGCAGCACTGCCTGCATGCGTTCCGACCACAGCAAGTAATTGGAGTCATTCAGACGCTCAAAAGCCATCTGAACTGGTTGTGAGGCCATCTTGAGAGCGATGTCCCTGGAACCCGGAACCAGCTACTCACGACCACCGAGAGAGAAATCAGGAACCACAGCACCCAGCACTCACACGCTGCAGCTGTTGTCCTTGTATCCGCTGCGTCACCAGCTCACCACAGTCAGGAACCAGCCAGAGTCCATCTGCTGCACCAACAGGAACAACAACTTCTGGAACTACTGGAACCAACGCCGTTGATGCTGACACCACCACAACTCAGGCTGGCAGCACAATGCCCATAACCTCATCTGAACTGGTTGTGACAGGCATAGCCCTACTGGCTTTAGCCCAAACGTAGCAGAGTTTTCCTGCACAGCGAAGAAGCTAGTCGCGGCGGTAATGACTAGTCAGCTAGACTCAGAATAACTATTTACAGGATTTATTAAAAGGAAAAATAAAACCAGCAGAGTTTCTGCATACAAATAAAAGCAAAATAAATCCTCTCTTTCTCTCTCTCAAAACCATACACAGCACTTCTAACTCCTAACACACCTCACATCAAACTGAGCTAACAATCCCTTGATAACAGAGTTGAGTGCTGGTCGTTAACCAATCAGAGTGAGTAGTTTCTAGGTCAAGCAGACCTGGGCTTTCTGCCAAGAGTAAATTGACACCAGCTTGAGTTAATTGGTGAAGCTAGAATCTGCAAGTTTCCCACGAGAACCAATTAACAGAAACTGAACAATTAAGAATGTAGAAGGCTGTCTTACGTTGTCCCTTTCAGGCCTGTAGCATGGAGGCTATCTATGATGTGACTAACTCTCATATGTTAAGTGGGATTCAATTAAGCAAAGTCCAGAGAGCCTCTTTTTTTGGTTGTGGCCCCTGGCTTGCAGAATGTACACCTGAGTATGGCCTGCCAAATGCAGACATATTTTTCATGCCAGTTTAAGGCCATGTCCACACCACGTGTTTAAAGCACTCTTATGACTTTAACAGTCATGGAGAATCCACGGACAATTATGGAGAAAGGTGTTGGGAATGGTAGTTTGATGAGGTCAGTGCCCTTAAGAAACTACAGTTGCCAGGAGGCTGTTAAAGTGGTACATGGATGCTTTAAGTGTGTGGATGTGAGTTAAGTCTTTCCTTTTCATCTGGGTTTTTGATGGAATTTAGACCAGCTGATCCAAGCTGCTGCTGAGTATCTCCCTCCCTTTGTAAGTTTTACGATTTGACTTGATTGTTTAAATTTTGATGGTAAGTGTTTTTAACCATTCTGTATGTTCTGAAACTTGAATTATATGTTGCCCGGAGACTGTTCTGTGTTGTGACTATTGAGACACAACTGCAGCAACTATTGGAGTCAGTAGAGCATTAGACTCTTGATCTCAGGATTGTGGGTTCGAGCCCTACTTTGGGGAAAAGATTCCTGTGTTGCGAGGGGTTGGACTAGAAGACCGTCAGGGTCCTTTCCAACTCTACAATTCCATGATCTTCTTGCAATTCCTGCATATACCGGTTCCCTAGTTCTAGCAAGCTGGTTATGTGCAACCATCTTATGGTATAGGATTAAAATTCCTACATACCATGCATATTTATTTTTAATGATGTAGGGTGGGGTTTTTTTTGCATTCAGTGAGCTAATGGCACTGCTGTAATGATCACCCCTGAGGATCATACAGATTACCTCCCCCCAAAACAAAACCCCAGTTTAAACTTTCAGTTTTGGGGGTACAAAAAATGTGATACAGTAAAGAACACTCATTTGAAGGAATGCCTTGGGTGTTTCCATGTCTCCATTGCATTAAGATTTCAAAAGCTTCCCTTCCTTCCAGACAATATAGCTCTTGGGGCCAAGACTGAACAGTGTTTTCTTAACTTGCATTGCATATCTCCATCCCCTCCCCTCCAACTCTAGCATGGAAGTGTTCCAGATGTTATCCTTGTTTGTTTCGAGGTATGGTGTCTTAGTAATATCCCAGTATTGACAGCACTCCCTGAAGAGCTGTATCTGTTACTTAAGCCTGGTCGTCATTCCTTTAAGTTTGCAGATTTTCTTGGCAAAGCTCGGGGGACCCTTCAGTTTTTAATAGCTGTAAGGTGAAAGCATCTTTCTTCGGCTTATCTGTGTGCCTGCCAATCGAGCCATGTGGGGTGCTCTCTTTTCCCCCAGCAGACTAGAGAGACAGGCTAATCAGTTTTCCACTTGGGGCTAAGACCTAGTTCTTTGTCTCTCTTGCTTGCCAGATTATGCCTCCACATGTCAGTGGCAGATCCAGACCTCCCATACAACAGAATATAGAGTAGTTACACCTCTCTGCCGCTTTCTTAAACAACATTATCACAGGACTGAATTAATTAGATTCCTCAACTGACACCTTCTCAAGATGTTGCAAGTAATTAGGCAAGGTATTCTTCTTTCTTGTCCGAGGCAATTCATCAGTGTTCCTCTTTCATTTCAAAGGCTCTCCAAAAGGCTGACAGAAGGATTATGATGCAGTTTTCTGTTATATCCAGCCTGTACCTTCATACCACAGCTATTGTTGGGCTCCAGCTCCCATCAACCTCAGCCAGCATGGCCAATGGAAATGGATGATGGGAATTGTAGTTCAGAAACATCCAGAGGGCCACAGTTTCCCCATCTCTGACTTAACCTGGTACTGTGGCTCAAGCAAACAATAAAAATAGCAAGTTAGCCAAACACCTAGTGGGCTTCTAGGCATTCAGCTTGAGAAACGTGTGTCGGATGTTGCCTTCAAATCGTTTACAAATTTCCTATGATGGTGAACATTTGTCCAATTTCAAATTGCAGAGAGGTAGCTGTGTTGCTGCAAAGAGAACAAGGGCTCAGTTGGGACCTTAAAGATGAACAAGGTGATTGAGGTGATGGTGAGGTCTGGGCCAAGGTGTGGGGACTGCATTTGTCTACCACCACACTTAGGAAGTAATGTGTGAGCCAGGCATGCACACATGAATAGGTATGTGTGAACTTCCAGACCATTTGTATCAGCTTTCTGCCTCCCCAAAAGGGTACAAGGAAAACAGAAGTTGGATGAATTGTATGTTCATCTATGCATATGTCCAGTTGGATCTCACATGACATAATGGGTGGGGATCCACCTTTCCTCAGGCCACCTCCCTCACCAGTCCTGATTTGAACCCTTCTTGGGTGGTTTAACCTGGCAGGAACGTGTCCTTGAACTCTGGTAATGACACTTCCTTGCCTGGATTCAAGACAGAGAGGGTTTGTAGAAAGCAGTGTTTGTAGAAAGTAACCTTGTATTCAAAAGTAAAATTGGCATTTGTTGCTGTCTGCACTTTTGCCTCTGGTTCCACCCATTGTTGGCTTGTGGCCCTTGTAAGGTTGTCCAGAAGGCAATGTGGCCCTTGGCCTGAGGAAAGGTTCCTCATCCCTGCCCTACATGAAGTGCTGGCTGCATTAAACCTTGCCTCTTGTAGGACATTGCTATTGTTTTGTCATAACCCTGAACACTGGTATCATTAGAGGGCACGATGGAGGGAATGGTCCCCTCTGTTGCAGAAGAGCAGGGTTCTTTTTGATAGAAGTCACCACGAACCCATTATATGTTCCAGGAAATTCAAAATAAAAAGTTTTTTTAAAAAGAAGAAAAGCAGAGAAGGCAAGGGTATTGTTGCTGACCAAGTCTGCTTCTGCTGATTCAAACTGAGCAGGTGCCACATGGTTATATAAAAGTAAACCTCTGTTCATCTGCAGATCCCTTTTTTCCACTTAAGTTCAGTGTTTATGGGTGACCACTGTAGGCAAGTGGGCCCATCTTTCAGGAGGAGGACTTTGCAGGTTACCAACATACCGGATATCCAGAGTCGATATGGATATTTCAGTCTCCATACTGGTTGCTTCTAATCCAGATGAGCTAGCAGGACTACTCTGGAATTAGGGATGAGATTTGTTGAGTAGCTCCATGTCAACCTTATCTGCACATATATTTTCTAATACCTGCCTCATTTCTTGAGTTTCTTTTTAATCAATCTGCTAAAAATACGAACACTTCTTACATATATGCATCATCATATACAATATATGTATAATATTATCACATATAAGCATGTGACTTATAAAAATACGTCGTATGTGTTAATACTTACAGAATTAAGGGGCTTGACTCTTTTATACATTTTATATATAATATATACAATATATTTTGCTTATAATTTGTTCACCCCCCCCCCCCAAAAAATAGTGCATGAATGGCTTAAGCGAGTGTTTGATACAAAAGGTGGTCAGAACTGCCAAACTCCATATATAAATTAATTTAAAATGGATTTTTCTTCCACCCCATATAGATGGCACAGTCAGCAGAACTTAAAAAACCATACCCCAAAATAGCTTCAAGACTACACACAAATTAATTCCTGCTTCCTGGAGTCATTTTCCCTCTCATTTTCTGGACTTATGCTACTGTTTCCACAAGCAGTGACATTCAGGAGACCATTTCGTGGAAGTATTTCTGGAAACCAACTTTTCCCAATCATCAGTTAAGACGTAAATGCAGAGAAGGCCCAAGTCATTTTGGTGCCTGAGGCAAGAAATCCAAAACAGCAGCCCAAGTAGTAAAAATATAATAATAAACTGAATGACTGACAATTTGATGGCTTCAAGGTTACCAAAATATGCTGCCTGAGGCAGGTGTCATCATGCCTAATGGTAGGGTTGGTCCTTTCATGTGGCTCATTCATTCACTAGATAGCTGTAGAAAGCTGTGGGGTTTTTTTTGTCATACCCAACTGCTTATCCCACAAATGTACCATGTGTAATGGTCTGTTTATAGAATAAGAAATACAAAGGCTATTTTGCCCTTTCTGCTAGACTTGACACAATAAAAAAGAAATTAAGCCAAGGTTGGACTTCTGCTTATGACAAGAACTTGTGCAAACATTACTATTGAAACAACAACAACATATCAAGGCACCCCAAATTCTCATCCATTCATGGTTCTTTGGATCCAGACCAACATATGTTTTGTTTGCTCGCCACTCAGTAAGGAATAAATAAATTGTCCAGAGTTTAAGAGTGCCACAGAATAATCCACAGCCACTTGTAGTCATCTTCAATACATCACCATCCTCCTCCTCCTCAGTAGTAGTAGTGATTGTAGTAATAAATAACCCCTAGCCCAATGTGCTTGAGAGTACTGTAAAAGGCCAATGCCAATCTTTCATTCACAGATGGTAAGAGACCACACAGAGTAGGTAGGAGCTTGGAAGGAGTCCAGAAATGGAAGACAATATAACTCAATTCCTTCTAGACAAGCTCAGAGAATCCTAAAATATTAAAATGAATTCTGGGCAATTTAAGCTAGGAAGAAAGCCATCTGCTAACTCTGATACAGAGGGATTATAGAATCTGTACCACAGAAAGAGAGGTTTGATTACACCTATGTTGTACTCTTCCGGTTCCTCCAAAGTATTCTTTTGTTGCACCGTAAAAGGGCTTTTTCTGTAGATGTACCACGAGAATAAAATTTAAATCAAATCCAAAATTGACAGGTTTTCTTTTTTAATATCGTCCCAATGAAAATCCTTTTTTTTTTTTAAATAACAAGTCCTTGGTAGAAAGAAATGTTGCCTTATTTTTATTAGGACTGCTCTTTTCCAACCCAATGAAAAATTCAAGCTCCAAATTTACTTGGAATATTCAGAACAAATAAATACAACTAGGTTGTTTCCGGGGTGAGTTCAAGATGCTGGTTTCACACTTTAAAACGCTATGAAGTCTAGGCTGTGAATAGTTTTCGTAGACTGATACCCTGGAGAGCCACGACTAGAAATGTGACAAAGCAGCTTTCCATGGGCACAACGACACACACAGGGACTTCCCCTGGAGCTTTTGAAGCCTCTGAGCTCCCCTCACCCCAGAACTGCTGCCTTTATCATGAAGCAGTAAACACCCTTGGAATTAAAGTTCTTTAAGAGGAGGCCCACCTCTTAGGATTCACAGTAAAGTTGGCTTGCCCAAAGAATCGTGGTGGTTTGGAGTGGCACCTGGCTTACGCAATGCCTTCACCTGTGGCATCTGCAGGGGCAGATCATGGATGGAAATTAAGACCAATTTGTTTTGGGAGACAACATGGCACCAATGTGTTCAAGGCTTCCACTCTTTCCAGCTGTGTTTTCTTATGCTTTTTTCATGTTTCATGTTTTGTTCTTCAGCGTTTTGGAAAGGTGGTTTGTTCCCCCCTCCAAAAAACCTTGCTTTTAGATATGATATTTTACTGCTTGTTGTCATATTACATAAACTGTGTTATTTTTACTGTTGTTAACTGCTCTGAGCCCGGTTTCGGCTGGGGAGGGCGGGATATAAATTATTATTATTATTTTTATTATTATTATTATTATTATTATCTGGCTGTTTGCATTCAGAAAGGTGGTGTGAATAGCAACAGAAACCTAGTGCTATTGTTGTCATTATACTGATGTTCTTTAATCAGGATTCAAAAATCTGTAGGGAACCTCCATTGGTACATGAGGTATAGGTGCTGACCCCTAGGGGCTAAGTCAGTTTCACACACACCCAAAACGTTCTTTATGGGGCTGGGCCCTCTCAGAGGACGCCTTGCAACATTGTACGTTCGACATCACATTGGGCTTCCCAATCGTCTGGAGAAGCTGGTGCCTCTGAAAAGAGGTGTCCCCCCCCCGCCACTGCAAATCACTCTCCAACTCACTGAAGGTGATATGGAAGTGGATGGGAAATGGCACTAGTGCCTTTGTGCCCAGTCACTCCTTGTGTGCTTAAGCCACGTTTGATAGGGCTGCCAAACGTCCGGAATTTCCCTGACATATCTGGGATTTGTCCTCCAAAAACAGTCTCAGGGCAGATTTTTTCAGAAATTGGTTAAAATGTCCAGGAAAATCCAGATGTATGTCAGCCTATATTGGAAGTGTTGATTTTTTGGTGAATTTTCTCAGAAATAGTTCCAAAACACACACACACTCTCTCTCTCTCTCATTTAGTTTTTTTTTTTGGGGGGGGGGGGAAATCTCATAAACTTTGGCAAAGAAAGCTCAACAACTTTTGTGTCTGGATTTTAACTTTTTGAAATATGTCAACCCTGATGAGCACCTGATGTAATGGCAAAGCATGATTTCTGCAAAGAAGAAGAAGAAGACAAAGAAGAAGGGGGAATCAGAACAGATAAGGGGAGGAGGTGGCTGGGTACAGCTAGGAAAGGATATGAGCCCAATGCTCTGGCATTAATAACCAACTCATGTGCTAGGTTGTGAACTGAGCCAGTCAGCGAAGCCATTTGTTGTCATGGTGTTCCATGTACAGTTCCCCACACAATTCTTCACAATGAACCTTGCAATGGCAAGCACAAAATTTAAGACAATCCCTTCAGAATCCTCAGCATCTTCACGCTGACATCTGCAGCTTGACACAAAGGGGAGACGTGAGCTATCATAAAGAACTGGCCTTCTGATTCTTCCGCCTCCTGCCCACCTGTGACCTGAGGAAATGTACAATGTGATAAAGCTTCTGGTTCCCATAGGACATTCTTCTTTCCTTCCTTCCCTCCTTTTTAATCAATGGGACAAAATGCCGTCAGCAAATTTTCCAGCGCCGGAAGGAAAACAAGAATAGAAGCAAACAAACTTGCAAGAACTACCAGTAACATCTGTCTGCTAGGAGGAGAAAGGGGGGGGGGAGGAGACATTCTTCTGCAATCTTCACCTTGTCATCTTGCCTTTCCCACATGCTGTTGTGGGTAACATGTTTTGATGAAATTTTTGTTGCATAGGCGAATAGGCTCAAGTCCCGATGTCATTCATGAAACCCCCTACATTTTGATATAAGGGTTCTGGTTGTTTTCCCAGTGCACATGCATTACCCGAGGACAAACATGAGTCGTTAGCTCAGGTAGCTTTCTCAGGAATCTGCCATTAAATAAAATGATTTTCTGCATGCTGAACTTTTTGAATTGGCCTCCCACAGGGCCCTTCTCAAGATTGTAAGCTTTGGGGTAGCATGAGTTATAACTAATGCTATCGTACTTGTCAAAGGACACCAGAGATATTTGATAAGGGAATGATGAATAAAACCCGGCCCTGAAATTCTATTTCTACTTTTTTTTTAATCTTTTACAAAACATAGAATTGCCCCAGAGTACAAGGCTAAATATACAGAATTTTAATGATTTAGCAACTTATTCCACCTTTATAGCTTTGGGCACAGAAGATTTCTGTTTGCCTTGATTTGAAAGAATGGAGAACACCAGAGGTCAGGCACAGTCTTATATTAGATCAATTTTTATTTTCAGCTTCTGAATTTCACAGTGATGGACTGGCTTACAAATGAGAATCCCCTGGTGGGCTGAGGGGTTTAGGGTTGTATTCAGGGCTTAGGTTTTGCTGAGGCTTCACATGAACAGAATCCATGTCCCTATAAGTTGTCTTAAAGTTAAGAGTGGTCCTGCTTCATGTTTTGCACAAGTGAACCTCACAAAGCAGTTTACTTAGAAAAATCATAACTACATAATAAAACAGTAAAGGAAAACTACAAAAAAGAAAAATTCTAGCGCTCTCCTCCATTCAGGGCAAGACTGTTCTTGGATAGACATCTGGTGGTAGTTCAGGGCAGGAGAGTCCACCTCGGTTGAAACTGGAGGCTAGAAAGTGGGTGTTGTTACTCACCTTCATGGGGGGGGGGGCAAATATGCATGAATGGTGCAGGTGATCACTCCAGAAGCTGTGGAGTGGAATGGGGAAAAAACTTTGATCAAGAAACTCTGGCTCATGACAGAATGATTGTCTTGATGGCAGAGATGTTTTTCTCTATGGAATATGAGAGGCAGAAATGGTGACAAGACCTTAGTCAAGCTCAGACAATACCCCAGTATGAAGAAGAGACAATGTGTGCTACTCCATGTGCCCTTGGTCATCCTGGTGGACAATCTTCCCTGTGTGAAGAGTATCCCTTTTCATTTTGTAGGACTTTTCAGCTACTTTCCACATACCATAGGCTTGTTCACTCCAAAGCTCAATGTGGATTTGCACATGCCTCTCTCTGCATTAAAGCAGGGGCTTCCACACAACGTCCTCTCTACCCCAGTGTTGTCCAATACTTCCCCCCTTTAAAATATGTGGTCCCCCTGGTCTTGGTCATTTTGGACTTTCCAAGGATCGGGAAGCCCCACTCTTAAAGGGGGAAAGTTCCAGGAAAATACTGGGTTGGTGAGGACATTTTGCAGATGTCCCTACCTTAATGAGGAGACAGGCAGTTGGAAATCCACACTTTGGTGTGGGCAACCACCAGGGTAGGGCTTGTAGTCACTGTTCTGCAGTGTGTCAGGTCCTTCTTAGAGGGGCAGTTTCATAAATTTGTAGATTAGGAGTATATCTGGACAAAGCTTTGAGTGTTAGTACTCAGGTGACAGGTGTGGCTGGAGATGCTTTTTCCAGATTAGGCTGTTACACCAACTCCACTTGTTCTAGAGAATGAAAATCTGGTCAAGGCAACACTTGCAAGAGTCGCACCACACATTTGTCACTGCAGTGTGCTCTACATGGGGACTTTGTTCATATTGTTCAAAATATTGTAGCTATCTTATTAATTGGACCTGAATTTTGTAAGCATGTTACACCTATCCTGAAATAGCTGTACGGCCGCCTGATTGGTTTTCATATTCTGGCCATATACTGACAGGACCAGATCCAACTGAAATTATTGGTTATAACATCTAAAGTCATATACAGATTGGACCAGGATACTTGAAGAACCACCTATAAGGTATTACGGCATTAAGATAATTAACAGAGTGCATTCCAAAATCATAACACTGATTGGGATCAGAAAGAGGGAGCTTTTTTCAGTGGCTGAACCCAGATTCCATGTTCAGAAAGATCTGCCCTACCACTTCTTTGATTGTCTTCTGAAGCAGAGAAAAAACTTCATTTCAGAGAAAGACTTCAGTTGATAGTGATTTTAGTGTGCTTTGGTTGACAGGTTTTTATTACTGCTTTACAGTTATCTTTTTGGTTTTTGCTGCTCTGTTTCTTTTAAGTAATGATGCTTTAGTGTTTCATTGTAACTCAATTGTATTTTTATTGCATTTTTATCTATCAATTTGTATTTATTTTTCTTTCCTAGCCACCTTGAAACTTTTTGGAAAGGCAAGATATAAATTAGGGATAGATAACCTTTTGTCAGGCCAGGGCAGGACAATCCAAGTGGAAACCTGCTAAGGGCAGCATTCCAAAGGTTTTCAAGTGAGACTCAGAAGTATGAGGAGCTAGACACACTCACACAGTCATGCACCCTACACACACACACACACACACACCTATTTCCTATGAAAACAAAGAGACTTGTTTAAATTCTTAGTAATGCTGCTCAGATTTCATCTTCCATTTTCTCCACAGACTTCTACAAAGTTTGAAGTGTGTGTGGGTAGCACATCTCCAATATGCTTTATCTTTCCTGGCTGAGGAAAAAGTCAAAAAGAACTCAGCAATCCCAGCAGAAGAATGCACAGCTAAACTACAACCTTTGCCTTACACCTGTTCAAAGCATCAAATTTCAAGATGCAGTTTCATCCCTAAAATGGTATTCATGCTGTTGTGCAGTGCACAGATGCCTTTTTGCATATTTGCAAGGGTTGCCTCTCTGCTGTGTCATGTACTCCTCCATTTTGAACCTCTTGCAGCAGGTCTTCTTGCAGAAGGAACTGCAGTTGTACATTTTTTCACAAAACCAAAATTCTTGAACTTGCAACTGCAGCTCCCAGCTAAACAGCTGATGGGCTGAATTGGCCCCATAGGGACAGATGTAATTGGACTGCATGAGGGATCCAGATTGTAGGCCAAGGCTTGCCTTCCCCTGTACTCTGAAATACAAATAAAAGAAGAAGGCGGCTCTCATTTCAATCTGTAACAAATCCACCAGGTTTATATTACCATTAGTTATCATTCTAATCAATTATCTTTCTTTCTTTTTTCTTTTTGCGTTACTTCTGCGAGCTTAGAATTATCTTTTGAATTCAATAAATTCTAACTTTTTCATAATGTTCTGTAAAACTTTTCAAAATCTATTCTTGGAGTGTATTAATGACTGGGGACAGCGGGTGAGGCTGAAAGGAATGATAGAAAAGGCCTCCGACCCAGAGGTCCCCAAGGAAAATTCTTTCCAAAAGCAGGTTTACAAAGATTCCGGCAATTCTAAGAATTCTTTTCTCTGTAGCTAACTTCCTGCTCTCAAAGCATTGTGCTCTGATTTAAGAGATGATGCTGTGTTTGTGTACCATGCTGTGAAAGCTAGGGCAGGTGTAAATGTGGGTGGTAAAAGCAGGGACATCTGCTTCTTGTTCTCAGGCTGGGTTAAGGCTCACCTATAACATCAAGTGAAGAGGAGGCAAGAAGGCTACATATAGCTGTACAACTATTCAGATTCTGGCTGCAAATTTAGCATGGTAAAACATAAATAAACTTGTGTCCCTTAGCTATCCCACCTCTGCACCTTGCCTCTTTATGAGGGTTTGTGGGTGCAAGGCAAATGTTCTCAGTTTGCCTTGGAAAGCCATTTCCAAAAAGAATTTAGAAGAATTCTGTTAAATGTTTTTATTGGGAATTTTATTTACAACATAACATAACCCCCCCAATACATAAATCCACCCTCATTAAACCTGAACATAACATACAATAAGCATAACATACAACAATACAAACAACCAAATAAAAGACTTCCTTATCCTGTATCTGGCCTCCTTATTTACTTCTTATAAGCTGTTTCCTTTATGAATATTTATTAAGATTTTTCTAATTATAACTTAAATATCCACAAAGTCTCCTGCAGACATTAATTGAAACAAGTCCAGGTATGTATTTTAGGGCACTGTTTTCTGACGTATTCTCTTCAAGAATTTGGAAGAATTCTGAATCTGCTTTGCTGCCCATTGTGTTCCTGATTTTGCCACTGAAAGTGCAGAAGTCCAGCTCCAAGTCAGAAGAATGCATAGGCGCCGACTCCATGGGGCCTGAGGGGGCCCAAGCCCCCTCAAAAATTCATTTGGGGGGGCTCCGCCCCCCCAATAATCTCGGGCGCCCCTCCAGCAGAGCGCCGCCGCTGGGCGACTCCGGCCCTCTGGTTCAGGTTGCCATGTGGCTGCGTGCGTGTGTTTCGTCTGCGTTTAGGGGTCTCCCCTTCGGGTTCGTCCGCCGGCGCGCGAGGGCCGCCGCGTCTGGCTCAAACTCTCCACCAGCAAATTGCCCTCTCTGGTAAACAGGATCCCATTGGCTGCGGCGCGTCTTTCGGGGTGGGTGCAAGGCGTTTGCCGCGGGCGGATTGGCGGCGACCCTTTCCCTTTAAATCAAGTAATCGCAGCCCAGCAGCGGTTTGCATCTCGGCCCAGCCTTTTCGCGCGTTGCAAACCGGATAAGCCAAGTCGTGGGCGGTGGGGGACAATTTACAAGGCATTTGTGTGGTTTCTCTTTAAATCGCCCTATCTGCGCTTGAAACCAACCGAAGAGGTGTTTCTGTTTCTTTTTCTTCTTTCTTTTTTGGAAGAAGAGAACAGCTGGGTATCTGGTTCCATAAGGTGATGGTGAATATCGGTTCCCCCTTTTACAGATGAGGGGAAACATGAGTTTTCTTAAAGTCGACAGAAAGTTAGGTGCATCCTGTTCCTATTTAAATCAGCAGATTTTTTTGGTGGGTTGCGTAGGTGTTTTGACCCCCGCCTCCTCCCCACCTGCTCCCTCGCCAGCCAGCCAGCCGCGCACCCTAGCCGGAGAGCCCCGGCCGTCCCCGTCGCGCAATCGGCTGGATCTCCCTTCAGCAGGCTGTGCTCACAACTCGGCCCAGGGACCCCCCAGCAGCGGATCTCCGGCCCAGCTGAAGAATCCAGCAACAAGCCCCCTCCTCCCCAATCGTTCCGGCTCCGCCGAAATACGCTCCAAAACCCCCCAGATAGGCCGCCGGCCGCCAAGTCTTGTGGCGCCCTGAGCGAGGGTCTCTCCCCAACACAGCCACCTCGAACTGCATTCTCCCGGCTACCCGAGCGAACCAGCGGCAGCTTCCCGGGCGCTCTTCCCGACTCTGCCTCCGAAGAAGAAGAAGAAACAGCCCCCGCCGAGGTGCATCCCAAAAGTTGGACGGCGACGCATCCCGGTATGGGCCCCCCCAATATTTTTTATAAGTCAGCGCCCCTGGAAGAATTACCAGCACCCCATACAAAACAGTGCTGTCTTGCCATATTTTAAACATAAGCATGTTAAGAGGAGCCCTGCTGAATCAGGCCAGTGGCCCATCTAGTCCAGCCTCCTGTTACCACAGTGGCCAACCAGATGCCTATGAGAAGCATGCAAAGAAGGCCATTTCTCATGTCCTCAGCAAATGTGCCTCGAAGCTGGAGCAGGCTCCTATAGGGAGATGCAGTCCTTCAGAGAGCCTGGTCGGTCCCACGTTGTATTGGGCTTTGTAAGGTCATAACCAGCACTTTGAATTGTGCTCAGGAACAGATCCGTAGCCAGAGGTGCTGATGCAACATTGAGTTTCTGTTCTCCTTGTAACCAGGTGCAGCCACCAATCTGGCCACAGTATCTTGGACCCATTTGAGTTTCTGAACACTTTCCAAAGGCAGCCCCATGCAGAGCACATTACAGTAATCCAAACAGGAATAACAAAGGCATGAACCACGATGGTTAGATCAGACATCTCCAGGAATGGGTGTAGCTGGAGCACTAGTTTTAAATGTGCAAATGCACTCCTGGACACTGCTGAAACCTGAGTATCTAGACTCAGGGTTGAATCCAGAGGTATAGGGTGAACCTGAGTTACTTCATTGTTACCTTTGCAGCTCACAAACAGAACAATAATAAAACACAGTATTTACAATTTTGAAGACAGGTCCTTGGGGGTCACAAAGAGTTGGACACGACTAAAGGACTAAACAACAACAATTTACAATATCATAAATAGCAAACTATAGCATATTATGTCCATCCAGTATGCTATTGTCTTTTGAATATGCTTGGTTTTAGATAGTTTGCACAGATTTTTTAAAAAAATCATTAGCTTCCATTTGAAAGATACATACAATTTTTCAGGGCAATCCTAACCATGTCTACTCAGAATTAAGATCTGTTGCATTCAATGAGGTTTACTCCCAGGTTTGTGGGGTTGGGTTTGCAGCCTTAAAGCCTTAAAGATGGCCCAGTGCCAAGATGCTATCATTGCTTTCTTTTAAATTAAAGATCTCAGATTTGTGAGGCTACCTGGAAACATTCAAACAAAGACGGCAAAAACAAACTAGAGATTCTATGTGAGAACGGTGCTTAACGAACAAAACGTTTGGAATGCAGATCAAAGCATTTTGTATGCTTTGTATTTTCCCTGAAGTGAGAGTACTTAAGTTAGCAAAGAGAAGCTCAAATGCATTAAGCAAATGACAGGCTGACACAGGAATGAGCACCTTGCTTTATTTTTCAAAACATCCACTGCAGCAGATGAAGCAACAACAGCAAACTGCAAACCAGAAAGGGCAATGCTTCTGAATACAGAATAGCAGCCTTTGCTCTCAGTATAAAGCAGCTTCATCTGTCCATTCTCTCAATTCACCACACACACTGAAAACCCAGAAATAACCCTCTAGAAGATGTCCACTCATTACAAGTAATCACTAGCCTTCATCACAATTTCATATAAAACCCCACAAGTCTCTGCTACAGCAGTGCAATATTCAATTGCCTAGACAATCCAGCGAATTCAATAAAAATACACAGAGCAACAACATTCATCATCTGTTGGGAAATGATTGGCATCAACCACCTCTGGCTGAAATTCTAATGAAATAGACCACCCAAACTCTCAAACTTTAACTCTTTTCTTCTGAAAATAGGCAGTGGTGCATTGCAACAGCACATTAAATCAGTTACCGAGGACAGATTCCCAGCATTAGTTTGTGTGAGGCTGCATATCAAGAGACTCCAAATGCTGGTTGGCATCCACTGAAAACCAGGAATCTGGGAGCGGTGCAAAGTATTCACCCAACTGCACCATCACACAGACAAGCATCCCACGGTCTTGCAACTCACTTTTCAGCACTAGATCTCAAGAATCATCATCATCATCATCATCATCATCATCATTATTTATACCCCATCCATCTGGCTGAGTTTCCCCAGCCACTCTGGGAGGCTCTCAATCGAGTGTTAAAAACAATACAGCATTAAATATTAAAAACTTCCCTAAACATGGCTGCCTTCAGATGTCTTCTAAAAGTCAGAGAGTTGTTTATTTTCTTGATGTCTGATGGGAGGGTGTTCCACAGGGTGGGTGCCACTACCAAGAAGGCCCTATGTCTGGTTCCCTGTAACCTCACAATGAGGGAACTGCCAGAAAGCCCTCGGCACTAGATCTCAGTGTCCGGGAAGAACAAAGGGGGTGGAGACGCCCCTTCAGGTATACAGGGCTGAGGCTATTTAGGGCTTTAAAGGTCAGCACCAACACTTTGAATTGTACTCGGAAATGTACTGGGAGCCAATGCAGATCTCTCAGGACCGGTGTTATATGGTCCCAGTGGCCATTCCCAGTCACCAGTCTAGCTGCCGCATTCTGGATTAATTGCAGTTTCCGGGTCACCTTCAAAGGTAGCCCCACATAGAGCGCATAGCAGTACTCCAAGCGGGAGATAACTAGAGCACGCACCACTCTGGCAAAGCAGTCTGCGGGCAGGTAGGGTCTCAGCCTGCATTCCAGATGGAGCTGATAAACAGCTGCCCTGGACACAGAATTGGCCTGCGCCTCCATGGACAGCTGTGAGTCCAAAATGATTCCCAGGCTGCGCACCTGGTCCTTCAGAGGCACAGTTACCCCATTCAGGACCAGGGAGTCCCCCATACCCACCCGCTCCCTGTTCCCCAAAAACAGTACTTCTGTCTTGTCAGGGATCATGGCCCTTATATAAGCAGGAGTGGAAAGTGGTGTCTGCTGTCTCGGTAAAACTAATGATATTTCTTGGATTTCTTTCTCCTTTTGCCACTCTCTAGTTGTCATTCAGTTTTCCATAAAGTAAAAGTCAACACCAAAATAGAAGGGCCTTGCATCTGTTGATATTTCATAGGATCCTCAGAAGCCCATGCATTTCATGTTACACCTTTGCGCTATCATCTTGGGCCCAGCCATCTGCAGGGGTTGGCAAGCCAGAGAGCGAAGTTGAAAACTCACGCCAAGTCTCATAACTGCTCCATATAAAACTTTGCACAGCTGGCAAAGAAAGATTTAACCAACTCTTCTGCTGACTCTGTCTGGCACTGACAGCTGCACACAAGAGGCTGATGGAAGCTGGCAGCGCAAAATATTCAGAGTGCCAATTTTTTATTTTTTTTTATTAAAAAAAAATCCTGACATGTTCTCTAAATTAAGAACTGAGATTTAGAGCAGGGTTTTCTCTTTGCATGTTGCTCTACCCATGTGAAAAGCTATCAGCTTGATAAACCTGATGTCACACACTGATCCCTATCTGGCATTGTTTTCAAAACGAAGATCAGGCATAAATCAAATCAGTGTCTTCTGTGTGAGAGATAGTCTAATGAGGGGAAGGCTATTCTAAATTCATGAACTGTCATGCATGCAGAAAGACCATACTTTGCAATTCTCATTAAAAGAATATTGGGTAATAATGTAGAAGAAACCTTCTGTTGAACAACTGCCAATCAGAAAGTGGTAGTCAACAAGTTTTACTCAAGAGCAGACCCATTGAAATTAATGGACCTAACATAGCCATGCCCATTAATTTCAGTATATCTACTCTGAGTAACCCCTTCATGGATCACTGCCTTGTTGTGGCGAAGGAGTTTGAATAACTCCAAGATGCTATGAGATATGCTGTGCAGGGCCACCCAAGATGGACAGGTCATAGCCGAGAGTTTACATCCCATTTTCTGAGGATCTTCCTGTTTCTGAGGCAGGTCATGAGAGAACTCCTTCCACCTAACTTGTTTGGGGTTCTGTTTCTTAACATTTGTTGTTCCGAAAGATGTCAACCATTTCAGAGATATTAAACTGAGCAGCAGCTATATAAAAACAACAACAATTTATTTAAAACCCGCCCATCTGGCTGGGTTCCCCAGCCACTCTGGGCATCTCCCAACAGAATATTAAAAACACGATAAAACATCAAACATTAAAAACTTCCCTAAACATGCATGAAACAATAACCTGTAATCTGTGTTGCACAGTTTTTGCATATTAATATTATGGCATAATTATAAATCTATTCTTATCCTTTCTGGAGGCAGAGAGCAAATATTCCATGTTTGATTCAATCAGTCTCCTTATAACCAAGGAGGTTATTTTGCACTTCAGTCCAAAACCAAATGAAACCCTGAACTTACAGGGGTCATTCACATTTCTTTTGTTGATTTCCCATGCTAATGAGCCAATATAGCCCACCACTTTCTTTCGCAGTGGAAAGGCACATGCATTGCATGCAAAAGGTCCCAGGTTCAGTTCCCAGGATCTCCAGGTAGGGGTAGTTTATTCCCGTTTTCATTACTTTTCCCTGTTAAGTTCTGCATTATATTTGAGCTTTCACACAACACAAAAAAGCCACTTCTGGAACTATAGTGGAATATAGTGCAGGTTTAGTGCTCATAACCATGTAATTTGCTTCCGGGGGGGGGGGGGATCTGTTTGCAGATAATATGGAAAGGAGTGCTAAAGCTCTGCTAAATTCTGCTATACAGTGTTACCTAGGGTTACAGATGCTTCAGGTTACAGACGCTTCAGGTTACAGACTACGCTAACCCAGAAATAGTACCTCGAGTTAAGAACTTTGCTTCAGGATGAGAACAGAAATTGTGCAGCAGCAGCGGGAGGCCCCATTAGCTAAAGTGATATCTCAGGTTAAGAACAGTTTCAGGTTAAGAACGGACCTCCAGAACGAATTAGGTTCTTAACCCGAGGTACCACTGTATAACAACTCCACAACCAGAAGTTGAACAGGGTGGAAAACTCTATTAGAACCAAGCCTAGGATGTGACCAATGCTCTTTGGAAACATCTAGATCAGTCCTAAACAACTTGTGGCCTGCCAATCTGAATGCAATTCACAGGCTGCATATAGTGTTCTCCTGGGGCTTGATAAAACTTCTGCCTTTATGAGGCCTACTTGCGAATGCAAAAGCAAAGATGCTCTTAAGCTTCTGGAAAGGCACAATACGTGACTGGTAAGCTACAGTCAGCTTTGCATGAGTTATATGCATCCTATCTGTTCCATATTACAGTGCTGGAAAGGGTCATCGATGAAGACCATGAGTGCAGAAAGCTGGTCTTCTCTTATAATATTCTGGGCACAATCCAAATTCACAATTGCAAATTCTGTATTCATACCTGGTAGAATATGAGAAGCACTTGGATTCTTAGAAACTGCATGCCTTAATGGGGTGCCTCTGATTTTAAGTTCTAAACAGCAACATCCAAATTAAATGTTTCAAATGTCATAATTGGTCTGCACCTTCATAAAACATGTGCCTAAACCTGGGGGAAAACATAATTTATCTCCACCTTTTCCTTTTATTTCAATTTTCAGTCTACCTTTTGTCCATTTGAACGAGACAATTTGATAGAAGACTGTTTTAATGAGAGCTGAGAGGGTTGAGGAAATTCTGCCTGGTTAGTTGGCTAACTTTTTGGAAAATAAATATATAAAAATCTGCAAGCATCGTAAGCCCGGGGATAACTTGATTAAGGTGAGTGGGGAAATTGAATCAAAGGGAAAATTCAGCAAGAAGTAGATAAAGCCCCAAATGACAGGAATGATAAGAGAAATGAAGTTAAAAACAAAAACAAAAATGGAAGAATATTTTTTCATACCTGGGAAGCAGCTGTTCCCACAGCTGCCTCATGTTAAGATGATCATATGAACAGTGCTTTCCCCCCCTAAAAAAATGTTTAGGCGTACTCTCATTTTCCTATTCATATTGAAATACTGCCCTTCAATAAGGCCGAACTTAGATTCACAAAATGTTTAGGGGTATGCGTCCCCCCAGAGAAAAGCACTGTATATGAAGATTAAAAAAACCCCAAAAGGCAATAGTACTGTTGCATGCCACCCCAATCTCCAAGCAGTATGAGATTCCAGGGGTTCCAAGCACACTTTACCAGCATCCATGTATCCTTTTGGAAATGAGGCTCAGTGGAGACTGTGGTGTCTTTATGATATATGGTATATTTACACACACACTCTCTCACACACACAACTTGATGGACGGATTCACAGCATAATCACTCCAGAGGGTCTTGTTTCTCCCATTGATGCAGCCTTCGATTCAAACAGACACCAGTCATTGTTCTCTGCCTGCTTCTTTTCTTCTCTGTCACATAACTCCTAACTCTAGTTCACATCGCAGCTACCTCTAACCTCTCTGCTGTAAACTCTGGCTTAATCTGTTGAGGGAAAGAGGCCTCAACCATTTGACGTCTCTCACTGAGTCTCTTTGATGCTTTGTTCTCTTAATGGCCCATCACCCAGGCTATCACCCCAACACAGGAAACTTAGCCTAGCTTAATCATCTTTTAATACTTGTTGATTCCAGGGGATTAGAAGTGTCTAGCACACAACTTAATACACCTGTTAAAAGTGCCCACCTTCAACACCCCCAAGCCTTATTTAAATTCTAATTCTAGCTGGATCCAGAGGTTGTGGTGGTTTGGCACCTACAAGCTCATAACAGTACTTTCCTATTTATGACCCCCAGCAACTGGCAATCAAAGCCACACTGCTCCTGATCCTGGAGGTCTCTGGTAGTCATTGATAGCCTAATTCTCAATAAGCCTCTCTAACATAAGCAGAGAGTGTTGGATCGGGCCAAAGGCCTGTCTAATCCAGGATCCCATTCTCACAGTGGCTAACAAACTGCCCATGGGCAGTCCTCAAGCAAGACCTGATTGAAGTAGGGCCACACCCACCCCACAATTCCTAGCAGCTAGCATACAGAAAAATACTTTCTTTATAATGTCTTGAATCCCCAACCATTCAACTTCATTGAACAATCCTGGGTTTTAATAAGAAGGAGGAAAAGTTCTATTTCTGATGTTAGCGGAGATGAAAACATTCCATAGGAACAAGAAGAAAGCAGTGTATGTATTTGAGAGCGCAAGTACAATAAGCTAGAAGCGTCTGAATTCAGCTTTACAGTAGGAGCTTTTTGGGGGAGGGGGGAGCCCAGTATGTGCGTTTTTTCTTTTGAAGGTACAAAATGTAACTTGTGTGGAGAAATAGCAAGTGTTCTCTATAAACGCCAATGCTAGAAAATTGCAGAGAAATGCAGCATCCCATAGTGATCACAAGAACTGTATCAGGAATTCAGTGAAGGGAACACCAGCATGAGAAGTATCATTTTGTCCATTTCATATAATGACTTCTTCTTTTTTGCCACGAGAGTGAAAAATTCACTTGCACTTAACTGTATTTCAGCAGCGATAACGGGACAGACTTTCATTTAGATCTCTCTCCAAAAGAAACTCTTCTGTGTGATAAAGGATGAACCCTGGGAACAGATGAACAAAAATACACTGATTCAAATACACACCAACACAGAAAGACCTTAAGACAAGCCTGGCATCTGCTACCAACCTGGCTTGAAGTGCAATGGCAAGAACGTTATCAGAGTTAGGTCTGTTAGAATTCCTGTTCTATGATTGCAGTCATGGGATTGTTGTCTATCACATGACGGTATATATTTTGACGCCACAGAGTGGGAAGTGACGGAGACAGGATGTTTGTGTTACTGTGTTCCGTGAAGTGGGACTATTGTCGTTTGTTCTTTTTCTCTTTGCTGTCTGATGCTAGAGAGAGAGGGAGCCATGTTGCAGTGCTCCGTGTGTGTTTGCGGGTGGCGCTGTGGGTAAAACCTCAGCGCCTAGGACTTGCCGATCGCATGGTCGGTGGTTCGAATCCCTGCGGCGGGGTGAGCTCCCGTCATTCGGTCCCAGCTCCTGCCCACCTAGCAGTTCGAAAGCACCCTTAAGTGCAAGTAGATAAATAGGTACCGCTTTATAGCAGGAAGGTAAACGGCGTTCCGTGTGCTGCTCTGGTGCCGGTTCGCCAGAGCAGCTTCGTCACACTGGCCAGGTGACCAGGAAGTGTCTGCAGACAGCGCTGGCTCCCGGCCTCTAGAGTGAGATGAGCGCACAACCCTAGAGTCTGTCAAAACTGGCCCGTACAGGCAGGGGTACCTTTACCTTTACCTTAAAGTAGATTAGCCAAAATGCTGAGTTGCTGAGGTCTGTTACGGAAGCTGCGAAGACTCTGCGGATCCCTAAGTGTGCCAGTGTCTGTTGGCATTGGTCGCTGTGATGTTTGGGCTGAAGAAAGCTTATGAAGTTCCTGAACAATCGACCAGGAGGGAGGGAACATGCCAATCAGGCATGTGTCTCTGCCAGGTTCCTACTAGAGTGTAGGATGAACTTCTGACAAGGTCTGGGTCCCAACAAAACCCTGTGCTACCCTGCCAGACCTCCAGGCAGCAGAGTCACTGCTGCTTACTGGGAGGGTGAAGGTGGCGGGAAGGTCAGGAGCAATGGATTGGCTCGGCTGGCACATTCTGACCTCCCTATCACTTTGTCCCTCCCATTCTCCTCTCAGCAAGTAGCAGCGCCCTACTTGTTGGGTGGGTGGGGGGTCAGAATAGTGCCACCCCACCACAGATATTGGTCAATAGCTATCTCAGGAATATGATCTCAAAGGCTGTGACTTCAGACCCTTGTGGGTAACAGGAGAGGATATATTGATTCATATTATCCTTCCTAACTCACGCTAGCAAGTTTCTTTATACAGCAGAGTACATTCTCCCTTTTTCACAGCAGAAAGCTGGTTGCAGACTCATGTGAGTCTCTTAAGATAATAAGCAATTCAATCTGGCTTGCCCAGACTGAGATATGTTCTATTATTCCTGGAAAGACCCCTTTGATCCCTCCTAAAAGAATAAAGACACAACAGTCTTATTCATAAGTAACAAAAAGTAGTCTTACTCACGATCAGGCAGGGCACAGTGTGATCCCTGAAGTCAGGTTTTAGTTACAAATATGTACAAACAGGACATTCTATACAAGATCTCAAAGTAGCTGTTTTACTACAAAGGAATTTCAGAAATAGACTGGAAAGAGAAGCTGCTGAATTGCAACTCATTACCAAACTTAAAACCCTGGAGAGACCTGGCCTGAACAGAGACATTGGATTCTTATCTCATTATACATGACTAAGCCATTTCTCACCTTCTCACCCCTTGCCTTTTCCTGTAAGACCTATTACAGTCGTTAAGAGTCGTCAACAGGCTCATCTCAGCTATCTGCCAATCTCCCATTCCCACCACCCTTCTGAGTAATACCCCTCCCCACCTTCTCACTATATAGAAGGATCTGGCAACTTCTGTTTCAGTGTATCTGAAGAAGTGTGCATGCACACGAAAGCTCATACCAAGAACTAACTTAGTTGGTCTTTAAGGTGCTACTGGAAGGAATTTTTTTATTTTGACTATGGCAGACCAACACGGCTACCTATCTGTAACAGGTTTACCCCATATGGGAGATAATCTAGTGCAGTCCAGGTGAAGCAGGGAGCAGGCAGGATGAAAAAGAAGGGAGGAGGTTACACAACTTGGCCTTTTACCAGGTCTGAAAAGGTCACGCCACCTACTAGTGGTAGTGGCGCCCTCCCTGTGGAACGCCCTCCCACCAGATGTCAAAGAGAACAACAACTACCAGACTTTTAGAAGACATCTGAAGGCAGCCCTGTTTAGGGAAGCTTTTAATGTTTGATGTATCATAGTATTTTAATATTCTTTTGGAAGCCGCCCAGAGTGGCTGGGGAAACCCAGCCAGATGGGCGGGGTATAAATAATAAATTATTATTATTATTATTATTATTATTATTATTATTATTAGTCACATGCAAAAGGAAGGATGCTCCAGCCAGGTGTAATAGGAAGTTCAATTGGCTGGACCAACATTTCCCATGCATGGTCACTCTAGGTAAACAGGAAATCCTCAGCTCCAGAGGATTACACCCCACAACCCTGATACAGCTTCTGGATTAGTCCAATAATAAAGTCAAGCATTTGTAAGCACATTTTTGCCGTAAATTTCTACCAATCAAGATTACTTCTGCATTAAGCACATTGCAAAATGGTAGGGAGGGGGAAAGCATAAGTGCTGTTTCTCCCTCAAAGATACAAATAGGAGACATTTGGATTGAGTGATACACAGCTAATAAGCACCAAGTGAAATATCAAGGGAAACCAATGAGGGCAAGAAGATGCTTGCTGGAAGGACTGCAGATCTTCTAGATGAGCATATAACATACACAGGTGGGGAGATTAAATGATAAAAAGCCAGCGGCTGTGACAAGAGATACCCTAGAGAGAAAAGGAGTCTGAAGGGAGAAAGTTTCAACGCTTTCCCCTCAGCAGGGAAGTGGCAAAATCTGACAACGATAAGGAGGATAATGGAGCTAATTTAGATTAATGTAACCAGTTGATAAAGGTGGATGATCTTTCTTACACTGACTGTGAAACAAGAGCTATGAATTTTGAGAAGCTCTTTAATGGGGGTGAACATCCAATAATGCATTTCTTGATTTGTCATGCAGCTGCTGAGGAAGCATGGCTGTTTTCTGATTAATTTTGAAGGGGGGGGGGAGAGAAAGATTATATATCTGTCAATACTGCACAGTCCTCATTTGTTCTAAATATACAGCAGAGCCATAACAATAATTAGACCGAGGTAAATTTGATTTACCAGAGTCATATTTTATTGCAGAACTCATCAAGTGACAAATGTAACAAAACTGCAGAGGTTGTAGGATGTTTCAGCACAGCTGTGTATGGGAAATTATTGGAGGGGAAAAATGATTATACAGACCCTGGGGTAACTGGCTGCATTTGAAGACTGATTAGGTTGGCAAAAGTTTGTAAGGCTTTAAAACATTTTTTTTCTGAATTCTGCAGTGAGGAGAACTATGATCTTGAGAGTCTTTTCTTTATATACATGATGTAATGTGTGCAGTCTTGGTCCTAACCTCTGGTTTTTAGTTTGCGGGCCAGGAAATTATGCAGGAAATCCATTACAGCCTACAGAAATGATACAGATATCCAAGAATTGGCTTAACTTAAAAGTTATCATTTGAAAAGGAAGAAGCCGACATCATCACCCAGTGTCTGGGATTAGGGTTGCCACTAGAATTATAAACGTGTCAGACATGCAGCAAATCTGATTCAATTTGACAAGCAAAATAGATAGGGTAGTAGACTGTTGGGAACCTCAGGTGAAATACACACACAGTGGAAGTTACCCCCAGTACTAGTCAGAGAAAGGTTCAGATAGTTTAGTGCTGCAGAAGACAAGGCTCAGTAACACCGTTCTGGACATAACTATGTACAGCTTGTAGACGTTTGCAGATACAGATGTATATGGATACACACAAGTACAAAATATCTCTGTTGCTCTAAACAAGTCCAGCAGTTCAAGATGTAACACTACACAAGTAACACCAACAGATTGACAACTCATAGACTAAGTGAGCTGACATACATTAATAGTAGACATAGTCGGGGCACTTGGCTGTTGCCATAGCAACTGGCTTGGCTGACCTGATACCTGCGATTAGCTCATCCATAGGGTGATTTACACCCATGAAGAAATTTAACTCCTTCTCATGTCCAGTTATTCCAACATAAAAGTGGTCACCTCAACATTCATTTTTTTAAAAAAAAAGTCTACTTCCGATTGCACAAATTACTATGCTACTTTGTTTCTGAGTTGGTGCAAAAATATGCATGTAGATAGTAATGCTCTGGAAAATGTTGCAATTCCAACAGGAATTCTTCTAACTTCCCTTGAAATTCTGCTGGAATCAACAGAGCTGTACAGTAACAATAACAAGGGAGAGCCATCAAACCATAAGATGAACTCTGCTGGATCCGTCCAGTGGCCCATTTAATCCAACATTCTGTTCTCACAGTGGCCAACCAGATGCTTATGAGAAGCCTGAAAGCAGGACTTGAACTCAGCAGCACTCTCCTCAAGTGTGATTCCAAGGTATTGGCATTCAGAAGCAATACTGCCTCTGGCAGTAGAGACAGAACATAGACATAGTGCCTAGCTGCCAGTAATAGTTTTATCCTACATGAGATTGTCAAAACCCTCTTTTAAAGTCATCCAAGAGGGACGCGGGTGGCACTGTGGGTTAAACCACAGAGCCTAGGGCTTGCCGATCCGAAGGTCGGCAGTTCGAATCCCCACGACGGGGTGAGCTCCCGTTGCTCGGTCCCTACTCCTGCCAACCTAGCAGTTCAAAAGCACACCAGTGCAAGTAGATGAATAGGTACCGCTCCGGCGGGAAGGTAAACGGCGTTTCTGTGCACTGCTCTGATTCACCAGAAGCAGCTTAGTCATGCTGGCCACATGACCCGGAAGCTGTACGCTGGCTCCCTCGGCCAATAAAGCGAGATGAGCACTGCAACCCCAGAGTCAGTCACAACTGGACCTAATGGTCAGGGGTCCCTGTACCTTTTTTAAATTGGTGGCTGTCACTACTTCTATCAGGCTGATGCATATAAGTCATGATTTATTGACCACAGTTTTAGCAGCCAAATGTAAACTAATCACTGGCCCGCATTCCCACCATCTGTTAAACAGTAGATTTCAGTGTTCCGGGAAAGGTTGAAATCGTTCAAATCTGGGGATCCTCAGTGAGAAAACTCAATGCCCCTGAAATACAACTTGCCCACCATTACCAATCCTCCTCAGCATTGTGGTGTCCTGATTCATGGCGATGCCCACCACCACAGACTGGCTATGGCCCAAGTAAGGAGGAGATCAGCAGCTGCAGCAGTTCCAAGCAGACAAGAAGGTGAGGCAAAGTAGGATCAGCACCTTTGAAAGAGACCTAGGGGTTGCTTTCTGGACCATGGTTAGTGATCCTGTAGCTGAGGCAGAACACATATGTCGTCTCAGCACTGTTCTAGAAGAAGAATTTTGATTTGATATCTCACTTTATCACTACCCTAAGGAGTCTCAAAGCGGCTAACATTCTCCTTTCTCTTCCTCCCCCACAGCAAACACTCTGTGAGGTGAGTGAGGCTGAGAGACTTCAGAGAAGTGTGACTGGCCCAAGGTCACCCAGCAGCTGCATGTGGAGGAGCAGGGAAGCGAACCTGGTTCACCAGATTACGAGACTACCACTCTTAACCACTACACCACACTGGCTCTAGAGCAACTGACAGAGCTTGATAACCTGGTCTAGGTATTCATTGAATCCTGCATCTGGCCATTTAAAGGACTGCCTCCCTTGGCAGCCACTGGATTATTTTAGGCCAGAGTTTTTAAGCTTTGAGGATATCTCCTCAGGACTCTGATTCTCTGTGGAGTCTGTAGAGCAATTGTCAGGGTCTGGAAGAAGAGGTATCTCCTCAGGGTTCGGGGCAGAGATGCAAGCTGTTGTGAATTTGGCTCTACATGGTGTGGACCAGGGAATGGATTGATCTCATTCTCAGGACCACTGTTGGCAGATAACTCTGCCTCCAAATATCTTTGTTCCGGAGTCACAAGAAACATAGGGAAATGTTAATAATATTTTAAGCTATACTTGCCATTTGATCATCGCAGTTCCATGTTTTTCACACTAGAACATCATTTTTGTATATTTATTTATCAACCTTATAACCTTTTCTCTGGATGGTGAGGCTTAAAGTGATAGAAATTAGCGTGCAACATTATATATATTTATGGTTTGTGTTTTTGAGACAGCCGTAAGCATTCTGCTGAATAATGGAAAGCAAATACTAACAAAATTGCTGAAAAGTAATTCCTGAGCCTTTCTTTTGTGGATGATCTCTTAGAAAATTCTTCCAACAATCTCATTATTTTGGGTGTCAGCTCTTGAAAGTAAAATGCATAGACTAAATCGTTATTCTCAAGAATGCTTAATGATTTTTTTTCCTGAACAGTGAACAAGCACACGTATCACCTTCTGATTAATATCCCCAAATATTTGCGCCTTGTGAGCAAAATCTACCTCTTCTCTAAATAGTAAAATATGCTTTGTAAGGCTTGAATAACATTTTAGCTGGCAAATATCAGTTCTTCAAGAAATTATGAAGCGACTCCAGTTTCAAACAGATGTTTTCAAGTATTGACTGCATTGGACAAGAGAGCCAACGCAACCCTAGGCATGTCTACTCAGAAGTAAGACCTATTGAATTCCATGGACCTTACTTCCATGTACATATGTATAGGACTGCAGCCTCAGGCAAACATAAGTACTTTGAAGTCTCTGTGAGTTCAGTGGGAGATATGTAAACTCCTACTTAACTCTGCTGAATTTTAAGCATATTTATCAGGATTGTGCCCTTGATTTTCAAATTTTTGCTTGCATTATTGCATGTGTTTAATTCCAACATAAATGTACAGAGGTACGTGTGCATTGAAATATTTTGTCAGTTGCATTTGCATTCCCTCCAATATTTTACAAATGAAAATCGGGGCATCATTGTGTATTTGTAATAATTCTATTCTCAGCAGCAACAAAAAAAATGTCTGCCTGAGAACCTACAGTACACTCCCACTTTTACCTATCACGGAAGGTTATTGGACTGCTGTTCACTCATTGCAAAGTAGCCTGCCCTGCAATAACTTCACACATTTGTTTGTTTGTTTTAACCTTATTGTAATGGCTCTTGCACTAGTTGTAGATCAATTGCAACTCAGATATTTTCAGCAATATTTTCTAAAGACAGTTATGGAAAAGAAGCTGCACCCTCACATTTTGTATCCTTATGCAGACATGGATGTGTGAAATACACATTTTTTAAGGGTTCCAATATCTTTCAACATGACAAAATAGAGACAACAATTTCCTGAGAACAGATAAATTAAAATATGGATTGCATATACAGTATTTCCTCTTATTATAAAATTTTTTTCCTTAATTGTTTTGTTTAATTCAAAACCTGTTCCAAGTGGCTTTCAAACAAAGAGTATATATATATATATATATTCAAGTATATAACAGATCCACAGAGTCAAAAACAACTTAGGAACTCCATTAACTGAGTACATTTCTGGTCTCCATCCACTTAAAAAATAGTTAGGAAAGGCCACTTGAAACAAATGAGTTTTAAGGTCTTCAAAAAAGGTGAAAGTGTCACCACACACCACAGCTCTACCGGGAGGGAACTGTACAAGTATGGAAGCATTCCATAATAAACCCTCTGTCTTGTGGTCACCTATCTCACAATCTATGAGGTGGGCACACCAAGAATGCCTCCATTCAGAGGCGTAGGAAGGTGGTACCCTGTCCAGAAAATTTCTTGTGTCCCCCCACCATTGATGATGATGATGATGATGATTATTATTATTATTATTATTTTGCCTGCAACAATAGATTTACATTATTTCATATTTTCTTACAAAGGAATGTTGATTATGGGCCTCTGAATAACAAGGAGGCGACTGTGGACAGATACTTAAATCTACAGGATGGATTGTGTTTTGGCTCCATGGAATTGAAATTTCAGCTTTCACGACATATGAAAACGGCCAAGTAAACAGTTATTTTCATGGAGGAGGGTCAAGATATTAACAGATATGCATGAAATTTCAGATATAGCTATATAATCCCTAGTGTAGTAAAATAAGACCTTTGAGCAGGCATTTTCAAAAAAAAGTTTTTTATGAACCGCCCTAGTAGGGCAGTAATTGTTCCTTTTTGACACCCCCCTCCATGATGGAACCAGGGGCGACCCGCCCCTGCCCCCTTCCTATGCCACTGCCTCCGTTAGATCTCAGTTATGTGGGCAGGATGACATAGTTGCAGGTGTTGCATCAGATATCTCAGGCCTAAACAGTTTAGGGGCTTAAAGGTTAGAGCCAGAACTTTAAATTGGATCTGTAAATGTACTGTAGCTGGTATAATACAAGAGTTATTGAAGGTGACCACTGAACACCAGTCAGATGCATTTTGAACTATTTCTGGACCATCTTTACTGGCAGCCCCACATAGTCCACATTACAGTAGTCTAGTCTGATTGTGGATCAAATTTGGTTTCCTGGGAAAGCAGAACTGGACCAATAACTGGGGTGCATCAACCTGGAAAACAATACAAAAATGGGAAGAGTAAAGATGGGAAGGCCTTGTTTTCCACCCCAAATCCTTTCCATCAAATATTATTAGCCAAGGCAGAATTAATCAGGAACCCGAATGAAGCTTATGGAGTAACACAAAGCAAGTGACAAAGTTAATTCATATTTAAGTGTGAGCTGCAAAGAACATCAATAAATGTTGAAAGCACCAAACCAGCTCTTGCTTGCCCCTATAACTACAAGGTTAAACACTTCTGTTTTCTCACTCAGTAATTTCATCAGCATGTCTCTTCCTTGCCTATGAGAGCTGACATTATGCTACTCAGTGCCACCCTGAAAATATTCACCAAACGAACAAAATGCCAAAGCAAGTAACACCCAAACGAACTCTTCCATATGGTCCCTTTATTTTGCCCTGTTTTATTTCACATACACTTGTACATATCAAGGTTTGCATCCCAAAATAAAGTAACATAACCACATTTTGTGAAGCCCGAGATGATTTCCTTCTGTGCAGTCACATTGTGACTGATGGCAAAAGAGTAAGGGATAGAGCAGAACTTGCAAAGGTTTGGATAAATTTCAGATTTCCTGTGGGAGTGAAATGGGAGATAAAAATTCACTTAGCCCCTTTGTCTTTCTCCTGCTGGTACTGTTCTGCAGTGGCTGTGGCGGCGGCAAATTTCCTTCTGGCAGTGTTGTGCTCTTGCTGGTAGCTGCCATTTTATTTAATGCCTTTCTAACCCTCACCTTCATCTGTTAGCTTTAGGAACCTCACTGTGTGTCTCCTCTCCACCTCCATTATCAGAGCAGTGTGGGAAGACGTGCAATGGATTTTGACAGGTTGGTCACATTAAAATGATACCACATGATTAACAGGTGGGTTCCACACCTACCTGTCAATGTTGGTCTGTGGGGTAAAGGTAAAGGTAAAGTGACCCCTGACCATTAGGTCCAGTCATGTCCGACTCTGGGATTGCGGCGCTCATCTCATTTTACTAGCCGAGGAGCCGGCGTACAGCTTCCGGGTCATGTGCCCAGCATGACTAAGCTGCTTCTGACGAAACGCCGTTTACCTTCCTGCTGGAGCAGTACCTATTTATCTACTTGCACTTTGACGTGCTTTCAAACTCCCTGGTCTGTGGGGTACAGCCATATAAAGATCTGGCCCTTGGAGTCAAAAGGTTTTCCATCTTTGAAGTGACATGTTTCATAGGGGTGTTCTAGGGGAACCAACAGATGTTCTTTCCTTCGTGATGCATTTGAGAATGATGGTACCTGATGGCATACCATTATTTGGATGGACATAATGAATGAAACCAAACAGTAGCCACCAGCTGCCACTTTTAAGAAACAGCACCATGTGACCAGGGGTAAGACTTCTTCACAACAGTAATCTCCCTCCACCCAACACAGAAAATTGCATAAGTGACCCTTGATTTTTCCACCTGCAAGCAGGGTGGTGAGATGTGTCTCTTTCAGCTCTGTTCTAGTTACTGATTATGACCTTGCTACTCCATACAGTCTTAGATTGCGCTGGTTATTTAAATCCATCTTGCACTGGCTTCAGGCCTGGCTATGGGATTGAAGAAGTCTTGACTACTTTGGTGAATGATTTACTTTGTAGAATGGATGGGGGAGTCCTACCCTATTCACTCTCCTGAAGTCCTCAATGGCTTTCAATATTATTGTGCTTATGATTAGAACTATGTTGTTGCTGTTGCCATTTCTCTCAATTTGCTAGTTATTCTAGGCTAGTTTTCCCCCTCAGTATTATTATTGGCAATGTGTTTGGCAAAGGCCAGTGGGTCTGCTTCTGGCTCTTGGTTGGTCACTTACTATGATTCTCATATTTGTTTCCCTTAAGTTTTATTGCAGAATGGCACCCAAAAAAGAGCATTAGACAAATTTATGGAGGCGGAGGCTATTGATGGTTACGAGCCACAATGCCTATGCCGTGCCTTTACAATTGAAGACAATAATACTTCTGGAAACCATAAGATGGGTGGGTGTTTGATTTTCGTTGTTGTGTATACTGTGTATATACGGACAATGACAATAAATTTATCTAAATCTAAATCTAAATCTAAAGAAGACCGAGTGCTCTTGCGCTCAAATCCTGCTTGCAGGTTTCCCACAGGCGTCTGATTGGCCCCTGTAATAACAGGAAGATGGACTAGAAGAGCCACTGGCCTGATCCAGCAAGCTCTTCTTATATTCTTGTGTGAAGATGCCTCACAATAACAGTCCACATCCGCTCATAGGAAAGTAATAGTTGTTTTGCTGTATCAGGCCCAGGTTCATGTGGGATTCTGCTTCTAATGCCTTCCTTCCACACAGTGGCGTAGGAAGGGGGATACGGTGGGTGTGGTGTCATCACTGAGGGGGGTGACAAAATGGCAAAAATATGTGTTTTTGAAAAAATAACTCCCGCACATACTGCACACCCCTTCCTACATCACTGCAGGAGAGCCAGTGTGGTGTAATGGTTAAGAGCGGTAGACTCGTAATCTGGTGAACAGGGTTCACGTCTCCCCTTCTCCACATGCAGCTGCTGGGTGACCTTGGGCTAGTCACACTTCTCTGAAGTCTCTCAGCCCCACCCACCTCACAGAGTGTTTGTTGTGGGGGAGGAAGGGAAAGGAGATTGTTAGCCGCTTTGAGACTCCTTCGGGTAGTGATCAAATCCAAACTCTTCTTCTTCTTCCCTCGAGTAATTTCCAGAAACCGGAAGCATTGCTGCCTCCAGTTTTGCAGGCAGAGCGCAGCCTTTATGGTTAGTAGCCTTCAACAGCCCTCTCCTCCATGAATCTGCCTAATCCAGAGGTGTAGCTAGGTGAGGTGGGGGGGCACTGGGCATCACACTATGGGGCCTGCTGCATTCCTGAGCCACGCGTCTCTCCTGAGAGGGCGGCGGGCGGACTGCCTGCAAGCTCCGTGTTGCTTTTTCGAGCAGCACGGGGTTTGCGTATGCCCACCGCCTCAGCCACCCTACAGCTGAAGGGGAGGCTGCGGAGAGGCTCCACGCAGCACGCAGCAATATTTGGATAGCTGTTCCTCTTTGGAGGTATACTGAGTCTTAATGGTTCTCCATTATCTTCTCCCATGAATTTCTCTAATCTTTTAAAAAATGCCATCTGAGCTAGTAGCCATCGGCACTTGTGAAGCCAAAACTTTTGTGCGATATATTGACCGTTGCCTTCTTAACTAAGCTCAATAGCATTGAACAATATAGCACACAAATGTAGCTGCTTCGGCTTGGCTTGCAAAAATAAAATAAAAAATGTGCTCACTAAATAAATAACTCTGATCAGCTATATGAAATATAGCACAGCTAATGGCATTTGTTATAATTGCTTTGCTGTAATTCTATTCAATTCATGCTTACTATATGGAAAGCTTGCAAATTTAAAGCTATTATCCAGCCCCTTATGGGAAACATTGAACTTGATCCCTCTCTGTTTCAAAGCACTTTGGGGAGTTTATACGTATGAGCCTTTATTTATCAAGAGTAATTTCTTAAGCAGCAATGGCTGAGTGGTAGCATATGTATGTATCAGGGCCCTTATGATATAAAATTTATTTAGGGTCAGATTTCTAGAGCATGTAATCTCCCCAGTCCATGCAGCTATACTTGTTGACCATACTATTTCTGCAAGTGAAATCTGGGACCTGGTAGTTAGGTGAAGGAAATCACTGTGACTCTCCAAAAGAGACCATGCGTCCTATTTTGCAGATAACATATGAAGGGCTGTCATAGGACAGTCCTCTGTTTGAAGAAGCCCACCAATTGTAAGTTCAGTTTAAATATGAACTGGGGAGAAGACAGTGTGTTCTCCTTACTAATCAAGATTCCATTGGCCTCACTCTGAATGGAGGGAGGAAAGAAAGAAAGAGAGAATCATCATCCTGTTACCAAGGTAACATGGCCAATGCTCCCTCTCTTAACGCACAGCACTGGTGTGCAAAGAAAAGCAAGGATAGCTTTGGTAGACAGGGAATTTCAGCTCAGATGCTTCAAAAACGGTCCAGTCCATTTCCTCACCTTGTAAACTTTCATACCCTTCCTCCCTTAAAAATGGTTGTCAGAAGGAATTGCTTCTGGGGGAGCACCAGACTCAGCATTAGTATTTATGTTTAATGACAGTATTTCACAACACTGGTAGTTGATCTGTTGCCGCTGAGGCATCAAATTTGAGAGATGAAAAAGAGAGAGCAAGTGAAACAGAAAGAAATGCGATTTTAGCAAAAGATAGATAAGAAAGAATCAAGTTCAACGAGAGACTTAATTGCTGAAAATGAATGACACATGAAGGCTGGGCCAAAACTCTACAGCCTGTTTTCTGAAAACTATTTACTATTTTTCCTGCTGTGAAAATGGGGCCAATTCTCTCTCTCTCTCTGTTTGCTAACCATATTCAAGGGCAGCCCTGCATACAGTGCAATGCAGTAATCAAATCTAGAAGTTACATTGCATGGCAGTGAACCACTGAATGAGGAGTCACCGTCAATATGAGCTGCCCAACAAGTGTTCTTGCATAATACACCTTTGCCAAAAAATGTACATGCAGCAGGAGGCAGAAGCCAACCGTAGCCCCACACCAAGTGTACCTGCTCCACACTTTTTCAAGCATATATTGCATCCACATGTTGTATCTTTTAGATACAGTATACACTTCAAATATCTCAGGCACTCACTTGAAAATGAACATGTGGGAAATGGTCCTGAGCATATATTGTAAATAAATTAACCCCTCAGATAGAAGGCCAAACACCAATAATAAACCTTTGTACCTTGCATGAAACTGTCTGCAATTCAAAGCAATACCCTAAAGGTGTGAGTGCCGAGATCTCATTATATGGCTTGTCTTCAATCTATATGAGTTCACTGCATAAAACTGTGCATATCAAAAGACCCCCAGTGATGGAAATATGTCCATTAACAGCACAGCGATCATATTGTAATAATTTTTAAAGCACTAAATCCCTGGGACGATTGCAGAGAAGTTGTGTCAGCTGCTTTATAATTCAAAAGGGTCAGAGCATCCTCCACTTACATTTACTCTCCTAATTTGTGCTTAATTAATCACCCATCTGTTAATGCATTCTCGGCCTCACACCTGCAGGCGTTGTTTGTCTACAGTTTTGCCTTATGAAAGCATAAGGCAATACATTATTATTAGTTTAATCGTTGCAACAGATTATTCAGGCATCCTTAAGAGCATCAGCTGGCTCTGCGTCTTCTCTTAATTATGCTGGCTCTCAGAAGCACCAATGATGGTTTCTCTGTGACTTTAGATGACTTCAAGGAAGCGCTTGACATATTGAAAGGGAGAAATTGCACTTTCTTCCTCCACTAATATGGAAGAGTTCCAGGGGTAGTTAAGGTGATCAGAGTGCTTTATGGCACCTTTAAGAGCTCAGTGCTCATTGAGGGCTGCCAATCTGGATAATTCAATGTGACTAGCAGGGTGTCACAAAGAAACATCCCGTCCTGATTTCTCTTTGTCATTGTCATGTAGATGGAACTCAGGAAGGAACTTGAGATTCATTATTCAGCCCAAGCAAGTCCCACAGGCATCATAGCAAAGTCTTACACAATTGAAGTTTGCTGTTTCAACTGCTTTTCCAAAGGACACCTCCAGCCGGGCACAGCAATTTTCAAATACTTAATGGAAACTCAGCACAGAGAAGTACCTCAGCCTGCATGCTTTGATGGACAAGCGTCATTGGAAATGGCAACACAGATGTCTCCTTCGAAGGGTGAATACGATCTGCACTTCCGTTTTAGGTTGCTTCTGATCAATGGATGCTGCTAAGTCATTTCTGTTTACTTTTGCTTGAACGACTGTGCTGAAGTAGTGAAACCAGTCCTTTTCAGCGGTGACATCAAGATGGGCTGGGGGTAAAAATGGGATGTTGCCAGAATCAGAAAAATGGGCCCCGTTTTGCACTGGAAAACATGCAATGGCTGGTGTGAGTGGCTTTAGTTTTATGGAGTATCTAAATGAAAAGAGCTGTTCTATTGACAGGCTTGTCATAAAATTTATCCACTAGTGAGGTACCCACCAAGTGGAGAAACTGGGTATGGAAAACGAATGCTAAGCATCACCAAGGGCCATTCCCAAAGTGATTGAGCTTCTTTTAGGTGATCTGCCATTGTTGTTGTGCCCCCCCCCGGAAATCATTGGGGGGGGGAGTGTGTGTTGTGCTGGGTGTGTGTGTTGAACCTCAGTTTATTGGGTACTTTCAATGCTTATCAATTAAATAGGTACAATACTAAGGCTACACATTTATTATACATAAATCAGGACAAAGAAAACATGGCATCTTTCCTTGCCGTCTTCTTGGAGAGAGACTGAAAACAAAAGCAATACAGAGTAGAAGTTCCACTCATGGCAGCAATCTTTGCTGGAATGTAAACAGACATGTGACATGTAACAATCCACATATCTGCAACAAAAGGTGGAATAGAATTCCCAACAGTTACCCCCTTGACTACGCCCATGTCCCAAACTGGTAACTTCAATACACCGTGATGCATACACAGGACTTAACTTCCTCAACTGTTTTTTTTCTACTGGGCAGAGGGAGATGGAAAAAATAATTTGCCCCCATCTGCTAGGCAAGAGGATTCAGGCTTCCTCTTCTGAGTGTTTGAACACCAAGTGCTTGGGAGAGGAACTTGGAGTAGGGGTGGAAAGACTCCCATCCCAATTGGACTCAGGACCTCTGAATGTGCTGGTTTTGATTCCCAATCAGGTTCAGATGAACTCACACCATCCCTATTTTGGGATAAGTGATCCCTATGTAACCTATCCTGGATAATTAGGCATAAGCTATCTTGCATCCTTTTCGTTTCTAGGTAAACTCTCTGTTCAGCAAAATAACTTTGCACGCTTGCCAATTAGAGCACAGTACTCTCTCTTCATTTGATTTTGATTTAATATTTGTATGCTGCTTTTCCAATATCAACGATGAGCTCAAAGCATATCACGGCAATAACAAAGCAAAACAATAGAAAAAGAAGATTTCAATCAATGGAATCACATCATAAAACACAATAACACACCAATAAGTAGAAAACCAACAACTGTGTGTTGTTGTTTTGTAAGAATATAGTTCAATGCAAATCCATAGTAATGCAAAAATAATTAACCAGAAATGGCTGCTGAGACGCAGCCCAATTCCAGTTGACATAATGTATTTGGGAAGGCGATTTCTCACCCGGTACAATGGTGAAGTCCCAGATTTCTTTTGAGAATTTCACCCAGAAAGGCTGGTCTGGTCAGCTGGTCTCCTTTAGCCCTGGGCGTAAAACATCTCCTTTCAAACAACACATGCAAACAGGAAATGTTAGAAGGAGGGACTTGGTTTAAAAGTTACAAAAATGGCTAGGCTGTAGTTTTCAGCTGCCCAGAATGTCTCAAGGACTCAACACTTTGTGAAAATAATTTCAGTCACTTATTAGCACCTCGCTGAGATTTCTACAAGCTGATTTCAAATATGTCTCTTGACACAATGGAGAAATGTTGGACTACATTTTTCTACTATGAAATGTGTTTCAGCAGATGGATATCTCAACATGATCTTGAAAGGTTAAATAGTTTTCCCTTAGAGTATTCCAATTTTCATATAGATTACATTACCGGGGCATTAACCCTATCTTTCTAGATCTCTGAGACCCCATTAGCTGAATTAGTTGACATTCTAGTAGTTTTTCAAAGTAAGCCAAGGAATCTATGAATGTCACTATTTCTTGAGATAAGGACTGGTTACATTTCTATGTTAGCAGAGAGCTACAAATGATATTATCATGGGAGATACAGTATGTCAACCTATCTTTTCCAAGGCTAATGAGTACAAAAAATATGACATAAATGTTTTAGCACAGCATTGTTGTGCCAGAAAGGAACAAATACCCTCTGCTGTTTCAGGAAATGTTATCAAAGAATAATAAGCTGAATCAGATATTTTCTAAGTTGTCCGAAAGCATCAGTTAAACCTCCACAATAAACTGTTTTGTCACAGGATATAAAAAATATCAATCACTAATAGTCACTTAAAATCCAAGAGTCACCACTAGGGATATCAGAGAATTGATGAAAGCAGGAAGAGAAATTGCGGGCTAAACCCTTTTTGTGGTGCCTACCCCTTTACCCCAAATGATGAGACAAGAGACCAGAGTATGGGTTCAAATTGTCCACAACTTTATTGAGCTTCAGAAGTGGGAAACTTGGCACAGGCCTTGGCAGGTAACCACTCAGCCTGCCTGGCTGAGGATATGCAGGCAGATGAGGTCCAGTGAGAGGGGACTGCAAAGCGCAGACTTACACAGCATGCCCTTCCACTGACCTCGTCCTGGGAGTTTGACCTACATGCTGCCACTCTAGGGCCAGGGACTCCCAGTTTTTGCCCTTTAACGGGCCCTGCAAGCACCACTGCTTGGGGAGGGAGCATGAATGCACCCCCCCGACTTGATGTTAGACTAAAGGATACCTTGCCAAGGCTCAAAACCGCCAAAGTTGTGACGAAATGCTATGGGGAAGGTGAAACTTGCCAATGCAGGGAAAACTCCTTCCCGGTTCTGAATAGAACAACCATCTTACGACCGAAGCAGCGCCCACTGACCTGGAACGCAAAATATTAGCCTGTAAAGAAAAGTATCATTAACTTGAAGACGGCTGACCTAGGATGAAATTATGGAGGCAAGAAATTATTAATTTAAGGGAAGGTGGGTGGGTGATCCTGGAAGGAAGAACACCAAAGGAGGCTTGGACAACGGCCTCCTTTCTTTGACCTTAGCCCCACCCCCGGCTGGCAGTCTATTGTCTTCCCTGGCCGAGGGTCAAAGGCTGGCCCAAGCAGGGGGGTGGCACCTGCCCAGGTGAGCCCCGCTCAGTGCCGCAAACCCCGCCCACCTGTGGGGAAGGGAAGACGGAAATTACTGATTTCTGCTTTTCCACCCCATGTCTGGAAGGGAACTCTGTCTAGTGGATATGGTGCTATTTGCTGTTGCTGTTGCCTTCTGTCTGTATAGAATATGCCTCCCTGTATAGATTATAACCCCCCTGCAATTTGCATTGCATTTCCTTCGCATTGACATGAATGAGGCGGATAATGTAATAACAACGTGATTTATGTAATGAATTATGCAAATTGCAAAAGTTACAAAAGTCTGCCACAAAGGACAGCAAGACAATAACTTAGGTTTTGCCGAAGAAGACAAGCTTCGGCAGAAGAGAAATAGCACTGTATGAGATGAATACAGACTGGAATGGAGAGCAATATAAACTGAAATAAACTAAAACGGACATATTTCTCCATCCTATGTCCACTATGACAACTTTCCATTCACACTTTTCTATTTAATGGAAATATATGCCTACTGGGTGCATTTAAGAGAAGCAAAGCCTGGGTCTCTAAAGCATAAACCTTCCCTCACTATCTCCATCCAAATCATGACATAATCCAAATCATGACATAATAAGCATTTCAGATAAAGATTTCTGCTCTTTTAAAAATAAGTATTCCATTCTATGAATACAATGCAGATTTAATCATTTGATTTAATATAGCTGGAACTAAATGAATTCTGTAAAGCAATCCAATCATATCACTTCTTGCCTAAGATTATCTCTGATTGTGGGAAAGATTATTTTTCTCCTGATCTGAGCACATTTCTAGGCTTGATACAGAAGCGTGAATGGTATACAGCGAAGGGTGATAACTCATTGGTAAAGCAGATGCTTTGCATATAGCAGGTTCTGGATTCAACCATTTATTTCATTTTTATCCTGCCTTTCATCCAGTAAGCTTTAGGAGGCAGATACGGTTCGCAAGCAACTCTATTCTTAAAACAAAAAAGCTGAGAGGAATAGGGATGGACTCTAGGCTACCCAGTGAACTTCATTGCTGAGTAGAGACTTGAATTTTCCTAGCCTGACCACTGCACAACACTGCCTTAGGGCTTATCCACACTTCCTATTGTCCCGCTGTTTCACCCTGGGGAAAGCCACTCCTTAGTGCACAACTGGAACAAACAGCAATTTGATGATTGCTCCAATCTGAATTGATGATTGCTCCAATTTAACACTAAAGAGCAGGTCAAGTGGAAAACCAATCGGATCCATGTTTTCTAAGCATGGGACTAGCAGAAGTGTGGATGAGCCCTTACTGCATCTTCTGTTAAAGATTCCCTTTGGTGAACTGTTGTCAGTCGAAATAGACAGTACTGGGCTGAAATTGGTGACATTTTAATCACTAGAAAGAGGATTTGCAACAGCAACTCATTTTTAAACTGAATGATCCACAGAGTTAAACCGTATGAATCATAGTGTGATAAAAAAGGCCCAGAAAAATAATACTAAAACAGCTTTCACTGTTGGCAGAAATATATCTTAGTAGTAGCCAGGTGGATTTCATTGGGGAGTGCATTCCACAGCCAAGGAACCACTAGTGAAAAGACATTTTCCCTTTTAGCCGCCAGTCATACTTAACTAGTCAGGGCACTTGAAGAAGACCCTCAGATGATGATATTTGGGTTCAGGTAGATAGATGTGGGGAGAGGTGATCCTTCAGATGCTGAGGTCTCAAACCACAAAGAGCTCTAAATACCAAAACCTGGAAACAGCCAGTGAAGACGACAAAGTTTGTTAGGACTCTACCAGCCATATTTTCCACCAATTGAAGTTCCTGGACAACTCTGAAAGGCAAAGTACAGCACATTGAAGTAACCCAAATGGTCACTTACAATGGCATGAGTCACCAAAGTCGGCCTCTCTCTGGTGAGGTATAATTCTGACTGTCATTCCAGTGTACTTGAGTAGAAGGTGCTCTGCACCACAGGGGCCACTTTGGGGTGTATTCAATGCTCCAAGTGCATTGTTCAACTGGAACAATGGAACGTGTTTCCTCTGCTCTCCCTGAGCCACACACCCAAATGTGTTATGGAGGATGCCACAATCTCCCAGAGTTGATTTTGAAGGTGTATAAGTGGCTGGAGGGGAGAGTAAGTTCAGTTGCACTCAGGGCCGCATTTAGGTTTGATGAGGTTCTAAGCTACTGAAGGTAATGGGGCCCTTTATATGACCAGCTGTGCTTTGTCAATAACAAATTGTCTCTGTTTTTTGTGTTGAATATATGCTATATGGTAATTTATGGACCTAATAGGTATCTAAAGCCATTTGCACATGCAGAATGTAGGCACCCTATATATAGAAATGAGCAAACCAGTGATATTTTAGGGAGCAGGTTAGCAGGCGGGGCCCATTACTTACATCATAGGAGCCTACACAACACAAAACACTGTTGCTGTATGTAGGATTTATTTTATTTGTTTTTTATCTTATATTTTGGAAATGTACATTCAGTTTTTCCCCCTTTAATTTTTTGGGCCCCCCCGAGAGAGTGGGGCCCTAAGCTATAGCTTGTTTAGCTTATACGTAAATACGGCACTGGCTGCACTCATTGAAGTCCATTGTGCAAGCAGACTTGCAGCACTGGATGCAGCTGCCTGAGCTTCTGTGACAAAGATAGATTAATGAGCAACCCGCCCCCCCCAACCCACCAGTCTAAGAATCCAGCCCTTCAAAGAGGAGGTGCAACCATCTCCAGAACAGGCTATCCTGCAACAGGACTACACCCTTCTACTGTGGTAAGTAAAACATTAAACATAACATACGGTAATTGTCTTCCATAGTCAAGTACCTGGTGGGTTGTTCCATTCCACTTGAGCTCTTTTCTCTCTCTTGCATGCACCTTTAAGATTCCTTTGTTCTTTGATTTGTTATGTTTATCACAGCTTTAGCATAAGCTTTGAGGATACGAGCCACTGAAGAGTTGCTACTAATGCTAGTTAGTAATGAAGGCTGGCAACCCTTTTATTTTATTACTCTGCTGATCTCGGTTCCTTCCTTCCTTAAATTTGCCACAGTGCTTGCCTTATACTGCACTCCTGGGCCCCATTCCTTCGGTTTGGAGGGCACAGTACAGACCTCCGAGGCGCTCAGAAGCCTCAGAGTTCATCGCTTAATTCATTAACTCATTTTTATTTTGTTTCTTTTATTTGTAAGCTGGGCTTGACCAGCATCTGCTGTCTTGGTGGTGTGTTCCTTTACAGTGCATCTGTCAGCCACAATCTAATGAGTCACACACACCCCTTCCCATAGCGAAGGAAGAAACACTGATCACAGAGGCATAAACCACATGTAAGATAGGGGGGGGGCAGGCTTAATTAATAGCCACCCACAGTTTCATATTCAGCAGGAAAAAGGCAATTTTGAATAAATTTAACCTTTATAAAACCTGACATTCCAAAACTGCTGCTGGTTTCTCCTTTCCTTTTGATGCCTTTTTAAACCTGCTCACCCAAAACAAGCTTTGAAAGCTTACAATGATGGTAAAGGAGAACCAGCGGTGGAGGAAGCTGCTCAAGCGCCTGGGGTGGTGCGCTCAGGAGCGGGCCGAGCCACTCATAGGGGCAGGGTGCACCACAGGCGGCCTCCCCCCCCCCCGAGCTGTAGGGTGGCTGAGTGGGAGGAGGCAGCGGACAGAATGTTTGGGCAGTGCAGAGCCCAAACCATGGAGAAACGTGTGGCTTGGGTGCACTGCAGGCCCCGTGTTGAGTGCCGCCCGGCATTTTGTCACCTCAGTGGTGACACCCGGGGCGGCCTGCACCCACCTCACCCACCTTCCTCTGACCCTGAGGAGAGCAACTTGTTGTGAGCCTGGTAATTAAAAAAGGAGACAACTTCCCCCTCCACAAAAGGCAGAAGATGCTTGCAAAGCAAGACCATTCTTCCTTGTCTTTCCCAGTTTTCACATGGATTTTGAGTAGACCATGGAGGGAAAGCAGCACTGCCGGTTTGGGGCACAATCCGAACCTTTTCTCTGCCAGCAAGGCTAACTGAACCCTTCCTAAGTGTAAATGCATTTCCTCAGGGCAGGGACCCATCTTATTAGTGTACGTTTTCTTTTACGTAGTGAATATTACATTTTTTCAAAATAAAAACACACACGTCCAAACCACTTTTCATTTTAAAAACCCCAGCATGCTTTAAAGTGGATCAAAGCATACCCATGTAATTTTTTTAAAAAACATATATACGATAAAACACAGCAATATTGAAATCTGTCATCAATGATTGAGCAATGCCAGGCCAAAAAGTAACTTCTTAATAAATGATAGAAACACATCAGCGTTGGTGTCCAGCATTGTTATTTCAGGGGGAAATTTGTTCTTGCAAGTAGGCACCACAACAGAGAATGCAAGGCGAGACTCTGCATGTTATGCAGTGGCGTAGCGTGGGGGGTGCAAGGGGGGCCGGCCACACCGGGCGCAACATCTGGGGGGCGCGCTCGCTGCCTCCGGAGTCGCCGAAGAGCCTCGGGCGCAGGCTGTAGCAGAGCCCCATGTCTCGTGGAACCAACGAGCTGTGTGCGCGCCCGGGCTGAAGGCGTCCGGCAGGCAGCGGCTCTCAGTGCTCGTCCCAGTCTCCGCGCGTCAGGGCCGCGGAGGACGCGCCAGGCAGCCCCTCCTCACAGCTCCGCCTCCGCCACTGCTGCTGCAGCTGCTGGGCCATGTTGCATTTTCCTCGCCTCTCTGCCCCCTCCTCCTCCGGGCAAACGGCGTCGTTTGGGCGGCAGCGCCAGCGGCAACTCGCCTCAGATCGGCAGGTTAGGGGTTGGGGGGGCGCAAATTACTTGCCTTGCCCCGGGTTAGGGGGCGCAAATTACTTGCCTTGCCCCGGGTGCTGACAACTCACGCTACGCCGCTGATGTTATGACATACCCAGCAGAGCATCCTCCAAAGGACATTATGATTTATCAGGTCTATATGGAGGAAGGGGTTCAGTGAGGTAGCCAGATCCAGGTTTTTTGAGCTTTAACTGTTAATAGGAAAACCTTAAACTTGGCACAGTAGCAAACTGGCAGCTTGTGCAGTGGTTTCAGCACAGGTGTTAGGTGTGCCTGGCCAGATGTCCCACTTAGTAGCACTAGCTGCTGCATTTTGCACCTGCTCCATCCTCCGGGCCAACATTAATTAGAGCCCCACATAGAGCGCATTACAGTAGTCCAATCCGGAGGTTACTAATGCATGGGTTGCAGTGGCCAAGCTATCCATATCCCTCTGCTACTTCATAAAGTGCTGTACGTATTGACCGTTCTCTAGAGACACATTGACAATAAGAGGTTTCCAGTATGCTTTTAACCAAACAAAGCAAGCATTTCTCAAAGCGGATACTTGACTGTGTATGCAGTGCGCACACATGTATGCAAAGAGAGGCAATGTTTCTGCTTCTGTACATTCCATTAAGAGCAGGTTGGAGAAACCATGCTGTGATTTCTAACAATAGAATTTCCACTTCATCATGCAAATAAATCATATCAAAATAACAAATTCATCTAAAATATCTTGACACGCTTTCTGCAGTTGCAGACCTCATTTAACAAGGAACGTTTAGATAAGAAGGTTGTGGTTTTATTATCTTTTCTTTCTGCACCCAGCTAATACATCAATATCAGGCAGAAAGCAAACATGTAAAATATATTCCAGCACAAACCCTAGTATCGTTATGAGCAGACTGTCAAACCCCAGGTAGAAGCACTATTCATCCAGCCCAGAGGCACTCCAATTGGCTAGAAGGCTGAAGCTCAGAACTGGAATTCTTCTAAAAACATCACAGTGATGAAGGCCCTGGATGAATCCAGGCAAACTGTAGTCTCACTGGCCTCATTTTCTGCAATGTGGCCAGCAACAGATAACTAGTGGTACAAGAGAGAATAGATATAATAGTAAAGAATGGAAATGTGTGTTTGTGTGTACATGATTTTGAAATTTAGAGGTGGCTGGATATGAAAAGCCTTTTATACACACTTCCCAACATTTCCTTACCTAATAACGTCCATGTTTTATGTGATCTTTCACAGGATGTAAAAACCACCTCTAGCAGAATCTAGTGGAAGCTTAGCACTGATTTCCATGTTAATGGCACCCAGGGAAAAAAATAAATCTGTTTGCAATTCCGCTAACCCGGAAAACCATTGTGCTGTAATTTTCTCGCCATTTCTCCTTCATTACATAGTTTCAGTCGGAGGCTGAAGACACCTCTTTTATCTTTGGCTGTAATATTTGAGGTGTATACTTTAGGGTCCATCTTTTTTAATATTCTAATCTGTTTGGAGGGTTTTTAATATGATATTTTAAAATTGTTGCAACCTGCCCCGGACCATGTCCTTTTCCAACAAAGATTGAGGGGGGCAAAGACAAGTTGGCCCCCTAGAGTTGGCACATATTTACCAGCTTACCAATAATAATACATTAAAATATTGAAACATTATAAGTGACTATAGCTGATGTTTTGTCACACATTCCAGTTAGTGATAGGTGAATCCTGCTTAGTTCTGTTGCACTTATGAGATACCACCATTGGCATTTTGAAAAAAGCTCATTTGTTTTATGTAAGTTTTGCCACAGTACATAATGTTGGCTTCATGCTTGCTGATGGCAGTAAATCAGTATTTTCCCCAGGGGATTCCTGCTTAGTTTCACAGCTGAACCTGGGTCCCTTCTTCATGTGAAGTGTTTGCTCTATCACTGACATGGGCCCTGCTCTCACACTGTGCTATTTTGTCATCAACACTGTTCCCTGGTGTGAAACCTGATGCTTAATTAATTTATAGGCTTAACAGTTTTTCAGCTCAAAACTGATCTCGCTAAGCTCTGTTTTCATCCATGGATGAAAGATACAAGGGTGATATGAAGACTTTCGATCTTTACTTCCTTTCCACCTACATACAATTTTATTTCTATTCTGTCCAATAGCCAAAGCTATCTGGAAGGTTCACAAAATAGGTGAAAATTCCCCTTGGGGAAGGGGACTCTTTTCTTGTACTGTACTGAGATTCACATCCTGCCTGAGCTGTTGTTGGTTAAAAAGAAGAAATAATAATCATGGAATGCCACCTACCATTTAGTTAGAGGTGCAGAATCTTTAGCTTCATCTATTTTCTTGGCCTCATCCAAGCTCAGCTGAAGTGACAGGTCACAGAATCATGTGCTAATCAAGTACTTGCTATGAATCAAGGACTTGCGATTGTCAACTCTGTGGCCATTTGAGTAAATCTGAATTCCAGTGCATTGTCAAACAAATATTATCACCCACCATGCAAAGTGTGAAATAGCCTTTTAAGTTGGAAAGAAAATCTTGCTTGTCACGCAAGTGCAGAAAAAAAAGCATGCAACACTAACATTTGTTACTCTTACATTTTGGCAGCATCCCCAGAACATGTCTAGGAAAACACACACACACACACACACACACACACACACACACAGACACCCTATAGGGAAATAATGAATGTGATACAGATACCAAAGGAAGAACATGGTGTAACACCCCATTCTAACATTTCACACAAAACCTTTTAATAGCATAATTTGACAACATTTGAGTGGTCATATCATCACCCAAAGGGACCTAGGAGGTGCAGTCGCTGTCTTCTTCAAGATGACTAAAATACTGTTTGCAATGAGAAGAAAAGGTGACATTACAGATGATGGGGGGGTGGGGGGAAACCAACAGGAAATGTTTTTCATAAAGATGAAACAAAGTCTTTACAACTCTCTACTATGCCACCACCTGAAATATTTAAAAATGAAACAAGAGTATCATGACTCCCAGATACCAATCTTGTTTGCTTGTGTTCCCCAATAGTTTGGATTACTGAAGATAGCAAAACAAAGTTCATAAGGAGCTTTCTTGTACTGGCTTGCTTTAGTGCTGCTTTCTATTTTAGCTCACAACAGTTCTCCAATAATCTTTCTGGTCCGATCTCCTTCTCCAGAGTTTCAGAATTCCAGCAGGAGAAACACAATTCTGCTGTTTAGACATGTTTTGGCTATGGGAGCAGGAGCTTGACACATAGTCCAAAATAGCTGGAGGGCCCCAGGTTATGGTGTGCTGTTTTAGGATAATACTCTACATGCTCATAGGGTTTCCAATACAATCTGTGGAGGGGGAAACTATATTAACATTGAGGACTTGTGTCCAGTTGTCCATAGTCTGATTAGGATGCTGACATCCTGTTGAATTCCAATGGAAATATATCCCACTGATTACAAATATATCTTTGTGGTTGTGATCTAGGATAAACAGCAATTTATGCAAACATAAGAGATTTCATGCAGTCACCCACATAATTGAATTTGTCTGATTAGTGGCCGCTTATCTGGAATTCTAGGGAAGCAGTGGTTTGTGATCAGCTATTGATTAACTCAAGGCCATTTTCAACCATTTTGGGACATCAGTGCTTCCCTCAAAAGCTGTGCATTTGGGCAGAAATCAGGCCAATCAGCTCCAATCCCATCCAGACTTTCTTAGGATAGGTCCCACTGAATTCAGTAGTGTTTACTTTCAAGTGAACCTTTGTACGATTGAATTGCTCATGTGCAAAATAAATGATGGCTAACATCCTCTCAGCTGCTCCTGACATTTTCTCTGGCACACTGCCAGCCATTTTTCTTGCTGCAATGCAACACATTAATTTAGGGCTGGTTCTTCTACACACATGGACGTATTCCGATCACTCCTCACTTCATTATCTAACATTTGGTTCTCAGAAAAAGTGTAGCACTTGGCCTCAAATCAGGCTCTATATGTGGTGACTAATCTGTGAATCATTAGCAGAAGTAAACTATCAGTTGATGGCACAGTCAACATGACGGGTGTGTGAGCCCGCCCAGAGATGTGGGTATTGATACCATATGATAATCAACACATTTAAAAGACCGAAAGATGAAGTTGTGGCTGCCTAAGAATCTTAGCAAAGCAAGGTAGATTTAGTGGAATGTTTTAACAAAATACTCTGTATTAACAGGCCATGGAACATATCAAATTGTAATTAGAATATGTAATTAAGAATTGGTGAGATGGTGTAATTATAAAGAAAGAAATAACGAAGTCTATATCATTTGGCGTCACAGTCCTACAATATGTTTGCACATGTGTGAAACTAGGGCTGAGCTAAAGCTACCCAAAGTTCTTTTTGAACATTTTTGGCAAGGCTGACAAAAATATCATCACCTTTTCAGTGATCTTTCGGCACTCCTTGCAGAAATGTTTGGATCATCTTCACTCGTTCTGCAGCCCAACCTGGCTGTTTATGTGATGCTGTGATGTCATCTTTTCAACATGTGCTCTCTGATTGGATTGAAGTAAACACAGGAAGCAAGAGCTAGCAGAAACAGTGACACCTATCAGAATGAAAACAGCAGCCGCAGCAACAACAACTGGACAGTAAAAATTTCTTCAAGGGAAAAATCAAATGAATATGAAAAGCATTCAGTGCAGCCCCATCCAAAGAATATCAGCTGAAGTGAAAGTACATGGCTAGCATCTTTAAATAGTGCACAGGTGAAAGTGACTCTCCACATTTGCAGCCCCATTCTCTGGCTAGGAAGCTGGGGTGGCTAGTGACATTCTTAAAAATTTTGAGGGTGGGGAATGTAGGGTGATATTCAACACTTCACCTCTGCTGATGGAAGTTATCTGTCAATGGGATGGGAGAGGAAGGCACACCCAAGTTCCCCATCATCTCTGGAAGGCAGCCCTATTAAGCCTCCAAAGCAGATTTTGAGAAGGTATTGAGGGTAGGGGACTGAATGGGAAAAGGAGCAATTGCTGAAAAATTACCTCTCCAGATTAGCTGAAATATGCCTTCCATCAACAGAGGTCAAATGTTTCATCTCATCTCATCTTTTTTTTTTTGTAAACATCAGCGGAAGAGGTCTGCCCTTTTCATACTCCTTTCTTCTATATTTTAAACAAATGTGGTTTTTGCTGTTGTGTGAAAGTGGTGGCAGCATTCCATAAGGTTCCCCCAGGACCATGTTGCACCATAATGCGACTGAGGAAGGAACAACACCACAGTGCAGTATCTTTCCAGGTGCATTGTTTGGAGGTGGGGCTACTGCAATTGGAAGGATGCTACATTGTGATGCTGCTTCCTGCCAGAAAGGTATTGTGGCACAACATGAATCTCAAGAGTTACAGGTGCACCACTGCTGTGTTCATGCAGCGGCAAAAATGGGTGGAGAATGAATACGACGACAGAAGTCTCTGTTGCTCAGTTTTGCAAAATTAAGTCTCCCACTTGTGAAATTTTCAAGAATTTTGCCAGCCCGCTGAAGACTGTGAGTTTCATAGGAGGAAACCGCCACTGATACAGAGTGTTAACAGGAAGCAAAGCAGGCTTTGTACAGTGGTACCTTGGTTTGCAAACAGTCTGGTTTGCAAATGTTTTGGATTACAAACACGTGAAACCCAGAAGTGCGTGTCCCGGTTTGCAAACTTTTTTTTAGATTACAACCCATTTTTGGATGGATTACAAACAATTTTTGGGGGGAGGCCCCATTGGCAAAAGCGCGCCTTGGGTTACAACTTGTTTTGGTTTACAAACAGACCTCCGGAACAGATTATGGTTGTAAACCAAGGTACCACTGTATTTGTTTCGGGGTGGAGGAGTTGCTTTGTTTTTTAGTGGGGGTATATTGTTGTTGTTTAGTCGTTTAGTCGTGTCCAACTCTTCATGACCCCATGGACCAGAGCATGCCAGGCACTCCTGTCTTCCACTGCCTCTGGCAGCTTCGTCAAACTCATGCTGGTAGCTTCGAGAACACTGTCCAACCATCTCATCCTCTGTCATCCTCTTCTCCTTGTGCCCTCAATCTTTCCCAACATCAGGGTCTTTTCCAGGGAGTCTTCTCTTCTCATGATGTGGCCAAAGTATTGGAGCCTCAGCTTCAGGATCTGTTCTTCCAGTGAGCACTCAGGGCTGATTTCCTTCAGAATGGATAGGTTTGATCTTCTTGCAGTCCATGGGACTCTCAAGAGTTTCCTCCAGCACCATAATTCAAAAGCATCAATTCTTCGGCGATCAGCCTTCTTTATGGTCCAGCTCTCACTTCTACACATCACTACTGGGAAAACCACAGCTTTAACTATATGGACCTTTGTAGGATATATCTAGCTTGGATTTAAAAGAGGATTGGACAAATTCATGGAAGAGAGGGCTGTTAATGGCTGCTAGCCACAATGACTATGCTCTACTGCCACAGCTGGAGGCAGCAATGATTCTGGATAACAGTTCCAGGAAAGTATGGGAGGGGAAAATCCTCTTGTGCTCCTGTTCTGCTCGCTGGACTAGATGGGCCATTGGCCTAATGATCTTATGAGGGGGATATAAAGGGTAGGTGCCTCAATTCCTACATTATACTGAGTGGACCTCCTGATGTGTTGGTTATCTAACCGAGGCCCTCCCCTGCAGAACAAAGTGATGTGTGTCTGTGTATACTCACACATACCATAAATATATGCCATAAATGATAACAAACCTAATAAAAACCCCGCTCACATGTTAGTTTGATACCTCCATTGTAGAGTAGTAAAAGGCAAATAAAGTTTATGTTTCCTCTGGCCCCTGCTGTTTTATGATTTTTATAGCTTCACTCATGCATATAGATTTTTGTGAATGGTTCTAATTGGGTGAAGAGTAACCATTGGGAATCTCCTGCTGCCAAAACAGCCTCTCGCTGTGTGCTTGTCAGTATTTAACAACAGGGGAAGATATTGCTGGTAATGCCTAAGGAGTCGAAAGACTCTTAATTTCACATTTGTTTTCTCTTAGTCACCCAAAAATTAAAACAACACTCTCATCCTCTCTTCCCCCTCTCATTTCAGGACTTAAAAAGCACCCCTATGCTAAATTTATAATGCACTGCATTTATTTAAACATTGCTTTCATCAGAGATGGTTGCTCCTCATAAAAGTTCCCAACCTTTTAAAGCATTGCATTTAAAGCGCAATAATTTATTTATCAATTAAATGGCACACACTTGTAATGTGCACAGAATTTTACACGTACGGAGCTTCTGGGTGCTGTGCATCCAAATTTAGGCACTATTTACATTGATTTTTTAACAGAGATATTTCCAATGCATCACTATGCAATTCTACTAAGTGAGTCCCATTCTGTTCAGTGGGAGTTCACCCCAGGTAAATTGCATAACATTTCACCAGTAAGTGTTCAGCATGGCTGGATCATATCCTCTTTCTATGCACCATGTGCGATTAATCATTTTCCCGTTCTGTATTTTGCAAAACATCGCACAAATATAGCAACCCATGAAGTCTCAATATTTATATTGTAGGGTTTCCAGTATGTCAATCCCTGAAAACTGAACTCATTTGAATGCAACTGTACTCAACTCACATAAGTATATTGTGGCCTGATGAGTGCATTTTTTGCAGGGTTAAAGTAGGCAACAAAAAAATAAGAGGCTTATTAAACCTTTAATAGCCCACCGACCCATGGCTAGTGAGAACTGTGTTTCACTTAAAAGGTTGCAAGCTGTGCATGAATGCAACTTTTCTGTAGACTGTTCTACTTCAGGAATTCAGTTGCAGTGAAAAACATGGGTATATTAAGACTCATTGAGACATATCATTTATACATATGCTTCTATGGAGCATGTATAACATAATGGCAAGTGGATACACTTGAATTGTTCCAAGCCTAAGGAGTGTCTAATACACCAAATTTAGCAAAATGTTTAATATATAGGTTGAAATTTTCACTAATCTCTACTCTGAGGCATAGCTCCTACAAAAGTAAAGGAACTCAGTGTATACTCATATAATATAAGAAGGCAGAAGTCTGCCAGGACAGACTCTATGTCTGTTTGTCTAGTATTGTCTTCTCCAGCTACTCTCCAGTCTGCTACAAAGGCCCTTTCTAGGGTTGGTCCAAAACATTTTGCTGCCAGAAGTGAAGGAGAAGATGGCAACTCCAATTCCATGCAGCGTCCTCTACTGCACCTGAGAACAGCGAACTAGTTTAATGGAGTGTAGGAGAGACCTTTGTCATGCAACACCTCATTCCTGCCCCTCCGCATCTGCCACCTCCTTCTGCTTAAAGGTTGGGTTAGTCTTAGTCTTCTCTGGTGTTAATCTGACATTCTAACCACAGCAACACACTGGATCTCTACAGTTCTGTGGGACGCAGCCTCTTCAGACTATATCAAATGGAGGTTCAAAATACAAAGTACCATGTGCCAATAAATAAAAGTGAAAGAAGCAGCTAACAAAAGCCCAAAGCAATGATTTTATTCTTGAATGCGCTCCAAATTTCATTCTAGACAAGACGTCAGCAATGCTACATTCAACATTCTTAAGAACAGACTTTGCTTTCACACTATGGGGAGCAGGTTTTCGCATTGAGCTGCTTTGAAATGTACAGGCTTTCATTCTCCACAAGTTTTAATAACATTCCCCATTTCTTTGTAATTTATCACCTGTTCATTCACCCTCATGAAGCTTACATGGTCCTCCTCCTCAACCCCACAATATAGTAATCATGTAGACAATTTAACAGTTCACTTAACTTCCCAGAGCTGGACTGCACTTTCATAACAAAAGGTGAGAACTTCACTGAAGGCTGATCCTTAATCTGGAGATAGCTGGCTTTTTAAGTCAAAGAAACAGAGTTGTCAACAGGTGTAGCTGATACAAGACTGGAAAGGCTGTAGGTCAGTCATAGGGCACATGATTTGTTTACAAAAGGTTCCAGATCATTTCCAGGTAGGACTTGGAATTGCATTTATAATGATGAGGAGATAAGACATGTTTTAAAGAAAGAAATGCATTTTAAAATATATTTGTACACATTTTTTTGGTTGGATACCTGCATCCCCAAAATTGGAAAAGTGAGAATTTTTAGCAATAGCTGCATTTCGGTTCTGGTATTGTTTTGGGAAGTGTGAATTTTTCATGAACAAGTGTGAAATTTGAAGTACAGGTCTGTTTCACTATACAGATTAATTAATTAGGCAGGTTCTGATTAAAATGTGAACTGAGTGAATAGAATAGATATTTATTACGGCCATAGGCCCATACAGATAAAAAACAAGACATACATAACAGCTTGTGCACGTGGGAAAAAACAGCCGCTAAAACATCACTATAACAATAAAATACTGTAAGATGGAATGACATACTGCGCCTTAATTAGCTCGTAGTGCACCGAACTGAGTGAATTCCCACCCCATCCCTATTTTGGGTGGGTATACACAAAATTCTCTGAGACCGCCTAGCCAGTTTGATTTAACTACAGTTCTGTGGGGAGATGGAATGGCTGTTAACTCTAACCCAGACTGTTTGAGGTAAAAATCCAACCTGGTGCAACTTTCCCTGCAGAATTTACACATAAGTAGAAATACAATGTAGTCCTTTGAGGACGTTCTTATCTGTACAGTCATAAACAATGTTTCCAAATTTTAGCCACTTATTTATATTTTTATTTCTGTACAACAAAAGCACATGGAACAAAAATATGTAGAATACTAACAGAGTTGTTCTTGTTGTTGTCCCAACCATGTTGGGAGTTGAACATTTCTAACAAAAATTTAAGTGTCCAGAGAGGTTTTCTTTTTGAAAACCCAAAAGAGACTGGAAAAAAGTGTCTTTTTTCAGAGGGGACACGGGGAAGGAAGGATGGCAGAATTCACCTCATGATTTTACCTCATTCATCTTCTGTCCCCAGCAGTGATTAATCTTACCTGGGAGATTAAAGAAATGAGTGGTACTCACAGACAGGCCTCACTTTCAGATCTGAAGCTGCAACCTGGCACCCTGCAAGAAATTGCAAAGTTTCTTTACATCTTGAAGTTTAAGGTGGTGGATGGGCATTTGTCCATCAAAGAAGAGAGGCGACAACCCCCTCCCACTCAAAAGCCCAACAGAACTATTTTTGCATAGGGTAGCATCATTACTACATCAAGAGCATGGATGAATAGCAATACATCCAAGCTGTTGACTCTGTAATGGGGTTAAGCCGGATGAAAACACTCCAAGGAAATGTTTAATTTCTTTCCTTTGTTATGGAGACTGTCTGAATCAGAGTCAAAATGGAATTCATCTCTCTCTCTCTGAGCTTCAAAGCTTCTCTTAATGCCTTTTGGATTGGATCCCAGAACAGTTCTACCTTGCAGCATTTAAAAAAAGAAAGAAAGAAAAAGAAGCCTGAAGACATTGTCTGTCAGCAAAATTTCTATTATAAAGTACAATATAGGTTAACATTGTCAGCCTTACTGGAAGGAGGGGGGGGGGAGTTGTCCATGAGTTTAGTTTAAGTTCCCAGTCTAAAGTATAGGACTGCAAATTTACACAACACTTTGAAAAAGGGTGTGCAGAATGTTTACCTGTTTTAGGTTTTTTTGTGTGGGGGGGAATTACTGCTTCCTCTCTGAGGGGGGATATTCCCTAAATAAATACGTGTCCACTAACTGTTCACTGCCTTCTGCCTTCTTGCATTCTCATGAAGGTCCCAAAGAGGGTCCCACTGAAAGAAATGGTTTTTCACCAATTCCATCTACAACCTCCTGTGTCACCTGCAACACTGTTCTGTAGGGTCCTCAGCCCTTCAGAGCAAATGCTGGGGAGGTACAGAGGGCTGAAGTTGGAAGGAAGAACTGGGAAGAATCCCCCCTGTCCCTCATCAATGGAAAAGTCCCTTTATTGAAGTTCTGTTTCCAGCATGTCAGAATCCAACTCATTGTTTTTCCATTGAGGTTTTATCACTATAATTTGGGTCATTTTCCTCAAGGAAACAGACATGTTAGGCTTAATCAATCAGTGATCACAGATTAAACAGAATGTCTCCATAATGTCAAAGAGCCAACTTTGTGGAAATGCTGATCCACAAAGCTTTCCTTCAGTTTCAAATGACTTTGGGAATTGCTTTGACAAATAAAGCAGTCAGCGTTTGTCTTAGTGTTACCCGGCTACTGCAAAAAGAGCCCTAGGATCGTTCCTTTCCTAATCCTATACAGTTGTTCTTTGGATCCTGAACGCCTTGGTACTTGGATGTTTTGGATCCCGAACGCCGCAAACCAGAAGTGAGTGTTCTGGTTTGCGCACTTTCTTTGGAACCCGAATGACTGATGGGGCTTCCGCGGCTTCCAATTGGAAGCCGTGCTTTGGTTGTATTACATTGTATTGTCTCAATAGAATATACAACCACATGGCCTGCCTCTTGGCAGTATTACAACATTTTAAAGGCAAGAGATTTTAATCAGAGTATGGAAGGAATGCATAGTATCTCTACCTTATTATTTCAATTTGCTGATAAACCCTTTTCCCAGCAAGGTGACAGCAGTGATGAACAATAATGTACGTAGCATTTTTTATCTACCTATCTTAACATCTTTGTAACTATCCTAGAAAGTATGCCAATATTAGTAATTCTGCTGCTGTGCACAATTGTGTGGTTTGATATATCAAGATGTCCATTTCATAGGGCTAAATAATACATTGGCTGTATTACTTAGCAGTTCTACATTTAAGTAGGAAGAACCAGCTGCACAAATATAAGATGGAAGACACCTGGATCGCCAGTAGTACGTGTGAAATCCAGAGGTCTTAGTAGACCACAAGCTTAATATGAGTCAACAGTGTGATGCTCTCCTAGGCTGCATCATCAAAAATATAGTGTCCCAATCAAGGGAAGTAATAGTATCACTCTCTACTACCTTGGGTATTGTGGCCAGTTCTGGGCACCACAATTTAAGTAGGATATTGACAATTAAGATGATCAAGGGTCTGATAGCCAAGCCTTATGAGGAACAGTTTAGCCTTGGAAAGAGGAGATTGAGAGGAGATATGATAGGTAGCTTCAAATATCTAAAGGGCTATCACATGAAAGATGGAACAAGTTTGTTTTCTCCTGCTCCAGAGGGTGGGGCCCAAACAAATGGCTTCAGGCTACAAGAAGGGAGATTCTGACCAAACATCAGAAAGAATTTTCTGATAGTAAGAGCTATTCGACAGTGAAATGGACTCCCTCAGGAGATTGTGGGCTCTTCGTCCTTGGAGGTTTATAAGCAGAGTTTGGATGGCCATCTGTCATGAATGCTTTAGTTGAGATTCCTGCAGTGCATGGAGTTTTACTAGATGACCCTCAGGATTTCTTCCAGTTCTATATACAGTTCTAGTATTCTATGAATAAACTCAATTCCCTGCTACCTAAGAATGAATTCAGCTTCACCATCTTCGGAAGGACTATTGAAATCTGCTTTTTATAATCAAGATAGTGGTGTGTTCACCTGCCTAATCTTGTTGAAGGCATTGAACTTGGTAGGAGTCTGTAGATGGAAGATGAGATGAGCAGAACTGAAGGGTGAAAATTGTGTTATAATTTCTAGGCCTTTGTACCCCAACTTTGGGATTGTTAACTATTTTTAAAAGATGGGCACTCTGATCTTTGTTATAAAAAACTAATTGCTTTTAGTAGCAGCACGCCTTCTTGGGACACAGAATTAGAAATGACTGGAACATCTGTGTATCTCTTGTTGGAAACAGAATGTATGGTCTGTTGCTGTAACAGAAAAAATTAACAAAGAGATTACATGCATTGAATAATACAAATGATGTAGACGATTTTGTTGAAATATGGCATCCTTTTGAAAAATACTTTACTGATAACTCTGAAGAACGGCAGCCACCGAAATCACAGATGGGATTTTGACAAGCTTAATTAGATTGATCTGTCCCGCAGGGGGGTGTATGTAAGTTGGGACTTTTTGTATCCCCCTTCCCCTCTTTTTGTAATTGTTATATATTGTAAATTAATAAACTATATTAAAAAAATCTAATCCTCTATTTTATTTCAGGAATATCCAGTGAAGGCAGTGACTTTATATTAACTTCAGATGAAGGAATGCTGGTGAATACACTGGTGATTTAAACTAATATCAAAGGGAAACAAGTGAAGCGGGTAATTTATATAACTACTACAAGAGGATTTTTCACTTTGTCTTGTTTTATTGTTTTCCCCCAATGTCCTAAAAACAAGGACATTCATTAACTGCTTATTGAATATCAGTCAGATGCTCATGAACGGAACCAAGATGGCATGTTTGCCAATTACAATTCAGCAATAAGCTTTGCAAAGGGAGTACTTTGTGTAATTTTGTAGTCAGTTCCCTCAAAATAAATTCTGAAGAAAAACTATTATTCATTGAAAATGGGGTTGGGGCTGAAAAACAACCCCAGGTTGGTTTAAGACAGGAATAGCCAATGTATAGCATTCTTCATGTTGTTGGTCTAAATGCCAGTCAGCAGAGCCAATTGTTAGGAATGATGGGAGCTGTTAGGGAGTTGTTCGGAATGATGTTCAGCATCATTTGGAAAACACCACATTGGCTACCTGTGGTTTAAGATACCACGGGAGGAAAATGGGGGCCCAGTGCTATAAGAGAATCAATGGGAGCAGTATTTTATCATGACATTCTCTGAGGCCCTACTGTTTAGCTCAAGGTTAGGAAACTTTTTGCTGTCCATAAATTGTTGGACTCCATTAGCCCCAGATAGCATGACCACCAGCCAGGGATTATGCAAGTTTTAGTCTGATATCTGTACAGCCAGAGTTTTCCTATGCAGGTTAAAATTGTGATTGTGTTGCACTCAGGATGACTGAAAAAGAGAGAGTCATAGACTGAAGGAACTCAAAGAATGATGCATGTGATTGATGCCATGTGGAAATGCCCTGACTTCTCATATGTAGCAGGAGATCTTCCTAGAACTACATTTGACCTAAAAGTTGCTTTTCATTGACTATTAACTTTGTAGTTAATAGTCTGGTGTACAACTTCTTCACTTACATTTCAGAATGTAAGCACAGAAATAACTAAATAACAGTCCAAGGTGAAGCTCATAATTATGTTGGGTAGTTCAGATTTCCACCTGAATGGATTTCTTCATTAGACAAAGTCTCAGGTAGGTTCCCTCTACTTGCATCCTAAACCAGCAGGTGTACTTCTGTTTTCAGTGAAGTCCAAATACTGCACCAGAGCATCCCTCTTTCATGTTAGGATTGCATCTGAAGTTAAATGCACTATGTGCCTGAAACTTTAGACCCACTTTGGAAGGTGGTTTGGAAGATGGAAGAAAGGACTGTGAAAGCCTGAACTTGATATAATTTTGAAGCTCTCACAGGCAACCCCTCAATTAAAGGAAAATACCAGCCTGGGGCGAGGGTAGAGGAGTTTACTTTATGTTTCAGTTATAAAATGACTTTACCAGGATGCTCTAATCAAAACATTTTGGGGAAGGATACTAGAAGTTGTTCTTTTTATGTTAGGTTCTCATCCAATTTACAAAGACCACAACCCGCAAATTGAATCCCTGCAAATATGTTTTAATGTTGTAGGAAACATACATAGAAGCGCCTTCACATTGTATGTCCCATTCATGCAAATTGCCTACAAAAGCTGGACTTGTCCTGAACTTACAGTCAGTGTGCTATATCACCTTGCAACTTAGTCAACATTGTGCAATCCGTCCCATTTCACTTTTCCAATTAAATGTAGAATTAAATTGCATATGAATCCACTTTTCATTGTTACAGATTTGTGACGTGTGTTTGTGTGTTTGTGTTGTATTTATCATATTAAACATCAGATATGGGGAATTTGTGACCGTTATCTTGCTATTTACTTCCAAAACATGATTGAAGTATTATTATCTGTATTAAATATGGTTCTCCATATTGGTGAATGGTTCATAAGTGCACATCCAAATACGTTGGGTTCACCAGGATTAGGTAGGTAACACTGGTATGCTTCGCCATTTTTGGATACCTCGATTTTAGTGAGAAAAGAGAGAAATGCCAGAAAGCATCTTATACCATTCTTGTTACTCCAGTGGAGAGCATGAACCATGCAGAAACTATTTTAAGTCTCCAAAGCCCTAGTGCATTGTACACATTTCATGTGGCAGACAAGCTATGTCACAGTGACAAAGCATGGTGTCAGACTGACCTTGCTGCCTGACACAAGCTATCAGCTAGAACTACAAGCAGCTGACCTTGGATATAGCTTTGAAATTCTTGTAGTGAATTACTTTTGAAGCATTAGCCCCCAGTCTTAAACAGCTAAAATGAATGTGTCTTAGTGTAATGGTATGAGCACTCCCAGTTGGTTTTTGTAACCAGCCATCACTTTGCATATACAGTTCAGTGAAACATTTCGACTTTATCGTGGTTGCTTATGACATTGTGTTTTGAGAACACACATCTTTGGTGCGTTCTAAGATCGGCAGGTAAAAAATGAAATTATTTACAGTGCTGGGATGCTTGGGAAATGCAACCTGTATGAACACTGTACTGTCAGGACTGCTCTGATCCTAACCATGCCTAGTTAGAATTCAGTGGGCTTACTGCAAGGTGAGGATTGCAATCTTAGTTATAGTTCAACACAGTTCTTGACTGTAAAAGGTTTTAAAGTATGACTGAAGCTTGTAAGCAGTGGTTGGATCCCCATCTGCAATGGATGCTTTACCTGACATTCCTGCATCGCAAGGGGTTGGATTAGAATTAGATGAACCTCAGGGTCCCTTCCAATGCTACAATTCTATGATTCTATGAGAGAAACATATTTGTTATTGTTAATTTAAGAGTGCAACTGAATTCATGACTGCTCAGTAGTAAGTGCCATTGAGTTAAGTAGGATTTATTGCAGGCATGTATAGCATTTCTCCTGTTCATGTACCTTGAAGGCATGTTATATAGAATATTGAGGTAATACATTAGAAGTGCTTTGAAATATTATATCAAAGCTACGTATTATTGCTATATCTTCAAGCATCGCATTTTACAGACTAACTCAAAACTGAACAATTAAGAAGGAATCTAAAAGAACCGACAAGTAGCATTTAGTTTAGTTTGAAAGAAGTGGTAAGAAGGGAAAGAAAAGAAAAAAAGACAGATAACACAAAAGTTAGAAATAGCTGGAGGATAAACAAGGAAAACCTCTAATATACTACCGGTTAGAAAACCATTAGCTTTAAAAGTGGAACAGATTGAAATGGCCACAACATGAGGATGAAAATGTCCTGCAAATAAATCATGCAGTAAACACGAAGAGATATAAAAAGAGAAAGTAGAAGAATTAAGGACTCTTTGTTCCCTTAGTATACTCTGCGGTTTTATTTGGTTTGGGAACATCATTATTTTGCCTTAAATTTGAGATTTTGCTGTAGTTAGAAAATATATATTTTTCCTGTGGCTGAAAAAACACACCAATGAGTTGCATGCAGGCTTCCCAAGAGTGGAACTCTGCTAATGAGACATCTCCGCTGGAGGGAGGGGAAGATATGTTGATACTCCAGATTTCTCCTTCCACTCTCACCCCCCTGAAAATCTGCTCTGGAGATGGGGGATCCTCTGGAGAGCTGGAGCCATGGAGGACCATTAAGCTCTTGTCATGAGAGCAGTGAAGGAGGTTGCAGAACCCACTTTCTCCAGTAGGAGCCAATACTGGTTCTTAGGAGATGTTTCTCCACTCACATAAGGTCAGCCCAGATCCACCTGTGCTATGATTCAGATGCTGAGAGAGTTCAGCTCTTATTTCACATATCCTTAAAAATGCATTTAATGTAATCTTCTCCCAACCCCTCATCAATTTGGATAGTCTTATTTTTTAGCTTTCCTAAGAATTCTTCCAACAGTTCACCAAACATTACACTTTATGTGAAACCAGGTAACAGGAATTGAGAATGATCAGACACCCACCTATTCTTCTCTGAGAAATGTTCTTGTTTATTATTATTATTTATTGAATTTATATACCACTCTATACCCAGAGGTCTCAGGGCGGTTCACCGAAATCGTGTGTGTATATATATATATATATATATGTTTTCGTAGATTTTCACGGGTACAGGAATGCAGGTTTTGGTGTCCTCGGGTGTCTTCCCGTGTAAAAGTTGGGGTGTCTAGGCGACGTTTCGACGAGGTCTCACTCGTCATCTTCAGGCTGGTGCTTTCGGCTTCTTGTTACTGGAACAGAGCGGGATCTCAGTGTTTGAGTTCCTATAAATACTGTAGAGGGGTGTGGTGTATTGCCTCAAAAGTTCTGGGCAGAGGGGAAGTTCCCAGGCTAGTGTTCTTTTCTTCTTTTGTTCCTTAATTACTTGAGGGATATCTTGAGTGATTTCTTGAGTGATATTCTGAGTACCACTTAGGTGGGTCATTAGGTGTGGATTAGTTGCTAAAGCCTTCGTGTCTTGACCTCTTGAATTTGTGAAGAGTTTTTCTGGGAAGATGGCTGTACTGCACTTAGTTGTGCTTTGGCTTGGCTTCGTGTATAGGGGCGAGCTGTGGTTTTGTGCCCTGTGCCAGCCAGATCTGTGTAGGGATTGCAGGGGGGTGCAGCATCCGGAGTTGCCACTATGGTTTGGTTACTGGATGGTGTCTGTAATTTATCTGTGGAGAGGGTCTGGGTTTGGGTCTGGTGTGGTTGATTGGTGGTGGCGTTCTGTGTGCCTCTGGATCTGGTGTCGGTTTTTGTGGGGAGGGCTAATTTCCAGATGTCTGGCAGGCGGGACGTGTCGTCACGCTTGTTCATGTTGTGAGGGTGTTTCTCTATCTCGATGGCTTCCATGATTATTCTCTTGTGGTGATGTTCCATGTTAAAGAGCAATTTGGAATCTGCAAAATTAATTTCGTGTCCTGTTTCTTTCATGTGTTGGAAAAGAGAGGAAGATTTTTCTTCTTTTTTGACGGCATTCTTGTGTTCTGCGATACGTGCATTTATTCGTCTGTTTGTTTGTCCAATGTACGTGGCTGGGCAGACTTTGCAGGGTATTTCATAGACCCCTTGGTTTTCCAACTGGATTTTATCTTTGGGGTTTCTGAGGATATTGGCTATTTTTTGGTTTATATATATATATAAATAAATAGCTTCCATATCCACCTAACAGTAATGTAACATTACTATAGACAGCTAGAAATACAATCATATCTAATTCTCAGTTCCTGAAGTATTAGTGAACTTAAACAGAGTCATCTTTGAAATTTGCACTTCTAAGAAACTTGCAGTGCCCATTAGGAGGAAATGTGCATAAAACATGCATATTAGTGAAAATTTCGTTTAATAATTGTATTAAGGAATATTGCTTGCAAAATTGTGCGTAATAGGCAAAATTGCACACAAAAATGTATATATTAGGAGAAATGCACACTGAATTCTGACAATGTTTTGTGAGTCCTGAAAAAAGGAAGAAAACCACCCAGTTTTGTATTGCAGAAATGTGGCAGACTTAACAGTGGAATACTGACAAAGATAGATAAACCCAAACTGACATTGCTGTCCACAGCAATGGACAGATTTATCTACATTGCTATGTAGAGTGCACATATTTTTTTTTAAAAAAAGATGGGAGTTAAAAAGTGTAAAGGCTTCTATCAGGATCAGTACGAATTGGCAAAGCAATTCCTGAATGTTAGCAGTGATGGTGACTGCATTGACTATAAGCCATATGCCTCCAGCATCCATCTATTTAATAGATTATCCATCTTTGTCTTAATGACCTGAAAACTATCTTTGAGAACACTGGCTAGTGATGGCATCCTTAAGCAGCATATCAAGGTTTGTTCCTGGGGTAATTTGAACATTTCACTTTACATTCATTTAAAATAAATAAATAAAATCACGATCCTGCTAAACTAAAGCACTTTTTTTGGACCAAGTTGTTTCACAGGGAGAAAGTTAAGCACATGGTAAATTGTCCCAATGAAACTGATGGGGTGTTTGAGTGCTTAATTTTGGCTGTATTGTGCTCTTTATCTTTATATCACCCTGAAGGCAGCTATAATTCAGATGCCTACCGGATGGGAAAATCCGACATTCTTACCACCATTGTTTGAGGGCACAATTTTGGCTTAATGGAAACCATGGTTGAGCTGCTTTCAGGAAAGTAAAGCCTCACCTGTACTTAACTGGACAAGCTATTCTGGCTGCACACCGTGTCTTCAGGGAATCAATAGCCGTTGGAGGCTCGCTGTACCACGTGTCATCATTATTGCATTAGGAAACTTAAAATAATAGGTAAGCTCCTGTCTCTGGAAGAGCAGGAGATTTTTCAGACAGCTCCGTTATAGATTATAGCTGGTCAGCTTTATGCCCTGTGAATTTTAAAATTTATGCGTGGGCTGTGTTGCAAAAACCTAATAAAACTGAAAGCGTTTCTTTTATGAAGCTGATACGAGGCTGTAGAAAGGAATTAACCTTGCTGAATTATTTTGGCTTCTTTTCTTCACTTTGCTGGAATAGTTGTGTTGATTTTATTATTATCATTATTATTTGTAAATGAGAAAGAATCAAAGTTACAGTAGAACTAGAGTAAATGTAGTCATTTTGGCTCTTGACATAGCCTGGTTTCCTTTGATTGTGGGGGGCGGGTGAATCAGAGATGGTATGAATGTATGTGCTGGAGAATTCACCCATCAATAGCTACTCCAGTCTCTGCAGGAAGATTGCTCCGTAGAGTAACTAGAATGCCTTTAAGATCGTGGCACCTTGTCATTTCATGGGTGTGTACATGCTATCTTCAGAGTCGGGTTTAGGGGACCGCTAGTGGTTTGCTTGCACTGGATGTGGAGCCTCAGGGGTGCCACTGTAGGGAGCGCTGCAATCAGTGCAAGATAAAACCCTGTGGAGGCCCCTAGGCAATCAAAATCTCAGACTCCCCCACTCTAGTTGTCAGGGACTGGGCAGAGGAGGAATGGTGGAGACCGCCTCCCCAGCCTGACCCTGAGAAGAAGAAGAACAGTTCAGAATTACAACAGGGGTTTGAGGGAGGTCACAGCTCAGAGGAAGATGAGGAGAAAAGTTGGGAAATAATGGGAGAGGAGGAGGAGGAGGAGGCAGAGTTGCAGCAGCTGGACGACACGTTATCACTAGAAACCATTCCAGACCCACCATCTCACAGAACCCGGCAAGTCTTAAAAATAGGAGAGCAAAGAGCTGAAAGATAGATAACCGTAGGGATGGTGGTGCTGTTGACGAATGAAGAAGTGGGAGAGAAGGGGGTGGAGTTTTACACCATTATTCCAAGAGGCTGCATTCCCAAGCCTCTCTATGTAAATATTGAATAAAAAGCAGATGGTAAGGACTTTTCCTTGTCTTATCCGTTCGTGGCAACCTGCCATAGGGGTCGGTTCCTCTGCTGCCTGACACTAGTGGGATAACATTGAACTAAGAAAGCTTGAGTGTAATTTTCTTTCAAGATCAAATCAGTATTATTTCGATCCATTGTCGTGGAGCCCCTAAAAGGAGGAGGAGGAGGAATTTGGATTTGATATCCCGCTATATCACTACCCAAAGGAGTCTCAAAGCAGCTTACATTCTCCTTTCCCTTCCTCCCCCACAACAAGCACTCTGTGAGGTGAGTGGGGCTGAGAGACTTCAGAGAAGTGTGACTAGCCCAAGGTCACCCAGCAGCTGCATGTGGAGGAGCGGGGAAGCGAACCCGGTTCACCAGATTATGAGTCTACCGCTCTTAACCACTACACCACATGTGAGGGCTATAGACCAATGCCAACTTTGCCTATTTGATAATCCAGCACTGGCTGCAACAATAACGCAGGATGGAAAGCGAGAGGTGGTAGACCAGGCATAGGCAAACTCGGTCCTCCAGATGTTTTGGACTACAACTCCCATTATCCCTAGCTAACAGGACCAGTGGTCAGGGATAATGGGAATTGTAGTCTCAAAACATCTGGAGGGCTGAGTTTGACTATGCCTGTGGAAGATGGAGCTGAATTTTCACGTTGAACAGAGCACTGCTGAAATTTGAGACCCCAAGGTCTGCCACTGCTGCCTCTGATACTGGAGATAAGATAGCCATCATCATCGGTACCTATTTTACTTCTAGTATCACAGGCAATATGCTTTTGAATGCTACTTGCTGAGGATCACAGGCAGGAAAATACTGTTGTGCTCATGCCCTTCCTGTGGGCTTTCCATTGGCAGCTGGTTGGTCACTGTGAGAACAGAATGTTGGACTGGGCGGGTTCTTGGCTGAATCCATGAAGGCTCTCTCTGTGTGCTTAAATATTCAAGAAGAAGTCTCATTCAGTTCAATGGGGCTTACTCCCAGGGAACAGTGCATAGGATTGCCACCTAAATGTGTGCATACTTAAACCAATTAGCAATTACTGTTTCAGTGCTTTTCCATGTGCATTACCCACAAAAACACCTGCAGAAGCTTTCTAAAGGTTCAGAGGCCGGCAATAGCAGGATTACATTAACATCCTGTTTGTTAATTGCATGTGATACATGCATTATTGAGAACATAATGGCTGCCAAGGAGCTGTTGTGATGTCAGAGCAATTAGCACAACATTGTGCTGGCTTAAGAGTTATCATCATAAAAATGTTCTTGCTGGGCAAGGTTTTGCTCAGGAAGAAATAGGTTGCTTGGCATTATTCACTGCAAATAGGAGCAGAGAGAATAAATATGCTTCAGGGAGTCCTTTGTAGGAAGGGAAAATTTGATTATTAAAAAATTTGGTTGCACAGTTGTTCAACTGGCACAGGACCATATCACACTCAGAAGGCCTAATTTGGCTCTAATATGTAAATGAATGCTTTATAGTTGCTTACACATATGTAGTTATTTATTAATTTAGATATTTAGCTTACCCTTCCCAAGGGTTTAGGGAAGAACATGATACTGTGGATCAGACACCAAATTAGCACTGGAACTAATACAATTGCTTTGCATACTTTAAACAATATAATAATAAACCACTTGGGACTGACTTAGAACTTGACAACTGAAAATCAGCCCAAGCTCATCATGCACTTCAATCATAGAATCATAGAGTTGGAATAGACCACAAGGGCCATCGAGTCCAACCCCCTGCCAAGCAGGAAACACCATCAGAGCACTCCTGACATATGGTTGTCAAGCCTCTGCTTAAAGACCTCCAAAGTAGGAGACTCCACCACACTCCTTGGTAGCAAATTCCACTGTCGAACAGCTCTTACTGTCAGGAAGTTCTTCCTAATGTTTAGGTGGAATCTTCTTTCTTGTAGTTTGGATCCATTGCTCCGTGTCCGCTTCTCTGGAGCAGCAGAAAACAACCTTTCTCCCTCCTCTATATGACATCCTTTAATATAAGGCACTCCAAATATCTGGGGGAAATAGAGTAATATAAAGCAAACTATTGTGCTGTTAGAAGTGCAACAGCGGGGATCATTCAGTTTTTAACTTAGGGGTTAATTCTGTTTTCAGTAAGTCAGCCAATCCAGAGGGCAGTGGAGTTGTTGCTTAGCAAACAGTCAGAGTGGTGTGATCTCTAGTAAGGCAGGATGTGCTCTGGCTCTGTACAGTGGTACCTCGGGTTACAGACGCTTCAGGTTACAGACTCCACTAACCCAGAAATAGTACCTCGGGTTAAGAACTTTGCTTCAGGATGAGAACAGAAATTATGCAGCGGCGGCACTGCAGCAGCAGGAAGCCCCATTAGCTAAAGTGGTACCTCAGGTTAAGAACAGTTTCAGGTTAAGAACGGACCTCCAGAACGAATTAAGTTCTTAACCCGAGGTACCAGTGTAGTTCTGAATGAGTTTTCCTTTGCGCAATTGATTGCATGTCTCCGTGCTATGTACAAGGCCAGCCCTGAAGGACAAACCCTCTCTCCTTCTGTTTCTTTCTTCTCATAACAATTATATATTGCTTTGTTCTATTTGTTCAGTGAGATGCTATCAGGATTATTTTCTCTCTGGACTTCATCTGCATTATTGATGTATATGTTCTCCCCACACATTAGGAGGCAGTATGCTTCTGAATGTCAGTTACTGGAAACCACAGCAGAAGAGCACCCAATTGTGTTCAGATCCTGTTTTCTTGTTTCCCATAGGCATCTGTCTAGCCCAGGCATAGGCAAAGTCCAGCCCTCCAGATGTTTGGGACTACAATTCCCATCATCCCTAGCTAACAGGACCAGTGTCCAGGGATGATGGGAATTGTAGTCCCAAACATCTGGAGGGCCGGAGTTTGCCTAGCCCCTTATGAGAACAGAACGCTGGATGACATGAGCTACTGGCCTGATCCAGCAGGCTCTTCTTATGTTCTTAGGTCCATACATATAACAGTGTACCACAATAGGACCTTTATTCATCCATCCATCCATAGACAGCAGCTTCACAGGGAAGAGGCTGTTGCTTCTAGCAGTTAAGCAATTAAAATAACTGATTTCTGCTTGGAGGTGAGGTTAAGCAGTTCCTGTCTTTGACCAGGGTATGTTACCCAGACTGGCTGTAGTTTAGTTCACTAAATATCTATATTTGCGACCCTTGTTTAATCCAGTTCAATATATGTTGCGTCCTTATTCTTGGGAATCTGCACAATTATCTGAGCTGATAGGCAGTGCTTTTTTCTGGGGGAACACAGCAGTACGCATACCCCTAAATATTTTGTGAATCTAAGTTTGGCCTCATTGAAGGGCAGTATTTCAATACGAGCAGAAAAATGAGAGTACCCCTAAACATTATTATTTTTTAGAAAAAAAGCACTGCTGGTAGGTATTGCCAATGAATTTAATGATAGAACTTTGATGATAGAAAATCAGCAATTTGATTTTATCCCCTTTTCTGTTTAAAAAAAGAGAAAGGAAACATCTTCCAAGACGTTGATAACTTTCCCAAAACAATATGCAAACAATATGCTTTTCTGAAAACTCCATTAGGCATTCTTTTTAAGGAAACATTTAATACTCTCAGAAAGCAGCAGCAGCACTTTTTAAAACACATGCTAATAATTTCACTCAAATTTACAGGGACTGAAAAAGCACACCATGAAAACATCTCACACTGAGCCTAGAGGAAACGTAGAGAAGGGGAAACAGTTTTAAGTGGAATTTGGATGCCAGCATTAGTTTTTGTGTGTCAAGGCTGTAATGATTTATTTGGGTCTTACTGGACACATCAGCGATCCAAGAGAACAACATCTTTATTAATTACTTGGAGCCACAAAATCCAGCCCTTTCATGGTAGTCATTTAGTCGTTTAGACAAAATGATCCTTCGTCTTTCTCCGTTCCTGCCACCCTACCCTGGCCTGGTACTTTGTGTTCATGGAAAACTAGTCTGAGCCAACATTAAAATTGGGTACGTCTCTCTGTCAAAGAAGAGTAACGGCAAGGCTTTAACAAATCACTATCTGTTCCCATCCTTATTGCTGGAATGTGTTGTGGCTCTCTTGCTATAATCAGGGGGTGGAAAATATTTTTGCTGTTGAGAGCTACATTCAGGAGAGATAAAAGGAAGTGCTTGTTCACACAGTGCATAGTTAAACTGTGGTATTTGCACCCACAAGAGATAGTGATGACCACCAGGAAGATCCAACAAATCCATGGAGCAAAACGCTATCAGTGTCTATTAGCCATAGTAGGTATGTTCTACTTCCCTCTGTATACCAGTTGCCACTGGCACCAACTATAGGTTTTTGTGGGTGCTCAGCACCTATACCAAGTGGGTCTGACGTGTGAAGCCTTCAACACAACTTCTGGTAGAAACTGAAAGTCATGTCAGAGGTATTGCAAGGCTTCGGACGTGACCTCTGAGGCTGCTATTTACTATACAGTGGTACCTCTGGTTACATATGCTTCTGGTTATGAACGCTTCAGGTTACAAGCTCCGTTAACCCAGAAGTAGCTGCTCCTGGATGCGAACTTTGCCCCAGATGTGAACAAAAATTGCGCACCAGAGGCGCACGTGCAGCGGGAGGCCCCATTAGCAAAAGCGCGCCTCAGGATGAGAACGGTTTCAGCTTAAGAACAGACCTCCCAAACGGATTAAGTTCGTAACCAGAGGTACCACTGTATACAGTTCTTCTGCTCTTTGAAGGAAAGATACGCATGAACATCATGCTAGCTAATGCTGTTGTGTAAAACCCATAGCCTCTTCTCCTGACTCTCACAGATTCAAAGCTAGACCAAAAACAAACAGGACAGCATTAGGACATGCAACAGGACAAGACCATAATAGACAATGCCCTAGAGATTATTATACCCAGCTCTACATTCCTGAACCAATGGGAAGGTGAATGATTCAGCAAGACATACACATTATCTTGCTTAGTTGCCATGGTAACTCAGTGCACCTGCTCTCTTATCTCTGAGCATCCAGATGTGGGGGATGTGCTAACTCAAGACATGAACCAAGCACTGTGTCATTTAACCCATTGTTCACATCACACCAACACAACGTGCATGCATTTCCTGTGCTGATGTGGCATGGTGAATGCCATCAACACACTATGCATGTGCTAAAGCTTAGGCTGCTGTAATGAAACAAAGATATCTGCTTTTGCACATGTGCAGTAAAGCCCAATGCATCCTTGAAGCTTCTTGGAATTGCCCATCACTCAGGAAATGGGTAGTTTTCTGGAATTGGGAGTATCAGAATCTGAAGCAGATCCTGGCACGACCCCTAGAAATCAAGCAGTTTTGTGGTTGAAAAATTTCTGTGCCAAATAATTTCTGGAGTCAAACTGTTTGGTCTACTCAGTCTCTAATTTTCCTGTCTATGCTTCCTGCATTTTCAGTTTGATGCAGCATTATACAGCCAGCAGTCTGAGTAGCTGCAATAAAGTCACACCCTAAGCCACTTCAGTTACATAAGAACATGATTCAGTGGCCATATAACCTGGTGAAGTTAGTCAGACTTGAAATTATCCTGACTTCACAGAGACTGCGCCAGTAACCATAGAATCAAGATTGCCTAAGCATGATGCAATTTTAAATCAAGCATAATGTTGTTACTGTATGCAAAGTAATAGAAAAAAGCTCTTGGAAATGCAACACCATCCGTACATTATTGATGGACTACTAAACCAAACTAAGTAGCACATCAGTATATAGTTTTAATTAGGATACTGGAGCTTGTGGAGACATCTGAGAAATGCTGGGAGACTCGGGGCCAGAGAGAGAGGGGGGGGCTGGGGAATGGAATCTATCCAGTCTTGCAATGAAAAATATAGAGCTGTAGGAAAATCAGAGCCTTGGGAATAATTTCGAAGCTAAAATCACCAGTGCTTGAACAAGGTTATAGAACAGAATACAGGTGAAGATCACTGAAGCACATACGAGAAGGATGGGAGAACCTAGCTTCATTGCCAGGAACAAGGCTTTCATGTTCTGCTGCTAATAAAGGTAAAGGTAAAGGTACCCCTGCCCGTAACGGGCCAGTCTTGACAGACTCTAGGGTTGTGCACCCATCTCACTTAAGAGGCCGGGGGCCAGCGCTGTCCAGAGACACTTCCAGGTCACGTGGCCCGCGTGACAAAGCGTGTTCTCACTAAAAGAGAGCACGTGTTGCGGATGGGGCTGAACAAAACTCCACTTGGTTGCCAGGCAGTATTAGATTCAAGGGGCCTGGAGCAGATTGGAGGATGGTGTTACTGGGGTAAATTTGATGTTGCCAATTTAGGGGTGGGATCAGTGGTTATTTAAGCAAGGTCCACAGCTTTCTCTTTCTCTTTCGCTGTGGACATCGGATCTCCCGCCCGCCCTCCCTTGCTTGGGCTTGCGCCTTGACCTTGCTCTGCCTGTCATGGGGTCGTTCGCCTTGGTGCGGGGGCCCAGTAGGAATTTTTCCAATTGGCTGATTAGTGTGTGCCTTTTGGGTTTTGCCTACTGCTTAGCAAATCGTCACAACTTGTAAGGTTGGCGGTTAGGCATTGGTTAAATTGGTTGGTGGAGGGGTATGGATTGGCTGTGCCTGCCCCTCCAATGCTGCTGCTGATGGGTATTCCGTTAAAGGAATTCTGGGGCTTACCATCCCTTCGTCCAAACCCTTGGAGCAGGGTGCGGGCCGTGTAAGTTCCCAAGGAACAAGCAGGGAATAGCTGAGGGTCTGTGTCGCAGTCCCAGCTGTCCCTGGTCTTGTTCCTCCACACGCTGACTCACGGGAGTCAGCGCTGTCCCCAAGGCGGGGGGGACAGATAGTCATAACCAATGCCTAAGCAACCACTCTCAATTTGTATGAAAATAAAGTTGTGGCCAAAAGTATGCCAAAAACCTTAAACAAAAATTATGTGTGATGTGTGAGTTATTGGGGTAGGGGTTTTGGGGGACCTCAGCACGCAAAGCTGCATCTGGCGAGCCAGCGCAGCACACGGAAATGCCGTTTACCTTCCCACCAGTGGTCCCTATTTATCTACTTGCACCCGGGGGTGCTTTTGAACTGCTAGGTTGGCAGGCGCTGGGACCGAGCAACGGGAGCGCACCCCGCCACAGAGATTCGAACCGCCGACCTTCTGATCGGCAAGCCCTAGGCGCTGAGGCTTTTACCCACAGTGCCATCCGCGTCCTCTGCTGCTAATACTTTCTTGCATTGCAAATGCAAATGCTACTTTTATGTGCTTTAATTCCTGTGATAGAAGAGCATCATTGGCTCCCAGTGTGTTTCCCAGATCAATGCAGAGAGTTGATTTTGACCTTTCAAGCCCTAAATGCCATAAGACCTGAAGGACCCTCTTCTCCATATTCATTTATTTAGAATGCTTAATAGTCACGCTTCAGCAAAAGCTCTCAGATGTACAGACTAGGACACAGCTGCACCCCTATCTAGACAAGGGTACCCTCTGGTAACCTCTGGGTTAGATTACTGTGATGTGTTATACATAGGGCTGTCTCTGAAGATGCTTCAGAAACTTCAGCTGGTGCAGAGTAAAGTGGCCAGGTTGATCACGAGGGTAAAATGGTTTGAGCATATAATGACAATCCTGGCCTGATTGCCTTGGCTGCCAATTAGTTTCTGGGCCCAATTCAAAGTACAGGTTTTGACCTATGGACAGAGCCGTTTTTCCCATAGGGCTTAGTGGTGCCTCACGCCAGGGCGCCAGCCTCTCAGGGGCACCCCAGCAAGTGGAGGAGCTGTGTGGCTTTGCTGGTGGCCTCCTCTTTCCCTGCACACCTGCCAGCTGCGCCCCGCCAACCATAAAGCTGGCGGGCATGCAGTTTCCCTCCCAAGCCTCTGGAAGGATCGCTCTCCTCCCAAGGAGGCTTGGGAGGGGCGCAACTTCACTCCCAAGCCTCTGCAGCGATCACTCTCCTGCAGCGGCATGGGGGAGAGTTGTCCCCCCCGGATGGCTGGTAGTGCATCCCAACAGCCACCCCAACACTATCTATTGTAATTTGGGGGCGCTGGGTGGATATTTGCACCCCGGCACCGCATCTGCTAAAAGCGGCCCTGCCTATGGAGCCTTAAATGGCTCAGGTCCACAATACAACACCTCAAGGACTGCCTCTTCCCATATGAACTGACCAAGATCTTGTAATCATAATCTGAGGCCCTTCTAGATGTGTCTCCTTCACAAGAGGTCCTGTCAGCAGCAGCACGTGAACAGGCCTTTTCTGCAGTGGCTCCCTGTTTGTGAAATGCTCTCTCTAGGAAAGCTCGCCTGGCTCCTTCATGACATATCTTTAGGCACTAGGCAAAATCATTCCTCTTCTCTCAAGTCTTTGGCTGATTAAACAAGTTACAGCCTTTTAAACAGGGTGTGTGTGTTATTGTAGTATGTATTTTTGTATTTTTACAGTGGTACCTAAGGTTAAGTACTTAATTCGTTCCGGAGGTCCCTACTTAACCTGAAACTGTTCTTAACCTGAAGCACCACTTTAGCTAAAGGGGCCTCCTGCTGCTGCCGCACCGCCGGAGCACGATTTTTGTTCTCATCCTGAAGCAAAGTTCTTAACCTGAGGTAATATTTCTGGGTTGGTGGAGTCTGTAACCTGAAGCGAATGTAACCTGAAGCGTATGTAACCCGAGGTACCACTGTATATTGTAAACTGCCCTGTGAAGGGCAGTACAGAAAATTAATTAATTAATTATACGTCTAGAGGAGATTATATTGAGCAAGATCGGCCAACAGTCTGACTCAGTATAAGGAAGCTTCTTATGTTCCAAAGTAAACTATAGATCATTGGAAAGATTCTCAATAAATATACTTAATGGTGTCTCACTTCTCCCTAGCATTTGCATTTTCCATTTACTAATACTAAAAATGATCCAAGTTTGCTTTCCGTTGCTTGTGAGCACACTGTTCGGGAAGCATTGCTGTTAATGATTGCCATTACCCCATAGATGCTCATATACGTACCTAGCTCTTAAAAGAAAACATCCACATTTATATCTTCCTTATGAAATAAATTGCAGAGGTTTGTTTGTAGCACACCAGTTTTCAATTAACACAGAGAGGCATCTATTAATGCTCCCCCCCCCCCCGGTAACCAGGAATAGGGCAGAATTTGATTGGAATGGTTTTCCTTGAATTTTTCTCCACTCATAGACACTAATACGCCATAGTCATGTTTTAATCAGAGCAAAATAAAATGCAAAGAGCCAAGTTAATCAGATGGTAGTGAAGGTAACGCATAGTGGCCTAAGACATTTTGCTGCCTGAGGCGAAGGACAACATGGCACATTCTCCAAGAATTGTGATGAATAATGGCAATATAAAACAGGAAATGCGAACCCTCATAAAGATTATAACAGATGATTTGTGGAAAGGTTGAAGGAAGTCATACCAAAAGCCTGTGAAAATGAGAATTGAATTTTTTTTTTTGTATTTTGTATTTTGTACTACGCAAATTAATAAAAATTATGCATGGAAAAAAAAACATGGCACATTCTCCTCGTGCCACAAACAGAAGCTGACTGGGCTGATTGTTAAATCATATTTCAGTACAGTGGTACCTCGGGTTCAGAACTTAATTCGTTCTGGAGGTCCATTCTTAACCTGAAACTGTTCTTAACCTGAGGTACCACTTTAGCTAATGGGGCCTCCCGCTGCCACCACACGATTTCTGTTCTCATCCTGAAGCAAAGTTCTTAACCCGAGGTACTATTTCTGAGTCTGTCACTTGAAGCGTCTGTCACTTGAAGCGTCTGTAACCTGAAGTGTCTGTAACCTGAGGTACCACTGAACTTGTGAGGGAACAGTGCCCTACAAAGCACCTCAGGTTCCAGACAGATTAGCCCTATACAGTTTGTTTGTTAACATATATGTGCTGCTTGGTTGTAAAAACAAAACAAAAAAAACCTCTCAAAGCAGTTTACAAAAAGGTAAAACAACAAAATCAAGAGGGAAAAATACAACCATACTTAAAAACTTATAAAAGTTAAAATACTAAAACAAATTAACATTTCTTCAACTTTCTAAACATCTGGGTAGACTTATCTAAACAAGAATGTCCCTCAAGTTTGGGACCAGGATACCTAAAATACTGCCTTAGTGCCAACTAACAACTGTGTTCTGCAGGAGAGGGCATTCTCCTGATAACATGCATGCTCTTTCACATGATGTCAGAATTGGACCTATAGTGTGGTTTCTCTACCCTTTGGGAACTCCCACCCAATCATTTGCAGTGCCCCATAGCACTCTAAGTCAATTGGTTCAGTGGGCTCTCCTCAGCCTGGACCTTTAGTATAGGGTTTGCGTAACTCCTTTGGCTTGATCTAATGCTAGTATACTTGGAGGCTTGCTTTTGAATGCATGGTTTTTCCCCCAGCCAATGCTATGGAGCTCTGCTGAGACTGCACCCTTTACAACTTGCAAAACAATTCCAACAATGAGATTTGTTAAGGCTTGGGCCAACCCCAAGGCTAAATGAAAGAAAGTACGGTAGTTTGGTCCAGGCATAGGGATTGTATTTATATGAATTGCTAAATTTTGCAGTTAGCTGCAAGCCTCACACAAAATTGATCATAGGCCTAAAGTATATAGCTGAATCAACTCATTTTAAAATAAATATGTAAGAAGATAAAAGACCCAGAGATGCAATAAAGAGCATAAAATAAATTTCCCATTGGTGACATCTCCTATAGCTAGAGATGGCTTTTGATTAATAATTAACAGGAGATAAAAGGAACACTTAGGCCTCTAAAAATGAGTCAAATTGGCAAGAAAAAACGCTTCACGAATCGAGAACTCTTTACATCTATCTTTGTCACTTTGTAAATGCTTTTTCGGATACTTTTCTTTTTTGTTTAAGGCAACCACACATTGGGGAAATGTATTCCTTGGCTTAAAGTATGAGAAAAAAATGACACTCCATTTCTCGCCTGTTTCATTTTAACCTAAATATTTCGTTGCTTTTGTTCCATATTCTTCTTGATGAAAAAAGTTTTCTTTGCAAATTACTATATTACTCATAGGCACAAAGGAACAAACAAGGTTGAATAAATGTACCCAGGTAGGCTTGGAAAAAGCAAGGAAATAGGGATAAAAGGAAGGGTGGTTTCTTTTTGGAAAAAATATATATTATAAAAAGTGTGTTCATAAAGAAGAATATGTCAATCATCTCATGACTACCTAATATAAAAGTCCATGGATTTTATGAGAAAAACAATAAATATTTAAGATCAAGACCTTTTCTGTAACAAAGTGGAATAAACTCAGTGGTAACCAGGACAACAACACCCACGCCTTCCGTTCGTTCAATACTAATAAAATAACAACACAGAATTTTGAAAAGCAGAAAATGAGCGATCGGGTGTGTTAATATACTAATATACCAAGTAGCTCAAAATTTGTCATCTTTCCTTTGAGGCTCCTACCATATAGATTTTCAATAGTCACCATATTTGCAGTAGGTTCTTAGTACCTTCTTGTGACCCTCCCCCAACCAATGAGTTGGAGGGTGACCCTCTGCAAGAGACAGTCTTGTGGAGGCTGCTGGCACAATGTAGAACTCTGGAAAACATAGACTCACAGGAAACTATATGAATAGTGCAGACATCCCTGAGGCGGAGCTAGCTGCTCTGGCACCCGGAGCGGCACACATGCTGTGCACCTGGGGGTGGAGCCATGGGGGTGGGGCGAGTGTCCCAGGGGGCGAGACACCCAGGGGTGCAGAGTGAGACACCCATGGGGAGTGGAGCGAGTCGCCCATGGCGAGCTGCTTCCTGGGTGAGGGGGGAGAGAGCTGCACCACTTTGCCAGCAACCTTCCTCCCTTCCCTCTTCCTTTTGACAGCTCAGGGGAGGCTCCCCCCCCCAGGAAGCAGCCCGGGAGTGGGGGCAATGGCACGCCACTTGCCCACAACTCCCAGGCCTCCCCTAAGTTGTCAAAACAAAGGGGGAAGGGGGGAAGGCGGTGCAGCTCCGTCCCTTCCCCTGATGGCTTGGGGTATGCTTGGGAGTTGCGAGCGGGCAGCGCGCTGAATGTCATCCCCTCAGTGATGACACTCAGGGCAAGCCACCCCCACTGCCCCCCTTCCTGAGCCCCTGGACACCCCACTGCAGATAGTCACTCTCCAGCTTGTGGAGGGTGACAGGGGTAGCAATAGGGAGCAGAGTTACTGTACTCACCCCTACTTTTCCTCTCCACCCCACCATGTGGTGATTTAGCTCAGTAAACAAATGTCTGAATCATAGCATCATAGAATCACAGAATTGTAGAGTTGGAAGGTGTGCTGGGCCCGGGGAAAACCCGAGAACCGTGGTCCAGGTCCAGCCCAGAATCCGTAGGTTCTGCTAGAAGTCTGTCCGACAGGGTCAAGGTAGGACACGAGACAGGAAACCAGGCAAGGACAGGTACAGGATCTCAGGCATGGTCTGGCTTGCAGCAATGTTGCTCCTGCAACCTGGGGCAGGGTCCGACAGCCTTTTATCTTTGTTGGGGTAACAGCCAGTCCTGATCCCCCAGCGACTCACCTCCCTGTTTCGTCCGAAGGCGAGCACTCCACCTGCTCTCTTCTCTCAGGTCTCTCCTTCTCTCAGACCTTAGTCTCTGCAGCTCAGGAGACGTTGGTGGGTTACTAGACCCAGAGGACGTCTCAGCCTCCCCTGACCAAACTGGTAGTGGAGTAGCTGTAAGTGATGGCCCAGCTGAAGGCAACGAGGTAATCTCCGCATCTGGAGCCAGGGCAGGCTCAGGCCCCTGACTCGGCCCAGCTGGTGTTTGTTGCAGAGGAGCCTGTGCAGACTGGGACTCTTCAGGATCAGGTCCCAGACTTGGTTCAGATGATGCCTGAGGCAAAGGATCCGGTGCAGACTGAGACTCCTCTGGTTCCGAGTCTGAGCCCGAATCCCAAGCCATCACAGAAGGGATGCTGAGCGTCATCCTTGTAATTCAGGAATCTCAACTAAAGCATCCATGACAGATGGCCACCACTTCCCAAGGTAGTCCATTCCACTGCTGAACAGCTTTCACTGTCAGAAAGTTTTTCTGTGTGTTTAGTCACATTTTCCTTTCTTGTAACTTGAAGCTATTGAGTCAGGTCCTACCCCCTGGAGCAGGAGAAAATAAGTTTGCTCCATCTTCCATGTGACAGCCCATTAGATATTTGCAGATATCTATCATATTTCCCCTCACTCTCCTCTTTTACAGGCTAAACATATGCCGCTCCCCAACCTTTCCTCATAAGGCTTGGTTTCCAGAACCTTGCTCACCCTCCTTGGTCGCCCACCTTGACACACATTCTAGCTTGTCAATAACCTTCTTAATTTGTGGTACAGGTGGTTACCTGGGTCTTCTCACCCCCCCCCTTTAAAGATGGGGACAACATTTGCCTGCCTCCAACCTGTTCTCCAGAAATTCTCCAAGATTATAGACACAGACTCTGAGGTTACGTCTTCAAGCTCGTTTAGTTCCCTTGGGTTCATCTCATCAGGCCCTGGCTATTTGAATTCATTTTGATGAATGAAATACAAAAGGAAGTTTTTAATAACAAAAACAAATGGAAAACGTTTCTTTAAACAAACATATATTGCACATTGCTAATAATAAATAACTGAACTATAGTGTTTTTGTAAGGATTACTGAGATAAGGTATATGCAACACTTTTAAGTTCTCTTAGGAACTGCATAAATGATTAGAGTACAAATTTATTACCACTCCCTTCAAAACCTGTTCTTGGGATATCCTTATTAAAATGAGGCAAATAACAACTGCAAACAATTGCATTTTATGTAAAGAATGGGCAGTGGCCAAGTAATTTTTTTACACTGGTGCAAGGACTCACACTTAGCACAATGGGATCTTCTGCTTCTACCGCTGCATGCCCCCACCTTGTCTGCATATGTGTCCCAGAGTTTTTGAGGAAAAACCCAGAACAAATTTAGGGGATGTGCAGGGCAAGGAGAGGAGGAGAACATTCCATTGCACAAGGAGAAATGCTTGCACTGATGGAACATTTTGCTTAGTGCTACTTCTGTCTATCATTTAATTCCAAGGAGATGACTATAAAAAGGGAGCAATCCTATTCACAAGAAGTTGGCAGAAAGAAAGCTGGTGCAAGTTAAGCCAGTGTAAAGTTGTGGGCAGAGCCAAACTCCATTCAGCAGCAAGGGTATTGCTGTCTGAACCAGCCCAAACCTCTCAGGGGAAAAAAAAAACCTGAAAACACTTTAAGATTGAGTTTGACACACACAACCCGTTTTTGTCAGGTCACATGACTGAGCTGAACAGAGTTAGGATCCAGCTTAAGTCACCTCTGCCCAGTACCACCCCTGCCAAAGGACCCTGAATGTCCCATTTGGGGGACTTACCCTATCCTTGGCTCAGCCAGATGTGCTCTGGTTGAGCCAGGATGAGCAAGTTGCATGGGCATACCTTTGGCTGAAGCCAGGGTTGGGGACTTAACACTGCTTGAGCCTGGCTGAGATAGGAGCCTCCCAGCTCAGCTGGAGATCTTTTGCATCCTAAGATGGTCAACCCAGTGGATCTTGCCATAGGATTTTCTAAAACCAGAAAATTTAGATGTTTAGATACTTAGAGGCTTGGACATCCTAAAGCAATTGAATCACTTTTCTAATTTGTGCCATGTCTTAAGAATTCTAGTGTGCTACTGAATTGGAAGGAAACCTCCCTGTATGTAATAAGAATTAATTCAGTGATTCATATCCATGATTCTTTCTGTCCTGCTGATGAATAGAAGATTTGTTGCATTTAAACTGCTTAACTGCACAACCTCAAAAGATTTCATTCTGCAGTCCTTGTTAGTCTAAAGTGGGAAAAGAGAGGCATGATTTTTAGTATGAATTGTTTCAAGTTTTATTTTTAAAGGATCATGTTCTATTTAGATTGTAGTGCTCAAATGAGGTAAATGTCTATTTTCATCCTCAAAGTGTCCGTATATTCTGTTATAAATATTGCTTTGCTGTGGTTTGGCTGTGGGTCAAATGAGACAAGCAGTGGATTCCTAACATATATTAACTTTTGCAATAGCTATGTCCTGGAAGTCAAGCAAAATTAAATTGTCAGAGGCAGCCCAATGAATGCTGGACTCAAGACCACTATACCACTTAAATTTGGGGTTATCTTACTAGCCCCAATGGATTGGCCGGTTGTGTCTCCCCCTTACCTTCCTTCCTTGCCTCTGATGTGGATAAGGATGTACATATCCCTGGTTCCTTGCATGTGGTTAGTTGCTTGCATCTAGAGCTGAGATGGACCATTGCACAGCTGTTCAAATTCATTTTGTTATATGTAAGTTCATGTCAGGGGATGTGGGCATGAGCCAGGAGCCTGAAGTTCCACATTGTCACCACAAATCCAGGAAATAAAAATAATAAAAATACTAAAATGATATTTTAATTCATTAAAATAATAACGAATAATAAAAGATCAGCAATTTTCAGGTATATTGGAAAATTGCCACCCCCATTCTGATCAACCAGTTCATAATTGCTCCTCAGGCTCCTGTTTCCACAACCTTTGCATGTTGAGCACCTTCCTTGCATTTTCATCTTCCTCTTTTCTTTAGACTGATTATGTGGCTACAGCATTCTGAACTTCATTTAATAACTACAATGTGGTTTTTGGATTTCTGCTTTGTGGGCTAGCTTCCATTCAGTCAATCCTGGTTCGGTTTAGAACTTTTGACCTGCCCATGCCCAGGTGAGCTATAATAGATGTAAATTGGTGCTTTAATATCTGATGGGAAGAAAAGTAAGCATCCCCCAAGCAAGAAAAGTGTATGTTTAATTATTTATTGCAACCATTGTCAGGCCACTATTCCAGGGTGCTAAAATGCTATTCAGGTGCAGCATTATATATGCAGACAGAATTGTTTTTATTACCTAGGGGACCGCCTCTCCCGCTATGCCCCATGGAGGACCTTAAGGTCCATAAATAGCAACACCCTAGTGGTCCCAGGCCCTAAGGAAGTTAGATTAGCCTCAACCAGAGCCAGGGCCTTTTCAACACTGGCTCCGGCCTGGTGGAACGCTCTGTCTCATGAGACCAGGGCCCTGCAGGATCTGATTTCTTTCCGCAGGGCCTGTAAGACAGAGTTGTTCCGCCTGGCCTTTGGCTTGGAGTCAGTTTGATCCCCCCCCCTCTTTCTTTTTTCCTTTCTCCTCCTGTGATGAGGTTGCATTTTAATGTTTTAATGTTATATTTTAATCTTGTTTTTAAGTTGTATTCATTCAACTTATTTTTATTATTGGCTGTTAGCCACCTTGGCTGGGGAGGGCGGGGTATAAATAAATTTATTATTGTTATTGTTATTGTTGTTGTTGTTATTGTTACAAAGTGGAGAAATCTGTGCCCTTGCAGATGCTTTTGAACCCCATGGGCGAGAGCCAATATAGAGCTGGTGGGTGTCTTCTCATGCAATAAAGTTTCACCTTTCTCCTCAAAGCCTGCTCTGCAGCACTGGTTTACCTTCCATAGAAGATTTTTGAGGTACATGGTGAACTGGAGGGGAGAGAAACTGGGAGTCCCATTGTGCCAGATCATTTTCATTGTGCATGCGGATATGTGTTGTGCAAATGGGAGGACCTCAGTGAATATTACCTCATGGCCCATCAGTGGTCAAGGATGGTGGGAGCTGTAGCAACATCTGGATGGTTATGGGGTTTTGCCACTGATATATAAGTACACAGAACGTGGGATATAAGAATATAATAACTGAATCAGGCCCAAAGTCCATGTACTGGGGACAAAACTTTCTTTCCAAAAATGGCCAGATGTTACCAGGAAGCTCACAAGCAAAAGGATGATGAAGATCTCAGTTTCCATTGCTCATCTTCAGCATTCTACTAATCAGCAAAAACAAATTCTTCTTCTAAATATGGAAGTTCCCATGTTGGCTACAACAGCCGTATTTTGTCCTCAGTTTATTTCCAGTCCACGGTGCTTTCTCGTATGCTTTGTTTCCTGCTTGGCAGGGGGTTGGACTCGATGGCCCTTGTAGTCTATTCCAGCTCTATGATTCTATGGTTTTATCCCATCTCCACATAATCTATGATATTAAAAATACCTGCAGAAAATTGCATCTAAATATGTGCTTTTGGATGCCTTCTCTCAAAACACAAAATTTGGTGTGCTGGAGATCGCATCAGAACGTTGAAGAAGAAGAAGAAGAAGAAGAAGAAGAAGAAGAAGAAGAAGAAGAAGGAGAAGAGTTTGGATTTGATATCCCGCCTTTCACTCCCTTTAAGGAGTCTCAAAGCGGCTAACATTCTCCTTTCCCTTCCTCCCCCACAACAAACACTCTGTGAGGTGAGTGGGGCTGAGAGACTTCAAAGAAGTGTGACTGGCCCAAGGTCACCCAGCAGCTGCATGTGGAGGAGCGGAGACGCGAATCCGGTTTCCCAGATTACGAGACTACCGCTCTTAACCACTACACCACACTGGGGGTGGATGACAAAACCCTGATCTGTGCATTACTCTTGGAAGTGGGGAGTCAGATCTACTCATATTGGAAGTCTCAAAGATCAAATTGCCCAAGCATTCCTGCTTCCTTCTAGATAAGTATAAGCAAATGCAATTGCAAAGGGTGAATGAGACTGCATCAACAGAAGCGTAGCATCCTGATCAAAGGAAGTAATAGTACCACTCTACTCTGCCTTGGTCAGACCACACCTGGAGTACTGTGCGCAGTTCTGGGCACCATAATTTAAGAAGGATATTGACAAGGTGGAACGTGTGCAGACCAAGTTGATCAAGGTTCTGTAAACTAAGCCTTATGAGAAATGGTTGAGGGAGTTGGGTATGTATGTTTAGTCTGGAAAAGAGGAGGCTGAAAAGGGGTTGGACTAGATGACTCTTGGGTCCCTTCCAACTCTATGATTCTATGAAATATCCAAAGGGCTGTCACATGGAGGATGGAACAAGCTTGTTTTCTCCTACTCCGGAGGGTGCTGGAAATTGTACCTCTGTGCATGTGTCTTGTGCAGTTGTCATGTGACTTAAACATCTGGTATTTACACAGCCAAAATTCTTTGAATATTTGCTCCTAGGTAAGAAGAAAACAGAGGTCTCTCTCATTGGAGATGCCAGCTTATGATGCAGAATATTGAATGCCATTCCTAGTACATCGGTTGATGCAAACGTCACATTGCTTGATCTTTCCTATTGCAAATCCACACCACAGCTGTAAATAATCTATGTTCATTTGAACTCCCTCAAAAAAAGATTCTGGTTAGATATCTCTTCACACTTGGTATGCATAACTTGCCAGAATAGCAACAAACAAATAAATCATCAAGGAATGAGGGGAGAGAGAAACAAACAAGCAGATGGAGATGTCTATAAAAATCCCCTAAGAAGTTTTCACTGATGCATCAATAAGAGCAAATTCTTCAAAAACACTGTCCAAGTCCATAGCCTATTCAGCTAAAAATGTGAAAGAGATGGATTTTTTTTTTTTTGTTTAAAAAGGCAATCCTTTAGAAAAAGCTCTGTAAAGATTTTTGGAAGCTTTGAAAGTTGTAAGCACTTTTGTGCACTGGCTTTTTCCTGCTTCTTTCCTGCTCCATGTGCTAAGAGCTCATGGCAGCCATGAATCAAATTTTTGCTGGGTCTTTTATTCATTGGCATAAGAGCCTTGGTTAAAATGCTACAGCAGCAGTGACACTAATTTGATCCTATAATTAGTTTTGCGAGCGTTTCCTCCCCTTCCCAACGCTGATGTCGGTTGCATGTGCCGCAAACACTGATGAGACTGTTGCGCATTCGAAATACAAAAGGCACACAGTACTTTGGAACACTTTTGTGGAGTTCTTGTTTCACTGTTATATTATCAGTGGATCCATATCTGGTTAAGTGGTTAGTTTTGGAGAAAGCCTTGGAAGGACTCATTATACTTAGCATGATCTGCTGGATCCAACCAAAGAACCATTTGGTTCACTGTTCTACTCACACAATGGCCAACCAGATGTTCCTGGGAAGCCCACAAGCAGGACGTAAGTGCAATGATCCTGCTCATCTTCCCCAGCATCTTCCCCAGCAAGGATAATGGCTCTGACTCTGGAGATAATATTGCCAGCATAGCACTACTAGCTGCTGATTCCCAGTAACTGGTACACAGAGGCCCACTGCCTCTTGACAGTGGAAGGAAGACATAGACAAAATGGCTAGCAGTCACTGATAACCTTATCTTCCATGAATTTGTCTAACCTCCCATGAAGCTATCCAAATTGCCAACCATCACTCCATCTTATAGGAACAATTTCCACAGTTTAACTGCACCTACTAATACGTTACAAACTTCACTGGAAGCCCTCCTGAAGGTGAGGCAATGGAAAACCAGAAAGAAAAAGGGACTTCTTAGTAGTTGTACAACACTCTCCTGAGAGAGCTTCACTTAGCATCTACTTTATTGTCCTTTTCTCTCAAAAGTCCCTGCCCAGTCCATTTTAAGCCTGCTGACTCTTTGGTTCTGTTTTTATAACTGTGTGCCTTTTAGAGTGTTGTTTTTTTTTAAATGCTATTATCTCAGTCACTTCATTTTTTTAAAATAAATTGCTGTGGGAATACAACTGAAGGGTTGTAAAAAAAATATAATCAACTAAATAATTGAATTGGAAGTCCATTTTTATATCTTGCGTTACTGTGCATTTTTTCACTTAGGATTTTTTTAAAAATGCTCAGCGGTTATTGTAAAATGGCTTAATTGTTGTTGTTTTGTGTGAGTGTGTGTGTGTGTATTAATATTTACAGTTTAAAAATCAAATACTTTTTTTTCTCCCTTGGGCATAGCTTTCCATTTGGTTTCTTGGTGAATGCTCTATATATTCTCAACATGTTTTTTATTCCTTATGTACACAGCTATTGAAACACTTGAGGGCTTTTTCATTAGCATTTTATTTTGATTTTCAAAGTGCATTACAAGGGTCATTCAAATCTCACTGATCTCAGTACTCATAATCTAGGTACTGATCCTGCAAGTGAATATTCTAAGTAGGGACGCCTTCCAATAGTGGGAACCCACTTGCAGAAGCTATGTAACTTTCCTTCTTCTCTAGGGAGTTTTAAGCATTTCTTAATAGCAGGTTCGGGGTCACAACTGACTCTCTATCTTAATATCTAATGGAGAGCCCAAGATTGCTAAAATAAATATGTTCCGATTGGTAATGGCAAAAAGTGATGAATGTAATGGTGTTTGAGCACTGGTGATTACAAAGAAGAAGAGTGTCCACCCCGAATCCAAGATGACATAGCTTACTTACACCATGTACCATCATTCATATGCCCACTAGTTGAAGATTGTAGTTCAGGTTTTATTATGTCAGCACGTTGAATTCACTGGCAGTATTTGTACTGAAATCCGTGAGCATGGGGAAAATTGAATCTTACTAAACAAGTTATGAAGATTTGATAAGGAGAAAACTTAACACATGGCCATGGCCATTTCCTTAACGGACTCTTCAAAACATTGTAACATCTAATTAGATATACCTAAGTAATGATTATTCCCAGAAAGTAGCAATTATAAAGACTTAAGTAATGGTTACTCTCGTAATTTAGCAATTGGGTTTGAAATGCTTTTGGCATATATTCAACCTTGTCTACCTCTTATTGCATTATGAAAGAGCACTACTGTTTATTCTATAAGAACTTTAACTTAATGTAATCATTTTTCATTTTAAAAATTTGATACACTAGTAAAAACGATGGAACTAGAAAAGGACGATTAAAAATAACCTGTTTAATTTAATTGTCTTGCGGTAACCTTCCATCGTTTTTACTAGTTGGCAGTTCGAATCCCTGCGATGGGGTGAGCTCCCGTTGCTCGGTCCCAGTTTCTGCCAACCCAGCAGTTCGAAAGCACACCAAAAAGTGCAAATAGGTGAAGAGGTACCGCTCTGGCGGGAAGGTAAATGGCATTTTCATGTGCTGCTTTGGTTTCGCCAGAAGCGGCTTAGTCATGCTGGCCACATGACCCGGAAAAAACTGTGGACAAACGCCGGCTCCCTCGGCCTGTAAAGTGAGATGAGCGCCGCAACCCTAGAGTCGTCCATGACTGGACTTAACTGTCAGGGGTCCTTTACCCTTCTCTTTATTCTCTCTCCCCTCCCTACACTGCCAAGACAGAATCAGGGTCTAGTGACAAAACTGATTCCTAGGTGGCTTTTTTCACGAATGATCAAGCAAATTTAAAGCAGCTTTGTTTCACAGTCTCCTTCAAACATTCAGAAACATGGGATACAGCCATGTTTGTAAAACTAAGATCTCAAGACTTGAACCAGACCTGTCTTCTAGACGTCCATTCAGATGAATCAGCAGTGGGTGGCATTTCGGGGCTGCCCTGCTCACCTGACCTCAGTTTGGTTGAATTGATGCAGCAAACTGAGTTGGAGAGCAGGGGTGTGTGTGTGGAAACAGTGATGTTGCTCCTGCCAGAAAGTCATCAAACAAAGCTACTAGTATTGATGGCTAGGCTCTGCCTCCATGGCTGGAGGCAGTAATGCTTCTTAATACTAGTGACTAGAAGCCACAGGAGGGAGGGAGTGTGCTCTTGTGCTCATGTCCTGTTTGCTGGTTTCCCAAAGGCACTTGACTGGCCACTGTGAGAAAAGGATACTAGAGTAGACGCTTAGACTTGATTTTATCGGAACTGAGTGAAAATGGCGGCTACCAGCAGCGAAAAGACCTTTGGATTGATTCAACAGAAACACCAGCGTGAGAGGAGATGCTGCGAACTTATACAGGGAATCACAGACATAAAATCCACACAGAAACACATCATTGCTTGTTTTAACTCACTTGTGGGAACAACTCAGAGGCTGTGAAAGAAGGAAGGTTAACAACAGAAAGAATTAGAGGAGCCATCGGAAGTGACTATGAAAAGCAGGAGAAGTATGAGATGATCAGAACCCTCCGAACTTGAAGCACGGGAAGTCCTATTAAAAATGTATAATTTGGCAGAATGTTTGGATTATTTGATATGTATATGTATAATTTGAAATATTTAATGTGATGTGAATGGATTGTTAAAGTGGAAAATTTAATAAAAATGAATTTTTAAAAAGAGAGAAAAGGATTCTAGACTAGGTGAACCATTCGCCTGATCCAGTGTACTCTTGTTATATTCTTAAGGAAAACCACTGCTGAACATCTTTCCTCCCTTATCAAACTGCATACGGCCGTGTGCCAGGGTTACACTAGAATTAAGGTGTGTGTTGTTGTTTTTTCCATGCTCAGTAGGGGGAAATGCCCCAGGTTCAGTTGCTGGCATCTTCAGGTAGGCTTGGAAATTCCTGTTTTTGCAGCCATGAGGAGGACCTTCCAGTCAGTGTAGACCAGCACACTTCAACCTTTTCAGACTTAGACCCAATATCCAAACTTGCATATTAGGATCCATTTAACTTTTCACCACCTATTGGTATGGTGATAGTGCTGATGTTGTGATTCACCTTACACCAGACCACAAACCAGTAGAGGGTCTGACCCACCAGCTGAAGACCAATCATGTAGACAGTACTAAGCTGGATAGATCAATAGTTTGATTTGGTGTAAGACAGCTTCCTTTTCATGTAGCCTAGAGGGGGTGAACCTTTTTCAGCACATTTCCTTCACGGTTCAAATCCTCACTCAGCCATGAGGCCACCTGGGTCACTTTGAGCCAGCCACTGTCTCTCAGTTTAACCTACCTCACAGAGGGGGACAATTGTGTCCGCCATCTTGAGCTTTTTGGAGAAAAGGTGGGACGAAAGAATGAATGAATGAAATTGTATAGATATACTATTTTATGATTTATTTTGGAACTGCTATAACTAAAGCTTTCTGGAGGACATGAATGCCTTTAAGTTTTGGATTTGTTTGTTTTTAATCTAAAGTAAAATGTTATAAAGTTAACGATGTCCCCGCTGCTGAGGAACTGCAAGGCAAAGGAAGATAAATGTACTTTTTGTTCCTGGTACTTAATGATTCTTTAAAGTACTCTTCCCCTTCCGCACACTTTTCAGAAAATATGACCAATATAATAAGACCAATGTTCCTCCTAATGTAGATGTTTAATGTGCTCCTAATGACATATAAGCTATGAAAGAAAGGGGGGGGGGGAGAGAGAGAGACTGGGCTAGTATTGGGAAGGATGTTGATTGAGTGTTAAGACATGGAGGGGAAATACTGGCTTCAGGCAGCCCTTTTGCTTTACTTATTTATGTGATAAAAATAAGATTTCTAAAATGGAAACAGCCAGAGCCTGTTTCATATTACTATGACAAGTATAAGATGTAGGGCATGCATATATTTTGGCTCAAAACCAACAGGCTGATTAAATTTGATAGCCTCGTAATAGTATTTTATAAGACTTTTGCAGAGGTGTGGGGTGGTGTTTTTTCCTTCCTTTTAAATGTGCTTGCATGCTGAATAAGCTCTTTGCCATTGGTTTGTAATGCCCCCCACCCTTTCCAATGCTTTACTTCTTGGTTAAAAGATCTGCTAAATTTAATATATACTGAAGGGCAAGCAAATGGGAAATATCTAAACTGCTCTGACACTCGAACAAGCAAAGTGGCAAAATATGAATTTCACAGACTAGGCTCATACTTTGTTATCTTATCTGTTGAAAAGCACTTTACAGCTGGAAAGCACCGTAACAGCAACTGCGCTGCTTTTGATCAGCAGGAACATCTTACATTACAGTTGGTGAGATGCATATCAAAACCAAATGCATAAATAAATGACAAAGTTCATTTACAAGTTAACTAGCCTTGGGAAAGACATCCATACATTTCCAATTGCCCTGGGAAACAAAAGATGCTTCCTGCCTACTTCCCCTAAGACGCAAGACAATTTTATTTTCGTTTGTTGTCATCTGCTTTGTGTAATTTTTCTATTCTTCCTGTCAGAAACAAACCACATTGGAAAGTGGTCAGATAAAAAAAAAATCTAGTTTATGATATAAATCATATAATCACAGTAGTGTGGGGGGGGCGGTGGGGGTGATTTGGGAACAGCTCATAATTATGAAGATGTTCAGCATGATTCTGGCATTTCTTAAAATACAAGGTTTATTTAAAGAAGAAAATCACCAGGGAAAAAGAAAACCTCAGGCATTGGTCACAATCTTTTCATTCGTTGTGAAAGGGCAGGTTCCAACCAATGCAGGCTTATTATTATTATACATAGATTTGTTGTTGTTGTTGTTTAGTCATTTAGTCGTGTCTGACTCTTCGTGACCCCCTGGACCAGAGCACACCAGGCACTCCTGTCTTCGACTGCCTCCCGCAGTTTGGTCAAACTCATGCTGGTAGCTTCAAGAACACTATCCAACCATCTCGTCCTCTGTCGTCCCCTTCTCCTTGTGCCCTCCATCTTTCCCAACATCAGGGTCTTTTCCAGCGAGTCTTCTCTTCTCATGAGGTGGCCAAAGTCTTGGAGCCTCAGCTTCAGGATCTGTCCTTCCAGTGAGAACTCAGGGCTGATTTCCTTCAGAATGGATAGGTTTGATCTTCTTGCAGTCCATGGGACTCTCACGAGTCTCCTCCAGCACCAGAATTCAAAAGCATCAATTAATAATTAATAGATTTATTAATTAATCGATTTATTAATTGCCTTCTAAACCACCATCTCAGGGCAATTTACACAGATAATGAAGGATAATTAAAAACAGGTAACATCACAAAAACAAAAACATTTATTCAGCTGGGAAAGCTTGCTGGAACAAAAATGTCTTCAATTGCTTCCAGAAAGTGCAGATGTAATGGGTACCTGTAGCATCTCAACAGGAATGCTGCTATAGAATCATAGAATTGTTGAGTTGGAAGGGACCCTGAGGGTCATCTAGTCCAACCCCCTGCAAAGATGGAATCTCAACTATAGCTTCTGCGACAGGTGGCCGTCCAACCTCTGCACAGAACAGGGACATCCACACTAAAGTCCTGCTCCAAATCACTGTGGAGCAAGCTTCTGAGCTCTTTGAAACTTACAGGAGAAACTCTTCCACAGACTGCAGCAATCTACTGGGTGTGTAAAGGAAGAGGCAGTCTCTTATTTCATAGAATCATAGAATCAATTGTAGAGTTGGAAAGGAACCTTGAGCATCTTCTAGTCCAATGCAGGGATATGCGGCTGTCCAATACGGGAATCGAACTTGCAACCTTGACATTATCAGGACCCTGCTCTAACCAACTGAGCTATCTAGGCTTAAAAGCCTATGCGATGTAGTAAGTAGATGCTTTGAGATGTGAGACTTAAATCAGGTGCAAGTCTTTCCTCATCCATGGACTGAATTGGGTGATTGGGGGCAAGTCGCTTGGGGCTATTTTAATATTTTACAGGGTTGGGTTTTTTTTTAGGATATAGGAACTGAGTCAGATGATTCACCCACCTTGCCCAGTATTTTCTACAACTGGGGTCTTCCATGTGGACCCCCTTGTTGTCTACCAAAGCCCTTCACAATTTATACATTTCTATCATGTTGCGCGTGGCTCTGTGGGTTAAACCACAGAGCCTAGGACTTGCCGATCAGAAGGTCAGCGGTTCGAATCCCCGCGACGGGGTGAGCTCCCGTTGTTCTGTCCCTGCTCCTGCCAACCTAGCAGTTCGAAAGCACATCAAAGTGCAAGTAGATAACTAGGTACCGCTCCAGCGGGAAGGTAAACAGTGTTTCTGTGCGCTGCTCTGGTTTGCCAGAAGTGGCTTAGTCATGCTGGCCACATGACCCGGAAGCTGTGCGCCGGCTCCCTCGGCCAATAAAGCGAGATGAGCGCCGCAACCCCAGAGTTGGCCATGACTGGACCTAATGGTCAGGGGTCCTTTACCCTTTATCTTATCATGTTGCCTCTTACTTGCCTTTTCTCAGAAATGGGCAGATCCAGCAAGGTTGTTCTTACTCAATGACACAGGTCTCAGTGTCGAACTACAGAGGGGCTAGATGGTTGCTTGTTTGTTTTTTTGCCTCAGGTGATGCCTCCAGAGTTGTGCCATTGAAGCTCCCAGCCTGTGTGTGTGTGTGTGTGTGTGTGTGTGTACGCAAATGTGCACAAATGTGTATGTGCCAATCTAGTCTTTGACCCAGGTGAAATAAAGCCTAGTTTCACCCCTGTGAGGTCTGATCGCTGAGGCATTCCTGAGAAACCTAGTTGTCTGGCATTGTTTCTTCCTCCTTAGCTTTCCAATTTCTATGCCCTGAAGCAATTTGTTCTGCTCCTCTTATGGGGAAGAATAGGATCATGGTCAATGGTATCCTGGGGCAAATCCACACCACCCTTCTCATTTATTTCCTGTTTTTATTTTAGTAATGAAAACCTCACAAGAAGCATATGTTTCTCTAGAAATTTTAAACTTTATGTCAGGCATTCTTTCATTTCCTGACAGGGTATGATTGATTTGGTAATGAAGTGCAGATGAGGTGTCTGAAGACCCATTCCTGAGGGATTGAACACGTGATATTGTATCTTTATTAGCCTATCAGAATTTTTTAAAAAAAACCTTGGCAAAGAAATAATATCACTTTGGCTTCCCAGCTTGCATATTCATATATATAAGAAGTATATAATCAGTTTATATGTACATGATTTCCTATACCGTAACCAAATATAAATAGCAATGTTCATGACCATAGAGTTTTATATGGGTAGGTCAAATCTAGATACAATATTCTGCCTGACTTAGGGAGATATAAAACCTCACAAGCTCCTCTCAAAATAAAGGGTCCCATGGATAAAACAGAGTGCTGGAAGATAAGTAGAACCGAACTGTTTAGTGTTCTGACTGGTTGATACTCTCTCACCTGAGTTTGTGACCTTATTAGCAAAGATAGCTGAACAGTGTAACTCAAGGACATAGAATTGTTTCCAGGGGACCAAAATGAGGATCAAGCAATGAGTTCTCTCAAGGTTGACATTTCCAAGTGTGGAAATCTTGCTTTCCTTAACCCATTATTTTATATAGATCAAAGCCCTATACATATAGTCATTATAGGATGCATGCAACTTCTGCTTTGAACCTGTGCAAAACTCAAAGTTACTTTGAGTTTGCCTTTCTGGTTGGGTTGGGTGGAGTAGAAATATATTTCAAGCCCCCGCCCAAAGGTAGGAGCTAACTGGTCCCTTTCCACCACTTCTACACTGGAAGCTGAAGCATTCTGGGCCTGCTTTTCAATCCCTTCCTGCATGTTTCCATGTAGTTTGCCACTAAAATCAGGACGCTAAATATGTTTACTTTGATAGCAGCACCTCTAATTGTACATTACTGTACATGGCAATTTCAGGATGGGAACATCAATCAAGTCAATAGACAGGTGTTGATCAGACTAGCAGTTCCTTGAATGCTAGCCAGTGCAGATTAGGATACATAATGAATCACTGCTCTTTGAAGGTTGGCATCCAAGCCCAGTGCCGAATAGCATCTAACTTGGCATTATCTGCAGATATAAGCAGGTTTGAGTCAAAACAGAAGTTCTGTGCTGGAATCCAATCTGTGTCTACCAATGATGGTTGGGATCATGCTTGCTAGTCCTGTCACCCCACTATCTCCAAATCACCACAGATTTGAGGCCACACATGCCTGCAATGTGTATAAACTCAGTATGCATCATCTATTCCCTACCTTTTGAAGACTTCCAACTGCATGGCCGGAGTGTATATTGGCACTATGGGCCATAACTCAGTGATAGATCATCTTCTTTGCATTCAGAAGGATCTCCTCCATCTGATGCCCCCAGATTGAACAGACCCACCCTGTGATGTCCAGGGGCAACTCACCCCATAGCCAGCTCTGTATTAATTTGGTGTGTGTGTTTAATTAGGATTTTTGCTCAAGTTGCCCAGGAATCCCAGATGTGGCAGCCCCTGCATTGTGGAACTCAGATGCATCTGGCACCACAATTGCAGAAGGATAGTGTCAAGCTGGAATGTGCACAGAGGAGGGCAACCAAGATGATCAAGAGGAGATGGAGAAGATATATGATACCCATCTTCAAATATCGAAAGGGCTGTCACACGGAAGATCGAGCAAGCTTGTTTTCTCCTGATCTGGAGTGTAGGACCTGTACAATCCATTGGGATTCAAGTTACAAGAAAGAAGATTCTGACTCAACATCAGGAAGAACTTTCTGATAGTAAGAGCTGTTTATTAATGGAATGGACTCCCTTGGGAGGTTGTAGACTCTGTTTCCTTGGAGGTTTTTAAGCAGAGGTTGGATGGCTTTGTCATGGATGTTTTGCAAGGGAGTTGGACTAGATGATCCTTAGGGTCCCTTCCAACTCTACGATTCTGTGAGCCATTATACAGCTTTTGGTGAATGCTGAAAACACATCTCTTCACCCTGGCTTTTGGCACCTGAGACACTTCAAGGTAGTGAGAGAAGTATGCTGTTCTTGGGAATCAAAACCGTAAAATGGAACTAAAAACATAAAGGTTCTTCATACATTACATTCAATTAGTATATAAACTGTGTACCCAATAGCTGAGCTGTACAGGTAAACAACTGTACACTCCTTCCCCTGCAGACTTGTGCATGTGCAGAAACAACTTGTATCTGTGTTCAGTGCAATGTGTGAAGAATTGATTTCTGATTTGAGGTTTTCCTTCCCTAGCTAGATTTAGGGCCTGTCACTTTACAGCAGAAGAAATTTTATTCTCCTTGTTCTTGACTCTTGCAGGGGTGACATATTATTCTCTTTCCCTCAGTATTTGATTTTGTGTTTGTTTTCCCATGGACCCCTAAGCAACGATTTCCAGACCTTCTTTGTGCTTTCAGTTCTTTGGGTCAGGCGGAGGGTGGTAGCTTGGCTTGTAAGATATATTTACAGTGACTGAACGGGTGTCTGTTCCACTTTCACCTCCTGCCCTCAACACCACAGCTGAAGAAATTCACTTTTATAAATAGAATATCTATTTGCCTCTAAATTCCAGCTACGAACTTGCCCTGGTAGCCTCTGAGAATCTAATTTTGTTCTCTGTGGAGCTGATTCTTCTCTTCCAGTCACCCACTTAACACTCTGGCATAGGGGTGTCACTCTTGGTTTGCACTGTTGTAAGTTATAGAACAATAGGTCCACTGTAAAGAGCTGCTCCTTCATTAATGAAAGGGGCGATGATGTCAGAGTGTCATTTAGTGGGGACAGTAATGATGTTCCACCTGTGATTAATCCAACTGCCTTCTCTGGCCAGCTCACTGGTTCAACACATTAAGTACTGATCACTATGACTAATCTAATAGGCCTGTGGACCAGATATGCATGCCAGAAGTCCTTTTTGGAAGCATGGTTATATGATGTGCAAGAGACGTTATCAAGAGGACAACTGCTTAGTCATTTGCAACCTCAGATCTCCTTCACTGACCTATAGGTTCTATATATACATTAATAATATTTCCAGGTCAAAAGCTTTTCACTGTCTATCTGAAACTGCAAGATGCTCAGATATGCTATCAGCATACATATTTACTCCCAAGTAAGCTTCAGTGGAAAGGGACGTGGGTGGCACTGTGGGTTAAACCACAGAGCCTAGGACTTGTCTATCAGAAGGTCGGCGGTTCGAATCCCCGTGATGGGGTACCTCCCGTTGCTCGGTCCCTGCTCCTGCCAACCTAGCAGTTTGAAATGACATCAAAGTGCAAGTAGATAAATAGGTACCGCTCCAGCAGGAAGATAAATGGTGTTTCCATGCGCTGCTCTGGTTCACCAGAAGTGGCTTAGTCATGCTGGCCACATGACCCGGAAGCTGTACGCCGGCTCCCTCGGCCAATAAAGTGAGATGAGCGCCGCAACCCCAGAGTCGGTCACGACTGGACCTAATGGTCAGGGGTCCCTTTACCCTTTACCTTTAAGCTTCAGTGGGTGACATCCATTTGTCTGCGCACCAGTGGAACAGGCTTCCTCTTGTGCATTGGGGACTCTATTTCCTTTCCTCTGTGCACCCCCAAAATCTACTCTGGAAGGTTGTAGGTAAGGATGGGGAGGTTCACATTTTATTGAGAAGCTCCCTAATTTGCACACTGACTTCATAGGTGTGGAAGCAAGCGTGCATAGATGTATCTCTATGCCTGATATTTTCACTGTCAGTGCCTTATAGCCACTACATTGACTGTCATATTCTGTCTTCCCTGATTGTACCTCCCAATTTTTATGTTTCTTTCTATTGATTTTTTTTTAAAAAATCCATGTTATATTAGGGCTGTGCAGTCACCACCGCTACCCCCATATCTTCTTTCCTGAGAAATGAAACCATGCTGACTTGAGAAACACCCAGAGGTCAAGAGGGGAGGTGGTGGAAATGTGGGGTTTCATTTTAATAAAATGATAAAAAAATCTAGCTTTTATTCACTGTGAGTTATTTTCCCATTCCAATCACATTGATTTGGGGGAGGAATGCTGAAATAAATAAAGAAATTTGCTCTTTACATGGGTCATTTTCTCCTAGGGTTGTCATATTTCAAAAAGGAAAAACCAGGACACCCCGAAAGTGAGCTTTCCCAAAAGCTAGGAAAGTGTGATGTTCCTTTTTCTTACCTGCAAATGGTAAAGTCTGCTATTCCTTGAGAGTAGCTCCATCATTTAGCAAACTTTATTCCCTCAGAAGGGGCAACCAAGTCTGCAATGTTTCAAAAAAGAAGCAGTTGGAAACTTCTTTAAAAAATAAATTTTAAACGTTTCCTGCAAGGAAACCTTTGGGTGAATCTTCTTGAAATGGTGCAAGCTTGGTGTGTGTGTGTGTGTGTGTGTGTGTGTGTGTGTCTGTGTCTTCTGAAACTATATACTCCTGTTTTATTGTTTGTTTAAAAAAGAGAGTCCTCCAGCACTATCAAGAGAAACCCTGAAAAGGATGACTAAGCTGTACTGAATTGCAAAAATTGCTGCGGTTATTATGAGACATATAAAATGTAACCACAGCCGGTGCTCTTAAAATATAGAGTGTTTAACATATATAATGTTATAAGGTTAGACAGATATAGATCATTGCATTATAATGTACATAACTCAACATCTTTCTTTTATGTTTATGTTTATGATTACATTTATACTTTTGAATGTAAGGAAGTGTAGCTAAATAGACAGATGATAGAATATATAAGATTAAGCTTTTACATTGTTCTAATATTCTTCCCCTCTACTTCTGGGCTGGAGAATCTGTGCTCCTGCAGATGTTAATGGACTTCTACTCAACCAAGCATGGGCAGTGTTTGATGATTAAAGGGGTTGTGCAAGTTAAGGGACATACTTTAGCTTCCCCATCCAGTAAGCAATAAAGACTTGCTTTTGTTTCACATATTACACATGCTAAATTAGGGCATGGTGAGGGAGGGAGAAATTTTACAGGTAAAGTTTCTGCAACTGTACCTGTTGAATTTCTGCCTAGTTATTAAAAGCTAACATGGAAGCTCTTCCTAAAGTTTAGTCTACATTTGGTACAGATTCTGTCCTCTGTGTCAGCAGAAAATGACTTTGCTCCATCATGTATGTGACAGCCCTTCAAATATTTGAAGATGGCTACCAAATCACCTCCTAATCAGTGCTTCTCCAGGTTAAGCACACCTATCACACCTATCTTTACTCGTAAGGCTGCAATCCTAATGCCATTGACTTAAATTCAATAGGAGTTACTTCAGAGCAGACACGGTTAGGATCCCAGCGCAGGTCTCCAGGCCCTTCACCACCTCTGCTGCTCTCCTTTCGACATGTTCCAGAGCAACAAGGGGAGGGAAAAGGGAAATTGAGGTGGGAGGGACAGCATTTGAAGACTGTAATATAAGGGCAGCAGTGAGATCCAGACCATGCTAAGAAAATCCAAGCAACGCATGGAGTGTTTCCCTTTGATTTATAGCCCTGCTTGACAGAAAAGCATGTAGGGTTAACTAAGGTTATGCGGCATCTGAAACTGCTATATTTCATACTGCACCATTGTAAGCATATTTTCCCCAAAACATTAGTGAGCCACAAATCTAAAACATATTGCTCATAATTTTTTATTTTTGAAAAGTGCTTTATAGTTTGCAGGAGGCGGGTTGTGTATCACTTTGACTGACGTTTGGGCTAGCTGTCAGCTAGAAACCTCTGTGTGTCTATCACAGCATATTGACTCATCCTTTAGTGTTTGCAGGTAGGATGACAAAACACTTATAGGGAGCTCATCGTGGAATATGCTTCTAGACGTGTTGACCAAATTTGACTTCAGAAACATGCAGGAAGACATGGATATCATCAAATATTTTCTTTCATGGTAATGAAATAATAGTAAGATACACTCCAGGAATACCATCATACCTGTTATTTTGAGGCGGAGCAACTTATTTCATTTTATCAAAGCAGGGTATTTTTTTTTAACCTGTTTTAGATGTTCTGAAAATGTCTAAGATCAGGGTTAGCTCAGTGGCGATGGTGAGAGTCCACAGAACTCTTGATTCAAAAACAGACTCACCTGAATTGATCCAGGTAGATAATGACTCAGATTGACTCCTACAGATCTCTCTGCTGGGTGATTCAATGGCTGCAGCACTGCCTCTGTACATCTAATTGCTTTCCTATTTAAAAAGCTCCGCTCTAGCTCCTGTTGTTCAGTCCCAGCTCCTGCCCACCTAGCAGTTCAAAAGCATGTCAAAGTGCAAGTACAGTGGTACCTCGGGTTACATATGCTTCAGGTTACATATGCTTCAGGTTACAGACTCTGCTAGCCCAGAAATAGTACCTCGAGTTAAGAACTTTGCTTCAGGATGAGAACAGAAATCATGCTCCGGCGGCGCGGCGGCAGCGGGAGGCCCCATTAGCTAAAGTGGTGCTTCAGGTTAAGAACAATTTCAGGTTAAGAACAGACCTCCGGAACAAATTAAGTACTTAACCTGGGGTACCACTGTAGATAAATAGGTAGTGCTCCAGCGGGAAGGTAAACGGCGTTTCCGTGCGCTGCTCTCATTCGCCAGAAGTGGTTTAGTCATGCTGGCCACATGACCCGGAAGTTGTCTGTGGACAAACGCTGGCTCCCTCAGCCTATAGAGTGAGATGAGCGCGTAACCCCAGAGTTGTCCATGACTGGACCTAACAGTCAGGGGTACCTTTACCTTTTTACTATCATCCAGCCAGCACAGGGCCTCTTGCTGCTACACATTTTGATGGGACTCAATGACATTCCATTACTCTCGGAGGGAATTGTAAGGGAAAGGCATGACTGCCAAGAGCTTTTCCTGATCTGCAAAAGCTCTGTAGGAGGAGTTGCACCATGATGTCTTTTCCTCAGCTTTAACTGAGGTGTGGGAAGCTGGGGAGGCTGCAAAATGCAGACTAAGGGTTAGAAGATTTGCAGAATGCAAGAGACAATACTCACCGACATCTTGTAGGTAAGATATGCACAACAAAAACCCTGCAACCCACTTGTGAGAGACCTGCTAAATCTGTTCTGGGTATTTCCTCAACCCTCCTGAGCAGATTTGGGGTTAGAGCAAAGTACCCGTGGGCGGGGGTGGGGGTGGGGAGGACAGAGGCAGAAGCCCCATTCCACTAGCAATAATCCTTGTGCTAGTGCAAATATTTAGTTCAACACCACCCAGTATCTCAGTTTAAGAGCAAATTCCAAACAGTGTGTCTTGGGGTGTCTGAAGGATGAGCAGAGAAACCTGGAATATTACAGATCAATTTCTCTTCTGCAACTATACACATGCACACACACCTTACCATGCATTTCCCCATAATCAAATGCAAAATTTATCACCCAGTTTGTATATCCCTGTGTATTTAATTTAGTACATGAATGGTTATTGAAAGAAAACCTGGGGAGGGGAAGAAGCCGTTAATCAGCAAAAAATTACTTCTGTTCGATTAATAGGTTTTTTTTTTAGCTAACCACTTGCATGTTCTCTGTATGCGACCTCTGGGGTTTCCTAAATTATTGCTGCTGGTGGTGGTGCATGTCAGCAGGAGTAAATGCAATATCTGTGACCAGTGATCTGTCTCTAGTATATATACACTGATAACAGCCTGTGGTTCTAAGAGCTTTAGTTATTTCTCTCTATATAAGAACAAATGGAAGAATGTCATCATTCTGCCCCCAATGGAGGATTTGTTGTTCTTCATCACAATCCTGGATTTGCATGACGTGAGAGCGGGATAGGGGAACAAAAGTGAAGGCAAGTTGTACAACAGCAGTTGGGAGGGACAGTGAGAAAGGGAAAGTAGTGGTTTAAAACAACAGCAGAAGTTTATGTAAAGCAGAGATGGAAAGAAACAGATAAGGAAATGCTGGTTTCAAACAACATTGTGAACTGACACATCTTTCTTTTCTCATAGCTGAATGGGAGTAGGGAAACTAATTGCACGATGAGCCATATCTCATATTTTTGTTTGTTGAGATCTCTATGCTAGGAAAGTAGATTTTTCATTACGAATGATTGACTGAGAAATGGGAAAGTTATAATCTAGAATGGCTCTTAATCAGATGCATGAAGTAAGCTATTATATTCTTGAGACGCAGGAACTGGAAAACATTCACAAGATACTTTACACGTTACGGTAGGCAAAGGTTTTCTTATATAGTAATTATTTCCATATAGGTAAAATTAAATGTGTAACTGAATGTGTTGGAAAAAGAAGGGGGGGGTGCATATTTTCTCCCTGCCTGCCTGCCTGCCTCCTACTCTCTCTCTCTCTCTCTCTCTCTCTCTCTCTCTCGCTCTTCTCCCCCTCCCTCATCACATGCACACACTCCTTGCTTCCAGAGTACTTAGTTTCCAGCTCACCTTTGCTGTGGAATTGAGGCAAACCAGCAAAGGTGTAGAAGCAAGTGCAGAAAGGACAGAGATTTATTGCTGTCTGGCCCTCTCTAGCTGATTGGACTAAGCTGCTTTGCTCCTCTGGGAGATAAGGTCATACTCCGAATGGCAACCTGTGTCCCTTCAACAGACATCAGGGTGGCCTCTGCATCTCTGGCGATGCTCTGACAATGTACTGCAGAAGTGCGTCACCCGGACATCGAGTCCTGCATGATAAGTGGAATCTACCTCGATGGAAGGACCTTTGCCTGTTTGGAATTCTTGCCGTTTCACCCCGACTGGTTTAAGGCAAGCTGGAGTCTAATGGACAGGTTCAGTGATGGACTTGTTTGGTAGGCAGGTATAACCTCCTCAGAGGGAGGCTACTGGGCTGCTGACTATATATCATAATATGCTGTCCCTTCCTAGGGAATTGTACACAGACAGAAAAAGATGGTTGCTCCCCTCCAGGAACCTATGGGGTGCACAGTTAACTTACAAGGACAATGTATGGGGGGGGGAGTTGACTGTCCCTATAGGTAGTTTTAGGAAGCCATCTTTCTTTCTGTTTGAGGCATATAAGCCAGTGATCTAGAGAAATACATACAACACACGCCCCAGTTCAATGTTGATTAGGGAGCAGACCAACCCATTCTGCCCCACTTGGACTCATGTGAGGATTGGAAAGTCGACCAGAAGATTTTAGTTGTATTACCAATAAACTAATCCATGTATGAGACTGTACTGTACTTATGATCTGGTTGGAGGGCTGCATCTTTCTTTAACATTTTGCAGCTGCTTCAAGCAACTCATCCCCCCCCCCCCTTCTGTGGGATTTTTTTTTTTAAACTGCTTTAAAATAGTCCCAGGAAGTGACTTTACAGAGAGAACATGCAGTTCCTTCTTTGGGAGAGAACGATATGACAGCCTCTGTATACATATGGGGCCACTGGTAACCTTTCAAGAACACAGTATAGAAATAAAGATAGCTGTTAGCATGGGTACATGGGGCTGCCATCTTTTGTGCCTTCTTTTTTAGTCTGGAGCATGTACTCCCATGGCATTCGAGCAAACACCAAACACCTGCACAGCTAAGACCTGGGATATGCGCAAGTATTCATGCAAGTTGTAAAGCAAAGGACTCTTTCCCACATGAAACAGACTGTTCCCCAAACTCCAGCATGAATCTCTTGTCTTGCCCAGATATTTTATTATCCGTATTGCTTGATTATAGCTTTCGAAATATATCTTTGCACAAACATCTGCAAGGTGACGTAACGCCCTGTAATTCAGCATAAGCTGTCACACTACAACCTTCTCTGTATATAATGAAATATAAGAAGCCCTTTATCACTGCTGGTGTAGGCACAGGATCAGCTTCTGTTGCTCCTTCTACTGCAGGGGGTGGGAGAAATGCGGCCTCCCAGATATTGTTTGATTTCAGCTCCTATTAGCTCCAGCCAGCATGACCAATGGTCAGGGATGATGGGGGTAGGAGTCCAACAACATCTGGGAGGTAACAATTTCCTTAGAAGATAACAGGTTCTACAGGTATACAGTGACTTAGGGTCATATTCAACTAATGTTTACTCAGAGTAGACCCATTGAATTTAATTGATCGTGACTAACTTAGATCCATTAATTTCAGTGGTTCTATCCTGGGTTAAAGTTAGCTGAATCCAACTTTTAATTTATTTACAGTACTAGTTCAAAAAACAGAGTAGCTGCTTTAAATAAGTAACAAATGAATTATTATCTCATAAAAAGTCAGAATTTTGCTGCACGTTTGCTTGCAATATTAAATAAAACTCCTTGCAATTGTCTTCCGAAGTAGATTACACTTATTCCTTTCTACATTTTAAAAGGATCCACGTGCTTTCCCAAACTGGATTATGGTGTTTGACATACCTGGTGCAGTATCCAAAACAGGGCATGCCTTCCCCTCCAAAACAAACGCACATAATAAGGTATCACAAACATATTTTTTATAAAGGTATGAATTCTGTACTTATTGCTGAATAAACACATTCATTCTTACACATGCATACTTTGCTCTGGAGTGCATGAAATGGACTTCGAAGAGATTACCAGAGATCATTTTCTGAGCAAAATACTGTATCATGAGTATGCATGTTGTTAAATGGTTAAAATATAATACTGCACTTACTATCAACACATATAAAACTCATTGATGCAAGTGAGAGAACAGTATGACATATCATGCAATAGATTCATAAAAAGTATACGAGATGTTACTATAACATTTGGAGTAAGATTTGGGATTGCAGTGACCACAACCTTTGAATGAATTTCTATTGTAAATAAACTGGTACCGTTCTCCCTTTTTAGAGTATATGAATACAGCCACAACTTTCCTCTGTGCTTCAGAGCAAAGGTTATTTTCTATACAGGGCAATTAATACTCAGTACCAGTTACTCCTCTTCATTTACACTTGTTTACTGCAGTGCTCCCTGAGATATTAGATGCAGGTCAGTGGATGAATTCTTAATGTTTCAGGATCTAATTTGAACTTTTCCTGCAATTAGAGGGTTGAAAGAAAATCATTTATGAACAAAAATGTGCCTCATTGGGGATGTGTGGGAGGGTTGATGTGCAGTAAAAAAGACCATGAGATGAGATCTGAAGGCTGGGGGAGGACATTTTTCTCCATTAAAGCTATTAACATATAGAAGATAAAAATGACTAATGCTTTAATAGCAGTGCAGAGATAACTGTTGTCGAGTCATTTCGACAGTATCAAAAATGTTTGATGCTTAGCAGGCAGGTGTGTGAAGATAGAGTTGTTTCAACATCCACTGGAGCTGGTTGATAGGAATGAGCAAATGCCTATTATTTTCCCGTTTTTCCTCATCTCTTAATTATTCCACACTTAGTGGCTCACAGCTGAAAGTATCAACTGGCATGGGGTGGTTAATTGCATTCCAGTGGGGAATTCCATACTGTGGAAAAGAAAGTTGGAGGATATTTGGGGCCAAAGGCCTCAGTGTTGCTCTATTCCAGAGTTACAGCCAGAAACACAGCAGCAGAACAAGAAAGCTAGATGGTCAAGGAGAGCTTGGAAGAAAGTGGGTGAATGAGAAAGAAGAAGGAAACAAGTTATTATCCAGTTTAGATTTGAGAGAATTTTGTTTTGTTTTGTTTTGTTAAACGCATTGTCAGTGAGGCCCAAGTCATTTATGCAAGCATACAACCTGACTATAAAACTGATAAGAACCAGTTTAGGAGTAACATAACGGTTGAATATTAAAGCGAAGAACAGCTCCATATAAGGTACAAGGAGGGTTTTGATTCGTAAAGTAAAAATGGGTTGAGTTAGTGCATTGCATTTCCAAGGACTATGGGTGGGTTGGAGAGGGGGAAGCAATGGGTTGGGTGAAGGTGGTTGGGTGAAGGATGAACACCTCAGATGATATATATTTTGTCTACATAGTGTGTGTCCGAAGGGAAAGCTATTGCAGACTCTTTGGTGAATTACTGAATAAAATCTGACTGATGGAGAATTTGGCATGAGCCTCTGTACCTGAAAGGGAAAATTTCTCCCGCAGATTAAAATCAAAGAATTTGAGGTGCACATTACAACAAGGTTTGCATCCTAACTTGAGCCAATGAATTAATTTAGAGAGTTCAGCAAGAACTGAATTCAGTGAAATGCCTTCCAGAAGCAGTCATGGGTACATCGGAGTTACTTTTCTAATATGTGATCCCACATGCTAGGGACTGCACATAGATCACCATCTCATGTGTGGTTGATCGCATCTGTGATGGCCTGGGACTCAGGCTCAGGCTCGGACTTGGAACCAGAGGAGACTCAGTCCTCCTTTGCCTCAGGCATCATCTGAACCAAGTCTGGGACCTGATCCTGAAGAGTCACAGTCTGCACCGGTTCCCCTGCAACAAACACCAGCTGGGCCGAGTCAGGGGCCTGAGCCTGCCCTGGCTCCAGATGTGGGGATTACCTTGTTGCCTTCAGCTGGGCCATCACTTACAGCTGCTCCACTACCAGTTGGGTCAGGGGAGGCTGAGACGTCCTCTGGATCTAGTAACCCACCGACCTCTCCTGAGCTGCAGAGACTAAGGTCTGAGAGAAGGAGAGACCTGAGTATTCGCAGGAGGAGTGCTCACCTTCAGGCGAAACAGGGAGGTGAGTCACCAGGGGATCAGGACCGGCTGTTACCCCGACAAAGATAAAAGGCTGTCGGACCCCGCCCCAGGTTGCGGGAGCAACATTGCTGTATGCTAGATCCTGCCTGAGATCCTGTACCTGTCCTTGCCTGGTTTCCTGCCTCAGGTCCTGCCTTGGCCCTGTTGGACTGACTCCCAGCGGAACCTTCGGATTCTGGACTGGTCCTGGACTGCGGTTCATGGGTTACCCCGTAACAAGGATGCAAACCTTGTTGTAATGTGCGTCAACCCTTCTCACTTAACCAGTAGCTCATTGGGTGGATCCACAATGTTAGCTTGCCAGCTGCTTACTGAGAGGGTGAGGTGGTGGGGAGGTTCGGGTGGTGAAGGTGCTCCAGTGGAACCAACCCACTCCTCCCACCAGTGCACCCACACAACCCTGAGACCTCTACTGCATTGTCCCCCCACCTCACCCTTTAGGTACACAGTAGCAACACTGCTGCTAGGAAGTTAGCACTGTGGCTTAGCCCCACCAAGTGAGCTGCTTCTTCAAGCACAACAGGCATATGGAAACATATGCATCCCAGCAAATGGGCCAGTGGGGGGGGGTGAGAATGGAATTTTACAGCCATTAGAAATATGGGGTTGTTGAACGTTGTTGATCAGTTTCCTTGACACAGATGTATTGGCAATAGCCAAACACAGCAGATGCTACCCTGGCAGTTGCCTCAGCTGACATAGGACTGCAGGGACTAAGGCTCTTGGTGATTGCTGCCACAGCTTCTAGCTACTATGTGCTGTTTTACATGACGGATGTCCCATTGGAGCTTGACAAGCTGTAGTGCAGGGAAAGCCAGGATGCCATCACACCAGGAACCAATGCAAGAGCAAGTGCAAAAGGAGGCAGAGGATACAGTGCGAAAAGGCTAAGTCCTTCTTACCAACTTCCGTGTGAAGTTACCAAATTATTATCTGTTATAATTGTTTCAATTTGCTGCAGTTGCATGTGGTATTGGGTGTAGACAATTCACCTTTCTCTTTCTCTCTCACTCACGTTTTCCTGGTGGTTCGGAAGATATGCTTGAAAGTGATGCTCTGTGTGAAATCGAAAGCCAGAGGAGAAATTTCCACTATGATTTCCACTGACCGGGAGCAGGGAGGGGTGCTCAAATATCTCACTGCTGTGAAGGTACATTCTTTCACCTTTGGTGGACATGCCCAAGGATTAAGAATTTCTGGGAGATGATTTATAATGAAATGAAAAAGGTATTTAAATATACTTTCCTGAAGAAACCAGAGGCCTTTCTCCTGGGCATGGTCGGCCAATTGGTGCCAAAGAAGGATAGAACTTTCTTTATGTATGCTACGACAGCAGCAAGAATACTTATCGCAAAGCATTGGAAGACACAAGATCTACCCACCCAGGAAGAATGGCAGATGAAGCTGATGGACTACATGGAATTGGCGGAAATGACTGGCAGAATCCGAGACCAGGGAGAATAGTCGGTGGAAGAAGATTGGAAAAAATTCAAAGTATATTTACAGAAATATTGCAAAATTAATGAATGTTAGAAGGATGCTGGAATGAAGTTATATGGCTTTAGCAGAAATGTTATAAAGAATTAAGTAAAAATAGATTGTTAATGGATCAAAGTGGAAAATTTAAGGTTAGATTGTCTTAAGATAAATTATAGAATGAAAATTGAGAAAGATGTAAAGGATTTGCTGAAATAGCTAATTGAACTAGAATACAAAAAAGGGAGGTGTGAGGAGGTCGATGAAACAAGTAAATGAAAGGTAAAGTCACGGAAATATTGGATGTGTTTTTAAATGTTTTTGGGTTTTTGTTGTTGTTTCGCTGTATTGTTTTTTCTTTTTTTCTTTTTAGATGTATTGTAAGGTATTGTTTTGTTTAATTTTCTATTGTTTCTTTCTTCTTTTTTCTGTAACTTTCAAACCCCTAATAAATATCATTTAAAAAAACAACCAACAACAAATATATCACTGCTGTTCTCTTTACTGAGTGTAAGAAGAATAAAATTATGTAACGTAGGAGAAATTATGCAAATCAACCTAATGTTGCAAGTTACCCTGATCTCGAAATGGTGTGAGATTCCAGGGGTTCCATGCTCTTATCCAGGATTTGTAATTTCTTTTGGGAATAAGTCACAGGCAAGACTGTGGTGTCTTTATGATATATGGTTTATTTACACACATATACAACCTAAGCCAATAACAACAATATCAATCAACAACAACAACAACAATTTGTACCCACCCATCTGACTGGGTTGCCCCAGCCACTCTAGAGAGGTTCACGGCATTAACACCCCAAAAAGATCCTGTTTCTCCCACAGCCACAACCTTGAATTCAGTTCAGCCATGGCTCTTTTTCTGCTTTTTCAGTCCGCAGCTTTTCCCCTCTAGGTCACATCACAGCAAACTGTGCTCTCTAACTCAGGCTTTGTCCTTCTAACTATCTAAGGGCTGAAGGAGGGGCCCCACCAATTTACCATTTGGCACAGAGCCCCCTTTACTTTGCTCTCATAATGGCCCATCACCTTTCCTTTTACAGATAGGTAGCCGTGTTGGTCTGCCATAGTCAAAATAAAAAAATCCCTTCCAGTAGCACCTTAAAGACCAACTAAGTTAGTTCTTGGTATGAGCTTTCGTGTGCATGCACACTTCTTCAGATACACTGAAACAGAAGTTGCCAGACTGGAAAGAGAAGCTGCTGAATTGCAACTCATTACCAAACTCAAAACCATGGAGAGACCTGGTCTGAACAGAGACATTGGATTCTTATCTCATTATACATGACTAAGCCATTTTTCACCTTCTCACCCCTTGCCTTTTCCTGTAAGACCTATTGCAGTCGTTAAGAGTCATCAACAGGCTCATCTCAGCTATCTGCCAATCTCCCATTCCCTCCACCCTTCTGAGTAATACCCCTCCCCACCTTCTCACTATAAAGAAGGGTCTGGCAACTTCTGTTTCAGTGTATCTGAAGAAGTGTGCATGCACACGAAAGCTCATACCAAGAACTAACTTAGTTGGTCTTTAAGGTGCTACTGGAAGGGATTTTTTTATTTTCACTTTTCCTTTGTTACTGTAATAACCCATCACTCAGGTGATCACCTCAACACTGGAAGCAAGCCTGTCTTCTGTCTTAAGACTTGCTGCATCCAGGGATCAACAGGCTGAATTAGATTTTAATACCCACAAACTCACAGGTGCATGGCCATCTGTCGTGGATGCTTTAGCTGAGATTCCTGCAATGCAGGAGTTTCGACTAGATGACCCTTGGGGTCTCTTCCAGCTTAACAATTCTATGATACTATAACAATAATCTGTACAGATTTCAAAATTCTGATATTCTTGGCAAATATATAGGTTGCCTTGACTTTGGATTTATTTCATTAGAGCCTACAACTTTGACAAGAGGAGTATCCCATCGTATACAGTGGTTGCTTGGGTTACAGATGCTTCAAGTTACAGACGCTTCAGGTTACAGACTCTGCTAACCCAGAAATAGTACCTCAGATTAAGAACTTTGCTTCAGGATGAGAACAGAAATCGCACGGCAGCAGCGGGAGGCCCCATTAGCTAAAGTAGTACCATAGGTTAAGAATAGTTCCAGCTTAAAAACGGACCTCCAGAACGAATTAAGTTCTTAACCTGAGGTACCACTGTATTGCGTCAGGGGAGAGAGAGAAAGAAAATACCAGCCTTAGGTTTCGTGATGAGCAAGTACTGCTAGATGGGAAGAGTGACAGGCTGAAGTCAAAACGGCTGAAATATCTACAATAGAAGCAGGAAAGAGATGAGAAACATGTAGTCATAAATCATACTTTCCTTATGCTAACATTTATAAATTAAATGAGAAACTATAAATAGAAAGACCCAAAGCGGAGTATTTTCACTGCTGTAGCTTCCACAAAAGATAATGTAGTAACTTGCTGACTGAACTTTTCACCTCCATCCTTGCTTCTCTACTATTGTGGAGTCCGACATTGTGCTTCCTTTCATGGTGGAAGAATTATCTAAAGCCGAGGATAATGGCTGCACCTCATGCTCATGACTTGGCTGATGCGCCTTTGTTCTCCTTCCTAACCAAAGAATTTCATTTCAGCAGTCAGATGTAAATGTGAGTTGACATGCACAAAGACATATTTTATTAAAAGGGGGAGGGGGAGAGCAGAAAGCTTATCTCTCCCCCCCTCCCATATTAAATGGAAGTGGAAGAAAGCTCTATATAGCACAAACACAGTTCAAAATAAACAAACCATAAGAGTACAATAAACGTAAATAAGAAAGCAGGAAAGAGGAGACTAATCCAGGATAAGGACACAAGAAGAGCCCTGGTGGATCAAGCCGAAGGCATTTTGACATGTGAGATGAACCACAGAATGGAGCCTCCATGCCAGGGAAGAAAGGGTGAGCGAAGATCTACACCAGGAACAAGCGTGGGAGCAGACCAGTAGCACCTCCTGTTCACCAAAAGGCTGTGGTAAAGGAGGCATGGGGAGTGGCAGCCAAGGAGGTGGAAGATCCAGCCCTAGTCACAGGCCTCGGCCCTATATTCACGAAGGAACATCTCCACCCCCATCATTCAGCCCAGACACTAAGGTCCAGAGCTGAAGACCTTCTGGCGGTTGCCTCACTGCAAGAAGTGAGGTTACAGGGAACCAGGCAGAGGGCCTTCTCGGTAGTGGTGCCCACCCTGTGGAACACCCTCCCAGCGGATGTCAAGGCAATAAGTGACTATCTTACTATTAAAAGACATCTGAAGGTGGCTTTGTTTAGGGGAGTTCTTAATGGTTGATGCTGTATTGCGTTTTTCATACTTGGTTGGAAACTGCCCAGAGTGGCTGGAAAAACCCAGCCAGATGGGCAGGGTATAAATAATAATAAATGATGGTGATGATGATGTCGCAGCTGTCGCTACCAGTGTAGCAACAGCAGTGGGCAATACATTTTTGGAAGCTGAATCTGCTGCGTCTATGGATCCTGCTGTCTGAGACAGTTGCCTCACCCTGCCTCATGGGTAGGCCAGCCGTGGGCCAAAGGCCTATCTAGTCCAGCCTCCTCTTCACAGAGTGACCACCCAGATGCCCATGGAAGGCCTGCAGCCAGGACCTGAATAGGACAGCATCTGTGTGTCCAGTGAGTGGTTTTCTGAGGCATACCAGGATTAAGAACTCGTACAGACCTGTTTTCAGAGCTCTTAGATGTCCTGAAAGCATCCATACATATTCTTAAAGCTATACTCACCCACTCCTGTCAGCATTTACATTCTTTTCTCACACAGGCAAAAAAACAAAACCCAGTATCAGTATTCAGTATTCAGCAACCATTACCGGAGTCCAGGCAGGACCCAATGGTCGCATGTGCCTTGTGACCCCCTTTCAAAATTTGTTTTGCTCTCCTTTTAAAAAACAACAAGCCGGAGTTCTTTAAATTACATTTGGACTGGACTGTCCTTTAGATAGAGGACTTCCCTCTAAAAGCCTTTCAAAACGGAGGGCAGTTCTCTGCTTTGTGACCTTTCTGGACACAAATCTGCATGGCTCCCAAAGGATGGGTGTACATGGTGTCTTCAAACTATGCCCTGGACCACTTTGAGCAAGGCACCATAAAAAAGTACATTGCTGCCTGTAAAGCACATGAAGATCTTACCAGTTCTGTTCAAGATTAAATTAATCTTGTATAGATTGCATCTGGGAATACCTGTCTCAAGCAGAACCACCAATCATCTTGTTGAATCTCAATTTATTAGACATTGGAACTGTGGAAAACCACAGAAGGCTAACAAAAGAGGAAATGGTTAAGGCAGGTTATCATGACCTCTGCTCTGTAGAATCCAAGAGCCAAGTTGATTGTCCATTTGGGAATTCATGGCTCAATTAATACTACATAATGCAGACAAATGCTTGAGGTTTCCAAGTCCCTCCGCATTACTTACTAGTTGTTCTGTGAAGTAGAAATGTGTCAGTACTGGATTGCTCTTGCCAATTTATGACAGAGTGAAAATAGAAAAATGAGTGTAATAGTACTTCTTGATTGGATCTGTGCAGCTGGTGGCTCCCCAAGTTGAATGGAGCCCAACAAGCAATTTCCTTCTTCCTCCATCTGTCTATGATGCAAAAATCAAGTGGTCGCCAAGTGTGTGGCAGGACACATTTCATGGCAAGTGGATTGTTTTTGGGGCTGTGGTCAAGGGGTCATTTAGCACTCCAGGGCCCTGGACCTTCACCCAAAAGCCTGCCCTCATAGTGGCTAACCAGTGAAACTATTTTCTGACCTGTGGTTCACAGACTAACCAGTTTTTTGAAGACCTCATAAAGTTATTTCATTTTTGAAAATAATATGTAAAGCTGTTGAACAAGTCCAGGGACACCAAGCAGACTTGGGGGATCAAACTGATTTCTCTACTCCTATCTGCTGCTTTGAAGAGCCTGGTAGTCTCAGGTACCTATGAAACCCTGAAGGAGCACATCTCCTATAATTTGTCCCTGGTATATGATAATAGAGGGTCTAGTGTCTCTGAAAGGAGAGGTTTCATTTCTTCTTCCTGCTGTTCTTTCTGTATTTTAATTAGTGGGTTTTACAATAAGAATCCAAATAATCAGAATGAAATACACTAGGAATAAAAGCAACCACATTTACACTAAGGCTACCAGACATCCCTGTTTCCCGTGGACAGTCCCTGGATTTACAAATCAGTCCCATGACAAAATCCATCCCCTTCAACTGAAGTTGAAAAGTGTCCCTGGATTCATTGAAAAAAATCTGGTAACCTTAATTTAAACCTCACTGAAATAAGTGGGGTTTAAATATTGTTTCTTTTTATTCTTACTGTAGGTTGATCTCGAAAAACTTTTAAGTTATATAGAAGCAACAAGTATAAAATAAAGAAATTAAAACGGAAAGGAAGGAAGCCCTAGGGAAGAAAAGCTCCAAAATTCTGTTCTATGAAACATTCTCAGTAATATAGAAGTCCTAATGCTGACAGAAAGATAAAGAGACGAGAAAATTGAGGAAGGGAGTGCTAGGTTTCATCAGCATTCTCCCTTTTTCTCAAGGGGCACCCAACTGTTCTGTAGCTACTGTTTCTTCTTCTGCCAGAATTGGCCCAATACATTTTGCTGCCTGAAGCAAACCAGAAAATGGCATCGCCCCATCCCACCATGTCTCACTCTCACAAAAAATAAACATTTGCCTAGCTGGGAGCTGGTGAGGCCCTGTCAGCTCTTTGCTGTTGACATTTCCATTCCACCTTAAGGAGCAGATGTGTGGAATTGTTGTGTGTCACATGTCTGTTTACATACCAGCACAGCTTGCTGGGAACTTCCGTTGTGTATAGCTTTTCCTTTTCCTGTTCTCTCTGAGAAGACAAGAGAGGTAGACAACATGTTTCTTTGTCCTGATTTATGATTAATAAATCTGTAGTTGTAGTATGCTTCCACAAGCCTCACGCCTATTCTGTGTGCGCAGTTCGCTCTGCTGATAGTGTGCCCTGGCTTTGAAGTCTGGGTCACTGATTTACGTTGGAGCAGATGCTGATGGTCTTTGAAGTGGGAAGACTGGAAGGAGACGGCTCAGCTTGGGGCTAGCCAGCTGGCCTCCCGGCCCTCTGCATGCCGACATGCACTCCCACAAAAAACAAACATTTGCCTAGCTGGGAGCTGGTGAGGCCCTGTCACAGCTCTTAGCAGCAGCCTGGAGGTTTTGGTGGCAGATAGAGATGCTGAGTGCCATCCACAAATGTGGCTATGTCAGGGCTCCTCTCCAATTTCCCAAGGAGGAACAGCATTGAACCCCACTCCGAAAACAATAAAAAGGGGGGTTGGTGGGTGGACTTCACAGTTCTGACAAAAAATGTTCCACCCGTGCAAAATCAATCAAGGCTCTCTTAGTCCCCCAGTTGAGGATGCAGCCTTGGGAGCACAAAGCAGAGCTAGCCTAGCTGCCTGGGGCTGCCTTGTGGAAGAAGAAGAAGAGTTTGGATTTGATATCCTGCTTTATCACTACCCTAAGGAGTCTCAAAGCGGCTAACAATCTCCTTTCCCTTCTTCCCCCACAACAAACACTCTGTGAGGTGAGTGAGGCTGCAAGACTTCAGAGAAGTGTGACTAGCTCAAGGTCACCCAGCAGCTGCATGTGGAGGAGCGGGGAAGCGAACCCGGTTCACCAGATTGCAAGTCCACCGTTATGAACCACTACACCACAGTGGCATTGTGGGGTGTATGATGACCCTGGACCAGCCCCCCATTTGCTGCTAATAGCACAGAGTCCTGCATAAGAACGAAGCCCACTGAAGTTCAATGGGACTTACTCCAAGGTAAAAGCATGTACAGGATTGCAGCCTAAATACTTTCTAGGGAATAATTTAGTAAAGGCCTGAACCTCCACCTCCATACATGGAAGCCAGCTGAATTCCAAGCTCAATAGGAAACTTATTCGTCTTCTTTCCACCCCCCAATTTTTAATGCAAGGCAAATATGTGCAACATTCTTGTAGTGATGCTTTGGCTTCCTTTCCGGCAAAAATTAAAGGGTATAAATGAAAAAGCAATCAACATAGTATCCAAAAGTGATATCCTGTAAGAGATGACATGTCAACTCTACTCTTCCTGCTTACAGAATTGTAGATTTTGAAGTCCAATCCCCTGCATTGCAAGAATCACAGCTATGATTTATATATTTATTGAAACATTTATGGCTACAGTCCCATGTACCCCTCCTTGGATGTAAGCCTTATTATTATTATTATTATTATTATTATTATTATTATTATTATTATTATTATTATCCTGAAGGGTACCAGTGTTGCACTACAGCAGAAAACAACAATGAAAAAGTCCCATTACACATTAAAGGCTTCACGAACGGTGATACTTATTGATAACATTTCAACCCCCACGCAAAACGAGGATTGTCTGTACATATCATTAAGACAGAGTACTGATATCACTTGGTTTTTGAGAGTTTCATGTTCTTCACCTCTGCGTATGTCCTTTACTGCCAGCACCTCCAGAGACCCTGAACAGATAATTTTGATATATAAAAGCATAGCAAAACTATTGTAAAGAATTTCACTTGCAGGCTTCCCATAGGTATCAGGTTGGCCACTGTGAGAACAAAATGCTGGACTAGACGAGTCTAACCCTGTGAGGAGGGGAACTTACACTTGGGTTTTTGTTGAACAAATATTTGAGGAGAAACTTCGTTTTCTCAGAAGTTAGCGTTGCTTTAGAGTTCTTCATTTTTTGTCTTTTTTTTTTAAAGCACAAGGCGCTGTGAGTTGCAAGTAAGAACAATACTTTACCAGGAGCCCAGCCCTCTAGGCAACCCGCCTTGTGTCTGCTTGCTGTGCTAACATTTCAAACATCAATACAGAAAATCCAGCCTTAATTGTTTCTGAAACATCACGATGGGAGAGATATTTTTCTTTCTCTTGCAGCCCCAAGTGGCAAAGCAATTCCGTGGAAAATAACACAATCAAGCAGAAGAATGCAAAAAGTGTAGGGTAGAATGGAGGTGGAGGGAAGGAAGAGTGAATATTCTCTAAAACAATGGTGGAAAACCGAAAGATTTGGAAAGAAGAAACTGTGGAGTTAGGTTCTCATAAAGCCAGGGTTGGAGCTGACAAGTGCAGTTTGTTGGGAAGATTTGCATGGCCTACAGAGAGACACCACCAGTTTGTATCGTCTATTAATTTTATATAGCAGTTTTAATAACCTTCAATATAATAGGCTAGATGGCTGTCATCTTTTGTCCTGGAAAGTCCTTTCAGTTCTGTCTGGGTCAATGCCTTTTAATTTGTCCATTAAAAGAACAGAAACTCTCTCAGAATAGCATGCCGCCAGTAACCTGCTTATATAAGCAGTCTGGCTGCTACCTTCTCCACTAGCTGCAGCTTCTGGGACAGATACAAGGGCAGCCCCACATCAGGTGTGTTACAATAATCAGGAATGGAGTTGTCAGAACACGGACAACTGTGGTCATGGCATACCCTCCAACATTCCTCCAATAAAAATAGGGACGTCCCATTCCATAATGATTATTTTACTGTTTATACCCCACACAACTTACTGAGTTGTCCCAACCACCCTGGGCAGCTTCCAACATATATACAAACATAATAAAACATTAAACTTTCCTATATTGGATTGCCTCCAGACGGCTCGGGGGTTGGATAACTCCACACCCTCCAACATTTCACCAAGAAAATAGGGACACCCTAAGGAAAAGTGGGAGATTCTGGGATCAAATCAGAAACCGGGATGGCTTCTCTAAATCAGGGATATCCCTGGAAAATAGGGATGCTTGGAGGGTCTGTCATGGTTGGCATACCAGTTGAAGCTGATAGAAAGCAATCCCAATTGCAAAGGTCACTTGGGCCTCTAGTTACAAAAAATGGATCAAGCAATACCCTCAAGTTGCAAACCTGTTCTTTCAGAGAGAGTGAAACCTCATGCAGAACAAGCAATTGAACTATCTCTCAAACCAAACATGGAAATCTACCACCCACAAGGCCTCTGTCTATCCAGTTCAGTTTAATACCCCTCACTACTGTATCGAGGCATCAGTCTAGGGCTGACTCGGTTGCAATGAATCCACTGGTTCCAGTAACAAATAATGGATCCAATAAGTAAACATTTATTTATAACAATGTTTGGATATCTTCCTTTTTTTTAATAAAAAAGATATTTATTAAGCTTTTCAAAATATTACAAAATAAAAAAAGAAAAAAGAAAAATACAAAATAAAAATAGTTAAAAACAATTCAGTCTTTCAATCACTTATCTTTCATTTGCTTATTTCCCGGACCTCCTCACGCCTCCCTTTTCTGTATTCCAGTTCAATTTGTTAGTTCAGCAAATCCCTCCCCTCTTTATTCATCCTAGTCTTCAATCTTAAAATATTGTAACATTAAATTTTTACCTATTAATAATCCATTTTCTCATATTCCCTTATAGCATTACAGCTAGAGACCACTTAGTTTCTATCCAACATCATTCTAACATTCTATCTTCCAAAGACTGTGATATTTCTGAAGACTCCGCAACCTGATGCCCTCCATACAGTATGTTGTTGGACTACAACTTCCATCATCCCTGACCTTGGCTATTCTGAGGCTGTTGGGCTTTGTACTTCAAAACATGGAGGGCACAAGATCAGGGAAGGTTGCAGTAGGCTGATTGCTTCCATGCAGGCAATGCATTTATTTCCCTGTGCTGGTAAGCCTATAAAGCTTCAGGGTCAGGCTTTGGCTTGACAACAGTCATCAATAGCCTTGTTATCACTGGTCTTGTTCTCCTTCCTACTTTCTCTCAGGGCCTTTTCCTGGAAAACAAGCCTCACGTTTCCCCACTTCTCCAGCTCTTTAAGCTGCCTATGGCCCAGCATTACAACAGCTATATTGTCATCTAGCCAAAGAACTGCAGTGACCTTTATTCTGAGCGGGTTGCAATAATGTGATTGCTATTGAAATTGATTCTGCTCATAACACAGGAAGAGTTCTTTTATGTTGTTCATTCTACATCTGTCTTGTTAACCGTTTGCACACATCTGAACTGTGCAATTTCACAATAAATCCAGGCCAGAGCTGATTAAACTCTGCAGATTAATCATGACCTTAAATCAATGCAGGGGGGGAAAGCAAGAAAGAGAGAGAGAGAGAGAGAGAGAGAGAGAGAGAGAGAGAGAGAAAGAAAGAAAGAAAGAAAGAAAGAGGAGATGAAGTACCTGAATACCAGTTGATTCTTTTATTTTATTTCCCAAAATCTCCTCTATCCCAGCATGGGCAATTCAGTGTCCATGCTGTATGCAGAAGCACATGGCAAATGTATCTCTGTAGCATTTTTCCAATACAAGCACTAGGAGGTGGGACCTAGAAAGTCAACCCACCCTGCTCCTTTTGAATTGTGATGCTCCTCCCTTGTATGATCTGGAACTGCAGCTTCATATTCAAGCTTGATTGTCAGATCTTGGCAAGAGCTAGGACAACTGGTGCAGACCTCAAGCAAGAAGGTAAAGAGGTGGCAAAAATGTTGGAGTCCAGCAACATTTGAGGGATCACATTCAGAGCATTGTTACATGTGAAGGCATTAGCTGTAGCAGTTGGTGGGGTGGTGTCGGCGGGGAGGCATAGCTAACCTGCCTTCCAAACACTGAGCATCCCTATCAGTTACTGAGAGGGAGAGATACCAGGAAGCAAAAATGGCAGGAAGGGGTGTGGCAATAGATGGCTCCAGCAAAATATCATCATACATATGAAAAACAACCTACAATATGAGCTTTACTGCATGTTAGCACATTTGTGAAGCTAAGCAGCTCTATGAGTCTATGAGATTGTATATTGAAGATATAACAACAACAACAACAACAACAACAACAACAACAACAACAACAACACAAGCATATTGAAATCCACATTACTTTTCCTTAAAAATATTTTTGGGGAGGAAGACAAGGGCTAGAAATATTTTTTAAATCCTCTCAGCTTCAAATGGATGTTTGTGGAATATAAATGTGAATGATGGGAAGAATTTCTGGAGGGTTTATAATGAGAATAGATCATTTTATGAGTCTTTTGTGTGGGTGGAAGAATAGTATGAGCTCTTTTTAAATTGTTGGTAGCCCCTCAGAACCTGGCTGCTGGTATCCCCATAACTATTAGATTTGACAGGAAAAGTCATCATTGTCTTCAATTACAATAAAGGAATGGCCAGGCTGGGCATTAGTGACAGAATAATTTATAAATTTGGTGCAGTAAAAGCTTAAAAGCAATCACTGACAACACCAGTTAATTTGCAGTCATGGAGACTAAGACAAGATGACAGTTGGAGCCAGGATAGGGATGGCAAGGATGAGATAGCGAAGATGAAGGGAGAGCAAAGCTACTTGTGGCATTACTCACAAATGCTCTTCAGGTGATCACACACACACAATTCCATTTGCATGCATGGGGAGAACAGGGTTCTTCTTCCCTCATGGTGCCATTGGTACCTTGCTGTCATGGACTGGTTGAACTCAGAGGGATGGTGGGAAGAAACAGCTGGGGAACTGCCCAGAAGGTGGTGATGGGACAACGATGAGTGGTCAGAGGAAGAAGACTGGGAAGAGGAGGTGTCAGATGCTGAAGAGGTAACAGGGCTTAATGAGCTCAGAGAGTCTGTGGCAAAGAAGAGGCCATGATTTTAGGTGGCAAGCGGATGATAATATATGTCAGGGAACTGCCATCAGCTCAGAGGCGAGAGGTGGAAGGGCAGTTGTGTTACAGGGAGCCTCCAAAGATCTTGCAAAGCAGTTCCTCCACTGGCGAGGAAGAAAGCCCCACCTCCAGTGGGGATGGGGTGCAGGGACAAGAAGATGCTAGGGAGAACCTCAACACCGAGCCTGAGCAGAGTGGAGGGGAGGCAAGTCCCCCTTTGCCAGTGCCCACTCTGCGCAGTAGGTTTGGGCGCAGAGAGGGGAGGAGAAGGATGGGGGTCACACAACTGTTATGCTGGGGAAGGTATAAGGACCACCCACTCCCAGATTCTGCTAGCGACTGAGCAGACATGGACTTGCGACGCTCTGCACTGTAAATAGTTTGTACTAATAATAAAGCCCGGAAAAGACAGGTTGGAGTCTTGCCTGTTTGCTCTCGAGCAACGACACCAACACCAGACAATATACATTGGGGGTGACACAAATGGACTGAAGGAATGGAGACCTGCATTAAACTGCATATGCACAGTACTCTGTGCAAAGTTAACAATTTTTTTAAAAGGCGCAATGGATGATTTGTATTTCTCATGCATTAATTCCAGTTTGCAAACATGGCCAGATAATTTAGAACTTCAAAAAGTCAATGAGAACTTCACAGGCATTGCTGCAAACACCATTAAGCCCTTAATTAAGTGAAACCTCACAGGCAGGAGCAGTGAAGGCTAGTTCCTTCATTATAAGCAAAGGTGGGGTGGAATGGACTCTTCAGAAAATGATTGTTCCTCACCAGATCTCCAACTCCTTACACAATTGCTATATCTGGAAAACAAGGTGAGTGGGTGTCGGCATAACCAGGCTGGCAGAATCACAAGTGCATCATTTCCCACCCTGTAGCTTTTCAAATTAACCTGATGCCATGTAATCTCCGGCTTCTGTTTTTGTACCATTAATTTCCACCTTCACATCCTGTTTGGTGATGAGCCGAAACTTCCCTACCTCCACTTGCCTTAAAGGGTGCTATGTCCTTTAAAATATCTTTCCTTTGCTTATATTCTCCTCTAATTTTATGTGAAACTTTCTCTACTCGCTGCCAGTGTTTTGGAAGTTCTGATTCTTGTTGACTATCAAGCTGAAGTTTTAATTTCCTTCTCTCCCCTCACAAGCAACTCAAAGCTGCTCCATTGCACATCAGTTGCAAAACCTGTCAGTCGACTGTCATGGAAAGCTCAATTTTTGATGGTTCAGCTGCACTGCAGTAAAAATGGCATATGCTCTCCTTGGTAAAGTACTAGCAGCTGTCAATGTCTCAGTAATGGCTGGATGTTTAGAGGAAAAGGAAATCCTTTAAAATGCAGGCCCTTAACTGTAACGGTGATAGAATATTACTATTAGAGAGAGCAGGTGGTGCTGTGGTCTAAACCATTGAGCCTCTTGGGCTTGCCGATTGGAAGGTTGGTGGTTCGAGTCCATGTGACGGGGTGCCAACCTAGCTGTTCGAAAGCACACCAGTGCAAGTAGATAAATAGATACTGCTGTGGCAGGAAGGTAAACAGCATTTCCGTGCACTCGTCACGCTATCCTGTTGTGCCAGAAGTGGTTTAGTCATGCAGGGCACATGACCTGGAAAGCTGTCTGAGGACAAATGCTAGCTCCCTTTGCCTGAAAGCGAGATGAGCACCACACCCCATAGTCGTCTTTGACTGGACTTTACCATCCACGGGTCCTTTACCTTTACCTTTTACCTTAATAGAAATATTTATCCACTTACTGAAATAATTATCCCTGTTTTTCTTTACAAAAAAACCAAGATGCCTACTAAAATTTAATTTTCAAATAATATTTTAAAAACAACCACAAATAAACAAAAATCAAAATAGCAAACAAAGTCACACCAGGAGGGGGCACATATCTGCAGAAAGAGACAATGATCAGCACCAGAATCAAGCTGTGCAGCTATATACAAGAAAACTATGTAAGAAGTTTAAATTTATATACAGGAAAGATGGGGATGGGCTCATCCAGACTTTTTCACTGCATTCTTTCTTTCTTTTCTTAAGATTTTTTAAATTTTAATTCAACTTTCCGTTTTATCCTTCGCTGGTCCACTTTATTCACCATTTCATTAGGCTTAGCCCTAATCACTTTTATTTACTCATTAAACATTTGCTGAAGGATGCCAATAGTCAATGAAATCTCCAATAATGTATTTGCCAGACTGAATGTTCCTGATCTTATTTACAATTCAGTCAGAGCCCCATCCTCCCGACCCTCAAGGGATGGAATGATCATCATTTTACCTAAGCATTGGACGAGAAAGATTTTTGGTTCAAATGACTCTGTGACAGAACTTCAGATTATTCTAGGATAGTATTCACATGATCATCCTTTAATGAATATGAGATGTTATTATTTTAATGCCAGAAACAATGGTTCCATGTGATCTTATATCATCATCTTTTTAACTGCACCTTTCCAAAACCCAATGTAATTCACTGTTGTTGTTCACAGGTGAAGGAGGAAAAAAATCTTGTCTATATGAAATGACTCCCAAAATGAATAGACCTCTGGGGTGAAGTACTCTTACTGCAATGGCCCCACACTCAGAATCACTATAAAGGAGTTATCTCATTGTTCGCAAAGTACAGTGAAACGATATGTAACCTCAAGGAAACTCAATACAAAAGTCTATCCTATTTTGACAGTTATCTCCCCAGGATTCATCATCTCTCATATTTGGAAGGAGATGGAGGTATGGGTCATTTTTGTTTCTGATTACAGTGTAAGGAAAATGAGCCTTTTCCATTTCTGCAGATTAGAGTTAGTTATCCTCAATTTCAAACAAACCAAAAGGGTCAGGAGAGCAGGAGGGTGGGGGGGACAACGACACCAACCTTCAGACTGCCACAAAAGAGAACTGCTAGAAGAAAAGGAACAGCAGAGATTATTGGCTATAGCTGAAAGTCTGACTTGGAACAACCTGTGAATATCACTGCTTCCTGCACTGGGTTTTTCAGCCCAGGGCAAGAAGTGCACAATTTTGTGCATAATTTTGGACTGAGGCTACTTTGTGAATTCCATCGAACAGAAGGAGTTGTACTTAGCTGGGTGCCTCTAATCAAACCAAACATGGCAGGCATCAGCAAGGAAGTTATCCCTTCTTTGTTAATGGTCCCAAGTGAGGCCAGTGTTATAATTTGCAGATTTGCTAGTGTTGCAAAGAGTTTGGGCGCCCCGGGGGTAAACGACAGGAAATGTGTGTAAAAATGCACTGTAAATCTATTCTGGTCTTTTGTTACATAAAGGCTGCTACATTTCATGTATACATCCATTTAGTTTGGTTTAACTGCTGAAGGAGTGCCAGATTAATGTCAGAGGGAAGAATTCTCTGAAAGATCTCAGAGCACGTCACAATGAGTAAATAAATATTTCCCTTCTAGCATTGAAGAATAAAGGAATAGGAACTTAGTCTTTATTATATCCTTTGCTGGTAGAGCTGGTTCATGTGTTTTCTCTCCTGCCAGCAAAGGTCTGTCTGTACTTCTCCATTATAATTGGGAATTTAAAAATGGCTGTTACTTTCTTCTTCTTCTTTTGGCCAATGTGGATGAAATTTATAGGGGCACGAGCCCCTCCAGAGTGGATTAAGCCTGCCAAATTGCAGACAATTTGTTTTGGGAGAATTTTGGTGGAAGAAGTAAAAAGGATTCACTTTCCTCCATAATACCATATGGATTGGGTGAGTAGGGGTTTGTTTATTGCTCTTTCTTACCTTAAAATTTTAAAGACGTAGTAAGTGTGTCCATGCTTTTACATTATTATTATTATTATTATTTTAAAAAAACTTTGCTGCTTCAAATCAGGCTTGGTTTCTAGTGCCCTCTGATATGTCTTACAGGACTTGTCTGTGTCTTTATATAATGACACTGTCCTGAATGATGCCTGTGGATGTCTGAAGAGGTTTAGTTCTTTTTTTAGTTGTTGAGATTTCTGGACTGGCTAGAAGCATCATTATACTAATAGCTTCTTTATTATGGTGTGCCTTTTCCTTGAAAAAAGACAGTACTTCATTGTGTATGTATCACTGGAGTCATTCTTTTTTTTTTTTAACAAACAGCTCAAGCCATAGTTATACTAACCCTACTACTCATGCAAGGGATACAGGTGGCGCTGTGGGTTAATCCACAGAGCCTAGGGCTTGCTGATCAGAAGTTGGTGGTTCGAATCCCTGCGACGGGGTGAGCTCCCATTGCTCGGTCCCTGCTCCTGCCAACCTAGCAGTTCGAAAGCATGTCAAAGTGCAAGCAGATAAATAGGTACCATTCTGGCAGGAAGGTAAACGGCGTTTCTGTGCACTGCTCTGGTTCGCCAGAAGCGGCTTAGTCATGCTGGCCACATGACCCGGAAGCTGCACGCCGGCTCCCTCAGCCAGTAAAGCGAGATGAGTGCCGCAACCCCAGAGTCGGCCACGACTGGATCTAATGGTCAGGGGTCCCTTTACCTTACTACTCATGCAGTGGTCAATCTTGGGCTAAACATGATGCCTTCTTCTCAAGCACTATGCTTTCCATGACTGCATGCCTTGCCACTCTGTAGCTTCTCTCTTCCTTTGCCAGTTTCAGCCAAGAAACAGTATCTTCTGATCTTCTCTGCCTTCTACTTTAGTAAGCACCTAGTGAGCCATTGATTCTGCCCTCCTCTTAGAGTCTGTAGTTTCTCTCTCCCTCCCTCCTCAACCGCCCAAAGGCTTTCTTTCTTTGTATCTAACAAGTATTGTCCAGAAACCCGTCTTCTATTCCTGGAGTTTGCAGCTTGTGGCATTGAAGCTGCATGCTGTTCTCAATCTTATTTTCTAGGCTCTTGGTCTAATTTCAAAAGCCCCCTACAAATGACCAGTGCAGACCTGGCAATAACAATTTGCTCCTTGCCGAGCAGCCTGCTAGGTGGGGAGTAAGGGGGTTAAGAGAGAAGCAGGTGTCAGAGAGGGAGGGAGGGATGGAGAGGGGATGGTGTCAGAAAGAGATAAAAGGATGCATGAGTAAGGATAACCCATGCACTTTTGGTTTTAGTGCTGTCCACTGCTGGCTCTTGACAGATTTTACTCGGAAGTACTGTGGCCTTCAACAGAAAAAAGGTTGTGCAGTTCAGCTAGTCTTAACCCCATTCCAGCCCTACTTAAGCTTATAAAGTTTTCTCTTGCAACTGCCTCCTCATAGCTTTCAAGCTCATTATTGCAGCTCCAGTGACCTGTCCTAACACCCACATTTGTACTTAGTTTTTAAATTAATTATTATTAATCTCCTTTTCTTGCATAGGAAGCTCTTTCTCTTGATCACAACAATGTTCTAAAAACCAAACTTCCTTATCCCACTTGTAATATGGCCATGATTGTAATTAAGAGTTTTGCCATATATTCCCTCAGTGCTATCGTGTTTCTCCTGCGTAAATGCTGCCTCGTTGTCTGAACCACAAAGGAAAAGAATCAACAGCAGTTTTATAGCAGTGGATCACTGGGGAGGGCAAATTGGCTCTGTGTTGTTAATGGAAGTTGTGGTCTTTGACTGCTTATTGAGAGCTTGCTTATTAGACTCTGAAACATGGAATTTCAAGACATCCAGGATTCTACATCAACCTTGACTTCTGCCGGAGCCATTTCTCTTCACTTGCGATTATTCTGAATGGGTTTTCTCTTACTTCCCCCTTCCATGGTATAATTGTTATTTATAGTCAAGCTCTTGACTTGAGAGATAAAACAGCCATAATTACAGCAAGGAAAACATCCTCTCCATTGAATAAAGATCCGCACTGCTGCTATGACAGAGCATCAGGCAAGTAGATTGGAAGTGGAAAGCAGATTAGGTTAGGCACTTGATTAAGATTCCAGATCAGTCTCAGCAGGATTGGTGGCTGTGTTGCTTCCTGCTTCTTCCCCTTTCAGAACTCCAATATGGCCTGAAAGTCTCTAAGTTAGTCTCTCTCTCTCTCTCTCTCTCTCTCTCTCTCTCTCTCACACACACACACACACACACACACACCATACATACATGCAACATACAGGTCTGCGCTTTCTGTGATCACTTTAAAAGTCAGAAGCAGCAGAGAGATATGTGAAAGGTTTGAGACACATTCCTGCTAATCGTATGCAAAATGGTATCGTTATTCAAAGGTGATCATTGAAGGAGAATCATCTGCCTCCTAGTGTGGTCTTAGCTACAAGAACGTTATCCCATTTCTTCTTAACTGGTGGAGTATTTTCCTGAGAAGATATCCCTAGCAATACATAAAATTGTTTGTGCTAATGTCAAAAATCCTCCCAAGCAAGGAGGGAATTTGTTGCAAATATCTTTTTAGGTATGGGGAATCTCTGGGTTTGGGGCCAAATGTGAACCCCCCCAAGCTTCTTTATCTGGCCCCTGGGACTGCAGGTCATTCCTACTCTGTGTCCTGGCCAGAGCTTCTGCCTGGCTGGAATGTGTCCAGATAACTATGATAACATTTTTTTGTTTGCATGGATAGATAGTGAAGTAATAGATAAGGGTGTAGAAATTCTGGCTTTTGCACAGCTGGGCTGCAGCTTACTGTGCCTGCTATTACGCTATCAACCTCTGCCCTCAGGCAGCCCCTACTTGCCTGCCTTCTTACTTACAACCAGTCCAGGTGGGTGGCCCTGGTTGTCAGCTTTCTCTACCATAGTCTCCCTTTCTAGGACTCAGCAGGGAGACAGGTGGGGGGAAAAACTAGGATAAGTTGACTCTGCCTGTCACTGGGTCTGGTTCCACCTACTGTTGGTTTCCCTGCTTCTACTCTGCCAGCCTCACTGGGCACCAGCCACCAGTGCTATCAATTTTATCTTCTCAGGGCTAAACCCACTGAAAGCAGTTGGAAACCTTTGGTCCCAATGTGCCCCCCGACAAAGGAGCCCACTGAAGCCCACATTAACAATCCTAGAGGGAAAGGAAGGATCTGATGGGAAGAGCAACGGCAAGAGGGAGCCAATCACTTTGTGGAATGGGATTTAATATCATTCAACTCCGATTCCATTTTCCAAGTGGTCCTTCAGGAGAAATGGCCACTGATCAATAAGAACCAACCGGCTCCTTAACTTTTTAAATATTTTTGCTTAGATGGCCTTTAGCTACTGCATTTTCCCACCCTTCCTTGCAAGTGACTGATGTTCTGAAGCAGGAAGATTGAGGAAGGCTGTCAAGTCAACTGTCAGAATATTAAAAAGGTCATAGGAACACAATTTATAACTATCATTCGCAGGTTATATGAGGCATTAAAATTGGACTCTGTATACTTATGACAGCAGCTGCATCAGACAGGAGAGATAGCGTGGCTAAACTCCAGTCGTCTGATCATAAAAAGTATAAAGACAAAGTATAAAGATGAAAGTTTACAAACAACCCAGTAGATAGAGAGCTTCAGGGTGGAAATTTTGCAGTATTTAAATTTATTGGCAATGCTGTGCTTATGAAAGGGTGTGTGTGTGTTTTGCTGCCAAAGGGTAGATTTCGGTCATCCTCAGCCTATGTGAAACCTTTAGGTTGTGTGGACGTGAATGTGAACAAAGATGGTTCTCTGATCAAAAAAAGGGTTTTCTCATTCAAAAAGGTTCCCCCTTCCATTGAATTGAATAAGAAGTCAATCCACGCAAGAGCTTATTTTTCTCATCCTGGCATACATGGAGATCAGGATTTTCTGAAAACTTGCAATGGATGAAGTTGCAATCTAATACACACTTAAAAGTATATTGTACACTGTTAATTACCGAATGAATTAATGCTACAATCCTACATATCAAATTAAATCAGGACTACAGGTATCATAATCCTATGTGCACTATTTAGATTGGGAGTATATTTGTCACTAAAATAAGTTTTTAGTACATATAAAACACAATGTAAGACAATCAGCCCACTGCAAACTTTAGAACAAATAGGAAGTAGTTGGGAGGAACCTTTGTGAATATATCAACTCTGCTTAATACAGGGTCTACAGTGCAAACTGCATCTACACCATCCTTTATGGGCATAGACAATATTGACCTGAATCTGTATTAGGCTTCGTATGTACATGTAGGAGAGATGCATTTACTTGGCATGCACATGAACGTAATGATTCATCTTGTATTTGTGCTAGTTCTGTGCTCTTTGTTCACAATAATGGGGTATCTGAAGATGCTTTTGGCTGAAGTGGGTGGAATTTGTAGGCACATGAGCTCCTTCAGAATGGACTAAGTCTGTTGAATTGCATACAAATAGGTCCAGGAGCTTTTGCAGAGGAACTTTCCTCCATTATCCATGCTCTTCCTTAAATATCGTATTTTTCGCTCTATAACACGCACCCAACCATAACACGCACATAGTTTTTAGAGGAGGAAAATCCGTAGGCATGCCACCCGTAGGCATTCCCTCCATAACACACACGGACATTTCCCCTTACTTTCTAGGAGGAAAAAAGTGAGTGTTATGGTGCAAAAAATACGGTAATTAAGAGGTTGCAAAGTAGTGTAGGTTCATCTCTCTCTCTCTCTCTCTCTCTCTCTCTCTGTATCCCGTGGCTGTTTGTGTTGTCCAAGATAGACCTTCAGGCCTCTGATAGAGGTCTCATCGCATGAGACTGTCTAGAATGCTGCCTGTAGAGCCCTGAAGTTGTTGTTTTAGGTTAAAGCAGAGCAACATTGAGTTTTTAAAAGAACCAAATGTTTAAAAAATCTATGCTTTGAAAAACAACACCCCAGAGCTCTTCAGAGCTCCACAGGCAGCATTTGTGAAGCCTCTTTTCCTGCTAAGCCCATGGACCAAGAGAAACATAGACATATATACGAAAACTTAGAGCTATTATTAGAAAAGTTAAGGGGGGAACTAGAGCAACAGCAGGCTTTGTGGGGGCATGGATCTGTTGGGGGCATTAATAGCATGCTTCAACATGGGAGGGGTTGAAGCCCCTCAAAACCATGACCTCATTTTTCAGTCTCCACATAGAGCTTATGCACATTCCTGGCATTTAGTGGGGTATGCAATGACTTATTTACAACATTGTTATAGTTGAGTTTTATTTTAGTTCACCACTAAAAAAAAAGTCTCAAAATTATGTTTTTAACAACTTACAATATAGTGTGGGTGTGGGTCATTTGTGTGGCTGATCAGTAATCATGTTACAAAAACTTTCGGTAAGTTTCCATGACACTCATGTAATGACGTTTCACACAGCAATCACAATAGCAATAGAGGAGCTATTTTGGATACAGAGGGCATAAAAAAAATCATACTTGCTGCACCAGTCAACAAGAAGTGAAACTTTGTGGGATGATGCTAAGACTTCACGTAAAAATAAGAAGCATATGAATATTTATTTAGCAAAAAGAATATAAAAACTCTGGCGACATCGTCCCCTTCACTGGAATTTGGTTTCGTAGGTCTCAATATTTGGTTTTATGGATCTCAGTATTTCCATGGATAATGCAGTAGCAAATGTTAACTTCAGCAAATTCCCATTATGACACAGAATGTAAAGTTTGTCCCACTTACAGGGGTGTGCTGTGGAAAGGGAGTCTGAGACTTTTAATTTGGATTGACATTTTGGAATCCCACTCTGAAGGGGTTGCAGTGGCCTTCTCCAGAGTGTGGCACTGGTGAATTATTTTGGGTCATAAGGCTGGAAGGAGGGAGGAAGGGATACTAGAGTGTTGTTTCTTCATGTGCAATAGCAGCAAAAAGAGTATGAGATACGGAGTGGGACCATGCTTCCCCTGTGATATTCAGAGAGTTTCCAACTGTAACTCATCTAGCTCTGAGGAAGTTGTATTTTCAAAGTGGAGCAGTTGCATTCTTGGGGCAGGACTGCTGAGCCAGACATATAAGAGTAAGGCAGGGATAGTCAGTGTGGTGGTCTTCAGATATTGTTAGTCTACAAATCTCATCAACCCTTATTAAAATAGCCAAAGAATAGGAATGATGGGAGTTGCAGTCCAACAACATCTGCAGTAGCAGTGGGGAAACTTTAGCCCTTTGGATGTTGCTTGACTGTTGATCCCATTGTCCTTGACTATTGACCTAGCTGGTAGGACTCATGGGAGTTGGAGTTCAACAACCTTTGGAGGATCATGGTCTCCCCATCCATGAACTGGCAAGTATGGTACTGGCTCCCCTTGGAGAAGGCAGCTCCTTGTCTGATTCCTCTCTTCTTTTAGAGCCTCCCCCAGCCCAAGCTGCAGTTGTTTCTCCTCTTCGCTTGCGTGTGAGGAAAAACTCACAAAGAGCCATTAGGGAGGCCATTTTAGTTCAGTCCTATTAAACAGCTAGACTTCAGAGGAGAAAACCTTCTTGAGTAATTCACAGATGGATCAATATTTATTTATTTTTTCTTACCAGACTGATCCGAGGAGAAACATCATCCTGATATATCAAAGGGCCAGAACTACCTGGAAAACTATATTGCCTCCCCCAATGTAATTGTGCTGGAATTGTTCAGTTCTACAAAGGAAGGGGGGTGTTGAAAAAAAAAACAGTAGGAGAAACCCTTAGGGGACATTATTTTGCAGCAGTGGCTATTTTCTCTTGGCCTCTGCAGTGTCTTCTGTTGTACAATTAATCATGCTGTAATAAACACTTAAGGGTTTACCTATAATGTGACACAGTGCATTTGAGAATTAGCATAAGGCAGGGACAGGAGTAATGATATTTTTTAATGGTAATGAATGTTAATACAGTGCAAATGGTTGCCTGAATTTGCAACTTGGTGGAATTTGTCAAGCTGTTCCATATAAAATATAATCAGTTTACAGTGAACTTTTACAGTGTCACAATTTAAAGCCTAGCTTTTTTTCCATTTCGATGCTCCGGCAGAAGGAAATTCACCAATTCCATGGGAATCATGCTGCTGTAGAATAGAGTGGAATATTTGGCTTGATGTGAAGCTAATGGGTATTTGGAAATAATTTCATACAGGGAAATCCTACATTGATGGGGAGGGGAGAGTCAGTGGTGGATTAACTCCCATATCCAAGCCTTGCTGGTCTCATGCCTAGCAGGGTAGAAACTGGGTGTGTGTTGGTAAGTGTGTCTTAGAGTACGTGTGCCCTGGTCCTAAGAGCTAATTCCGCATTGCAAAAACCAGGTGGGGACAGTGAGTTGCTCTGCAGAGGACCCCCTCTTGCTTTTAATTTAATAGAAAGTAACAAGTGCAAGGAACTCAATGTTTCTTATAAGCAGCCAGTAAAACAATAGCAGGAAGCAATCACAAAGAAAAGGAAAACCAGACCCAGCCATAAGACAGCAGACAGTGGGCTGCTGTCTGCTGAGGGTGCCTACTCATAAACTTTACTGTCTAGTTCAGTAGGATCTAAGGGACCAGTGACCAGCATGGTGAGATGCTGCTGCTCACCTGACTTCTGGTTGGTCCTGTTGATACTGCTTCGAGGGAGGTAGATGGGAAGGGATTGGGTAGCAGTGAGGTTGGCATGGTGCAAATGCAACAGCAGAGTCCATGCGGTACTGCTGTTGGTACATTTGCACTGCATCAACCTCCCCTTCCCTGTAAACAGAGGCACCGCAACCAACTAGAAGGCATGTGAGCACCACCACCAATGACATGCCATCTGCTACAGGCCTGTGGCAATATCTTCTGCTGCCTCCTCTCCCTGTGTGGAAAGGTGGACCTCTTTCAAGCATTTGGTTTGCATTTCAACTTGACTGGCTCCTCTGCACATTAATGTAGCTTCTGGCTGCTGGCCCAAACACTAGTTAGGTCAAATAAATAAATAAATAAACAATAAAAAATTGTCCAGTAGCACCTTAGAGACCAACTAAGTTGGCTCTGGGTACAGTGGTACCTCAGGTTACAGACACTTCAGGTTACAGACACTTCAGGTTACAGGCTCCAATAACCCAGAAATAGTACCTCAGGTTAAGAACTTTGCTTCAGGATGAGAACAGAAATCATGTGGCGGTGGCGCAGCAGCAGCAGGAGGTCCCATTAGCTAAAATGGTACCTCGGGTTAAGAACCGTTTCAGGTTAAGAACGGACCTCCAGAACTAATTAAGTTCTTAACCCGAGGTACCACTGTATAAGCTTTTGTGGACATGCACATGAGAGCTTATACCCAGAGCCAAATTAGTTGGTTTCTAAGGTGCTACTGGAGAATTTTTAAAAAATTTATTTCGTCTGCATCAGACCAACATGGCTACCTACTTGAAACTAGTTAGGTCAGTAAGGCAGCATTCCAGAGCATTCCAGAGTAGGAGCACAGCTATGAAGCTCCTACACGGGCCACTGTCTTCCCCCAATGATCATGTGTAGTCCCTCTCCACACATTTTAAGGTTAACCAGTTGCAGACTTTATGAGGAAGAACCAAGCAGGCACCCCATCTAACCCCCACAACCTGAATAGGCAAGGAAGGTTGAATGCTGAGTTTCTTCCTCCTCTGTGTTGTACATGCACCATGAAAGGGGGGAATCGGAAGAACAATTACACTCTTTGAGCATCAGTGTCTGCAGCTGGAAACTGTTAGCTATAGCAATGGAAGAACACTGTGGCCAGCCAACTCTCACTGCCATCCTCCTCCTTAGGCAAAGAACAGGGAAAATCAGCTTGTTAAGAGTTCCAGTAAATATGAAAAAGGCCCACTAGGTCTATCCTCTCCTTGGATGTGATACTCTTGGCATCTTTTCCAACCTGGAAAAGACCCCATGTCCCCAGTTGGAAATGATACTCAGAGCATCTTTTCCAACCTGGCATCATGGGGCTTGTAGTCTCGGACCATAACCCATGTTGAGGAGGGAAACTGCCAAAGTGCCGTTTCCTGCTGGAAGAGAAGCCTGTTGAGCCTCTTCCAGCTTTGCTGAGGTTAACTTAGATTCAATTTACGTTTAAAGGCAAATCTATCACATTCACACATTTTGGAAAAAAACCCCCATGAAAACAAAGCCATCCTTTGAAATTGCACTTTCCGTGTTTTGTTTGTTGCAGGAGCAGTGACAATTTACAATTAAAGTGCAAGAACACAATCATAATTTTAACTGAAGAAGAATAAAGTGTTTTGTTACTAAATCAGTACAATTAAAATTAAGGTGCTGTCCATAGGTACTTATGGTTCTGGAAGGTGCTAAATTGTCCATCTAAAAACTTACGTATTCAGTTATTTTACTTAGGATATTTATGAATCGTCCTTGCTCCAGAATACAGGGCAATATACAACAAACATAAAAGCAAAACATATCAAATGAGTTCAATTGAGTTTGAGTGTGTTTATCCTTTGCAGTGTGACAATTGTGCCTCAGGTTCTCAAACCAGCAAGGATGAGAGCTCTCAGCTAATAACAAAACAAATCCATAATGATAAACCTTTGTCTCTCTTCTCCTTTCTTCATGAGTGCAATCCCCCCTTCCATCACCACCTCTGATTCTGTTTCTGAACCATCCAGTTATAGCTGACCACCTTTTAGACAAAGGCTTTGGCTGACATTCAGCTTTCAGAAGAAATACGACACACCACTGCACATTTTCTCCTACACTTCAGATTAGCTTTTATGGAATTTGCTGGTTTCCAGAAGGATCCCAGTGAGACCCATAAACATGTAGAAATCAGAAGGCAATATCTTAACATGACTTTCACCACAGAAGCAACTTTGATACTTTACTTATTGATTTGAATTGGTCAGGCAAATGACAGCTATTGACACCTTTTCTGATTTATCCTGCATTGAGCTGGTCCACTGCTAACCAAGGATGTGTGAGATTTTCCCTATGTTGATTTGGATATAACCCTCCTGGAATGAACTAATTTTAGCTGCTGATGAAGGGGACAGAAAGTCCTTCTGTTGTTCTAGAAACTCCTGCTGCTCAGGATGCCTAGAGACTATTCCAGCTGGGCAATCTGATGTCAACATCCACCCAGATGAGCAGTTTAGGATGTAGTGTCTCTCTGGCTCAGCTGGCGTCCACAATCCTGGCTCAACAGAGATGTGGGTGGGACCAGAGAAGAGGGGATATGGGATGGATCCGAAACCTATTCAGCTTAATCACATGACCTGACAACATTAAAATACTATTTTAAAGGCTTGTTTCCCCTCTGCCAGGCTTACCAGGGCAGCATCCCTGCTGCTGAATGAGGTTTGGATCTGTTGTAACTTTACACTGGCTTAGCTTATGCTGGGTTTTCTTCTGTCACCTCCTTGCTCCCTTTGCCTCTTTTTTATTTGTATGGGCCAATCTCTATGCCATCCCACCACGTGAAACCCAATTGCATCATATATACATGGCCCAAGAAAGGCAGAGGGGATGGAGTCAGGAGTTGAGGATAGATTCCACCAAATGGGTAAAGGGGGAGATAATTGAATTATACTAATTAGCGCTGTTCCAAATATCACCCTGCAATTTCATTAACCCACATCTCAAAATGAGGCAGTTGTTTTTCTGTATGATGACGTATCTTTCATGATGATGAAGGATTCAAGTGAAAACTTGCAGGGAAAGAGATGAGCTCAGCAGCCTCCCTGGCATCCCAGGCCTCCTAGAAAGGCCCAGGAGAGGACATTATATTATGACAAGTTCCCATGGTCTGTAGACTATGTGTGGACAGCTGGGGAAGCTGTGTTTGGAGTGGTACAAAGCTAGAGTCCTTTTAACTTTTAAAAAAGAAAAAGATATTTCCACTGCCTTCAAGAATGTACCTGGTATTCTCCATAGGAGAACCCACAGACAGTTGGTGAGGCAGCATTTTGTGCACCTGAGAGCACTGTGAATATATTTTTTTTAAAAAAACAATTTTACAGAAAACTGCATGCCACTCGGGCACTCTGAATGCAGCTTCCACAGCTTCATGCACCTCCCAGAAAGCCCATAGGAGAACATCATCCTGTAACATCCTTTTAATGCCCCAATCCATTATAGGAAATGAGGGCAGCTGGGGAGCCTGCCAGATATGTATTTGCAATTTTATTTTTCAAAATGAAAGCAAGAATACATGATCCCACCTTGCCACTTTATTCAGCTAGGTTCCAAACCCTCTTCCCCACCAGTGAGATTTCACCAGATTTCCCCCCTTCCCTTTCTGCAGTTTTTGATGGTGGTTTCTTTTTAACCCACAGCAAACACTCTCAAAACCACTGGACAAAATTATCAGAACAGCACTAATACCCAAAGAGGCCAATTCTATGCATCAACAGAAGCTGAGTTTCTTTGAGGGAGGATTTCATTTTTAAAAAAATCTGAAGGATTTTATTGTGTTATTCCAAGTTATCTTTATCCAGCTCTTTTGTGCCTTCTACATGTACTGTTCCTTATCTTGTTTGATGCATTGTCTGAAGCTTTCTCTCGCACAGAGTGGGTCACTTGACCCATGACCCTTGAGCGCTGCCCTTCCCCTGTAGCAAAGGGGAGGCCCTGTATGTCCTTACACTGTTCCACAGCCAGAGCAGCGCTAATCTCTTGATCCCTTTGATATTTTACAAGGGGCAAAGGATGGATTCAGATAGGCTGAGAGTGTGTAATCATTCTCCTGCTGATGAGCCTATTGATGGGCGAAGTGTCCTCATTTAACAGTTTATACCGAATTTGTAGCCAATGAAAATAAAGAGCAGGTAATTTATTATTATCATCATCACCATTATTATTAGTGCAATGCTAAAAGCTTTAACCCATGTGAACCACGTGTGATATTTCTTGAACGTAACGGTTATTTATCTGTTACCAAAAGTAGAAACTGATGTGAACTGGACTGGAAAGAGCTCCTTGCATTTGGAGCTCAGCAAAGGCCAGGACTCCCAGCAAGATTTCCCCTAGCAGTATGTAGGGTTGCCATATTTCAAACAGTGAAAATCCAGCCAGAAAAGTCAACAATAACAACAACAACAATTTATTATTTATACCCCATCCATCTGGCTGGGTTTCCTGGGCGGCTCCCAACAGATATTAATAATGATAATAATAATAAAAAAGGGGATTAAACATTAAAAACTTCCCTAAATAGGGCTGTTGTTGAGCTTTTATTAGTTTTGCTCAAAGTTGTTGAGCTTTTTGGGCAAAATCACAAAGAAAAACTTTTTTGAGCAATTTTCCCAGACGTTTTTGACACAGCCGCCGACTACAGTCTTCCCAATATGTCCAGATTGTCATTTCCCCCAGCAAAAAAATAAATGCTAAATATCCACAGGCTAAGTGAGGTGTTTTCCCTAAAAAGGTGGGTGATCTGTGGTGGTACTCTCACTTTTCAGTGGAATGCTGCATCATCTGTGGTAAATAGGAATACAAAGAGCCAACAATAAGCAACGTGTGTGGTAAAAGCACCAGGAGCAAGCAGATGAGGCAAAGGATATTTGGTGTGGTTCCTTCATATTCCAAGTGCTTTTTCTTGGTATACCAACTCTGCATTACGGAGATGTCTGCAAACATGACATGGCAACATCATCTCTGTTTTGTGGAATCTCTTGCAGACGATCCCAGTGCCTGGAGACAGTAATGATGTGCATCCACAGCAGTGACTAGAGCAGGAATGACAGCTGGCAGGAGAGCAGAGAGACGAAACGCTGTGGTGCATCTGTGGCAGCACAGCTGGACAGCTTCATCTGCCCCAGCTGCAACAAAACATGTCTCTCCTGTATCGGTCTCTACAGCCACAGCAGGCGCTGCAACCTTCCAGCAGTTTGACTTCATCTCCAAAGGTGCACTCTTCCCTTGTCTCCCAAGACAGATGGATGCCAGCAACAACTCCCATAATCCCTAACCATAGGCCATGTTGGCTGGGGCTGATGCGAGTTAAGGTGCAAGAAGAGCATCTGGAGAGCCAGAGACTCTTGATATCATCAGCAAATATTCTTTGCCCATCCCCTCCTTTGTGTTTTCCTTTCCCATTTGTTTTCACTACCCACACTTGATTTTAGATTGCAGTGCTGTCCCATAATATTTTGCAGCATGTAATACGGTAGTCATGTCTCTTGTTTTACAGAAAACAGAAGAATCTCTACTTCAGGTGTGGGTAATCTTTGATTGCCCAGATAATGATGAACTACAACTTGCATCAGTCCCACAAGCATGGCCAATGGCTGGGGATAATGGGAGTTGTAGTTCCATGGACATATGGAGGCCAAACATTTCCTCACATCAGCCCTACTTGAAGAGTTGTCCAGTTTAAAGATAAAGAACTCTAAGAAGGGAGAGCAGGGGCCTTTTTAGACAGCAGACTGAGCCGAAATACGGATGTCCTATTCAAAGTCTTCCACATTATAGTGAGAAGTATTTCTATTTCAATTACTGTAATTATTTCTAAATTTGCACTTGAACATATAAATGAGCACATGCAAATTTTATCTTCTTTTGTCCTCTTTTTTTTGGGGGGGGGGGCATAAGTGACTTCACCTGAAGCAGAGCTCAAATGTTCCTGTCCCACCAGGTTCCAAACTTTAAAAAGTTCTGTCGCACCAATCGAACAGTAATTGTAGTCTTTATGATGCCTCCATTAGCAGAATACTGTACCCTGTTGCAGTGTTTCCAAAACTTGGGTCTCTCGCTGTTTTGGACTACAACTCCCATGATCCCTAGCTAGCAGGACCAGTGGTCAGAGATGATGATGAAGAAGAAGAAGAAGAAGAAGAAGAAGAAGAGGAGGAGGAGGAGGAGTTTGGATTTGATATTCCGCCTTTCACTCCCTTTAAGGAGTCTCCAAGCGGCTAACATTCTCCTTTCCCTTCCTCCCCCACAACAAACACTCTGTGAAGTGAGTGGGGCTGAGAGACTTCAAAGAAGTGTGACTGGCCCAAGGTCACCCAGCAGCTGCATGTGGAGGAGTGGAGACGCGAACCCCGTTCCCCAGATTATGAGACTACCGCTCTTAACCACTACACCACACTGGCTCTCAAAGATGATAGGAATTGTAGTCCAAAAACAGCTAGAGGCCCAAGTTTGGGAAACACTGCCCTATGGCAGGTCTGTGTCTGGTATTCTAAATCCCTCCAGGCAGGGATCTGCCCCTTATACTTAGTAAAGTGTCATGCACATAGTTGGTGCTATGTTCACGCCAACAACACCCATGTCAATAGTTGACTTGCAGGAGCTGAAAGCAAGTGAAAATTGTAACATGTGAAGCAGTTCTTCTGTCCCTTCTAGGCTCTGGGGAAGCTACTTTGCAAAGGAAGTGCTCCCTCTAGTGACTGTCCTTCAATATACCGGTACAATAAATATCATTTGCTATATTTCTTTTCAGTTTCTTAGAAGGACAAAGTCTCCTTTGAATGCGAGCCTCAGCAATGAAGTCAGTATGCCAAGTTTAATACTTTAAAATAGGAAAGTCTAGCTAGCCGCTGAGTACCAGAAAAGCACAATTCCTCCTATCAAATGCAAAAGAAAAAAAGTTTAAAATAAGTATATTTAAAAGACAGAGACCGCTTGTTGCAGGGACAGAGTGAAGGAGCCATTTTAACTTTTCAAATAGAACACTTAAAGAGATTTTTCAACTTCAGTTATCTATTTGCATGATTTGTTTGTTTTTTAAACTTGGCAAATCGCTTTCAAAATGATTGACATTGCATACAATATTTCTTTGTTGTGTTGTGTGTGTGTTGAATTCACAGTGAAAGGAGAGCAAAATGCATTTCAACTGCAGGGGGTATAATTCAATGTTGCCTACTCATTTTTAGGTAATTAGACACTGCCACATGCTGTAAGTTGCCTTAGCCTAGCAGTGTGCTCTGACTGGTTGCAGTTTTCAGTGACAACGCTGGGGATTCAACCATGTGCTCCACCACCAAGCTATGACCGTTACTCAGGTCATTCACTCTGGGATGAAAAACAAACTCACTGTAATGAAATCTTTGGATCGTAAATTGAGTAATGATGAACTTAGTAGAAATATAACTGCCCACCTTCCCCTGGAGCCTTTTCTTGACTACAGAAGTCATAAAATTATAGAGTCTGATGGGACTTTGGGGATGTGAGAGTCTTCTGGTCCAGTCCCCTCCTCCATTCAGGATCCACAATGCAAGAGGCAGCTATAGCATCCCTTGCACATAGCTGTCTAGCTTTTGCTTAAATCCCTCCAGTGAAGAATTACCCATCACCTCTCAACACAGTCTGTTCCACTGTTAAGGAGCGCTTACTGTTAGGAGGTGTCTCTTAATGGTTATCCAAAATCTGCTTCCCTACAATGTCCACCCATTGGTTTAAATCCATTCGAGGACCAGTCAGCTCCATATACTGAGAACCATCCTCAAAGGTTCTATCTGAAATAAAATGTTTGTTTTTATATTCTCCCTCTGAAGATCTCAAGCTGAGTCATGTTTCCGCAACTTGAAACTGCTGCATAATTGTAAATAGTTTATCAGAGAGTTATTAGTCTTTATTTGGAGACAGCAGAGGACAATGCCATGCTCTGAAGGATCACAATCGAGCTGGCTGATGCAAAATGGGTTGAGGATGCATTTTCTATGAGCTCCATTGTTATCTAATTTTTATTTATGCTTTTACAGCAGGATACAGTGAGACGTAAAACAGCCCACTGCACCAGGCAGATGCAGCTGAAAAATATAACAGTGCAACATTATTGTGGCTTTATAATGAGCCATAAACCTGATTTATTAAACATCCTCCATTAATGTTACACCAGGGATGGAGTGATTACAGAACCCTTTACATTGTAAGAATTTATAATTATGACTCCTCCTTAAGAAGAGAGCTGCATATTTACAAAATGCTCACTAGCTTTTCGACATGCTGGGCTGTGTAAAACTGATAATGAGTCGAAAATTAAGACTGTCAGCAGCATATCTCCCTAGCAGACGTAGAAGCCAGATGAATCCAAAAACAATTATGAATAAGGTCTTTTTGTGTTTTTGTTCTGTTCTGCTTTTGGTCCAGTTCATTAAAGATCTGGGAAGCATCCCTAGAGATGGCATGATAGAATGAAAGCATCTCTTACAAATTAAGCACTTAATAATACAGCAAATAATACAAATAGTAAATATTTAATGGACTGAGCCAAGCCATAGTGAGGAACACTTTCCTATCAAATGTTAAAACCTAAGAAGGCAGAAATGATAGCTATGGGAGGTGCAAACTCCTTCCTGACCATGCTAGATGACACTTTTATCAATGTGCCATGCAATGCAACCTTATGCATGTTTACACCCCTTTGAATCCACTGGAATGCATGCTTCATTTGGGTCAGGACTAGGTTTATAGCTTGCCCTCTTCAAATGACAGGACATATGTAGAGATGTATGCCTCAGGATGACCCCTATGAAGATGATTGTATAGTGCAGCCTTTCTCAACCTCGTGTTTTCCAGATGTTGTGGGTGATGAGTAACACCCATCATCCCTCAACATTGACAAAGCTGACTAGGGCACCTGGAGGACTGTAGTTTGGGGGATTCTGCTGTAGTGTAGGGGCCAGGGTCTCTTCTGTGGATTCCTCCATTGTCTGATATGAGGTGGGCCAGGACAAAGAACTTCATTCTGATGTCCCTGCCTTTAGAATATCTATCCTGGAATGAACTCTATTATCATTTCAGGGCCAAGTGAAGATGATGACAATTGAAGATTTATCAATATACAACTTAAAATCCACACACACACACACGTAGTATTTGATTAAGACAATAAATCCATTTTTCTATTTAAATTGGTTTTTATCTGGCTTCCTTTATCTGCTGCCCTTTATTTTTTGGATTGCCATATATATATATGGATGTTCCTTTGGTTTAATGTTTCTATCAACTGCTTTGGGAGAATCCAACATCTGAAAAGCATAAATGCCTAAAATTAATGAATAAAGAATATACTGTATGAAATATAAATGTTTTGCATTGTAATAATTATTTTCCAAAACACACACACACCTCATCTTAGTAAGTTCCTTGGGACAGTTAGTAGGGGCATTTGGGGAAAGCTCATCGATCAGATCAGTCACCATCTCTTAGCCTAACCTACCACACAGGCTTGGGTGTGAGGATAAAATGGGGAGAGGAAAAACCACTTATGCCACCTGGAGCTCCCTGGAGGAATGGTGGGAGATATCACACACACACAATGGGTTTTCCAACTCCCTTTCTCTTGCAATCAAGGCTTGGAACAGATTCCCTTAGACTTGTGGATTGCTTTAAGCTTGGAAGGTCTGGCCCTCTGACTTCATACTCTCCAGCTGTCTCAGTTCCCATTTTTTAACACAAGAGCATGGCACCCCATTTGGGTGCTGTGATATTGCCCTGGGAAAAAGCACTTTTTTCGGGGCCATGATCTCATGCGAGTCACATAAATTCTGCGGCCCTGAAAGGTGTGCAACCCATTTTTTCACCTTGACATGTTGGAGGGTATGAGACCTGGCCATTTTGCCCAAGTCACCCTCACCTGCCCTATGACATCATGGGCGAGGCGCAAAAGAAGTTTTGCTCGACCAAAAGGAAAGTTGCAGTCGCAAACCATCAGCTGGTCGGTGGTGCCTGGAAAGCTCTCTGCAAGACATGTACAGTGAGGTGGGGTGAGGAAAGGTGGCCTGACATCATTGTGACATCAAGTGATTGACAGGTAGGTGGTTTGCCAGCCTATCAAACTTGATTTGAAAGGCATTGGGGAGGGTAAGAATCACACCTGCCTGCTACGTACAGTTGCCTACTTCTGCCTTAGACTCTGCTGTGGAGACCCAAGGTTTATTGCAAATGCACAAAATGCATTGAGGATATGAGTAATGGTAGGTACTTTTCTGAAACACAGCTTTTACCTTCTGTTGAGCATTCACTGCAGCCCACTGCTGCAGAAGACTAGTGAGCATGCTTCAGGGTGCCCCCAGTTCACAGGGGAGAATGGTGAGACCCAACAAGCCCCTTCAGTGATCTTCATGCGTGATAGAACATGGGACAGAACCATCTAAAGTTCACAGCTGTTTGGTGGCAGATGCATAGGGAGTCCTTGACAGGAAAGGCGATGAGGAGAGTTTGAAAGATGCTGACTTAGGCAACAGAACCCTACAGATGATTAATATGTAGATAATGAAGGGGTGTAGGGTGTAGCGGGAACATGGCTTTTAAATTATATATGCTATAAACATCATAATCCCATAATTATAAAATATTATTAATTTACCACATTGAAAAAAGCGCTGCACCGCTCATCAATATTTATATTGTATCTATTCTTCATGAATTCAATTAAAGGATTCCATTTATCTTTACATCTCTCTTGTGCTCTGTCTCTTGTTTACAGTCTCTTAGTTTTATTAACCCTGAAAGTTTGTACTTCTACCCTCCAAGTATTTGCCAGTCACAAATGGAATAACAGATCACTGTGGGCAGTGACCTGTTATTCCATTTGTGTGCAATAAGCATATGGGCATGTAAATTATTACATTCATAGCCCACATTTCTTCCCAGATGAGCCCAGGGAGTCCAATGCGCCAGTGATGAAAAAATGTAATAAAAACTAATGAAGATATCTTTTCAAAAAATTATTTACCACATATAAAAACAATTTCTTTTAAAATTCCAGTACAGTACTGATGTGTAGGTGGGCTCAGGCATAACCCAAGACCGAGATTCAGCTCAAAAAGAATTTAATGGGACATCAGGAACAAGAATAACAAGAATGACAAACAGGAGCACTTGGTCCTATATATATACCGTAAGCCGGCCCAGGCAAAACACACACACTACCTGTGATAGGTTGACTTAATGCTGCAATTAGCGAATCACAACACTGGCCCTGTATCAGCAGGGATTGGCTGCCTGCCAGCTACTAACAATGTCATCGGAGGGTTTTAGAAATCCTCTCTGTATTTTGTTATGCAGATGAAGCTCCTAGGCTTGCATTGCATGCATACAGTCTGGCTTTGGCCTACAGTGCCTGCATACGTAACACACACTATACTTTCAAAGCACACTTGAAGCACATTCCTCTGCTCAAAGAATTTTGTGCACTGTAGTTTACCTCTCACAATTCCCAACAGCCCTGCACAAACTACAGTGCCTAATTTTTTTAAAATTATTTTTTTTTGGGGGGGGGGAGTTTTTCAAATGTGCTTTGAATGTATATTGCGTACATAGCCACATATTGCAGCCTGGGCTTAAGGGTTCCATCCCAGTCCCTACTTGCAAACAAGCTGTATAGGTGAAGCCTCATGCAAAGTCTAGGTGAGTAGTTTGTGTGCAAATAGGGACTGTACCTGTTGGGAAAATGTGTATGTGCAGCTACTCACACAGAGTCAATTAAGGTTTAGCAGACAGCCAAAAGGTCATGTGAAGGAGTAAGTCTGCCTGGTGATAACAGAGACATGGAGACAGCTCCATGATTGGTTAAGCTCTCTCACAGGGAGTGACAATTAATGGCCTACTAACTGGGATGTTTTAGTGTTCAGTAGTTCAGAGTTCAGTGTGTCAGTGTAGGAGTTGAGAGTTGTGTGAGAGAGAGTTAGTCAAAGATCCGTGTTCTGTTCTGTTCCTGTAAATAGTACACTATATATAATAAACACATAACTACAAGTTCCTGGTTCCTGCTTCGTCTATCCTGTCTGCAGCCAAGTCGCCAATTGCTTCCGTGGATTCTGCGTTTACTCTGCTAGGTATGGCTAAGGTCCTGCAACTAGTCAGAAAGTTGTGAAACACCAATAGGTTTTGCCAATAGTACCCACTGCTAAATTGCAGGGCTGATGTGCCCTTTGTTCCCATGCTCACTGTCTGCACGTTGAATTCTGCTCTCAAATCTAAGTCAGCAACAGTGTCCATGGACAAGGGAGAAGTGACATTGCCTCTAAGAAGGTATACAAAGTTCTCTGGAACTTGGAAAGTGTCACCTTTGGGAAACTTTTCTGGTTTCTCCTATAGATACGGCCTCTATTTTAGCCAAGGGATGCTTCAGCAAGAACACAGAATTCAGGATCTGGCAAACTTCCAGATCTGATCCTACCAACCAGGATTCATTTTACATCTGTTTTTCAGAGATTACACTTTACCATTCTTCCCCTCCTCTTCCTCCTCCCAGTCCTTAAGCACAATCAATAACAAATGTGGACATTTTAGAGGCCTACGCTTTAGAGTAGCTGCATAAGTCAAACAAAGGCTCTTTAGGGTAGGAATATAAATCAGCTTCTGAGTCTGGGAGGGTCTGTCTCTAAGCACACACTTTTAATGTGACTGCTACTTTATTTCCTGACACTTAAAAAAAAAAGAGCTTTACAAACTGAGATGCTCCAAATCTTTGGATTGCTTTGGTCATTTTGGAGCATTTGAATTAAAGGGATCTTTAATTCTGTGACTCTCCTTTGGTTTCAGCAATGCATTTCTGAGAGAGAGAGAGAGAGAGAGAGAGAGAGAGAGAGAGAATATCACACAATAAAAAAGCAACTTTTTTCAACTATTACCTGAGAAGAAATGTGCAGTGAATTATTAACTATATTTTGTTATTGTTTTTCCTTAAAGTCTGATTCGGTTGGTACCTGTCTTGCATTCTCCATCCATGTGCTAAAATTAAATGTAAATTGATGGGCCCTTTCCCACAATCTCCTCAGTCTTGGAAGCAACTAACTATTTTCTGTCCATATGAATGAGACAAATATTTGACCATTCTGACTTTTGGTTCCCGTTGAAGCTACATGTGCTTTCATTTGTGCAACTTAGAATGAGGCATTTGATTGTCATGGGGATACACACTTCAAAACTGGTCTCAGCTGGCCTGAGCCCTGAGGAACTTCTAGCCAACAGACCTCACACATCTCGCCTTATGGCCCAAGCACACTCACTTGCCTTACAGTTGGCCTAAGTTATGGGTCAGGGACAGATGCAGCAAAGTAGGGGTTGCAGGCATCTGTGCCTCTGCTAGCATCGACAATCTGCAGATTGCCAGCACTGTCAAAACCACTGCCTGACAGAGCAGCTTCAAAGCAGCTCACTGTGACCATCAGTCAGCTGATTGGTGATTACTGTGAGTGCCTTTGAAGGTGCGCTGTAAGGCAAAGGATTTTGCAAGTACCAATGATTATTAATGGTTCCTTATCATCCTGGGAAAAAAGTGACAAGTGGGGTGCTGCAGGGTTCTGTCTTAGGCCTGTTGTTCTTCAACATCTTTATAAATGACTTGGATGAAGGATCTTAGTGGACCACATGCTTAACATGAGCCTAGAGTGTGATGCAGCAGCAAAAAAAGCTAATGCTAATCTAGGCTGCATCAACAGAATTATAGTCTCCAGATCAAGGGAATAGTACCACTCTATTCTGCCTTAGTCAGACCACACTTGGAATACTGTGTCCAATTCTGGGCACCACAATTTAAGAAGGATGTTGACAAGCTGGAATGTGTTTCCTGCTTGGCAGGGGGTTGGACTCGATGGCCCTTGTGGTCTCTTCCAACTCTATGATTCTATGATTCTAAGGGCAATCAAGATGATCAAAGGTCTGGAAACCAAGCTGTATGAGGAGTTCTTGAAGGAGCTGGGTATATTTAGTCTGGAAAAGAGGAGACTGAGAGGAGATATGGTAGCCATCTTCAAGTATCTTAAGGGCTGTCACATGAAGGAGGGAACATGCTTGTTTTCTCCTGCTCTGGAGGGTAGGACTCGAACCAATGGCTTCAAGTTGCAAGAAAGGAGATTACAACTAAACATTTGGGAAAACTTTCTGACGGTAAGAGCTGTTCAGCAGTGGAACCGACTCCAACAAGACGTGGTGGACTCTCCTTCCTTGGAGGTTTCTTATCAGATGTTGGATGGCCATCTGTCATGGATGCTTTAGGTGAGATTCCTGCATTGAAGGGGGTTGGACTAGATGACCCTCAGGGTCCTCCCAACTCTACAATTCTATTATTCTATGACTGGCTAACTCATGCAGTGCCCTTGCTTCAAAGTCTGCTTGCCTGCTTCAAGCCACAGCTACAAATGGAGGGGAAAAAATCTGGTTTGGGTTAAATATATATACACATAAACATACGCTATTCTATGCATACTCTCTCTCTTTTTATCTCTCTCTCTCTCCACACACACAAATGCACCGAGAGAAAGGTGGCCTATACTATTATCAGAAAAGCATCTGTTTTCCTTGCTGTTTCCCATTGACCTTCCACTAAGTAGTATTATATTGTTGATTTATTAAAATGAGAACATCTGACACTGTCACAACAAAACCAGTGCATATTACAATTTGCCTTAGTTTCCCCCAATTTGTTTTCCTCAGGATGTATGAAGGCTCCGTTGTACACTTTCAACATACATTACAGTCTCATTTCCCTATTTTCATATTGCACAGAGATTCATTTTGTTTGAGACAAGAAAGCCATTAGATGGCACTCTGTGTAAAGTTGAGGAAATAACTTTGCAAGGCTAGCGCAAGAGCTCAGTTACTTGGGCAAAGCTGAGCAGGAGAAATGCTGGCAAACAAAATGTGTCAGCAAACTGGGCGGGGGGAGGAAAAAACGTCTTCATGTTTTCTGCATATATATTTTTTTGGCAGTCTGGCTCTTCAAAGCAGATTTTAGATACTGCATTTGGAACCAATCAATTGCTCCATTTGTAAGGAAACAAATCCAATTAGGGGAAAAGAAGAAAATCAAAAGATGCTAATGAAAATGGTTATTCTAAGCAAACTGTATATTTTTGTCCCTATATTTTCTCTTAATTTTTTCAGCTCTTGGAAAGAATGCGGGGTGGTGGTGCTTAGATTAAATATGGAATGTCGAAGCAAAACAAACTGAATTAAAAATAAAGGGACCAATGCAGTCTACCGTAGGAACAGTGCTCATGCACAGAGGGTTTTCATTGGGCAATATCTTCTGCTTCCTTTCCAAAATATGTGCATGCTTGTGTCTTCATTATGACCCCAGGGTCTGACTCCAGTTTAAGCTCACATGTACACTTCCCAACCAAACAGTGGATAAATTGATAATGCATATCTATAGCTGGCTGAGGACTCTAGCTCCCCACAATGACCTAGCCCAATCACATAATTGGGTCTGTGCATGCAAACCTGCAGTTAAGACATTCTAAATGGAGCCATGACAAACCTAGACAGCAATGACAAACCTAGACAAATCTTAAAAAGTAGAGACATCACCTTGCCAACAAAGGTCCGTATAGTAAAAGCTATGGTATTCCCAGTAGTGATGTATGGAAGTGAGAGTTGGACCATAAAGAAGGCTTATCGGTGAAGAATTGATGCTTTTGAATTATGGTGCTGGAGGAGTCTCTTGAGAGTCCCATGGACTGCAAGAAGATCAAACCTATCCATTCTTAAGGAAATCAGCCCTGATTGTTCACCGGAAGGACAGATCGTGAAGCTGAGGCTCCAATACTTTGGCCACCTCATGAGAAGAGAAGACTCCCTGGAAAAGACCCTGATGTTGGGAAAGATGGAGGGCCCAAGGAGAAGGGGACGGCAGAGGACGAGATGGTTGGATGATGTCCTCGAAGCTACCAGCATGAGTTTGACCAAACTGTGGGAGGCAGTGGAGGACAGAAGTGCCTAGCATGCTCTGGTCCATGGGGTCACGAAGAGTCGGACATGACTAAATGACTAAATAACAACAAATGAAGCCAATCTACTGTTTGGCTGGCAAGTCAGAATGTAGTCCTGTTTTCAGGCTTCCTTTAGGCATTTGGTCTTTCATTGTGAGAACAAGATGCTAGAATGGATTGACCATTGGACTCACAATGATTGATCATTACTGCTGTGCTAAAAAAAAAGGTATCATGCACCCCCCCAACATTCCCATCAGCTAATGATAAAACCTATTGCATCCAAAAAATTGAAAATAAAATATTTTTTCAGTGAAATTACCATGGGTGTGTTACAAGGGTTTTATCACACTTACCTTATGTTTGAGGTGGCAAAGCTTGTGAATGGGAAATAAATTCAATTTAGTTAGCATTTAAATGACAGTTTTATTTAAACTGATCAAATGCACACTTTCAGAAACAATAAGAGAAGCAAAACATAGCTATTCTTTGGAATTCACACTTACATGAATTTTCTGATGCAGTTTTCCAGTCAACTAATGTTGATAGAAATTCATGTATTTGGTAAACATGTGCATAAATATGAATATGTTATTGAATATAACACACAAAATGCATTATGTTAGGAGAAGTTGCTTTCTAAAATGTGCACATTAGTGAAAACTGCCTACAAAAATGTGTTTTTAAAGAGAATTTCACACTAAAATGTTGAAGAATTTCCATGAGAATTTTTTTAAAGAGAATACTCAGATTGCTGTAGAAATGTGGAAAACCAAATTTTAAGATTGGAAACAACGAGAAACGGGGAGAACTGAAATGGAGAGATCATTCCATCTCTACTTGTGGTTGTATGTTTTTTTCCCCCATTTGGCAAATAATCTCGACGGTGGTCTGCACTCTGCAGCCTTCCCAGGTGCTCACACTTCAATTAAAGGTCAGGGAAATACATCATGAGCTAACTCCTCCATTGGGGAAACACAGGCAACTGTGGAGGCTGCAGAGTCCTAGAGATAAGTTTACTCAAAAGAAAAACACAAACACCACTTTTGGCTACTTCACAACAAGGTAAAACACAAATCCTCAAACTCAAAAGTCCACCTACATTCTAAAGAAATTCTTAAGTGACTTGAGAAGGAGGCTGAAAAATGAATGCCTCTTTTGCCAAGGAAGAAAACTTTTGAGGACAGATTTCAACACAGCACTGTTTATCATTAGGTTCCACAGTTACCATGCAGGACTGTAGACCTTTCTCTTCTTTGCTCCAGCAATGGAAAATCAAAGTATGTGATCCTGATTGCAGGGTGACGATGATTATTATTTCCAGAAAGGTAACATGGTGATACTAATATCTAGTTCAAATCATAGTTCATTGTTTGTTTGTTTTTAGTAAGCTGATTAAGTGGAAGGGCAAATATTTCTCCCGACATAGCTTTTTTCAGATTCCACCCTCCAAAAAATATTACTTTTGTACACTATATGTCCAGGAAGTGATAGTTTAAACAAGAGAAAAGGGAAGGGAGGGCGGAGAGGGAGGGAGAGGGAGGGAGAGAACTTGAATCTCAACCACAAAGCATTTTAGGTTTTCTTCCCACCTTACTGATAAAAGCTTTGTTCTCAATACTTGAACCCTTAGTCTTGTAGCCCTCTCTTCTTCCCACACAGGACTGCTGCTGGTTTCAACGGTTGTACCTCCCACAAAGAGATTAAGAGAAGAACTGAAGTGAAAATACATCCAGTCTCTGGAGGTAAATGAAGGAGGAGTTAGCCTCCCATCTCTGGATCCACGGAGCAGTATCCTTCTCCTTGTACATCACAGCTGGCTAACTTTCGTTGGCCCAAGTGGGATGGTAGGCTTCAGCTACATAGGAAGTTGTCTCATGCCTAGTCAGACTAGTTCAGCATTGTCAACATTTGCTAGCAGAAGCTGTCCAGGGGTTCATATAGGAGTTTTTTCTCAGACCTACCTGAAGATTAAACATGGGATATTTTGCATGCAAGGCAGATGTTCCACCGCTGAGTTATGACCCTTCCCTGAACTAGTACTCCAAATAAATCCTGCATCGTTTCCTTGAGAAGAATGATCTGGCTACCGTTCATTCCTTAATAACCTCCAGACTAGAATACAGCAACATGCTGTATGCAGGCTAGCACTTGAAAGTGCCAAGAACCTTAAACTAGTCCTAAATACATTTGTTTGACAGGACTGTACCTTTATTATCTCCCCGGGCTTCCTGTTTATTTACAGGCTTAGTTCAAGATGTTAGTTCTTAGCTTAAAAACTCAAATTAGATGAAGACTTGGGTGCCTCATATACAATCTTCTCATACACATTTCTCCTCATTCATTCCAGTCACCAGCTGCCACAGAAGTCTTATTCCATGTTCTCACATGGACAGAGATTTGGTGAGTTGAGTACTAGGGGCAAAGCCTTTATAGCAGTGCCACCAACATTATGGAATGCTCTCCCCAGGGAAGCACCCCCTCCCCGATCCCATCTTTATATGGATCCCCCATCTACAGACTGGATCCATCTGGATCTACGAGCTGTGATTGAAGAAGAGAAGAGAGAAGAGTTTGGATTTTATATCCCGCCTTTCACTCCCCTTCAGGAGTCTCAAAGCGGCTAACATTCTCCTTTCCCTTCCTCCCCCACAACAAACACTCTGTGAGGTGAGTGGGGCTGAGAGACTTCACAGAAGTGAAGTGTGATTGGGGGTTAGTAACATTTTTGTGCTGTGGTGAATGTTTTGCTATTGCTGTTTATACTTTGAAAGGGATGGTGGTTGTAGATGTTGTGTTTTGCTATCTACATTGTTGTTGTGTTATGAGTTGCTAGGCATGATTCTTTAAAGAAAGGCAGGATACATTTTAAGCAGCAAATAAAAATGAAATCTGAGGTCCACTTTTCTGGGAGCAAGCCTTACTTAAATTAATTGGACATACATTTGAAGATATGAAGAGTTTGCTGGATCAGGCCAATGGCCCATCTAGCTCACCATCTGAATTCTCAAAAGGGCCAACTAGGTGCTTATGGGAAGCCCATAAGCAGGGCACAAGCACAAAAGCACTCATAGATGCCAACATCATTTTGTGCTTTTATGTTGTGATCTTTGGATGAAGGCCAATATACAAATTTAACAAATATATACATAAAATAATATGAAAGCAAATGGGAGTTGAGTCATGTTGGCCTTTTATGTGATGTGAAGATCCAGAAAGAGGAAAAGTGATAAAGGGAAGAGAAACAAAACCCCAGTCATGTTAAGCAGTAGGATAATGATACACTAGCAACCTACATTGCCAATCAATATAGTGGATGCAGACAGAAGCTCCATATAAGTCTGAAATGATCATGAAGAACTACCTACTACATGTCAGAACATTCTGTTCTGTAAGCTGGAGAAGACTCTATATGTACAGAAAGGCACCCTATGCTTTCAACAGTGATGGGGAATGTATGTCTCTCCAGGTATTACTAGACTCCAGCTCTCATGAGTTCAAGTCTTCATAGTCAATGGTTAGGGATTCTAACATCTAGAGGACCACAGGTTCACCACCTCGGCTTACAATTAAGGCAGTCATCCTGCTCTGGGCATGAACAAGCAAGTGAAAAGCTGCAAGATGAGATTTGACCTACTATCAATTAGGGAGGGAAGCGACTTCCTTTATCTTCCTCCACAAAAGCCCCCAAACTTTAGAGGACATCCAGCACCTGCAAATTTCATCAGCTTCTGCCAAAAAGCAATTTTTAGATTACCATTCTATAGTATGGGGAATACAGAGCTTTGTTACTTCGTTTTACAAAATTGCTTGGAAGATGGATCACAGATTGAAGCAGACAGGACACAGAGCTACTCAGAAACTGATCAGATATTTTTTTCAAAACATAGATATAAGGTGAATCACTGAGCCAATGAACACCCCCTAGGATGACATCAGTGTATATATATTAACAGAGATAGAAGAATCAACACTGTATATGACATCCTCCATCTGACAGGCATGGAAGGGTGGATACAACATGCTGGCTTCATTTATCATATTTCAGCCTCCCTTGTGGCACAAGATTGTGCCCTAGCAGACAATTGGGGAAACTGCTGCCTTGAAATCTGCCTCACAAAAATGCTGTACCCAGCAGTTCATGCAATGAGTGCCTGGAGGCGGTTGGAGGATGGATGGTGGCTAACAGATTGAGGTTGAGTCTTGACAAGACAGAAGTACTGTTTTGGGGGGACAGGGAGCGGGTTGGTGTGGGGGATTCCCTGGTCTTGAATGGGGTAACTGTGCCCCTGAAGGACCAGGTGCGCAGCCTGGGAGTCATTTTGGACTCACAGCTGTCCATGGAGGCACAGGTTAACTCTGTGTCCAGGGCAGCTATCTACCAGCTCCACCTGGTACGCAGGCTAAGACCCTACTTGCCTGCGAACTGTCTCGCCAGAGTGGTGCATGCTCTAGTTATCTCACGCTTGGACTACTGCAACACGCTCTACATGGGGCTACCTTTGAAGGTGACCCGGAAACTGCAATTAATCCAGAATGCGGCAGCTAGACTGGTGACTGGGAGTGGCTGCTGGGACCACATAACACCGGTTCTGAGAGATCTGCATTGGCTCCCAGTACGTTTCTGAGCACGATTCAAAGTGTTGGTGCTGACCTTTAAAGCCCTAAATGGCCTCGGTCCTGTATACCTGAAGGAGCGTCTCCACTCCCATCGTTCAGCTGATCCAGCCGAGGGCCTTCTGGCGGTTCCCTCATTGCGAGAAGTGAGGCTACAGGGAACCAAACAGAGGGCCTTCTTGGTAGTGGCGCCCGCCACTATGGAACGGCCTCCCATCAGATGTCAAATAGATAAATAATTACCTGACATTCAGAAGACATCTTAAGGCAGCCCTGTTCAGGGAAGTTTTTAATATGTAACGCTGTACTGTTTTTAACACTGATTGGGAGCCGCCCAGAGTGGCTGGGGAAACTCAGCCAGATGGGCAGGGTATAAATAATAAATTATTATTATTATTATTATTATTATTATTATTATGAGCTATATTTCTGTGGTACTTGGCTCCCTCCATGAAAAAGCAGTGCTTACAAGTCCCCAAATGGATCAGTAACACCACACGAGTCTTTCAGCTGCACAGAAGACAACATGCTGTTTTCGGAAATCTGTTTGCACCGAAAGCAGCGAGCTGCATATCAAAAAACCCACAGACCTGCACCTCTCCATTGCTTAACTAAAATGAAAATGACAGGTTGCAGTCGGGAACGTCTTCCTTCACACCGCTGTGGGGAATGGAAGATTGGGAGGCAGCATGTGGTAAGTGAAATGAACACTCTGGGGGGAACCCATTCCTGCCAAATGGGAAAAGAAGACCTCACAGCAGGAGGCTGGCTCACCTCTCTTTGCTAAGAAAGAATGATACACCAGGACCCTTGACTTCTAGTGGAATAAGCTAGCAACAGGAAATCAATGGCATCTTCACACTTGCAACGGCATGCTGAGCTCAAACTAGGACACAGGCCTTAGATGCTTTTGCTGGACCAGTTTCAGAAGAGGCTTTCTCTGCCTTGCTTAGTCTTTTCAAGAATCTGACACCTCGGATGCATTCACACAGCAGCTTATACCATTTCGCCAATGTTTCCCTGTTAATTTTGTTTTAGAGCTTTTCACATGATGTGAAAGACACTTCAAACAAACAAACAAACAAACAAAAACAAACACTAATGAAATGTAGCAAGGTGACAGAATTTGGGGAAGTATACCAGCAGATAGGCATAGAGCCCAAACTTTTCATGTTAGAAATTCACTTGCAAACTTGCAAAAGAGAAAGGTAAAAATAATACAGAATTTCCCTCCTCTGTGCATTTCCCCTGTGTATTTAAGATATATCTGTCCCCTGCTAGCTAAAGGATATTCTCCAAATATCACGATGTGGTTCTCCAACAATAACAAAATATGTACAACAATATGTATGCTTTGAGAAAGTGTGAATAAAATGCATGTGTTAAGTGGAAATAACATAAAAAGAGCATTCTGTTAGGGAAGGTGGCTTGTAAGAATGTGTATGGTAGGAGAGATTTTAGGAGCACCCCTGGTTTAGGCTCTGCATATGAGCTAATTCAAGCTATGTGAGACACTTTGTAAAGAATCTGCTTGTTAGCTTTCTTTGCAATTTCCCCATGATTCTCAGGTCATGGATCTGGGAACCTTCAGCTTTAGAGGTGGTTTGCTTTTGAACTACAAGTTACTAGGGAACAGTGGGAAAAGTCTCTTGCCCTCATTTCTTGCTTGTGGGCTTCCTGATGGCATTTGGTTGGCCACTGTGGAGAACAGGATTCTGGGCTAGAAAGGTCTTTGGCCTGACCCAGCAGGGTTCTTCTTATGCCCTTATTAGAGTGGAGGTTTTCATTACAAAAAAATAAAATAAAAATCTCCTGGCCCTTTGGAGCTGCTTAACACTTTAATCTTATTCATAAATTGCAAGGTAACTGTGAGAAGTTGGGAGTTGGTGATATGATATATTAAAGCTCAATTAAGGACAAGAGGCATAGAGAATGAATGTATTATGTTGTAGGAAGAATCAGGATGGATAGGATGAGTTGATCTTTAATTAATCTGAATGAATCTGTTTCCTTGTTTTTGCTTTTTTGTTTTTTTATTTCTTCTTCTTCTTCTTCTTCTTCTTCTTCTTCTTCTTCTTCTTCTTCTTCTTTGCAATGATGTAAATAAATTAGATTCACCTTTTGCATTTTCATCACCATCACACCATGGTAACCATTCAACTCCTGTTGGACTTACTTCTGCAGAGTGTCAGGCTGTATATTTCACATTAAGCTCTTTCGTCGCAGCATATGATTTTACTGCATCTTAGACTGCCGTACACACACCTCCAAACTGACTTAAGTGTCTGGAAATGTCATAATTCTATACACCTACGCTACATAACAATTCAAGCACTGTAACTTTTCCCCTGACTCCTCTGAAACAAAATATGCTACTATCATGAGTCACTGGCATTTCCAATTAAACACACGATATTGTGTCTCTATTCTAGTATTTCAATGAAAAATGCTTCCAGAATCTTTTGACTGGAATTATATGTTCTAGTTGTTGGGTGTTGTTTTTTAACATTAACAAGATGGGCCTTAAGCCTCCTAGGTGGATCAAGTTATGGGTTGAATTGGATAAGTGTATATATCTTCCTCTAATAATGAATTCAGTTTATTTATTTATAAGCACAGGCTACAGGGAGGTTGACAATAAAAACAAGTAAACAGAAATACATAATTATCTATCCGTCTGTCTATCTATCTGTCTGCCTGTCTGTCTGTCTATCTATCTATCTATCTATCTATCTATCTATCTATCTATCTACCTACCACCACCCATAAAGACAAATATACCAAGAATTACTGAATGACAGCAGCAATCAGGTCTCTCCTCCTCCAAATGCTCTTGAAGGACATGTGGCTTGACCAACTGCCTGAAGTTATAAGGAGAGGAGACCAGACACAACTCTGCAGAGGGAGTTCCACATGCAAGGAGCCACCACTACAAAAGCATTTTCATGCACCTCCAAAACAAGGAGACCGAGGAAAAAGAAGGATGTGTCAGAATTCTCAGGGTAACCCCAAGCCTCGAAGAAGCACAATCAATCAATCAATCAATCAATCAGTATCAAATCAAATCACACTGGGAGGTGTCCTAATGAACAGTTCTGATATGACAAGCACTTCAGATTGCACAATTGAACGCCACTTCCCTCCCGTCTCCCCTTTACGCACACACCCCTAAATCTGTTTTGGAGGGTTGGAGGAAAGCCCACAACAGATTTAGGGGTTGTGAAGGGGGAAGAGCGGGAGGAGAAGTTGCGTAGCACAGTCAAAAGTGCTTCTGCTAGCAGAACTGTTTAGTTGGATACCACCCGCCAAGAGGAGTTTCCCCCCGCTTTCCAGAAAAGAAATCCACATCCCAGTCCAATGAGAATGAAAGACAATGAACAGAATATAAAATATCAGTTGGAAAGAGGGAGAGATCCCAGGATACTATGTGAGAAGTGAATTGACATGCCTGAGTCGTGAAAGGCTTATAGTGCTCTGGAAAAGGGACAGAACTCTGGAGTACTCTTCTGGGGGTGGGGCTGTCAAAAAATACAGCAATATTTGGTTTCCTATCCCACTTGGACACCTCAATTTTATCTGGTCAAAGTTGATAGTCAGAGAGACCAGGAGCATCCCATTTTGCAGCCTGAGCTGAAACGAGAAGTTGGCTGGCCTGCACATGCACTGTGGGCCACACACCATAAACCCCACACACTGTTTGCTGCCCCTGCTGAAGCCTCACCAGAGTCATGCAGCTGCACTTTCCAGAGCCCCACAAGATCCTGTCAGAAGACTGAAGCTGACACAGCTCCTTCCTCTCCCTTCTCCAGTGGTGGCAGGGGGTGCTTCTTGGATTCCGCCACCTGAGGCAGCTGCCTCAGTCTGCCTCATGGACAGGCCAACCCTGATCAAGAACAGTCAATTAATTTCACATCTAAGAGCTAATCTATGTTGTTGTTTTTTAAAAATAGTACAAGTCACACCTCTCCACTTATTTGATCTCAACAGGAATCAGCATGTGGGTATCTTTATTTAAATGCTGCCACATAGAGTGTTATGTACTGAAGTTCACACCCCAGGGGGATACTGTAGATAGTTATGCAAATGAAGGATCGAAAGTGACGTTCAGTGATTGGATAGTTTGTATGCAAATGAAGGATTGAAGGTGACGTTCAGTGATTGGATAGTTTTAGAAAGTGGCTACAGTTACGATGTTCTGGAGCTCTATATAAGCAGGCTGACTGAGCTCTTCAGTTCAGTTCTATTCTGGCCTCTGAATAAACAAGAGCTGTTTGAAGAATCGCTGTGTCGTCTGATAGGTTCGCCCACAATCTAACACAGAGAAAGAGAAACTCTCTGTACATATAAAACTAGACAATGACAGAAACAACGAAGCTAGAATTGTTTTTCCTTATACTGATGCAGGAGGTTTCGGACTTGAAAAAGTAGCCAGTCTTTGACAGGGGGTGGGGGAGAAATTCACTTTGGTTTGTGTTTAAACTAATTCACACTTTCTGAAACCATATGCAAACCCAGAGCTCCTGGTGACTTGGTTGCTACTGTAACAGGTGCTGCAGATGAAGGGGAGGTTAGGAGACATAGACACTTTCTAAGCTGAAACTGCTGGAACAGCATCCGCAGCTATTAAAGCCGTCGTAAATGGGTATATGGAAGGGTCAGTGTAGATGTTAACCTTTATTTTAAATGCAAGTATTACATATCTTCTAGATTTGCATTCTGAGACTGCACCAATGAATTATAAAATGTTCCGTCCTCTCCTGTAGCTGTTAAATTGAGCTTTCAGACTCGCACACCTCCAAACATATTATCTTTTCTGTTACATCACACTGCCTTTGTGTTAGCCGGAAAGTGGAAAATATCTTCTCCAAGACTATGAAGGACAGTCGGACTAAGAGGAACTAACAGCCACACACTCAGAGCTTGCAACAACAGTAAAATAGCTTATGCTGAGTATTTGCTCTGCTGCATGCTGTCAAATATATGCCAAACCTTTGAAGCTATGAAATCCACTCCACCAGTGTCATACAAACTTAGCACCATTGAAAGTGGTACTTCTTGACTGGAACAATAATCTGGGCACTCACAGATGAGGTGCCATGTTAGACCCTGTGAATATGTCCCATGTGTGTTGTATCACAGCACTTCATCCTATTTATCTTTCACAGGTATGCTATCCTTTCTTCAAGGTGTTCAAGATAATCACATTTTATCCCCAGAATAGCCCAGTGGAGTAGGTTGGACAGAAGAATAATGACTTTCCCAAGGCCACCCAGTGAGGCTGATGGCCAAAGAAAGATTTGACTCCATGCTTCCCCAGTTCTTATCATTCTGGCCACAACATAATACCGGTTTTTCCTGGAGCCAAAAAAAGTAGTGATTGAGTAGTCTGTTTTCCGTTTAGTCTATTTTCTGATTGTTTCACTTGTGTTCATTCTATACTGTTCCTACAATAATGTGTCATTTAAACAAACAAACAAACATACATCAAAATTGCATTTAAAAAGTAAGTGTTTTGTCTGAATGTACACATTTTTCAAAATATTATAACTGAAAAGATATACTTAAAAAATATATTGGGGGGAGGGTTTGAGCCAAGAACTGTATTGTGAAATACAGGGAAGTGCAAAATTTGAAGAAGAAAATCCGGTCCAAACAAAATTCCCCCCCTTCCTACACAAAAACATTGATCATTGTGGCAACGTCCATACCTGCCATTAAATAATCTCACGACGCTCCCAGATCAAATCAGTGTAGGATGAGAAAGCGCAAGCGTTCATTTTGAATGTGATAAATCCTGTAGGAACTGGCAGGCTATGCTTTATGACAGTAGAGGCACAATTTTCATTCATTTTATTAAGGAAAACAAATTTATGTCAGCATATTTAAGTGTTCCACTGAATCATCCATGGCATGAGCATTCCCTGGCAGCCCTTTCCTCTGGGACTATAATTCCTTACAATATTTTGTGAGAGGGATAATAAAAAGCTCTAAGAGGGGCACCTAGGGCATGAACTCAAGATTCATAAACAACCCCCGGAGAGATTTCTGAATGAGCTTCGTGACAAGCCTGCAGCAGAGGGCTATTTAGAAAATGCAACTTTCCCCAAACTTACCAACAAAATTTAAAAGTGCCGTAGATTCAGTACATATAAATTATGAGTATTATGAGCATTATGATAATTTTCAGAAGAAGAAGAACAACTTGTAATTGGTTTTGAATAAATGGCTCATTTTATGGCTGCATAAAATGGTGTGGTTTTGTAGCTGAAAGATAGGATTCTGCAGAAAAAAGGGGATAGCTAAAAGGGTCAAACCATTTCTTTACTTTGGACTCATTCACACTCTATTTGTCCCTGGGAAACCCAATCTTTTGTGTTCAATTGGAGCAAATATCAATTGTGTTTCCTCCAGATTGACATTTGCCCCGATTAAAAGATGCCTGCTTCTTGGGAGAAAAGCAATGACAAACCAAGACAGTATCTGAAAAAGCAGAGACATCACCTTGCCAACAAAGGTCCGTATGGTTAAAGCTATGGTTTTCCCAGTAGTGATGTATGGAAGTGAGAGCTGGACCATAAAGAAGGCTGATCACTGAAGAATTGATGCTTTAGAATTATGGTGCTGGAGGAGACTCTAGAGAGTCCTATGGACTGCAAGAAGATCTAACCTATCCATTCTTAAGGAAATGAGCCCTGAGTGCTCACTGGAAGGACAGATCGTGAAGCTGAGGCTCCAATACTTTGGCCACCTCATGAGAAGAGAAGACTCCCTGGAAAAGACCCTGATGTTGGGAAAGATGGAGGGCCCAAGGAGAAGGGGACGACAGAGGACGAGATGGTTGGATGGTGTTCTCGAAGCTACCAGCATGAGTTTGACCAAACTGCGGGAAGCAGTGGAAGACAGGAGTGCCTGGCATGCTCTGGTCCATGGGGTCACAAAGAGTCGGACACGACTAAACGACAAAACAACAACAACAAAGCTAAAGAGCAGGTTTACCCTAGAACAAGGGGGGGAAACCACTCAGTCCCATGCCTAGAATGTGTGGGTCAAGTGGGAAACCACTCACACCTGCGCTTTCTAGGTGGAAGTTTGAATGAGCCCTTTGTTGAGGAAATAGCTTTAGCCAGGTCTGTTGAGTGTCTGCTTTGTCATGCAAGCTGAAAATACTTATGGAAAGTGAGCAGAAGGGAGAATTTATTTTCCCCTCCCTTGATTGGACAGGATCAATACATCTCTGTGTGAAAGAGACTTTAAAAAACAAGTTTTGAAACTGGGCCTGAAGGACACAGAGATCTGATTTGCTCCTTCTAATAATCCAGTGTTATAGCATTAGGGATTCACTTAGAGGCCTAAGGTGAGTGGCAGGATCTCTCATCTCAGCCTGTATTTGTATGTGTGAATAAACCATAGAGAAATGCCCCCAGTCCCCAGTGACCTTTGTTCCAAGCAAACATGCTGGAAGAGGTTGGGACACACTTAAGAAAGTCTTATTTTTACCTATTCATCCATCCATCCATCCATTTTATTAAAATTATATACAATTTATATACCAAAATTATTAATAAAAGCAATTAAAACATTCAAACAATTAAAGCTAGCAATAAACTAAAGACACACCAGCATTCTAGATATCCAGGTAGGTTTTTCTAAACAAAAATGTTTTTGGCAAATGTCAAAAAGTGTACAGGGAAGTGATATCAATAGGTAGGGGGTCCCAAAGTTTAGGTGCTGCAACAGTAAAATATTGCTTTCTTAAAGACGCGGAATGAGCATTATGTGGCACCTGTTCTGCAGATCAAAGCAGTCAAGAGGGAATATATGGGGTAAGGCTATCTTGCGATCCGAAGTTGTTAAGGGCTTTGTATACTGTGAACTGGACCTAGTAGCAAATCAGTAACCAGCGCAGATCCCTGAGCACAGGTGTTATATGCTGACAAGTTCTCACTCCTTATTCTTACAGTTAACAAAACCAGAGAGAGAGAGAGAGACAAAATATGCAAGTCATGTCTGGATCCGAAGCTGACAATTTACAATTTGAACTAAACTTAGAAAGGCCATGCCGAGTTGGCAGAATCTGGAAGGAGCTCCAGGAGGAAGCACTGTGTATGTGAGAGAAAGGTCACGAGAATGATGGGGAGATATGCGAGTTGTAATAGAAAAGTCGATTAAAGAGCATGGCTTTGTTCCACATTTTAAGGACACTTCCTTTTTCACCGAGATGCTTTCAAAGACATTTTTATGCAGGTATCACAAGGAAATAACACTGGGGTACAATGGGGTCATCAGCCAGTTTCTGCAGGCATAGGGGATGGAAGTTTCTAGCAGAAGAAAAAAAGGGGGGTTATAAATAGGAGAGAGAGAAAAGCAGAAGGTAAGCAAATAAGAACAGCTGACATAATGTGTGCTTCTAGTTGTGACAGTTGAATACAAGGCTTTAAAGAAGAACTCCCTAGGCAACAGGCTGGAGGGTGGTCTACCTGTTCCATTAGTGGAGCCTTCCAATCGCAAAAGATCGAAGACTTGTTTCTACCAGAAGATTGGAAAACTAGCCACCACCACCCCTTTCACTACATACGTTTCCCTTTTGTGGTCTGGTTTTATCTTTCTGCGTAGCTCTGCAGAACCCTGGTAAACCGTCGCACTGGTCTATGTCAGTCCTTACAACCTTGATTCTTGTTTTCAGAATGAACATATATGTCCCGTAAACAAATTCTCCCTTGCCAACCACAAACATTTCAGAAGAAAACTGAAGCTGGCAGATACCCTATATTCACAAACATAGGATGTGTTTATTTGAAATATTTTATACCTTTTCAGTTTACAGGAAAACCCCCCATAAAAATACAAGTATAATGTAATATTCACTGAAGTAGTGAATATTACATTCTAACACTACATGAACACCCTATTTCATGAAGACTCCATTTCAGTACAAAGCTATACAAAGTATAACCTATATAAATCAATCAAAACTAATAGCATCAATGACAGGTTAAAAGAAAAGAAAAGAAAAGAAAAGAAAAGAAAAGAAAAGAAAAGAAAAGAAAAGAAAAGAAAAGAAAAGAAAGGTTGTAAAATGCAGACCAGCAGCACTAATTCAGTTCAAATAGAGGGAAATATTGAGGCAGGAACTTGCCCACCCAAAAGGTGGGGTGAAGCAGCCACCGTCAGAGATCTGGTGGGATGTCACAGCTGCACCAGGGCAGGGTGGCACAGTGGTGAAGGAAGCCTCTCCGGCACCTGGGGCAGGGCACTGAAGGGTGGGGTGAACTGCCCAGCGGTGCTCGAGCGGCAGCCCATACAGACAGCACACGGGCGTGCCCTTGGCCACTCTACAGCTGGGGGGGGGAGGCAGTGGGCCATTTTGTCACCCCTCAGGGTGGCAGCCAGGGTGATGCCCCCCTCCCCGCCCTTCGTACGCCCCTGGGGTGGCACCTATTTCACCTTGAGTGGTGAAACAGGACATTCCAATCCTTTATTGAAGCCTTTAAGGGCCCTTTAAAGATAGCAAGGGAAGCAGATGCACACCCCATGAAAGGATGTGGCTGCATCGAACAGCCTTGTCTCTTGTACCTGTTAATGCGGTGGACCTTAGCAGCAGGGCCTCCATGCCCAGGCAGGTTCATACATGTCCAGGTGGTCCTTCAACTAAACTTGGTCCCAAGGCACTTAGGATTTGAGAGGTAATCACCATTTTCCATGTTTCCCAGCTTCTTAGGATGTGCCATCTTCACAAGAGAGCCCCTCGCTACTAGAGAACTCAGTGCGGAACTTCCAAGCTGACCTCCCGCTTCATTAAGGCTGCAATCCTAACCATTGTCCACTCAGAAATAAGCCTTCTTGAATTCCGTGGGGCTTACTCCCAGGTAAGTGGGGTTACGACTTCAGCCTAAATTGGGGAAATGGGGTGGTGGCGAGGAATCACACAGAGTGCTGCAGTGGGAGCTCAATCTAATTTGGAGATCAAATTACTTTGCTGAATGTCTGGATGATATTTGGCAAAATAACCTAGGCCACTCCAGTTATCTGCAGAGTAAATTTGGGATATTGAGGGGGGGGGGGCGTGTCATCTAATTCCTATTTACACCAGGCATCTACCTCCCAGCCACCTCTTACTCTCTTTCATAAACTTCTCGTCAGATTGCTGGGTCTTACTGACTTCCAATATACCCAGTAAAATCTGCTTCTGCTTTCTCTCCTGCTATGCATTTAGGGGAAAGAGTTAAATCTCTAGCACATATATTTTGTTTATTTCCTTGACTCACAGCATTCACTTTTGTTTTATTTTAAAACCAGGTCTCCTAATCTTGGCCTTGCCCCTCCCATCTGTATCTATGAAGTCTCTGCCAAGAATTCTCACCACATGGCAGGAGAGAGAATGTTGGATAATTGTAGGATGCTTAAGTCGATAAAAAGGACTTCAGAGGTTTGACCCCCAAGCTGCCATGCTGATTGCCGCTTTCATCTCTTCTGGGAGGTGATTTCATAGCCGTTGGCCATTTTCCAGAGCAGAGGGGTGGGGGGCGGGGAGTTGTATCTCTTCTCCTAAACTCTCACTCTGGAGATTGACAGTTTCATTCTTCCCAAGGAAATTAGTTGTCATGCAAGGTCGTGATCTCAAAGGCAAGGGTGGCCTTTCAGGTGTATTGGGCCGATCCCAGGGAGATATTTGAGAACAAGAGTCAACTTTTTGAACCTGACATGGTACTCAAGTGGCGGAACAAGGGCAAGCGATGTGATGCTGGGAAGGAGGATGTATTCTGATCAGCCTTCCTTGCTGAGTAGGCAGCCTGCTAGGCTTTGCATTTTTAAGGTTGGCAAGTTCATTATCAGTACCATCAATGGTCAGCGAAGCTGTTTGCATAAATCACAACCATCCCAGGAAGCGAGGTTTTGCATGAGCTCACGTTTGCAGAATAAAAGAGCAGAGAAACACAAATCACATTTTGAAAGTAACGTAATTTTCCTTCCCTCGCCAGCTTGTTTCCTCACCCCCACCTATTAATGGTGGGAATCAAAAACATCCTGTCAGAAAAAGGGATACCCCCCCCCAAAAAAAGAGAAAGCTTGAAAAGGTAATAATTTCCTCTGGGTTCACTGGCGGAGAAAGAGGAGTGCGGGGGGAGTGTACCGCCCCCGGCAGCTTGATCCTGGGGGGTGCCATTGCGGGTGCCCCCCATCCGCACTGGGTGTCCCATCCTCGCAGGTGGCATGCCACACCCCAAGGACATTCACTATGCCCCCAGGATGAGTGTCAACCCGTCCCCTGCCTGCTCTCTGCTCCCCGGTGCCGGAGCATGAAGCTCCACCACTGTCTGGGTTTATTCTTCTTCTCTTAATGTAGACAAAATGGATGCAGAGACAAGAAGTAAAAGCTGCCCATTGCTTTTTAGCATGGTTATGTTCATGCATGTAAAATGTAAAGGGTTTGAAACGTGTGCCATTGGCCAGTATAGCTGCCATTGCCTAGCAGTGCACATAAAGTTGTTTGTGATTCAATTACTGTGACCAAATGAGAAGCTGTAAAGGTTTGCCAAAATCACAGTCCCAAGAGTATACACAGAGCATGACAGACATCCAGAAGGTCTTGTTTTTGCAATCTACCCAGGCCCACATTTGGAGGATCTCAATAAAGCTGTTCAATCTATAAGCCACATTCAGGTGTGTTCTTTCTAGTTCTGTGCCAAAATCTGCCTTCCAGGGTCGTCCCCCCCAGAAGTTTTCTTTCCGCATGAAAGAAGCTTCCATTTATCTGCCTCATTCTCAGGGCCAAATGAAAATTTCTTCAGAATTTTTCAGGGTGTGGGGTTTTGAGTTTAACTCCTTCTTGTGATGTGGCCAAGGTGGTGTTCTTTCTTCTGTTCTTTCACGCTGCAACTTTCCCAACAGTGAAGGAAATCTACATAGAAAATCTTTATTCCATGCACATAGGTATGTATCTATATTGTGCTTAGAGATAGGCTGAACTGCTAATTCTGTCCTATTTTTGTCTTACTGTCACACAATCATCATTCCCTTTTGTTCTGTTTCATGTGGATTTTTGAAAGCCTGCATCAAAAGTCCACTTTTCTACATGTACACGTTTATTATGCCTTTTAGACATACTTCTTGCATAAAATACATGCTTTTATAATGCAACATGTTTACTCTCCAATCATTTTAAGGCATTCATCTGTGAAATATACATGCTGCATGTATCTTTTACGTAAAAGATAATATGGGGCGGGCGGGTTACAGGTTGCGCAACAAAACCGACATTGCAACACCCGGAAGAGTACATAATCTGGGAGGTTCATTTTGATCCACAAGCATCAGAACGGTTTAATCTGCTGTAAAAAGTGGACCAAATTGCTCCCCACTCTTTGTTTGCTATTATTACCCAGGCACACTCAAACGCCTTCATACATCTTTATGAACATTGGTTACTGTGCATGACTCTAATATGTTACTAAAATTGCAGACCTTTTCCTTGTTCAAATGCTTTAAAATGGGATATAGATACCATGATTTTTGGTGACAATATATTGAAATGCATATATGACATGCTCTTCTCTAGATGTCACATTTTTTTCCAAAAGGGTCTCCACTGGCTCTTCTCTCTCTCTCTCTCTCTCTCTCTCTCTCTCTCTCTCTCTCTCGTGTGTGTGTGTGTGTGTGTGTGTGTGAGAGAGAGAGAGAGAGAGAGAGAGAGAGAGAGAGAGAGAGAGAGAGAGTTCTTGCCTCCTGGGTATATTAATTCAGTCTCCCTGCTGGAAGGGTCATTAACAATACTCTGATGTGCTGTCAGAGGAAGACTGATATGAACAGTCTGGATGCCCTTACAAGGCTGCAGAGGTCTTTTATCCTAAATATGTCACAGATCAACGAGATATATCTTGGTGCTAATATTCCAAACATCTTCATTTCTCTTCTGGAAAGCTAACTTATCTCTGATAACCTTGACATACAGAAATTTGCCATAGACAACGCCACTATATTTTCTTAATCTATAGACTTGTAAGGAGCTAATTTTCATGATCAGATCAAACCAAATAAAATTAAAATTAGGAAAGGTTTAAACTTCAAATGGTTTTGCGTGTTCAGACCCTGAGACCTCCCCCTTAAATAAAGACACATTTGACTCAAATTTTAGTTTTGGTTTTTGGCAGAATTTAGGCCAAAATTTTATTGATTACAGAAAAGTGAGTGGTTGCGTAGGCTCTGGTTCGACTAGCTCCCTTCATCCTTGCAGGTAGCGCTGACCCAGAGCTCTATCATAGGTCAGCCAAGGGTGAACACCTGAGGCAGGTGAAAAGCCTGGGAACAGACTCTGTTCACTCCCCAGATGCTACCCTGGACTCAGGCATGGGCACAACCCCCTTACCGGGGTTGACCAAACCAAATTGAGTCCCTAGATTCCTATAACGGAATACCCTTCACCTAGGGATGGCGAGACCATTCTCCCATCCCTATCACATGAACCAGTGATGGAAATGTGGGTTATTTCACTTCTATCAAACACTTCTATCAAGCAGGCCTGATGCATTTGCTGGTCCTCCAGCTTGTTCTTGGACATCTGTCCCAATGGCCTGCTCTGACAGCACCATTATTTGCAAGGATGCAACATTATAGCAGGAAATTTAACTGCTGAAAGTGAACAGCTGCATGGTGATTCCAAAGCAAAGTTGTGGTCATCAAGGAACATGGGGAAATGATAAGGACCTTTTCCAGAAGAAGTGGAGATGAATGCTGAATGAAAACTAGCTCCTACAAAATTATTGTGTGGATGGCACACTTGACCAATGATGATTAAGTCACTCTTGCTCTCTTAAACCTTTCTTGCCAAGGCTCCAGACAATTTTCTAAGCAATATAAATGTAGCTTAACTGTAAACCAGAGCAATAGTTCACAAAGCAACAAAAATATAAGGAAGACTTCAGTGAAGCCCTGCCATCCTGGTTCTTGCTCATCACAGTCTTCTTGCCAGATGCCACTCAATAGTACTGCAGCAAGTTCTGATGAACCTCTCCATGATGTTGTCGGACTCCAAGTCCTATTTTGGATGGTGTAACAGGTAAAAATGTCAATTTCAGTCAGATTTTGTTTTATTACCAGGGCTTTTCTTTCAGGGGGAACTGCCATGCACCTCTCAGGTGGATTCCAGCACCTCTCTGGTGGGCACCATTGACATTAAGAGAATGTTCACGATGAGTTCCAGCACCCTCTTTTTCTAGAAAAATAGCACTGACTATTACCAAATGCAAGTGTTTTGCTGGATATAAACTTCAACAGCTCCAGTTCCTCTGGCCAGTGACTGAAACCAGAGTGTTCTTTTCTTCACCTCTATAGCAACTGGGCATTGTTTAAAGGATAAAAACACCAGGCTTCCAGCAGCTGTTGGTCATTTGATGACCAACAGATCAGCCATTTGATGGCTGATCTTCTACTGGCTGCATCATTTTATTGACTATATATCTATCTATATCATCTATATCTATCTATCTATCTATCTATCTATCTATCTATCTATCTATCTATCATCTATCTATCTATCTATCTATCTATCTATCTATCTATCTATCATCTATTTTTCTATCTATCATCTCATCTATCATCTAATTTGCTTTATGCTGCTTTCAAGGTAGCTAATAGCAAATAAGATCCTACAGCTATGAAAATAAAATAAAGTTCTATATCAACAGCTGAAATCTAAACAACAGTAGCACTGGCGGCACATCATGCTCTAAAGGCCAACTGAAAAATTTGAAAGGTAAGTACTCTGTTCTTTACAGCAGGGGAGGGAAATATGTTGGAAGCAGCACTTTCTAAGAAAGGATGGGGAACCAACTTGGGAGTCCAACTTGACTTGGAGCAGTGGTGGACTTTTGCAATGTTTTGTAATATGGCGCCCTGTGCAAAGCCAACATTTGGCATCCCAAAATGGATCTTCTCAGTTATGGATCTTCTCTATTTTGGGCTCCCTTGGCTTGGTGCCCCGTGTGGTGGAACCAGACATGGAGGGCCACAGGTTGCTCTAAGAGATGCACCTCCCAATCATTGTTGGGAAGAGTTTTCCAAACTTTTCTTGTTGGTGACACACTTTTTAGACATGCATCATTTCGCGACACAGTAATTCAGTTTTACTAGCAAACTGGAGGTTAAAATAACCCCTTTCCAACGCCGGGAGGAGCATGGGGAGCCTACATACTGCAGCTGACACACTAATGTGCCACAACACACAGTTTGGAAAGCTCTGGTGTAGGGCATTAAAAAGTCTGCAGCGTGTATGACAATAAAGTCAGTCTCTAAGTGATAATTGGATTAATAATCTATTGGCATTATTCAACAGTGTTTTGAGCACTCAAGACAAATTGGCTAAACTCTAAAATCCTTAGGAAGTTTTCTTTTTCCTCAGGCTGTAATGGCTCATTGTCATATTCAAGTATCGATTTCAAACTCAGTGTTGAATGGAATAATAATAATAATAATGAGGCTTTAAATTATGATCACCATTAGCTTCATTAGTCCTGATGAGATATCTATTGGCAAAACTGTAGCAGTTTCTTCCATTCTGTTTCCATTAGACTTGTGTCACTTTATTAATCATAACACGTTGCCATCCTATTGTGGTTCTTTGTGCTTTGCATTTTTTTGTCCTGTTTTCCACCACAGCAATGGAAGATGTAAGAAATGGTGTCCCATGAGAAGGAATGGGCAAATCTGTCAATTTTAGTTTCTTCCAGCAGTTTCTCATTTTTCCAGTCTTTAATTCAGTTCTCCATATTTCCCCCTCAATGTGAGGATTTTTTAGTCCTCATGAAAATACACCAGCAAATATTTCCTAATATACAGATTCTGGTATGCAGTTTTGCCTAATACACACATATTTGCAAAGCTATTTTTGCTGACATAATACATTTATGTATGTTATTTTCACTAACATATACATCTTTATGCACAATTTATCCTAGTATATGCATTTTTGTACACATTACATGTCTGGAGAACTGCACTGCAAAACTCAGAGAAGTGTGAATTTGGAAGGATGGCTCTCTTTAAGCTCACATATTGTTTCAAGAAATGTGAATTATGTAGGTTCTCATTTGAATACAAACTGAATCATATTTCTACCTCCAAGGAACTAGGAGACAAAAGGACACACTTTTTCACACAGATGGCCTGCCTATGAGGCAGGCTGAGGCAACTGCCTCAGGTAGTGGAATCACAAGAGGCTGCATCCCTACAATTGCCTCACCTGCCCCACTGCCTCTGTGAGATCTCACGGCCATTGTTGCTGCTTAGTGGGAACCACCACATAACCCAGGTAATGGAGGCTTCAGGTAAGGGGTGGTGTGGTGAGGCACAGGCTTCAGGTAAGGGGTGGTGTGCCCTGCCTTTGGTGGCAAAACAGGATGTACCAGCCCTGCACACAGAACCTAGTTTAAGTATGGCATTTGCTACCATGTGAGGTAGTGACAGTCACCAACTTGCATGACTTTAAAAGGGGATTAGACAAATTCATTGAGGGTAAGGTAATCAATGTCAATGACTCTGCCCAGCCTTCTTCATCTTCATTTTGCTAGTTAATTGTAGAATTGTAGAGTTGGGAGGGACCTCAGGGGTCATCTAGTCCAACCCTTCTGCAATGCAGGTTTCTCAACCATGACAGGTGACCATCTGACCTCTCTGATAAAAAGCCTGCCATGAAGGAGAGTTCACCTCCTCTCATGGGAATCTGTTCCTCAGATGAACAGTTCTTACCATCAGAAAGTTCTTCCTGGTGTTTAGTTGGAATCTCCTTTCCTGTAACTTGAAGCCATTGGTTTGGGTCCTACCCTCCAGAGCAGGAGGAAGCAGGCTTCTTCCATCCTCCACATGACAGCCCTTGAGACATTTGAAGATGGCTATCATATCTCCTCTCATTTTCCTCTTATTCAGCTGGCTAAACACACCCAGCTCCTCAACCATTCCTCATAAAGCTTGGTTTCCAAACCTTTGATCATCTTGGTTGCCCTCCTCTGCACACTTTCAGCTTGTCAACATCCTTCTTAAATTGTGGAACTGGACACAGCACTCCAAGTGTGGTTTGATTAAGGCAGAGTAGAGCAATACTTCCCTTAATCTGGACATTATACTACTGTTGTCACAGCTACCACTATTTTTTTTTTTAAGGAACAGTGCATAGAGGGCATGAGTTTAGTGTTGTTGTTGTTTAAATAGGCATTGTTTGTGTGCTTCTTTTCAATTCAAGCTATAAGCTTTGTGCTCAGATTCATGGGCAGTTTCAAATATATCTGAGCTCTGAAGCTTGAGTAGCTTCATTCAAACAAAACAGAATGGAAGTGCAATATGAGATCACCTTATTACCTCTGACCTAAATAGGTGTATCCCAAAGACACATCTGAGACAGGATTTGGCAGGATATATACCATGGATGTTTTGTATTCCATAAAAGTCCCATAGGCAGATTTGAGGCGGAGGGAGGCTAGAATTAATGCACATGGGATATCGTTCCAGCCCCAGGGCAGTATTATAGAAACAGGAGAATGAAAAGGTAGAATAACCTGCAGAACTGAATCAATAATTTGAGTAAACAGATTTTTTATATTAAAAAAACCCAATTACCTAATTGCATAGGATTTTAATATAAATGTGTTTTCCCTCCGGTAATGGCTTAAAGCTTTAGGTTTTTAAGCCCTTCCTCGTGTTTGCTATTTTAAGATAATAAAGCACTTTATTAATATGTCAAACTTACACATTTGCTTGGAGAGCAACCACTTTTAAGTTCTTCCTGTTTCCTTAACGACTGAGAAGGGTGGGGGAGCAGAGAGAAAGAGAGATAAAGAAAGGTTTCTTTCTACACAGTTGATATACTAATGGGAGGAGGGCAGCAAATTCAGGGGTGGAGGAACACCATTTTAAGTGTGCATAAGCCTTTGTGTTATGTGGCTTAGAAACAGTGTAGAGTACATTAGGGACCACAGGAGGCAAACGGAAAGACCCTTAGTTGAAATCTTTGCATTAGCATCGCAAATACTGACACATTGCAAATTAGGTTTGGTACCACTGCCTCTGGGGCTCCTGAAGACTATTGTTACTGCAAAGTGCAATTAAAATCTTGACACAATGGTAATGCAATCTTTGCCTTGTCTTGTTTCACTGCCCCTTTTCCAGGGAAAGGGAAAAATGGATCCATTTTAATATGTGAGGAACACTAAAACCCTCAACTGCAGGACAGAATTTGGGAGCAAAAGGGTTGCTTCCTTCGCTGCCCACCAGGAGCTTTGGATAAACTCCACACATGAGGGTGGTGTTCTGTTTGGTTTCTTTTTTTATGTTCTGGGATTGTTCTACAGTGGATTATAAACCCAACATTAAATATAATGTACAGTATAGCTTTCATCTTATAGCATCCTTATAACAATAGATCCAGATTAACATGTGTAAGAGTCGGTGATATATTCCATGTGAGCCTGTGTAGTGAGGAATTCGAACCAGCAGAGAACATAAGAAGAGCCTTCTGGACCAGGCTCCAGAATTCTTCTACTCCAGCATCCTGACCTCACAGTGGCCAATCAAATGCTTTGGGGAAGCATGCAAGCAGACTTTGAGTGCAGCAGCTCTCTCCTTGCACTGCAGCTAATAATTAGAGGCATATCACTTCCAAGTGTAGAAACTTGCTGGATGACCTTAGACTCACCATTTTTCTCTCTCAGTCTCACCCAGTTGAGATGATTGTGACAATAAAATGGAAAAGCTCCATGCATACTGCCGTGCGATTCTTGATTGAAAGGATGGAACATAAATATGATAAATCAGGGATGGGGAACTCACGGTCTTCCCAATGATGCTGCACTATAATTCCCATAATCCTTAACTATTAGTTGGTTGGGCTTGGTGGAATTTGAAGTCCAGCAATATCTGGAGGGCCTCAGGTTCTCTTGTGAAAGATAAAGTTTAAATATGCTTTTTTTTTACAGCAAAACCCAATCTATGTTCTTTCAGAAGTAAACCTTCTTATGTTCACTGAAGATTATTGCCAGGTAAATATGGGCAGAATTCACAACCATACTGGGAATTTCTGTACATGTCTTTTCCGTTGTAAACCCTGTTGAGTACAATGGGACTTTCTCCCAACTAAGCCGGGATTAGCAGCTTGTCAAAATGCCTTCATAGAAATCTCAGTATACCATTTGGAACAGCTAGAGAAGCTCCTGGAATGTGCCAGTGAATGGCATCTGTCCAACAAACTCTGTTCAAGACATTACCTATGCATGAAAGTTGCACGAAAGATGAAATATTTTCATATGTATGCAGTTCAGGACCAAGCTCAAGAGCACAAAATGCCATATCAGGAATGACCCTTCATTGCCTCACTCTCAGAAAACCAGAGCAGATCTCAGAATTTCTATGGGGAATGATATCATTAATGTTCAGACAGCTTCTAATTATTGGGAAGGAACTCGCCAGATGTACCATTGAGGGAGAGCAGCAGGGCTGCTAACACTCTTCAATTTCAGGGAAAATATTCAATCCCAGAGTGTTAAAGCTACAAGGAATCAACAGACCATCTAGTAGTAGCAGCAGCATGATTTCATTTTATTTTTGGTGGTGCTGCTTCTATGCCTTTAACAGCAATGAATGCAACCCACAAAGTGAGGACTGTTTTGCATATATATATAAATATGTCTCCCCCTTTCAGTGATTGTTTTGTAACCTATAACCCTTTGCAAAGGGTCAAAAAGCCATTTCCAAAATGGATGTTCAGTAAGATGGAATATGTTGACTCTGGGGGAAAAAATGGTGGGGGAGGGGATGGAAAACAAGAGGGAATAGAGTGGAATGGAGTATTCTGGGAGATGGTATGGCTGGCTGGACCCCTGTAAAGGAGCACTCCATATGGAACGTCTCACTGATATGTTGGTGTAACTTGCTCAATTTGGCCTTTGTAAGTCCCCCAAAGGAGGCATGTTGAGGGTTAGGCTGGGGCAGGACTGGAGACAGGAGGCTTTGTGTTGAATCCTAAGCCCATTCAGCTCAGTCATGTGACCTGGCAATTTAGTGTACCACATTATTTTAAAGCAGGGGTCGGCAAACTTTTTCAGCAGGGGGCCGGTCCACTGCCCCTCAGACCTTGTGGGGGTCCAGACAATATTTTGGAAAAAAAATAATGAACGAATTCCCACAAATAACCCAGAGATGCATGTTAAATACAGTGGTACCTCGGATTACAAATGCTCTGGGTTACAAATGCTTCAGGTTACAGACTCCACTAACCCGGAAGTAGTACCTCAGGTTAAGAACTTTACCTCAGGATGAGAACAGAAATCGTGCGGCGGCAGTGGGAGGCCCCATTAGCTAAAGTGGTATCTCAGGTTAAGAACAGTTTCAGGTTAAGAACGGACCTCCGGAACATATTAAGTTCTTAACCAGAGGTACCGCTGTAAAAGGACACAGCATTCTATGCAAGAGCAGCAGGCAGGTCCCACAAATAACCCAGAGATGCATTTTAAATAAAAGGACACATTCTGCTCAGGTAAGCCACCCTCTGACTCTCCTCTCCCTTCTCCACAGCTCTGGATGAGCCCCGGTGGCTGCTTACCTGTGTCTTGCAAGCGGCAGGGGCTGGCTGCAGTGGGACAATGAGTGGAGCATGAAAGGGTTCCATAGAGGGGCTGGCAGTAACAAAGCCCAAATTGAGCCTGCTTACAATGGCGGCCGCTCAAGTGCTAATGCTGCTGCTGCTGGCACCAACAAAGTCCAGCTCTCTTCCTCTCGGCTCTAGGCAGGGCAGGGAGAAGCCAGGTAGAGGGAGGGAGGAGGCGCCATCGAACATGCGCGCTGGCAACAATCAGATCCACACGGCAATTTCTGCCAATCCACACAGTGATTCCCAGACCGTCCACAGGCCGGATCCAGAAGGCGACTGGGCCGGATCCGGCCCCTGGGCCTTACTTTACCTACCCATGTTTTAAAGGCTTGCTTTCCTCTGTCAGGCTCAGGCAGATGCAAAAGCAACCCTGCTGCTGAATGGGGTTTGGACCTGCTTTAACGTTCTGCTGGTTTATTTATACTGGATTGCTTTACACTAGCTTCTGGTGCAGAGGAAAGAGTTGCATCCAACCAAGTTTTACTTGGAGTAAACCCACTGAAATTAATAGACCTTGTGTTTATTACATGCAGTGGGTCTACTCTGGTAAGAAGAAGAAGAAGAAGAAGAAGAAGAAGAAGAAGAAGAAGAAGAAGAAGAAGAAGAAGAAGAAGAAGAGGAGGAGGAGGAGGAGGAGGAGGAGTTTGGATTTGATATCCCGCTTTATCACTACCCAAAGGAGTCTCAAAGCAGCTCACAATCTCCTTTCCCTTCCTCCCCCAAAACAAACACTCTGTGAGGTGAGTGGGGCTGAGAGACTTCAAAGAAGTGTGACTAGCCCAAGGTCACCCAGCAGCTGCATGTGGAGGAGCGGGGAAGTGAACCCGGTTCACCAGATTACGAGTCTACCACTCTTAACCACTACACCACACTGGCTCTCATGATACGCAAACCTGCATTTAAAATGCAACAAGTATAAATGAGATTTTGAGCTTTGTTTCACATTTTGAATGTTAAGAAACAGTAAAGCCGACATCAATAGTGAGTGAAATGTAGGGCTCATAAGTAGCAGATAGATAGGTAGACAGATTGGTATATAAATTCTCACTGTCTTTGGCATAATCTGTAAAGCTCTGATGATAATTTTACACTACTGAATAGAAACAGAAAATCTTTCCAGAAAGGGCAACCCAAATGCATTAGGAAATCAGAGATCCTCTGAGCTGCTAAAGAAACTGGGTTTTCATTCCTTAAAAGTGAAGGAGCTTAATAGGAGACCTATAATATTGGGAAGAGGTGACATATAATATTGGGAAGAGAACAGATAATGGCACAGGGCAATTAGCGCTGGTACAATCTCTGGCAACAGACCAAAAGAACAAGAAACATATGTTAGAAAAAGGGCAAAATCCTGTCTTGAACTAAATGTGGGCAGTTTTTCTTTCTTCGTATAAAAATAGTTTATATATAGAATTATGACGAAAGGCGGCTGTGCCAGAAGCGCAGGAGCTGCCATTTATATGCAAGCCTAATAGCTGCCGCTTCTCATTTTAGCCCAATTATGCTGCAAGATCACAATGAAAACATACGAGGGCAGTCAGCGCTTTGGTGGTGAAGGCAGAGAAAGGTTGACACCTTTGTGCACCCAGCCTTGACCTATTAGAGAAAGGTAGAGGGGTCCATTAACAAACCTGGGTGAAGGACTATGGGAAAGGATAGGAAGAATAAAGGGAGTCATGCTTCAAATGATGGTCTCATCTGAAGAAGGGAGAAGTGCGTGAAAAATTGTGTGTATCTGGAGAAATTCACAAGACAACGCTGCTGCATTTTCATGACGACTTTTGGTTTTTTTTGGGGGGGGGTGGTCCAAACTGATGTGGAACTATGGAGAACTGAAATTAATATTGGAAAGGAAATGAGAAAAATTAACATTGACAGGTTCATATAAACAAAGCCAACTCCATTATGAACTCTCCTTGCAGTTGTGGGTATGGGAACTGTCGTGATGAGCTCCTGAACATCAAAATCTACCGTCATGCCACTGCCAGCGACAGAAACTTCTTTCACAGGTTGTTGTTGTTGTTGATGATGAGGATGATATTTTTGTTCTTGTTGTTCGGCCATCAATGTGCAGGTCACTCTTGGAGAGTGACGGCGGCCGAGCTATGGGGCTGGCGTGGTTATCTCTGTTCTTCCCTCCTCAGGCATGGATGAAGTCAAGCAATAAATGTCCAGTTAGGGCTGTGAGCTACTAGGAAACTGTACATTATGACGCAATGCCTTGGGTCTTTGTCACAAAGTAAAGATGGCAGACCCTGTTCCTGGGGCCTCACTTCAGAACCAACTGGAACCAGGACAGGCAGGCTAGCATTGTTTGAGTATTTGTTTGCTAGTGGTTAGTGGGGAAGGGCCAAGGAGATATGGCTATAATAATTACTTTGGAACATAGGAAACTTCTTTATACTGGGTCAAAACAATGTACCAACCAGTTCAGTGATGTCTGCACTGACTGGTAGGAGCTGTCCAGCATTTCAGACAGGAGGCCGTTCCCAAGCCTACTTTGAGATGCTACAGCTTGAAGCTGGGACAGGTGGCATGCAAAGGAGAGTTACACTGAGTTACAACTCTTCCTACACTCACAAGCATCCATCTATCATTCTGCTTCCATTCACTCAATGCTTGTGGGAATTCACAAGCTGAGAATGCAAGCATTGGCCTTCATTTTCTATATGTATTTGGGATTTAGAGATATACTGCCTCCAGACTGGGAGTTTCTGTTTAGTCAGCATGCCTAGTTGTCATTGCCTGACCTGTCCTCCAAGGATTTGTCTTATCATCTTTTCCAAGAAGACCAAAGTGTAGCTTCTTCTGCTGCAGAAGTGTTTGAGGGTGGAATCAACAGTCCAGAAAACACCTTTATTGAAAGAGTTGCTGATGAATTCAGGAGGAGGAGTCAACTTGTAATATGGACCCTCTTGTTATTTCCATACATTATGGTGTAAAACAGTGCAATCCCTGCCTCCCTAGCTAGCATGCATGCATAGTCACATAGTGAAATGTACAAAGCTTCATATTAGTGAAATATCGGCCAATTCGCACTTACAACTTCAAAATCCTCCTGCAATCAGAAAGGGAGCTAGGAAGCCAGCAGCCCACCTGAAACATGCCAGATTGGGTGAGTTTTATGGAAGGAGTCAGCTCAGTTAAATTTATTGGTCAACGTTCAAAACATATTCACTGCAGAAGGATTCGTACAGTGTGGCAGCTGCTTTGATGAATGCCCACAGCAGTGTCAGAGAGTGCCACAGCTGAAATGATGGATCGTTGTCTAAAACATTTTGGTTCCTTGAGTTTCCAGCACATCAGCAATATGACTTCAGGGAGGCATCACTCTGGACTATTATGTACGGATATAAGCACACACGTACACAATATCTGGGAGGAATTGTATCTGGACTTAGAAAGAGTGTCATGGCTTGGATAGCGCTGATATTTTTGTCCCCTTTGTGGTTTGACATTTCATGTGGGAAGGAAAGTGAGAATAAACGGCCCTTGGAATAAGGAAAACTTCAGAGAAGCATCTGAGGTGCAGGGGTTTCACAAAGCTGCTTCCCATCTCTCATGGAAGTGGCAGAAACACGATTGCTTCTTTTGCTGAACAGGATGAAGAGTGTCTTGAAATAACAGCGTGGGGATTGGCATAGCACTATCTAGAACAGTTATTTCCAATTTGTACTCCAGAGAGCTCTCAGAGGTTTTTTTCAGGGGGCCTAAGGTCTGAAGGCACACAAGACCATCACCCTGCTGAATCTAAGTGGCTGAAGATTAGCCCTGTGGATAGCCCCATTCCTGAGATTTGTTTCATTGGCATGAGGCTATGAATGGCTACATTGAACAGTGACAGAATCTAAATAAGAAATTTACACTCAGGACAGGTATCAAAAGGGATACACTTTGGTCTTGGTTAAGTAGCTGTCTTTAGCACCACAGCAGCAATATTGCTGGGCAGAGGTACAATTAGAAGGAGAAGGAGAAAGAAGAGAATGAGAAGAGGAAGAGGAGGAAGAGGAGTTTGGACTTGATATCTTGCCTTTCACTCCCCTTAAGGAGTCTCAAGGTGGCTAACCATCACCTTTTCCTTCCTCCCCCACAACAAACAATCTGTGAGGTGAGTGAGGCTGAGAGACTTCAGAGAAGTGTGACTGGCCCAGGGTCACCCAGCAGCTGCATGTGGAGGAGCAGGGAATCAAACCCGGTTCCCCAGATTGCAAGTCCACCGCTCTTAACAACTACACCACGCTGGCTTCTGGCCAGTTATGCTACAGAAGGGTCACTGATCTGATCTAGTGATTGCAGAGCACAGGACCCTTTCCAACTTCTCCCTGGCAGTTTATGGCAAAATAAGTTGAACATGACTGAAAGTATGAGAGACACTAGGCTTCCTAATGGCTATAGCAGCTTCAGCCAATCTGCTATATTGGTCATCCTCTTTGTGATTGATAGCATACAATTCTAACTTTATGCAAGTATCTCCCGCAGAATGCCACAAGATGTCACCGGGTCCCAGAGAGTATCTCTTTGGGCGGCCTGGCTTGTTAATGGAAAGCTAAAGTATTTCATTTCAGTGGTATGTGACAGACACAGACAAATCAAGACAAGGTTGGAAAGGCGGGGGGACAAAAAGACACAGAGATCCTGCAAAATACTGTCAATATTTTGTGGAAGGCATTCAAGTGAATATCAGAATTTTAAGTTCACACAATTAAACTGAACCAAATTCTTTGTAATTCTCGCATTTTTTAAAAAAATCATTTTTTTAAAAAAAGAAATTTACTTTTTGAAGTTAGGAAAGTGATGGGGAGAATGCATTCATAAGAGTGTGCGTGAATGTACTTCCGGGGTGGCGCCACCGACAATGGCGGACTCCCTCTGAACTGGAGGGACTAGCTCCGCGGGAAACGGGTCTTCTCCGCTACGGCGAAGCGGGGACCTTTTTAAAAATCACAGGCGGGTGAAGCCTGTGACCATGGGACTCGGCGGCACCTTTAGCACCCCCCCAACCCGCTAAGGAACCCACTAACGGGCTCCGAAGTGAAGAGGGGGAAGTGGCGCGGTGCTGTGAGTCAACTGCTATTTCCGTGGAGCAAAGCCGCATAGCCGTTGCCGGAGAGCGCTGCCTTTTTCCTGGGACAATTTGGACTTTAAAATAAGCACCCCTGAGTACTTAGATTTTGAACAATTGGACATCAAATAAGGACTAGCGAGCAGGAAAGAATTGAATTTTAAAAACCTACTCTAATTTGGTACGGAACGGGATGGTCTAAACAGGAAGTCAGCCTTCCGTTCTTTTGTAAACAGAATAAAGCAAAGACAATTTAAACTAGAGCTCAGAAAATCGTTTTTAAAAGATTGGATTTCACCATTTAAAATTGTGGAACCCCCCTTCGACAGCAGGAGAAGGGGGGGGGGTCTTTTTGGACTGTTTAAAGTGATTTTAAAGTAAAGTAACTTTCCTCCGTCCTGATCCTGGAGCAGGGTGTCAGGACTGACGTTTGAAGTTCATTAACCAAAGACAAGTGTTTTTGACAGATAGCTAAAAGAAGAGAAACATAGGGATTCCACTGTTCCCTTTCGCATTTTAAAGGAATATATATGGACAAAGTATCTTAAAAAGAGAACAAATAGAAGTTTTTCCCCTAGAGGGAATCTGTGAAACTGTAACTAACTCCAGGGAGCCGGCAGCTGTTACAGATTACAACCATGGGAACAGGCATCTGACCTTGCAGGACAATGTATTCAGAAGCTTTGTTGTGTGCTCTCTATAAAACAAATGCCCTACTGGAACAATTACATGAGAAGGTGAATTGGATGGCAACTTCGACTAGAAATTTTGAACAGACAGTGGGAAAATATGTGGAGCCCACTCAGGAATTAAATCAGGAGTGTGTCTTGACAGAACAGGCCCAACAGGAATATGATTTTTCGGATTTGACAAATGAACTTGGAAAAAGCCAGATTTGGAAAGGAAAAGTTTGGCTCGGCTTGGAAATGGGGGGCTGGATTGACCCCCCTATGCTGGGATGTTTGAACTTTTCAAATATGGCAATGGGCCGTGAGAGGTTTGGGACTGTGGGGGCTCTTAATTTTGGAGGGTCTTTGAAACACGCTTTTAAATACTACATGGAATTCAGTGTTGAACATGGAAAAGGGGCTGATCTGTCGAGAAGGGTTAAAAACATTGTCAAGCTGGAGTTACCATGAGCAGGAGTTAAGGGAAAATACAGTTACAAATATGAAGAAGAGCCGCAGAAGGGACATGGAAGAGACTTGAGGGCCTCGGATATAAGGTTGCCAAGTTAATGGGCTAGATCGACGGGATAATAAGGACTGACAAAACACGGAACCAGGAGGAAGGGACATTGGATGAAGATTGGATCTGTTTGTATCTCTTTTCTCTACCATTAGAACTGCTTTATAAAATTGATGAATGTTAGAAAAATGTTGGAATGAAATTACTTGGCTTTAGCAAAGATGTTTAAAGAATTATGAAAGAATATTATGGTTAAGAGAAGTTGGTAAGGATAAGATTTAAGTTTTAAGCTTTAAGGTTTATTTTATTATAGAAAGATAAGATTAAAACAGTTTAGGGTAATGCAATGACAGAATATTATGAAACATGGAAAGGATTTGCTGGGATAATTAATAACTAGGATACAAAGAAAGGGAGGAGGATGAGGTCTAAGAAAGAAGGCAATAGCAGTTAAGGATCTGAAAATAATGAATTTGTTTTTAAATGTTTTTAACGGTTTGTGATGTATTTTTGTATTTTTCTTTTTTTGTGTCACTTTTTATATTTTGAATCTTTACTCATATGGTGGGAAGGGGTTTGCCTTTTTTCTTTTTCTACTTTGTCAACTATTTTTATTTTGTACCTTCTTCTGTTTCTATTTTATTTTTTATTTTTTGTAACATTTTGAAAATTTCAATAAATATCTTTTTTTTTAAAAAAAAAAAAGAGTGTGCATGAATGACTAATGGGGAGAGGTATAAACACTGTGCAGCTAAATCAGGTGAATGCAGGATTAATGCTCCTGTAACCACCATGCAAATAAATCAGAATGAATTCTCAATAAAGACCGGATTTACTTTAACCGTCAAATAAGTCCAAGCAAATGAGGATAAATTCTCCTCTCTGGAGGAGCCCATAGAGTGTGACAAGGAGCAAAGGTGGGAGCAGTCACAGTATTCATTCTGTTCTGCAGAGAGCTTGCTGCCCCAAATGCCGAGAGCAACTTTCCTCATATTTCTGTTTTTGGAACAAATGGGAATTTATGATTCTATGGCTTCTTCTCAGCAGGTCACAGTTGAGTTTATTGCATTAGTATTTGGGAGCAACTCTTTCACCTACAAGGCAACAGAAATTATGCAAACAATTATGCAGTGCAAATTATCATTATTAATTTTACTTATTCCAACATGCCTGTGCTCAAGCCAAATCTGTTCAAGATGGCCAGGAGCAGGCAGCCAGCTGACTTAATTTGATCTCTTTCCGCTTGGCTGTGAGATGTCCTGAGACCACCTTGTGCTGAAGCCATCGGGTTCATATTCAATTTCAGCCATCACTGCAAATAAATAAACTCGCTTGGAAACAAATAGTCATTGCTATTCATGCCTCTTACTTAACATTCAGATCTGAAACTTAATAAATGACATTAAAAAAACATACTCTGTTTCATGTTTCAGAATTTCAATTAATTCTGACAGTGGATAATATAGGGAAATACTCTGAAGGTTTTCTCAATTTCTTTCCCTTTAAACTTAATGGCATTTCTTAGCCATTAAATACAACCTCTTTATCTACACAGAATAACCTATATAGTCAGTTGGTAAACCACAATCATATTCCTCTTTCTTTTGTTTGGGAGAATGTTGAGAATGGCACTACTCTGCAAAGATACGTGACAGGCTCGCTTTGGAAGTGTCCCAGTGCAAAGCAGACAGCACTATGAACCCCAATGTCAAAGAGTCCGAAACTGAGATAGTGATGGAACCCTATGGGCAATCCAGTTGGAGCACAATATTGGGCGTAAAGGCTGATTCACACATGCATATACCTTCTCAGGTGCCATGTTCCACAGCTGAAAATTGTCGCATATAAGATCTGATGAAGCAATATACAATTGTGCCTATGGTCACTCACAGCAGTGGTTTCACTTATTCATCATCACTTGAACTTGGAGACTCATGGGTAAACTTAGCCTAAACATGCTGCTGCTGCTGCTGCTGTGTGTGTGTGTGTGTGTGTGTGTGTGTGTGTGTGTGTGTGTGTGCGCATCAAGCTTATCCAAGAAGAGTTCTGCGTACCTGGCATTTTGCCACAGATTCTTAATATGCTCGTCCTGCAAATACAGACATGGTTTCTAGGTTTAAGCATGGTACCAATGTTGCGCAGCTCCACTGGGCATGAGTTTAAAAAGCAAAACATACTTCATTGATTAAGGGTCATATTTAAGGGACTATATGGTTGCAGTCTTCTTTTTTAATCTTTTTTTCAAAGATTTCTTGGTTTACAAAAGTATGTACAATGTCTCTTTTTTCAAGTTACATTTTCTACAGATCAGTTTCATTTGTTGAGACATTAGTGTTACATTAGGAAGAAAAGTGGGAAAGAGCTGGAGGTAGGCATGGTGGGTGGGTGGGGATTGGGTGGCAATGTTTCTATTTTACTTAATGTATGTGTGGGGTTTTGTGTCAGCGCTGCTTGTGTGGGTTCTCTTTACTATTCGCTTATGTTCCTTTGGTGCTGAGAGAGGTTGGGGATGGCCTAGGGTGTGGTTGTTTGTTTGTGATTGGCTGTGGTGAACTTTGTTTTCATGTGTGAGTTGGGTGGGTGGGTGTTTTTGAATCAGGTTAGCCATACTGATTCGTATGCTGTTGGTGGATTCTTGTCGTTGTCTTGTTGGGCTGTGTACGTGATAAAAGGGAGCCATACTGGGGTGAAGGCATCTTCTTCCATTTGTCCCCATGTCAGTTTCAGTTTATTGGTTAGTTTTTCTAATAAGGCTGTTTCCCATACTATTTGGTACCATTGGTCCATGCATAGTTGCATTCTTCTAAGACAGGCTTCCTCAACCTCGGCCCTCCAAATGTTTTTTGCCTACAACTCCCATGATCCCTAGCTAGCAGGACCAGTGGTCAGGGATGATGGAAATTGTAGTCTCAAAACATCTGGAGGGCTGAGGTTGAAGAAGCCTGTTCTAAGACAATTTTAAAAAGATGCACAGCAACTAAATGTCACCACTAAATGTCCGGACACCCTGTCAATACCTATTCCAGTCACCATTTATCCTGAGCACATGCATTACAAAACCAGTAGAACCATTCACTGTACTTTAATGGTTAAAGGACAAAATTCACTACCACCAAATGAAGTGATGGCACCCAAGTTGGGTGGCTTTAAAAGGGGATTGGACAAATTCATGCAGGATAAGCTGTCACTGGCTGCTGATTATGATGGCTGTGTACTACCTGTGGTATCAGAAGTAGTTTGCTTTCAACTATCAGATGCTGGGGAGCATGAGTGGAAAAAATGCTGTCACATTCATGTCCTGTATCTGGTTAGCCACTGTGAGAACAGAATGCCGGACTTCATATGTTTCTGGCCTAATTCAACTGGGCTCTTGGCTGATGTTCATTACTGGTAACAGGGCACCAAATATGTATATATATAACTATCCAAAGTTCCATAAGGGTCCCAGGACATGATCCAAAACTGCCCATGAATTCTGTATTGGGGGGTGGCAGGGAGTTGATTGTTTTTGCACATTGAGATGTAGGTTAGCTGAAGCATTTCTGACAATCTCCACTCTTGAAATCATATCATATAAGTGAGTTTCCTGAAACACAGGGATGCCTAGCATTGCAGATAGATAGCCCAAGGAAGGGAGATTTCAATAGTCCTAGAGTCTGAGGTGAAGACAAAGTCTAGGCAAAGCAGGATCAGCACCTACGGGGGTGGGGAGGGCAAAAAGGGAGGGGGACAAAGCTGCCATACATTTTCAGGGTAGAAGAAACTCTTAATTCACATGTTGCCCTCTTTGTGGCTTCAAGTTGGTGGTTGTCTTTTCTTTTGTTTTCTTTTCACCCCAGACTCAAGAACAATATTCATCATCAATGCTCCTCCATTCCAATTTCTTTATTATTTACTTATTTCTGTGCCACCTAATGTCAAAATAGGCTTCTGATCAGTTAACAAGTTTGAAATATTTCTCATGGTGGGATGTCAACTTCTTCTACTGGTCCTTTCCATTTCAGTAAATGTTTCCATCTGAAACATGCATATTTACTAAATCTGCATGTTTATCTGAAACATGCAGATTTAGTAAAAATAAAACTTGGATCTGTCAAGTGATTCCACACCAGGACAAAATCTTTTGAAAGTAAAGTAAATAATTGCAACTGGAGAAAGCTACTTTATGACATTTAAACACCATTTTCTCATTAGGACTTCGAGCGCTTGCCAGCTTGAGATTATAAAGGTCCAGGAGAAGAACTTTCTGTCCTCCTTGTTTAATTTTTAAATGTCAGATTGCCAAACCTTGCCAAGGGCCTGAGGACAGATAGAGCCTGGCATTCCCTCCTAGATTAGGGATTCCTCATTTATTATATGATTTTATCCCACCTCGATAAAGCAAAATGCGATGTTAACAAAGTTAGGAACAAATGTGACTATGAAGGTCAGAACTACATGCTATACGGGCCATGGGGATGCCACCCAAAAATGGCAACAATGCTTCTTGTTTCTCTCCCTGTTATAACCTTTAGAAACCTCATTGGGAACTAAAAGGCATTGTGAGCTGAAATTCTACCTCAGCTCCTCAGTATTGATGGTGGGAATGAGGAATTTCCTTCTTAGAGATGCTCACCTGGCACCAACACCAATGCCATTTACGTGCTAGCCTTGTAATTTTCACAGACTTTTAACTCCTGATTAATTTTCTACCCCACACCCACCCAGGTTTTTAGCATTGCCTTTCTATGTTTTTGTCCAACGGCATACCCTCCAGCATTTCTCCAATGAAAATAGGGACATCCTAAGGAAACATGAGGGACGTGGGTGGTGCTGTGGGTTAAACCACAGAGCCTAGGACTTGCCGATCAGAAGGTCGGCAGTTCAAATCCCCGCGACCGGGTAAGCTCCCGTTGCTCAGTCCCTGCTCCTGCCAACCTAGCAGTTCGAAAGCAGGTCAAAAGTGCAAGTAGATAAATAGGTACCTCTCCGGCAGGAAGGTAAACGGCGTTTCCATGTGCTGCTCTGGTTCACCAGAAGCTGCTTAGTCATGCTGGACACATGACCTGGAAGCTGTACGCCAGCTCCGTCGACCAATAAAGCGAGATGAGTGCCACAACCCCAGAGTCGGCCATGACTGGACCTAATGGTCAGGGGTCCCTTTACCTTTACCTTTAAGGAAAAGTGGGACATTCTGGGATCAAATCAGAAACTGGGATGGCTTTTCTAAATCAGGGACGTCCCTGGAAAATAGGGACTGCAATGGGCTGTCTTATTGAATTATAGTTGATTTAGAAAGCCTACAGTAACAAGGTCTATCAGATAAAAGTGTTTCTGAAACAAGGGAATATGTAGGTATGATGTCTGTTCTGTGGAACTAGGGTGACCTAAAACAAAGGAAGCCCATTAAGTACTTTGCAGCCAGCATGTCCTATAAAATGTGGCAGCACTTTCAAATCAAGGAATTTCTTTAAACACTGAATAATTCCCTTCCCGTCAGATCCACAGTCTGGCTATTTAACTCACCTGCAGAGGTTTAGTCCCTGGTCTGTCAGCTTAAATGACAGCTGCCACAAGACTGCAAATAAAACAGAAAGCTGAAGAGATGAGACTAAAAATAATGCCACCTACTATCACAATCTAGTTTTGGAACTTTTTAAATAGTTTAAATTTTTAAACACACATACACATCAAAGACACAAATTATTATTCTGTGTGTATATTACAGGGGGTCAAACATTACAAAGAAATATTTTACTATAAGCAGCTCATAGTGGAGCAAATGTTATAGAATAGAGGAATATATGAAGTCGCCTTACACAGAGTCAGACCATTGGTCCACCTGGAAAGCTCAGTTGATTAGAAGATGGTACTGATAATGCCAAGGTTGCAAGTTTGATCCCCGTATGGGACAGCTGCATCGTCCTACATTGCAGGGGGTTGGACTACCATAGATGATCCTCAGGGTTGCTTTCAACTCTACAGTTCTAGGATTCCAAGATATCATCTACACTGCCTGACACCAACTCTCCAGGGTTTCATGTGGTGGTGGTCGGTTTCCCCCCAAACCTCCCTGGAGATCCAAGAGAATGAATCTGGGCTCTGCTACTGAGGTATGGCCCTTCTCCCCATCATAAGTTATATAACAACGTTCCCCATGTTTGTAAAGAGGCAGCAACAGAATTGGGGGCGGTGTGGGGTGGCATTCACCTGACCTCTGGTTGATTCCATCATTGCTGCTTACCAGAAGATAGCAGGGAGGGGTGAAGCAGTGGTCAGGTCAGCACAACCAGTGAGCAGGATGGACATGACAGTAAAGGCAATGTGAAACCTTCTCAGGCCGCAAACCTGAGATGGACCATTCCCTTTGCTTTACACAACTGTCTCATTGCTCAATGCCTGGGTGCACAGGAAAGGAATCACCAAATGAAACTACCCTTCCTTTCTTCTAACCTACTTGTTTCTGAATTGTTGACAAGAGTGAATACTGACGGATGAGCTGTGTGATGTCTCGGTTGAAAAGTTCAAGGAGTTATAACATTTTCTTACGGATGCCCAAAGTGACTGTGTTTGAGAAGTCCAAATATAATTCAAGTGCCAGTTCAGGACAGGACTCTCCATACCTAAACCATTTTTGACAGAAGCTTATTCAGCCTCTCATTCAGTGAAGGAGTTACTTCACCTAGGCAATCTGCTTTATTCTGTGGCTAATGTTCATATGAAGGCAATATTCTTAAATATTATTTAGTTTTCTTTAGAATCATAGAGTTGGAAAAGACCTTGGGGGTCATGTATTCCAACTCTGCCATGATTTCTAATTGAAATTCCTTTAAACACCCTTCCCCCCTTAATATCCCTCACATTTATTTATTTTCAGACAAGTACAGATGAAGCCTGATCTATAATCCATTTAGCACTTATTTAAGACTTTACACAATAAACTAAAGCACTGTTTGATCATAAGTCTGACAAGCATGGTTAGCATGTCATACTTATTTCACTGCCATCTCAGATTGATCTCTTCTCATATTCTGCCTCTTTAGTTTTCAACCTCATTTACCACCCCTACAATATAGGAAATTTCCCTGGTCTTCATTTAAACATGTTGGAACCATGGCATGGTCCAAGCCATGATACACCCACCTTGCTCATAAATGACACAAAAACATGCAAAACTGCCTGAAACTGAGTCAGACTGTTAGTCTATCCAGTATGAGCTCTCCAGTCATCAGACAGAGGTATTTCCCCACCATCTTCTGATCCTTCCCATCTTTCATCCTTTAATGCTAGAGAACATAGACTCTTGGGCTGGCATATTGTTTAGGTGTTTTTTGGGGGGGAGGGTGGTTGTTGCTGTTATTGATTCTAATATTTGTATCTTTGTTTGTTGTTTTTCTATTACACATTGTTTTCCATCTTATTTGATATTTCAGTATTTGAAACGGAACTTGTTTATTCTAATAGGAGTTCTGATTTTTCGATATGATTTTGCAATGTGTAATAGAAAAAGAAGTATGAAATTAGGGTAAAGGTGTGTGAAAGAAAGTAATAGAAGTGGAAAGAAATTGTAATTGAGTAGACTGGAAGTCAAACACAAAGGTGGGGTGAAGGGGTGAAGGGTTGGTGGATGGTGATGGGGAAAGGAACTATTTGTGGGTTTGAGTGTAAGTATGTTTGAACATTTTTAAGGATTGTATGAAATGTATGTTTGTATGCTTGTATATGTGTATTAATGATGAATTTAAATTAAATAAATAAATAAATAAATAAATAAATAAATAAAAATAATATTTGTATCTTTATTTCGGATACTGTTATGAATTATGCTGAAATTGATTCAATTTGATTACATTCTTTTTGATGTTATATTTATTCTTTATGACTACTTTTGTCATGTTTGTAATTATGTATTTTTATTCTGTAAGCCATTCTTGAGCCTGGTTTTAACTATGGAAAGGTGGCCTACAAATAAAAGTATGTATGTATGCATACAAAACATATGTTCTACCACTGAGCTATGGTGCTCTGTAAAAACATTTGCTTCTCAACACAAGACATTGGGTTATTATGACATCCATGCATGCTCTGCTGATTTCAGAAACCAGCTTCAGATATGGCACTGGTGAGTTCAGGATGGCACAGTGAAATCGCCTGTGACACCAACCTGTTGGCATTTTATATGTCAAAGAATGATTAATCAGCAGGAACTGGCAGGAACATAGGAGAATGGACCTGCCACATATGTTTGCAACAGAATTCAGCTCATGTCTAGTCAAGGGAACATTTGCCAAGATATGCAAGAGTAATGGTTGCTAATGTAAACTGGGGATAGATTAAAACACCCATTTTAGTAAGTACATCCTCCTGTGACCCAGTCTTTAAAACATTTTGGATTTCCTGGATGAAGGCAGTTAGCTCCTGTCCTTCCTCTAGACACTCCTATCTGTCAAAAAGTACATAATATAATCAGTCATTTGGATTCATCCATAATAAACCCATTCCTGGGTCTAATAAAATGAGAGATCACCTTCATTTTTGTTGACTGCATGTTTATGCATATGCTTATCTTAGAATAGGAGAAGAAATAGCCTCCAGTTCTAGCAGGATTTTATCTTGTCCACCTTCTCTGAATTGTTAATTACAGAGCCACACCCTTTTAAGAAGGCAGCAACTAGAAGAATAAGTGGATGTTTGGACATGTTAATGACAGGGATGTTTGGAAAAACAGTAGACCAGTTGAAAAGGGGGCTTAATGAGGATGTGAAACTTCACAAATATTTTGTTTATGTTGAATACTTCTAATAATATTTGCAAGTGTTGAAAGTCTGTCTGCTTCTATCAGAAAGATAATGAACAGAATTATGCTTAATTCATCTCTTGATTGTCCAAGCTTATTCAATTTTACCCCTTAATGCGCTCAACAGCTTTCTGATATTTTTCTGCATTCTGAGACTTCTGCCACATTTTAATTATAACTGATAATCACTTTCCCTCATGGTCGTCTTATAGTCACCTGGAATCCTACGTTATTTAATTCTATGATTGATTCTGCATATCTCATTGTTAGAAAGAAGATGTTTGACTTTCTGAAAAACACACCCTGTGTTGAAGTGTCTTAATTTCTGCTGTGAAGCATCAACTGAAAATACTAAGGTGAATGCCAAGATGAAATTTTGTTTGGATATATACATTATAGGGACATAGGAATCAGACCATTCATCCACTACAACTACTGGCAGTGGCTCTGCAAGATTTCAGGCAGGAACCTCTCCCTGGAATACCTGGAGATGTTCAGGATTGAACCTGGGACACGCTGTTTGCAAAACAAACACTTTGCCACTAAGCAGCAGCCCTTCCCCATCAGTATCAAGTCCATTAGGTCTGTTACTTTCAAGCCATGTTCTTAGGACACCAGGGGTTCCTAAGAAGATTATGAGCATATCAGTAATGACAATCAAATTGCCACAAGACAACTCATCCACTTTTACTGATCTCCCTTGCAATGCGCAGCCATAGAAGCAAGGTGGCTGCATCTTTGGAGCCAAAGTGCTGCCATGTTTAAGGGGACCCTAGACAAGGTGCCATATGCCCCCCCCCAGTACATGGGTCTGACCTGTCTAAATTACATTAAAAGTGACTTTAATGATGACTTTGCTCTGTTTTTAATTATTTTCATATTTTATTGTATACATTGTTTTGCACAATCCTGATATTTTATGAGAGGGCTGTACATAAATACCTTTTTTAAAAGTAAAAAGGCAGCCTGATGCTCTGAACAAGATAAGCCACTGTGCGAAGTGGTGAAATAGGCTCTAAACAAAATATGTTTTTCTCTACACATCTCTAGTATAAAGCCTGAAAAACACTGGATGAGCTTTATGGGATACAATGAATCATATCAAGGTTCCTTTTTTTGTTCTATTATATTGCAATGACTTTTCCAATATAACCATAACTGAAAACTCCCCCAGGATTGTAAAAACAAAAGAAAACAAAAAAACTTTAAGTTGGTGGTAAGAATAAGAGGGCTTTGGAAGAAAGTAAACATTGCATACCTCTCCCCACTCCAGCCTTTTATTACCCTGAACTGAAACCAGAGACATTTGTCACAAACACTTTCACAGTTTGGAAAAAGGGTTGCCCTGCTTAGGAAATTTGAGGAGATGGCAAAGTCTGCATGAGGACAGGAATCGTTAACCCTCAGGTCCCACAAAGCCAGTTGAGAGCCCAGTACTTTCTGCCCTTTCTCTGAAATACAGCCACAATGTCAACATGCTGCCAATCGTGTCTGGTTACCTGAAGATGGCACAAAGTTAATTCAGAGTAAGTGCAATGCTTTTGGCTCTCACTCTGTTTTGTGACCTGAGTACATTTATGATGTGATCCTTAGTGGACAATATTAAATTAACTAAGACTGTGCAACCATAAAGAAGGCTGATCGCCGAAGAATTGATGCTTTTGAATTATGGTGCTGGAGGAGACTCTTGAGAGTCCCATGGACTGCCAGAAGATCAAACGTATCCATTCTTAAGGAAATCAGCCCTGAGTGCTCACTGGAAGGACAGATCGTGAAGCTGAGGCTCCAATACTTTGGCCACCTCATGAGAAGAGAAGACTCCCTGGAAAAGACCCTGATGTTGGGAAAGATTGAGGGCACAAGAAGAAGGGGGCGGCAGAGGACGAGATGGTTGGACAGTGTTCTCGAAGCTACAAACATGAGTCTGACCAAACTGCGGGAGGCAGTGGAAGACAGGAGTGCCTAGCGTGCTTTGGTCCATGGGGTCACGAAGAGTCGGACACGACTAAATGACTAAACAACAACAACAAAGACTGTGCAAATCCCTTCCCTCCTGCACCATAGCCAAATCTTTAAAGAAAATTATTTGAACGCACTAACTGGGCATTCCTATGGCAAGATGAACTGGAATGGGCAGTTTAGGCTGCAGTAGACCTCTGGGCGAGCTGACTGGTTGCTCAGCATTAAGACCTGGACCCTGGTTGAACCAAATATATGTCATTGTAACTTGCTTATTCTGGCTCAGCTAGTGTTTATCTGGTTGAGCTGAGACTATTGGAAGGCCCCAGAAAATGGTGTTCTGGGGTGTGGCAGGGCAGGATCAGAGGGGCAGGGCAGGATCAGTCACCTGACCTGGTAAGCAGTGCAGAACACTAATTTAAAGGTTTGTTTCCCCTCTGCCAGGCTGAGGCAGAGTAGCAGCAGTAACTCCTCTGCCAAAAGGGGTTTAGATCTGGTTTAACTTTATGCCAGCTTAACTTGTTCCAGCTTCCTTTATGTCAGCTTCTTTTTCATTGCCTAGCAATCTATTTTATGGACTAAGGCTGCAATTGTAACCCCACCTACCTGGTAGTAAGCCCCATTGAATTTAGCAGGACTTAGTTCTGAGCAGAATCGTGCTGAAAATTGAAGTCTAGCCTATTTCCTAATTCTTGTTAACACCAGCCATGTCTTATCAGTTTCAAATATAATAGACATTCCCTTTCCTGAGGCTAAATTTTAGACTTGCGAATTGGCCTTGAGTTAAATTCTTATTGCTTACCATGGCATAATGAATTTTCCAAATGAGAATGAATGTGCTCTTAAGCAGCTACATTTATGCGCTGAAGAAAGGCACAATGAAGTTTTGTCAGCTTAATCCTAACTTTTTATCTTCGTTCTCAGGGGGCTCAGCCCCTATTCGGCTGCCAGCAGTAATAATTCTAATGGAGTTTGCTGGTCACTTTCTTAACTGTATGGGCTTTTGATAGGTGGAGGTTCAGTATCCCTCATAAGCCTTCCCCCCCCCAAAAAAAAGTCATGCAAAGTTCATGTGACCTAGCAATGCAAGAGGACATTCTGCTAAGTATGCAATCTAAGCCCTGTCAGGACCATTTTCATTGCAACTAATTAAAGGTGTCAGCAAAGACATGACTGAACGATGCCCTTGGTAAATAATGCATGGGAGTTGTGCAAAGCTATTTGACCAAGCATCTTAACACCTCCATTTCAGGTTACTAGGATGGTAGTGATTTTGTACAAACTACCTTTTAATGGGAAATAACCAATGAAATATTTAAGAGCCGTAGAATGCAGCATCCTAGTACAGTGCTTCTTATACCATAGAAAGGTGTGCTAATCCTGAGTTCTAGACCTACATAAAAGGTAAAAGGTAAAGGTAAAGGACCCCTGAATGGTTAAGTCCAGTCAAAGGCAACTATAGGGTATGGCACTCATCTCGTTTCAGGTCTGTTTGTCCACAGACAGCTTTCCGGGTCATGTGGCCAGCATGACTAAACTGCTACTGGTGCATGGAGGATCATGACAAGTGCCAGAGCACATGGAAATGCCATTTACCTTCCTGCCTCAGCGGTACCTATTTATCTTCTTGCACTGGCATAATTCTGAACTGCTAGGTTGGCAGAAGCTGGGACAGAGCAATGGGAGCTTACCCCATTCCATGGATTTGAACCGCCGATCTTCCTATCAGCGAGCCCAAGGAGCTCAGTGAGTTAGACCACAGCACCACCCTCTCCCTTTTTCTAGACCTACATACCTGGAAGTGAGCCACATTTAATTCAGTAGCAGTGACTTCTGAGTAGTCATGCTTATATTTGAAGGCTTGGTCAATAAAACAGTTTGTTAACTTACTAAAATGGCACACACACTCACACATCACTTTTAAGGGCTATTTTATTCTTTAATTGCAGCTTCATTTTTTGGCTTTTTTTAAAAAAATACTTTCTGAAATGTAGAAATGGAAGGCAGCAATTTCATCAGGCAATTAAGTTTTCCTCCAAAGAAACAATAGGGGCATCTGCAATGAAGGGGGGAAATGTGACAACAGGGGTGGAGTCTTCATATAGCAGCATTCCTGCATTAACACTGTATTGAAAACCAATACAATTCAACAACAACAACAACAATTTATTATTTGTACCCCACCCATCTGGCTGGGTTTCCCCAGCCACTCTAGGCGGCTTCCACAAAGACCAAAAATACACTAAGATGTCACACATTAAAAACTTCCCTGAACAGGGCTGCCTTAAGATGTCTTCTGAATGTCAGGTAGTTGTTTATCTCTTTGACATCTGATGGGAGGGCATTCCACAGGGCGGGCGCCACTACCGAGAAGGCCCTCTGCCTGGTTCCCTGTAGCTTTGCTTCTCGCAATGAGGGAACCGCCAGAAGGCCCTCGGCGCTGGACCTCAGTGTCCGGGCAGAATGATGGGGGTGGAGATGCTCCTTCAGGTGTACTGGGCCGAGGCTGTTTAGGGCTTTAAAGGTCAACACCAACACTTTGAATTGTGCTCAGAAACGTACTGGGAGCCAATGTAGGTCTTTCACGACCGGTGTTATGTGGTCTCGGTGGCCGCCCCCAGTCACCAGTCTAGCTAAAAAAGCAACAGAGCATTATATTAAAAAGTTGACAAAAAAAGCATCTATTGGCTTATTAACATCAGCCTTTACCTCAAACAGAACTGTCTGCAGCACTTCTGAACAATGCTCAGGCTTGCCTTTTTCACAGATCTCCAATATGAGCATGTTTAGAGGGAACATATTGCTATGAGTTTGGGGGTGTGTAGGAGTAAGCTGCATGCAGAGACCCTTCTAACCCCTGGATCCAGCAAGTGTTCAAATATAAGCCAGGCTAGCTTCCTGATGAGGTGATTACATGGGAGATGGGCCATTAAGGGAAATAAAGAAAGTGGATCTGTGTGAGATGGCAAATGGGTGGTATGGTGGTGGGTGAGGCCCCCATCCCTCAGCTGGCTGGTAGTTAGAAAAAGACAAAGGTGAGAGTTGAGAGAAGAGAGTGAAGTGAGCTAGGAACTAGATGTAAAGCAGCAAACTGGGAGAAGGCAGAGAAATAGAGCAATGTTTGACTTCTTTTGGAATCCAAGGTCAATGAACTCCAAGGTCAAGGAGAAACAAGGCCCTTTGGGGAGTGGTAATGCTGTGTACCCCTCCATTTTATATATGTGAAAATAAATAATATAGCCCAAAGGCAGCACAGTCTCCTCTGTGCCTCATTTCCAAAGGAAACACATTCCTTGGGTAAGCGCCTTGAACGCCTGGAATCTTACACTGCTCAGAGGTTGGGGTGGTATGTATACAATATTATTAATAATGGATGTTAACACACATTTGCTGAACAGATGAAGCATATATGGATTGTTAAAATGAAATATTCAATCAGATATCTGTGTCTACCTTTTTATATATCTCCAAGTGGCTGGCAAATGTCAAATCCTGTTGGATGTCCCACATTTCAAGATCTGTTCTTTCCTTTCTCTCCAGTAGTTATAAAACTTAATTTGACCTCTTCTGTCGACTATTTTAACATCCACCTGCATGGCATTTTGTCTTGCTGTGTCCAAATATGTCAATGGAGTTTCTCTTTGTTTCTCATTTTTCCATTCTTAAGTTTAATTTTCCATATTTCCTCATGGGTTTGGCATTATTATTATTATTTCATTAAAACGCCCTCATGAAAATTTATCCACACTTAATGAAAATTTCTCTTAATATTTTTGCAAAACAATTTTCCCTAGCACCATGCATTTGTGTATATTATTTTCACTAACATTTGCAACCCTAGTATATGCATGCTTGTGTACATTTCCTGGCTGAGGAGCTGTGTTTTAATTTGCATACAGTTTCAGAAAGTGTGAATTAGGCAATTTCACCTTTAGAGGCAAACTAAATCAAATTCCTCATCCATTCCTATACCCCCGTACTTAAGTGACTCAAAATATTTCCTGTAAACACATCTTTCTTGTCCATTGTTAAAACAGGCTTTCTTCTTGAGCAATTTCTTTATGTTCCCATCTCACATGCTTACCCACCTTCTCTTCCATTTGTTTTGACCTCCATGCTTTTATCCATACAACTCTATAACTTGATATATTTTCTTCTTTTTTTCCTCTTTCAAATCTCTCAAGGCTCACTACTTTAGTATACGCTTTCCTGAATCAACCTGATTTCACCTTGCCTGTTTCTCTACTGCAATCTATTCCAACACTATTTCTGTGTTGCATCTGCTCTGCCCCGTGCTATTTATCTATCATCACACAATAAAACAAGTTTACTGTTCACATTTTGAATGCGAACTATCAGCTTGCATTTTGAATTGGAACACTTTAACCGCACTATTCAACATGAAATGCTGTAGACCTGTTGCATATCTTGATTGCTTAGATATCTACAGGGGTGTCCATTGGTTTGAGAAATGAATGTAAAACAGAATTTGCTTTACTCACATTAGCTTTAGTGTGAATGTAATGTGGAAACTGAAAGGTGTTATGAGCCCCTCTGAATGTCCTCTGAATCCTAGTATGTTCCTCCTTTCTCAGGTACATCTGGTGGACCTCCAGCCCCTTACATATACCAAAGACAAAAGGACCATCACATCTTCAGAGCACCAACATGGCCTTTTTCAATATTTGTAAGTTATGGTTCACCCCTAGATTTCTTGCCCATGCCTCTTAAAGGAGTTCCTACTGTTTGTCTCCACTACATCCATCTTGTCCTTTCACCTCCCCCCCCCAATTTCCCCAATCTCGACCCCGTTCTCTTTAACAGAATCTCCCTTGAATCCACCTCTTCCTTAATCTGCTTCTTGCCCAAAGAAAAGTTTATTACAGTCCCTTTTTTACTTCAAACTTTACAGAGAGAGGCTATAGAACCCAGCCTCTTGGGTAATGGTGTTATCCCGAGTGAATCTCCACCTCCCCCATCTCTCCCACTTCCTCATTTTTCATCATCACCACCTTCTCTATGGGTGCCACTAAGTGCCCTCTGTCTTCAAGCTCTTTGCTCCCCTACTTTTCAGGCTCCCCAGGTTCTGGGAGATGGTGGGTCTGGAATGCTTACTAATGACAACGTGTCAGCCAGGTGTTGCTCTGGCTCTCCCATGATTTACCAACTTTCCCCCTCATCTGCCTCTGAGCTGTGACCTCCCTCAAACCCCTGTTGTAAATCTATACTGTCTTCCTCTTCCTCCTCCCTGGAAGGGTCAGGATGGGGAGGTGGTCTCCACCATTCCTCCTTTGCCCAGTCTCTGACATCAACCTTACCTCTGTTTCCTTCTCCTTTCATAATTCTCTTACTTCCTTCTCCACCATCAATCCTGCTGTCTCTTTCCTCATGTGGTCTCCTAGCTCCTAAGCTCGCCACGTGACACTCAAAGTCAATTCTATTCCCAACCTCTGGTGCACACTCATAATGTAAGTCCTCTTTGTATGTATGTGTGTCCCCCAAATTCTGCCACCTCTTGCACTCTCCTTCCAGCGTGCTCTTGCTGCCTGTCAGACACTCTATCCCCTACTCTTCAACTTGTGTCTCCAATTGGAATGGTGATCATCATCCTCTTTGATCACTCTCCCACAGCAATCTCTCTTATCATGGAAGGCAAGAAACCAAGAGGGTATAGAACTTTTAATCATGTGTTCAAAAGAACAGTTGAGGACACAAAGTGTGTAGTGCATGTGGGGGGTTTTGAGCTGGACCTGCCCCCATGTGTACTGGCTCTATCCCAGTTTTCTCATGTTGAGTGTGGGCAGGTCTGAAGCTGGAATCTGTTCTCATTTGCAGAAAGTCTTCAGAGCACATTCAGCCAAATGGGGTCAGAATCTTTCTTCAGACATTCCCAACAAATGCACAAAACTCAGAAGTTGAATGGTTGAGCAGCATATCTGGGGACATGCAGTCTGATCATTCCACAGAGCTGGATCTATTAGTTTTGCCATAGGGGTCAAAAGTCTACACTGTTGCCCCCTTGCCCCTTGCCTTCTACAGTGTTCTCTGCTGCCCTTCTCAACAAGAGGGAGAAAAATTGTCAGGTGGCAAACTTCTGTCAAATATGGTTCCCATTTTCACCTAAACGCTATGGCTTGGATAATGTTGCTGTTCCATTTAGGCGATGGAGCAGCATGTTCTGCCTTATATCCCAAACAATTCACAATGGTCCTGCTAGCAATCTCATGGAACTGATAGCAGGAGGACACAGAGAGCTGCAGAGTAAAGGGGAATGAGTTAAAGTCCTTTTCTATGAACTTTGCACCGTGTTTTATGCACAGAAGGAAAACTATGATCTAGGCCTATGTTTGGGGCAAAAGAAATATGAATTTTAGATGAATGGAAGGATGGAAAGGCACTTCAAATATCACAGAGGCTTATTATGAAGTTGGATCAAAGTCTCTGAATGTGCTTAAAACAAAACCAAAGCCATGAAATATAAGGAAAAGCATTCTTGTTTCACCACTATAGCACCACTATAACCAACAGGGATGTTTGAGGAATTTGATTTTTGTGAATTTTCAAAAATAGAGATTGACTTCATCTGCAGTGCTCAAACTATTGAGCAGATTAGTAGCTAGACTGTCACACATCTCCAACTATTGGGATGTGGTACTTATATAATGTATGTGAATTTAAAATTGATATTTTGAAAGAAAATATCCTTCAAATACACATATTATTGTTTTGAGCAAAAGTGCATTTGTGTTTGTATGTGTGCGCATGCGCAACCAAAATTTTACATGATGATTTCATCTATGTTTGAGTACAGTTGGTCACAATTTTGAATCAAGATGGTGGAGTGAAACTTTCAAAACTGCCATGATTTTAACCATTAATTTAAAAACCGCACCAATTTCTTGGTTACCTAGAATTCCTGAACAATCTAAGGTATGAGGCTTCTCGTCTCCCAAGTGACTTTCATGAATCCTTGTAAATTGGTATCCATGCTTACCCAACTAGATTTTGATATATTGCAGTGCTTCTTTTGGACAAGGGTACAGGTGCTGTGGGTTAAACCACAGAGCCTAGGACTTGCTGATCAGAAGGTCGGCAGTTCGAATCCCCACGAAGGGGTGAGCTCCTGTTGCTCGGTCCCTGCTCCTGCCAACCTAGCAGTTCAAAAGCACGTCAAAGTGCAAGTAGATAAATAGGTACCGCTCCGGCGGGAAGGTAAACGGCGTTTCCGTGTGCTGCTCTGGTTTTCCAGAAGCAGATTAGTCATGCTGGCCACATGACCCGGAAGCTGTACGCCGGCTCCCTCGGCCAATAAAGCGAGATGAGCGCCGCAACCCCAGAGTTGGTCACGACTGGACCTACCCCAGAGTTGGTCACGACTGGACCTACCTTTACCTTACAGGTTTCAAAACATTTTTATGTCCACATTTATAGAGAACTGGATTAGCCTAGTGGCTAAGGAGATGGACCAAAAAATAAGAAAGCCCCCGTTCAATTCCTGCCTACATTCTGAAAGCCTTAGGCAAGTCAATCTCCAACTAAAACTATCTGATAGATGCCCTTGTGTTACTAAAGCCACTTTTAATTCTAGCTATGAAAATATCTGAAATTAGCATGTCAACAAAATTATTTCCTATTCATAATTCAAACCACAGAGTGTATCTGTCTTATCACACACAATACATATTTGAATGCAAAGTCTGCTTTATTTCTCCAGCAGCATTTTGAGTAGAATTAATTGCACATTTTCCTTCTTGTGCAATATCCTCTTCTTTTTCGTGCTGGCACAATATTTGCTATTCTTATTAACATAAAATAGAGAAATTGAGACCTCTGTCTGAACTGCTCCATCTGAATTAACCTGATTCTAATGGGTCACCGGGAGTGTATTACACAAGGGCCTCAGTGCCTATTCTGGATTCTGAAAACAATTTACTTCAGCATGTTTTGGCAGCTACTTGTCCAACAAAATTTTTGAAGAAACCTTCCCATTTCATAATCTGGATGGCAAGAGTATGCTCTAGTATGCAAATGCTTTAAATAAATCGTTTCAATACCTGCAATTCAAATGGCTTTTTTCTTTCTTTCAGGCAATGGGTTAAAATAGAGGGTTAATTTCATTTGATTCTCCCTTTTGTGACAATGCTGTTTCTTCAAGAGGATTGATCTCAGTCATAAGTAAACTCTTAATTCTGATTAAAAGGTAAAGGTAAAGGGACTCTGGGGTTGCAGCGCTCATCTGGCTTTATTGGCCAAGGGAGCCGGCGTACAGCTTCCACGTCATGTTGCCAGCATGACTAAGCCGCTTCTGGCGAACTAGAGCAGTGCACGGAAACGGCGTTTACCTTTCCGCTTCTTACCAGTTCTTCTTACCAGTTAGAAACTTTAATAATCACAGCAAGAGAACAAAGAATACATCTCCTAGAAATGATGGTGCTCCCAATCACACCCCCTTCCATCCCTATTAATTTACATCACTCCTACATCTTGTAATCTGAGTTTATACCCTCTGTGTTTTCTGTTCTGACACTTTCTGAGCTCTTCTCGACCTTGGGCTGAGCGGAGTAATGCTGTCCAGAGACTGTGAATCTGTTAACCCTCTCTCTCCCAGTGTTTCTTCTCCTAGCTGTTCTCCATCCAGTATTTCCCAGCTTCTGCCTTCTGAACTATGTCCCTCTGCAAACCACTGTTCCAAATCTATACTATCCTCCTGCTCCTGGGAAGACTCAGAATCCTGATCAGGAGCAGAGGGAGAGAGGAGCACGGTCCCTGACAATTACCATTGTGAACTGTTCTCTGATCTTCAGATGAATGGTGGTATACAAATAATAATAATAATAATAATAATAATAATAATAATAATAATAATAATAATAATTGCATTTTGCCAAGTCAGAATGGAAAGCAGAATTCCTCCTCTTACTCTAGCACAGCCTTTCTCAACCTGTGGGTCCCCAGATGTTGTTGGACTACAACTCCCATCACCCCTAGCTAGCAAGGCTAACAACATCTGGGGACCCACAGGTTGAGAACTGCTGCTCTAGCATCCTCTGGACTGGAAGCATTGGATACAAAATGGCACTCTGCAGAAATAAGGAGCATATATGACAATGATGGAAAACATCCTAAAAACTGCTAAATGCTCCCCCCCCCCTAAGTTTGCAGCTTATGAACAAACTGATGAAGTTGGAGAACTCATTTATGTTCACTACTACTTTTTAAAATAAAAATAAAAAATAAATAAAAATGCAGACAACATCATTAGCTATTGTGATCTAACACCTTGCAGACTTACGGTGATGAAAAGTGTGCCGTTAGAAAACAATTTGTTTCATTTATGGCAGAGCTCTAAAAAAAAAAAAGAGAGAGAGAGAGAGAGAGAGAGAGAGAGAGAAGAGACTTCTTGTGTCTAGTTTTGAACTGAATTAATGAGCTGGTGGATTAGCCTATCCCAGAGGATCCAACAAGTACTTCTATTTAATAACTTTTAAAATGTTCCCATGTGTTTATAGGTGTAAAAGATCTTGCTATGTGTTTGTTAACTGTAGCAAAGGGCTGCCCTTGCTAGCAGGCGGTCTCCCATCTGAGACTCAATGGTTAGGTAATCTTGAGGATGTAATGAAGAAATAGAGAGGCATCAAAGGATTGCTGGGTTAGGTAAGCATAAACCAGAGGATTTTATTGGATTTTAGTTCCACTTTAGAACTCATGTATAGTACCCATATTCATGTGTCACTACCCCAAACCATTGTTGTTTGATTGCGGTTATTATTAGACTTATTATAGCTCTTTCACTATCCCTGTACTTTATTATTGTTTTTTATTGGATTCATTTGTTTGGTGAATAATGACTTGGGACTTAACAATCTGCTGGTTATGGCTTTCGCTTCTGGCTAAAAAAAAAAAAAGCCGTTATATGTAAGTATGTAAAAAACCCTGCTATATTAAAAAGATTTTTACTCAGTAGTCAATACACACATTGAAAATAAAAGTAAAAGCTCAATTCATTGGAATTCATAAGGGGAATATCACGTAACCTCTCTCACTGCTGTGAAAACCATTCACCCCGCTCACATCACTCAAACCATGGGACTGTCAGTGTTTTCACTGCCACTATTGCAGAGGGTTGCATGATTGGGTGATTCCATTTCTTTCTTTCTTTTTTAAAGACATTTTTATTATTTTTTTAACATATCATTTCCAACAGCCATTTAACATACATTTTTGTCTTATACAATATTTTAGACTTCTGTCAACTACCTCTGAAGATTTTCCATTCTTTATCACTTAATCTGCATTTCTTAATTTCTCTATTACTTTTCATTATCCTTAACCGATATTCTCTTCATGGTCTCCCTTGCAATATTTCACATAATCCTCCTTACAAAACTTCTTGCAGTCCTACTAGCGTAATCTGTTTATTACAATTGCTTTTCAGATAATTCAAATATTTACTCCAGTCCTCTAAGAACTGGTCCCGGAGGTTTCGAATCCTTTCTGTCAATTTGTCTAATTCTGTATAGTCCATTAATTTCATTTGCCACTCTTCTTTCATCGGTAATTCTTCTTATTTCAATTTTTGTGCCAATAATATTCTTGCTGCCATTGTTGCATATAAAAACAATTTACAATCTTGTCTATTAATAGCATCCCCTACAATGCCAAGTAAAAATGCTTCTGGTTTTTTAATAAATGTATATTTCAACATCTTTTTCATCTCATTATATATTGTCTCCCAGAAGTTTTTTACTTTCTTACATTCCCACGGATGATTCCATTTCTTGTCACCGTGTGTGTGTAGGCAGAAGTCAGGCTGACAAACTTCCGCTCTTTGTGCTCTCTCCACATAGAGAGGATGTGTGAGAAGCCGCTAACACAGTATGCCGTGTTTCTTTTGTTTTCTTTGCTGTAAATCATAAAATGATGCCACTATTCCTACACAATTTTGCTTTTGCTGATTCTGCTGATACGTCTTATAGCATGCACATGTTTTGCAGATCTTGCCAATGCTTTATATGGGACTCCGCCATGAGATCGTCCTGTTAGGGACCACATCAAGTCCTTACACTGATTTCCCATTCTGGTCTGAATCCCATGCATTATTTTTTAAAAAATCCTTACTGTTATAGCATGGATGTGGAACCTATTGTTAGGGACTGGCAGGGCTCCAAGAGTGGGTAGAAGAGGTAGCAGGGCCAGACACAGATCCACAGGAAAGGGATAGCGATTTATGGTGTTTAATGCATCCCTTTAGGCAAGAGCTGGAGGATGGGGAGGGGTGTGAGCAGTCAGAGAAAGTAAAGAGGGAGGCATCGAGAGAAACCTATGTTTCTTTAAGGAAACTGTTTCTTTAATGAGATGACAGATGAGCTGAGGTTTAAGAAGGGCATGTGCAACAAATGGAAGAAAAGGGGAACCACAAAGGAAGAGTTTATACAAGTAGCTAGCAGTTGTAAGGAGAAGAACAAGCAAATAATAAGCCTTCTGGATGGAGAAGACAGAGAAATGCTCTTGGGTGACAGAGAGACAGCGGAACCACTCAGCACTTACTTTGCATCTGTATTCTCCCAAAAGGAAAGCAGTGGCCAGCCTGGTCATAAAAGAATAAATGATGCAAGGAGGGAGCTGCAGCCCAATATAGGAAAACAGGTGGTAAGGGAACACTTTAATTGAGCCACTTTAAATGAATTCGAATCTACAGGGCCTGATGAGCTGCACCAAAGGGTACTAAAGGAGCTTGCAGATGTGATCTCAGAGCCTCCATCTATAATCTTTGAGAATTCTTGGACAACAGATGAGGTCCCTGTAGACTGGAGGAGACCAAAAGTCTGCCCCCCCCCCCAATCTTTTAAAAGATGAAAAAATAAGATTCATGTAACTACTGACTGGTCAGCTTGATGTCAATATCAGGAACTGTCCTAGGACTGATAATTTAACAGTCAGTTTGTGAGCACTTAAAAAAGGATGCTGTGATTACTCAAAAACAAGTCATACCAGATGGATCTCAATCTCTCTATCTTTCTCTCCCCCCCCCTCGAGTTACAAGCTTGGTGGATAAGGGGAATGCTATGGATGTCATGTATTTCAATTCAGTAAGGTTTTTTGTTGAAGGATCTTAGCCAGAACCTGTTGTATATAGCAGCGCATACACAGACTGTCCAGAAGCAATCGGTTGCAGGCAGGATGAAGCAGGAACAAGACGCTGCTACTAGTAACTTGGTTACTTATAGGATTATTATTTACTGCAGACTCGCAAGTTACTATATACAGGATACAGACACAGATCTTAACTCTCTCTGAACAAACTCCAACGAACTCTCAGACCACACACTGACCAACCAACCAACCAACCAACCAACCAGGAAGATCATGAGTCATCATGCTTATGTGAGACCTCGACCAATAGCAGAGTTGTATCCAAGGTCCCATATCTCTAGGCAGAATAACTCCCACTGCTCAGTCTTCTTGGCCTTCGGCCAATTCCTTAATTGCTTCTGTGGGAAGCTGCATCAGATAGCATGTAGTCAAAAATCCCAACATTTTTGACAAAGTTCTCCATGATATTCTTGCAGAGAAGCTGGTAAAATGTGGGCTGGGTGAGGTAACTGTTAGGGTGGATTTGTAGTTGATTGACTGAGTAAACACAAAGTGTGCTCACTGATGGTTCCTCATCATCCTGGGGAAAAATGACAAGTTGGGTGCCACAGAGTTTTGTTCAGTGGAAGGACCTGGGTAGGACCCAAACCAAGTTACAAGAAAGGAGATTCTGGGTAAGCATATGGAAGAACTTTCTGATGGTAACACCTGTTTGACAGTGGAATGGACTCCCTTGTTTAAGGGACTCTCTTTCACTTGAGGTTTTAAACAGAGATTAGATGGCCATCTGTCATGGATGCTTTAGCTGAGATCCCTGCATTGCAGGGGGTTGGACTAGATGACCCTTGGGGTCCCTTCCAACTCTACAATTCTATGATGAGGGGCAGGTGTCAGAGCTGTAGGAAAGACATGCTTTTTATACAAGTGCCTTTCAAAAAAAGCCGAAGAACTAAAAAAAGCAATAGATATCAAAGGAGATAGCAAAATTGATAAGCCGCAGTGCACTAGTGGAAGTCCTTCTGCGGGCTTCCACTGGTGGGCCTAATCAGTTGATTCCTACCCAATTTTTGTGTTCAGTGCTAGTCCTACTCCAAGTAGATCCCTTGAAGTTAATGAACATGTTTAACTTAGCTTCATTAATTTCATTGGGTCTCCTCAGAGTAGAACTTATATTTTTTTAAAAAGATTTTTATTGAAGTTTCACAAATTATATAATAACAAACAAGACAATAATACAAACAAAGAAAGAAACAAAAACAAGTATAATTTCAATCCCTTATTTTCTTGTAACTTACTTCCCAGACTTCCTCATACCTCCCCTTTCTGTATTCCAATTTCCAATTATTAATTCAGCAAATCCTCTCCCTTGTTATCCATTTAAATTTTTAGACTTTCTTTTCTTTTTACTTAATCATTACAGCTAGAAACCACATAATTTCTAAACCCACATCATTCTAACATTCAATAATTTTACAATGTTTCCTAAGATAGTCCTTAAATTTCTTCCAGTCTTCTTCCGCTGTCTCTCTTCCCTGGTCTCGGATTCTGCCGGTCATCTCTGCCAGTCCCATATAGTCTATCACCTTCATCTGCCATTCTTCCAAGGTGGGTAGTTCTTGTAACTTCCAATACTTTGCGATGAGTATTCTTGCTGCTGCTGTTGTACAGAGTAGAACTTATTTTGAAGCAACCCGATGTCACAACGACAGCAGGGAACTGTCCAGATTCTGCTATCCAACCACAGAATTTGGCTCTGACCTCCCCCTTCCCCATCACTTGTTCCGTGATGGACACTTACATTTCCCCCTCAAAGCTTAATGTAAACCAGTTCTTTTAGTGGAGGTTCAGTCTCACTTTGCCTGCAACACAATTTGCAGAGCTGCGGAATAAAAGGGGGGGGGGGAGTCTGACAGTTTGCAACCTTCAGTGACAAGGATATTGTGTGCAGGGGAGGGGAGAGATGAAATGAATCAACTACAGAGAGATCAAAACCATGTGAAATAAGCAAGGCGCTCTGTTGCATCCAAGATTAGAGCTCCAATTCTGTTCTTTCTGTTATGTTGGTTGATACAGGTTTGCTTTGTGCTTTTCTTGCAGTTAACATATCCTTGGGTTGTTGCTTTCTCTGAATGGGATGTTATGTCAAGCTATCAATGGATTTCCCACAAAGACAAACAAGAGCAAGAAATGGTTACCAAGGACAGAGCTGAGCAAACATTCAATTGCTTTATTTGTATTAGCTTTCACTCTCACAGATTTTTTTTTTTAACAAGAATGAATGAAATACAAAAGCACAGCTCTGCCAGATTCTCAAACATAGAAGGAGGGGAACATGGCAGATCAATATAGTAAGCACACATTAAAACCACACATTCATTTCTGCTGAGAGAAAACATGAATTCGGCAGCTAATGGGGTGCCAGAATTATCTTCTGTAAAGGAGCAGCATACACATGTTTACTCAGAAGTAAATCCAATGTGCTGAGTGGCATATTTGTTCCCTAGTAATATGAGTTTAGGATTACAGCCGTAACACAATATGGGGTAGCATAATTACTTACATAATGCTCAGAATTGTGGAAAGCTAGAGATTCAGAAAACAAACATGACGCAAGGTCAATATGGCACAACGTTGCCTTGAATTTTGCATCCACAACTAAGACCATCCTTGCAATATTCACTTAATTCTGGTTTTAATGTACTGTATTTTTCGTCCCATAGGACGCTCCGTCCCATAGGACGCACCTAGGTTTTTTTTGGGAGAAATAAAGGAATTTCCCCCCCTTTATTTCCCCCTCCCAAAAGCAGGTCGGGGAAACCGAACCAGGTCGAGGAACAGCGGGATGGCGGCGCTGTGCCTCCCTGCTGTCCCCCGAGTTTGTGGGGCTGCCGCCCAGCGCAAGGGGCGCTCTGCTTCAGGGCGCCCCTCGTGCTGGGCGGCAGGCTGCTATCCGCAGCGTGGGGAGCCCTGCGGGGGACTCCTGCAGGGCTCCCCACGCTGCGGATGTCTGCCCGGCACAAGGGGCACTCTGCTACAGGGCGCCCCTCGCGTTGGGCAGCAGGCTGCTATCCGCAGCGTGGGGAGCCTTGTGGGGAACTCCTGCAGGGCTCCCCACGCTGCGGATGTCTGCCCAGTGTGAGGGGTGCTCTGCTTCAGGGCGCCTCTCGCGCTGGGTGGCAGGCTGCTATCCGCAGCCTAGACATCCCTGCGGGACCTCCCGCAGGGCTGCCTAGGCTGCGGATGTGTTCCCGAAGCACCGGGCACTCTGCTTTCAGGACGCCCAACGCTCCGGGGAGCAGGCTGCTACCCGCAGCCTAGACAGCCCTGCGGGACCTCCCACAGGGCTGCCTAGGCTGCGGATGTCTTCCTGAAGCCTAGAGAGCGAGAGGGGTTGGTGCGCACCGACCCCTCTCGCTCTCCAAGCTTCAGCAAAAGCCTGCATTCGCCCCATAGGACGCACCCAGATTTCCCCTTCATTTTTGGAGGGGAAAAAGTGCGTCCTATAGGGCGAAAAATACGGTAATCAGTATTTCAGTCTGGGTTTGTGAGACCCCATTTTGCAGATGAAAAAACTGAGGTTCACTCATGTCAACAGACTGATCCGCAGCTACCACCAATGTCAGTACAGTGAGCACAAACAATAAAGGTGCATAACAGGACTTATCAGTAGGTATCCTGCTCCCATGGAGTCCCAGCTTTTCCAGCTGCACTGGCTCCCGGTGGAGTACAGGGTCAGATTTAAGGTACTGGTTTTGACCTTTAAAGCCCTTCACGGCCTAGGACCCTTGTACCTATGGGACCGCCTCTCCCGGTATGCCCCACGGAGAGCCTCAAGGTCCATAAATAGCAACACCTAGAGGTCCCGGGCCCTAAGGAAGTTAGATTAGCTTTAACCAGAGCCAGGGCCTTTTCAACACTGGCTCCGGCCTGGTGGAATGCTCTGTCTCATGAGACCAGGGCCCTGCAGGATCTGATTTTTTTCCGCAGGGCCTGTAAGACAGAGCTGTTCTGTTCTCCAAGCCTTTGGCTTGGAGCCAATTTGATTCCCTCCCCCTCTTTCTTTTTTCTTTTTCCTTTCTCCTCCTGTGATGAGGCTGCATTTTAATAGTTTAATGTTTCAATATCTTAATTATTGTATTTTAATCTTGTTTTTAAGTTGTATTCATTCAACTTGTTTTTATTATTGCTTGTTAGCCGCTCTGAGCCCGGCTCTGAGCCCGGCCTTGGCTGGGGAGGGCGGGGTATAAATAAAAATATTTATATAAATAAAAATTATTATTATTATTATTACTGTATGTGTGGGCAGTTTGTCATATCTCTGCATTCACCATGCAAACCTTAGAGTGGTAGATTGTGTGAAAGACAGATTGTGTGAAAGATCAGGTGGCAGGGCTGAAACTGCAGCTCTGCTCTGGCTGCTAAACCTCAGCACCTATGTAGTAATTGTTGTATGGATACTTAATATACTTCTGCTTCTTTTCACAGTACTTAATACCAGGCTTGAAAGACCAAATCCTGCCACAGGAAAGTCTCATGTTACCCAGAACTTTAAATTTCCCATTTAGTTGTCCTGTTACTTTTTCTGAAGAGGGCACATCACAGGGACCCTAAAGGTCTCCTCTCTGGGAAACTCCAGCTAGAAAATTGTCATTCTCTTCCTCATCTTTGCCCACATGCGCCCAGTATTAATTCCCATTAGAGATGTGCTGAAAGTTCAGGCCTAGGTGTGCAGTGAACATTTCCCCAGACTAGCTTGAGAATGATTGGATGACACAGTCACATATTCCAGGGAAGGGTTGTGGTTCAGAACTGGAGTCAATTCATGACATCTCCAGGTAGGTCTGGAAGCGGCTCCTTCCTTGAAAACCTAGAGTGTTGCTGCCAGTGCTTAGCTAGACAGACCAATGGGTCTGGCTCACTGTATGGAAGCTTCCAATGTCCCTATGTCAAGGAAGCAACTGCAAGGCTCTTTTTCTGTGGAATCATTGTCCTGTTGCCATGATGTCTGTTCTGTGTATAAGGGCCAAACTCCATAAGAAGAGCTTGCTGGATCAGGTCAATGGCTCATCTAGTCTAGTATTCTGTTCCCTAAGTGGTGAACCAGATGCTCCTGGGAAGCCCACAAGTAAGACCTCCGTGGAAGAGGTCCATTCTTGTTCGCCAGACATACTGCCTCCAAAAGTGGAGGAAGAACATAATAATCAAGGTTATCAGCTATGGATAGCCTTCTTCTCCGTGAATTTGTCTAATCCTCTTTTAAAGCCATCCTAGACATTGGCCATCACTGCCCCTTGTAGGAGCGAATTCCATAGGATGTTATTGTATACTCATTATGCTATGTGTATGGGTTGTTGTTTTTTCTTATTCAGAAGCTAGTACAGGGGTCCCCATCTAGATAAGACTACAGCATATGGGGAGGAAAAGAACCATAGTAAAGAAGAAGAAGTCCCCATAGTCACTCAACAACTGTGCCATTGGTCCTTTATCCATGTCCTCCACTCATTTCAACATTGCCATTACTAAAGAAGACTCATGATACCGCTTTAACATGGGGAATGGTTATATTGATTAAATATAGTATTAAGGGAAACCAGATGATCTGCAGAGACTGATTAACTAGACTAGATCCAATTAAACCAAATAAAACATAGTCTGAGCAGGAAAGTTTCCTAATTAAGGAGGAATCATCTCCCTCCCAGCTCTTGAAACAGGGAGGTAGAGAGGGCACCACAATGGAAAAGACGTAAAGTTTGGGGAGATGCAGGCTTATGTATCCTAGCTTCCCCTCTGCCTCATCCAGATTGTCCACTTACTCTCTCATGCCACTCCAAGATTTCTCCCCAGGGAGAAACCAAACAACTCACCCCTTGGGGTAAACAGGGTGTGGCAAATTTGCTGCCACCTAAGAGTGAGAATGCCATGCTCCTGGCATTGAAGGAGCCGCTCAAGAATAAGCAGCTTTCACACAGCTGGCAGAACACCTAAAGGTGTATCTTTCCACTCTCAGCTACAGTTACAATTATTGGTTCAGGTTTCTGCCATTGCCAAACCATTTGCAGGTGCCATTGTGATGGAAACAAAAGAAAAAGAGTGATGCAGTGGCTCAATTTTGTTAAATAACACTATGTAAAAATAGAAACATTAAATAAAGATAGGTTTCTTTTTTGAAATGAAGGGTCCCCTCCTGCTCCCCCTTACTATCCAGGCACAGAAAGAAGAAAAACGGGAACAATGCCTCCATTGAAAGTATTTGATTAAAAACATTGCTTTGGAAAAAACTAAAACTAGGCTAGGAAATGAGAGCAGTGCTATGAATAGTCCCCAATAAAAAAAAGAGAGGCATGCCTAATCTTCTTTACATTATTTTCATTTTACCACTGAATTATTGAACAGCAATTTTCTACTCCTTTGAACTTTGAAATGGCATTTTCGGCAATACTTAGACTTTTGTATCAGGATCAATCAAATCAGACTGCCATGGAATTTGAGGAGCTTGTTGGGATAAGTTGGTGATTTTATGGGCTTCCAGGCCCCCATCAGCTGACAATACTGTTATGTCAGTGGGCTGTTATGTGTTTGGGGGTACCAGAGCCCTCTAAATTCCTGGATTCAGCAAGTGGATCCCCAAGGATTGGGGTGTTAAGCTTGGTACAAAACGACTCTCATACCTGGATCCAACAAGTGTTAAAAGCTAAATAAGCCAGCCTACCTTCCTGGAAGGTGGGCCATTAATAGAACAAAGGAAAGGAGAGCAAAATAAAAGAGGCCTCTTCATCAAATAGCAAATGGCTGGGGCCCCTCCTGCAGCTCTTAGAAGGATAAAGCTGGGGTTGGAGTGCAGTTTGCTGTGACTTATTTGAAAGGAAAAAGCTGCAGCATGAAAGGTAGAGAGAGAGAGAGCACAATGGCTAACTTCTGCTTGAATCCAAGGCTGTGGCTATGGGAGAAATGGGGCCCTTTTGGGGTGTTGATGCTATGAACCCCTCCGTTGTAGGTTCAGGTTGTATAAATGTGTAAAGCAGTGTCTTTAGCTGGTTTGGGGCCACAACTTCCATGATCCCTCACTGGCAAGACTAATGATCAGGGATGGTGGTAATTGTAATCCGAAAACAGCTGCAGACTCAAGTTTGGGAAACACTGATGTAACGAAACCTCGTATCTTTATGATGTATATCATAAAGATGCAACATTCTCCACTGTGCCTCATTTCCGAAAGGAAACATGAACCTTTTTGATCCATTTGTGATTTTTCTCCAAATTCAGTTGTTGGTGCTGTGGATGCCTAGCTTCACTAAACCAACCAACCAGCAAACCAATGTATTACCAGTACTAAGTGAGTGGTGGGAGCAGGAGGAATAAACCTAGCTCTCTCCTCCTTCTTCCCAAATGGCACTGGTGATTAGTGAAATTTCCAGCAACTCTAACTCGGTACATGGGAGTCAATATCTTGACATATGAGCCTTCATGTGGGAAATCTACACACGGTCTATGAAACGGTGACAGGCGACAAAAGGGAAGGGGACTCTACATGCCTGACTTTCTGCAGCCAGTTACAGGAGGAACCACTCATGTTTGGTGCACCGCTGGAGATTATGCTACCTGATAGAATCACATTTTCCTGTATGTAGCCATGTATGTAGCTTGATGGCAGAAACAAGCCTATGAGTTCAATATCACCCTTACGTAGCTCCCCAAATGACTAGTGCAACAGAGAAGTGGAGCATACTCCTTTGTCTTTATTGGTTTCTTATCCTTGTTAATAATCCGTATCATTTAATAGCCTTACAAGAAGAGGTGCTTCGTGCATCAGGGTTCTAAAAACAAATTCAGCCATCCATTCATGCTTGGGGCAGTTTAACGAATGAATAGCGATCCGAGGCCATCATGCGAGATGCAAGGTGCGCTCTTGCTTACAGCCTGTTCAGTTTGTGTGGCAAATGTAGTGTCCTCTGGAGCAGAAGCAATTTAGTCTGGAAACTTGACTATGCCAACTCAAAAGGAACCAATCATTCTGAAAAAGAAATAAGCCTTATTGATTTTAAATGGACCAAGCGCCTCTGCAGGTGGTGTGTGTCAGATTGAATCCTAATCTCCCACCGTTCATTATCTGCTTAGATAGTTGATCATTTTTAAATTCTCAGAACAGGTGCACAAATGCAAGCCATGGATTATTTCTTTGTACCTAATGTTAGCCGACCAGCTTTGAAAAATTGATCCCCTGCATGACGGGAATTAAAGAGAGAGTGAGAGCAATTTAAACTTCAATGAAGCTACTGACGTGTGATAATTTGATACACAAAATGGTTTGGGCAATATCAGACCAATACCTTGGAGGGCTTTGAGTTGCGCACTCTTCCAAAGTCAGAATGAAAATGAAGAGAGAAAGGAGGAAAGCTAGAATGCACTGGATCTGACCACTGGTCCATCCAGTCAAGTGCTATCCACTCTGATTGGCAGTAGCACTCCAAGGACTCACGCCAGCTCTGGTAGTTAAGATTGTTAAATGGGAAGATTCCAAGGACTGAACTGAGCAACCTCTGGGTGCATAGTATCTGCTTTAAAAGTAAAGGCAAAGGTGCCCCTGACCATTAGGTCCAGTTGCGGACGACTCTGGGGTTGCGCGCTCATCTCATGCTATAGGCCGAGGGATCCGGTGTTTGTCCACAGACAGCTTCCGGGTCATGTGGCCAGCAGCACTAAGCCGCTTCTGAGGAACCAGAGCAGCGCATGGAAATGCCATTTACCTTCCCGCTGGAGCGGTACCTATTTATCTACTTGCACTTTGACATGCTTTTGAACTGCTAGGTGGGCAGAAGCTGGGACCAAACAATGGGAGCTCATCCCATTGTGGGGATTCGAACTGCTGACCTTCTGATTGGCAAGCCCTAGGCTCTGTGGTTTAGACCACAGTGCCACCTGCATCCCTATTTACCATTTACCTATTTACCATTGTGCTAACAAGGCTTTGGGAAGGAAGAGGGAGGACTCTAGGACTCTGTCAGAGCCCTCACACCTTCTTGAAGCAAGCACTTACTAGGCTTTGGGAAGGAGGAGGCAAGGCACCCCTCAGCTCAGCTCCCTGCGCGGGAGAACTGATTGCACTGTCCTAAATATTCCTCTGGCTGTACACATCACAGTCACAAGGGAACAGATGGCACAGTACATTTAAAGCACTATTGCGCCACTTAAAACGGTTGTGGTTTCCCCAGAAGACTCATTGGAGCTGTAGTTTAAGGGTGCTGACAGTGGTTAGGAGAACCCTAGTGCCCTCATGGAATTACAACTCCCAGAGTTCCCTGTGGAAAGGGATTGTTTGTTAAATCACTCTGAACATCGAAGATGGGGAACCTGTGGCCCTCCAAAAGGACTGCAACTCCTATCATCCCTGATAGAAGTTGGAGTCTATTATCTGGTGGGTCACAGGGTCCTCCTCCCTGGAATACATGAACCCCTAAGGATAGCTGTGAGATTACATAGATCATGTCCATCTCTTAAACATTTATTTTCCCCCTTAAAGCAAGACCACTTGCAAACTTTATTTCAAGTAGGTAAAAACTGTCCAGAAGTGTTGATCTGGTGTTGGTGCTCTTGGTTGTTTGCCATCTTTCTGAGTCCCACCAGAACAACAGTATGTATGTGGCATCACTGAGAGGACTTCTTGGGGGAAAGTAGTGACCACTAACTTGTTAGGATATTTCCGTTCCACCTTAAAAGGGAGCAGGCTTTGTGAGTCACAGAGTCTGCGCATGTCCTGTTCACAGGATGTTTATGTTTGCTATTGCTTTCGTTTCTCTCTCTGTCGATGACACTGACGGAGACAGTCATGTCTTTCTTTGTTCTGATCAACGCTGAATAAAAGCTTGTTAATAATGCTCTCCTGAGTGCGACTTCTGGCTGTGCATTATCTGCTGATAAGCGTCTGCATGAGCCCTGGAATGTGGCAAGGTATTTTCAGGAAACTCGTGTCGCTAATCGCTCATACTGCGTGACTACGGGAGATCGATGGATCATCCGGCAGCCGGCTTGGGGGCCATGATGGACTTTATCTCCCTGGCAGTATCCCAACATAACTGCCCAAGGAAAACAAAAGAGTCAAGCTGGAGGTTTGAGGCACCTTTCAAGCTTCTGAACCCTCTTGGCTCCTCATGGTCAAGCCTTATTTGATAGAATCATCACAGGCTGGAATAAATTACCATATTTTTCCATGTGTAAGACACTCCCCATGTATAAGACAACCCTTATTTTTTGAGCCCCAAATTAAGAAATAAATATTCTAAACACCAAACAGAACAATTTTCATATTTTATTAAATATTCAAAACACCAGTATATTTAGTACCGTGTATTCAACATCAAACAGTGAAGCAAGCTGTGTAATGGCAGCTGCTCCTGTCAGCTCATTGTAACTCCACTGTAGCTGCTGCGCCAGCTCTCCCACCTGTATGTTGCACTTTTGTCTCAGTATTTACAGTATGTACCGTATTTACTCCACGAGCGCCAGCAGATGCGAATGCTGAGGAGCTGCGACTGCCAGAGCTGTCTGAGTGAGTGAGCTTGGGGAATGGGGGGTCTGGGTAGCCAGGGGGCGGCTGAGGGAACCAGGTGGAAAGGACAATATCCGGAATGGGGGCTGCTGGGGGGGGGGTAGTACCAGACCAGGGTCTGTCATGAGGCCAATAGTGAGGGGAGGCTGGGGGGGGGGAGAGAATATGGATGGCGGCATGTATTTATTTATATTTTTAATTGCAACATTCCATGTATAAGACGACCCCCAATTTTAACCTTAATTTGGGGGGGGGTATAGTCTTATACACGGAAAAATACGGTATTTTGATGGATAGATGGGGTCTGTGGGCCACCAACTGACCACTCATGCTTTAGATTAAATGTCAGGAATCTCATCTTTGAGGTTGTCTTTTAAACTACCCTCTGTTACCACAGTTGCTTACTATTCATGTAGCAACTCACACTTTGTGTTGTCACTTGACATTTTTATGTATTGCCTTTATCTCCCCTCTTATCTTATAAAGCGAGAACATTAGATTGTCCACTGGATGGGAATGAAAGATAAGGAAGAAAAACGGAGACAGGAAAATATGGAAATATACTTTAAAGCTCAATTTTTCAAGGGGATTGTGATCATTTCTTCGAAGCTACTGTTAAACAAGTTGCAGCTGTTGTTTGACAGTGTTTAAGTGTTCATCTGTCCATCCCCTCCTTCATGATATCCTTGGAAAGCAATTAATGTTCTTGCCAAATTGTTCCCCTCCATAATTATTCAACAAGAAGCAGAATTTGTATCTTAATTTCTTGCAGAGTATAGATTTAAACCATTTTTCTTCTAATGGATGGAGCTGTTGTAGACCACACACACACACAAACACAAACACAAACACACACACACACACACACACACACAAAACCTATGTCCTGTTTCATGGAACAACACAATTTTGGAGATGTCATCATCACCATCACCACTATATTTTATTGAATTGGTATACTGCCTTTCATCCAAAGATTGCAGGGCAGTTCACAACAGGGGGGAATTTTTTTTTTTTGGGAAAACTGGTATCTATACTCATACTCATTGCCACCAGAGGCCTGTAGTTAAGAGACAGACACAACTGTCAATTTTGCTTTTTATCAGTTCCTCATTTCCCCAATCTTAAGTGCAGTTCTCCACATTTCCACATCAGTTTGCATTTATCGTTTTACATATGCCACATAATATATACATTTTGGGTGCAATTTTGCCCAAAATGTAATTTTAAGCTATTTCCCCCAATAGAACCTATCTACAGTATCTATCATCACCATCGTATTTCCATGCCACCTTTCAATAGCTGAAACCATGCTCAAGGTGTCTTCAACTTCATGGAGCTGTAGTCAATCTGAGTCAAGGTGGCAGACCTCTTCCGACAACAGCAGGACCTTCTTGTGGGGTGGGGCCAAGAGTCTGCCACTGATAGGGCCATGAGTTCTGCTTGGCCAGAAGGGAACCGCTACAATAATCTCCCCTGAAATGGATCTGGATCACCTGAGAAGTCTCTGAATGAGGGCCATTGGAAGAAAGGCGTATAGAAACCCCCCTGGCCAGATGGAGGTCAGGCCATCCATGCCCATCACTCCCTGGGTCCTGAACTGGGAGAAGAAGAGTTCCCTCTTTCAGTTTTCTGGACTTGCAAACAGGTCTGATCTTGGAAGGCTGAAGTGATCTACTATTCACTGGAATACTTGTGGGTGAAGGCTCCACTCTGCCTGGAGTTTAAAGGGGTGGTAGTGAGAGCTTGATGCCTCCTCTAAGATGGCTGCCTTGGGAGTGGGTCAGGTCTCAGCTACCTTAGAGGCCCTTCTGTCAGAGCCCCTTTCTCCCCTGATCAGCACCCTGCTCCTCTTGGCTGGCATCTGTGCCTTCTGCCACAGCGAGAGGATGAGAAGCTGCTGGGTGGTGAAGAGGAGGACACAGATGGGGAAGGAGAGAGGTTAACCCTCCTTCTCCTCCTGTGTGCCCAACCACCATAATGGTTCCCAGCCCTGCTTGGACCATGGGTGCTTCTCTGAGACCCCTGATGTGTCCACAGAGATACCCGATCAGGTCTTCTCCTGGGCAAGGGCTGTAGGCTCCAAAAAGGCCAAAGAAAATGGATGCTGGGAAGAGGGAAATGAGAAATCTATAGAGCCGGTAGAAGCTGAACTGGAGAAGGATTCCTGCCCATAAGATGTACCCTTCTAAAAGTCTTTACTTCCTGCCAGTGGAGAGGCAGTGACAATTCATACAGGATCTCTTTCCTCCACTAAAGGAGAATGAATCCATGCAGTGCATCCTTTCAGTACTCTTGCCACTCTATCAAACATGTGAGAATCAAATTCTGATGTCTCCTTAAGGGCCATTTGTTTGTACCATTTTCAATGTCAGTGCTGCAAGACATAAAGCAGTTGGCAGCAAGAGAGTGAAAATCTTTTAAAACTGATTATTCCAGAGTCCTTTCACTTATAGAAAGTGATTTAATTTGTAAAACATCTCAGTATCTAATGTAGAAAATTGATTCTCTCTTTCTAGTTTCACTGCTTCCCTATTATTTTTAATTTAGCCTGAGCTGTGCATCTTTGAATTCTTAGCAATAAAGTACAAATTGACTAATAATTCAGAATGCCATTTGCTCCCCTGGAGAAATGGAAGTCCCAACTTCCACAAGTATCACCAAATAAGAAAGGGGGAAAAGTTTATATTACTTAGGTAATTGCATCAGTATTATTTTGATTCTGACAATCACATTGAAATTCTCTACTGTATCCAAATAGCTTTGTACGTCAACCAATACATCATTTTGCCAGGCAAATTTCATGTTCAAGATTAAACAATGTAACACCTGCAAGAAGGATGAATGAGATACAGAACTGTGATGATCATCTTTTCCATTATGTTTGGAAGATTTTTTTTTGTAAGCTGCTAGGGTAAAATTGTTATCATTGCAGTTGAGTTAATCGTACCATGGGAAACAATTTCAAATCTTAAAAACCATTTCAAATATTATAGCTGGAACTGTGTACTCAGTTACAAAATGTGCAGGCAGTTTTAGCAGGCCGCAAATGGATAAAACCATTTTAATCACAACTATACCAATCTATATAGGAGATATATATTTCAATGATAGAACAGAGAACAGAAATTAAATCTAATGAAAATACAACTAAGTAGTAACTACAGCCCAGCATTAAAAATAACTACAAAATCCAAGTCTAAAATCTAAGTCCAAACAAATCTCTAAATCTAGAACTAGCTATTGGGTGTTAAATAACTGTGAATTTGATACCCAGCCCAGAGAATAAGGATCAGAGTACATATAACATCAGTCATGTGTTTGAACAAATATGTATGTTTAGATAGAACTTTAAGATGTGCCCAAAAGCCGCAGTCCAAAACATGTCCCTGATTTGGAAGGAACAGAGCTGAGAATGAAATGCATTTTTAGCTGCACCAACACAGGTGCCAGATATATGGAGAAACGTGACTCAAAGAAGTTGGAGGCCCAGTGTTCGCTCTGATTGTTTAGAAATACACAATCGCTTTGAAGTCCTCTCCCCTAGCAGGGAAGACGAAGAACAGACTCCATTTGAGGATCTCTCCCTCATTACAGTCGATCAGGTATATGAAGACGAGCAGCAAAGTCAGTCCTCAGGGAATGTGCAGGCGACCTTGGAACGGACAGCTCACGGAAGAACCCCAACCAAACCTAAGAGGAGGCGTGTAGTGATGATAGGGGATTCCCTACTGAGGGGAACAGAAGCAGTGATCTGTGGGCCTGACAAGATGTCTCGGGAGGTGTGCTGTCTCCCCGGGGCTAAGATCCAAGATGTAACTGAACGACTGCAAGGAATCATAAAACCCACTGACAAATACCCCTTCCTCTTGGTTCATGTGGGAACCAATGACACTGCAAGCAATAGCCTCCAGAAGATCAAAAGAGACTACGAGGCTCTGGGCAGGAAATTGATGCAATTAAATGCACAAATTGTCATCTCATCTGTCCTCCCAGTTGAACGACGTGGCCCAGGGAGAGGGAAAAATAGTGGAAGTGAACAGCTGGCTTCGCAAATGGTGTAAACAGGAACGGTTTGGATTCTTAGATCATGGACTGCAGTTTCTTGAAGATGGACTTCTGGAATGCGATGGGCTGCACCTCACAACGGTTGGGAGGAATGTTTTTGCCAAAAATCTCAGAAACCTCATCAGGAGGGCTTTAAACTGACTAATGTGGAGGAGGGAGACAGTGCTCCTGAAGGTAGGAGTCTATCAATTGATGAAGATGATCATCCAAATGTCATAGACCAAATGGAGCAAACAGCACGCAGACCTAGTGGTGGGAGGAAAAAATCCTTAAATAAGAGACACGGGGGAATGATTAATGGACTTCAATGTCTGTACACTAATGCACAAAGCATGGGAAATAAACAAGATGAGCTTGAGCTCTTGGTACAGCAAACTAAATATGACATAATAGGCATCACTGAAACCTGGTGGGATAAGTCCCACGATTGGAATGTAATAATGGAGGGATACAATCTATTTCAGAGAAACAGACCAGACAAGAAAGGAGGAGGAATGGCGTTATATGTCAGGGATGTGTATACCTGTGAAGAGATCCAAGATTTAGAACCTCAAAGCCAAAGTGAGAGCATTTGGGTCAAAATTAAGGGAGAGAAGAATAACAGAGACCTCATTGTGGGAGTCTACTATAGATCCCCAAGCCAAACGGAGGACATAGATGATGCCTTCCTGGAACAGATGGCCAAGCATACAAAAGGAAGGGCCTTCAGAAGAGGTCCAGGACCTCTTCTGAAGGCCGGCTGTGGGCGAAAGTCTTTGCTCCCGACTGCCAGCAATTTAAAACAGGTCCCCGGAGATTTCCCTATGGGCTTTCGTCTTGCGAAGCAAGCCCATAGGGAAATTCGTCTTGCGAAGCGCCTCCAAAACAGAAACCCTTTCGTCTTGCGGGTTTTCCGTCTTGCGAGGCATTCGTCTTGCGGGGTACCACTGTAGATTGTTTGTTTGTTAAATTGTATGATTTATTGGGTACATGGTGCTTGGGATGAGTAGTAGTAGTAGTAGTAATAATAATAATAATAATAATAATAATAATAATAATAATAATAATAATAATAATTTATTATTTGTACCCTGCCCATCTGGCTGGGTTTCCCCAGCCACTCTGGGCGGCTTCCAACAAATATGAAAAATACACTAAAATGTCACATATTAAAAACTTCCCTGAACAGGGCTGCCTTCAGATGTCTTCTGAATGTCAGGTAGTTGTTTATCGCTTTGACATCTGAGAGGAGGGCGTTCCACAGGGCGGGCGCCACTACCGAGAAGGCCCTCTGCCTGGTTCCCTGTAACTTGGCCTCTCGCAGTGAGGGAACCGCCAGAAGGCCCTCGGCGCTGGAGCTCCGTGTCCGGGCAGAACGATGGGGGTGGAGACGCTCCTTCAGATATACTGGACCGAGGCCGTTTAGGGCTTTAAAGGTCAGCACCAACACTTTGAATTGTGCTCGGAAACATACTGGGAGCCAATGGAGGTCTTTCAAGACCGGTGTTATATGGTCTCAGCGGCCGCTCCCAGTCACCAGTCTAGCTGCCACATTCTGGATTAGTTGTAGTTTCCGGGTCACCTTCAAAGGTAGCCCCACGTAGAGCGCATTGCAATAGTCCAAGCGGGAGATAACCAGAGCATGCACCACTCTGGCGAGACAGTCTGCAGGCAGGTAGGGTCTCAGCCTACGTACCAGATGGAGCTGGTAAACAGCTGCCCTGGATACAGATTTGACCTGTGCCTCCATGGACAGCTGTGAGTCCAAAATGACTCCCAGGCTGCGCACCTGGTCCTTCAGGGGCACAGTTACCCAATTCAAGTGAGTTTTTGATCATGTTTTTAATAAATTCCCGAACGAACGAAACCCAGAAGTGAGGGTTCCAGTTTTTGAACGGTTTTTGGAAGTCTGGCGTGGCTTCTGCAGCTTCCGATTGGCTTCAGGACGCTCCTGCAACCAATCAGAAACTGCACCTTGGTTTTTCTATGGTTCTGGGAGTTGAATTGAATCCTGGAATGCATTCTGTTCGAGAACCAAGGTACGACTGTATTTCTGTTTCTGTACGACTGTATTTTGTTTCCTGGTGTTAAGAAGGTATTTTGTTTAGCTGCTTGCTATGTTTTATAGCGTGAAATTTCATTTATATTTTTGTAGCAGATAATTATGTATGATGTTTATTTTGATGCCGTTTAATTGTTACTTATGTTTGAATTGAACATGGATTTCTTTTTGTATTTTTGGAATTCATCTTTTATTTAATATGCATTGATCTATGTTGTAAACAGCTTAGGTGCTTCCCTGAAACGCCTACTTATCTTTTATCTGTAAGATTATTCTTGCTTAAATCCTCACACCTGCTATTGTTGTTAGTATAACTGATATTTTATTTGGGATTGTATTCACTGATCTTTTTCCGCAGAGCAGACCCATTGAAATTAATGACCATGACAAACTTAGGTCCATTAATTTCAGTGGGCCTGTTCTGAGTAAATCATAGCTGAATATAACCCTTGGTTTCATAATTTTGTGCTTTATTTTAGTTCCATGTGTTTGATTTCTAGTTTTGCCTTTGTGCAAGTCACACATTTGAGCTGCGCAACTTTACAGATTTTCTGAATTTTTAATTCTTTTGAATGAGATTGCAATAAAAGTTTGTTGAAAACTAAAAACAAAAATAAACAAACTCATTAGAGTTCAACATTCAATATAAGCAGCACATATAAATTATCCAAATAAATTCATGAGCAGTGCATGATTCCCCTGACTTTTTGTACTTCTCTTGGAAAGGTCTTCAGCCCTTTTGCACTCCACTTTCATGCAGTGCTTGCTAGACAGGAAGAAGCACACATTTCATCTAGACAGAGGAAGAAATAGAAAAAACAAACTCTTTATTTCTCTGCATTGTCTCATGCTTTTTTCTTGAGACTCACCAGTTATGTCAGAACTTACAAATGTGCAGCCCTTCCCAAAAAACAACTAGTATGAAAAGGAGTGCAGTGCTCTAGTGACTGAGGAGTCAGAATGACTTTCCATATATTGTATGAGAATGTGTATGGGGGCAAAAGACCTGCATGAGGTCTTTTGCCCTCATGCAGAGGCCTGCACATCCACAATCATGTACACTACACGAATTCTCAACAGCTCTCAGTTCTCACTAACATGGATGGAAGATGTGTGGGGGGGGGGAATTCAAAATTTTGGTAAGTGAAGAGAGGAAGAGAAGAAAGAAAAAGAAGGGGTAACAGATGTTAAGATGGAAGGAGGGGTAGAAAGAGATTGTAAAAGATACATATTGTGTTTGTGAATGCATCCATCTCTATTGACTAAACAAGAGCTCTCTGGTTGGCAATTACGTTGCTGGAGTTCTAATTTGAGTTCCCATCTGCACTATACATTTAAAGCAGTATCATGCCAATTTAAAAAGTCATGATTTCCTCCAAAGAATCATGGGAAGTATAGTTTGTTAAGGGTGCTGCAAGTTGTTAGGAAACCCCTATTCCTTTCAGATAACTGCAGTTCGCAGACTGGATTAACAATCAGTTCCCATTCCCAAGGAACTCTAGAAAATGTAGCTCTGTCCATTTATTCTTATCCCCCCCCCCCCGAATCCTGTTACGTAACCAGTTCCTGAGCCACAAGAGGTCCTTGCCCCTTATTCCATGACTTGTTTGCTTACCCTTTGATGAGGTTCTATATTGAAAGCTCTTTGAAAGTCCAAGTACAAAATGTCAACTGGATCACCTCTGTCTATACTTGTTGACACTATCAAAGAACTCTAATAGGTTAGTGAGACAGGACTTAGCCTTGCAGAAGTCATGCTGGTTCTGCTTCAGAAAGCTTTGTTTTTCTATATGTCTGGTTATTCTGACAAAACTTTCTGCTAGTTTTCCCAGACAGACATTAAGGTAAGTGGTGTGTAATTTCCAAGATCCACCTGGATCCTTAAAATAAAAAAAAATAAAAATGGTGTTGCATTGGCTACTTTCCAGTCCTTAGGTACAGAGCCAGATCTGAGGAACAGGTTACATATTTTTGTTAGAAAATCAACATTTCAACATCTGAGTTCTTTGAGAACTCTTGGGTGGATGCCACATAGACTTGGCAATTTGCCAGTTTTTTATTTTGTCTATTGGAGGCTAGAACTTTGTCTTTCAACACTACCATTTGCCTCAGTTCCTCCAACTCCCTTCCTACAAAAGTTACTTCAGGCACAGGGATCTGCTCTATTTCTTCCACTGTGAAGACAGGGGCAAATAATTTATTCAGCTTCTCTGCAATTTCATTATCCTTCTTTAACACCTTTGACTGCTTTGTCATCCAAGGGTCCAACCACCTCCCTAGATCGTCTCCTGCTACTAATGTATTTAAGGATTTTGTTGTTGTTGCTCTTTCTGGTTGTTGTTTTTTTTTAAGCCTACGTTCTCTTCAAATACTTTTAAAGCATCCCTTACTGTCTGCTTGCACTTCGTTTTGCCAAAGTTAGTTCCTCTTTGTTCTCCTTATTTGGACAAGACTTCCATTTTTTGAGGGAAGCCTTCTTGCTTTGAATAGCTTATTTGATTCTGCTCATTTATCTCACTATAATCTTCTTGGTCATGATGGCACTTTCCTGAGCTCAGTCAGTAGAGCATGAGACTCTTAACTGCAGGGTCGTGAATTTGAGCCCAATGTCGGGCAAAAGATTTCTGCATTGCAGGGGGGTGGATTAGATTACCCTCATGGCCACATCCAACTCTACAATTCTGTGATTCTATGATCTGCAGTATACATTCCAGTTAAGCCAATATTGAGTTTTCAAACAATTCCTAAGCCTTTTGGAACACTTTGACCCTTTAACTCTGTAGGTTGCCATATGTCCTCTTTTCCCAGGAGATGTCCTCTTTTTCATGGGTAGAGCCATCATAGTGATCCATAGTTTAAATTAGAAGTCATCAAACGTGTCTTCTTTTTTGCTTTTCAAAACATGGCAGCCCTATTTCTGGGAAGTTTCCTTTTTTGCAGTCAGATCTGACCATGCTGGATTTTTTTATAGCAATTGGCTTTAAATGTATAGAGCAGGGATAGCCAACACGATGTCCTCAGATGTTGGAATGCTATTCCCATGAGCCCCAGCTCCAACAACATCTGACTTGAAGTCACTTTGTTTGCTTCCTTTCATATGGGGCCTAGAAATTCTGGATTCCACTGCTGTAGTGCACTATGCCACTATTAATTTTAATTAATGTCCAGTTAGCCATGCAATTGATTCTTGATATCTCCATATAAGTTGTGTTGCTGACTGTATTGCATCACCACAGCTTTTCTAAATGTGCTTGAAACTCAATTACTGTTTACCTTGAACTCTTTGTGCTCCATCCAGAGAGTACCATATGAAAATACAAATTTAAAAGTCCTTGAGAAATTGCAGTGGATAAATCTGAATAACTAAGCTATAAGAAGAACTCATGAACTGCCTTCAGACATTTTTGAAGCAGATCGAGGTTAAGTTTATTGTCTGAATTAATTACTGTGACTCATACCCGACAAAGCATGGCAATCACTAAACATTACAGCAAAACTTGCAGTACAGTTTCCTCATCTGTTACATTCACTGAATAAATGTAAAACAATGAAGGACCATTGTTTCATTCCTTGTATCCAAATTAGTTCCACCTTTTTATAAACCAATCGTCTCCCCTCTGTAGGGATTTGCAACCTTCCTGAGAATTTCGCTTTGCCTCATCAAAATTTCCCCTTTCTGCAAAAATCCTTGGATATTTTTCCCAAGCAGGATCCTCTAGATCTGCCTTCTCCAATCTGTTACCTTCCAGATGTCTTGGGGTACAACTCCCAACATCCTTGACCATTGACCAGATTGGTTGGGGATGGTGGGAATTGTAGCTCAAAACAAGGTGGTATACATGATTCTCTTGCTCCTCATTCAATCCCCACAACAACCCTGTGACACAGATTAGACTGAGAGGCAGTGACTAGTCCAGTGAGCTTCATGGATGAGTGGGGATTTGAACTGGTATCTCAGATCCTAGTCTAACACTCTAACCACTACACCATATGACACCCTACAAAGTTGAATCAAGCTCATGAAAGTTCATGTCAACATACATCTGTTAATCTATAAGAAATGCCTCTCTTTTATTGTGGTTTGATTATAAGAGACTAACAGAGCTATCCCTCTGTAGTAAAGCTCTATAGTTCAGTTGGAGATTGCATGTTTTGCATGCGAATTGTCCCAGGTTTGGTTTCTGGCATAGGAACACAGGAAGCCATTTTATACTGAGTAAGACTGTTAGTCCACCTCTCTTCTTCTTTGGCAATGGTTTGGAGGTCATCTTCTGAGTGTGCAAACACTACGTTGTCATCAGCATACTGAAGCTCTATGATGGAAGTTGTGGTAACCTTACTCTTTGCTTTCAGCCTACTCGGATTAAAGAGCTTTCCATCTGTTCGATATATGATTTCTACTCAGGTGGGGAGTTTCTCTTCGACAATGTGTAGGATCATGGCAATGAAAATAATAAATAGAGTTGGGGCAATAACATAACCCTGTTTAACACCTGATCCCAGTGTGAATGATTCACGTTGAGAGCCATTGCTATCTGTGATTGTTGCTGTCATATTATCATGGAGGAGCCGAAAGATGTTCGTAAATTTATCTGGGCAGCCAGTTTTCAGGAGGACAGTCCACAGGGCATTGTGATTTACAGTGTTGAAGGCCTTAGTCAGGTCAATAAACACCATATACAGAGGTTGGTTTTGCTCTCCACATTTTTCTTCAAGCTGTCGAGCGGTGAAAATCATGTCCACTGTTCCCCTAGATTCAGGAAGGGTAGCGTCAGATATTGTTAGGAGATGATTTGCTAAGATCCTGGCAAGAATTTTGCCAGCTGCAGCTAATAAAGAGATGCCTCAATAGTTTCCGCAATCTGTTCTATCACTTTTTAAAAAGAGAGTGATCATTTTGGCATCCCTAAAGTCTGCTGGAATGTCCTCTTAGATTTTTTTCGATGAGCTTGTGAAGTTGTGTAAGTTCAATTCCGCCCACTTTGAAGACTTCGGCAGGTATCCCATCAGGTCCGCTGGCTTTGTTGTTTTCATTTGGTTAATAGCTCTACATAACTCTCCTAGATTTGGAGATACTGCAAGCTCATCTCTAATTCATTTTTGAATCCTGGACAGTTGTTGTCAGTCACCGCAGACAACACTGAACTTTATGGACCAACGATCACACTCGATATGAGACAGCTTCCTACATATTAAATTTCTTTAAAGATTTAATACCAATCTGTATTAAATATTTAAAGGTTCACAGAACTGTGGCTGAGGAATATATGATAGTTTTGCTTCATTCCAAGGGCTTTTCCTATTGAAGCTCCAAACCACGAAATTCTGTAACTTCTCAAAGGCCTTGGGGGTTGAAAAATCAAAACATCTAATTAAAGATGCAAGATTATTTGCTTGACTGACTTTACATGCTTTTCTCCAGTGTAATACTTTGAGCATTTGGGCACAACAGGATTTATTTGATCACTAAAGCCATATGAGAAGCAACATGCGTGACATGCTAATTTAATAAGAATAATATAAACCTCCACTCTGTTCTGTGGTGTTCTATATGTTTTGCAAAGAAAATCCCTGATTTATTTATTTTTATCCTCTGGCTTTCTGATATAATATTTGTGGGAAAATGGTATCAGTACCGTGGTACTTCGGGTTACAGACGCTTCAGGTTACAGACGCTTCAGGTTACAGACTCTGCTAACCCAGAAATAGTACCTCAGATTAAGAATATTGCTTCAGGATGAGAACAGAAATCGTGCTCTGGCGGCGCGGCAGCAGCAGGAGGCTCCATTAGCTAAAGTGGTACCTCAGGTTAAGAACAGTTCCAGGTTAAGAACGGACCTCCAGAAAGAATTAAGTTCTTAACCCAAAGTACCACTGCATATAGTTCCTGGTTATCAGAGAATTTAAGATGCTAACTGCAAAAATATATTATGTCCATAGGTAAGGCTGGAAGCAAAGGCAATAGGTAGGGTCGTTTGAGACTTGCACTTTTATTTCTGTGCATATTTCAGTTGGGGATGTGCATCCAGGAAACATATCTGAAAGAGCAGAAATTCTGAATTTCCAGTGGAAATACTTCCTCAAACACTACTTCATTTAATAGTAGTAGTAGTAGTAGTAGTAGTAGTAGTAATAGTAATAATAATATTAATAATAATTTATTTGTACCCCATCCATTTGGCTGGGTTGCCCCAGCCACTCTGGGCAGCTTCCAGCATATATAAAAACACAGTAAAACATCAAACCTTAAAAAGCTTCCCTACACAGGGCTGCCTTCTGATGTTTCCTAAATGTTATATAATTACTCATCACCTTAGCATCACCTTAGCAATCCACAGGGTGGACACCACTACTGAGAAGGCCTTCTGCCTAGTTCCTTGAAACTTCATTTCTTGCAGTGAGGAAACCACCTGAAGGCCCTCGGAGCTGGACCTCAGTGTCCAGGCTGAATGATGGGGTTGGAGATGCTCCTTCAAGTATACTGGGCTGAGCCCATTTAGGACTTTAAAGGTCAGCACCAACACTTTGAATTGTGCTCTGAAATGTACCGGGAGCCAATGTAGGTCTTTTAGGACCAGTGTTATATGGTCTCAGTGGCTGCTCCCAGTCACCAGTCTAGCAGCTGCATCACCAGTCTAGCTGCCACCAGGGAATTTATTACTACAAAATGCAGTGATGGCTAACAAATTAGATGGCTTTAAAAGGGAATTAGGCAAATTAATGGATGATGTTATTGATGGATATTAGTCAAAATGTCTATACCTCTGGGATCAGCATACCTATCGATAGCTTTTTAAACCTTAATTAAGAACAGTGCAAGGCCCCAAATCAATTCAGGGTCCAGATCCAGTTCAGGTCATCCACAAATTGTACTGTGTCAGACTAGTGCCACTCCAAAGCACTGGATCAGACTCTGAATTGGATTGGAGTTTATATTCCCTATTCTGAAGTGCAAGCAAATCGCTAGGCAGTAGACTGCACATCAAGTTTTTTATGGATCAAATGCAGGTTATCATCCACAACTGTGTGAACTGTACACCAGCTTAAGCATCCTTTTCATCTGTATGTGGTAGAGCTTCCAAAAATATTCTCAAACTTGCTGCTTGATCAGCATGCTTATGTGCATTAGCAAAGATTAGGGTTTCCTATTGACAGCAGAAAGTCAGATGTTCACATAATCCAAGTCAAGGAAGGCCAGATATTTAGCCCAGGATGCAGCCTCTTCTGGGGCCCACACCCAGTAGTTTGCAAAATGGAATGAAGCTTGAAGTCAACAGAAAAAATAAATCACATTGGGTGGAGTATAAGGATCTGTGAGAGCATACAGGAGACTGGGAATGGTCAAAACAATGACAGGCTCAACTTCCCACTAAGACGTCATTTCAGCATTCCATTTACATGTAAAACCAACTTGAAGTGGGAGTGCGCCAAGCTTCATGCCTCCATTACTCTCCTTAACTGCCTCAGTGTATTGGAGGTCAGATTTCTGAAGCAGAGGGTCTGCTCGTGGAAATTCCCTGCACAATTTAGAACCCTGTAACCAGCCACAAAATTAAAAGACGCCTGCTTCTTGGGAGAAAAGCAATGACAAACCTAGACAGCATCTTGAAAAGCAGAGACATCACCTTGCCAACAAAGGTCCGTATAGTTAAAGCTATGGTTTTCCCAGTAGTGATGTATGGAAGTGAGAGCTGGACCATAAAGAAGGCTGATCGCCAAAGAATTGATGCTTTTGAATCATGGTGCTGGAGGAGACTCTTGAAAGTCCCATGGACTGCAAGAAGATCAAACCTATCCATTCTTAAGGAAATCAGCCATGAGTGCCCACTGGAAGGACAGATCGTGAAGCTGAGGCTCCAATACTTTGGCCACCTCATGAGAAGAGAAGACTCCCTGGAAAAGACCCTGATGTTGGGGAAGATTGAGGGCACTAGGAGAAGGGGACAACAGAGGATGAGATGGTTGGACAGTGTTCTCGGAGCTACCAGCATGAGTTTGACCAACCTGCGGGAGGCAGTGGAAGACAGGAGTGCCTGGCGTGCAATGGTCCATGGGGTCACAAAGAGTCAGGCACTACTAAACGGCTAAACAACAACAACAAGCAGCCTTCATAAGTAGAAGAGGCTCCCCGTTTCATAATTTTACCCTCTTTTTCATGGCGGACAATATGGATGGTGATGGGGTTCAGATTGGCCTGGTTTTCTCCACTCTCCCTACTTGCATACTGCTTTTACGCATGAACTAAATGCCTGAAGAGGGCTCTCCTACAATAGAAGCGTTTCGGATTGCTGCATTTATGGAATGATCAGTCAGAGCTGACCGGAAAACACCTTTATAGTCTGGAACCATGTCTAGCATTAGCAGACATCTGAGTGGGTGAGGTGTTGGTGTAATATCCCAACAAACTGAAGATCTGTATCCAAGCCTGCATCCTACTCAATCCTCATTCCAAAAGGTAACATATGGCAAACCTTTAAAAGCCTAGGAGTAATGCAATGATGTGGGTCAAAATAGACCAGATTTAAACTTCACCATGTTTTCAGCTCTTTGTGCTGCTGCAAGTCCTCCCGGCTTTATGGGCAGCTGCTGTCATTTTTTCTTGTGCCACCTGTGGCCCTGGGCTTGATTCAAGACAATAGTAGCTTCTGCAGACATTCACCATGATTTCTGCTGCCTAGTTCCACCTATTCTGAGAGCTGTACATGTGAAAAGGATCTAGGAGTCTTGGTTGACCACAAACTTGACATGAGCCAACAGTGTGACGCGGCAGCTAAAAAAGCCAATGCAATTCTGGGCTGCATCAATAGGAGTATAGCATCTAGATCAAGGGAAGTAATAGTGCCACTGTATTCTGCTCTGGTCAGACCTCACCTGGAGTACTGTGTCCAGTTCTGGGCACCACAGTTCAAAAAGGACACTGACAAACTGGAACCTGTCCAGAGGAGGGCAACCAAAATGGTCAAAGGCCTGGAAACGATGCCTTATGAGGAACGGCTAAGGGAGCTGGGCATGTTTAGCCTGGAGAAGAGGAGGTTAAGGGGTGATATGATAGCCATGTTCAAATATATAAAAGGATGTCACATAGAGGAGGGAGAAAGGTTGTTTTCTGCTGCTCCAGGGAAGCGGACACGGAGCAATGGATCCAAACTACAAGAAAGAAGATTCCACCTAAACATTAGGAAGAACTTCCTGACAGTAAGAGCTGTTTGACAGTGGAATTTGCTGCCAAGGAGTGTGGTGGAGTCTCCTACTTTGGAGGTCTTTAAGCAGAGGCTTGACAACCATATGTCAGGAGTGTTCTGATGGTGTTTCCTGCTTGGCAGGGGGTTGGACTCGATGGCCCTTGTGGTCTCTTCCAACTCTATGATTCTATTCTCATTCTACCTCTAACAAACATGCCACATCAATCTTTTCCTCTACTGTTCCTCTGCAAATGAAAAACAAGGACTCTGTGCCCCTTCCGTTGCTCCTGCTGGCAATTAACGTCTTATCTACCAACTCACCCCTTCATGGATCACTGCCTTGCCATGGCGAAGGGGCTTGAATAACTCAGAGAAACTATGAGCTATGCTGTGCAGGGCCACCCAAGATGGACAGGTCATAGTGGAGAGTTTTGACGAAACGTGATCCACCTGGAGCAGGAACCGGCAAGCCACTCCAGTATCCCTGCCAAGAAAACTCCATGGACAAAGACAACAGGCATATGAAAGTTATGACACTGGAAGAGAGCCCCTCAGGTCGGAAGGTGTCCAACATGCTGCTGAGGAAGAGCGGAGGACAAGTACAAGAAGATTCAGAGCTGATGAAGCGGCCGGGCCAAAGCCGAAAGGACACTCAGTTACGGATATGCCTGGAAGCGAAAGGAAAGTCCAATGCTGTAAAGAAAAATATTGCATAGGAACCTGGAATGTAAGAACCATGAACCTGGGTAAGTTGGATGTGGTCAAAAATGAGATGGCAAGAATAAATATTGACATCCTGGGAATCAGTGAACTAAAATGGACGGGAATGGGCGAATTCAGTTCGGATGACCATCATATCTACTACTGTGGGCAAGAATCCCGTAAAAGAAATGGAGTGGCCCTCATAGTCAACAAAAGAGTGGTGAAAGCTGTACTGGGATGCAATCTCAAAAATGATAGAATGATCTCGATACGAATCCAAGGCAGACCTTTTAACACCACAGAAATCCAAGTTTATGCACCAACCACTGGTGCTGAAGAAACTGAAATTGACCAATTCTATGAAGACTTACACCTTATAGAAATGACACCAAAGAAGGATGTTCTTCTCATTATAGGGGTCTGGAATGCTAAAGTAGGGAGTCAAGAGAAAAAGGAATAACTGGCAAGTTTGGCCTTGGAGTTCAAAACGAAGCAGGGCAAAGGCTAATAGAGTTCTGCCAAGAGAACAAGCTGGTCATCACAAACACTCTTTTCCAAAAACAGAAGAGATGACTCTACACATGGACATCACCAGATGGGCAGCATCGAAATTAGATTGATTATATTCTCTGCAGCCAAAGGTGGAGAAGCTCTATACAGTCAGCAAAAACAAGACCTGGAGTGGACTGTGGCTCAGATCATCAGCTTGTTATAGCAAAATTCAAGCTTAAACTGAAGAAAGTAGGAAAAACCACTGGGCTGGTAAGATACAATCTAAGTCAAATCCCTTATGAATACAGAGTGGAAGTGAGGAACAGGTGGACAGAGGTGGACAGAGTGCCTGAAGAACTATGGATGGAGGCTCGTAACATTATACAGGAGGCAGCAACTAAAACCATCCCAACGAAAAGGAAATGCAAGAAAGCAAAGTGGCTGTCCAACGAGGCCTTACAAATAGCGGGGGAGAGAAGGCAAGCAAAATGCGAGGGAGATAGTGAAAGATACAGGAAATTGAATGCAGATTTCCAAAGAATAGCAAGGAGATACAAGAAGGCCTTCTTAAATGAGCAATGCAAAGAAATAGAGGAAAACAATAGAATGGGGAAAACCAGAGATCTATTCAATAAAATTGGAGATATGAAAGGAACATTTCGTACAAAGATTACCATAATAAAAGACAAAAGTGGAAAGGACCTAACAGAAGCAGAAGACATCAAGAAGAGGTGGCAAGAGTACACAGAGGAACTATACCAGAAAGAAATGGATGGCTCGTACACCCCAGGTAGTGTGGTTGCTGACCTTGAGCCAGACATCCTGGAGAGTGAAGTCAAATGGGCCTTAGAAAGCATTGCTAATAAGAAGGCCAGTGGAAGTGATGCTATTCCAGCTGAACTATTTAAAATTTTAAAAGATGATGCTGTTAAGGTGCTACACTCAATATGCCAGCAAATTTGGAAAATTCAGCAGTGGCCAGAGGATTGGAGAAGATCAGTCTACATCCCAATCCCAAAGAAGGGCAGTGCCAAATAAAGCTCCAACTACCGCACAATTGCACTAATTTCACACGCTAGCAAGGTAATGCTTAAAATTCTACAAAGCAGGCTTAAGCAGTATGTGGACCGAGAACTCCCAGAAGTGCAAGCTGGATTTCGAAGGGGCAGAGGAACCAGAGACCAAATTGCAAACATGCACTGGATTATGGAAAAAGCTAGAGAGTTCCAGAAAGACATCTACTTCTGCTTCATTGACTATGCAAAAGCTTTTGACTGTGTCGACCACAGCAAACTATGGCAAGTTCTTAAAGAAATGGGAGTGCCTGATCACCTCATTTGTCTCCTGAGAAATCTCTATGTGGGACAAGAAGCTACAGTTAGAATTGGATATGGAACAACTGATTGGTTCAAAATTGGGAAAGGAGTATGGCAAGGCTGCATAGTGTCTCCCTGCTTATTTAACTTATATGCAGAATTCATCATGCGAAAGGCTGGGCTGGATGAATCCCAAGCCGGAATTAAGATCGCCGAAAGAAATAACAACAACCTCAGATATGCAGATGACACAACCTTGATGGCAGAAAGTGAGGAGGAATTAAAGAACCTTTTAATGAGAGTGAAAGAGGAGAACGCAAAATATGGTCTGAAACTCAACATCAAAAAAACGAAGATCATGGCCACTGGTCCCATCACCTCCTAGCAAATAGAAGGGGAAGAAATGGAGGCAGTGAGAGATTTTACTTTCTTGGGCTCCATGATCACTGCAGATGGTGACAGCAGTCACGAAATTAAAAGACGCCTGCTCCTTGGAAGAAAGGCGATGGCAAACCTAGATAGTATCTTAAAAAGCAGAGACATCACCTTGCCAGCAAAGGTCTGTATAGTTAAAGCCATGGTTTTCCCAGTAGTGAGAGCTGGACCATAAAGAAGGCTGATCGCCAAAGAATTGATGCTTTTGAATTATGGTGCTGGAGGAGACTCTTGAGAGTCCCATGGACTGCAAGAAGATCAAACCTCTCCATTCTGAAGGAAATCAGCCCTGAGTGCTCACTCGAAAGACAGATCCTGAAGCTGAGACTCTAATACTTTGGCCACCTCATGAGAAGAGAAGACTCCCTGGAAAAGACCCTGCTGTTGGGAAAGATGGAGGGCACAAGGAGAAGGGGACGACCGAGGACGAGATGGTTGGACAGTGTTCTCGAAGCTACAAACATGAGTCTGACCAAACTGTGGGAGGCAGTGGAAGACTGGAGTGCCTCTGGTCCATGGGGTCACGAAGAGTCGGACACGACTAAACGACTAAACAACAACAACAACTACCAACTCAGCTCTTAGAGGCTACACCCACCATGCTCTCTCTTTCTCTTTCTCTCTCTCTCATTGCTTTCTCTTTGGTGGCCAAATTACGTTTTGGTACATTACAGTGTATATGTACCCTCACTATCTAGATCAGTGAGCAAGTCTGGCCTTGAAAGTGGGTTGTCTTGAACATTTGAGAATTGGTGTTTGCAAAGCCAAGCATTTCTCCTTGAATGCTTGTGAGCAGAACTGAGCTAAGCACAACCCTTTTTTCAGCTTTCCTCAAGCTTTGTCTGCTCCTTTCACTGTAAGCTACATCTTCCTCAAATCTAAGGAAGTTATCCTGAGTCAGGAGAAGGCAGAAGCAGAACAGATAGTGTTTCTTTAATGTCCTCTAATGCTTTGTAATGTCATGTTGGATCTCATACAAAGTTTTGAGCCTTTTCAGGGTGAATCCCTACCCAGACACTATTATAGCCTACCAGAGTAAGGAGATTTCTTTGGTGGATGTGTCTGATATCTCTCTGTAGTTCCTCCTTATAGCCAGAGCCGCATGGTGGTTCACAGACTGAATCCTTACCTGCCATCCATAGTATGTGAGAATGCTGCAAGTCTGAGTCCCGACAGAGAGTGATTAAAGCCCTAATCTCAGTTACATGGAAACAAGCTACAACTGAATGTCTGAACTCCTTCCCAATGGTTCACAGTATCCTTGTAGCAAACAAAACTGGACCCCCCCTCCATGAAAAGTGCAAGTAGAATTTATGGAGATTTTGCTGACGCCAAAGACACCAAAAAGAGTTTGTGCAGAAATGGCATTGACTGAACACATCAGAGGTTGATCCCAAAAAAGTATTTTGTAATTATACACTGGCGTCTATTTCTGTTTTGCAAAGTTTGGCTTCTTTCCTAGAGAATGAGTCCTAGGTGACAAATGCAGCTGCTGCAACACCTGGACAGTTACGATGTGTATGATAGATTTCATTCATCTATGTATGAGCCAAAATGAGCAAAGGTTCATTTGAAAGTATTTTAGCACAATGCAGGGCAATCTTAACTAGATTTCTGACAAAATGAATGACAGGATTAGTCTGATGAAATCGAGATGAAGGGAAATATAAAAATGATGGGCAATATTTATTAGTTTTTTGACAGGCTGGTACATAATTCATGTTTGTGCAGATTTCCAAGGCAGTACAGGAAGAGTCTTGTATGAATGTGCATTAGGAGTTGTTAATACTCTTTTGAGTTATGCACTGTTAAGTCATTAAGAAAACATATTAAATCAACAGAGACTTTATGATATCTTCAACCATCTCCTGCAAGAGGATAATTGTTAAAGGCTATGAAAGGCATTAACCATGTAAGATAATATGTAAGAGAGGTTAATTTTTTATTTTACTTTTAAAATGGCATTTTAAATAACTAATTCAACATGGTTTTCTAAACATAAGGACATTGAGTTGCATACAATGATAGAATTTAGAATTTAGTTGGGGAACAATGCATTGTGTACTGAAGCAGCCTTTGCACTTGGTTGTTTGTTAGCAAGATGGACATGCCAAGGAAGTCATTTACATTATAGGATTAACAAAAGGTAGTTTCTACTTTGACCCTTGTGATAAACATGAGCCATTATTATTCAAGATCTTTGCTTTCCTCTAAGAAGATCAGGGTGCCATACATGGTGTCACCTTAGTTTAGCCTTCAAACAACTCTGTGAAGTAGGCTGGGCTAAGAGTTAACGCTTGGCCCAAGGTCTCTCACAATAATCCTATGTCAAGATCTGACATAAGAAGTAGTTTAGGATGCAACAGATCCTTGGCTCATCTGGGCTCAGCCGGCACTAACCACAGCATTTGATGGCTTTATTATTTTTAATTTATTTGAGTATTGTTTTTATCTCCTCCTGCTGCGTATAATGTTATATATTGTATTATATTGTTGCATGCCTCCCCAGTCTCCAAGCAGTGCAAGATTCCTGTGGTTCCAGGTGATTACCCAGGGTTTGTGTTGGGTTTGGAATGAGGTGTAGTGGAGACTGTGGTGTCATTATAATATATGGTTTATTTACCCATATATACAACTTGAGACTACAATGGAGCATTTCACAGCATTAACACCCCAAGATGGCCTTGCTCCCCCCTAAGCCCCAGCCTTTCATTCAAAGAGAAATCAAGCATCACTTTGACTCTCTGGCTTCCCAGCCTGTTGCTTCTAGCTTCTAATGCAACTTTCAGCTGTCCCCAGTGTATTTCTAACTACCAGCCGGTTGAGGGAGAGGAGCCCACAGCTTGCCATCTAGCACAGAGCCACTCCCTTTGTTTTCTTAATGTGTCAATTTCTCACCAGGAAGCTAACCTGGAATTAGAAGGATCTTGGCATACAGCCTACACCCCACCCGGCACTCATAACAATATTTATTGTTTCCATATATCTCTGTAACCCATTCTTGGGTGAAAAATTATGAATGGTGGGATATTCATTTCCTAAATTAATATATAAATCAATACGGATTTTACAACTACTTTTGGGACCACCAGGGATGTGCTTTGCCACACATTCTGTGAGATGCTGCTCTATAAATCAGGGGCAACCACTGAGAAAGCCCTGCCTTTGGCTGGGATAGGACCTGCTTATGTATCAAGTGATTCAGCTGAAGGGTTAAGTACGAAATCTCATCCGTTGCAGACTATGTGACAACAGATATCGGCAGAACAAACGAATAGTAGAAGGTCACACCATGTTCTACTTTCTGTCAGCTTATCTTGTTTTCCAAAGAGGAACACAACACCTCCTTAAGCCCTCCTTGTCAGGTTTATGTCAAACAGCTTGGGAACAAGAGTGATGCATGACTCTGTAGTGCTTAAATATGATTCATTCTTCCCCACACCAGTGCCAAAGTGAGGATTTACTTGTAATTGGGTATTGAAGTGTTATGTGATTGATTGATTCCCAGTTGTGATTGATTCCAAGTTCATAGCTGGAGAATGACATGAATGGCAACAATTGTACAATTGATGCATCAGTTATCTATATAAATGGAAATGTTAATGGGGAATGGCATTTGAACTTGGAGTGATCTGAATCCCACCCTCTTTCTTTCTTTTATTTTATTTACATTAAGAAGGCACAAAGGCTGCTGAATCATCTGATGTAATAAACTAGAAATGTCTAGGCTTGTTATCACACTTACAGTAAGCTGTGCAAAATGGAGTTAAAAACTATAGCATGATGGACCAGAATACAGCCTGGAGCCTGATGTGGACTTGGAGGCTTCTTCCTCAGCAGCAGCAGCATCTCAAGGTCAAGGTCAAGCTAGATGTGTAGTGTATATGAGAGACCCATTATCAATATGTCCTGACTTTTGTTTGCTTGGGTTCTAATGAAGATTGGAGAGTGGTCTTAGGGAAGGCTGCAATGAAACTTTCCTCTATCATCATTCTTCTAATCCAGCCTTTCTCAACCTGTGGGCACCCAGATGTTGTTGAACTACAACTCTCCCATCACCCCTAGCTAGCAAGGCCAGAGCTCAGGGATGATGGGAGTTGTAGCCCAAAAACATCTGGGGACCCACAGGTTGAGAACCGCTGTATAATTTTGATTATTGCAATGTACCCTGCATAGGGCTGCTGTTGAAGAGGACTCAGAAACTTCAACTAGTTCAAAACGCAACAGGCAGATTATTACATGGGTTTGCCTTTAGAATCCATAAATCTAAAACAGCTGCATTGTATACCAGTTCATTTCTGTGCTCAATTCAAGGCACTCACATTAGGGTTCAAAGCCCTAAACAACTTAGACCCCAAATATCTGAAAGGCCACCGTCTTCTCCACAGACCAGCATGGGTACTAATATCATCACGGTAGTTCCACCTCCCTCAGAAGTTAGGGAGGTGACCTGGGAGAGGGCATCTCTTACATTGTGGGATTCTCTCCCCATAGAGGTGCATCTAGCTTCTTTACTGTACAGCTTTTGACAAATGCTGAAGATGTACCCCCTTACCATAACCTTTGACATATGAGATGTGTGTTTTCAGGACCCACTGTGTTTTTGTGAATGTAGCTGTTTTTTTAATTCTGAATTGTAAATTTTTGTAACCCACCCTAGGACTTGCTGGTGAAGGGCAGATAATAAATTTAACAGCAGCAACAGCAGTGCCACCCTGAAGTTGTATTATAGCCTTACGCAAGCTGATATCCTTAGCTCCAGGATGGCAACTTCCATCACTCCCAGACAGCCACCTGGTCTGGGAATCCGGTCCGGTTTTAATCCGGAATATCTGGAGTGTACCAAGTTGAAGAATGCTTTGTTATTAGCTGTGCAGGGTGGGAAAGAAGGACATACAAGCACACTGAGGAGACAATACCCAATTCTGGGGTGCTTTTGTGTGTGGTGGTGGGGAATGGGATATTCACACTGGTAAAATAGCATTGGACAAACGTGTTAGACACCCCATCCTCTTATACCACTTCCCTGATCTTCAAGTAATCTGGGGGATGCTAACTAGACTTGTAAAGTGATTGATCCCCAGTTGTGATTGATTCCCAGTTTGTAATTGGAGAAGTACACAAACGGCAGCAACCGTATGATCATATTTCACCATGTCATACTTCTTTGGTTCTCATTTCCTTTCCAGTAATGACTTTGCTCTTCATCTAACTCTCACTGGGTCTCCAAATGGTAACATGTAGTGTAGTGACTCTAACTTGCAGGTGAATCTGTGGCCTTCAAGATGCCTCTGGATTCCACCTCCCTGACCATCGGCATTGCTGGATGGGGCTGATGGGAGCTGCAGTCCAACAACATATGAAAGTTCACAGGTTCTCCAAAAGAATATAAACAAGCTACTACCACAGTGTAGTGGTAGACTTCCACTGATCTAACAGTTCAGGTGGTAGTTAAAACATCATGGTCTGAATCATAACTTGTTACCTAACCTGTTGTAATAGAAGGCCTCTTTCTTTCTCTTTAAGAGAATATATCTGCACTCATCATGTCCAAAGCATCTCAGAGTGGATCCCACTACCATCTTATCAGAAACTTCAGGAAACTTCAGGAGAAGTTGGGCTCTTTCACCCCTTTTGTCCCACCTTTCCAGACTGTTGGTAAATGTCATTTTTCTTTTGCACTCAGGCCTAGACAGCTGAAAAGCGAAAGTGCCTGTATATATTTTTAAAACCGAGCAAGTGCCCTACATCTTGTTCTAACATCACAAGACTGGTGCGAATGGGGTGCCCTTTCCATTACAGCTTTTAAAATCAACAAGTAAAACGAAAGGAAGAAGACGCATTACTGATATTGGGGTCAAAGGGACCCTAGTTAAATCATAGCTGTTTTTATCATGAGTTGTGTTTGGCAATGACTCATATTTAATGTAAAATGGTAAATTAATATATGTTTATAATAACAGGAGTTCAACTGTGGGGATGGTACCTAGAGCCTGTACAGTACTGTGTAGGAGGATCAAGTCAGTTGTGACTAATTTATGCCACCAATTTTAATAGAACTGAAACCTTTTCTGGATTGGAGACAATGTGTGCAGAGGCCCTTCGATAATGCAAGTCCCCATGACATTGTAAGTCCCTACAGCATGCTTTCACATTTTATTATGAAGCACTTACTGGGAAGGCACTGGTGGCTGATTTTTATAGCAATCATTTTCACATGAGTGGTGCAATCCACTTCTGTTCACCAGTCACACAGATCCTCTTCGTGTACAAGAAGCTAAATGATTGTCATTTTTTACAGTCTATGAAATCCAATGGACTTCTCTGCCAGAAATGCATGAACATATTGAGATCTTAGTAGGAGCCTGTCACTTCTCATTCCCAAATTATCTATGCTAAAGTGACTTTAATCACATCTACATAAAAAGCATAACACAAGCTATATCTGTCAAGCCAAATTCCTTCTTCCTGACCAAGACCATGACAGCATTTTTAACTGGCATAGTAATGAGGTTGTCCCAGGGGGTGGGGTTCATCAACTTAATAAATATGAGAAGCTCATAATAAATGAGAGCCAGAGTGAAGAGGGGTAGCAGTGAAGGATCTGCCATGGGGCTGGAGCTAGTCTCTACCCTAGCTTCATCTATCATCTGTGAGATTTCACAGGTTTATGATTATCAAATGTCATAATAGTGATCTTACACTCCAAGTGGTGATCTTTGTGTAACGAAAATGGTAGAATCCAAGCACAGGAGGAAAGGGTCACCAGGCTTGCTGGGAAAGCTTGGAAGACTGCCTGCCCCTATATGCAAGGTTACTTACAGTAAGGTCACTACATGACTTACACACAAACTCTCTGAAAGACCCTCATGTGGACCTGCCTGGGTTTTGAGATCTTTGGGGGAAGTCCTTCTCTTGGTCCCACCACCCTCATAGGCACACTTAATGGGAACACAGGAGAGGGCCTTCTTGGTGGCTGCTCTAAGACTTTGGAGCTCTCCCCCTAGAGAAGTAAGACTAAATCTTTCCTTGCTATCCTACTGCTGGTGTTGGATGATAGAACTCTGTAGCCTGCCCTTTGCCCCCTAAGTTTGCATGCAGTCTTCAGATCAGGTGAAGGTTGCTGTCCCATCAGCAGTGCTGAATTATAATTCAACTTTCATTCTGGTCAGTTTCTTTTTGAGGAAGTGAGGACACTATCTGCTCTGTCACCTTAAGCAGCAAAATATCTTGGGCTGTCGCTGCGTATGCATAAGAGAACACTCACACGCACTTCACAAACTTGTTTTGCTTGTCTCAAAATATGCAAGCAAGAAGCTCCAAATGCCACAACTTAGGTGAAATTCATTGTCAATCCTAGGAAAGATACAGGCTTCAAGGGCCGGCCATCATCTTCACATCTCCATCCTAAACACCATCAAAACCACATTGTCTACTGTACTATAACTTTGCTATTTTTTGTGTTGTTGTTGTTGTTTCCTGTTGACAAAAGAAAGGATTGATGTTATTCCATTTATTCTATTCTTTGTGGCCCCTGGTTCAAAACCATCCAAAAGGTCAAAGAGTGTTATTTATAGTGGCTCTGACCTCTTTATTGTGGGAGTGTAAACTGAGTTTGTAAGCCTGACATCATATAAAGGGCTAAGTGATGATCCACCAATGAAAAATAATATTTTATTCCCCTCAAACAAACAGAATGACCTTTAAAATCGGAGGCAATCTGTCTTTATAACCTCTGCATGCCAGTGGGGAGATCTTAGCTTCCGATTCTGACTGCCCGTTCGATGTTCTCATTAAAGTCACTTCGAGGTTCTCTGGGACATTCTTCTATTTTTTTTTTATCTTAGGGCCAAATGAGACATGCATCTGCATATAATGTGCACATTTTTAAAAAATTAAAAAATAGCATCTACAGTGGAAGCTGGTAATTATTAGGATTGCAGCACACTGAGAGGTGGAGTTTAACCCTTTCGTCCCATACTATGGTTCTGAGAAATATCACTCCTTTGAAGTCACTGTTTGTACTGCGTGAAAATTCCCCATTGAAGCCAATGTTGGTTTTCCTCACAACACAAACAACTTTGGAGAAGATGAAGAAAAGGGTAGTTACCCACCATTGTCGCTTCTGTGATCCTGATAATTCACACACCCCCCTCTAGAGGCTAGATTACTATGCTAAATGTATATTTCCCTCCACATTGCAGCAGGAGAGACAGGAAAAGGTTAATTCCCACTTCATGGTTTCTGTGATGCTGTTCATTGTCAGCCCTTAGATGCCTTTGCAATATATACATATATATCGCAAAAAATAAAAACAATGTCTAGTTTGGCCCTAAACATGACTTTCAAATGGAACTGCAGAAAATGAACTACCTACTCAACCACTGTATATTTTCTTTCATTTTGTCTTCAAGATATATTTATTTATATTTATTTTGTTTAATAGATTTGAATTTTATAGCCTGCTTTTTGAAACATCTCCAAAAAAAAAGTGGCTTACAATTATATCCAAAGTCACATATATATTACAAAGTTACATATATATTGCAAATATATAAATAATCATCATTCCATAATTCATCTATCAGAAGAAAATCCATCCCCCCCCCTCAGAATTTGCTACCTGAGGCAGTTGCCTCATGGAAGGGCTGGTCCACCCAATATCATTATCAGTATCCAGGATAAGGGCATTTAGTACATGGACAGAGGTCAGAGGGTAAGACTCAAACAGATGGATTCAGGTAACAAGAAAGGGGATTTCAACAAAACACCAGGAAGAAAATTTTGACAGTAAGAGCTGTTCAACAGTAGAACTTGGAAGGTGGGGAACTCTCATTCACTAGTGGGTTTTACACCAAGGTTGGATGGCCATATGCCATGGATGCCTTAGTTGAGATTCCTGCATTGCAGTTGATTGGACTAGATGACTCTCAGGGTGCCTTCCAACTCTGCAATTCTGTGGTTTTATGACTCTGAGAAAAGGGCTGTGATCTGCAGAGCTAATAGCAGGACCAGCTTCAGTCCCTCCAGTGGGGCTCCCTCTTGCGTTGAGGTTCCCCTCAAGCTTATTTGGCCGTGGCACTCCAAGGGTGGCTGGTAACTGCCACTTCAATTCCCAACAATACCTTGGAGAACACAGTGTACAGTAGTACCTCAGGTTACAGACGCTTCAGGTTACAGACCCCACTAACCCAGAAATAGTTCCTCAGGTTAAGAGCTTTACCTCAGGATGAGAACAGAAATCGCGCGGCGGCAGCGGGATGCCCCATTAGCTAAAGTGGTACCTCAGGTTAAGAACAGTTTCAGGTTAAGAAAGGACCTCCAGAACAAATTAAGTTCTTAACCCGAGGTACCACTGTAGCTCTCTGGGATATAGTAGGAAATCAAAATGGAGTCCCAGCTGCCTGACCTGGGGGCCTTGGGGCAAGGATCAATATTGGTGGGTCCTCCTGGAATTGTGGGCCTCCTGCAGCTGCCTCAGGATGCCAGCTGCTGGTGCCAGCTCTCGTAGACAGTGAATTTATACCTTTAATTCAACTGTTTTGTTATGTGAGTAATGGTTGGTCCCAATAAAGGGATTTTTATAACTCTCCACATGACGTTTATACACACTGTGGGTGGTTACTTTAGCAAAGAAAGATAACACCAAGTTTCCCCAATTCCAAGACTGCAGTTTGCAATGGAAGATCAATTTTTTTAAAGAAACATGTGAAACTGAGGTTCAGAACAAAGGAATGATCAGTTCTCTCTTGGACAACTTACTGCAGTAATGGCTCCCTGCTGACAGAGTTGGCTGCTGGCAAGTTGGGCAAGCCACTGCTGTTTGTTGAAAAAAGAAACTGTCTGGCTGCTCAGCAAAAGCAGCTTTTCCGCCTCTCTCGAGCAACTGTTGTCTGACCCAAACCAACTTGAAATATAATTGAAGCTAGACAATGAATATTGTGGGGATTTGTTATTTATTTCATCTATTGTTATACAGTGTAATCACCGGAGTTTCTAAGCAGTGGACATAGATAATTTTAAAAAGCATACAATGGATAAAACTAATCATAAAACAGAAAACTTCCTTAAATGCTTGCTGAAACAAAAAGGTTTCCATCAAGCACTGCCTGACTGCCTGATCCCAGCCGGCCACAGAATCAGGCCCACAATAATATGGCGGATACAAGTGAAGCAACTGAGCCATAGGTACCACTAACAGAAAATCCCCTGGAGATTTCAGTGATCATATTGGGATATGAGGAACTAAGTGGTCCTTAAGCAATCCTGGATCCAACTTGCTAAGGGCTTTGTAAATTAATACTGTAGAAGAATTTTGAACTTTTGAGCTACATATGGGTAGCTAGTGCAAGATTTTAAATACAATATTTATGTTCTGGCTAGTCAGTGGGGTCAGGTTATCTCTTGTCCAAGAACAGCTGTACTGTAGTGGATGTACCAGCCACAGCTGGTTAGAAGGCACTACCTGAGCCCCAGGGAACCAGGCAGAGGGCCTTCTCGGTAGTGGCACCCGCCCTGTGGAACACCCTCCCATCAGATGTCAAGGAAATAAACAACTACAGTGGTACCTCTGGTTGTGAACTTACTGTAATTTGTTCCGAAGGTCCGTTCTTAACCTGAAACCGTTCTTAACCTGAGGTACCATTCCATGTCTCCCAAATGGTCCCTAAGCTTACCAGAGCTGGAGTAGTACATTCTCTCCTATGAAATCAATGGGCGGGAGATCAGGCTTAGGCAACATAGCCAAATGGGACAGAGTATAGATAATAAAATAATAATAATTATTATGCTAAAAGGGTGGCACTAAAGCCCCCTGGATGCAATGACTTGACAGGGCACTGGATGTGGTCATTGCTCTGCCATGAATTGCGCCACCCATTAGCACAGGATTGCTCTGTTGGTCCGTGATGAAACCTCTGGTATGCTTTGCCACTTAAAGCATCTAGAACAGGGGTCACCAATGTGGTGCCCTCCAGATGTTGTAGGACTACAACTCCTATCACCCAGCACCGTTGGCCCTGCTGGCTGCAGCTGATTGAGAGAGGGAGTTGCCATAGTGCAGGAACTGTTTTTTGGATAAGCCTGCTGTTGTTTTTCTTAATTCACTATTGAAGGCTGGCTGCAGGACTCCTTTCAAAATGGCCCTTCCCAATAGAGAAAATATGATCTATTTTATAATCTAGCTCAGTCTGCTAGTGATTAGATGTATTGACTGTTTTACTGCTTCAAGACCAGCACTTTCCTTTCATACTCCACCTGTGCTTTTTTCATGAGTCAATAAATGTAGTACACAATTACTTGTTAGTGACTGATTTATTGCCTGTTCTCTGGAAGTTTCAGATTGCACCCTTATTCCACAGAAGCAAAGGTGCACTACAAAATGGTAGTCACTTAATAGAGGAGGGGAGAATACCGTCTGCAAGATAAAAGGAATGATGCTGCAGAAGAGGATTTACATTCATGTCAGTGGGAGGCTACTCAGTCAAGTTGACAATTGGGCATGGATGTGAGAAAACTAGGTTAAGATCCCAGCTCAAACTTCAATGTGGTGAGTGATCTGTTACCTTTCAATCTCAGTTTTGCTCTTTGGTTTTCAATAAATAATATATGGAGGTTTATTATTTACAAGAGAGCCAGCGTGGTGTAGTGGTTAAGAGAGTTGGACTCGTAATCTGGTGAACTGAGTTCACTTCCCCGCTCCTCCACATGCAGCTGCTGGGCGACCTTGGGCTAGTCACACTTCTCTGAAGTCTCTCAGCCTCACTCACCTCACAGAGTGTTCATTGTGGGGGAGGAAGGGAAAGGAGATTGTTAGCCACTTTGAGACTCCTTAAAGGGAGTGAAAGGCAGGATATCAAGTCCAAACTCCTCCTCCTCCTCCTCCTTCTACAAGGCACTTTTTGTCATGTAAAACTCTAGTAGGTTATTGATAATGATATCAGGTTCAGAAAGAGAATGCAAACTGAAAAGCATCAGGTTGTTTAAGTAACCCTCTTGAGGGTAAATTTGAGAGCTGAAATAAAGATTAAAAAGATAAGCTTTGGAAGCAATTATTTGTTTAATTTTTGAAATTTATATATTGCCCTTCATTCAAAAGTGGATGGATAGACAGATTGTTTATAGACAGGTTTCATGACATGATATCCAAAGAAATCGTAAATTATGGCCTCCAAATTACTAAGGGGATTTGGGTAAGTGAACGTGTATAAAAACTAAAATTTCTAAAGCTCCTCTGAGGAAACCATAATTTAACACATTGTAAATTTGTATGTATAGTCTACTTCCTTGCTACATTTTCGCCAGCTAACCCAGCCCCTAAGCTAAGGGTAGGAATCTCAAGTCCAGAGGAAGGGGTGTGTGGTAGGTGTGGACCACCGTGGGTGTCACCACTGAGGGGGGTGAGAAAATGCCAGGTGGCACTCAACATGGGGCCTGCAGCCCACCCAAGCCATGCGTCTCTCAAACGCTCCACGTTGCTCAAACGGTCCACCCACTACCTCCCCCCCCAGCTGTAGGGCGGCTGAGTGGGAGGAGGCAGGCAGACTCCAGAGGCCCTGCAGTGTGCCCCACCCCTATGGACGGCTCATGCCGCCCCTGGGCACGCTGCCCCAGGCACCCAAGTGGCTTCCTCCACCGCTGGGTCCAGACACCAAATGCCACTCAGAAATCTAACCAGGCTACACTCCCTCCCAAGGCTACTTCCCTCACCAACCTGGCTTTGCACCAGCTTCCAATGTCTTGGCCTAGTTTGCATACTTGCATACTGATAACACCAAGGTGGCAGGTTCAATCCCCATATTGGACAGTTGCATATTCCTGCATTGCAGTGGGTTAGACTTTGTGTCCGGATTTTCACCTTCTGAAATATGGCAGCCCTTGGATGCAGCTCATGTCTTTCTCATGCATGCTAAGTGGAAAGTCCATGATCTCCAATTGCTTCTTCCCTGTATGAACAGTGAAGTACAATAATCCTGCACAATTTCTGTCCTTCCAACATTGCACAGCCCCCATATATCATGGTCTATCAGGGACCTCATCTAGAGTCTGTTTGGTCTCTTGCCTGTCCTGTGAAAAATGGGGTGATATGCTTTTAAGCTGCTGGCAAGGCATCACACATAAGTGATAGGTTTCATAAGGATTACTAAATCACAAATTATGCAGGCCCACACTGTGAGATCATAACACATTTCATATGCCCTGCAATCCTCATATAAAGACTTACAACAGATGTGTGTTTGCCTAGCAATAGAGATTAAAGAATCTATATGCTTAAACACCAACTTAAAAATATTGAAGGAGCCTTCCTAGTCTGCAGCAAAACTATGACCAAAAAAATCATTGCAAGTGTACCAAGGTGGGATGTTGTAAAACCAGATTTGCATAGCAAAAGGACTCTGTTTTCAGAATTCACTTCGATCTTTAGTTCCTTCCCTAAAGCCATTAGAGAGAGAGAGAGAGAGAGAGAGAGAGAGAGAGAGAGAGAGAAGTGCTTCCTATACTGCTGCCACCACAAGGAGGGGAATCAAATTCTCTGGAGAGACTTTGACCTATGGAAGCCCTTGAGTTGGAAAGATAGAAAGGTATAAGTTAGTTCTAAGAAATTGAGACTCCCTATAAATAATCTGAAACAGTACCAAAATCCCTTTTGTGAGCAAGAGAGAATGGGGGCAAGAAGGATGAACAAGGTAAGAACATTGAGAATGCGACTCATATAATACACGCCCACGGGTTCACTGATAGGGCTGATGGTACTCTGATAGCAGGAGGGAGAAAGCAGAGCATTGACTTAATAGCACAAAGATGGTTGATATCCAGCGACCAAGAACTGCAAACATTTCTCCCTACCAAACGGTAACCTCTACATTTGCTGTACTTCTTAGCTACGATACAGTTTTCCTATGCATGTATGGGATCTTTCCCTTTATTTATGTGGAGCTTTTTTGGATATCCTTGGACTTTTTGAAAAATGTGCAAATGCAAACTAGGGGCTGCTGCCCTTGCTCACATTGCTTGCGGACGTCTTCAAGCCCCACATTTTCACAACTCCTCTGTGTCCCTCCACCCCTGCTTCATTCAAACTTCAGCTGTTGTTTAAAACCACCATTTAAAAAACTGCCTTCTCTTTTGCTCCCCTCTTCCAGTCTGAGTTCATGCAAATCCAGGACTGTGATATGGCACTATAAATCCTCCAGTAAGGGCTGCACGATGACAGCCTTACATTTGTGTGTGTGTGTGTTTTATCCCCCCAGCCCCTGATTTGAATTTTTGCTTGTTTCCCCCTTTCCCCCTTGTTGCTCAATGGTTATAGCTTTGGAGAACTTACTTAGAGGTAAATTTGACTTGGGCACTACTCCAAGTACCTAAAGAGGTGGAGAGATGGAGTTTGGTCAGTTCACTTCTGCTTTGCACAGCCTTGATCTATCAGACAAAGTTTGTGGAAGGTTACACACCCAGCTGTGCAGAAAGAGCTTATATATGCAGCACCTACCTTTCAATTACCACCCACCCAAAAATTAAACTGGAAAGAAGCAGCCAAAAGGATAACCTTTGATACTTGTCCATATCAGCAGAGCTACAATATCCCACACAGAACTTGCTGGATTGCCACAGCATCCTTAATATCACATAAGAAATATTTTACATATGTACGTTGCAGTGCTAGTAAAGGAGGAACTTCATAATAATTCCAGACTTTCTGTTATTACTGTATTTGCTCAGATATAAGCCGCACCCGAATATAAGCCACACCTTTAAAATTGGCCGCGCTCCTGGCACTGTGTGCCCCACGCTCTTGGCTGCATACCGTAAGCTCATGACTATAAGCCGCACTTTAACTTTTCACGGTCGGAATTTTTTTGGGGGGAGTGCAGCTTATATTTGGGCCAATACGGTACTTATGATTGAATCATGAACCCATGTATGCACTGATCAGGATGCAGCCAAAGCATTATAATAAGGACATAAGTACATAATAAGAGCCCTGCTGGATCAAGCCAAAGGCCCATTTGTCCTGCGTCCTCTTCTCACAGCGGCCAACCAGATGCTTGCGTGAAGCACACAAACAGGAGCTGAGCACAACAGCATTCTCCCCTCCTGTCATTTCCAGAAACTGGCATTCAGAGACATGCTGCCTCCAACAGTGAAGGTCTCATTGATTTACTGCTGCGCCAAAAACATATCCAGAAGGTGGTTGTTGTTTAACCATTCCACACCAACTTATGAGGAAAGAAACTGCCTTCAAAAATTGTGAACGGGGTGAAACAACTCATGCAAGATTGATATGTGCTGGAAATAGACTGATGCCTCCATCCCTACTTACAGGTATGTTGATTTCCTGCTTACTACACAGTCACCTCAATCTTATTATTTTCTGCACAGCTACATCACTGCTTTCCACTCTTATGCATCGCCTCTGGCCTTTTAATAGGGAGTTATGAAGCCAGCTGCTGCTCTAATGCAGGAATCATACAGCCAGTTCACTGTATGCAGCACTGTTTCAAATAGCTTGGAGGGATTACCATCATAAGTTAGGATTGTATTGATCAGGGAGGTATAGAGCAAGGAGCTCTTTGATTTCCATTTCAAGCCTCTGTGCAAAGACTTCCTTATTAGCGGAGAGGGCTCCAGACTGCTTCTCTTTATCAGGTTTAGAGATATAGAAGGTTAGAAAAAGGAAAGCTCGACAGGTGAAACAAGAAATGACCCTCTGGAGTGCCGTTTCTTCTGGCTGGGATCAGAAGCATTAGACCAGGATTATACTGGCACAGTGTTGTAATGAGAAAGTAGTATGGTTTAAATACAAATGCAAAGAAACCAGAGACTTGGCCAAAGACTGTCTGTTCACAGCTGCCTGCACATTTCATTTCTATATTGAATGATGAAATATTAAATAAGTCTGGGTGTAAGAGTTCACATAGACTACTATATTGTCTCCCTAGGTCATTTGAACTCAAACACCCATCAGCCCCAGACAGCATGGCCTATTTTCAGAGGTGAATGGAGTCATAGTTCAATCACATCCCGAGAGCCTCAGGTGCCCAACACCTGACCTTGGACTGTATGTATGCTGAACAAGGTAATCACATTTGCTGCAGGTAGCATTGTGTACACGTGATCACAGGTTAAACAAATCTACCTGGCCACACGTGTGACTTCAAGCAAAGCTTAATTCTGATTTTATGTTTGTAAATTGCTTAGTTGGTTTTATATACTTCAAAAAGCAACAACTCTCGGTGGTAATCAGCTCTGTTGTAAATAGTTTGACTTACACTGTATGCATGTCAATCCCATTTCTGGATCAAGGACAGGGATGAGGTAAGACAGTGGTTGGCTGTTACACAAACACATACATAGTTGTAATTGAGGCAATACATCTGAATGATAATGATGATGACAAATCATCTTTGTTCTACAAGTGCAACAGGCAAGCATATCCATACATATCCAACACAGTCAGTCAAAGATGTTCCCTGAGCCCCATTTATGTGAACCAAGGAATGCATAGTGGGTTGCTGAAAGTGACATATGTCTTAATTGCACTTGTTCACTTCATCACCACTGTGACATTACTGCATGGACTCACGGTGCATACGAAATGTGATTGGCCTGAAGCCTAATATGGATCGGCTTTTATTGCCATAGCAGTCGAAACACAACCCATCACTTCATTTGGGAAGATATGCTGAGCTGCTGATTTGCTCCACTTGCCAAAAGAAACCCTATTACTCTAAGAGGCCAACCATTCTGGGCTTTACCTATGTTTCTTGATCGTAGGCCAGACAGCTTAGAGAAAAGATGTACAATGTGAATGACGATCCCATCAAAAGGCAAGTACTGGAAAAGTAACTTCTGAAGCAGAGGTTTACTCTGGAAACTTGGGAATACATCAATGAGTGGTGGGAGTATGAGGGTTCTTCCCAGACAACAATTACACAGCTGGAAGGGTAACTATTGAGTAGGCTGATTACTGACCTTCCAAAATATCCCCAGGCTTCCTTGTATTCCTCCATCTCCTCAGAGTATTGCGAAACAATGATGTCAATCAACATTTGATGATCTCCTTCTACCGGTCCACAATAGAAAGTGTCCTTTCATACTGCATCATGGTGTGGTACACTGGTTTGACATCAACTGATAGGAAGTGCCTACAGAGGGTGGTGAATACAGCACAAGATATTATGGGCTGTCCCGTGAATCCGCTGGATGACATTGCGGAAGAACGTTGCTTCAGGAGAGTGAGGAAAATTCTCAGGGATGATTCACACCCTGGCAGGCACTTTCTTGATCTCCTGCCCTCGGGCAGAAGATATAGAAGCATGATTAGTCGCACCAACAAGGTAAAGAACAGCTTTTATCCGTGGGCTGTTAGGCTGCTGAATGAAAAGATAACAACAGGGCAACTGACTTTTGGGTTTGGTGGGTGTGCGTCAGTAAACGAGGGGAATTAAGACTAAGAGAGCTGAGTGGGGGGTGTTCGTGTAACCTCACTGTATACAAGTTGTACAAATGAGAATAAAGTATTTCAATTTCAATCATTAACTTGGCTATGTGGGAAGAAGCAATAGCAAAATAACAATGCTGATTGGGGTAGGGTTGAAAGGAAAACTCTCCCACATGAAATGGGAACCCCTTCCAGTGGCACCCACCACCGCCATTTCTTGGAATCATAGGACTATAAAGTTGGAAGGGACCCTGAGGGTCAACTAGTCCATCCCCCTGCAATACAGGAATATGCAGCTGTCTCAGACAGGTATCAAACCTGCGACCTCTGCATTATCAGCACCACACTTGTCAGCACCATGTTCTAACCAAGAAGCCAAAGTCCTCTCACCGTTGCAAAGTGAGGAGTGCTCACAAAGCAGCCTGGCCTTCCCAAGTATGCAGCTTGAAAAGATTCTCTTGAGCAGACAAAATGACAGACCCCATCCTCTTAGTAGGTAATGATTGTCTCCAGAAGCAACTTGTCAAGCTCAGGAGTCAAGCAGACAGGTATATCTAGCGAGCACTTCCCAATTATTGTTAAGCCACCCACTTTTGCAAAAGAAGGCCGCTCAGGGTTTTTTTTTCCCCCCTTGGGGAAAACCCACAAAAATCCTCCAGTGGTTTGCATGTATTACTGCTGAGAGGTTTGGGATATTTAATAGGAATGCCTGCAACCCCCAATATGCATTTAAGCAGAGCTGAGAGGTGTTCATTTATCACTACAGGAAAGCAGCTCCCATGCTACTGAAGTAGCATAAGTTCCTTTTCCTTTATAATCACCTTAGAAATCAGAAAGATACGGGTGGCGCTGTGGACTAAGTCACAGAGCCTAGGACTTGCCGATCAGAAGGTCAGCAGTTTGAATCCCCATGACTGGGTGAGCTCCCATTGCTTAGTCCCTGCTCCTGCCAACCTAGCATTTCAAAAGCATATCAAAGTGCAAATAGATAAATAGGTACCACTCCAGCAGGAAGGTAAACGGCATTTCTGTGCGCTGCTCTGGTTCACCAGAAGCTGCTTAGTCATGCTGGCCACATGACCCAGAAGCTGTACGCTGGCTCCCTCGGCCAATAAAGCGAGATGAGCGCCGCAACCCCAGAGTCGTCTGCGACTGGACCTAACAGTCAGGGGTCTCTTTACCTTTTACTAGCTGGGAAAGGGAGAATTCTACATACTATCCTACAGAAGGATAGGCAGCAGGATGTCTTGCATATCTTGAGAAGTACGACATTCATCAACACTCACAGCATGGCCTTTGGCTAGGAATAGGGTTAGGCAAATCTGTCAATTCTCTCTCTGTTATTTTTCATTTTCCCACGCTTAAGTTCATTTCTCCACATTTCCACTTCACTGTGTTTTTGAAGTGCTTGCTCACAAAATTTCATTGGCATTTTAGTGAGAATTTCTCCTAATATCACATTTTCGAAGGAACTTTGCCTAATACACTCTTTTTTGCAAAGCAATTTCCCCTAATATACTGCAAATTTGTAAGTTATTTTCACTAATATATACCTTATTCATTTCCACTTTACCATTGTGTATTCATTTTATTTGCATGCATTAGTTGGCTGGAAAACTCCACTGCAAAATTTGGAGGGTGCAAATCTTGAAGGATCGCTGTGTTTCAGTTAGTTTACTGCTGTGTAAAGGGTGCATTCAGTAGGCTGACTTTTAAATGCAAATTGAATTGAATTACTCCCCTATTCCTTGTCAGAGAAGATGGGACTCCCTAGTCCACAGCATCTGCAGGGCACCATGCCTGATAGTTTCACAGAAAGAGCAAATGGACAGAAATAGGGTTCTTCTTGTTTTGCAGCATCCCATGTTTGACGGTGGTTTGTCTCCTGGTTGCATTACAAAAACATTACCGCAGTAAGAAAAGGAACTTGGTACTAGAGGCACAACTGGCTGCAAAAGAACTGAAATGAAGGCATCTGATACCTATATTAAAGTTTACATTTCCTGACTTAGGGGGGTCATCTCTGCCAGATTTCATGTTCAGTGATGAAGAGAAACTTCATTATTATCACTATTCCGGAGGTGGTAATTCAGATAAGTCTTCAGCTCATAAGCTTCTGAAAAAGCTACATTTTTCAGAGCTTGTGAATTAGAGCTCTAACAGCACTGAAATAGGAAGCAATGCAAAAGCCCTCTCTTGAATTTCTATCAGTTAATCAAGATTCAATGGAATGGAAAATTCAAAAAAAATCCCAACCCCTAATTTGCATGCTTTCCAGGATTCCAGCCTATGTCATTTATGTTTCTGGCTTTGAAGTGTTTATGAAAAAACATAAATGTTTTTAATTTAGATTTTTTTATTGCTGGGGTATTTTCTGATACTTTCCTGAATTAATTAAGGTATACAGTTCATCAGGCTAGGAGGCAACATCCTCTTCTATCTTGTTAATGGAAGGTAAACCTAATAAACCATGCCATTCTCCAGTATTTAAATAATATGTGGTTTATTTGACTTAGTTTTAATTTCTGGGGGATAACTGAGTAGTAACAAAAGGCTGACATTTCACAGGAATGGTCCTTTTTCTTGCAAAAAAAAAATTGCCAATCTTCTTACTGTCCAGAAGCTTTCTAATTATCATTGATTAAGCACCCTTTCATATGAAAAGCTCAATACATTACAGAGTCCCTTGATTAAGTTTTTTGTACTATGGATCATGGCAGAGTTTAACAGAGACATAAAAAATAATTAGCTCCCAAATCAAAGTTGTTAGATATAGGGAATCAACAATGGAGGAACATGTGCTATGCTTTCAAAAGGAATCAATAGCTGCATGAAACCTTTGGGTGAAGTCATATGGGCGTCTGGAAGATGGTGACATCAATATGCAGATGACATTTCCCATTTTCATTAGAATCAGGTGTGGTGGTGATCTCCTTAAAACAATACAGAGAGGCAAAAGATGTGTGTTTGCATATTCCAATTCCAATCAGAACCATGGCATGGGCAAAGTTTAACCATCCTTCCCCCAAATTTCCTGATCCTCATGCCTCATTGGTTTTTTATTTTTTTAAAAACCACCCACAAAGGCCAAAGAACATGTGACAACCAATATGTCCCTTTATGTACAAACAGAAATGCACCTTGGGCAGCTAATCATGTTCTCCAGGCATGTTTAGCCTGGAGAAGAGGAGGTTAAGGGGTGATATGGTAGCCATGTTCAAATATATAAAAGGATGTCACATGGAGGAGGGAGAAAGGTTGTTTTCTGCTGCTCCAGAGAAGCGGACACGGAGCAATGGATCCAAACTACAAGAAAGAAGATTCCACCTAAACAGTAAGAGCTGTTCGACAGTGGAATTTGCTGCCAAGGAGTGTGGTGGAGTCTCCTTCTTTGGAGGTCTTTAAGCAGAGGCTTGACAACCATATGTCAGGAGTGCTCTGATGGTGTTTCCTGCTTGGCAGGGGGTTGGACTCGATGGCCCTTGTGGTCTCTTCCAACTCTATGATTCTATGATTCTAATCAGCTGCCAGGCTAGGTTCAATTTGTCGGCATTGGTGCACAAAACCTTGTATGTCTTGGAACCAGGATACCCAAAAGGGTGTCTCATCTGTTACATACTCAACTAATCACTGCATTCTGCAGAAGAGGGAATTTCACATGATGCAGCAACTGGACCTTTAGTGCAGCTACACTATCCCTCTAGAGCTTCCTTACATTATATATCAGAGAAGGTATTTCGCTATTGTCCTTTCCAACAAACCTTCTAAATGGTGTTTATCCCAGTTTCTATCTGTATTGAATTCGAACCGATTTTCTGTATGGGCTGTTCTTGTTTTAAACTGTTTCTATATTTCTAATTGTTTTGGGGAAACGGTTTTAATTTTTTAATATATATGTCACTACTTTATACATGTGAGTGTACTGCACACCATTCTTCTTCAGCTTTTGGCTGATGGTCAGATGGGTGTTATAGCGTGCAGCAAAACCAAAGCTATTGTACTACCAACACTACTGTAGGCTTGCAAAACATGGACCACTTATAAATGCCATGTCCAACTCCTCGAAAGATTCCAACAGTCTCCAAAAAAAAGTTACACATCACTTGGGAAGTCAGGTGAGCTAATGTCAGTGTACTGGAAGAAGCAAAGATCACCAGTGTCAAAGCAATGATTCTTCAACATCAACTTCATTGGACTGGTCATGTTGTTTGGATGTCTGGTTATTGTCTTCCAAAGCAACTGCTCTATTCCAAACTTAAAAATGGAAAGCGTAATGCTGGTGGTCAACGAAAGAGGTGTAATGGCTCTTTCAAGGCAAATCTTTAAAAATGTAGTATAAACACCGACAACTGGGAAACACTGGCCTGCGAGAGCTCCAATTGGAGAACAGCCTTTACCAAAGGTGTCATGGGCTTTGAAGACACTTGAACTCAGGACGCAAGGGAGAAATGAGCTAAGAGGAAGGCACATTTGGCAAACTCCCACCATGATCATCTCCTGCTCAGAAACCTATGTCCCCACTGTGGAAGGACGTGTGGATCCAGAATTGGCCTCCACAGTCACAGACTCACTGTTAGGAGCGTTTTCATGGAAGACAAACTTACTTGGCTACGAGTGATTGACAAAGAAGAATAACATGCAGCACCAGGATGCTATATTCAATAATATTTGATCTATGATAATCTAGGTTGCAGGCTATGGATGTACTACTAGCTGTTGTCATTCTGGACCATCAGAGCTTCTATTTCCTGTGGCTATGCAGAGAGAGGCTATGAGCAATCCCTCCATTTTATCGTTTTTTTTATTTAAAAAATCCAGAGCACTCTTCTGTGCATATGTAAATTTCCATTTGAAGAACAGCACAAACACCGTGTTGTTGTTTTTTTAAAAAAAGGTTTCAGTACTGCAACTCTGATAGACACTTGTAAAATGTGAAGCTTCCGAATCACCCAGTCATAAATGCAGTGCTGGGCTAATGGCTATATTAACAGTAAATTGGGCATTTAATCTGTCAGATAAATAGTAGGCTGGAACACTCACCAGGCATCCCAGCTATTTTCTAGAAAGAAAGGGAAATGATGAAAAGTAACAGCAACACAGAAAAAGCCCATAAGCTGTCCAAGATCACAAGCAAAGGGACATCATAACATTGTTGTTGGCTGGTGCTTTCAAACGATTGTTCTGAACTCCAGAGGACCAAAAAAGCTCCCTCTTTGGTTCTTCGTCAAAGTCTTGTTGTCTCTGTATTCCTTTGAATGATACCAGCAGTGCCCAGTTACACTAATTGAAAGAAAACATTTCTGTGGGGACTCACCTCTTGACTGTAAAATTCACAAGACAAATTTATTTACTGGCAAGTTAGAATGCCTCACAGCGAATGATCTGACGCAAAGCGATGAATCTACCCCAGTCCCTGTCTCCTATGTGTAGGCTGCAAATGCTTAATCCCTCGTGAAGGCCTTGTAAATTTGTGACTGCAAAGTCTGCAGGAACGGGTCAAGGGAACATGATTATTGAACCACTGTTTCAAATTGGGACTGAATGGGGCGTGCTAAATAAGGAACCACTCGTTTGATTGTTACTTGGTGTTCCTTTATTTGCTGGAAATATGTTGAACTGTCCTCGGGAGAATTGGCCCAGCACATTAGAGTTACTGTTTATCACTAGCATCAGCTTGGTTAGCAGAATGTTTTCAGCAGGCATTTATAAAAGGCCTTTGAAGAAGCAGAAGCAAAACCGAGTTGAAAATTGAGGGTAAGACCCTGAAACACTGTGCTGCCAACTTTCTTTTATCAGGAAGGTCAACGCAACCAGCCGCCACCACAGAGAAAATCCCAAGACAGTTATTTCTCAAGTGTCACCTAGTAATACGATTCTGTGCAGTCATTGTTTAAAAGAAAAATTGAAAGAAAGAAACAGTGAACCAGGGGGAAAAAACGCAGGAGTCTAAGAATCCTGAAATATAAGCACCTCACATTTTTATGCAGACATCACAAACTACTGGTCTGGACATACAAAACAGGAAGAGCTGCAGCAGGTCATCTCCCTATTTGTGGTCAGGAGTTGTGTTCTCTTTAAGAGTCTAACATGGGGCTCATCCATGCTCCCATTTGCCCTTCACTTTCTAGACATGGGTCGGAGAGGTTTTTCATTTACCCCCCTCCCCCAGGAAAACCTGACGCTTACCATTGATTCGTAACAACCATTAATTGAGTTTTATTCAGATTGACATTTTCCCCCAAGTCAATTGTAAACAGCGGGTTTTCCCATGGAAAACAGCGGGGCAAATGAAAAACCTCTCAGACAAACATGAGACAAACAGAACAACTTCCACTTGTGCAATGGAACTTCTCCTAGCACCCCGCCCTGTGTCCACAGTTGGTGTATTGCCAAAACAATCTTGAAGCACGGTCTTGAATCACATCCTCAAGGCACAGTTAAAACATCTGCTTAGCAATGAGAATTCTCCCCAAGCAACAGGTGTATTTATCAGGGCATGTCTGGAGGAGAGTGGGTCAGTGGGTCTGCCACAATATGTGAAAGTCTGTGAGCCTGTCTCTAGCCAGATGGCTGAAGGGAGCAGAGATCTGTATATGGCTCTGTTTCTTATTTAATATGTAGACCAGTAAGGTTATGCAACTTGTAATGTAAATAATAAAGACTTTAAGAGAAGAGCTGGATGGGTGAGGTGGTTATTCCTGTCATGGGAATTCACCAAGAGAGGACTAGACTGCTGCTGCTGCTGCTGCTGCTGTGAAGACCCAGGAAGACGTTCTACGTAACACTGCTGAGATGAATAAAGGAACCCCAAGAATTGGAGCGTAGGCACTAACACCCACACCCCAAATATGCTTTGGAAGGTTGGATGAACTCCACAGCAGATTGGGAAGGGGAGGGTACAGATAAATAGTAGGCTGGAACAGCTCCCAGGCAACCATCCCACTTCACCACTCCACTGAGCACTATTTAGTTACATCTAACATAGCCAGTGCAATGTACTGGTTAGAGTATCAGACTGGGATTGAGGAGAACAGGATTCATAAACCAACTTGGGCATGAAGCTCACTGGGTGACCTTGTGTGAGGCACCCTGGACTCAGCTATACAGCTGCAAATAAAATGTATTAAATGTGTCGTAAAGTGAAATATACAAATGTGACTCTAGATGACGAGAGTGAGCTATGCCAAATTCAATGTATTTTTCAAAAGGTTTTTAAGAAAAGCATTTTCACAGCATTTTTAATATGTGTGTAGATTCCACCTCTATCTCTGCCTATCTAAACCAACAGGGTTATTATGAGGTTGCTATGCAAAAGGGGAGAACTATGTGCTGCTTCAATTTCTCAAGGCTTATCCCCAAATAAGTAGATGAGATGTCTGTGGTCAGTTGATCAATCTCTTGCTAAACCCAACTCCAGACCTGTTTCATATTCTATAGTTATTTTTTCTGCAGATCATACCAGGCCACCATGCAAAATTTGCCCATCTACCAAACAAAACGATTCTCTCCCCCCCTTTACAAGATGATTACATTTGCCTGTCAGAAAAAATTATTCATCTTTGGCAATAAGTGGATGGGTAGACTTCTCCAAGCTGAGCAAATTAATCTAATTAAGTTAATCATGGTTTGAAGAGTTTCACAAAACAATCGTTGTCGCAGTGAGCTGAATCCAGCAGCATCCTTTTATCATGTTATTGTGGTTAAGCTTAATTAACCATAGGGCTTAATTAGCAGACCCAAATCCTCACAGTCCTGGTCAACAGCTCTGAAGACCAGCCAGAGCTTACATCTGCCAAGGGGGGAAAGTGTCACCTTAAGAATGTGTGTCCAATGTATGTTTCCCACAAAGGCATCTTAAAGAGTTTATCCAAGTCCAATTACATAAAATGAGTTGGTGAATGGTTCAACTTTATTTCAACAGAAGCAAGGATGCACAGTTAAACAATGCAGCCCCATATCCCATCCTTGGCCCACACTTTAGTTACATAGTATGGTACTTTACATTGGTCTTTGGCTTCCCCTTATCATAGAATCATAGAATTGTAGAGTTGGAAGTGACCCAAAGAGTCATCTTGTCCAACCCCCACTTAACTGTCACCTGGCAGAAGCTACTACATCTGGTTGTAGCAGAAATGGGGAGCAGGTCTACTCCACAGGCTATGCTGAGACACTGACTGTCTTTGGCTCGACTTGCTTCTCATCCATCACCTGGACAGTTTAAGGACATCAGTAGAGCCCTGTCGGATCAGGCCAATAGCCCATCTGGTCCAGCATTCAGACAGGGGGCATTCCTAGCCCTACCTGGAGATGCTGGGAATTGAAGCTGGGGTCTTCTGCCACTGAGCCTTGGCACTTCCTGACACACAAGGTTCAAGAAAAACAGCAACAGCATTGTAACCAAAGGGAATAAAAACTGGCACAAGTTGTCGAAGAAAGCTGGTTGAACACTTGTTTTTACTTAGCAGAGAAAACACCCTCACCTGCCTACTCTCAACAGGAAGCAATTTTAATATGGTGGGCACCACAACTGAAAAGACCACCCCACCAGACATCCCTAGGTGTTCATGCTTGCACCATGGCTATAGTTCTATCTCTCTGCAAAATGAATGAATCAATAATTTCTGAGTTGTTTGGCAACCCGAATGAACTGTGCCTAGGTCGCAAATGGAGACTGCATTCACATGACAGTTTTTTTGTTTTCCTGATGTTTCCCTAACTATTAATTTCAGCATTACAGTGGATCCTCGGGTTGCGAATGTGATCCATGTGAGAGGCACGTTCGCAACCTGCAGCGTTCGCAACCCGCAGCGCAGCGCCGCGTCTACGCATGCGCGGGTCACGATTCGGCGCTTTTGCGCATGCACAAAGCATGATTTAGTGCTATTGTGCATGCGCGAGCGCCAAAACCTGGAAGTAAACCGTTCTGGTACTTCCGGGTTTGGTGTGGTGCGCAACCTGAAAACGCATAACCTGACATGTCTGTAACCCAAGGTACCACTGTATATTTGAGCTTTCACATTATGTAAAAGCCACTTATAGAAATATGGTGAAATATAGTGCAGCTTTAGTGTTCATTTCCATGTTTGTGTGTGTGTGTTTCCCTGGAAGCAAGTATCGCAGAAATGAATGCTTAACTTGTGCTATATTCTGCTATATTTCTGAAAGCCATTTCTACGCCGTGTGAAAATCAAAACAGAATGCAGAAATTAACAGTTAGGGAAACATCAAAAAAATGGAATTGTAACTTCTGTGCGAATGTGGAGTGTTCCATCCCTTTGGTCACAGCATGCAGCATTTGCACTGGCAAAGACAGCAGAGTGAGCCGAGCAGGTGAACCTCAAGAGCCCATCTCGTATGCTTAGCAGGACCCTTCCCCATCTGGAACATTAGCAAAGGGCAAGGCACTTCCTTCTGAGTATCTGCAGAGTCTGTACTATTATCTTGAACTTGCTGGTCTTGGCTTGCCCATGGTATTTAAAGAGCTGGCTGCCCTCCTCTGTGGGCAGTCTCAGTGGCCAGTCTGCTAGGTCTGCATTAAAATCAACTCCTGCAGAGCTCTGCTCAGCAGGAGCTGGCACATAGTGTGCTCTTTAAGTGCCTTTGCTACATACTTTCCAGTTCCCCAAGTTCATTGTTAGAGTCACAAATTGTGAAATTTAAAGGTAGAACAAAGGAAAAAAATACGATGATGAAGAGGTTTAGAATGCATTCTTTTTTATATGAAGCTACAAATAATTAGTCCTCAAACATCAATCTTTTTACTCCATTGGTTCATTGGTTTATCCATATACAAAACTGTCAGCTGTCATATTTTATACATGCACATGATGGCTTTGAATAAGAAAAAAAAATGAACTTGAGCATTAGTCACTCACAGAGCAGATTTCAGCCTAACATTGTTGGCGGATTTGCCTGATGGAATACTGAACTTCCTGATTGTGAGGTGACACTTATCAAAAAAGGAGTTTGCATATATTTCTTTTTTGTTGGCTTGCAATTGCCTTTCTTCACACATTCATATTTTAACCCTTGACTTTCAAACTCACAAATACTCAAAACCTGAATGCTGCTGCTTATTCAGTGTTGGTTCTTGGGAATCTAGAACTTGGTTAAATAACACGGAACCGTTGTATAAATTAAAAACATGTATGGCTGTGAATATATGCATTTGCAACTATGACATATATGTGTGAATGTATGGAATAGTCATCCATTTCCCAACTGTCCTAGTATTAGGAGTATGGGGAAGGGATGTCAACTATTAGCGTGAATATTTCTGTCAAAAGTTAACTCAATAATTATGAAATAGAATGGATATGCTTTTTTAAAAAAAGTAAGAGTCATTAGTTCTCTAGCATAGTAGTTGTCAAACTGTTATTCCACAGACCACTTGAAAATTGCTGGGGGGCTTGGCAGATCACTTAGCGATTTTTTTGCAACAGCACACTGACTGAGCACTGCCAGCTCAACTTATAAGGTATGTTCCCATGTATCAACATTATACATTCTCATGGTATATATGATATTCTTTACCCAACTTTTGCATTTTTGCGAACAAACAGTGCACAAAGTATCTGCATATGCAGCCTTAAGTCTTCAATGTGGGGTTTAAATTGAAGGGATAAGACTAATCTAAACCCAAGATCTGCCATGATGAGTGAGTTTGACTCTGGGCGTAGTAGAACCAGTCTAGATAAAATAGGTAGATGGGTTTTCCATAGAAATCCTCCATGTTTTGCTTATAGGTGGAGGAGAAATATCAATTTTCTTTGCCTTTTTATGAGATACGACCTAATGCACACTTTTCAAACCAATTCGCCAACTGAAATTAAATTATTCTTCAACATTTGCCCTTTTCTGAAAGCTGTGATGTAGTTCTCTGACCAAAACATTTCTTCAAAAGGGCATATATTAGGAGAAAGTGTGCAAGACAATATACATTGGAGGTCTTTAAGCAGAGGCTTGACAACCATATGTCAGGAGTGCTCTGATGGTGTTTCCTGCTTGGCAGGGGGTTGGACTCGATGGCCCTTGTGGTCTCTTCCAACTCTATGATTCTATGATTCTATGACATGCTGGTGAAAATTGCATCAACAATTTACTTGCAAGAATGTGTATATTAGTCAAAAACTACATACAAAAACATGTCTATTAGGAAAATGAAATTGATAGGTCTATTCATCTCTAGTTAGACTTTGAATCTGGAATTGAAAACAGCTTTCCACTGCAATTGAGGGACCCAAATATGTGCTTGTACATCACAATGCACCATGGGATTTGAAGACTACATGGCTGGTTTTGTGCAGATGCTTGGGAAAAAAGTGCTTTGGCACCAAATGGTTAGAATATCATGGCCAAGTTATATGTTGGCATGGGAGACGGCAAACCACATATGGAAGAATACAATCACATTCTTTGTTACAATGTCCAACAGTCCAGAGATGAGGCCAGGAGATCATGTAGATTAAGAGTGATGAGTCTGTACCTAATAAACCTACACAGGAAAGGGTGGATTCAGAAGGTCCCCCCCCCCTTATTTTTTAGTGTGGAAAAAAATCAGCACAAAATCATGAACAGATGTTAATTCCATTTAAGATATAATTGCCAAAGCTTTGGATTAGAGTTCCTAAGCATTCTTTCTCTCCTGGGGAAATGGATTTTTTAATCATACGTAAACTTTCCGTGATGGTCTGTAATTAAAGAAGAGCAGCATAGACGGCAGGTAAATCCTAAAGCTATGCAACTTCATCAGTTTGAACCTAATAACCCCAGATTCATGCATAAAGACCTTTAGCAGTGAAATTGTGTGTAGCATATAAATGAAAAATTTCCAAGCATCCTTATAAACAGTCACGTGGCTTGATGCAAATAGGGAGACTGTGGTTATGTTTGAAGTGAGCTGAAAATTTTGCCCAGTTATTTATTTTTTATTTTTAAAGTATTCATTGGGCGGGGTGTGTGAAATAAAGAATACTGTCAGGGGTGAGTGTGTGGAAATTTTCCTGTCTTTTCTGTGAGGATCCCAGAAGTCTTCACTTTTTCTTGACTTTTTAAAAGCTGAAATGACCCGTGTCTCTCAAGGCAATTCAAAGGTGTTTTTTTCCTGCACAGCTTTCTGCTGGATGCATAACTTGAAATCCTTCAAGAGTGAGGGCATGTCACACCACACTACATTGCTCCTGAGGCATTCTGGGAAGTGCTGTTGACAGGAAGCAGCATAAGGCTCTCCACATAGCCTCTTGCTGACCCTACTTCCTAGCAAGCCTTCGGAGCAATGCAACATGACTTGCGTTATGTTTCATCACTCACAATGCATTCCAGGAAATGCAGCTGGTGGGCCATTAGGGACAGAGCCATGCTGTGAGACAAGAAATAGGAATAAATACTAGAGACCTATTTCATGATTACTGGTTTAGCTTTATTTAATACAATGGGGTCCACCCTAAACACACAGAACATTATGGAGGCATCTCCCAGGGGTAAATTGCATAGAATCATAGAATCATAGAGTTGGAAGAGACCACAAGGGCCATCGAGTCCAACCCCCTGCCAAGCAGGAAACACCATCAGAGCACTCCTGACATATGGTTGTCAAGCCTCTGCTTAAAGACCTCCAAAGTAGGAGACTCCACCACACTCCTTGGCAGCAAATTCCACTGTCAAACAGCTCTTACTGTCAGGAAGTTCTTCCTAATGTTTAGGTGGAATCTTCTTTCTTGTAGTTTGGATCCATTGCTCCGTGTCCGCTTCTCTGGAGCAGCAGAAAACAACCTTTCTCCCTCCTCCTGCATACCACAGGTGGAATTCAACATTGAGTTCTTCCAATCATTCCATCAGCGTTCAGCATTTCAGCTTGCTCAGTGGAACAATGAACCTCTCATCTCTGTCCCCAGAGCCAATTTGGAGGTGGGGGCTCATGAGGGCAGGAGAAGGGGGGCAGTACCATTGCGGCAGCTGCCTCCTGCTAGCACACCTACTTAGTTCAATCCAGCCCCATAGTCATGATTTTATGAACATATATCTAACTTACTTATATCATAAACATCACTTTAGTCTTATTCTTTTGCACGATTGGACCAATAAAATATGTAATGGATATTGGTATGAATTGCATGGGTGCTCTGTGTTGCATTCTCGTATTGTTATTCAATTTTATTATAAAAAAATGAAATAAAAACATTTATTCTAAAATAAAATAAAAATGTCTGGTCACATTGTGAGGTATGAAGCAACCCCCAAGATTTTACCCCCTCAGGATATTTCTGCCCTTCTTCAGAAAGCAAAAGAAAATTCCCTTTTTAGGATACTAGGATGAAAATTTCAGCCCAATTATAGATTATGTACAGACTTGCTCGGCTAGTTTAAGAAACAAGGGTTTACAAATCATATTATGGCACTATGGTGTTGATTTATTATGCAGAAGCTTTTCTGATCTAATGTGTGTGTATTTCAGAGTATTATTTGGATGCATAACTGGCACACCCAAACTATTGGCAAACTTCTCCTTACTGTTTTCCTTTAATTGCCCTGCAAGCTTATCCATGAAAAACAGAGGACTGTAATCAGCACTTCCTTTTCCTCTTTCTTTTTGATGCCTGCATTTTCAACTTTTTCTCAAAAATGAAATTCCATGTTAGAACTTAAATCAGACACTATGCCTTTTAAAAATAAGAAGTTTAAAGAAATATCATTTCTTCTTCACTATCCAGTGTCTCTGCAAAGCCTTCCTTTCCAGCTACGCGCCTTCTCTTAGTCTGTAAAAAGTTGAAAACTATTGAACAGAATTACTCACATGAGTAGGATTCTGGTTCACCTGCCTTCATTTACAAAATCAGGTACAGTGGTGCCTCAGGTTACAAACACTTCGGGTTACAAACACTTCGGGTTACAGACTCCGCTAACCCGGAAATAGTACCTCAGGTTAAGAACTTTACCTCAGGATGAGAACAGAAATCGCATGGTGGCAGTGGGAGGGCCCCTTAGCTAAAGTGGTACCTCAGGTTAAGAACGGACCTCCAGAACAAATTAAGTTCATAACCTGAGGTACCACTGTATTCTCATTTACAAAATCAGGTATTCTCTCTAAGGAGAATTCCTAAACCTTCTTATTATACGATGTGAATTCTTCTCCTTGCTGGCTCTCCATAAAGTGGGACTACCAGCCACAGTACAGTGGTACCTCGGGTTAAGAACTTAATTCGTTCTGGAGGTCCATTCTTAACCTGAAACTGTTCTTAACCTGAGGTACCACTTTAGCTAATGGGGCCTCCTGCTGCTGTTGCGCCACCAGAGCACGATTTCTGTTCTCATCCTGAAGCAACGTTCTTAACCTGAGGTACTATTTCTGGGTTAGCGGAGTCTGTAACCTGAAGCATCTGTAACCTGAAGCGTCTGTAACCCGAGGTATCACTGTATGTTGCTGAGAACACCACCCCCTTCCCCATCAATTCACGAATCCCCTCCCCCACAGTCCAATAGAGAAGCCTGTGCTCAGAAACAAGCTGCAAAAGAATGGGTTGAGGGGGTTCTTGCAAGCTGGGTGGATTTTGAAAGGGACCATTCGCTCCTCTTCTTGAGAGAAAAGTAAGCAAAAGTGGATAAAAGCACATAAATGCACTCAGAACAAGTAATGCCCCGTAATGACTAAGCCGGACATCTACAAAATCACTTTGAGATTTATTATTTCCCACTTACATAAGACTCAGCAGGTGGGACAGGAGGGAACATAGGAACAAGGCAAAGAGAAAGGATTACATCAGCCCAATCTATAAACTGGTTGAGTACCCTATGGTAAAGACTTTATCAAGGGGGAGGAATGTAGCGAGGAGTGAGCATCTATGAACACCTACTGAAGTAAGTCGTGGAAATGTAATCATGCAAGTGCAGGTTTAACCTAAATCAGCTGTTGTTGTTGCTGTTGTTGTTTAGTCGTTTAGTTGTGTCCGACTCTTTGTGACCCCAAGGACCAGAGCATGCCAGGCACTTCTGTCTTCCATGCTGGTAGCTTTGAGAACACTGTCCAACCATCTAGACCTCTGTCATCCCCTTCTCCTTGTGCCCTCCATCTTTCCCAGCATCAGGGTCTTTTCCAGGGAGTCTTCTCTACTCATGATGTGGCCAAAGTATTGGAGCCTCAGCTTCACGATCTGTCCTTCCAGTGAGCACTCAAGGCTGATTTCCTTAAGAATCGATAGGTTTGATCTTCTTGCAGCCCATGGGACTCTCAAGAGTCTCCTCCAGCACCATAATTCAAAAGCAGCTTGCATGCAGCAAATAACTGTGTTTCATGAGTGGGATTAGTCCACATGCTTCCTCCACTTTGCTCCAGCTCAAACCCTCACTTCAACCAACTTCAGATTATCCTTGGGACATCAAGTCAGAGGACGACAGGTTCATGCTCAGGGTTCTCGGCTTAGTCTCAATCCCTTTCTCCATTGTGAAATCCCACAATGCTGGAGAGCGAGGGTGGAGAAAGTGGCTCTGTAAATGAAGCCAATCTTGCGGGTCTATTTCTACCCAGTTAGGATGCTGTTGGGAAGGGAGAAATCGAAAAATAAATATTAAAAATCTCACTTTACCTCCTGATTGCTTTAGCCGTATGTGCTTTTGATTCACATATTGTTTCAGGAAGTGTGAAATAGGTAGGCATGGATTTCTTCCTCATCCCAACTTGTTCTCTGTTCATAACTAGGTTTAACTGTTGGAAACTCCTAGAATTAAGGAAGCAGATGATGCATTAATGTCAGGAGAAATTTCCTAATGGGAAATGCTTTTTGACGGTGACACAGACTGCCTTGGGACATGGTGGGCTTTTCTTCACTGGAAGTGTTTAAGCACATGCTGAGCAGCAGAGAGTTGGACTAGAAGACCTCTAAAACACTTTCAACTCTAAAAATTGATGATTCTATAATGAGGCTAACAGGAGTTAAAATGGGGCAAATTTCACCTTTAGATTCAGCTCTCCTCTTTTTGCCTGTATTATTCTTTCAGGTGGAGAAGAATCTTGCAACATTTTTTGATGTACGGAAATATCTGATTCATTCTGACAAGTGTGCGAAGTGGGACTCCTACCATCCTGTTTCACATAACTTACTAAGTCCAGAGTTTGTTGTTTTCAGCACTGGTTGCCATTAATTTTGAGAGTTACCTTGTTCATATTTCTTTGGAGCAAAATCTATCAGAAGAGATGGGGGGGGGTGAAAACCCCCAGAAATGGTGGGTGGGATGTGTACAAATGCATTCTTTCAAGTAACAGCTGTCAAATTGGGGGAACAATGAGATGTTGAAAGTGAAGATGTTTGATATGACAGGCCTAACCTTATGTGAAGCATCTGTTTCAAATGTCAAGTGCAGAAAACAAAGAAATCATTTTTCTTGTAATCAGTAGGTGTATTAACAGCAAAGGAAGATTGCAACCCACCCACTGATGTGTGGCCACTATTGACACTATTCCCCATTGTTGCTACAGTTACTTGGTTAGATCCAGAACTTGGATTCTGCTGAAGCTGCAGAAAGGGGGCATAATTTTTGCAATTTCTCCCTTTCACCTGCAAACCACTGTGTCACCATCTGAGAAGCTATCTCAGATGGCTGGGGGACCCTAGGGATGGAGCAGCAGGTGGTACTGGTGACTGGAGGAGAAAGGGGAATTAAGTGAAGAAGGAATTTGTGAAAATCATCAACCTTTCCTGGATCCTGATTCGCTCCACAGATGGAAGCAGCACTTCCATTCATGGAGGCGCAAGTCTGGCTACAATCTATTGACTTCACAACCTCCAGATTACAAGTTTCCCACAGGCATCTAGTTGTCCACTGTGAGAACCAGATGCTGGACTCAATGGGCTCTTAGCCAGACCTGGTTGGGCTATCTTTATTTTCTTAAGGACAACAGGTGAGCTCTGCTAAATAAGACCAGTTCAGTATCTTCTTTCCCACAGTGACCAACCAAATGCCCCAGAGAACCTAACACATAGGGTATGAGGGCAACAGCTCTCCCCTGGCTGGTCCCACCAACGGATGAACTACCTGTGAATGTGGAGGTTCTGTTTGTCTACACAGCTAACTGCCATGGATAAATATGTCCTCTTTGAATATGAATAATCCCATTTTAAAATCATGATCCCTAGCACATCTTGAGCCTATCCAGCATCTGAGATCGTCAACAGAATCATTTTCTGGGTGTCCTTCCCTTTGGAACTGAGGCATTTGGGCACTGAGGGAAAAGGCCTTTCCTGTGGTCACACCCTGACTGTTGAGTTACTTTGACAAGGGAGATTATTTGTATGCTGCCCCATAACATTCCCAGGGAGTTCCCAGGGTGGGAGCTTACAATATAAAGTAAGAAAACAATATAAATGCAAAATAGGACATAAACCCTGAAAATCAAAGGCTACAAAAACACATTGAAAACAAAGCCTACTGCCCCCCCCATCCACAAAGTTAAAGCACAGATTTAAAAACTGAGAGGCCCAGATTACATATGTTATTTAAAAAGGAAAGAAAAAAGAAAAAAGCTTTTCGTTATCCACTTTCTCCATACCAAGCATAATCTTGTAAAAATGATCATGTACTGACTTTTAGTTTTTCTCTCTCTAAACTAATAAGTCCATATATTATATTTTTTCTTCATAGTGGAGTTGTTTCATTAGCTGCTGTTTCCTTCACTTTGTCCAGCTCTGTCATATCCTCTTTGAGATGTTTCAGCTAGAATCAGACACAGTATTCTATGTGTGGTTGATTTATTCATGTGTGCAGAGCTTTAATTTTTAATCCTTTCCTAGGGACTCCTAACATGGAATTCACCTTTTCACAGCTCCTACATGCTGAGTCAAGGGTTTCACTGAGTCAGTGTGCCTGCATGTATATTCTATGGCACCCCTGAAAATTTCCAATAAATATCCCCCCACAAAAGACAATGCATGAGAGATTTGTTTGCTTTTCCTGCTCAGTTTCTGTTTCTACTGACTTATTCTCTCACATATTGCACATGGCTCTTCACACATTCCCACATTTTATTCTGAACAGAGGAGGGGTGCATAGAGCTCTCTGGGCGTGGCAAAGACTGGTGTTGGTACCTGTCAGGGGTTCAGGAGCAGAGGCAAGGGCAAGGGAGGAAACAGAGAGCGAGGGGGAGGAGGCAGAAGAAAAGATGAGTGATGACGACGACCCGAGATCTCCGAGTCTTTCCAGTGAATCAGAAGATTCACAGAAAGGAGCACCAGTGGCCAGGGCAAGGGGGGAGCCTAGGGGGACACCCCAGGAAGAAAGGGCCAGAGGGGGCTCAGAGGGGAGCAGTTGGAAATCGGGACCAACGTCACCAACAGAGAGCAGGGGAGAGGAAGGGCGCCAGGTATCAAGCGCTGGCAGCTCACAACAGGAGGGAGGGCACGAGTCAGGAGTGGCCACACCTCCATCGGGGAGTGAAGAAACGGTCAGACGGAAAGTGGAAGGTTGGGCGCGCGCGCCAAGTTCAAATGCACAGGAAGGTGGCGCAGTAAGCAGCCCGGAAAGGGAGCCAGGTCCTAAAGCCCGGCGCAAGGAGACAGGAGGGTCCGGGGGGTCAGCGTCAGAAGAATCCCGGAAGGAAGAGACCCCGGGGGGCAGAGGGACCCAGAGAAGAACAGTCAGGCGGAAAAGGTGGAGTAAGGCTAGGGTATTAAGTTGGTGTACAGGGGGCGGAGACTCAGACGGAGCTTCGCCGGTCTAACCCTTAAGACGTAGAGCTGCGCGCAGCAGCTTGAGAATGGAAACTGTAACTCAATAAAAGACTTTTACAAGTGACCGCTGGCTAGCGTGATCCTCTGTGAGCTAGGCTGGAAGCAGCTCTGACAGTACCTTTCCCCCATTGATCGGGGGGACATACCAAAGCCATTTTGTGGAGCCGTCTCTTCTTCTGCACTTTTAAATGTGGCAGCCATTTTGTGTTCTGATACAAACAAACGGCAGCCATATTGTGACTGGCGCCTAACATTTCTCCATATGTGTCCACTGGCCCCAAATGCTAGGTGATTGCTGATGTAGGTGTTTGGGCAGGATATTTCAGTTTGAACAGATGGTGACAAAAGATGGCTAGGATAATTTAAGAGAGCTGAAGGCTTTGGGGCAGCTCATGGTGCTATACTTTCAAGAGCGAAAGTCACATGAAGAACTTTAAGAGGAAATACAGGACAGGCAAAGCCATAGAGACCTTGAAGGTAGAACAACTAAGTTGTGCCAGAAGCAGAAGGAAAGAAATCCTCTGCAGAGATCTGAGGGTATAGCCACAGTCTTCAGGACACATGTCAAGGTACCCCAAACACAAAACCACTGCTCCAATGAAAGTGTTTCAACACTGTATTTGTCCTTCTTTCCTTCCTTCTTCTTTTTTTTTGTCCTGCCTTCCCCTCTTTTTTAGAATGCACATCAAAGCAGAGGTGAAGCAACCTGCTCTGGTACCTGGAGCAGCCCTCGTCTCAGGGGGCATGGCACACATCCTGGGGGCATCGTGTGTGTCCCGGGAGTGTGCTGCATGTCCCGGGGGGTGCACGGCGAGCAGCGCACGCCCCGGGGATGCCACCAAACGGGGGGTGGCATTTTGTCACCTCCCTTTGGAATGGTACCCGGAGCAGACCACCCCTTGTCCCTCCTCAGAACCCTCCTGCATCAAAGAACAGCTTCTCTTGTGTATATTTTATTACATCGTGGCAATGTCCTGTTGACTAGAACTGCTTGAACAAAGCAGGGTGCTGTAGGGTTGAGATATGCCTCTTGGTGAAAAATAAAGCAAATCTCAAACATGTCTTTAGGCTACCGAGATATGAACATGGGAACTCATTATAGCATACAGTAGTTTTCCTTTCTTTACCTCTCAGCCTGGCTGTGTTCAAAGCTATTACTGCAATTAATACTCAAAGACACAGTCCTGAAATGCCTACATGCTGCATAATAGCTAAGTCAGTGGGAGGCCCTTAATTTTCATTACTGGACGTGGTGGGATTGCCAGGAGAATCTTCATCATACCTCCTGGTAACAGCATGGTGTAGTCACACTGTTGATCAAGTTGGTCAGCATTTCATGGTATCACAGAAGCTCAGCCAATATCCCAAGAGACTTGTAAGCGCACAGCACTTATTTAGCCTACTTTACACATCTGTGAAAATGCTGCATACTCTTGCATATACATAGCAGATGAGTGTAGCAGGAGCATCCTGCTTGCTTGGCCCAAATAATGCCAACTTTTGATCAGAGGAAGAGTGTTTCTGTGCAGTTACTGTTCTTCTAGACAGTCAGAATCTGCATAAACAGAATTACATAACTATGTTAAAAGATCCACAACTTTAAGAAGTACTAGAGCTTGATTTTGTCCTCCCCCTTTGCATCCTTTTTCTTCATGGGCCACATATTTTGAGGTTGTAAACCGAGTTTAGGGACCACCCTTCCTACTGGTTTTTGTAAGCCTCTCTGGGAACGTTTGCTAAAGGGTGAGTAACTGTCTTAAATAAGTAAATAAAACACTACATTGCCTGAATTTGGAGAGGACCTAGTCAAATTGCTCTCTAAATAAAATATATAAGAACAGACTATTTAGTGTATCGACATATTTCATGTTCACGCACTTACTTAACAATTAAAAAATAAGAAATTTATTTTTAGTAGGATTCACATTGAGGCCATTACCTCATTTTAGACAAATCCATCTGAAAACTGATAAAGGTTTTTTAGTGGAGATTGTGTGTGTGTGTGTGTGTGTGTAAACACATATTAATACATATTTCATGTTAGATTTTGGCTGCTGTAGCTTAGTGAGTTAAGAAATTGGCAGTCAGTATGTGCATGCATGTGTGTGTGTGTGTGTGTGTGTGTGTGTGTGTGTGATGTGTGAATAATTGCTATGTTGATATTTCCAAATTTGTTTCATTAGTGACGAATCTTATAAAAGGCCAGAAAAATGTGGAAGCAGCACTTTTTTGAATAAACTAATCAAATTTCAAATTAGATGAGCCAGTGAATTTTGTAGCATTTTTTGAGCATGTAAGCTCAGCTACAATGAAGCTTCCCAAACCAACGAAGCATCCTACTAGAACAGGGATGGCCAGCTCCCAAGAGACTGCGATCTACTTTCAGAATTAAAATCTGGCAGCGATCTACCCCTGGTTTTTTAGGGCTTCAGCTCAAAAACATCGTTATGGATGAAAACAGCCACACAGAGGGAGCTTCATCTTCCCTTCCTGAGTTAAACAACAATGGAGGGCGGGATGAGGGGGCGGGGCAGAAGTCAGATTTACTGACACAGAGGAAAGGGAGCCAGAGATCGACCAAGATCTACCAAAACTTCGTGGGGATCTACCAGTAGATCACGATCGAACTGTTGCACATCCCTGTATTAGAACATTCCCAAGTCTTCATAAAAGTTGTCCATACCCTGTTCAGCAGAGAGGCTGCCACTCTAGCTAAGACTGAGTCAGGCTTGAGGAATCCTTCCACTCCCCCGATGGCACCAAGAAGCAGGGAGGAAACAAGAAAGTTCTTAGTTACGATTTATTCAGTCGTAACAGTGAAATACGAAGAAATCCAGTCATTCCTCAATGATAGTATTGCTGGCACTGAGCTCCTCCCCACTTCCCTTCTAACAACACCACCTGCTTCTACAGCATCCGCCTGTGGTCAACTGTCGCTGTGCTCTTTGTTCTTGCACCCTTATCAAACGTCGTGTTTTGGGAGAAGGGGTGTCGGTTATGCTGTCCGGTGATGTGTCAGCTAGCTGCTCTGCCTCCCCTCCTCCTTCTCCCAACACCTCATAACTGCTGTCTGCCTGTCTCTGAGCTGCTATCTTCCTCAAAGCCCTGCTGAAATTCAAGACTGCATTCCTATTCTATGGAAGCTACAGGAGAATGGGGGGAGGGTGACCTCTACCACTCCTCCTCCTCTTCAGTCCTGTCCGACAGCTTGGCAAAGGGAAAACCAGCCTTTGAAACAGTGTTCTGCACTGAATTGCCAAATCATGTGGCTGCACTGAACAGGCTTAGGATCCAGCCTAAGTCCCTCATCTCTGGGACCACCACATCCTAGAACACCCATCTTTGGTGACATCTCTGGTTCTGATGCACCACTGGAATGACCCTTTCTGGGGTTCTGCATTGACCTCAGCTCAGTTGGCTGAGATGATATAAGCAAGTTACACTGTTGGGGAGTTAGCATTAGCTGACCTGGAAAACCATTTCATCCTAAGCTGCTCACACAGGCAGATATTGTCATAGCATTGCACCTTGGTCTCTTTATTCTATGTTTTATCTCCTATGGGAAAAATGAGGGACATGATTCTGAGCAGGGGGGTGGGGGGGAGATGGTTAGAAATACAAGGGTAAAACAACCACCACTCATCCACCCTCTGCTCTCTCTGAAACCACCCACAGCTGGTTTACCTGATAAAAAGAAAGTCAGGGGGATCATGGAACTACACATACAATATAGTCCCCCTATATTTTGATGGGCATTTGAAGCTCATTGGAGAAGCAGGCTGCAGAGAGCTTTCAGCACCTTGGACAGGTCTAAAGGGCCCTCCTATGGCAGCTCCAAGAGAAGTTGTCTCTTCAGAGAGCTTAAAGTGGCTTATTCATGCTGGCCACATGACCCGGAAGCAGTACGCCGGCTCCCTTGGCCAGTAAAGTGAGATGAGTGCTGCAACCCCAGAGCCATCCAAGACTGGACCTAACATTAAGGGTCCATTTACCCTTTACCTTTATGGCAGCTCCAAGAGAAGTTGTCTCTTCAGAGTGCTAAAGCCAAATGATGCCTTATGTTGACTGACCAAGATTGGAGTACGGTAGGTTCTACCATCTCAGAGGAGCTGGTTTCCTGTTAAAAGGCATGCATATTGTTTTTCATACTTTGACTTCAGTGAGGTTGTGAAGAGACAGAAACTGCAGAAGGCACATCATCTAAGTCAGAAAATGGTAAGAAAACGTCAGAAAATGTTAAAATGATATATAATGAAATTCAACCAAGGGGATTTGAGGAAGTCACTTAATAATGTTATCAAGATTTAAACAGGATGTTTGTTTGTCTGTTTTGAATTTTTGAAAATTAATTTTAAAAATTGAAAAAGAAAGAAAGAAAGAAAAAGAAAATGGTGACAGGTCTCTGTTCTCTGGCTGGGAGGGCCCTGAATAAAGTGCTGGTTTTTCTCTGCAAAGGAAGTAGACTGAACCTCATCTGAAAAAGGGGTGAGGAAGGAAACGTGGGGGGAGGGGCAGAGCAGTGACCGTAGTTAGCAGAAAGAATGGGAAGGGCTAGACATTGAAATCAAACAAAATAGGATATAAAAACTCAAATTCCTTTGGCAAGAGACTCTTACTGTTAAAAGTTCTTAAAACTGTTCAAAATTCAACTTCTTACCTTCAGGCTGATTCAGCCACTCAGAATAGGAAAGCAATGATAAAAAACTGCAATGTTTTTTGTTTTTGTTTTGTTTTGATAAAACAAGAGTTTTCAAGACTGCTTCCATGGAATGAGCGATCCAACTCTGTAATCATGAACTGTGAAGGGTGGCCTCCTGCCAGGCTGAGAATGCACTCTGTTAATAAATGTCTGTTAATAAATGTTGGGCAAGATCCACACAACACCTCTTCACACACAAATATACTGGGAACTGCAACACCTCTGCAGAAACAATTCCACAGCACTCGCTGAGGCTTTCTTTTCTGGCATGCTTTGGTAAGAACAACTTGCAGACTGGGACTCTGGAGAGGAGAGGGAGGGAGGGATTTTGTAGATCGGATACATATAGTCTTCAACCTAATCATGTGCCCTCTTTTAAGATCAATTGTGAGGAGTGTGGTGTACTGTAGAGGTTAGTGTGTCGAACTAGGGTCTGGGATACTAAGGTTCGACTCCACACTCAGCCATAGAGCTCACTGGGTCAGTCCCCTAATCTACCTCACATGTTTGTTGTGGGGATATGAAGAGGGGGGGTACTCCTTGGAGGAAAGGTAGGAGAAATATGAAAATAAATAAATAAATAAATAAACAAATAAATAAAGTTATTGATCAATAGAGATTGGGCCTTTTTAATAGTGATGCTTGTTGTTGTTGTTTAGTCGTTTAGTCCTATCTGACTCTTCGTGACCCCATAGACCAGAGCACGCCAGGCACTCCTGCCTTCCACTGCCTCCCACAGTTTGGTCAAACTCATGCTGGTAGCTTCAAGAACACTATCCAACCATCTTGTCCTCTGTCATCCCCTTCTCCTTGTGCCCTCCATCTTTCCCAACACCAGGGTCTTTTCCAGGGAGTCTTCTCTTCTCATGAGGTGGCCAAAGTATTGGAGTCTCAGCTTCAGGATCTGTCCTTCCAGTGAGCACTCAGGGCTGATTTCCTTCAGAATGGATAGGTTTGATCTTCTTGCAGTCCATGGGACTCTCAAGAGTCTCCTCCAGCACCATAATTCAAAAGCATCAATTCTTCGGCGATCAGCCTTCTTGATGGTCCAGCTCTCACTTCCATACATCACTAATAGTGACGCTTACCCTATGGAATTACCCTCTGAAATATATGTACCAGGCTACATTGGTTCAAGTATTCTGGAAAGTATTAAAAATTCATCTGTTTTTCCCTGGATTTCGATTGAAGATTTAATTGTACATCCTGCAGCTGGACTTCTTAATTGCATTTTTTTAAAAAATGTACTTTGCTCAGTCTCATTTAACTTTATTTACAGTTTAATGATCTTTGGTTTGTTGTCCTGTGTTACACTTCTTCTTTTACATGAGCGGCACACTGTCTTTATATCTTTTTGATGATGGAAGTATGAAGAAAGCATTTAAAATAAATCCTAGGATGTAAGCAGTGCCAAACATATTGCAGTAATATGCACCCATACATGCATATTTGTAGGCTAGCTGGAAAAGGAATTGGTGGGGAGGTATATGATGAGCTCTTCCTGTGATGGATTGTGCCCAGAGACATTATTTTTCCCAAATTCAATTTTGCCCTGAGGGCAGGCTTTATATCATTTCATGTGTGCTGCGTTTCAATATTCCCCTTTATTATGCAACAGAATGCCACTCTTTCAGTATAGGTAGGCTGCTGTTTCCTCACTCCCTTGTTATTATGAAAGCACATTGGATAAGGGATTCAAAATGGAATTCTAGCCAACAATCCCAATTCCTCCATTTTATGCTGATTAAAGATGCCAGCTGGACGCCACTTCCTCCTGCATAAACTGAACATATGTTCATAGTCTTTTTCTGAGTGGGAGAAGGGTTACTGCAGAAAATTTACCAACACATCCCTTGCTTTTCAGCTAGAAAACAGACACAACTGCATTGCAAGGCACTTAAAGCTTCTCCCATGAGTCAAATTGCAGTCATTATCATTATTTTATTTTTTTAAAGGAGAGGCTGAATTTTGTTGAGACTGTGGAGGAGGACAAAAGGTTTACACCCTGCATCTATGAATGCTGCAAGCCTAATCTGCATTGATGGCAAATGACACTTACCTTCAGTTCTATAATGCAGGGATAGCCATCGTAGTGCCCTCTAGAAATTGCAGGATAATAACTCTCACCATTCCTCACCATGTTCATGAAACATGCTGTGTTGTATATTATTTATCTGTGTCACATTCATTCATCTTTTCATTTATTCATAATGCATTTTAATTGCCTTTTAGATGGTCACAAACTGCTTTAATATTCACTGAGAATAAACAGTAATAGTAATAGTAATAGTAGTCATAGTAGTAGCAGTAGTAGTAGTAGTAGTAGTAGTAGTACTAGTACTTTGGCCATGTCCTGTCAAGGAGAAAGATGGGATAATAATATGAGTAAAGCCATTGGCCCATTGAGTTTAGAGCTGCCTACTTTGACTGGAAAAAACTCAGCAAGAATTCAGGCAGAAATTTCCCTAGCTCTATTACCAAAGTCCTATTGGAGATACAAAGCATTAACTGGAGCTGTCAGGTATGCCAGCAGGATAGGCTCACTCTCTTCCAAAGAGAGGTCCTTAAGGCATGTAGCTGTATACCAGGAAGACATTTTTAAAATGTTACATGCCTAGAATTAATCATCATCTGAATGCTTGCAATTTTACAGCTGGAACAAGCGTCGGGCATGCAAAGAGAACTCACAATGATAAAGTTGATTCTGAAGAATGATGAAGTTGTTAATTCTATTTTTTTTGTAGTGTGCAGGGAGAATCCTGATTGTCTTGATTGACATGTTCCCATAGACCTAGTGACTGATGCTCTATGCCATAATCTCAGACAATTTATGTGACTATTTCTTTGTGACACCGTGGTAAACTTGGAACCCATTTCGGATGAGCTTATTCACGCTATCTGAATTCCATCAGTTTCTAAGTTACATTCTAACAGGTCATTTTTAAGCTCAAGGGATTAAAACCAGCTGGTACTCTCTGGGGTCAGCCAGTCTTCTTGCTTGTATAAAACTAATAGGAAGAATTTTGAGCTGCTGGTGAGTGGTTCTTATAACATATCTCCAAACTGAGCCAACGTGGTAAAGGAAAGCAGGATAAGCAAGCCTTATATACATATATATTCAATTCTCAATATTATTATTTTTAAAAAATCCACAGTGTTTACATCTGACACGATCAATATCTCTTTGCTACTTATTTCTGCACTGCCTGGCGTATCATGCCCGTTCAATAGGTCTAGACAGTCAAATGAAATGGGCAATTCTTTTCAGAACAGCTAATTTTCACTATGTCTAGGATAGTTGTTGTCTGTTCAGTGACAGCATCATTGACTGACACCTCACCTGGACATCTTGCACAAATATTGCCTCTCTTAGAAATAGAAACTTGAGAGGGGCATGTCTTATTGATTTTTATTTTTATTTTAGTTGCTACACACATCTACTTTTGTTATCTTCTCAGGGCAGACTGTGTCTCCTTCAAATCCCTCTTGTGCTCCTTCTTTCTTCAATGTAATGTTTGACAAAGAAGGCCAAATGAGTTTTAAGATCCTCTTTTAGAGCAAAATCAAACTTCTCCAAAGTCAGTGAATATGCCGCCAGTGCTTAAAGGACTAGTTGCATCTGCTTGTCTCGGTGTTCCCGCCCTCCGCCGCCTCAAAAAATCAATTTCTTAATTAACATAACCACTTTCTCTCCTGATGTCCCTTCAGGCTGAGCAAGTCTAAACCGGCCAGGTAGAAAACCAGCCTTTAAGATAGCATCCTTTTTGCCATCTTAACTTACTGGACTTTTAACCAGTATCAGGTGGGCATCTTCTGATTATAGGGCAGCACTAGGTTTGCCTCTCTTTTTTTCTAAATTATTTAGAGCTCATATGCCTAGTTTGGAAACAATCTCATATATGTGTTGATAGATTCATATATATATATATATATATATATATATATATATATATATATATATATATATTTCACACATTTTATCTCTAGTTTTAATGATTTGTATTACTAATCATGTTGGGTATCTTCTTTTGCCAGAATATTGTTCTGAAGTCTTGTGTTCAATAACTTATTTGTCACTCTTTTGCATTTAATCTTATGCTCTAAAGGGCATTGATCCATTTGTAAGTTATAGCTCTGCCTTCTATATAACGTTCACGTTACCCAGGCATCATTTGACAATGAAAGAACAGATGAAACTCATCCATCACAAATTTACATTTATCAGAAGTTTAAAAATAAAAGCGGCAGATGTTGCAATATATAAAAGGAGGGTGAACTAGGTAAAAATAAATGCACACATATGGAAACAGGTTTTTTTTTCTTTCCAAAAATGAAGCAAAGGAATATTTCATTACCCCTTCACTTTGTGACTATAGTCACAAACTTTGAAAAAGAGAAACTGTCAATTCCATAGCGTCAACATAGAAAGGCAGGGAATGTCTTTCCTTGATTCATTAATAAGTCATTGGCCACAAATTAGTAGGGCTGTGTGCTGGATTCGGCCAAGGTCCATATCCTATGCCAAACTTGGTTTATTTGGAGGGATTGCTGTAGATTGGGGTGGATGACCCAGAGTGATCAGGGCCTGTCAAGGGCTTCAGGCAGAAGGGAGAGGCAAACATTGGGCAGGAAAAACTCACAAAAAGGCTAAGGCCTACTTGGCAAGAGAGGGTTGGAGGGTGATCAGGGTAGGCGAGTATCCCCAGCAGGGGTGGCAGCCTCTAATCAGAGTACAGAGTATATTGGGGTAAAGCAAGCAGTGGCAGTACAGGTATCAACAACAACAACAACAACAACAACAACAACAACAACAACAACAACAACAACAACAACAACAATTTATTACTTATACCCTGCCCATCTGGATGGCTTTCCACAGCCACTCTGGGCAGCTCCCAAACAGAATATTAAAAACACGATAAAACATCAAATATTAAAAGCTTGCCTAAACAGGGTTGCCTTCAAATGTCTTCTAAAAGTCAGATAGTTTTTTATTTCTTTGACGTCTGGTGGGAGGGTGTTCCACAGAGTGGGTGCCACTACTGAGAAGCCCTCTGCCTGGTTCCCTGCAGCCTCACTTCTCACAGTGAGGGAACCGCCAGAAGGCCCTTGGCGCTGGATCTCAATGTCCGGGCAGAACGATGGGGGTGAAGATGCTCCTTCAGGTATACTGGGCTGAGGCCATTTAGGCCTTTAAAGGTCACCACCAACACTTTGAAATGTGCTCGGAAATATACTGGGAGCCAATGTAGGTCTTTCAGGACCGGTGTTATATGGTCCCGGCGGCCACTTCCAGTACCAGTCTAGCTGCCACATTTTGGATTAATTGTAGTTTCCGGGTCACCTTCATAGAGTGCATTGCAGTAGTCCAAGTGGGAGATAACCAGAGCATGCACCACTCTGGCGAGACAGTCCATGGGCAGGTAGGGTCTCAGCCTGCATACCAGATGAAGCTGGTAGACAGCTGCCCTGGACACAGAATTGATTTTGAGAATCACAGGAGTGTTGGAGATGCTGTTAGAATCCCCTCCATGCCTCTGGTGTAGAGAAATGCTGGGTGAGAGACATTGCATACCCACTATACATTTAAAGCACTTATGTTTTTTGGCTCCGGGTACTGTAGTTTGTTAAGTGTGCAATATTTTAAAGAATGTTGTCTCTCCCAAATTCTCCAAATATCTTCTCCCTGCACCCTGCCACCCAGCAACCCAACATCATGGGAAATTAATGGCCCTGCAAAAGGATCAGATCTTTTGCATAGCGATGGGGAAAGAATTGGTTTTGGTTCACATTTTCATGCCTTCCTACCTAATTCAGACTTCCTTGAAAAAATATGCTAAATTGAAACACAGCTAGCATTCATTATTTGCACTTGAGCTTAGCAAAGTGGTTTCCCAACCAAAAATTGCATGCAAAAATGTGTATAGTCAGCGTAATGCACATTAAAGTGCTGATGACTTTTCAAAGGGACTTCTTTTTTTAAAAAATAATTAAATAAATCATAAACTGATCAGGAAATGTGGCAAGTTGAACCCAAAATGGGAAATTGGGAGAACATGAAATCAACAGATTTCTCCATCTCTCATTCTGTCTGTAATTAACCGTAGTTTCTTTAGGTTTGGGCATAACAAGGAGCTGCAGTTACCACATTTTTCCGTGTACAAGGCAAGGTTTTTTATTATTAAAAAATGATAAAAATTGGGGGTCATCTTAAACACAGATAGTGCAGAGGTGGGACGGGTGATTGGTAACTGCCATGAGCAGGAGATTGTCAGCGGCATTTGGGCGGGTGATTGGTGGTTGCGGCAAGGTCTGCTGGTGATTGGCTGCTGCTGAAATTGGGTGGGTGATTGGCGGCTGCTGGCAGCGAGTGGGGGATGATTGGTGGCTTCTTTGATGCATGAGATTGACAGCTGTGGTCAGGTGGGTGAGTGATTGTCAGCATTTCTCACCAAGAAAAGCTCAACAACTCTGGGCAATCTCCCCCCATTTCCTCAATTTGGAGTCTTCAAAAATAGGGGCCGTCTTATACACAGGGACATGTTATACACGGAAAAATACAGTAGTTGGAAAAGGAAGCAAAAGCTTCCCATTTCCTCCTCACAGTTGTGTCACAGGAAGAGAGGGGAGCACATGAATCCCAGGGTAATGCGCATTATGTACAAATATAGTACAACATTACATACAAAGTATCCCATGCTGGTGAATTAACTTCAGGCACTTATTAATATGAAAATATATGTAACCAATGATGAACCCAACCCCACTATGATTCAACCCAAACCATTAAATTGCTTCTCATGAAATATGCTTTCCCCCCCTTTGAGATTTTCCAAAGTACAGAACAAAGGGGGGGAATTGTGGTTGCACCAAAATAAAATAAAATAAAAGCCTGCATGCATTGTCTTTAATAGAGTCCCTGTAAAGATTCATAAATGCATGAATGTCAGGCTGAAATATCACACTGATTATATATAATAGGAAATCACATTGTGGCAGCTTACAGATTTTTTTTTTAAAGGTATCTAACACCATTGCACCTTGCTAATAACTCATTCCGACTCTTGAGTGTTACTTTAGCTATTGAATCCTGGTTCTCTGCCTGAATATTAAAGACTTGTTAAACAGACATTTACAGACAAAAGAAATTCACCATGTGTTTCTGCATTACCAAGCATGATATTAATATTCTACTGGTGAGCTACTGAATAAAAAGCAAGGCCTGTTAGGAGCTCAAAATGCTAAAACTATGTCTTCATTGACTGTAACTGCATACTAAAAGCATTGCTCCATCATACAGGAGAGAGGAAAGTTCACAATCCATTACAATATGGCAACTGTTTGAATTTAAGGCAGTCGCGTCGAGTTCCTAAAATTAATTAAAATCTTGTGCGCGCTAGAGGAAACAGCCGCGGCAACAACAACAACAAGAGTGCAACCACAGCTCCACCTACGTAGCCCCGTGGTGCTCTCTCTCTCATGAAATTAAAGTTTGCATTAGCTTTCAGATTTGATTAATCAGTGTTCAAAGGGTTTTATTTATGCAATGGCTGAAGAGATCAGGTTGAATTAAATTCAGAGGAGCTTTTCCAACTTTCCATTCTTCCCTGTGGCAACCTGGCCTTTACCCCTGATATCAGCTGAGCCATAATGGTCAACTTTAGTTTTGTAATCGGACTACTTTACCTATTTTGCAGACAGTATAAATAAAAGGAGAAAGTACAATTGCCCGGGGAATGATTAGATAGTGGATGGTGATAGTTGCCTTATTATTCATTCTTACTTAGCAAATACCTATAGAAATACCTTTAGAAACCAGTTAGTATTGGTGTCTCAACTTTCTGCTTTAATCTTCCCCTGTATTTTCACATCATATCAGCTTCATAATAAGGGTGAAAGGGTACAAGAGGATACAAGAGTTTTGTGATCCAATTTCAATGTCTTTATATTTCTTTAAAAACTAGTCATGGAGTGGCCAAATTGCATCCAGACCAAGGCTTTTCTTCAGCCAAAACTTGCCAGAACTCAGTTCTGACACCTCTCAGGTGAGCACCATTGCCATGAGATTCCAGCACCTCCTTTTCTATAAAAATAGCACTGATCTAGACCATAGTGCTGTGGGTTAAACCACAGAGCCTAGGGCTTTCCGATCAGAAGGTTGGCGGTTCGAATCCCTATGACGGGGTGAGCTCCCGTTGCTCGGTCCCTGCTCCTGCCAACCTAGCAGTTCAAAAGCACATCAAAGTGCAAGTAGATAAATAGGTACTGCTCCGGCGAGAAGATAGACGGCGTTTCAGTGCACTGCTCTGGTTCACCAGAAGTGGCTTAGTGATGCTGGCCACATGACCCTGAAGCTGTACGCCGGCTCCCTTGGCCAATAAAGCGAGATGAGCGCTGCAACCCCAGAGTTGGTCATGACTGGACCTAATGGTCAGGGGTCCCTTTACCTTTACCTTAGACCATAGCAGTAGTGAGGTGGGTTGGGTAAGCCTTTCTCCATTTTCTTGATATAAATCTTTGCCTCCCACCCCACCATCTTTTCCTGCCCACTAGGGAAAAGGTGTGTTTATTTATGATGAGGCAAATAGCAACTTGAGATGCCCCATTTAGATGTGGAAAATGGGTAGGGATCTCATCCTCACAGCACTATGTCCAGACGTAATCAGAGACTCGCTTGGCTGGTTTTACAATACTTTGTTTAACTTAGCCCTAGCAGTCTTAAATTCTTAAATTTAGCATTCCTTTCCTATTTCCTCTGTGATCACAGTCTTGTAAACAATGCGCTCACAGTGTTGCTGTTGTTAGCTATGGAAAGAGAATCCTCCTAGTTTTCAATATTGTGGACTTCGTGTACAAATGATGATTTAAAAAGAAATCCCCACATGTTGTTGGAGTGCAACAGAACGTATTGATTCACTCATTCTGCCTCTTTCCACTCTGACAATTCTATAATATCCATTGAATCCCATAGGTGGGGCATCAACCCAGATCTAAGTCTAAAACACTGCCAAGTACATTGAATACTGGCTCTTACAAATATACATTCATTTTTAGACCTGAGCCAAAACTGTTCATCATTTTCAGCAAACCCTTTCAGCAGTGCCAAAAATAAAACATAATCTCAAACAAAAACGAAACCTCACATTTTTGTGAGGTGTTACTGCTATCCGAATTCCCTGAGAAAATGTGAACATATTAGTTTAAACTACTCTCACTATTATTGGTTGGTAGTCAACTGACACTGGTCATGATTTTCTTTAGTGACATCATCACACCCTACATTTCATTACATGATTCCTAATTGGATATGGATTGAAACTAATTAAATATTGGCACTAACAAAATATTCACACCACACCCTCAACACCTTTAAAAAAATATTAATACAATTCTGTTCCACTGTAATATCTAGTTTTCCCCAAACCTGAAACTGTAAAATATTTAGTACATCCTGACTCAGCCTTGCTTGAAAATCCCTACTGGACTTTGGCTGCTTCTCCAGTTCTGCAAGTCTTTTACTGAGTGTGTACAGTGGTACCTTGGGTTACATACGCTTCAGGTTACATACGCTTCAGGTTACAGACTCTGCTAACCCAGAAATAGTACCTCGGGTTAAGAACTTTGCTTCAGGATGAGAGCAGAAATCGTGTGGCGGTGGCACAGCTGCAGCAGGAGGCCCCATTAGCTAAAGTGGTGCTTCAGGTTAAGAACAGTTTCAGGTTAAGAACGGACCTCCGGAATGAATTAAGTATGTAACCAGAGGTACCACTGTATTACAGAACAAGATTTTAAAATGTCACATTTAGCTTTAATTTACAGTGGAAAACTTTAGTAGGCAGTCATTTTACACTGAAAATAGTAGCTAACAATGGACAAATGAAGTATATGACAGATTTTTTCTCTCTCTCTGAAAAGACATAAAGTATAGAAAACATTATTTTAACTAAGATTCATATTTTTTTCTTGAGAGAAAGTAATAAAACATGCTGATTTTAGCAATGACTCACTGACGTACCTCATTGTTGAGTACTGATGTCTATATTACTTTTTCATGCACAATGATTTGCAAACTTCTGCCTCAGTAAACGCTTTCTTCACTTACAACTCTGTCAACAAGCCCCTATATGTTGTTGGGTTAAAAGGAAGGCACGAATAAAGTGACTCTCTTCCTTGTCTCCATAAGAGTAAGAAAAAACAAACAAACAAACAAACAAACATCTTTGCTATTCAGAATGCCCTAGATTTATTTCCAGAAATGTAAAGCCATCTCTGATATCATCATTATAGGTGGGTGGGTGTTTTTATAATAAGGTAGACATTCAGCCTGATATAAATAGCATATAATGGCTAGTATAAAGAGCTTCTACAATTATAGGACCATACTTCTCAAGGGAACACTACTGCTGGAACAACAGGCGAGAAGCTTGCCTTCTTGGCAAATTCAGCTATCCCTTAGCAGATGTTGGATTTCAGCTTGTCCTCTTGTAGAGTTTTCGTGATTGAAGTGCAGGTTAGTTTTTTTGGCTACTGCTGATGAGAAAACACAGACATGTTTATGCATTGCTGTCTTCAGTTGTGTACTGTTCTTGGAGGAATACAGCCAACGAAGCTGGGATGGGGCAGGAATGCATTGGTTCAGAGTTGCAGGGCCTTGAAGATCCATTCCTGTTTCTGCAGTAGGGTCCCGGAATTTCACCAGTGAATCTCTATAGCAGTGCAGATACCTGAACTTGGGTTTCCCCACTCCATAATATGCCATCTAACTGTTATGTCACATTCACTCTCTCCTTTAGATCCGAAACAAATGATCCATGGGATATCAATGGCAGATGTGTACATAGTTTATAAATGCTCCTTGAAGCAAAGCTCTTTTTTCCCTCTGCCTGGAAATGGGTAGGTGGAAGTAGGTAACGCTTGTGTGCTCCATAGTTCAGTAATGTAAAACATTCACAGATAGTTAAATCCATTTGAGACAACTGTCCGCGATACATCTTCTCACACTGGCATTCTATGCCATTCCCTGTCAGATTCTTTTAATCCTGTCTCTCTAGTTTGAGAAATCCTATGATTGGGTGCAGGGGTAGCGAAGGACAAATAATAATCCTTATGCTGGCTCATGCTACATTTATTAAAGAGGATGAGAATTCTTTTAACACAGCCAAAGCATAAGGTGTTAAGTCATTGTCTTTGATCAATATTTTAAAACCCCACCACTGATAGAAAGGATGGAAAGCAATTATAGAGCATTACAGCCGAGGTGTTATTCAAGGTCCATCATGTTTTTTAATTCATTTTCTCCATTTTTCCAGCTCTAAAGAAGGTGCTGTGTGATATGCTGGCACAAGCAATCACATTTTATACCATGAAACTGGAAGGCTCTTTTCTTTCAATTAAAAATTATTGATAAAGGCATCTTGGCCACTCATTATACTACCCTGATTGGGTTTATAGTTTCCATGAAGCTGCCTATTATTTTATTTTCTTTTTTGCTTCAGGTCATCTCTGTTGAAGACAATGTACAAATCTTTGGAACTTTAACTCCTGCCAAGCTATTTATTCACCAGACTCTGGAAATGTCCTCGCTTCTACTGGAAGGGTCTGTCACTAACTGGAATGACCTTCTGTCCTTACTGGAGTCTGAAATCAAAACATACCTTTCAGGCATGGCAAAACTACTGGTTCCCAGCTAGCAAAAGTTTCAGTTTAAAAGACTGGATTCAGTTCAGATTTTATATTTATGGGGTTTTTTTTAAAGAAGAAGTTCAGATGCCTTCCTAAGTTTGCTCAAACTTTTCAGTTTAATGGCTGCTAGGCTGAAAAATTGGGAGAAAGATACCCAGAGGGCTTCAAGACAACCAGGTGCCAAGAAACCAATTGTAAATATTGGTTCATAACTAAGTGGTAGAGCACCTGCTTTTTAATGTTGAAAGTCAATGATTCAGTGCTTGGCAACGCCAAGTAGGGCTGTGAATGTCCCTTGTCTGAAACCCTTGTGGCCAGTTGGTGTATGCAATATGAAACTAGATGGAAAAATGGTCTGACTCAGTATAAGGTAGCCTCCTATGTTACTAAGTATTATGAAAAAGAGAGAGAAGACCTGCAATGCTTTTAATCATATGCTGACATATTAATGCTAGGGGTGCCTGAAGACTTTGCATTCATTTGCATTTGTAAGTGAATCAAATTCATCCACATACACCCAAACTAACATGCAGAACCTAGTGCAAGAATCAGCCAGGGAAACACAATTGTCTGAATTTTGTGATGTGGCTCTCTCTTAAAACAAAAAAAATGCACAAGAATGTATAAAATACTTGAGGAAAGGAACATCTTAAAAATGCACTCAGAATATTTGCAAGGTCAACAATACATACAAGATATTCAAAAATGTGTTATTCATATACCGTATTTTTCGCCCCATAAGACGCACCGGCCCATAAGACGCACCTAGATTTTTGGGGGGGAAATAAAGGGGAAAAAATTTATTTCCCCCCCAGGTGCGCTGCGCTACACCAGGAGCTTGGGGCGTGCGGAGCTCAGCTCGCCCCAAGATTCTGCGTGCCGGCAAGGTCTCCGCTAGCGTGGGAGAGCCGGGCGCCTCTCCCAGGGCTAGCGGACCCCTGCGCTAATCCAGAAGCTTGGGGCAAGCTGAGGTCAGCACGCCCCAAGCTTCTGCATGCCGGCAAGCAGTCCGCTAGCCCTGGGAGAGCCGCGGGGCTCTCCCAGGGCTAGCAGATCACTGCGCTACACCAGGAGCTTGGGGCGTGCTGAGCTCAGCGCGCCCCAAGCTTCTGCGTGCACGCAAGCAGTCCGCTAGCCTTGGGAGAGCCGCGGGGCTCTCCCAGGGCTAGCGGATCGCTGCGCTATACCAGGAGCTTGGGGCGTGCTGAGCAGTGGCATAGGAAGGGGGGTGCAGGGGGTGCGGTCCGCCCCGGGTGTCATCACTGAGGGGTGTGTGTGACAAAATGGCAAAAATGTGTGTTTTTAAAATAAGAAATTCCCATCAGGAAAGAAAGTTTTATGTGCTTATGCTCACAATGTTAAGTAAAGAAACCAAAAAATCACACTTGCAACTGTAAATATCCTATGTGGGGGAGGGGTGACAAAAAAATTTCCACACCGGGTACCACCTGACCTTGCTACACCACTGCCTGCCAGGGAAGAATGGTTGAGGGAAGATCAACATCAGGAACAAGGGGGGGGAGAGATAGACTGACATTTAGATCTGCTGCCCTGGTGGATCCTGCTGCCTCACCTTTCCTCATGTGTGGGCTGTCCCTGAATAAAAATCTACATCAGGCTTTGCTGCCCTTGTGGACTCTGCCACCTGAAGCGGTCAACTCACCTTGCCTCATGGGTGAGCTGGCCCTGACACCAGTTCAAGGACTGAGTCAATCTGCAGTGATGCAATGGTAGAGTAGTACACTCTGTGACCTATGCACAACCCTGGACAAGTTGATGGCACTATTCATAGGGTCAGGCCATTAGTGGACATTATAGCTTGGCTGGGGATTCAATTGGCCATCCAAAAAACTGAAATCAGCCCAGGCTGACCTATTAAAAAGTTGACTGCTACAGCAGAATTCAACATCACTCTGTCCCTAATCATTCTTCAATGGGAGCCAGTGCAGGTAGGGAATAAAACCATACCTCCTAGCCCAACCTTGACATCATGCATCTGGCTGGCTTAGCCCTCTGATCCCTGTGCATTCAGCAAAGGTTTGAAGGGAGCTGGAAATGCATGACTTTACTCATATGGTCCCCTCTGTGTAATCAAGAGCCCTGCACAACTGATGCTTTTGATTACATAGGGGACATCGCACAATAGCAGCAAGACGCCCCCTTAGTTGTTTGCTGAACAGAGAGGGAGAAGCTGGCTGTTGTGGAGATGGGAGCTGCAGGAGGTGTGGATTCTGCAATATTTTTGGGGGGGAGTGGGGTTGCCAAGTGCAGGATCCCTTACCCACCCACCCCACATTCGCCCATCATGCGGGGGGGGGGGGGAATGAGTGAACAGGGCTTAGCTCAGCCATAAAATACGGCTGCCATTATAGTAAATCTATATAATATGTTAGCCAAATGTTGGGCGATACTTTTGTCTAACACCTGCGTCTTTTTGCATATGCAAATGCAGCATTCACTGATTCACACAAATTGTCAAACATGGACACAAAACACATGCATGTGGCAGACGGCTGAAGAAAGGTTTCCTTAAAAAAGGAAGAAAAGAAAATGAAACATACTTTGAGTCAACCTTTAATTGTTTATGGGTGACGTGGCAGCATTTCACCATCTGCAATAAGGATTCCATAAAGAAAAAGGAAACGAATTGCTCAAGTGGGGAGGGAAACTCCTGCAAATTAGGTTTGATGTCTCATGCAGTTTGCCTTTGTTTACAAGTTTACAAGCACACACACACAAACTTAAAAACACACATATGGGAGAGGAAAAGATGTACTTCTGTTTTCAAGATGTTATCTCCTGAGGGAATCGGAACTTCAGCATAAGTTTTAGCCTACTGATTCTGTAAATATTGTAGGAAGTTCTGAGACAACAGCTGAAAATATCTGTGGGCAGAATCCGGAATGAGTAACTATGCATGTCTCTATTTTGGGCCCATATCCAAAGCATAAGCTTCCATGCGTGTTGCGGGAGATTTAGAAACCTCAGTTCTACCCCAGAAAACTAAACTAGCTCCCACATTATGTAACAGGTATTTGTGAGCTGTGGCTACATACACAGTAGACTCTCGTTTGATTCCTTGCTCATTCCAGTGCTCATATTATGGACGGAAAACAAGGAGCTTATGAAAACCAAAAGCCAAACCTCATTACTTCCCCCGACACTGCCATTTTTGGCCAGACCTCATGATTATTCATCGGTATTTTAGTGTGAATTTCTCCTAATATACATGCTTTTGTATGTAACCTCGCCAGCTATACATTTTTGCATCACATTTCCCCTCATCTAATGCCTTTTGGTATGTTATTTTCACCAATAAATACATTTTTATGCACTTTACATTACTACATGCACTTTTGCAGGTCCGTCTTTTTTTTTTAAAAAAAAACTTTTTTATTCAAAATTAAAACAAAACATATTATCTAGAAACATATCATCCTTATTTCCCCCCCCCATTTTTCCTCCCTCCCCCACCCTCCCACATAAACTCCCCCCCACCTCCACCCCCCAGCTTCCCTCAGTTCCAGTCTTTGATTTCTCTAAGAATGCTGTTTTCTGCATGTTACACAGTTGTATAGCTCCTCAAACTTTTTAGCTGATTATCATCAATAGAAAAGTTTGTGAATATTTATTCCATAAACACAGTGTGGTTTAGAAAAAGCCAAAAGGAAGACGCAGCCATCAGCAATTATCTGCCGATAAGGGAAAGGGGGAATGCAGTGTATGGTCAACTGTGTTTCAATGGCCTTTGAGCCTAGAAAAGAGAGCCCAATCAGCTCCAAAGTGCCTCCACAGGAGTGCTTGGGATACAACTGAAATGGAAGAACACACTTTTTAAAAAGCAAACACACACCAATGCATCCAAACAGATGGTGTGGCTGGTGTTTCCCAGGAGTGATTGCTGGGCAGCATTTTAAACCCCTGGCAAGCCCCAGCCAAACACAAACATCCCACCCTCCTCAACACACACACCAAATTGCAAGGGGATGTTCAATTCCGACAAGGGTTTTCTTGTTTCCCCTTCATGCACACTCTTCCCTGAAGTCCAATCCCCATTGTAGAAACTGCATGTATGCAGATTAAACTGCAGAAAGCTTTATTCAAAGCCAGCCAAGGAGTCCAGTTCGCTTTGTTGCGTCTTCAAATACTTTGTAAAGGGTTCCCATTCATCTTTAAAAGTTGCAGGGCAGTTTTAAGCATATCGGGCGCCGTGGTGCAAAGCTCCCTCCGGCGCCAGCGCCCCCATTTCCCAGAGTTTTTTAGGGAGGGCAGTGTGGGAGGAGGTGGGCAGTGGCTGGAGGGCCGTTGCTCCAGTGGGGAAGAGGCGGAGGCTGGACATGGCACCTCCCAACCCAGCTGGACACTTCATGCCGCAGTTGCCACGGCAGATGGAGGCTCCGGGAGTGGTGCTGCTTTGGCACGGCATGGCGGAGGCAGGCGAGGGCAGCGAGCTGATGCCAGGAGGCGCCGCGTCCAGCCTCCGCCTCTTCCCTGGCGCCCTCCAGAACTTGGCACCCTGGCGCCCCGTGTCACTAGCCTCTATGGGTAAGAGGCCCCTGCACTTTTGTACCCATTACTTGGCTGGAGCACTGCACTGTGAGCTGAATAGTGAATGTGCATGGACACTGACTCTTGTGCATGCTTGCCTGACATTGTGGAGAACTGCACGAAAGGACAACTTAGGCAGAGACTATGGCATACTTCCTGTCCGAAGTGCCTAGTCTAAAACATGCTAGTGAACAACTAACATTTATACAACTGAAACAGTATATTTCACATACTGCCTACCCATTCTCCATTTACATGTATATGTCATTATTAGGCAATTATGTTCCCGACTTCCCACATTTAAGAGCAAGCTGTAATATAATGCATCAATCGAAGCCAAACTCAGAAGAATGCATTTATTTCCATTGTCAAAGTGCATCAGCAGCCTGTGCAGGTAAAGTAAATGAAATCGAGAGATGACATTAAATATGTCCAAATCAGTTTTCAAAATGTGGGTCTGATGTAAATGCTTTGAAACAAGCTTAGCAGATAGGGTGTGTTTCTTTTGCTCTATCTTTTTTTTTTTTTTAGAAACAGTTCAAAATTTAAATTCTTCAGAACCATCTCCTAAGCATTACTGAGATGCTTAATGGAACGTATTTGGTCTGTTTGGTGAACAGCCCGTATCAACTGGTGGGGCAGCATGGAGCAGAGGGCATTGCTCTCCTGGCTTCTCAATGCTGTTGCTGGCTTCCCAATCACTGCCAAATACCAAGAGGGACTGGAAGAGGAACAAGGCAGTGAGGAGCTGTGGGAGCATTCCCCCCCCCAATACTTTTTATTGCTTTTTTGTAACAACAACAAATAAAACAAATACTCTTACATTCAAACATTTGTATGTCTTCTTATTTACCCTGCACCTTATTGTGCCCGGACTTTCTTCCATCCCTTCAACAGTTTTCATGTCTCAAGTCTTTTCTTACAGTTTCTTATTTACACTCCATCCACATCACAAGATTTACATTAATCCTGCTACAGTTTTTAAATTCTTACAATTAGTCCGTATATATTCAACAAATTTACTCCAATCCTTTTCGAACTTTGGTTCTTTTTGGTTCTGAATCTTATAAGTTAATTTCGCCAGTTCTGTGTATTCAAACATTTTTGTCTGCCACTCCATTAAAGTTGGGATTTCCATTTCTGAGCCACTAAGATTCTAGCGGCGGTCATTGCGTACATGAATAGTTTGTAATCTTCCTTTTTTAATTCATAGCCTGTTATCCCTAGCAAAAATGCTTCTGGTTTCTTTGGGAAAGTGTATTTAAATAATAATAATAATAATAATAATAATAATAATAATAATAATACTAATAATAATAAATTTTATTTATATATCCCGGCCTCCCCAACCGAAGCCGGGCTCAGAGCGGCTAACCTCAAGTGTATAACACATTAACATAAAATCAGACAATCAATTAAAATACATGCTCAAATCAGATCAGGATCAGAATAAAATCCAATCAGATGGCAACCCGCAAATTAGGGTTGCGGACCTTAAATGCTCACCAGGCCCAACTGTTTGTGCTGAACTTATATGGGCCTGTGAGAAAAATTGGGAGGCCACTTTCATGCAAGTTCTTATGAAAGGGGAGAGGGTCAGACTGAACCCCGACCAAAGGCCTGGCAGAACAGCTCTGTCTTGCAGGCCCTGTGGAAAGATGTCAAGTCCCGCAGGGTCCTAGTCTCTTGTGACAGAGTGTTCCACCAGATTGGAGCCACAGCCGAAAAAGCCCTGGCTCTAGTTGAGGCCAGCCTAACCTCTCTGTGGCCTGGGACCTTCAGGATGTTTTTGTTAGAAGACCGTAAGTTCCTCTGTGGGACATACCAGGAGAGTTTTTTCCCAACAGTGGGGGCATTGAATTGGTTCTGCACCTGTGCCTACACTACGCCCAACTCCCTGCTGTCTTGCCCCTCACCGCTTGGTAACTCAAAGCATTGGGAAGCCAGATGTGCAATGCTGCCCCACCATCCATGACTGTGCACAATGCAGCTCCCATTCAGAATGGGCTCTCCCCATACCCATTTATTCAGTACAAAGTTCCTGTGATATGTAGGGAGGGAGGGAGGAAGGAAGGTAGGGAGAATATGGCTCAAAGCATGGATGAACAAATCTTTCAATTTCAGTTAATCTCAGATTCTCATTTTTCCAGTCTCAAATTCTGTTCACCACATTTCAGCATCAGTTGATTATTTTGGGTTGTGTTTTTTTTTAAAAGCCCTTGAGAGAATTCTTCTAGCATTTTAGCGTGTAACTGCTAATATACATATTTCGGCATGCAATTTTGCCCACTTTTCCAATCCATCTTGTCTTGCAGGCATATTTCTTTGCCAGAAATTTATTGTAATTGTTATATGTTACTTTTGCTACTATATGCATTTTAAATGCACACTCTCCCCTAATGTTAGAATACTTTTTTTTAATGCATTATTTGGTTGGAGTAATACACTGCAAAATTCAGAGAAGTGTGATTTTCAAGAGATAGCTATGTTCCAGTGTGTGTTTTGCTTTGGAAAGCATGAACTGGGTAATTTCCCAATTTCCCAATTAAAAGGTGAACTGAACCAAATTCCTTCCCTATCTCTAGGCCATAGTCCCTGAGTAAGCTTCATAGTTGAATGTAGAACTGAAGCCAAGTCTCTTCAATTCTACACCAACACTGTAACATCTCACTAGCTGGTGTAATATTATAAACCAATGACCGTCAAAGTTATGATAAGGAGAAATGAGCAGTTGCTAAGACAGCAGCAAGCTATTTTCAGAGCCAAAACTACAAAATTGGCAGTAGAATGTGATGGCTGCATCCTCCACCTTATTCCCTTGTAACTGGAAAGTGGTGGTTAGAATTCAGCCGATTACTCTAGAATTCTGGACTACTAATTTTTAACAATAAGACATCTTTCAAATGGATCCAATTCTCTCTCTCTCTCTATATATATAAATCTTTATTGTGTTTCCATTTTATAACAATTATGACACATCCTTATTATCCAACTTATACTTTTGCTCTTGTGAGCTGGTCGACTTCCCTCCCTCCCGCCTCTTGGTTTTCAACTTAATATTATATATCATAGCATTGGTATATTTTCCAATTTACATTTCACTAAATCAAAAATCCCGACTTTTAAATAAATATAAAACAATTGTCATTACAAGTCTTCTTACAAGCCTGCTAATGTTGTTAGTTGTTTACAATGATCCTTCAAATATTGTATATATTTACTCCAGTCTTTTTGGAACGCTTGATCACATTCATTTCAGATTTTCCCAGTCAGTTTCACCAGTTCCTCAAAGTCTATCATCTTCATCTGCCACTCTTCTTTCGTTTGTATTTCTTGTTGCTTCCATTTTTGGGTTAAAAGAATTCTTGCTGCAGTTGTTGCATACATAAACAGTTTTGGGTTGCCTTTTGGTATTTCCTCTTCTACTATACCTAAGAAAAATGCTTCTTCTTTTTAACGAACGTATTCTTATACCTCCTGCATGGATCACTGCCTTGTCATGGCGAAGGGGCTTGAATACCTCAGAGAAGCTATGAGCGATGTCGTGCAGGGCCACCCAAGACGGACAGGTCATAGTGGAGAGTTTTGACTAAACGTGATCCACCTGGGGCAGGAACCAGCAAGTCACTCCAGTAACCCTGCCAAGAAAAGCAATGACAAACCTAGACAGCAGAGACATCACCTTGCCAACAAAGGTCCATATAGTTAAAGCTATGGTTTCCCCAGTAGTGATGTATGGACCATAAAGTGAGAACTGGACCATAAAGAAGGCTGATCGCCGAAGAATTGATGCTTTTGAATTATGCTGCTGGAGGAGACTCTTGAGAGTCCCATGGACTGCAAGAAGATCAAACCTTTTCATTCTTAGGGAAATCAGCCCTGAGTGCTCACTGGAAGCACAGATCCTGAAGCTGAGGCTGCAATACTTTGGCCACCTCATGAGAAGAGAAGACTCCCTGGAAAAGACCCTGATGTTGCAAAGATTGAGGGCACAAGGAGAAGGTAACGACAGAGGATGAGATGGTTGGACAGTGTTCTCGAAGCTACCAGCATGAGTTTGACCAAACTGTGGGAGGCAGTGGAAGACAGGAGTGCCTGGCGTGCTCTGGTCCATGGGGTCACGAAGAGTCGGACACGACTAAACAACTAAACAACAACAACATTCTTATATATTTTCTTTAACGTCTTCTATAGCATTTCCCAGTAGGCTTTAACCTTATTAAATGGATCCAATTCTAAGGGTACAGCAGCATTTGGCTGCCCGCTGGCTCCCACAGGAACCAAGACACAGACAATGTGCTCCATGTTTCCTAGCTGCTGTGACAGTTTCCTCTTTATATGCCTGTGTTGTCCATGTCCATTTGCTTGCAATGTGGTCTAAGCTCCACAGCAAGTGAAGCATCTTGCCAGAACCTCTTTTGCTGTTTGCATGGAGCAGAGTTAGTTATAGAATCAAAAATCTGTAGAGTTGGAAGGAACCACAAGAACCATCTTGTCCAATCCCTCATTGCAGGAATCTTTCGCCCAACATTGGGCTCAAACCCACGACCCTGAGATTAAGGGTCTCATGCTCTACGTCTACTCACTGAGTTCAGGAGTTACAGAAACTGCATCTTACTTGGAACTCATCTCAGAAGAAAACATGGAAGAAAGGGGAATTCTTGGGATAAGAGGATATGCTACCAGACACTTGGGAAACCTCTCGAGCCCGATTTGACCTCCAGAATGGGTGATTGGCAGATAGCTGAGATGAGCCTGTTGACGACTCTTAACAACTGCATTGCATCTCAGCTATCTGCCAATCACCCATTCCCACCACCCTTCTGAGTAATACCCCTCCCCACCTTCTCATTATATAGAAGGATCTGGCAACTTCTGTTTCAGTGTATCTGAAGAAGTGTGCATGCACACGAAAGCTCATACCAAGAACTAACTTAGTTGGTCTTTAAGGTGCTACTGGAAGGAATTTTTTTTATTTTGACTATGGCAGACCAACACGGCTACCTATCTGTAACTATATCATATGAGTTTTAGTTGATTGTTTAAATGCACAAATATTTGAATATGAGTAAAAAGTGTTCTGAAGCAAAAAATAATAATACCTTTTTATGATGAACACCTGTATCAGGGAGGCATCAGTTTGTGATTAGTGCTATATTGAACATTTGTACCACATTTTTGACCATTCTCCATCAATTAATTAGGAAAGACATTATTACATTAATTAGGAAAGAAAATAGTCAGAGGGGACAGAAAAAATAGCAGGAATTCACATTGATGGCGTGTTTGTGGCACTTACCTTACTTCTGAGATGATCAAGAGATACAAGAGTCATTTTTTTTATTCTAGATATTATTTCTCTAGTGGTTTGTGCTTTGCAGCATCCCTGGGTGTGTGTGTTTCCTGGGGAGGGGGAACTATGATGTCCTCAGCTTGGTGAAATCATTTTGAGCAATCTTAGTATCAAAATTCAGAGTTGTGATTTTGCAAAAATAAAAATAAATGTGCCCATTTCATTTACAAAATGCTCATAAGCACCTTGTGCTCTCTCTCAAACTTACTGGAAACTGTTCCACATCTTCCACTGCCTAGTTAATTAAAATTCCATCATTTCTAAAATGCCTTCATTCATTTCAGAATGTAGAAAAGTGACCTATAATTCTTATATGAGTTATTGCAACAATTACTATCTCCCCAAACTTGACTTTGTTGATTAATCAGCTAATCAACAATCTTGTTAATTAGTTTACACAAACAAGAAAATTAATTCACATTTAATTATCCTTAAAGAAACAACTGCAATGTTATTGTTTAACAAAATGAAATCCTTAAAGCAATAATGCTTCATTACATTTTATGGAATTTATTCACCAAAGTGGATTACAACAGATTATATTGAACAGAGCATCTGTGTGTCAGATTTTACGTTAGGGATCCTGTGATTCCCCAGATGTTATTGGATTCCAGTTCTCAAAAGCCACAAAGAGCGTGGGCAGTGCTCAAATATTATCAGAATTGGGTTCACTTAAGTAACCCTAAGTAAAGGATGCTAAAGGAATTTAAATTAAGCTACCTGTGTTCCAAACTCCGTTCTGGCACAGGACTACAGTGGTACCTTGGTTCTTAAACCAAATTCGTTCTTAAACTGAGGCACACTTTCCCTAATGAGGCCTCCCATCGCCAGTGCCCTTCCACCGTTCGGCTTCTGTTTGTAGACCGAGGTAAAGTTCGCAAACCAGAACACTACTTCCAGTTTTGCACAGTTTGTAAACTGAATAGTTCGTAAACAGGACTATTCGTAAACCGAGGTACCGCTGTAGTGCCGTTTGAGCTGGCTCAAGCCCGAGAAAAGGAAAGCAAACATTCAAAATAGACTTTAACTTACACCACTCCGTTTGCCAGTGCAACTTTTGCCAGGTTGCCAGGTCACAGGACTGAGCTGAAAGAAGTTTTGAATAGGTGCAAGTCTCTCATTTTTCTGCTTTGCCCCATCATGCTCCTTTGGGGGGTGACTTATGCTGGTGTAGGTTCTACCAGGTTAAGTTGGTGGAGCAGTGGTGGAGCCCGCATAGGCTTGGCTCAGCCAAGTTGAGGAAGTTTTGCTTGCTGAGCTCGAACAGCCTGAGATCTGCCTATTCCAAACTAATTTGTCCTGGGTTTGGATTGAGCTGTTAATCACCTAATAAGGCAGACTCTGGCTTGGCTAGTAAATAAAAATAATTTGGGACAGAATAAGATGTCAAACAGATAAACAACTATTTGACTTTTAGAAGGCATCTCAAGGCAGCCCTGTTTGGGGAAGTTTTTAACGGTTGATGTTTTACTGTGTTTTTAATATTTTGTTGGGAGCCACTATCAGTGGCTAGGGCAACCCAGTCAGAAGGGCGACGGATACATAATAAAAAAATAAAAATAAAATTAGAAATTACTATCAGAAATTACCAAACCCAAGAGGAGGCGTGTAGTGGTGATAGGGGATTCCCTACTGAGGGGAACAGAAGCAGTGATCTGTGGGCCTGACAAGATGTCTCGGGAAGTGTGCTGTCTCCCCGGGGCTAAGATCCAAGATGTAACTGAACGACTGCAAAAAATCATAAAACCCACTGACGAATACCCCTTCCTCTTGGTTCATGTGGGAACCAATGACACTGCAAACAATAGCCTCCAGAAGATCAAAAGAGACTACGAGGCTCTCGGCAGGAAATTGAAGCAACTAAATGCACAAATTGTCATCTCGTCTGTCCTCCCAGTTGAACGACGTGGCCCAGGGAGAGAGGGGAAAATAGTGGAAGTGAACAGCTGGCTTCGCAAATGGTGTAAACAGGAACGGTTTGGATTCTTAGATCACGGACTGCAGTTTCTTGAAGATGGACTTCTGGCAAGTGATGGGCTGCACCTCACAACGGTTGGGAGAAATGTTTTTGCCAAAAATCTCAGAAACCTCATCAGGAGGGCTTTAAACTGACTAATGTGGGGGAGGGAGACAGTGCTCCTGAAGGTAGGAGTCTATCAATTAATGAAGATGATCATCCAAATGTCATAGACCAAATGGAGCAAACAGCACGCGGACCTAGTGGAGGGAGGAAAAAATCCTTAAATAAGAGACACGGGGGAATGATTAATGGACTTCAATGTCTGTACACTAATGCGCAAAGCATGGGAAATAAACAAGATGAGCTTGAGCTCTTGGTACAGCAAACTAAATATGACATAATAGGCATCACTGAAACCTGGTGGGATAAGTCCCACGATTGGAATGTAATAATGGGGGGATACAATCTATTTCAGAGAAACAGACCAGACAAGAAAGGAGGAGGAGTGGCGTTATATGTCAGGGATGTGTATACCTGTGAAGAGATCCAAGATTTAGAACCTCAAAGCCAAAGTGAGAGCATTTGGGTCAAAATTAAGGGAGAGAAGAATAACAGAGACCTCATTGTGGGAGTTTACTATAGATCCCCAAGCCAAACGGAGGACATAGATGCTGCCTTCCTGGAACAGATGGCCAAGTATGCAAAAGGAAGGGAGATAGTAGTAATGGGGGACTTCAATTACCCGGATATTTGTTGGACGTCAAACTCAGCCAAGAGCATAAGGTCAAACAGATTCCTCACTGGCCTTGCAGACAACTTCATTGTCCAGAAAGTGGGAGAAGCAACAAGAGGAACAGCCATTTTAGATCTGGTCCTAACCAGTGTTGATGACCTGGTTAGTGGGGTAGATGTGGAAGGATCATTAGGCGCGAGTGATCATGCTCTTCTGAAGTTTACTATACAGCGGAAAGTAGCAGCCAAGCATACTAGGACTCAATTTCTTGACTTTAAGAAAGCCGACTTCATAAAACTTAGGGAAGTGCTGGGTGAGATCCCATGGACAGCAATACTAAAAGGAAAGGGAGTTCATGATGGCTGGGAGTTTGTTAAGAGGGAGATAGTAAAAGCACAACGTCAGGCAATACCAATGAGACGAAAACATGGAAGATGCCTAAAGAAACCAGGGTGGCTATCTAAAGCACTTTTAACTGAATTAAGATTAAAAAAGGATGTGTACAAAAAATGGAAAAGGGGGGAAACCACCAAAGAGGAATTCAAACAAATAGCCAGCACGTGTAGACACAAAGTCAGAAAAGCTAAAGCACAGAATGAACTCAGGCTTGCTAGAGAGGTTAAAAGCAACAAAAAAGGTTTTTATGGGTATGTTCGTAGCAAAAGGAAGAACAAAGAAACAGTGGGGTCACTCAGAGGAGAAGATGGTGAAATGCAAACAGGGGACACAGAAAGGGCTGAACTCCTCAATGCCTTCTTTGCCTCAGTCTTCTCCGATAAAGAAAACAATGCCCGACCTGAAGAATTTGGAGCAAATGATTCAGCAAAGGAAACACAGCCCAGAATAACTAAGGAGATAGTACAAGAATATTTGGCTAGATTAGATGTATTCAAGTCTCCAGGGCCAGATGAACTGCATCCAAGAGTATTAAAAGAACTGGCAGATGTGATCTCAGAACCACTGGCAGTCATCTTTGAGAATTCCTGGAGAACAGGCGAAGTCCCGGCAGACTGGAGGAGGGCAAATGTTGTCCCTATTTTCAAAAAGGGGAAAAGAGAGGACCCAAATAATTACCGCCCAGTCAGTCTGACATCAATAGCAGGGAAGATTCTGGAACAGATCATTAAGCAAACAGTCTGTGAGCACCTAGAAAGGAATGCTGTGATCACCAATAGTCAGCATGGATTTCTGAAAAATAAGTCATGTCAGACTAACCTGATCTCGTTTTTTGACAGAATTACAAGCCTGGTAGATGAAGGGAATGCAGTGTATGTAGCCTACCTTGATTTCAGCAAGGCATTTGACAAGGTGCCCCATGATATTCTTGTAAAGAAGCTGGTAAAATGCGGTCTTGACTATGCTACCACTCAGTGGATTTGTAACTGGCTGACTGACCGAACCCAAAGGGTGCTCATCAATGGTTCCTCTTCATCCTGGAGAAGAGTGACTAGTGGGGTGCCACAGGGTTCTGTCTTGGGCCCGGTCTTATTCAACATCTTTATCAACGACTTGGATGATGGACTCAAGGGCATCCTGATCAAATTTGCAGATGACACCAAACTGGGAGGGGTGGCTAACACCCCAGAGGACAGGATCACACTTCAAAACGACCTTGACAGATTAGAGAACTGGGCAAAAACAAACAAGATGAATTTTAACAGGGAGAAATGTAAAGTATTGCACTTGGGCAAAAAAAATGAGAGGCACAAATACAAGATGGGTGACACCTGGCTTGAGAGCAGTACATGTGAAAAGGATCTAGGAGTCTTGGTTGACCACAAACTTGACATGAGCCAACAGTGTGACGCGGCAGCTAAAAAAGCCAATGCAATTCTGGGCTGCATCAATAGGAGTATAGCATCTAGATCAAGGGAAGTAATAGTGCCACTGTATTCTGCTCTGGTCAGACCACACCTGGAGTACTGTGTCCAGTTCTGGGCACCACAATTCAAGAAGGACACTGACAAACTGGAACGTGTCCAGAGGAGGGCAACCAAAATGGTCAAAGGCCTGGAAACGATGCCTTATGAGGAACGGCTAAGGGAGCTGGGCATGTTTAGCCTGGAGAAGAGGAGGTTAAGGGGTGATATGATAGCCATGTTCAAATATATAAAAGGATGTCACATAGAGGAGGGAGAAAGGTTGTTTTCTGCTGCTCCAGAGAAGCGGACACGGAGCAATGGATCCAAACTACAAGAAAGAAGATTCCACCTAAACATTAGGAAGAACTTCCTGACAGTAAGAGCTGTTCGACAGTGGAATTTGCTGCCAAGGAATGTGGTGGAGTCTCCTACTTTGGAGGTCTTTAAGCAGAGGCTTGACAACCATATGTCAGGAGTGCTCTGATGGTGTTTCCTGCTTGGCAGGGGGTTGGACTCGATGGCCCTTGTGGTCTCTTCCAACTCTATGATTCTATGATTCTATGATATGCCAAATATAAGTTCATTGGCTTTGGGCACCCCTTTGTTTTTTGGGGGGTGGGGAGATGACCTTTGCTGCTCCGCTACATCCAGAAAAATCTCTTGGGCTGGTGTGTTGTTTACCTTCATGGAGAGTTCCAGTTTTCTTAAAATATTTGCTACCCCGAAAGCAATATAAAAGGTGGATGCACGGAGGATATGTGAAATATCTGTAAGAACAGCAGTTTTAAGGAGTAAAGTATACATCGACAGGAGATGTCAAATCTCCCAGGGTTTATTTGCACACCTCTAGGGCCCAGTGTAATGCAGGCAGAATATTTACATAATTGGAACACCAAGGACTCATGAATCCTCAGTTATGATTTCTGGATTCATAAGAGCTTTGATGTGGGGTTTGTGGCATATGTTGTATGTGTATGTGTGTGTTTGCCTTTAAGCAGTATCACTGTTGACATACCTGGGTACAATCCCTTTATAATAAAGTGAAAAATGAAGACAGGATAACTTTCTCAAGAAAATCCCATGTTTTTCATATCAAAGACAACTCTTGGCAGATTAGGAAATAAGAACAAGCTTAGAAAGGTTCCCTAGAGTTAACTCTCGACAATTAACTGTTCCTGCAGCTTATTGCTGTTTCTGCCACGTTTGTTTGCAAGACGTCAAGTCAGCTTGTGTGTGTAGCAGAAGCATTGAGAATCAACAGCAAAGTGCATTTAGCTTGAAAAACACTGGTGATAACATTTATTTTAAGTCTTAAATCAAGATGGATGAATCAGGCTATTTCCAGTCTATGCCACCTTCACACACATTCATACATAAATCTAGTCCAAAATATTTCTGCATTGGTCTGTGAGCTTCATGTTAATTTATATATATTTTTTGTATTTACATTTATATTTAAATGTGTGTGTGTTTAATTAACTTCTCTCAGAAAATATGCATTCTGAATGCATTTCCTTTCAAAGTGCACATTTTGCTTCATTTTTGAAAGTCAAGAACAGCATTGGAATATTCAGGAAGTGTGAAAGACAGTGTATAACTAAGTTCTGGTCAATTCATTCCGAAATTTGCAAAGATTGGATTCACCAGGAATCCCCTTTCCTTTAACTGGATTCAATGCCACTAGGAAGGTGTAGCTCACTGGTAGAGTATCTGCTTTCCATGCAGAAGGTCCCAGGTTCAAACCCTATCGATAATATATTCCCTGGCATCTCCAGGTACAGCTGGGAGAAACTCCACAAGAGCTCCTGCCAGCCAGTGTAGATAATATTGAACTTGATGGACCTATGCTCTTGCTCAGTATATGGCAGGTTCCTATTTTCCTACCTCTAAAATGTCCATGTACTAGTCATTATACAAAGAGCAGCATCATGTCTGAGAAGTGTGCATCATTTAACACTGCGATTCCAGTTTAATGTTTTACCTCTGTTACACATGCCATTTAGTAACCCCTCATCTTTCAAAAGCAAATGCATTTGTCCCTTTAATTGTTTAAAATGTTAGCTAGTTAGACTGTAGACCTAGACTTACTAAGGAATCATGTCATGTGCCATCTCCTGCCCTCCCTTTCTTGAGGCAGCTGGCTCCACGTTTCTATCCCCATGCAATGAAACAGACCACAGACTGCAAAGTAAGTTTAAAATATACTTTACTTACAGTCGTGCATTGTCCTTAGCAGCATCAATAAAATGCAGGAAAATGTTCTTAGTTGAAGAATACAGCAAGGACGGCCTAACAGACACATGCCTGAGGCAGGGAGCTATGTAAAGGCGTATCTGCCTCCTTGCTTGCAGATTGAAGAACAGAGACAAAACAGGAAACAAGTCTTACTTTTTCCCTCTCAGGAAAAAGAGGATGTGACATCACTGAGTCTACTTGAGAAATTTAGAGCTATGTGGTCCTTAACCCCTTCACTATTCTTTAGCAAATTAACACTTAACCCAAATAGCCTGGTACAGAACCAAAACTTGAACTACGTCCTTGATTTTTTTGACCGGGTTAGCTTAGAATCAGATATTAGCAACAAGAAAATGACATCATCCAATAGGACTCTATACTAAATGCAAATTACAGCAATATAGAGAATGTTATTCTCCTTTTTAAAACAACCCCCCCCATGTTATCAGTGATCCATTTTTAAACTAGGGGTGAGCAACCTTTATCAGTCCATTCTGTGCAACCTTCTGAGGGCAACATGATGGTAGTAGGCAGCATCAGTGGACAGAGCACGAAAAGAAAATTTTTCATTTGTACAATAGACTAGCTTTGACACACTTATCCACACTCCTCACTAGCCTCCATCCAGGCAAGCAAGAGACATTATCAGAGTTCAATGACACATTCCAACCTGGCCAAAATAGTTGGGGTGAAAAGTAGGGGCAGTGTGAGGTGTGGCTTGAGGAGAAGTTCCAGGGCCAGACAGGCCTGGGGCCAAGGTCCTCCACCCCTATCCTGAACAAACATAGATGCCTACCTTCATCAATAGTTGTGAGTCAGGCCTTACTCATCTGCTCTGTTCTTCTGCCTGAAATCATTGTGTGGAAGGGTGGGGAAAATACTTTTCTGGTGAAGAACTTCGCTTTCTCGTGAAAAAAAGAGCCACAGGATAATTTCCCCCTGATATACTCATGCTTCCATTTCAAAAGTCAGGCTTCTTGTTTCCAGTGATCATAAAAGAATCTCAGAGTTCATCTCGGTACAGGGTACTGAGTATACCCTTACTTTATGGGCACCGTGCATGAAATTTAAATTTTCTGGAGGCGGGCAAGAGAAAGAGATTCAGCTGTTTGGGCTGAAAAATGCTGTTCTGGTGGCAGTGGGGGATGTAATAATAGACTTGGAAGAGAGAGTGGGAGGAGGTTACTGGGAGATCACAGAAAAGAGAAAATTGAGTGGAAGAAAGCAACTGAAGTAGAGACAGAAAGGTTCCGTACCTGTATGAAAGTTATTGGATTTTTATTTTTTTAAAAAATGCCGAGTCAGATGGAATTAAGGACATAAATACTTTGGGAAGAGAAGTTTTTCAAACTTGGGTTCCTCACAGTTTGATTTTAAATCATGCTCCAACACCAGTGTGGTATTTTTTCTCTTTCTTTGTGATGACCTAGCGCCGCCCATCAATTCAACATCCTCAGCTGATTGACCATCTGCCTCAACTGATGAATAGGTTGCAGCCTGGCACCAAAACTTCACTTTTTGATCAGGGAAGGGAAATTTCCAGCTTGCAGAATGGATGCAGCTCATGGGACCGGACCTCCTCCTCAGGAGCAGAATCCCCTTCTCATCCCACTCTTCCAATAAGGCTTGGAAAAAGTGTAGTCTCCAAGGTCCACCAAGGGGTCCTCCAAGCCCAATTGCTGTGGAGACAATAGCATTCCATTGGGTGCAGTTTGGAGGAAAGCAAGAGTCATCAGGAGAAAACAAGGACAGCTTATTTATTTATTTATTTATTTATTTTAAAATGCATACCATAATATAACACGATTTATAATGCGGATAAACATAAGTGGTGTGTCATATATGAGTGAAAATAATACATCGGGGGTTTACATTAACTCTGGTTTTCCTATTCCAATGCATTGTGAATAACACCCATTTTTCCACAAATGTATCTGATCTTGTTTCTTCTCCTATAATACATGAGTGGGGGTGCTAATAATGCTAGAGTTCATACCTGTTTAAATCAACATTTTAAAGCTAGTAGTGGCATAGATTCCCAATAACATGCGGTAAACATTTTTTTTTGGGGGGGGGGGTTTACAGTTAGTAAAGAAGTAATTGGTTTGCGGTCTTTATGTTCAGTAATCATCATCATAACCATAATCACAATCACAACAATTCAGAAGTAAGAATTTGGGATCATCTCGGTGCCGGGCTGACAAATCATACCCTAGTTTCACAGAACCATTTATCCCTGCTGGCTCCAGGCTACCCCGGGTCCCATTTATCTTCCATTCCACCTATTGTATGTGACAGCACTGGAGATAACAGTGGTGACCTACCACTCCATATGGCTCCACCATTGAGCGGCTGGGGTTAGGTTTGGCCCTCAAGCCTTCATTTTCTGCCCTTTAATTTGTGTGGGGTGAATTCAGTTACACCTGCATTTTTTTGTGGTGTAAGATATATGTTGCGGGTGGCATCAGCGGATGGAGGAGATTTAGGATACAGTGGTGCCTCAGCTTAAGTATTTAATTCGTTCTGGAGGCCCATACTTAACCTGAAACTGTTCTTAACCTGAAGCACCACTTTAGCTAATGGGGCCTCCTGCTGCTGCTGCACCGCCAGAGCACGATTTCTGTTCTCATCCTGAAGCAAAGTTCTTAACCCGAGGTAATATTTCTGGGTTAGCGGAGTCTGTAACCTGAAGCATCTGTAACCTGAAGTACCACTGTATACCGTCTTTGCGGGGAACACTGGCAACTGTAGCTCTCTGAGGGAAATAGGGGTGTCTTAACAACTCTCTGAACCCTTAACAAACCACAGTTCCCAGTATTCTTTTGGTGGAAGCTGTTTGTGTCATAATGCCTTAAATGTTTGGTGTGAATGCGAACCGAGTTGTCTATACTAGTTTAATGCTGGCTCAGGAAAGCTAACCCTCATCCTAATCTCTCCCAGATAACATATCTGGGTGTAAGAATCACACTGTAACTTTTTGCCTTTCCTGTCTTAAAAACAAAGGTAGCAAGATACAGTGTCACTCACTGACTAGATTGGCAGCCAGAACACTGTGTAAGGCAAGTGAAAGCTCACTGTGACAGGTTAGTCGACTGCTAAATTCCTGTCTTGTACAGTTTTCCTGTACTGCACTAAAGCTATAGCAAAGAGAGCAATTTTGCTAATGGGTTGCACTGAATGAACAAAGGCCCTGAATGTTAAATCTTATTTTATTTAACGGAAAAAAGGAGGCTCGTTAAATGAAGATAGAATTTTTTTTCTTTTTGTCATATGAGTTTATTGTCAAGGAATAAGCACTCAAAGCTTTCTAAGCCTCATTCCACAACCTGTTACAGATTGCTAAAAAGCCTCATCTATCTGCAAAGGATTGTTTTTGCCTATGGCTATGGACATGTGAGTAGAATTGTTTGGGGAATCGTGTACAAAGAGAGAGGGGGGTGAGGAGGAAAAGAGCTGAAAGCAGTTCCTCCTAATGATGACGGAAGGTAAAGAATCAAAGAAATGGCAAGAGATGTTAACCAGCAACTAGCTGAACATATGATACAAGTGGATAATGTTTTGTTGAACTGCAGGAGGCAGCTTTAGATTTATAGAGCTGAGCAATAACAATGATTAGAGAAGATTTCTGCCGTGAAAAAGGAGATTTTAATGAAATCAATGCTGCACCACGGTGCTCTTGCTGTTGTGACTGAAGATGCTGATGACAACCCAGTAATGGTCATTGAATGTTCTAAATTAGTATAATTTTAGGCTGTACAATTCCTAGACCAACTCAATGCCCCGTGAAATTGGCATAATTTCTTGATTGATTTATTCATTTAAGAGATTTCTCTCTCACACACTTTTAACTGTAGTGGCTTATATGCTACAACAAATGCAACTTTATAAAATAATCAAATTGTCCTAACAGACATCTGTTTGTAGGTATATGCATGTATATATAATAGCAATGGCTTGTAACTGCAACTCAGCCTTATCCTTTTAAGTGGTGATGATGGGAAAACTGAGTCTTTCTACATGACTAGCATGTACTTGTGGTCCTTCCTCTTACTTCACAAAGAGTTACACATCATCCTGATTATAGGAACAAAAAGTTGGGGGAGCAAAAAAAAAAAAAACAGCACTAGAAAGATTTAAGCAATATGATTATGATGAGTAAATTAATTCTGTCAGCAAATATTAATATTACATTAATATTCAGACTGGCTAAATTAGTGCAATTTGCTGAAAGCTATTACAAATTATGTCTGCAACATTACCTTAATTCTGAAACCCCTTCTGAGATGTTGGCATTAATGACTCACGCCTCTTGTCCTATTCTGAAGCATCCCAAGCACACCTGTGTATCGTATGTAACCAGAGACAATAAGGCAGCAGATTTATCGCAGGCTTCCCTAAGCAAAGATTTTGTCCCTGGAGTGGGTGGTTTCAAAAGCTGCTGCTAAGATGCCCTTACATGGACATCCCACAAACCTAAACTACCTGAACAGCAGCCCATTTGGTGGGGTGGAGCTACCCAGGGGCAGATATCCTATGAAACTAAAGAAGCTTAACCTTCAGGGGCCCTAATTCCAGAGGGGCCCCCGAATCAACTTTAGTCCACATTGCTTAAAAACGTTGGGTCTAGTAGACCCAGTTTTAGTGGCACGACTCAACTTGATTAATTTTTTGTTGGATATAGTTGAACAGTCCCAAAGTTTGACAGTCAGTAGCGCAGATGTTGTAAAGGTGTGGTGATCTGTCACAGATCAACCCCGTTGAAGAAGATAACAGTGGTTACCCAGACCTTGTTGCTGGGGCCCCATGACAGTTCCAGCTGTCTGCCATTGGTCTGTAGGTCTGCCATTGGAGCTGTGCTTTGGGTGGGGCAGAGCCACTAAGCTAGCTTCCCAGCAGGAAGGTCAGTGATACTTGCCAGGAGGAAGGAGAGACACGACAAGGCAGTGAGGAGAGCCAGATTGGCTCTGTTGGTATGTTTGCACCACAGTGGCCTCCCTGTGGCCTCACATCCCTTACCTCCCAGCAAGCAACTCCTATCCTACTACGACTAATAGGGTCTTGTTTGTCCCACAGCCTTGGATTCAGGGAGAAATCAGGCATGGTTCTCCCTCACAGGCTTGAGTCTGCTTCTTCTAGCTTCTAGCTCTCCTAACTCAAATTGAAGCTTTGGCCTTTTGTCTTTCTAACTACTAGTGAGTTGAAGAAGGGAGGCAGAAATGCTTCTCTATATAACTCTCTGGAAACCATAGGCGGGGAGAGTGCTCTTGCACTCTCATCCCACTTGCAGTTGTCCCACAGGTATCAGATTGGCCGCTGTGGGAACAGGATGCCAGACCAGATAGGCCAGGGGTCTGCAACCCGCGGCTCCAGAGCCACATGTGGCTCTTTTACACCTTTGCCGTGGCTCCGGGGCAGATACTAGCGAGGGGAGGAGGCACATTGTGCGCCCCGACACTCCCCACTGTGGCGGGCACTGTACTGGCTGTGACGTTGCATGGGGGCAATGCGTGCATTAGTCACGCACCGTCCCTATGTCACCTTCCCGCCCGCCCGCCCGCTACATTGTAAGGGGCATGTACGCTGGTCACTGCATTGAAAGGGGGCATGTACGCTGGTCACTGTTTTGAAGGGGAGTGAAGAACAAACACACACAAAAAAGGTAACTTGTTAATTTAACATTTATTTCTATGAGGAGGAGTAATTCTGAGGGGTCAAACAAAGAAATAATTTTTAAAAATGACAAAAAAGTTATTTTTATAATGACCAGTTTTGCGGCTCCCAGTTTTTTTTTCTTCGGAAACGAGTCCAAGTGGCTCTTTTTGTCTTAAAGGTTGCAGACCCCTGAGATAGGCCATTGGTCTGAGGGAGCAGTCTCGTTTTATGTTAATGGGAGGGAGGGTCAAGGAATGAGTGAGTCTGGAGGGGGAAGAGGAAAAACAAGCTCCTTTTCACACCACAAAACACCCAGGTGTACTCATTCCTGAGTGAGCCTTCAATTCTTAAAATTTACAGCCTCTAATTGTTGCGAAAGGCCTGGTACTTAAATTAACCCCAAAGAAAGGAACGAGGGAAATGACATTTTGATTCCTCAACATGCATGTATAATTAATAATCCTCGGAACATGAATGTTTTGTCAGAAACATGATTCCTCCGATAAGATGCCCTGATACCTTATCAGCCCAGCTGAAAAATCTCTGAAGCACAGTGCAAATAAAAGGAATGGCTTTCAAACAGGGCATTATTAGATCCGGCTAATACAAGAGGCATCAATAACTATCTTTCATGCTTCTAAGAGGCTGGAGAGGCCTTTGGGCAAGAGGAGCGAGTTATTTTCTAAGAGAGATAAAATGGGTAGATAGCCAGTGTCATGCTGATAAATGATATCTTAATGTGCTGTTCTTGTAGGTATAGACTTTGTACATACTGGGAGCCCAATAACAAAATCCTTAAAGTGAAGGCTCTTTATAATCACTGGAGTGTTTCCCCCCCCTTCTTTTTTATGACCTCTCAGGACAAAAGACCTGGCAAACCATTTCAAACATATTTGTATGGGTTACAGCCCTCAGTATCCGTTATACTTCCAGTACTTAACTGTAACCTGTGGGAACTGCGACAAAAAGCTGCAGTGTGTCTCCGCTTCTGCTAAAAAGTAATCCTGTCCAGAGTCGAGACACCCTGGCTTTGTAGTCCTGTTCAGACCTCATTGGGGAAGAAACAATATTTCCAAACCATGCTGGGGGCTGAACCTGCTCTGCTGCCTGTAGAAGTGGGAGTTATTTAAATTTATATTCAATTCTTCCAGAGATATCACTACATGATTGGATACCACCCCAAACCTGAGCATCCATAGGAGCAAACTCCTAGTGGCTGTGGGGGCTCTGGCCCCCACAATAAAATATTTGAGGGGCTGGGCCCCTACAAAGTAGATGGACATTCCCATTCAAATGGTGGGTGTGCAGTACACCATGTGATCGATTATGTGGGGCGGAGCTTACCTGAGCCCCCACAATATTTTATTCAAGTTGGCACCCCTGTGAGCATCCTACAGCTAAAGTGTGGGTAAAGGAGGGGAGAATGCAAGGTGTGTCCTTTTGCTTTTTCTTCCTCCAGAAACATTCCCATATTGACCAGGAAGATCAACTTCATGTTGAATATTTCCCAAATCTAACCCTCCCTCCCCTTTTAATACACTGTTAAAGGCTTCAGGAGGCAATTTCCCTATTCCAAATATCCTGGGAGCTCTCAGATCACTGTCTGTGAGCTTTTCAGGTTTTATTTAAGTTTATTTAAGTTTTATTTTTCTTTTAAGTTATACAGTCTTACCTACTTCTACTGTGTTTATATAAGGAGTACCCCAGATATTTAGAAACCACTATGCTCTTTTCCAGTGGCCTCATTTTGACTCCCAAACTGATAGGCAAATGACCATGTGTATCCTCACCCTTAAAAAGTAAAGACATCACCTTGCCAACAAAGGTCCGTATAGTAAAAGCCATGGTTTTCCCAGTAGTGATGTATGGAAGTGAAAGCTGGACCATAAAGAAGGCTGATCACCAAAGAATTGATGCTTTTGAATTATGGTGCTGGAGGAGACTCTTGAGAGTCCCATGGACTGCAAGAAGATCAAACCTATCCATTCTGAAGGAAATCAGCCCTGAGTGCTCACTGGAAGGACAGATCCTGAAGCTGAGGCTCCAATACTTTGGCCACCTCATGAGAAGAGAAGACTCCCGGAAAAGACCCTGATGTTGGAAAAAATGGAGGGCACAAGGAGAAGGGGATGACAGAGGATGAGATGGCTGGATAGTGTTCTTGAAGCTACTAACATGAGTTTGACCAAACTGTGGGAGGCAGTGGAAGACAGAAGTGCCTGGTGTGCTCTGGTCCATGGGGTCATGAAGAGTCAGACACGACTAAACGACTAAACAACAACATCCTCACCCTCTTGGCAGGAGTGCAGCCAGGGTTCCAGCCAGTCAACCACTTCTTCTTCCCTGATACTTCCCTGCAACAGTTGCTGGAAATCACAGGTGGGGAGAGTACTTTTGCATTCAGGTCCTGCTTGTGGGTTTCCTACAGGCATCTGCTTGGCATCTGCTTGGCCACTATGAGAACAGGATGTTGGAATACATGAGCCTTTGGCCTAATCCAGCAGGTCTCTTATTTTAGGGTTGCTATACGCCAGGAATTTCCCAGACATTGCCGGGATTCTGCCTTCGTTAAAGGTATCTGGGCAGAAATTGCTGAAATATCCTGGAAGATCCGGATGTATGGCAACCCATGTTGGAAGTGTAGATTTTGGTGAATTTCCTTGAAAATAGCTCAGAAACTGCAAAAGCTAAAACAAACAAACAAAAACAACTTCAATTAAAAAGCTCAACAACTTTTGTGTCCGAGTTTTCCCTTTTTGAAATATGGCAACCCTAGACTCCACCTCTGTTATCACATTTCCCCCTTTCATTGCAGATGTCCCTATTGAAATATGGCGGCCCTATCTTATTTTATTACTCTGAGTTGCCAAAGTTCAAGTACAATTCGTGTCCTGCTTCCTGGGTTTAAAAAATGGACCTGCATGTTAGAGAGGATGCTTCCTGTAGCAATAGTAACTGGTCAAAAGCTTGCCCGGTTCCTCATCATCGTGGATGGCAAGTTGCAAATAGTGAAAGATGATTCTGGTGTTCTTGCTATCTCGGGCACTGTTGCCAACAAACGCCAGGACTGCGGCAGTCTAGGTTTCCTAGAACACAAATGAGCTGGGGCTGGTTGTTACAAGTAAGTTTTAAGTTTTGAACATATCTAACATCACAGACATTGACCAAAAGTCTATAGGATCTGAAGTATAAGGATTTTTTTTAAAATATTAGCTAACTAAAATGATGGGCAAGAAATCCCAAAAAGTATACAGTACCAGCATTTCATGGAAACATTTTTCAATAGAAAGAGTGTCCTCAATCATGCTTTAACAGACATATTGTACACATCTTTTTTCACTCACTTTCAAATGTTTGCACTTTAGATTATTAATAGTGCCAATTTCATTTCTTTGTTTAAACCATTCCCCAAACCTCTGGAGACTGTAAAGATTAACATGTTAATATCTGACAGTTAAAAAGCAATATGCAATATTAGTGATTATCTCCAGCTGAACGTCGCTCACAAAAGATGTAAACAATTATAACAAGTTACAGCAAACAAGGACATACTGTGCAAAGCTATTCTGTCAAGTACATCAGATTTGAAATCTGTTCATTATGTACTAGTGGAAACTACAAGGGCTATAATTTGCTGTCAGAATGACACTTCTTATATTAAATTTAAAAGGAAAAAAAAAAATGAAAGACACAACCTGGTAATCTTTAACAAGTTTGGATACTTGATAAATGACATGTAGAAAATGCAAATGTTCTGTTTTCAGATCTGCATGTATGGATCTCTCCTGAGTCACTGAGCCAGGATAAACAGGTATTGTGTCCCAGATATAAAGGAAGAAACAATCAGCCACAAACAACTGATTGGCCAATGTAGAGTACCACTTCAGCTGAAGCTGGGTAGATCAGCTTGTCTTGTCGCCTCTACCTGCAACTTACTTTGTAGATCTTTGAATGTTCTGTGGCCAAGTCATGCTATAAACATAGGTCAATAGCCAGACAAATATAAATATGATCAGGCGATAACTCATGGAAGCAAATATAAATTAGCTGAAAGTTAGGATTGTACTGTTATGAGTTGGTAGGTGCAAGACACCCTAAATCCCAGATCAAGCTAGTCTTAGAATTTACCAAAGCTTAGAGTGTTAAAGCTGTGCTAAACCCATGTATTTGAGCTGTATACTAGACACTTCTAACCCTCTGGAATCAACATGTGTCTACAGCTAATTAAGCCGGGAGTAGCCTTCTGCATGAGCCAATCACCTTGGGGTAATGAGCGATTAGGACGACAAACGATCAAGGGCAAAATCTCATTTGCAAATCAGTGAGCTCCCTCAACTGAGTTAGTTTAAAAGACAATACCAGAGTTTTAGGATTGCAGTTAGGAGTTAAGCAACGGAGTTAGTAAGCAGTGGACCGGAGACACAGTTGAGAGCAGCATTTGAGAGGACTGTTTGAGGTCTCCTTGAGTCCAAGGCTGCTGTGGCTATGTGAGAAGCCAGAACCTCTTGGAGTGTTAATGCTGTAGACTCTGGTTGTATATAGGGGAAAGCGGGGCACATTGATGCACAGGGCACATTGATACACCAACAATATTTCAATATCGAGACATGTTATTCATGTTGTGACATCATTAAAATGTGTCTATACATGTGTGAGTTCAACAGTTGCGACTGCACCACCCGCCAGTTAGCCGTTGGCGTTTGACGAGAGTAGGTGTGTTTTTAGCACGGCCAACTAAAAAAATTACATGAAATGTAAAAGTGTTCCAACACTGTTTTCCGTCGTTTAGTTAAGATTTAAAAATACCAAAGGTAAGTAATAATCAGGATTACACGTGATTTTTAAATAAGTTCAGTGGTTTTATTAATAATTGTTAGTTTTTTTGAAAATGTCCATTGGGGCACTTTGATACACTAAGACATGGGGCACATTGATACATATAAAAGTGCCCCGCTAGTGTACAACAGTGCCCCAATATTCAAGTTTGCATGAAATCTCTAAACTCATTAAATTTGAAAAGAAAAAAAAAACTGTTTACTAGGTGGCCAAAGTCATTTCTAAATATAATATGACCGATTATCAAGTGTCATATCTCAGGGGGGAAACAGGATCTTGTATGTTTGTCTTCCCCATTGTAGAAGATAAGGCAAGTGTTGATTTCAAGGATGTTGTTTTGCCATTGCCAAAACCAAATTTCCCAAAGGCCACATCTCGAACATGATCTCTTTATACTTTTCAATTGACTTAAGTGGCTATAATGTGCAATAGAAATTAAACGTTAAGTAATTATCTTATTTTTTATAAGCATTTTGTTTAAATTACTGTTTTTCCCAAAGTTTTTTTTTTTAAAAAAATGGGTAGGTATATGAGGAAATATTAAAATAAGTTTTGATGTTTTGTTAAGAAAACCTGCCATAAGTCTATGATATGTGTGAAACACTGTTAATTTTGATACGTAATTTAGATTTTAAGTAACAAATTGTAAGGCTGATTGTGATCTCTCACAATAAAAATGGATTTTTCATTAATTTTTTGCAAATAATTACCAATCTTATACAATTTACGCTTTGTATCAAATAAAGGGCAAAGGCTAATAGAGTTCTGTCAAGAGAACAAGCTGGTCATCACAAACACGCTTTTCCAACAACACAAGAGACGACTCTACACATGGACATCCCCAGATGGGCAACATCGAAATCAGATTGATTATATTCTCTGCAGCCAAAGATGGAGAAGCTCTATACAGTCAGCAAAAACAAGACCTGGAGCTGACTGTGGCTCAGATCATCAGCTTCTTATAGCAAAATTCAAGCTTAAACTGAAGAAAGTAGGAAAAACCACTGGACAGGTAAGATACAATCTAAACCAAATCCCTTATGAATACACAGTGGAAGTGAGGAACAGGTTTAAGGATTTAGATTTGCTGGACAGAGTGCCTGAAGAACTATGGATGGAGGCTCGCAACATTATACAGGAGGCAGCAACTAAAACCATCCCAATGAAAAAGAAATGCAAGAAAGCAAAGTGGCTGTCCAACGAGGCCTTACAAATAGCGGGGGAGAGAAGGCAAGCAAAATGCGAGGGAGATAGTGAAAGACACAGGAAATTGAATGCAGATTTCCAAAGAACAGCAAGGAGAGACAAGAAGGCCTTCTTAAACGAGCAATGCAAAGAAATAGAGGAAAGCAACAGAATGGGAAGAACCAGAGATCTGTTCAAGAAAATCGGAAATATGAAAGGAACATTTCGTACAAAGATTACCATAATAAAGGACAAAAGTGGTAAAGATCTAACTGAAGCAGAAGACATCAAGAAGAGGTGGCAAGAATACACAGAGGAATTATACCAGAAAGATATGGATGTCTCGTACACCCCAGGTAGTGTGGTTGCTGACCTTGAGCCAGACATCCTGGAGAGTGAAGTCAAATGGGCCTTAGAAAGCACTGCAAATAACAAGGCCAGTGGAAGTGATGGTATTCCAGCTGAACTGTTTAAAATTTTAAAAGATGATGCTGTTAAGGTGCTACACTCAATATGCCAGCAAGTTTGGAAAACTCAGCAGTGGCCAGAGGATTGGAGAAGATCAGTCTACATTCCAATCCCAAAGAAAGGCAGTGCCAAAGAATGCTCCAACTACCGCACAATTTCACTCATTTCACATGCTAGCAAGGTTATCCTTAAAATTCTACAAGGAAGGCTCAAGCAGTATGTGGACGAGAACTCCCAGAAGTGCAAGCTGGATTTAGAAGAGGCAGAGGAACCAGAGACCAAATTGCAAACATGCGCTGGATTATGGAGAAAGCTAGAGAGTTCCAGAAAGACATCTACTTCTGCTTCATTGACTATGCAAAAGCCTTTGACTGTGTTGACCACAGCAAACTATGGCAAGTTCTTAAAGAAATGGGAGCTACAGTTAGAACTGGATATGGAACAACTGATTGGTTCAAAATTGGGAAAGGAGTATGGCAAGGCTGTATATTGTCTCCCTGCTTATTTAACTTATATGCAGAATTCATCATGCGAAAGGCTGGGCTGGATGAAACCCAAGCCGGAATTAAGATTGCCGGAAGAAATATCAACAACCTCAGATATGCAGATGACACAACCTTGATGGCAGAAAGTGAAGAGGAATTAAAGAACCTTTTAATGAGGGTGAAAGAGAACGCAAAATATGGTCTGAAGCTCAACATCAAAAAAACGAAGATCATGGCCACTGGGCCCATCACCTCCTGGCAAATAGATGGGGAAGAAATGGAGGCAGTGAGAGATTTTACTTTCTTGGGCTCCATGATCAGTGCAGATGGTGACAGCAGTCACGAAATTAAAAGACGCCTGCTCCTTGGGAGAAAGGCGATGGCAAACCTAGACAACATCTTAAAAAGCAGAGACATCACCTTGCCAACAAAGGTCCGTATAGTAAAAGCCATGGTTTTCCCAGTAGTGATGTATGGAAGTGAGAGCTGGACCATAAAGAAGGCTGATCGCCGAAGAATTGATGCTTTTGAATTATGGTGCTGGAGGAGACTCTTGAGAGTCCCATGGACTGCAAGAAGATCAAACCTCTCCATTCTGAAGGAAATCAGCCCTGAGTGCTCACTGGAAGGACAGATCGTGAAGCTGAGGCTCCAATACTTTGGCCACCTCATGAGAAGAGAAGACTCCCTGGAAAAGACCCTGATGTTGGGAAAGATGGAGGGCACAAGGAGAAGGGGACGACAGAGAATGAGATGGTTGGATGGTGTTCTTGAAGCTACTAGCATGAGCTTGATCAAACTGCGGGAGGCAGTGGAGGACAGAAGTGCCTGGCGTGCTCTGGTCCATGGGGTCACGAAGAGTCGGACACGACTAAACGACTAAACAACAACATCAAAGTGCCCCGTCCAATGTATCAAAGTAGGTGGGGCAGAATGATACAAAACCCATTTTTTACTGAAGTAAATTCTCACTATCTTCTAACTTTAATGGTTCTTTTGATTGCTGTTATAATATTGATTGGTTATGCCATACATCAAGCCAATTTTCTTTTATTTGACTCATTTTTGTTACATAAAATATGAGATTGAATTTTTCTGTATCAATCTGCCCCACTTCCGCCCTACGTGTAAATAAATCATACATTGTACAGGCGCCACAGTCTCTGCTGTGCCTCAGTTTCCCGAAGGAAACATGAAGCCTCGGTAGCATGCCTGGAACTCCCTGGAATCTCTCACTGCTTGGAGATTGGTGTGTAACAATACATTCATCTATATCTCATCTGCCTTCCCCACACTTGCTATTGACAAGGAGGGCTATGAGAACTTTGTTCCTATTAGAGCTGTATGCTTGGTGATTTTCCTGAAGCTCTGTGGCATGTACAGTGGTACCTCGGGTTACAGACACTTCAGATTATAGACGCTTCAGGTTACAGACTCCGCTAACCCAGAAATAGTACCTTGGGTTAAGAACTTTGCTTCAGGATGAGAACAGAAATCGTGCGGTGGCAGCGGGAGGCCCCATTAGCTAAAGTGGTACATCAGGTTAAGAACAGTTTCAGGTTAAGAACGGACCTCCAGAACAAATTAAGTTCTTAACCTGAGGTACCACTGTACAGCTAGGTGGAAGGGTCTTTGCACAATAGGCACCTGCATGTTGAACACACAAGTCCACTCTGCATCTCTCATGGTGAGTATAAGCTGTGTGAGCATGGTGGACGTAGGCAAGAAAAGAGGAAATTTCTAGTGCCGTTGGCAGATTGAGGACAGAGATGATGAGCGGTTGGTAGGCACAGTGCATCAGCCAGTACCTACTTTCCGAAGGAAGAGCTACAGCTCTAGCCTTTCTTGGACCACATTCATACCATACATTGAAAGAACTATGATGCTACTGTTTAGTGATGGGTACCCCTCCCCACAGAATTATGTGAGCTGTCGTTTGTTAAGGGTGCTGAGTGTTCTTAGAAAGACCCCCCTTTCCCCTCACAGAGCTACAATTCCCAGACTTCCCTGTGAATTGTAGCTCTCTGTTTTAGGAATGTTGATGCTGATATTATGCAATCTATGGCCATGATATTCTTTTCAAATGTTAGCGGTACGGAACGCTCTTGCAAATAAAAAATAAACACATCAAGCTGGAAGCATACGCAATAAAGAATTCATGAGATTATTATTGTTTCTGTTTGTGAATTTATAATTTTGCCTTGGAGCAGGTCATCACACATGAATTTTCTTCTTAATTTACTTTCTGCTAATATAAAAATAGCTGGAATAATTTCCGTTAAGCATAGCAAAATGTATAAAATCATGTAAACAGCTGATAAGCTCTTCAAATTGCAATTAGTTTGTTTAGATTTGCACTCAGCTGCTTCATTTCGCAGGATCCAGCCCTTTCCCTCCTATTTCTGTTTTTTTAAAAAAATGGTAAATTTGTGAGAAAATCATCTCTGCATTCTAACTCTAACTCAGCAACATAAGCACTGCCTTAAGTCTGAATGTGGCAAGTAAGGAGGCATGGCTAGAGTAAAGGCCAAAACTTCTTTTTCTCATGATGGGCTGCAGTTCCTCTATGCCTTGTGTGCATAGGTTTCTGTCTACGCTGTTCTATTCAGCTACTGTGCTGAAATACTTGACTGCTGTAGTTCTGAAGTATGTTGCATGACCAGGCGGTGACAGCCTCAGCCCCCAGGGATCATAAGGAAGGAATAAAGACTCTGACAACGTTATATGGAATTAAAATTAGGCCACAACTTTATTAAACTTCCGAATGTAGGAAGACCTTGGCCTAGGCCTTGGGCATGTATCCCTCCCAGCCCCCCTGAGCACAGCTGGGGCTCATCAGGGTAAATGGGATATAGGGGTGCTTTGTGAGACATAAGTGTAGCAGGCAGCTAAGCCCATATCCCCACACGCAGGGTAGTCCACTGATGACCTTTCAGCGTATGGCCAGTGACAGCCATATATATATATATATATATATATATATATATATATGTTTTCGTAGATTTTCACGGGTACAGGAATGCAGGTTTTGGTGTCCTCGGGTGTCTTCCCGTGTAAAAGTAAAAGTACTTTTACACGGGAAGACACCCGAGGACACCAAAACCTGCATATATATATATATATATATATATATATACATACATACACACACACACACACACACACACACACACACACACAGTGGTGCCCCGCAAGACGAATGCCTCGCAAATCGGAAAACCCGCTAGACGAAAGGGTTTTCCATTTTTGAGCTGCTTCGCAAGACGATTTTCCCTATGGGCTTGCTTTGCAAGACGAAAACATCTTGCAAGTGTTCCGATTTTTTTTCGCTCCCCCCCTTTTTCTAAGCCGCTAAACCGCTAATAGCGCTAATCCGCTAAGCCGCTAATAGGGTTGCTTCGCAAGATGAAAAAACCGCTAGACGAAGAGACTCGCGGAACAGATTAATTTCGTCTTGCGAGGCACCACTATATATATATATAACCCCTTTAGGAGGGGGACCCTGGAATCACTGTGGCAGGGGGGTGAGTCACCACTTCACACACACCCCATATAGGGAAGAAAAGACTAAAGGATTCCACCCAAGGCGATAACCGCCAAAGTTGTGACGAATTGCTACAGGGAAGACAAAATCTGCCAATGCAGGAAAATTTATTCCCAGTCCCAACCAGTCAAAGACCGTAGCAGTGCCTGCTAAACAGGAAGAAAAAGTTAACCTGCAAACAAGAAACATTAAACAAAGCGAGGGGAGGGAGGGTGAATCACCAGAGCCGACTGCCTGGCTATTGTCAGCTTCACCCCCTATTTATAAATGGGGCTGGCCCCACCTCCTAGCAAGAAACTTGATTACTGAGGTTGGGCATGAACCTCCAAAAATTAACACTGAGAGGCAAGCCAGCCCCTGTTTGTCAGTAAGCTCCCTGGGAACTGAAGCACCACGCGTGATCCCGCAAAGGGCACCCACAATGTAAAGTGTGAGTGCTCATTGACAACTCTGCCTGAAACAGCAAGAACACCAGAATCACCTTTCACCACTTGTAACTTGAGGGACTGAACAACCTTCTGGTCAGAGTTACTGTTGCTACAGGAAGCATCTTCCCTAACATCCAGGCCCATTTTTTAAGTGAACTAACCTCATTTGCAGCACCCAGATGAATACACAGATCAGAATGTAATAATCCTTGAGATTTTACACTCTCCCCAAAGTTTGCGTTAAAGTTCTGAGGTCAAATAATTTAAATAAAAGTGATATGTACTTTGTTACATATCACAATAAAAGTGATATGTACTTTGTAATAAAATATGCATTTCAATACAAAATATCATATGATTAATGCAGAAATAGGACAAAATAGACACATATGAAATTGCCCTGGGTTGGAAATAGACTAATCTGTTCACCTCTATCTAGGAAGCAGAGCTTCTGTAGGCAATCTTGGACATACAGTGGTACCTCTGGTTATGAACTTAATTCGTTCCGGATGTCCGTTCTTAACCTGAAACCGTTCTTAACCTGAGGTACCACTTTAGCTAATGGGGCCTCCCGCTGCTGCTGTGCCACCACCACATGATTTCTGTTCTCATCCTGTGGTAAAGTTCTTAACCCGAGGTACTATTTCCGGGTTAGCGGAGTCTATAATCCAAAGTGTTTGTAACCTGAGGTGTTTGTAAACCGAGGTACCACTGTATAACCAAGGCTCAGCAAGATTTGTTTTGTGGAACGTTTGTTCTATTTCAAAGGAAGTATAACAGTCGCAACCTATGAATCCTGGGAAGCATCTTTGCTCTGAAAATGCCAATGGATGCACAATTTCCTCTGATATCCTGCTATCAGATGGTGGTATATGCGTGTTTAAAGTGGGGTAGCAGGGAGGGTTCCTTTAATACAAAGGGAAATGAGCACATAAAAGCCCCCCCATTTCCTGGTATAGCTCCCACCCCCCTGCTTTTTAGTTCAGGCAGGACACTCACACATCCTTGAAAAAAAATATGAAGACTGCTCAGTAGAATGTGCCAAGGCCCATGTATTGCAACTCAAACTGATGGATGCAATTTAACAAAACAAATCCCCAAAGTTACATCTGTGCGGGCATCTTGCACATTAAAGCGGTTTTGCATATTAAGTTTTTGTTTGCTTGTTTGTTTGCCTCGAGCAATGCAGATTGACCAAAAATATCAAACATCAAAATGGAGGGCCTGTAATGAGAATGCAGAGATAACTGCAACCATAAAAGCATTGGCAGTGCTGCTGAAATAAATTAATTAAAGATAATAGGCCTGTAGTTTTGCAAGATATGAGATTGCCCGAGATGAGATCGCCTTTATCATTCCCCACCCCCGGCATTGCTCTAAAGGAAAGAAACCATTGTCTGCATTTCTTGTGTTTTGCGCCCATTAACATTTAAATAGCTGAACTAAATACCACTGAGCTTGGCAGGGCTAGGAAGACTGGATGGACTGACAAGTATTAAGGAAGCGCTTGGAGCATTTCAGAGATATTGGATAAGCAGCTAGGAGAAAATCACCTTTGACTGTCTCTTGAAGAAATGGAGCTGCATTGCAACACATGCGGGTCTGATTTTTCTTTTGACATTCTTGTTGGCAGTTAGTATTCCTGAGTGGTGGCATCTCATGGCTGAAAAAAGTCCTAGGAAAAAGTGGATTGGTGATATTGGACCCAACTGGACCCTCCTCATGGTTCCTTGGCCAACAGAAGTGTGGTTGGGATGAACATCAAAGGGGGATGGGGTACCCAATGCACATGTTCAGTTAGCGCAAGAATTTCCATTTGTGCAACTGGACTGCCCTTCCTTCTCCTTGCCCCATTCATGTCCAATGTCCTCCCCAAATACAGTATGTTCCAGAGGATTGGGGAAACACCCAGATCAATCTAGTGGGAGAGGAGAGAGAATGCAGTCAGCAGTTCTTATGCTGCTGGAATGAATGCATTGAATACTGCTCAGGGATTTTTTAGCTGCGGCTTTAAATCGTGGAGTAGCGCTCTAAGGAAAATTAATCTCATCCAGACATTGCCCAAATTTAAATGTGTGTCTTAAGACCATTTTATTCCAGTGGGCATTTTTAAGTTAGAATTTGTGTTGATATGTCTTCGTTTTAATATTGCTGATGATACGAGTTTATTATTACCATGCTGCCTGTTTCCCTTCTTATCAGTAGAATTATTTTCAGTTTGTTGCGAGACTCATTTTCCTTTCAACATGGAGGTATTGTAGGTTATCTTGTCCACCCCTCTGCTTGATGCAAGATAGCCAGAATTAGAGCATTCCAATGGATAGCTGCCCAGCCTATACTTTTTCTCTCTCTCTCCACCAGCCTACGCTTGAAGTCCACTAGTGAGGGAGAGCCTACCACCCCTCTAGATAATTGGAGCAATTGCTGAACTGCTCTTTATTAAGAAGTTTCTCCAAAGTTTCAACTAAAATCTACCCTCCTGTAACTTAAGCTCTCCTGTTCTGTGTCCTCTGATGCAGCAGACAGAAAGCCTTTCGCCTCTTCTATGTGACAGGTCTTCATATCCCATTTGCAACGCTATGATGAAGGAAAGGAGTATTGGAGAAGCAAAATGACCAGGTCCTCTGCCCTGTCCCCTCTCTCTGCCACCAACTTGTATTTAAAGATTAAACAAATTTGTGGAGCATAAGACTATCAGTGGATACTAGCCACAAGGGCTGTTTTAACTCCACCATCAGAGGCATTGTGCCTTTGTAATAATAATAATAATAATAATAATAATAATAATAATAATAATAATTTTTATTTATATCCCACCCTCCAAAGCCGAAGCCAGGCTCAGAGCGGCTAACAACAATTAAAGTAACACAGCATTCTAAAACCAATTCATTCTAAAACCAATTCAAAATCAAATTAATGGCAACCATTGGGCTAGAGTTCTGTGAGGATTATGAAAGGAGGGCGTCAGACTGGGCTTTGGCCCAAGGCCTGGTGGAACAGCTCTGTCTTGCAGGCCCTGCGGAAAGATGTCAAGTCCCGCAGGGCCTTAGTCTCTTGTGACAGAGCATTCCACCAGATCGGGGCCACAACTGAAAAAGCCCTGGCTCTGGTTGAGGCCTGCCTAACCCCCCTGTGGCCCAGGATCGCCAATATGTTTTTGTTTGAAGACCATAAGGTCCTCCATGGGACATTCCAGGAGAGGCGGTCCCATAGATATGAGGGTCCTAGGCCGTATAGGGCTTTAAAGGTTAGTTCCTGGGAGTTGCTGGTGGGCAGAGTGCTGTTGTGCTCAGGTTCTGTTTGTGGGCTTTCCATGGGCATCCAATGGAACACTGTGAGAACAGGAAGCTACACTAGATGAGCCATTGGCCTGGTCCACCAAGGCTCTTATGTTCTTAGCCTCTGAATTCCCAAAAATATCCAAGTTGTTCAATGCACTTTAATTTTCCATCATATGACTATCACTATGTGAGAGTGCAGCTAATCACTCTTCATCCAATCAGCCATTCTCATTCATTCTGCCGTAATTCATCATTCCATCTTTCAAATCATCTACATTCAATGGACAAAAGGGACACTGGAAATGGTGGTTTCTTTTCACATGTGTATTTGCAGAATTATTATAATGTGCCCAATTGCTTTTCATAGCTATTTGGTTACTTATCTCTGGGCAGAGAGCTGTTTTAAAACTTTGTGAGTTCATACATAGCACTCCTTCTGTTTTGTAGAACCTGAAGAGCTATTTTTTTATTAGAAAATTCTAACACATAAAATGCCTTTTCTATAGGAAGTAAACAACTCTGTACACAACAATTTTAAAACTGATTTTAGAAGGGGGAAAAAACCAACAACAACCCACAGAGATAAAAAGCTTAAGACTACAAGCATGAATGTTATTTCCATCACCTTTTTGCAAAACAGATTTTGCATAAAAGCCAATTTTCTCCTAATATGCAGCCTGGAGTCAGGTTTCCTACAGTTACCAGCCAGATGCTTATTGGAAGCCAAGGAAAAGGCATGAAAAAAACAGCCCTGTTCTTCTGACCCAGTAACTGACATTTGTGATATGCTGCTTCTGAGCCTGTAAATTTTATGTAGCTATAGCCACCCGCTCCATTTTCACTAATGTATTTCTTTTTGTGCACACTCTTCTCTCACATACGCAAGTTGCATGAACACTGGTCGGATGGAAAACTGCTTTGTAAAGTTCAAAAAGGGGAAATTTCAAAGAATGGGAAATTTCAAAGTTTTGGGAAGTAAGGATCTGATCAATTTACATTTAAATGCTGACTGAACCAACCCCACCTCCCTACTTCCTAATCTCATCAGCCCCTTAAGCACATAGCCAATGGTCAGGGCTGATAGAAATCATGGTCAAGAAACACTCAGAGGGCCACATTCACCATCCCTGATATACTGAGTCAAACATCTAGGTCAATATTGTCTACAGTACACGCCATACTAAGCAGCAGCAGCCACCTTTCAGAAAGGGGTCTTGAAGAAGAGGAGGAGGAGGAGGAGAAGGAGGAGGAGTTTGGATTTGATATCTCGTTTTATCACTACCCTAATGAGTCTCAAAGTGGCCATCAATCTCCTGTCCCTTCCTCCCCCACAACAAACACTCTGTGAGGTGAGTGAGGCTGAGAGACTTCAGAGAAGACTGACTAGCCCAAGGTCACCCAGCAGCTGCATGTGGAGGAGCGGGGAAGCAAACCCAGTTCACCAGATTACGAGTCCACTGCTCTTAACCGCTACACCACACTGGCTCCTACCTTCTTGCTGATGCCAAAGACTGAACCTGACATCTGTGTGCATAGTACGAGCTATGGTCTCTGCTGAGGGGTGTGTCACTCTTAAAAATGTAACTGGGGATCATACGTAGAAAGTAAAGAGGAAAGTAAGAACAAGTCTACAGGATTTCGCTGTTATTTTAAAATAAAGATGCCACTTTGCAGGGTGGATTTGTTTGTTTTTTGTTTCGTTCTCGTTTTTATCATGTATTTTATATCTTTATCTTGTATTTTTATGTTGTGAACCACCCTGTGATCTACAGATGAAGGGCTATATACAAATCTAATAAAGAAATAAATAAATTTGTGAAACCCTCCTTTTTTGTGAGATGCAGATGATTTAACATTTGCATACTTCTATATTACACATTCTTATGCCTAAATGGAAACACAACATAGGATTGTTCTCTCAGTGCAGGAAGGCCACCTCTACACGAAGACTTAGGCTGGATCTAGACACATTTTTAAAAAAAGTTTCAGGAAAATGTGTTGTAAAGCTCATAATGGAAATCACGTTGCCAAAGGATCGGACTCTACAGCGCCATTTGGCGTCACAGTGTTATAACGGATTTAAAACACTTTTTCCCCTCTAATGTAGCTGAGTCCCCAGTGAACTCTTCTGTTTAGTTAAAGACCACTTGTATTCTTCATAAAATTAATAGAATTTCTTTCTGGTGCTATTGACTGTTGTCGTTCACCTTTAGCTCTCCTAATAAAACCAATTCATCGTTTACATCTACATTCACTCTTGGATTAAATTACTTTGAAGATTCTCACACACACCCTAATCTTGTCCCCTGTGAAGTTCTGCATCTCAACGGATCCTTTGTAAATGTTGTTCCATTAAAATAAAAAATATTGAAGACATGGTTGCATATTAGGCATATCATTATCTCTACATTACTAATCAAACTTCAAGAGGCTTATCTCACCATTCTGCTTTGTTCCTAGATTTCAGAGGATATTGTGCCATAAACTTGAATCAACACAGAAGGGGGAAAGAGCCAGCCTGAGATGCTGCCGCTGCTCTTTCTAGGAAAAGCAACGGCTACTTCTTTGAAGCATTCTTTAGAAACCCTTGATTAATGGCTTATACATAAAAGAAATTAATTAACTAGCAATTGCTCTTCTTATGTACAAAGAGGATAGTTAACCATTGTAATGAAGTAAGTTGGTGAATTTGTTTATGTGATGTCTAGGACCAGCCTTGATTACTTTGCTGTGAATATTCCACTGGTACTGCTTTTTGACTAGGAAACAGGATATCAGTGATCCAGCTGCAGAAATTTGCACATGGTCAACAGACAACAGAATTTCCAGTCCCTGGCCACTAACTGTAGTTTCAAACATATCCACACAAAAATCATAGATGGTAGTTAACAGATTCCTAAGTGTAATGCTTCTGTTAAAGGCCTTGAAGACCTGTTTCCAGGACACATTAGTTGAACCACTGTCATAGTAAAGTACAGTGCAGTACAGAAATTTACTTATGTGAATGTGGCTTTGGGTGGGTGGTGAGGAAATAAGTAATAATAATAATGTCCACTGCTTAACTGTTACTGCTGTTTTTATTTTATTCTTGAGATTGTATGTTTCACATTGCTTTTAATATTGACTTTTAAACCATTATAACTCACCCTAGCACTTCAGGGTGAAGGGCATGTAATAAATGAAGTCAGTAACAACAGCAGCTGTCTTACATCCAATATTTAATACTTATTTAGAGTTTTCTGTACACCACTCCAATATTCTTTAATGTGATGTACTGTATATACATGTACAGAAGATGGGACAGATCCCTGAAGGCAAAATGTAATAAATGTCGGTGCTAAACACATCCAGTTGGCTAGTGATAATTTAACTGTGAGCTCTGCTAGCACTTACGGAATAAGGTTTAATCGGGGAGTTAAATGCCATGCTTCCAAAATATCTATCTGTCTATCTCTCTATATATCTATCTATCATCTATCTATCTATCATCTGTAATGACATGTCCCTGCCAAACCAGTCCTTTTGGAAATAGCACCCATTAATATTACAATATTTCATGCATTTAATATTTGTTGGGAAAACTTAACAAATTTGAAACTGCACATGTACTTAATTTATGCAATACTTTTACTCAGTACAATCACAACTCGGAGACAATATGGCCATCTTGACCTCTCCAGTATTCTGCTGTAGGACCTTTACCATAACGTGTTCTGGGACTTGGATCAATTTAAATGAAATGCTAACTTGATCAAATAGGTTGAAACTGCAGCATACCATATGTCACCATATATGCATGGGATGGGTACTTTTCCCACCTGAGAGATGCATTTTGTTGTGGCTAAGCTTGTGGAGGCTGCATGCCAAAGGTGGATGTGGCCAGAGGAAAAAATGGGTGGAGCAATATGCGTGTGGCTCTTACCTTTGTACAGCTCAATACATTCCAACCACACAAAAGTCAGAGGTTTAGATAGAAGATAGATAGATAGATAGATAGATAGATAGATAGATAGATGATAGATAGATGATAGATAGATACAGTGCTTTTTCTGGGGGGACACAGGGGGGCACATACTGCTAAACATTTTGTGACTTGTTGTACTTTTGCCCATTTACTGTATTTATTTTCCCTGATTTGAACTATAAAATGGTGATTTTCTTGAGTCAAAATGAGAGTACCTCTAAATATTTTTTTTTAAAAAAGCACTGGATAGATAGGTAGGTAGGTAGGTAGGTAGGTAGGTAGATGATAGGTAGATAGATAGATAGATAGATAGATAGATAGATAGATAGATAGACAGAAAGACACAAACACACCCAGGGGCGCCGACTTATAAAAAATATTGGGGGGGCCCATACCGGGGTCCATACTGGCGGCAGGATGGCAGTGGTGCTTTTGCATGCAAGAACCGGCCTGCCCTCCCCAGGCTTTGCGCCGAGAGGCGGCCACCCCCTCCTACCAACGTCACCTTAGCCGAACCCAGAAAAAAAGCCCCGCTCCAGCGGCAGGAACTCCCGTCCCCTCCATTCTCCCCTCACCCCGGTTCCTCGCCGGCGACGAATACGCCGTTCCTCGGCCCCGCGGCTCCATTCCTTTCTAAAGTCCCGCCGCTGGGGGTCTTCCTCTGACTGACCGACCTGCCCGCCCCTTCTCAGGAGCTCCCGGTCACTTTGGGAGGCGCGCGCCGGAGTCCCCTGCGCGGTTTTTGGCAAGGTGCCTAATAATTTTCTTAAATTATTGGGGGGCAGAGCCCCCCAAGCGAATTTTTGAGGGGGCTCGGGCCCCCTCAGGCCCCATGGAGTCGGCGCCTATGAACACATCTCTTCATTCACCATCCTGGTACTCTGTGCAGAGATATATAAATTGGTGTGTGGTGGCGGGGATTAAAAGTTTTTCAATCAATCAACCAAACAAACAATCAAAACTTTGTGTGTTCACTGCTCTCCACAAGGAGTGGGACACTGGGTGTTAGTTGTAAAAGAAAAACTGGAAAACTGGAAGAGGGAGTGAAGCTGAGCCTTCCAGCATCCTGGAGAAAGACTTTGCTGGTTGTTGACACCTTGAATAGGAGATTTCTCATTAGAAGGTGAAGATGCACTGCAGTGCTTTGTTGCAGTCCCCCCAGGTACTATACCAGTTTCAAACCTCCGGCTAGATTTCCCTACAGACCTGAGTTTTTGAAAATCCTAATTTTTCAGATTCAGAAACCTGATCTTAAAAGGGGAAATGTATATAACATTTAAATTGAAACAATTGTGTTTCTCATAAAGCATTATGGACACAAATCTAATACTATTTTCTTGGATGCCAGTGTCATAGAATTCACACGCTAGTTCCATCTTGGCAGTGGCTCTTCCTACCTGCTTTGTCAAATTCTTTTGTATTTTTCCTATATATTGTATTTGTTTGTTTCTTGTGTTTTAATTTGTTTCATCTTAAGCCTAAACCACCTTGATAACACACACAGTAGGGGTGTATCACCAGAATAAGACACATAAGATGGGGTTCTGTCACCAGAACGGCTGCATCTAGGATGGAACAGGAAACTCAAATTGTCAAATTTGCTGACCCCTAGCTGGCTGTTCTGTTGTTTTGCATGTTCCCTGAAGCCTAAGCATGGCAGAGAAGAGGCACTTAGTATTCTCATTTAATGCATTACTTAGAAATAAGCAACAAGTGTTGTGGAGGTGCATGAACATTCAACTAAGAGAAGTGTTAGGAGTGGGGTTTTTGTAGTTTCCCCTTTTGCCAATGCAGCACAACCTGCCGGTTCTAAATTCTGGAGTTTCTTTGTGTGTGTTTTTTTGTTTGCAAAGGATAAATATATGTGGGGATTTCTGAACGCTCTGCCTGCTAGGCCACTTTTTGGCGGCACACAAATAAAAAGCAGCACAGCGTCCAAGCGTATTATGAAGTCTACAAGCAAAACAAACCCTGCACCTGGAAGCCCTCTCTCTTAAACCTTTTAGTGAACAAAAATCATGGCATCCAAAGCAATATGGTGATGAACCTTTTAAAGCTCACGTAAGCTTGGAATCACAATCTCCATCTTGCAGTTTCAAAGTAATTGAATTTGAATGTCAGGTTCAGACAAACTGGCTCTCATTTACTGATGGAACAAAAAGCACGGTCATTTCATTGCCTGTACACAGGAGTGAAGCATATATAATGAAACACCACTCCAGAATATTCCTTTGGGGTTGGTTCTCTCTTTCTCTCTCTCTCTCTGGTTTATCTTGTTGTTTAGAAGAACAGTTTTCACAAGCAGTTCCAGTCTAAATTTTCTCAAAGTTTATCAGGAGTAGGAGCCAGATATTCAGCCTTCTTCAACCTGGTGCCCTCCAGATGGGATACAACTTCCATCAGCCCCAGCCAGCTCTGGAGGGGAAAACACTTTACTTAAACTCAAACACACATTAGGCATGAGAAAAAGTCTATTGGAAATCTATGTTCTCAGCTGCTTGGTATCTAGAGATTTGCGTAAGACCTGGACTGGAACTACTCCAGGCCATGGTGAACTGGAAAACAGATAAAATATGTACTGGACTCCTTAACATTGCAAGTACCATATTGGTTACCCCTGGACTATTCAAAAATAGATACACTGCATCACAAATATACAGTCATACCTCGGGTTACAGATGCTTCAGGTTGCATTTTTTTGAGTGGCGGACCGCTGAAACCCAGAAGTATTTGGAATGGGTTACTTCCTGCTTTTGGTTGTCACGCATTCACAGAAGCGCCAAATTGCAACCCGTGCGTGCGCAGATGCACAGCTGCGGGGTGCATCCCACACGGATCACGTTCGCAACCCAAGAGTCTACTGTAAAAACAAAGCAGAAGTTCAAACTGGTGCGGGATGATTTTTTTAAATTTTTTTATAAAGAATGAATAATAATTATTTTCAACAGAACAAAATACAAACCCAGCCAACATAAATTGTACAGTGAAGGTTAAGTAAAGCATGTACTTTTTACAATACTCCAAAATATAATGTACATCATTTCACTTTTTCTTAGGAAACTGTGGCTTCCTTTTTCTAGGGGCATAAAAAATAAAAATCTCAGAAACTTTCTCAGAAAAATGCCTGAGAAGTTTTGGCTCAGCTCTAAACATGTACTGCATGCAGATATTATGGGTGTTCACAGCTCAGTGTAAGTGACAAGAGTGACATGGGACTTCAAGGCCAATGGTGTAGGTAACAAAAGAAGTATTTCCTGGCCCTGTGTACAGGAGAGAGCCACCTTAAGGGTCTTGGTTGTCAGTCATACTGTCAATTATTACAATGTCCAAATGTGCACAAGCAACATCATCAGTATATTGGAGCCCAGGGGAATCTCAAAATGCATATATTTAGTTAACTAGAGAATACATATTTTTAAACAATGCAACATGTTATTTGCCTGTTAGGGAGATAAATTGCATCTTTCCCCAATGTAATTTTTATAAACGTTTTCCACCTATGGAAATTTCTTCTGGGAAGATGCACCTTAAGAATGAACCTCTGTAAGTAAAAACTTAATTTAATAGACGGCTTATATCAGTAGTTGCATACAGATAATTAGGGATATGAACAGGCATTGTAATTGGTAATATGAATATTTATACTGCTGCGGTACAATATTATGGTCAGGATAATGCATTGGATTTCTATAGGGAGACAAACGTTCTTGAATGTTTTCCAACCTTTTTTAAAACCAATTGTTTAAGACATCTGCTAGTTATGCAGAGTTAATAGAGCTCAAGAGATTGCTACTGGAGAGTTCTGACATTTTATCCTAAAGCAGTCTGTAGTTGTGCAATTGGGTGACTTACAAGAAATTGGCAGTGCAGGTGTTTGTGGTGCTTATTCTGTGTGACTAGGAAAAGATGGTTGCTGCTTTTTGCCAGCACTTAGTACAGCATATCTTGGTTGCTGATATTTAGGGAGGGGAAGCTCCTTATGTGAATAAACTTTAAAATAACATGTTGGATGGTTTCCCAGCACAGATATATCAAATTGATCATCATCATTTCTTTTCCTGTCTCCGTAGCTAATCTTCCCCAAACCATTACCTTCCACATGTTGCTGAACTAGAATTCTCATCAGCCCCAAACAGCAAGCTGAGTGACCAGGAATGATGGGATTGAAGATCAAGACATCTCCAGGACACCTAGTTGGAAGAAGATTGCCCTAGCCTTTCTAAGCAGATAGAATTTAATAGAAGTACCATGCCATGTGACTTTCCTGCTATTATATTAAAATTCTTTTAGCTTCTTTCTGCATTCACAGATGTTTCCCAGCCCAACAAAAGCATTAGTACCCTGGATATTAATTTAGCTCATTTCTATCCTTTTGAAAATATTTATATACAGTGGTACCTCGGGTTACAGATGCTTCGGGTTACAGACGCTTCAGGTTACAAACTGCTAACCAGGAAGTGGTTGTTCCAGGTTAAGAACTTTGCCCCAGGATAAGAATGGAAATCGCATGCCAGTGGTGCAGCAGCAGCAGGAGGCCCCATTAGCTAAAGTGGTGCTTCAGGTTAAGAACTGTTTCAGGTTAAGAACGGACCTCTGGAACGAATTAAGTACCACTTAGGTGGTACTTAGGTACCACTGTACACCACTTTCTCAGAAATCCAAAGCAGTTTGCAACAGCAAAAATGCAACAATAACAAAGGGACAACCACAGAAAACAATATTAAAATCAATATTGGCAACCAAAAACTTCCCTTGCCTCTCACACAAGCTACAAAATGATTGATCACTGTGGTTGCACTTCCAACGCTAGCAACGGCTTTGCCTGTCTTCAGCCTTTGCAGCGGTTTTTTATTAGTTGTTATTATTCATTCATTCATTCATTCATTCATTCATTCCCCACTCATCTGGCTGGGCTTCCCCAACCACTCTGGGCAGCAACAGAATATTAAAACCACAATAAAACATCAATCATCAACCTAAGCAGGGTTGCCTTCAGATGTCTTCTAAAAGTCAGACAGTTGTTTATTTCCTTGACATCTGATGGGAGGGCATTCCACAGGGTGAGCACCACTACCAAAAAGTCCCTTTGCCTGGTTCCCTGTAACCTCACTTCTCGCAGGGAGGGAACTGCTAGAACTGCCTAGGAGCTGGACCTTAGTGTCCAGGCTGAACGATGGGGGTGGAGACGCTCCTTCAGGTATACTGGGCCGAGGCCATTTAGGGCTTTAAAGGTCAGCACCAAAACTTTGAATTGTGCTCGGAAACATACTGGGAGCCAATGCAGGTCTTTCAGTCACCAGTCATCTGATCCACAGTTGTGTAGCAACTCACAGTTATCTGCAGCTATAGTAGAGATGGTACTAAAATAGATAAGTTTATTGTAGAGACAAAAGGGGACATGGTCATAAGCTTCTTGGAGGTTGGAAGGAATTTTCAATCAAAATTAAAAAATAAATGAGAAGCATATGGCGTCCCAAACTCACGTTGGAACTCATTTCAACATGGAAGTCAATAAAGCGCCACAATCAAGGTATCATTTGGAATAGCAGATGTTCTAAAACATTCTTTCTTATCTCTCTACTTTGACAAGTCACACGTGACCCTCTGTCACAGCTCATCATCCCTTTCTTTGACCAGCTACTGGCTATGGTCCTTCAGGCATACTATCTGGAGAAGTCTACTGGGCCCATTGCCCACAGGCTGCCTTTCTTCGGCACATTGCAAACTCTATTAAAGGCACAGATGCAGGCAAGCATAAATATGCTAATGCAACCACTGGCTTAGCAATTATTATTACAGACCATCCTGCTACATTTATTTCATTATCCCAACTGACATTTTATTCACTCAGTCACAATTATAACATTTGGGAAATTGTAACTGCGCTAACATTACTTAGAAGAACGGAGGTTGGGGGGGGGGTGGAGAGAATAGAACATTGTACACTTCCACCCATTAGCAATCAAGAGTTTAATTCACAAAATGTTAAATGCAAAATCTTCTAATTCCTAAATGGTATAATACACTCAACCTTTGGAACACAGTGCATTTGCATTTTGAAAAGAATGAAACATGTAAGAATTATGACCCAGGCCTGGAATTCCAAATGTGACATGCTGGAAGAAGGAGAGGTCATGCGGGAAGAAGGAAAAGCCATGGAAACGCCTAGGTGGGACATCCCAGGCCAGCTACATCTTTCTGGGAGGGGTGTGGGTGAATGCCTTTGGCTGTGGGGTACTCCTTCACACATGGTATTCCACTTTCTGGGCATAGCCTTATTAGGAACAACTTTGCTGAATCAGACCAGCCATCTGGTCTCCTACTGTTCTATATTTTTCTCAGCAGATGCAAATATTGACTTTTGGTTTTTACCAGCCATGGGAATTTGACCTAAATTGTTATTTGATTATCTTTGACTGTCATTCCGGATCCCCAGCTTCATGACTAATTCATATCAGCAGACTCAACGGTCATTACGGGTTTCTGAATGGTTGAGGCTTGAGCGCAACATCTTACTGGTAAGCTGTCAATCTAGACTGTATTTTCTTTTATACTGCAAAAGCTAGAGTAGGCTTGTAGGATTGTTTAAAGTATGTTTATGTAATCATTTGTGCATATAATAAAGGACAGCATGCATTTTGCATCATATTTTGCTTCAAGTGAAAATTGGCAGAAAATCTTAACACAGACTTCCAACACCTTTCTGTTCCAGTAAGGTACCTTCTCTATGGAATACTGGGGAATGCAGATGTCCAGCAGTTCCATGGAAAGGTTTTTTTCCTGTACAAAGGGAGGGAAGAGAGAAAGGAAATGAACACTCTAAACAGCCAAGCTGTAGTTCAGCTGGAAAATTTAATCAGTGTCCTTTTGAGGGGTTACAAGATATATCTGGCAAAGAAGCTGTCAGTTAGAAAAAGGACTCTCTCTTTCAGAAATGATGGTATATATTGTATTTGGATTCCACTGCTGCCAAAAGAATTTGAAGAGTCACAGAAAGATCATAGGTTTGAGGGTGAGAAACAGATACTACATCACACAAAGACTCTAATGGCTTCCTTTTAAAACAACAATAACCCAGAACTGGTTCCTATCTAAGATGTTTCGACTGAGCAGATCCATCTCTCCTCTCACTTCAGCTGGTTCAGCCAGCCTGCTGTCACCTGCAACCAACAGTGTCAGCTTTCCCACCCAACAGCCAAAATGTTCTTCAAGAAAACCAGAAAGCTAGCAGTGAGGAGACTTGCCGAATCTCTGCTGAGAGGTTATTTCACAGCATAGTCCTGTCAAAACTAAATGCTCAACTTCTAGCTGTAACCAGCTGGAGTTCTGAAACATGGGTGGTGGCGTTCCTCCAACTTATGAATCTGTCTGTGTCTTAACTCTGAATTATTTCTTCCGTTCTCTGAATTGAGCCTCTTGGGCTTGCCGATCCGAAGGTTGGTGGTTCGAATCCGAACAACAGGGTGAGCTCCTGTTGCACTGTCTCAGCTCCTGCCTACCTAGCAGTTTGAAAGCATGCCAGTGCAAGTAGATAAATAGGTACCACTGTGGCGGGAAGGTAAATGGCACTTCCGTGCACTCTGGTTTCCATCACAGTGTTCCGTTGTGCCAGAAGCGGTTTAGTAATGCTGGCCACATGACCCAGAAAGCTGTCTGTGGGCAAACGCCTGCTCCCTCAGCTTGAAAGCAAGATGAGTGCTGCAACCCCATAGTCGCCTTTGACTGGACTTAACTGTCCAGGGGTCCTTTACCTTTTACCTTTACCTGGGCAGTTATCTTTCCACAAGGGCCAACATGGATGCTCTGCGAGTGCAGCTTTCTCTCGATTGAAGTGCAGAGTGTTTGAGAACCAGGACATTCACAGGGAAACCAAAATGCTTGCTTACAAAGCTATTATATTACCAACCTTACTGTATGCTTGTGAAACATATAAACTTATAAACGCCATTTCCAACTCCTCGAAAGATTACATCAATGATGTCTTAGGAAGACAAGCGAACTAATGCCAGTGTACTTGAAGAAGCAAAGATCACCAGTGTCAAAGCAATGATTCTTCAACATCAACTTTGTTGGACTAGTCATGTTGTGCAGATTTCTGATTATCGTTTTCCAAAGCAACTACTCTATTAAAACTTAAAAATGGAAAGCGTAATGCTGGTGGTCAACAAAAGAGGCTTAAAGACACTTTCATGGCAAATGTAAAAAAATGTAGTATAAACCTCGACAACTGGGAAACACTGGCCTGCAAGCGCTCCAGTTGGAGAACAATCCTTTATCAAAGGTGTCATGGAGGTGTCATTGAAGATGCTCGAACTCAGGACGAAAGGGAGAAACATGCTAAGAGGAGGGCAAGCTTGGCAAACCCTCACCCTGATCAACTCCCGCCCAGAAATCTATGTCCCCACTGTGGAAGGACGTGTGGATCCAGAAATGGCCTCTGCAGTCACTTACGGACTCACTGTTAAAACTGTGTTTATGGAAGACAATCTTACTCGGCTATGAAGGTTGGCCAAGGAAGAAGAAGATTTTCCTGTTTGCTTTCTTAACTCTCAGTCCTATCGAATTAGCACAGGGGGTTCACAGAAAACAAGCTTGTCTTTTGCAAATGCACACACACACATACCTCTTGAAGGTGGAATTTCTGCAGTTTCTCTCTCAATAAGTGCATGCGACATGAACATTAGTTGGATGTACTGCTTGCATGTAAAGGCTACTACATGAATGGTGCAAGTGGGCCTGACCCCACAGTCCCTTTGCCCATCATTCTCCAAAGTGAGGAGCTTTCTCAACTGACAAACATCCCCTCTGTGATTTATAATCACAGCTTTGCAAGCTTCTAAAGGGCTCAGTGAGCATCAATGTGTAGAGAAGGCTCCCTGCTTCAGACCTCACCTTCCAGTTTGTGGAAAGTGATGGGCACAGTGGTGTGTGGCGTGTGTCAGATCCCATCCCTGGCAGGTAGTAAAAGGAAAGGATACCTCTGCAATGGAGGCTAAATCTGCCCCCTGCTCCTGTTCATAAAATCAAAGAATCTTAGAATTGTAGTCATCTAGTCCAACCCCCTGCTATGCAGGAACCTCAGCTAAAGCATCCATGACAGATGGCCATCCAACCTCTGCTTAGAAACCTTCAAGGAAGGAGAGTCCACCACCTTCCAGGGGAGTCCTTCCACTGTTGAACAGCTCCTACTGTCAGAAAGTCCTTCCTGATGTTTAGTTGGAATCTCCTTTCTTGCAACGACACTGACTCCAGCCATTGAGAATTGGGTCTCTTTCTATCTACCAGCCTTGCTTCTTCATAGACATGGCCCCGTTTGCTTCTCATGGGTTGTTTGCCTGTCGCAAACAAGTTGGTAACAGGTTGGGTGCTTGTTTTTAAAACTTATTTTCTCAGAAAGGATCAATCTGGATTATTTTTTTTTTTAGTGGTTGTGGGATGGGGTAGGGGATACAGGCTAGCATTTTGTTGACTGTGACATTTTGTGGATGCTGCATTTAAAAAATTGCAGGCACAAGGAGTGCTGATCCCAGAATATATGCCTGTCTGGAAGTGGCCCCTCCCATCCAAGAGTGTGACAGAATGCTGAGAACAGATTGATGGGTGTGTAGATCTCCATTCATTCGTGAGTATATTACTCTTTTTTTTAAAAGCCCTTTGCCCTCTGAGAGCAATATAGCAACAAGCATACTTTACAGTAATGCAGCATACTGCTCTACTATGAACAGTATACTGCGTTATTGCAAAAGGCAGCTGTTGTTATATTGGTCTCAGAGGTTGAGCAGCTTGTTTCTTTTTAAAAGAAGGAATATATCTTTTAATCTATCACTTGCTGTGGAGAACTGCAGACTCTCATCTGGTGCAGAAATCTTTTGTAAGGTTGATAACAAAGTCAACCTATGCCGACATCAAATTACTTATTGTTTGTCTATCTGGTGAATTGGCAGTCATAGTTATTAATACACGTAGTCCTCTTTATTGACTACAAAAGGAATTTTTAAAAAATTCAGGAATTTGCAAATAATCATAGCATCTATAAACATTATTTACAGTTATAAAATTAAGAGCAGGATGTATCAGTGCAAAGATACACTTTATTACAATAATTAGTGAATCAGCTAATAACTAAACAGGTAATCTACTTGAATGACTTCTCATTTTGGCAAACTCGGAGTTTAAATGATCAAAAGAGATTTGCCAAGCAAGAGTTTAAATAATCAAAAGAGATTTGCCAAGCAAGCTTGCTTTCTGCTGAGAGTATAAGGCAGCCATGTGGCAGAATTTCCACTGTTGTGGAACTTAAATGATGGCTTACTGTTGGAGTGGAGAACCTCTATTCTGCAGACTGGATCCAGCCTGTAGCCAAATTTAATGAAGATTTTGGTGTCCAGTACACTCTCATGTCCCATCCCAAATGGACTTTTCTTCTGCAGAAACTGGATGGCCATGAGTGATGGTCCCTGCCTGAAAGAACCCAATAATTCAATATTTTGTACATATATAGTAGAGAAGGTCATTTGTCACATTGCTAACAGTATATATTACACACCATTGGGGTATTTAATTATTTAAATTCTTTGAATCGTGAAGTATTTGTGCTTCTGTGCATTCACAGTGGTTTGGCCAGTCTGCTATTTATTACTTTGCAGTTTAATCTATTTCTACATTATGCAAATTTAGTTGCGGCCATGAACACAAAATATCTGATTAGAGTTTAGCTAAAGGTGTCAAAGCCAATTTAAAGTAGCTTGGGAAATATTAAAAGGGATTGCGACCTCAATCCTAAAAGCACTGCAAAGAAGTATATCTCACTCATTTATTAAGAGGTGACATCAATCCATCCTCTTCCTTGCAGCGTTTTGTTGGAACCGGTAAAGAACAGGTCACATTTTCATTAATTTGTTCCTCATCCCCTTCATTTCCAGTGTTTAGGCTGTGGATGCCATTGCTCATGTTGTAAAAATGATACCCATCCATGCAACCCCCTACTCCAGGTAAGCAGTAGTAAGCTATGATGGGCAAAGATCATGATGGTATATTAAACTACAGAGCACAGAGTTAAACCATGGACCTCATTCCCACAAGAGGCAGTTTCAAAAGAAGATTAGACAAATTCCTGGAGGACAAGGCTATCCACAACTACTAATCCTGATAGCTACAGTATGTTCCACTTCTACTGGTGAAGGCAGTAGGCCTCCGAATAGCAGTTGCTGGAAATTGCAAAAGTGGAAAGTGCTGTTGCACTCAGGATTCCCATGGGCATTTATTCCTATGGAATTCTAATCTGAGCATTGGTTAAAAATGAAATAGCATGGTCTCTAGTCCAGGTTAATCTAGAACACATTTGTCTCTGTCTCCACCATTATTCAGCTTTAGCTTCAGTTTTACAGTCATGGGTCCACCAGCAAGCATGCCCTGTACTCACCAGAGAAATGCATGGACACTTGGGACCTCTATAGTTGGTAGGAATAAATGGGCAGAATCATATGGGTGAAGGTAGCCTTTTAGATAAGCTGGTTTCAAACCATATAGAGCAGACATAGGCAAGCTCAGCCCTCCAGATGTTTTGGGACTACAACTACAACTCCCATCATCCCTGACCACTGGTCCTTTTAGCTAGGGATGATGGGAATTGTAGTCCCAAAACATCTGGAGGGCAGAGTTTGCCTACGCCTGATAAAGAGCTTTGGGCTTGGACTGAGCTTGGAGCTGATGCAGAATTGTTGAAATGCAATTGGACCTCCTGCCTCCACTCACATTCACACAGCTGTATTTTGCACCAACTGAAGATTCCAAAACCATCTTCAAAAGCAGTGTAACCCAGGCTAGTCTACACAGAGTCCCAGTTGGTATGCCAGCATAACGCGGTAAAAAACACTCTTGGCCACTGCATATCACCCATTACTATGGGATCTAGGAGCATAAGCAAAACTGCAAACCTAATCCTTTCAGAGAAGTACGAGCTCATCCAGGGTCAGGTTTATGTCAACATGGTGGCAAAAACCTGCTCCTCCCCACAAGCTTATTTCTTTAGCTATTTTAGAAATAGTAGAAGAACTTATGACATTCACAACTGCTGAGCTATGGACAGATTCAAGGATTTATTTAGTTATGATGCAGTCTTTCTAAATTTGAAGATCTTATTTGCATTTGTGTTACCATAAATCATGGAGCTAATGGGTTTCTGCAATTGTGACAATAAAGTTTTCTGCATAATAAATAAATCTTTAATTGAGGAAAGGATTAAAATGCATTTTTAAAGCAAGGTAAAGCTTTTATTGTATTATTTGCTGATTAAAATGCATGTCTAATGCATCTGAGTGTTCACATTCAGATCCCTCTCATAATTTCATTTTGTAGCATTTGAAGAAAATGCCAGCATAATAAATAAATATCCACGGTGCGTCATTCACATGTAATTGATTACAATTAAGGAGATAGACAAAATTAACTATCCGGTCTTTTAAGTGGGGAAAACAACAGGAAACTCTCAAGGATCCTGCAGGTTCATGCTATAAGCTTGTGACTATTAACTTTAATGGGGAGGGGTGTCTTTTTCTTGTGGGTACAGACATAAGCCTGAGTGTGTTGTGCCAAAATTTCTGTTGTGATCACAAGGCCAGACAGTTTTCTTGTGTTCCTTATCCTTCTTTTGATCATTTAAGCCCTGGAATTATACATTTCTCCAATCAATATAGCTTCTTTCCTTCCTTTGTCATTTTCTTATTTTGTTTCGCCATATTTTTCATTCAGGTTATATAAGCTTATTTCTGCGGAATCACTACAGCAAGTAACTTGCAAGTGATGTATGAAATAGGGTGGCGAGTGGGGGAGCCAGTCCAGAGCGGAGACACAAAATGTGCTGCATTTAGGCAATTTCTCAAGTAGGCCACGCTGCTTGTTGCTGCAAAATTATGTGCAAATGCAGCCAGACAAAACCTATATTGCACATAACAAGATAAAGGCTCCAGTCCTTGAGCGTTTTTGCTCTGGTATGAGCAGTTTGAGGACTGATTCCAAACTGGAAGAAGGGGAATGATGGCAAAACGCAGAGTATGCAACAACTAATCTATATTCCACTGATTCAATGGTGTCAAATTTAGTGGGCTCTGGAACATGTATCTATGCATGGAAATACAAGAATATTAATGCATGTGTTTTCACCACCTATGATGAATAGATGAGGGTCATGAAATATAAGTGAGCACTACATATATATATTTGCTTATCCTGCTCAGTGAGCTAAGGTAGGTGGAGAAAATAGAAAGGGTCTTCTCTATTCCAGAAAAAACTCTGGAATGGAAAAAAGGATAAAATATTAGAGAAGATAAGAGATGGAGAGAAAAGATTGAGATCTAAACCAAAGTCAAAAGAGATTCTGTGAGAAATTAAATTCCACCAGTCGCAATATATGAAATTGATAAATCAAGAAGTGGAATGGAAAATTAAACAAATGAAACAAAGATCTTTTGAGTCAGCGAACAAATGTGGGAAACTGCTGGCATGGCAGTTGAAAAAAAGACAAAAATTGAACTATGTTACCAATCTAGAGGTGGAAGGGAAAAACATTCAGAAACCAGGCGAAATTAGAAAGTGTTTCCAGAAATATTTTAAAAATTTATATACACAAGGGCCGGAGGAAGTGTCCGAGATGGATCAGTTTTTGAAACTTAATGGTTTACCAGAACTATCTCAGGAGAAAAGATCAACCTTGAACTATAAAATAACACAACAGGAAATTGAGGATGCTATTCAGAATATGCAACTGGGCAAGTCTCCAGGACCAGATGGACTGACCTCCAAGTATTACAGGACGTTGAAAGACTATTTGATACAACCACTAATGGAGGTGTGTAACCAGATTATGGGGGGAGGAAAGGCACCGGAAACGTGGAAAGAAGCTTTCATCACACTGATACCCAAAGTGGAAACTGAAAAGACTCAACTTAGGAACTACCGTCCCATCTCACTCCTAAATGTGGATTACAAAATATTTGCAGACATTTTGGCAAGCAGACTTAAAAAGGTTTTAAATGAAGTAATTCACAAGGACCAAGCAGGCTTTCTCCCTGGTAGGCATTTGTGTGACAATACTAGGAATATCATAGATATTCTGGAACTTTTGCAAACAAACATTAATACCAAAGCAGTGTTGATTTTTATCGATGCAGAGAAGGCCTTTGACAACATTTCTTGGAAATTTATGATGAAAAACTTGGAAGGAATGGGAGTGGGACGGGGGTTTGAAAATGGTATTCAAGCAATTTATTCAGAACAAAAAGCTAAGTTGATAGTGAACAATGTGGTGACAGAGGAGTTTCATATTGAAAAGGGAACACGCCAGGGGTGCCCCCTATCCCCCCTACTATTTATATCAGTCCTGGAGGTGTTGCTGAACATGATTAGGAGGGACTGGCAAATACAAGGGATACAGGTCGGAGTGAAACAATATAAACTGAAAGCATTTGCAGATGACTTAGTTTTGACTTTACAAGAGCCAGAATCTAGTACAAAAAGAGTTCTAGAACTGATTCAAGAATTTGGTCGGGTGGCAGGATTTAAGTTGAATAAACAAAAAACTAAGGTTTTGGGTAAAAACTTGACACCTTCGGAAACAGAGGGGTTCCAGAAGGAAACAGAGTTAATTGTGGTTAAAAAAGTGAAATACCTGGGGGTAAACCTGACGTCTAAAAATTTGAACTTGTTTAAAGACAATTATGAAAAATGTTGGATAGAGGTTAAGAAAAATCTAGAAATTTGGTCAAGATTGAAATTGTCCTTGCTGGGCCGAATTGCAGCTGTAAAAATGAACGTTTTGCCAAAAATGTTGTTTTTGTTTCAAACCTTGCAGATCGTGGACAGAGTGGAATGTTTTGGAAAGTGGCAGAAGGATATTTCAAAGTTTGTCTGGCAGGGCAAAAAGCCCCGAATAAAGTTTAAAATATTAACTGATGCAAAAGAAAGAGGGGGGTTTGCCCTGCCAGACTTAAGGTTATATTACGAGGCTGCAGCCTTCTGCTGGATGAAAGATTGGATCTTATTAGAGAACACAGATGTCCTAGATCTGGAAGGTTTTAATAATTCGTTAGGATGGCATGCGTACTTGTGGTACGGCAAGGCAAAAACATATGGAATGTTCAAAAACCATATTGTCAGGAAAGCAATCTTTATGGTCTGGATGAAATATAAAGACTTACTTGAAAGTAAGACTCCGAGGTGGTTATCACCAATAGAGGCCAAGGCTCACAAAAAACCCAATATGGAGGCTGGTTGGCCAAAATATTGGGAAATAATAGAAAACATCGGAGATAATTGGAGGTTGCAGAGCTATGAAAAATTAAAGGATAAGGTGCAAGACTGGTTTCATTATGCCCAAATTAATGAGGTTGTTAAGTTGGATAAAAAAACAGGATTCCAGGTGGAAAAATCGAAACTTGAGACTGAGCTGTTAGAACCAAAGACTAAGGTATTATCGAGAATGTATAACTTGCTGCTTAAATGGAATACTCAAGATGAGACAGTTAAATCAGCCATGATAAAATGGGCTCAAGACATTGGGCACAACATTATGTTTGAAGACTGGGAAAGGTTATGGACCACCGGTATGAAATTTACGGCATGTAATGCCCTGAAAGAAAACATTATGAAAATGATATACAGGTGGTACATGACCCCAGTCAAGCTTGCTAAGATATACCATTTGTCTGACAATAAATGTTGGAAGTGTAAGGAGGCTGAGGGAACATTCTTTCACCTTTGGTGGACCTGTCCAAGAGTGAAGGCCTTCTGGGAAATGATCTACAATGAGTTAAAAAGGGTGTTTAAGTACACCTTTTCTAAGAAACCGGAGGCCTTCCTCTTGGGCACTGTGGGCCAAAAGGTGTTAAAGAAGGATAGAACGTTTTTCATGTATGCAACCACAGCAGCAAGAATTCTTATCGCTAAATACTGGAAGACTCAAGATTTGCCCACACTGGAAGAGTGGCAAACGCAATTGATTGACTATATGGAGTTGGCCGAGATGACTGCCAGGATCCGAGATCTGGGAGAAGAAGCAATGGAGGAGGACTGGAAGAAATTTAAGGACTATTTGCAAAAATTTTATAAGTTATATGAACTTTAGGATTTCGTACGATCTGGAAAGATAGCCCCAGCAATGAGAGTGGAATATATATGAAATTAGATAATATTAAATGAAAGAACCAAGGTTTAAATGTTTAAAAAAGAAGGATAATATATATGTGTTTATTGAGTAATTTGGATATCAAGTAATTTAAACCTAAAATGCAATTGAAAGTACAAAAGAAACATATGAAACAAGGTTACAATTTGCTGACAAATTTATTATTAAGAATGCACTGTGCGGGAGATGTGGGGAAGTCTGCTGGTGGACTGAAACAAGCTTCGGAAATAATATGTTTTTTTCTTTGTTTTTCTTTCTTTGCTTTTCTTGTTTTCTTTATTCTTCTATATTGTTTGCTTTTATCTGGAAAAAATGCAATAAAAAATTTTTTTATAAAAAAAAAATAAAAGTCCCTGTTTTGCAGGCCAAAAAAAAATAAAAAAAATATGGTGGTGCCCTGCTTATGAAATGCCTTAGAATCATAGAATTGTAGAATGAGAAGAGACCCCAAGGGTCATCTAGCCCATTCCCCAGCAATGCAGGAATCTCAACTAAAGCATCCATGACAGATGGCCATCCAACTTCTTCTTAAAAACGTCCAATGAAGAAGTGTCTACCAGCTTCCTACTCTCCGGAGCAGGAGACAACAAGCTCGTTTCCTCTTACATGTGACAGCCCTTGAGATATTTGGCTATCATATCTCCTCTCAGTCTTCTCTTTCCCAGGCTTGACTTCATCCCCAAAGATACACTCTTCCATTGTCTCCCAAGACAGATGGATGCCATCAACTACCTGAGTCTATGATGGAGGGGTTCACAGTATTAGCACTCCAGATGTGCTGGGCCCAGGGGTAACCCAGGTAACGCAGTCCAGGTCCAGTCCTGAATCCAAGGGTTCCACAAGGAGTCAGTCCGGCAGGGCCAAGGCAGGACATGAGGCAGAAAACCAGGCAAGGTCAGGCACCAGATCTCAGGCAGGTTCTGGCAAATAGCAACCTTGCTCCCGCAACCAGGGGTGGGGTCTGACAGCCTTTTATCTTTGTCGGGGTAATGGCCTGTTCTGATCCCCTGGTGACTCACCTCCCTGTCTCGCCTGAAGGCGAGCACTCCTCCGGCGGGTACTCAGGTCTCTCCTTCTCTCAGACCTTAGTCTCTGCAGTTCAGGAGACGTCGGTGGGTTACTAGACCCAGGGGCCACCTCGGCGGTAGTGCAGCAGCTATATAGAGAGCCAGTGTGGTGTAGTGGTTAAGAGCGGTAGACTCGTAATCTGGGGAACCGGGTTCGCGTCTCCGCTCCTCCACATGCAGCTGCTGGGTGACCTTGGCCAGTCACACTTCTCTGAAGTCTCTCAGCCCCACTCACCTCACAGAGTGTTTGTTGTGGGGGAGGAAGGGAAAGGAGAATGCTAGCCGCCTTGAGACTCCTTTGGGTAGTGATAAAGCGGGATATCAAATCCAAACTCTTCTTCTTCTATAAGTGATTGTCCAGCTGAAGGCAATGGGGTAATCCCCACATCTGGAGCCAGGGCAGGCTCAGCCCCCTGACTCGGCTGAGTTGGTGCTTGTTGCAGGGGAACCTGTGCAGACTGGGGCTCTTTAGAATCGGGCCCCAGACTTGATTCAGCTGCTGCCTGAGGCAAAGGATCCAGTGTGGACTGAGACACCTCTGGTGCCGAGTCCGAGCCCAAGTCCCAGGCCATCACACCAGAAAGTCTTGTTTCTGTCATAGTCACAGCTTTGGATTCCAGCAGAAATCCAGAAATCCATCATGGCTCAGATACTCTGGCTTCTGCCTGCTTCCTGTGTCCATCTCTCTCACACACACTACTCTGGCAAATGTCTTTCTCACTACTAGTCAGGTGAGGGAGGGGCCACACCCATTAGTCTTCTGGCACAGAGCAACCTCCTCTGTTATACTAAAGACCATACTTAATGTGCTACTTATTTGGCAAATATAACCCTTGCCTGGCTAATTCAACAATGGAATTGAATTCTCCATTGCTGGATCCAGGAGCTTAGAGGGGACTCAGGCATCAAACAGCCTAAACCCGCTGCCCAAAGTGACAACAGTATATATATTTATACCCTTGCTTTCTGTTTGAATGAAGGCAAAAATCAATATAATTAAATCCACAGTAGAGCGCTCATAAAACTCAAAAACATCAGTGAAAAAGAGGAAAGAATGCAGTCAACAGCAACTATAGGCCTCTCCATATGTCTCCTGTCTAATTTCCTCTGGAGTCTGTTTATACTGAATATTTTCAAACTATTTTATACTGCTTTTCTGTGCGAGATTCTACTGGGTGTAAATCTATATTCTAAGTGGAGGATATCCCAGCTGGTATTGCTATTGGATTTGAAACTGATTTTATATATGTAACTGTCTTTATTTTTAAATTGCTTTTATGTGATTGTTTTTAATTGTTTTTATAAGTGCAATAGTTTTAGCTGGTTTTGATACACGAAATTGCTTTATATCTGTTATGATTTTAAATTGCTTTGAGATGCCTCACAGTCCATTTAAAAGAAAGTAAAACCAGCAAATGACAGCTATAAAATAAGAAGAAACGTATGAGTTACTAAACATGTAGAGAAACAAGAAACATCTATTGAAGAAGGCAACAGTATGAACGTCCCACTGGAAAGCACTGTCTGTGGCTACCATGAAGAAGGATTTGCTTCTTACGAAGTTTAATCTAACCTCCGTGTACAATGGAACTTTAACTATACCTTCATCTGCATACATGGGTGGGGAACCCATGGCTCCTCAAATGTTGCTACACTACAATTCCCAGCATGCCTCATCACTGGCCATGCTGGCAGGGCTGATGGGTGTTGGACAGCAACATCTCAAGAACCACAGGTGCCCGATCCCTGATCTAGTACTAAATCCAAAGGGCTACTGAGAGAATATGAAACTAGACCTCTCCCAGCAATCTCAGAAAGAGTCTGAAATGATTATTTTGGGAAGTTTATTTCAAGGGCCTAGACAGCTCTGAAAGCAAAAAAGAAAAGAGAAGAGAAGAGAAGAGAAGAGAAGAGAAGAGAAGAGAAGAGAAGAGAAGGGGGACCCAACTACTAAGATGGTTATACTGTTACATTTTCAAATATTTGCTTTGCTGACAAAATAAATCAGACAATTTAAAGGTTCCCCAGCTTATTGTATATAGCGCAGCAGGACACCCTGAGCCAAAAGCAAATGATAAAGGCTCAACTGACAATGAGCAGGATGATGTTGGTACAGGATATAGGACACAGTGGTAGTGGCTAAAGCCACATGTACCGTATTTTTTGCTTTATAAGACACACCAGACCATAAGACGCACATAGTTTTTGGAGGAGGAAAACAAGAGGAAAAAAATTCTGAATCCCAGAAGCCAGAACAGCAAGAGGGACCGAACAGCCGCGCGAAGCCGCTTCAGGGCAGGGGGAGCGTTCTTCCTGCTGCCCTAAAGAGGCTTTGCGTTGCTATCCCAGAAGCCAGAACAGCCAGAAGGATCGCTACACAGCGAAAGCAACAATCCCTCTTGCTGTTCTGGCTTATGGGATAGCTGTGCAGCCTGCATTCGCTTCATAAGACACATACACATTTCCCCTTACTTTTTAGGACGGAAAAAGTGTGTCTTATAGAGCAAAAAATACAGTATTTATGTTTTCCTGCTCTAGCTAAGCTAGGGAAGCTCTAAGGAATGCATGCTTTCAGTGAGACGTACAGATTAAGCATTGCTGAAATAGCAATAGGGAGCTGCTTTTTACCAGGTCACACTCTGCATCCATATAACCCAGTATCACCTCCTCTCCATGGTCTCAGGTAGAGAGGTACCGGTATTTCCTTAATTTTTTAACTGGAGATGCCAGGAGTTGAACATGGGACTTCTTGCATGCAATGGTTCCTTCTTTAATTTGGATAGTTCTTAGAGATAACAGTAGTATTCAACGCCCAGATGCATCCTTCTATTCTATTTTACTGGTGTTAGCTGCCCTGAGCCCGGCTCTGGCTGGGGAGGGCGGGGTATAAATAAAATTTATTACAGTGGTACCTCGGGTTAAGTACTTAATTCATTCCGGAGGTCCGTTCTTAACCTGAAACTGTTCTTAACCTGAAGCACCTCTTTAGCTAATGGGGCCTCCCACTGCTGCTGCGCCGCCAGAGCACAATTTCTGTTCTCATCCTGAAGCAAAGTTCTTATCCCGAGGTACTATTTCAGCGTTAGTGGAGTCTGTAACCTGAAGTGTCTGTAACCTGAAGCGTCTGTAACCTGAAGCGTATGACCGAACCCAAAGGGTGCTCATCAATGGTTCCTCTTCATCCTGGAGAAGAGTGACTAGTGGGGTGCCACAAGGTTCTGTCTTGGGCCCGGTCTTATTCAGCATCTTTATCAACGACTTGGATGATGGACTCAAGGGCATCCTCATCAAATTTGCAGATGACACCAAACTGGGAGGGGTGGCTAACACCCCAGAGGACAGGATCACACTTCAAAACGAGCTTGACAGATTAGAGAACTGGGCAAAAACAAACAAGATGAATTTTAACAGGGAGAAATGTAAAGTATTGCACTTGGGCAAAAAAAATGAGAGGCACAAATATAAGATGGGTGACACCTGGCTTGAGAGCAGTACATGTGAAAAGGATCTAGGAGTCTTGGTTGACCACAAACTTGACATGAGCCAACAGTGTGACGCGGCAGCTAAAAAAGCCAATGCAATTCTGGGCTGCATCAATAGGAGTATAGCATCTAGATCAAGGGAAGTAATAGTGCCACTGTATTCTGCTTTGGTCAGACCACACCTGGAGTACTGTGTCCAGTTCTGGGCACCACAATTCAAGAAGGACACTGACAAACTGGAACGTGTCCAGAGGAGGGCAACCAAAATGGTCAAAGGCCTGGAAACGATGCCTTATGAGGAACGGCTAAGGGAGCTGGGCATGTTTAGCCTGGAGAAGAGGAGGTTAAGGGGTGATATGATAGCCATGTTCAAATATATAAAAGGATGTCACATAGAGGAGGGAGAAAGGTTGTTTTCTGCTGCTCCAGAGAAGCGGACATGGAGCAATGGATCCAAACTACAAGAAAGAAGATTCCACCTAAACATTAGGAAGAACTTCCTGACAGTAAGAGCTGTTCGACAGTGGAATTTGCTGCCATGGAGTGTGGTGGAGTCTCCTACTTTGGAGGTCTTTAAGCAGAGGCTTGACAACCATATGTCAGGAGTGCTCTGATGGTGTTTCCTGCTTGGCAGGGGGTTGGACTCGATGGCCCTTGTGGTCTCTTCCAACTCTATGATTCTATGATTCTATGTAATCCGAGGTACCACTGTATTATTATTATTATTATTATTATTATTATTATTATTATTATTATTATTATTACTACTACTACTACTACTACTACTACTACTATTCCCAAGTGGGTCTGATGAACACCAGAGTCATACTCCACCATGGAATTGCTAGAAAGTTAAACGAGTGTAACTTTAGCTTCCAACCAAGCACTGCAGCACCTTTGATGAACTATGGCTTGTGCTTTTTCCCTTTCTTCAACAGTGATGTCTAAGAGACAAAAACAGCAACAGGTGATCGAAGAATTGATTCAGACTTCTCTTCTGAAACATCTTCCAGTGCCAGGTTGGCAAACGGCTTTAGCTCAGTGGTAGAGCATCTGCTTTGCACGCAGAACGTCCCAGGTTTAGTCCTCAGCATCTCCAGGTAGGGCTGGGAGAAAACCATGTCTGAAAGCCTGGAGAGCTGCTGGCAGTCAGTATAGACAATATTGAGCTGGGAGGACCAAAAAGTTTCATGTTCCAGGTTCAGTTCTGGCAATGTATCCTCTTCCTCCTCTGTAGGGAGCTTGATCTTAATCATCACCATAATCGTCATCATCATCCTTGATCTCCATGTTGCTTGCATATGTTAGCCTGCCATCTATAACTGGTGCATTTTTTTATCACTGTCTGAAATGTATTCTTTCCGCAGGGCTTGTAAGACAGAGTTGTTCCACCTGGCCTTTGGCTTGGAGCCAATTTGATTCCCTCCCTCCCTCTCTTTCTTTTTTCTTTTCCTTTCTCCTCCTGCGATGAGGCTACATTTTAATATTTTAATGTTTCAATATTTTAATGTTGTATTTTAATTTTGTTATTAAGTTGTAATCATTCAACTTGTTTTTGTTATTGCTTGTTAGCCGCCCTGAGCCCGGCCTTGGCTGGGGAGGGCGGGGTATAAATAAAATTTATTATTATTATTATTATTATTATTATTATTATTATTATTATTATTATCACCATCACCATCACCATCATCATCATCATCATCATCATTATTCACTTTGGTTATATTACACACCTCCAACTCTTCCTCTGAAGCGTGTTGCAAATTCCCATGATGTCCAAAACTATTTTTTGTTTAAAAAATACTTTTAAAACCTTCAGAATTTCCATTATCATTTCTCCCATTGGCAGGCCCAAATCAAATGTTTATGGCCTGCATGTACTTCCCTAAAGCATTCTAAAAATTATTATTTCAGCTTGGTCTACATGGCTTAATTTGAATTCAACGCATAAACTTAAATTCATTGATTTAAGCATACAGAGATGAATATAGATATAGTCAATACACTCTTCAGTTCTATAATCTTTTGATTTTTCAATATTTGATAAGCTGCAGCCGCAAAACAAAAAGAAAAAGAAAAAGGGGAAAAAAGAAGCCTGCTTGTTTACTGAATGTGATACTGTCGGATTTCTCGCACATCAGATGTTGGATGCTTCAAAATTGGCAATGTTACTTTAAAAATGTATGCCAGATCACTGAATGAGTGCCAAAGCGTATCAGGAACAGCAAAGCCTCTGCTGTGCTGTAGCAGATCACTAAGCAGTTGTGCCATAATTTAAGAGGGATATTACAACTCTTAGGGTCAGAAACTGGTGGCAATGCGTCATCATGCTACCATTCTTCAGAGCAGAAGAGTAATATCTGAAGCAAAAATAAATAAATAATCAGACTGATGAAATATAGGTTGGCTTGAATACACTACTACAGCTATGGGCCACCTGCTGACTGCTATTAGCAGACAGCAGCGGGCCCACCCGGATGGAGCACTTGTGGTTGCTGGTGATTTCAACCGAGCCGATTTAAGGACTGTGCTCCCTAAGTTCCACCAGTATGTTGATTGTCCCACTAGGGGGGGAAACACCTTGGACCGAGTATATAGTAACATCATGCATGGATACAAGACCAAGCCCCTGCCCAATTTGGGGCAGTCAGACCACATATCCTTACTTATGATACCATCATATAGACCTCTCGTACGCAGAATTAGACCATCAACTAGAGAGATACGAGTGTGGCCAGTAGGTGCATCTGAGCAACTCCAAGACTGCTTTCGGAGCACCGAGTGGTCGCTTTTTGAGGAGAATAATGTGGACACATATGCTTCAACAGTACTGTTTTACGTTAAAAGCTGCATTGATGTTGTCACTACCACCAAACAAATACGGGTGTTCCCTAACAACAAGCCCTGGCTAAACAGGGATGTGTATCTTCTGTTAAAGGCAAGAAATGCTGCTTTTCACTCTGGTGATGCGCAACAGTATAGAGAAGCCAGAGCCAAATTGAAAAAGGGCATTAGGAACGCCAAAGCTATGTACTGCCGGAGGATCGAAAAACATTTTGAGAGCTCCAACCCTCGTCGAGTATGGCAAGGCTTGAGACAAATTACAGGGCAAAATACTAAAAACGAATTGGCTAGCAGCAGTGCGCACCTGGCTGATCAACTGAATCAATTTTTTAGCCGCTTTGAGGAGGGAACTGGAACTACCGTCACTACAGCATTGGCCACCAGCACATTATCAGAAACTACTACCGATAGACAACCACTTTTATTACAGACCTGTGACGTACAACGTGCCTTTCGGAGCATTAACATCAGGAAGGCAGCCGGACCGGATGGAATCATGGGACGGGCTATTAGGGACTGTGCTGCAGAATTAGCCGGCGTATTTACGGACATTTTCAACCTATCCCTGTTGCAGGGTTATGTCCCTACCTGCCTGAAGACATCGATTATAGTGCCAGTCCCCAAGCAGTCAGTGGTGGTATCTCTCAATGATTATAGACCAATAGCCTTAACATCTGTTGTTATGAAATGTTTTGAGAGATTGGTGCTAGATTATATTAAGGCTAGTCTTCCATCCACTTTAGACCCGTTCCAGTTTGCATACAGAAGAAATAGATCTACTGATGATGCTATTTCCATCGCCGTCCATACTGTATTGAGTCATCTAGAACGACAGGGAACCTACGCAAGGCTGTTGTTTGTGGACTACAGTTCTGCCTTCAATACAATTCTGCCAGACAGGTTATTTCTTAAAATGACCAACTTGGGTATACATCAGAAGATCTGTCTGTGGGTAAGGAATTTCCTGACTGATAGGCCGCAGACAGTGAGAATGGGACCTTACTATTCTTCTACTCTAGTATTAAGCACAGGAGCCCCTCAGGGATGCGTGCTAAGTCCCTTTCTCTATTCTCTGTACACATTTGATTGCACCCCACTGTATAAGTCCAACACAATCATCAAATTTGCGGATGATACAACAGTGGTGGGGCTCATCAGTGAGAACGATGAGACTGCTTATAGGAAAGAAGTACAGGGGTTAATTCAATGGTGTAAAGAAAATAATCTTATGCTTAACACCAAAAAAACCAAAGAACTCATAATTGACTTTAGGAGAAAGAAAAGTGTATTGTTACCATTGCACATAAATGGCGAGGAAGTGGAGAGGGTTGGTAGTTTTAAATACCTGGGCATTTATATCTCGGAGGACCTCTCATGGACTGCAAATGTTAATATGGTTGTGAGGAAGGTGCAGGGGAGGTTGTATTTCCTGAGAATGCTCAGGGGACTGAATCTATCCCAGCACCTACTTCTGTCCTACTATCATAGTACCATCGAGAGTGTCTTAACCTATAGTATATTATCGTGGTATGGGAGCAGCTCTGAAACGGATAAAAAAGCTTTACAGAGAACAATTAAAATTGCCCAGAATGTTATTGGGCTCCGACTACCAACCCTGGATGAGATCTTCACGTCTCGCATCTTGAAGAAGTCACATAATATTCTGAGAGATCCCACCCACCCTGCTCACAACTTCTTTGAACTATTGCCTTCGGGCAGAAGATATAGGACAATGAAAACACGAACCACACGCCTTCTGAATAGTTTCTATCCAAGAGCTCTGATTGCACTAAATAATGATCTCAGGGCCAGTTGCAAGGTTTAGTAAGTAGGGAGTGGAAGGAATGAGATAGGTTTTAGGTTATGTTATGTTTTTAATAGGTCATGCTATATTCTGGATTATGTTATGTTTTATAGATTATGTCTAAATAGGATGAGAGTTCAGAGATACGTGCAAATGTATATGTGAACCCGGTCTTTGGGTGGGTGTTTGATTTTCGTTGTTGTGTATACTGTGTATATACAGACAATGACAATAAATTTATCTAAATCTAAATCTAAATCTAAATCTAAATTTTGAATACTCAGGTCTGCCGCAATACAGTGGTACCTCTGGTTAAGTACTTAATTTGTTCCAGAGGTCCGTTATTAACCTGAAACTGTTCTTAACCTGAAGCACTACTTTAGCTAATGTGGCCTCCTGCTGCCGCTGTGCCGCCGCTGCATGATTTCTGTTCTCATCCTGAAGCAAAGTTCTTAACCTGAGGTAATATTTCTGAGTTAGCAGAGTATGTAACCTGAAGCGTATGTAACCTGAAGCATATGTAACCTGAGGTACCACTGTACTATTGACATCATTGATCAGAATAATCCCCTGGGGCTTTCTTCTGCAGAGTGAAATAGGGAAGGGTCCTAGCTCAGTAGCAGAGCACCTGGTTTGCACACAGAATGCCCTAAATTCAATCCATGGCATCTAAAAGGTAGGACAAGAAGAACTATTGTCTGAAACCATGGAGAGCCACTACAAGTCAATACTGACCAATATTGACGAATGATCTAAATCAGTGCCAAAAAAAGAAAAAGCAGGGTTTTGTTCCACAGGTGTGCTTGCATTGAATTCTCACTCTCACTCACTCTGTGGAGTGTGTGTGTATGTGTGAGTGTGTGTGTAAGGAGAAAGTGTTAAGACACGTGGTCCAGGCACCCTCTAACATGGTTTGTATGTGAGGTGTGTATGTGAAGACTCAAGTCATACTCCAAGCTGTGGCAGAGTTCACATCAGAGAAATGATTGACTATACTTCCATGATCCCCCCCCTCCAAATTTACTTCCAAGAGTATTTATTTTATTTATTTCTGGCATTCATATCCTGCCCTTCATCGTGTTTGTTCCAGCACAAATTAAAACAATGGATTTTTTTAACGAAAAAACACAAACAAAAGCAGCAAGATGCACAATAGATCAAAAGCAAATAACATATTTAACATCATTAAATGTAGTTATAGACAACAGAGCACAAACGGTGCCAACTTTCACCATAAGCTTTCTTTCTGCTGTTGTGCAATAAATAATAATGATGATGATGATGGCCTAGATGTGTTTCTGGCCTGATCCAGCAGGCTCTTCTTATGTTCTTCCATTCTTATGTTCTCTTGCATCAAATCTCTCCTGAATCAACATCTCTCTCTTCCATGGCAGCATTGGTCCTTTTCAGCCTATGAGTCACATTCCCTTAGGGACATTCTTCCAGGAGCCACCTATCAGTGGTGGCAGAACCAGAAGCAAAAATTGGTGGACTAGCAGATGTGTCTCTTTAGCAGGTCTGGATTAAGATCTTCAGATGCCCTAAGCACTGAAAATATTATGGTGCCCTCATACGTAATTCAAAAGAAAAACAATTCTAAACCATAAATCAAAAAGTCAAAAGCAAAGAAACAAAGATTCATTGCAATACCCAACAGGGCCCAATTTCCTCATATTTCAATCTACATTAGTAGGGTAGTTCAGGTGGGGATAAGTAATAAAATGAGAACTGAAAAAATGGGGGAAGAGTGTGCAGTGGAGTATAATGAAGTCTAACAAAATTACGATTGCCCTGTGATGCAATGCTTGCAAAACAAATGTCAATTTCTTTTTAAAAAGCAAGAACACATCCCATCCCCCTCTCTGGTTCCCTGAGTATGTCCTTAGTCTGCTTTTGGGTAACCCAGCACTGTACTCTACCTTTGTATGGGAGCATTCCAGCCAGGAAGAAATTAGAGGTTCCTTATACACGCAGTCTTCCCATATAGGTGTCCACCTTCCATTCAGACAAGAAAATGGAACTGTCACAGTTCAAGGAAGAGAAGAAGAAGAAGAGTTTGGATTTGATATCCCGCTTTATTACTACCCAAAGGAGTCTCAAAGCAGCTAACCTTCCCCCTTCCCCACAACAAACACTCTGTGAGGTGAGTGGGGATGAGAGACTTCAAAGAAGTGTGACTAGCCCAAGGTCACCCAGCAGCTGCATGTGGAGGAGCAGGGAAGCGAACCCGGTTCACCAGATTACGAGTCCACCGCTCTTAACCACTACACCACACTGGCTCTCAATCACTGGCTCTCAACTGGATACAATCAAGCCAGTCAAAAGCTCTCAAGGATAGTGCAAAGCAGGGCTAATGGCAGGTGTGGCCTGGACAGAGTCCTGAGGGACAGGTGTAGAGACCTCAGAGGTTACATTTGCCTTCCCTTCACCACCCCAACTTGAGTCCTTGATTTCTCATCACTAACAGAAATGCAACCTATCTGTATTGTACGTGCAACAAACTCTTCAAACTTGTCACTTTTTCCCTTTGCTCTCATCTCACTTTGCTTTGATGTCTCTCAAACTTGAGACTATGCACTTTTTCTTATTGTAAGGAGAAACCATCACTTTTAAATAAAAGATAAGATCTTTGATGGATAGGTAGTGCAAAGAGATTGGAATTTTAGGGCACACGTTAGTTCTCCACCCCCCCCCCAAAAAAGGAGGTCCCTTTGTACTTTGTTGAGATGCAATTTTGATGTGAAAGCGCAGGGGATCTTCTCCCTTCCATTTTCTGATTTTGCAAGCACTGTAAGAATTTAAAGAGTCAATCCTGTGTGTAGATGCTTGAAACTATCAGCTCAGGTTAGTTTACCTTCACCACCTGTTTATTTTCTAAATAGTTGTTAGCTTTTCCTCTTGTTTCATAGAACTATTCTTTCTCCTGCTTCCTCCCAGTTTTGGTTTATTTTCCAGTATATGATAAGTCAAATAAGGCTATAGTCCTGCACCAATTTACCAGGAAGTAACACACATTGACTTCAATGAGACTTACATTTGAGTAGACATGGGTTGGACTGTACCATAAGGCAGTTACTTCCAGGAGGTTGGTGAGAACAACATTCCCCTTCGCCTCCTTCCACTTCCAGCCCTGTATCACCTCCAATATTTCCCATCCCACATTGTAGAATCATATGATGTACCAGGTCATGATGATCTTTGATGATCTCAGTAGCCACAATCGGTGCCTCAGCATGATGACTCTGGGTAAGCAGTAAATTTCATACAGTAGCTTTTTCTTTGTCTCACTAAAACTTTTCATGTCTAGATAACTTGAGGTTATGGTTCTTCTTATCATAAGTCCTACTCCTATAGAAGTTTTGGAAACAAGTCAGGATACGTTTAAGATGCTTACTCATCAGTAAATGCTACCATTCTTTTCTGGTTACAAAAGACATTTTTGGATTCCAGCAGGATTTTCTATTATAATAGGGTTGCCATATTTTGAAGAGCAAAAAAGAGGACTCTGTGATGGCTATTCAAAGCAAATAAATGCAATTTGTCTCAGATTTTATCCCTGAAAAAGAGGACGTTTTCTGGAAAAAGAAGACACATGGCAGCACTATGAGGAAGGACCATGGCTCAGTTGTACAGCACCTGCTTCTCTTGAAAGATGTCCCAGATTCAAATTCTGATGTCTCCAGGTAGGACTGGAAAATACTCCTGCTTGAAACCTATTAGGAGAACCTTCCAGGTACAGTGGTACCTCAGTTTAAGAACAGTCCTGTTTATTAACGATTCGATTTACGAACTCCGCAAAACCAGAAGTAGTATCCCAGTTTGTGAACTTTACCTTGGTCAAAGAACGGACTCCAAACAGTGGAAGGGCACCGGTGGTGGGAGGCCTCATTAGGGAAAGCACACCTCAGTTTAAGAACAGTTTCAGTTTAAGAATGGACTTCTGGAACGGATTAAGTTTGTAAACCGAGGTACCACTGTAGTTTCAAAAATTCTAAATGGACCTTCTGATCCTGAAGCAAAAATGATGCTTGCTTTAGTATCCTGCAAGGTACATACCTGATCCTTCAGCACAGAAAAAATACCGGACTTATACTTTCTTCATAAAAAAGTACTTGACCTATGCTTCTGTCTTGTTTTTCTGTATTCCCCCTTTGTCTCCACTTCTCTTGGCACTCATCACACGAATTTACTGTTAGAAAGAGTGATATTTCAATTCTGATTTTCTGTGCTGTGTTGAACCTTTCACAAAACCGGTGGAAACATTCTGACAAGAATGTGTGCAGAGTCGTACCTTGGAAGTTGAACGCATTGTGAGTGAAGGTTTTGGTTCCCAAATGCCGCAAACCCAGAAGTGATTGTTCCGGTTTGCAAACATTCTTTGGAACCTGACGCAGGTTGTATAGGTTCTGATTGGCTGCAAGAGCTTCCTGCAGCCAATCGGAAGCCGCGCCTTGGTTTCCGAACGTTTTGGAAGTCGAACGGACTTCTGGAATGGGTTCCGTTCGACTTCCGAGCTATGACTGTATGGGGCTCTGCACCTTCAGGTTTGGAGGGGGGGTTGCCTGTACATACATGCAGAGAAGTATTTCCATATGTTTGGAAACCCTAGAAAAGCAGTCTTTCCGGAAGCACAGACAGAGCCTACCTTGGATACAGCAGTGCATGCAACAGTCTCTTCACAATTTACAAAAAAATCATGTAGGTCATGAGACAGAACTTGCTGCTGTATTGCTTTACCTTCCTGCCCACCTAATGTACATTCATTGCCCATGTTATAACATAAAAATGGGGTTGTGCAAATTACTGAAACTCCTTTTTTTGTAATGTTAATGCAAATCTAGCCTCTGGTGACAGCATGTTTTATCTCTGTGATATGGAAATGCACTGCTTATGTCCTGATCATCTTGATGGAAAAGAATCACATACCTATTCAGACGGCTTCCCAAGTGTCTCCTAGCAACCAAGTCCCTGGTTTCTCCTTGTTGTAAATGTGCTTGGCCAGTACAGACTTTTGCAGTACAACCCCAAACGTAGACACTGCAAGGAAGCAATCAAACAAAAGAGATGAACACTGGCCGAATCATGTGAGCATTGTGACATTAGACTAATTAAAATGGGAAGTTGAAGTGCAAATGAATTTTTCTGCAGAACTTTCAGTTTGCAGCTCCAATGCAAGACAGAAGGCTGGATGAAGCACTAGGTCTCAGTTGCCATGGAGTCAATGGGACATTGCCAATGGGGCTGAATGAAATATACGTACATTTGTTATCTGGAGATGTAGCTGATTAACTTCAGATTGGGGTTGCCAGTTTTTGAATGGGGATCCTTTGCAGCCATTTGACCTGCAGCAATTAGCAGGTGATAATGCGCCATGAGACAATTTGACTGCTGATTCCTGCATATCAAGCAGCTTTGAAAGGTGCAAGAGCAGAGCAGGCTAGGCCATTTTGGCAACCATACCTTCCATTTGCAGACAAAGGGCAGTTTTAGTGACAACCCTGCCAGCTTTGTTGCTTTCCCAGACAGTCCCAATGCCAGAACTTTCCCCTCAAAGGCAGCAGAACTGACAAATATGGGCAAAAGTTTCATGTTGCTTCTGCAGCTCAGAATTAAACACATAATGGGGATCAAAGCAATCCTAAGAGGGGCCAGACAGAAGCAAATGGAAGATCTCCAGCCATATTGATGACCCCCTTGGTCCCGGTCAGCCACTACAGGATACTCTTTAATAGTTTGGATACCATTAAAAGCCACTGATTTGCCACCAAGTCAAACTCATTTCCTAATGGTCTTAAGTACTCTACCAATCTACAATTGAGTCTCTTCCAGTTATACTGTGCCTTCTGTCCTATTATCTGTACTTCCCATACTACTATTATTTTTATTGTATCAGTTTGCTTGATTTACACCTATAAGACCAACTCATCAATAAGGCAGCAGAAGTTTGTTTGGTTTATTAACCAAGCAAAGTGATCTGCTTTTAGCTGGAGCCTGTTCATTAGTAAAAAAAAGAATGGCTACAGAAAATGTCTTTCACACACATAAAAAACTACTAAAGATTGTTAAGTTATATTAATGGGAAGAGGTCAACAGTGGAAGATATCAGACTAGCAAAGAACACCATAGGATACTTCATAAGGAAGGCACTTGGCATCTTCACTGAAAACAAGTTTTCCTCAGCAATCATAAGGGAAATTTGAAGCAAGACACCTAAAATGAAAACAGTATATTCCTAATAAACATAAGAATTAGCTTCTTTCCCCAAGCTGAGCAGAGAAAATAACATGAGACCGGTTTTAAGGAGGGGAAATGCAGTGGCTTATGGAGAAAGAAACTAAAGGATTGGAAGGCCTGTAAAAGCAACATAAAGAATGAGAATAAAAATCCATGTTTGAAGGCCATCACAACAAGTTGGCAATTGCTGATTCAGTGGAAGAGGCATTTAATGCAAAATCAAACCCTTGAACCTAGACAGGGAAGCTTTTACAGTTCCATTGTATTACTTTATGTTATCATTTTATTATTAAAAAGATAAAACCATGCCACGTTGTGGAACAAAGACTTTTACTGTTTCATAATACAGAAAATTATGTGCATAGCTGTATCCTACCGGTCATACTTCCTATTTCCCTGTACCAGTTTCCTGATTCCCTGCATGTCTGTTTATATTTAATGCTAACAAGAAAGGCTAAAGTAGGTAGGGTCTAGTCCAGGGGTCAGCAACCTAAGGCCCATGGGCCACAAGCAGCCCATGGGGGTTGTTTAACTGGCCCATGGACCCCCACTGCCCAATCAGTCGGCTCCCGTGCACCGCGCTAAACCGGCGCGGAGCAGAGCGGGGACAGCCTTCCACAATGCTGGCTCCTGCAGCCAATGGGTAGCTGCACACACCTCCTCCGTGCCAGAAGGATCGCCAGAATTAGCATTTGCGCATGCATGCGCTCTCACACACTTTTGTGAGAGCAGCGTCTGCGGGACCGTGAACTGGCCCAAGCCACAAAAACTTTGCTGACCCCTGGTCTAGTCAGCAAAATCAGTTGAGATCAAAGCTTAATGGCCAAAAGAGAAATCATCTTTGTTATGCAGAAAAATGCAGTGGGTACCTGCCCCATCATCATAATGTCCCCAAGGATAGCCTTCATTTTTCAATTGGAAGAGCATACTTGATGATGATGATGATCTATTAAATTTGTATACTGCTCTTCATCCAAAGATCACAGCTGCCAAGACCCCAACTCAGCTCCAGCCCTGTTTCCCACATTCCTCTATTCTTCACCTCCATGTTGACCAGAGGCAAAGAGAGGAAAGTCTTTGTTGCTGTTGGCAATGCCTTTTATCTCGTGTGAGAGCACAGGACCAAAAAGCAGGACTTTCTGGGATCAATTCATAATGTCCCAGTCAAAACAAGATGGTTGCAGGTTATGAGCATGACTTGAAGAAAGGGATGCGAGACTCTTTCTGTCTCTGCTGTGGACCAGTTATGTAAATAGAAATCTCCCATTTCAAGAAAGCAGCATAAAATCAGCCTATAGGGGGACAATATTTTTAGGGAAACTGGTGGAGGAGTGATTTTGGCCTAGCCTTAGTTTTGGCCATAGTGCCACAAAGAGCAACGAGGATGGAGAAACATAGATGAGAGTTCCTCACAGATTGTACAAGTTGGACATTTCAGAACTAGAGGTATTTGGCAGGCAGGCTGAGAAATTCATTCTTGTGAAAAATTAAAGCGCAAAGTGTCTTCTTGGAACAAGTAAACTCAAATTACAAAACAGCACTGAGGGGAATGTGGATGAATCGAAAGGCATGCTGTAGGCTAGAGTTAAGTGAATTGAAGAGAAGGAAAGAGTTCTTAAATTACAGAGCAGCCATCCTCTCACCTATAAAACAAAAGAAGAATGCATCATCAACAACAAAAATATAGTATAGAGTGTTGATGATTTAAACGTTCTGCACTTGGTGGAATTTGCCAACTCATCATGAAAATCAATATGAGATACGAACCAAGGATCACTCAGGTTCATTTACCACTGAAGGGCCATTGGAAAGAGGATGTGAAAGAACAGGCTGCAAAGTGAGACAGCTGCTAAATGGCATACAACTTGCCCAACCATTGTCTCGGGGAAACATAACAAGTTCAGCAGGCAAGAAGAAGGGAGGCATTAAAAAAAAAGATAGCCATCAACTGTTTGTGGGTAAGAAAGTAAGGTTTGTGATTATAAACAGATTCTGGGGCATTGTGGAAGTCAAGGAAGGCACAACCCAAGGCCTCATCTACATTATACAGTATCTTACTGTAGTAGATACTGAAGCAGTATCTTACCACTTTAAACAATTGTGGTTCTCCCCCAAGAAATTCAGGGAACTGTAGTTTATTACATGTGCTCAGAGTTGTTAGGAGACCCCTGTTCCCCTTACTGAGCTACAGTTCACAGCATGGTTTAACAGCAGCAGCAGCAACAACAACAGCAACAACGACTTATTATTTATGCTCCACCCATCTGGCTGGCTTTCCCCAGCCACTCTGCACAGCTTCCAACAAAAGATTAAAAATACATTAAAACATCAGTCATTAAAAACTTCCCTAAACAGGGCTGCCTTCAGATGTCTTCTAAACGTCAGATAGTTGTTTATTTCCTTGACATCTGATGGGAGGGCGTTCCACAGAGTGGTCACCACTACCGAGAAGGCCTTCTGCCTGGTTCCCTGTAACTTCGTTTCTCACAGTGAGGGAACCACCAGAAGGCCCTCGGTGCTGACCTCAGTGTCTGGGATGCACGATAGGGGTGGAGACATTCCTTCAGGTATCGTGGGCCGAGGCCGCTTAGGGCTTTAAAGGTCAGCACCAAAACTTTGAATTGTGCTCGGAAACATACAGTCAACTCCTCTTCCCACGAAACTCTGGGAATTGAAGCTCTGTGATGGAAATAGGGGTCTCTCAGCTCCCCAAAATTCTTGGGGGAATTCTTCTAAATTAGCACTTTAAACAATGCCTGTTTAAAGTAGTATGATACCGCTTTAAGTGTGCAGTACAGGTGGGGCTTCAGAAAGGACCTGAACATGAAGTGAAGTTGCAATCTGGAATTTGTTTACCCCAGAGGAGCTTTCCTGGTTTGAATGTGGCATATATGGGGAAAGGTCATAGCTCAGTGGTATGCAGAGGGTCCAGTCCCTAGCACCTCTGAAGCCCTGGAGAGTGACTGCCAGTCCATATAGGCCAAGAGTACCCAATGTGGTGTCCTCCAGATATTGGACTACAACTCTCATCAGTTCAAGGCAGCAAGTAACATCTGGACCAGATTGGCTTCCCCTAGGGAAGACTATAATGCTCTAGATGGACCAATGCCTGGCATAAACCTGCTGAGTCACACGGCAATGTCTATACATAGAAAACAACAACACAGAGACCTTAGTCAGCACAATGGGATTTGCCAAAAAAGAAGGAGCACTTGTATTCTTCTACACCATTTAGCCACAAAACTGCCAGTGGTTTAGTTCTCTTAGAATAGCACACTTCATTTAAAAAATCCATGCAGAAACCTGCCTACGCTGGCATAGAAGCCAGTATGTGACACATAGGGCAGAATCAAGGAAAGGAGTTAATTTGGATAATGTTCTTCTGTTTGCTTTGGATGCTCATTAAGCATAAATGGGTCACCCATTATTCTGTCCTAATCAAACCTGTGTACACCTTAACAGTAATTATGTGTAATTTCAAAGGCTACACTTAAGCCTCCTCCACACTTTACAATTTGTCTTCATTGAAGTACTGAAACATACAGTGTTTTCCCCCCTCAGAGTGAAATAATCCCCCCCCCTGACTAATTAGGGCTGCATATGGTGCTTCCTTTCCATGCACTTTGGTGTGTGATATCACCCCCCCAACTTATAAATTAGCACTGTCATATGTACCAGCTTGTGCCTCAAGTTGCTCCAGGGAAGCCACATTTTATGGACACGTGAGCTGCACATATCCCGCCTGTTCCAAAAATTTCAGTGGGTCTACTCAGAGTAAGACTTCACTGAATACAATACAGCATCTCTTTTGTGTAGCTTTTACAGGCTGCATTTCAACTGCAGCCAAGAATGTACATAGTAAGGGGTATAATAATCCCCAGCGGTACCGGGAGAAATTTTGCTAGTCAAAATAATTTTGGTTTCATTCATAATCTCTTAGTTGCTTCACTAGAGAAGGAATTTTCAAGTTTGCTCTACATTTTTGCTGTAATTGAAATCTTGAGGCGACTCAAGGAATCCTGTTTGTTTTCCTTTGCAAAAGTCTCTCTCTCTCTCTCTCTCTCACACACACACACACACAGAATGTTGGATTGTTCACTCCTGCTTCTTAGGAACTTAAGTATAGACTTCATAAACACAATTAAGTCACACTAAAATGACAATGCTGTCACACTGAACATTAAAAACACAATACATATAAAGCATGGGTCTGCAAACTAAGGTCCACAGGCCGGATCAGGCCCAATAGCCTTCTGGATCTAGCCTGCAGATGGTCCGGGAATCGCCACATTGATTGCCAGCATACACATTCTTTCCCTCTCCCTCCCTCTCCCTCACCTGGCGTCAGCATCGGTGCCTCCTCCCTCCCTCCTCCTGGCTTCTCCCTGCCCTGCCTAGAGGAGGAAGGGGGTTGGGCTTTGTTGGTGCCAGCAGCAGCAGCGCTTGAGCAGCTGCCATTTTAAGCAGTCCCTCTCCGGAGCGCTCATTGTCCCTCCGGCACTGCCACCGTCAGCCCCTACCGCTCGCAAGACACAGGTAAGCAGCCACCGGGGCTCGTCCGGTGCTGTGGAGAAGGGAGGGGAGAGTTGTGGCGGGATGGTTTATAGTCCGACACCCCACAAGGTCTGAAGGACAGTGGTTCGGCCCCCTGCTGAAAAAGTTTGCTGACCCCCAATATAAAGTATATTTTAATTCAAATCTAATGATTATCAGGGGTCATAAAATCTTTTTCTGCTGTTTTAAAAGATGGATGCACAGGGCAAAATATCTTAGTATAAGAAGGAGTGGTGCTCCCATCCACTAAAAGGACTTGAGCTTACAAAGAGGCTACAATCCTACAACCACATTCCCTTAAGCTAAATTGAACTCCTCAATAGACATGCACGATGTAAGTGCTCAAACTCAGACTAAGCCCTATAGAGTAGCATTAGGTGCATTCCAGTAGCTAGCCCTACCCTCACTGGGCCACATTTGAAGGGGACCGGCACCCTTCTACTGTAAAGCAGTGGTAGGTGGTACACTCTGGTCCAGAGGCATAGCATGGGGAGGTCTGGGGGGTGCCATCACCCAGGTGCATTTTCTGAAGGGGGCATGACCAGGCACCCCCACAACAGCCTCCCATCGGAGCCTGGCTCCGGCATGCAAAGGAGCTGCAGAGGCAGCTTCCTCATGCCCAACCGCAGCTCCGCTCCTGGGTCACGTCTGACCCGGGGTGGAGTGGAGTGTTGGCAGCAGAGAGCTGCCACACCTCTTTTCGTCTGGGCTGCACTGCATGCAGCTCTGCCACAGCAGAGAGAGATTGTTGGCCATGGTAGCTCCATCTCCGGGTCAACCCTGGCCCAGGGGGAACAGAGGCTATGGGTGCATAAGGTGCCTGGCTGCCTCACCTCCATCCTTGGGTCAAGCTGGGTCAACACTGCTGCCCACTCTCTTGGACTGTGGAACGCAAGTGCGCCCTCTGTGCTGTTTTGCAAGGTGAGCCACAGGGGGCTCTGTCCATGCCTCCCCCCCCTTGGGGGCATGCACCATGCACTTGCCCTCACTAGCCGCTGCTCTGGTCTCTTTGCAATGGTGTCCTTGGAGGATGTCATTTCATGATGGTATATGTTTTGACTCCACGGAGTGGGAAGTGACAGAGACAGGATGTTTGTGTTACTGTGTTCCGTGAAGTGGGACTATTGTCCTTTGTTCTCTCTCTTTGCTGTCTGATGCTAGAGAGAGAGGGAGCCATGTTGCAGTGCTCCGTGTGTGTTTATATGTAAATAAAGTAGATTAGCCAAAATGCTTAGTTGCTGAGGTCTGTCACGCAAGGTGCGCAAACTCTGCAGATCTCTAAGTGTGCCAGTGTCAGTTGGCATCGGTTGCTGTGATATTCGGGCTGAAGAAAGCTTATGAAGCTCCTGAACATTCGACTAGGAGGGAGGGAACATGCCAGTCGGGCATGTGTCTCTGCCAGGGTCTTACTCGAGTGTAGGACGGGCTCCTAACAATTTCTACATCTTTGGCCCACAGGTCATTTGGTGGGCACTCTTGCAGCTGACCCTGCATAGCATTCTGTTTTTTATTCAGAATTCTCAACCTCATCCCCTGGACAAGACAGATTTATTTTAGGACACCTTTTCTTTTAGGCAGCTGGCTGATTTTTGCTAATTTCTTTGTCACCGCTCATCTCTCTTCTGCAAGTTCTTATAGTATTGATGGTGAGCTGACTTGTTTCAATGTCATTAAAACTGCTTAATTTGTTTAGATTATGCCATAAAACAAAATTATTGTTTTTGTTTCAGACACAATTTATCCTGGTGTTTGGGAATTTCAATACTATGAAAACAAAAACATAACATTGCACCTTAAATACTAGCAAATTTATTGCGTCAAAAGCTTTTGTTGACTCAAGCCTATTTCTGCATTGTAAGATAAATAAATCATTCCATCCATTAGTCTGGATTGCAAATATAAATTTGAATTTGTTGATGGGGGAAGGGTGACAATTGACAATTCAGACTAGTCTCTTGAATAATCTCGGAAATTCTGTGCATTTATTTTACCAAAAGAAGAAACTGGAGATTTGTCACAAGTTAATGGTAGGGTACAAAAATCAATGCTTTGGTGTGTTCATATTTCTCCCCCTTTATGAAATATAGGAGGAATCATCCCACTTCATCATACAAATTATAGGGATGGATACGGATCTACTATAGCTCACACCTACACAAGGAAGTGTGAGCTTCACCAGCCTTCTAAGATTACAACACATCATGAAAAAAGCACCAAAGAAATAAGCACCTTGAGAAGAGATCAGACGATATGTCTTCTCAGTGAACCTGACTCAGTCACAAGTCTTCATTATGGACTGATTCACAAATCTGCCAGGTGTGATGACCTTCTTCATTATTGCCCCTCCACGCTACACCCATAATACAATTTTTCCCCATTGCGAATTTGAGGACCAAAAGTAATCTCTTTTTAAAGAACATTTAAAGAACATCACCTAGCAATTGTATCCAATCTATGCAGTGATGCAGTTAGGTAAGTTTCGCCTTTGAACTTGCAGAGGGATCTCACAGGGGACCCCTTTTTGAAGATGTTAATTAAATTCCTGCCTTTGTAGCACCACAATGACTATATGAACAGAATGCTCCGGTCAGATGTCCATGTGTATAACGGCCTGATTGACATGGTCTTCAATACACATTCCATCATGTACATCAGGCATGGGCAAACTCGGCCCTCCAGATGTTTTGGGAGCACAGTTCCCATCATCCCTGACCACTGGTCCTGTTAGCTAGGGATGATGGGAGTTGTAGTCCCAAAATATCTGGAGGGCCGTATTTGCCCATGCCTGATGTACATGTAGGAAAGGGGCTCTGGCTATTGAATCATGGAAGAGATCATGCATGGAAACCTCTGTTTCCATAATCATCTGGTTTCAAGAGGTAGAGGGACTCTTCCAGGTCACAGGAGCCATTGCTTGCCTCCTGTCACTTCTTTCAATCATTCTAGCTAAAGGATCTCTGTACATTTCTCTCTGTGTTATGGTTTTTAAGCGCTGGAAGTCAGTGCTATTCCTTTGTGGGGTTTTGGATTCCCAAAGGTCAATTCTTTCATGGTACTTTTCTTCTGATCTCCTTGCCCCCAAGTAAAGTACCAACCTTGGTTGTTGTTGTTGTTGTTGTTTATTACACATGGAGATAATGGAACTGTTTCATTTTGTAACTTAAGGAGACTTTCTATGAGCAACACTATATCCTGAAATGGAGAGAACATGTAAGCATGTAGGGTGTTTATTTTCTTAATTTTTTTTATTGATTTTATAATAAAGCTTGGAAACACTCTGCTGCATCAAAACTAGGGTCTGTATGGAATGAGAAAAATTGAAGATGATTGTATAGTAGCATGTGAAAATTAAATCCAAGGTAAACACATACCATTCAAGTATCCCAATTTTCTTGGAATTACAGAAGTCATCCCAGCTTCTGATTTGATCCAGGAATGTCCCATTTTCCCTGCACTTCAGTGAGTTCCAGATGAAAAGAAAGCCCTGCTAACATCCATAATTTGCAGTTCCCAAAGCAAAACATGAACCAAAATTGAGGCTTAAAGATGACAAGCTACCTCTAAACGCCAGAAATATTCTGCTGCACTCAACGTCAAAATGTAGCCACTTTTGGACAACTCCATCAAAGGTAGAAAGATGTCCTCTGCTCAGATTGACGCCAACACTCTGGTGATATTCCTAAAATCATGACATAGGTGGCGTCAGACCCCAATGCAACAACTGGCGTGCTATTATCTAGCATCCATCTATCTATCTATCTATCTATCTATCTATCTATCTATCTATCTATCATCTATCATCTCTAAAATCAGGGATGTAGAAGGGGCTTGAAGAAACTCTGACTTTTCCATTGTGCCCTATGGCAGTGCCTACACACAAACGTTCTGTACCTGCAGGACAGTACATTGTTTTCCCCCATGTAATGATGCTTTCCCAAACAATAAACAAACAAACAAAAAATCAATTACTTGTAAGGGTTTAATGGATCCCAATGGAGTCTTTCTTCCATGGTGCCCAAAGCTCTTATTACACCTGGGATGTCAGCAGATGCTGCAACTTCTCAGGTAGCAACCCCTTTCACACATGAGTTAAAGTAAATTACAGAATCTTCCATCTGTGTGGATCACTTACCCTGCTGAGTCAGCACCATGCTAATGAAATTCATCGTTTTAATAACTGCCTTAAAGTATTCATGTTGTAGGAAGAAATACAAGAGAAGCCAAGAAATACACAGTTAAGGTATATAAACAAACATACCATATGCCTTCCTTGCAATGATGATGATAATAATACTAATAATACTAATACTACTACTGCTACTACTAATAGTAATATCATTGTAATAATAATAATCTTAAAAGGGTGCCCAATTACTTTGGAATAGAAAGGGTATATGGAAGTTTCTTCAGCCTTATTATCATGTTATTTGATCAGGGAAGTTACAGATACCATCACAGTGTGAGGTTAACAAAGGCATGCTTGTTTCAGCACGCTTGTTTGTGTTTAATTTGGTTTTTTTAAGTAGCCAACAAGACGGTAAGCAAAGTAGCTCTTCAAATCATATTTTGCACCTTTTAGTCCCATGGAAACAAAGGGGACTACTCTGACTAAAGAGAGCAGAGTGCAGTCATTGTAACCTACAAATCCAGGAACAATTATAGTTGCTTTGACTTTTAAGACTAGCATTCAGACATCATGACATAGCTGTAAAGTGAAGGCCGCCGTTGCCAACAAATGTCAACTACAGCAAAGAATAAATATATATATATGAATATAAAAAATATGCTGAAGCAAAAAGTTATTTATTATTTCTAATTATTTATTTGCAACATTTATATGTTGCCCAGCAACAAAATACCCTGCATTCAAAGCATCTGAAGTGCATTTGTAGCTTTCCCAGAATTCCTTAGTTTTTTCCTTCATGCTAGAACCTGTACATTTACAAAGTGTTGTTTTAGCTGACATTTGGTGACAATTGTAGACTTCAGAAGATACCTGTAATTTTGCTAAACTATGCATTTTCTTTCAATAAGAAAAAAAATGGCACAAATATAAGACGAGGGACATTTGGCTTGTCTGCAGTACATGTGAAAGGGATCTAGGTGTCTTAGTAGACCACAAACTTAAAATGAGTCAACAGTGTGATGCAGTAGCACAAAACCCCTAATGCTATTCTAGGCTGCATCAACAAAAGTAAAGTATGCTGACCGAAGGAAGTCATGTTGTTGTTCTTTAGTCATTTAGTCGTGTCCGAATCTTCGTGACCCCATGGACCAGAGCACTCCAGGCACCCCTGTCCTCCACTGCCTCCCGCAGTTTGGTCAAACTCATGCTGGTAGCTTCGAGAACACTGTCTAACCATCTAGTCCCCTTCTCCTTGTGCCCGCCATCTTTCCCAACATCAGGGTCTTTTCCAGGGAGTCTTCTCTTCTCATGAGGTAGCCAAAGTATTGGAGCCTCAGCTTCACGATCTGTCCTTCCAGTGAGCACTCAGGGCTGATTTCCTTAAGAATGGATACGTTTGATCTTCTTGCAGTCCATGGGACTCTCAAGAGTCTCCTCCAGAACCATAATTCTAAAGCATCAATTCTTCGGCGATCAGCCTTCTTTATGGTCCAGCTCTCACTTCCATACATCACTACTGGGAAAACCATAGCTTTAACTATACGGACCTTTGTTGGCAAGGTGATGTCTCTGCTTTTTAAGATGCTGTCTAGGTTTGTCATTGCTTTTCTCCCAAGAAGCAGGCGTCTTTTAATTTTGTGACTGCTGTCACCATCTGCAGTGATCATGGAGCCCAAGAAAGTAAGTCATAGTATCAGTCTATTCTGCCTTGGTCAGTCCATACGTGGAGTACTGTGTCCAGTTCTGGGCACCACCTGCTCTACCTATCTGTATAAGAATAGAAAATGAGCCCGCTAGAAATCTGACGGCAATTTCCAAAGTTGTCAAACAAATGCTTCTTGGAAGCCCACAAATTGCATGAAAGCCATCTCCCTCTCCCATTGTTTCTTCTTAGCAAACGGCAATCAGTGTCCATGGCATGCTGCATTGGAAAATGTGGTAGTACTGGATTATGATGATGATGATGATGATGATTTCTAAACCACCCTTCGACCAAAGCACTTAAGACAGCACACAAAAAATACAGTAAAATGCAAAATCAATTCAACAATAAAATCCGGAGATTATCCAACTCACAGATGTGCCAGTTGTAGAAGTCAAAATGGCGCCAACTGTGGAAGTCACAGTGGACAAAGACTGGCCAATCATCTTTTCGGTCTTCAAAGGCCAGCTAAAACAGATATGCCTTTACCTGATAATCAAAAAGATATCAGTGAGTGAAACAAATGTACCTTTGACATGGAAGGTTCCACATAGCCTGTCTGGCTAAATAGCCACTGGCAGCCCCATCTCCATCTAAGCACTGCTATGGCTGTCACCATGTCAAGGCATAGGTCTTTGCCGGAGATCTACAAAGTTGTTGCCTGTAGTGTATAGAATCCCAATGAAGGAAATGGCATTTGTGGAACTGAATGAGTGGTGTTCAGTTCAGTAGATTTTTGAAACCTACAGGGTTAGACAGTTGTGCTGTAAATAATTTGAGCTGACTTTTTAAAATACTGTATCCTCATATTTCTGCTGGGTTTTATTTATTTATTTACGGCATGACCCATCCAATTTCCATTCCATGCTGGTGAAACCTACCATTCCTTATACCAATATGGGCAACCAAGAAAAAAGGATGGTCCAGTAACTCTGCAGCAATCAGTAAGGCTGCTGCCGAGGGTGAAGGCAGTTCAAGAGTTTCCTGTCAAGAGTATAGAGTGGTGCAGGCATCAGTGGAGGCTGATGTTGATTATTCCCATCAATCGTGCAGCAGCGTTTGTGACTGTTGTGCAACAGCAGCTGGATTCAGCTGGTTCTCAACCCCAGATATGATTGTGACACAGCAGACAAGAACTGTAGATGGGGACCCTGCTACACCTTTACTGGCTATAACTGGCTATCAATCAAAATGAGTGCAAATAAAAATATTGATGATTGATTGATGACTGATTATATTTCTATGCTGCTTTTCATTCAAATGAATCCCAAAACGGCTTACGGACAATAAATAATAGTAACATGGCAGAATGTCGTAGAAAATCACAAATACAGCATAAATCATATGGAATAATTAACAAATCATCAGTGAAACAATTACAGTCTATAAAGCACTGTTAAACAAAGCAACAACCCCCAAAGTGAGCTAAATATCACATATAAAGCAAAAGTCATATTATATGACTAACAAATCAATACAGCATTTTTAATCTATGAAACAAAATAAACATTAACAAAATAGCAGCCCAAAAATAAACCAAGTACAGTACTGTTAAATTCATACACACAATAATCTGAGGGACGGGGTAGGATAGCACAGGTGAAACCTACCTAACTCTGATGGCTAACAGAGTCTATCTCTGTTCATAGTTCTTTCTCTGGAAACAGCTCCCTTATGAAGGCTCCCAGGGCTACAGGGTGGGGCAAGACAGGTGGGAAAAGCCATTACCTGCAGGCTGACACAGTCTTTTGGCCCTCTCCTCTCTTGTGATAATGAACGTGCTTTATTCTAAATCTACCTTACATTTTTGGCACAGAATCTTCATGCAATAATCCTGAATTGTAAGTGGAGCTTTACAAACATCTATGAACATTTATATTTCACTCAGCACTCAGTAATTTTGGACGAAGAATCAAGCCATAATTTAATTCCGGTGTAATTTCTAAATTACTGCATGTTAACACTACTTATTGATATTAGAGCAAAGAGTCCTCAACAATCTTTTGTACTGATTTGTCAAAGCTCACCATGGGACGTTCCACTTAGACAATAAATGGATGTCTGCTATAATCTGCATGTTTTGCTTTTTATTAAAAAAAAACAACAACCCTGAACCCTTCATACATTGTTACCAAGCTGGAGGAAAACAATCCTTGATTTCTTAACAGTTCATTTCCTCTATTTGCATCCATAAATTTACTGTATGAGGCATCACAAATTGTTCTCGCAAGCCTTAGCCTTGAATTCATACTCAGTAAAACAAAGTATAAGTCCTTTTCTTTCTAAGCAGTAATAATGTTGTCAATGGAGAGCTCTTCATACACCACTAAAATATTGTGCTTTTTTCCATCCTCAATTAAATTGTCAGTGGAAGATCCTTCACTACAGCAGCTGCCTAACACTTGGGTTTAATGGATGGACAAGGAGACCAAAAAAACACACCAAAAACCTCAAGGGTTCTTCCTCACATTATGTCTTCAGGAAACACCAAACATGGCATGGGAAATCCAGAGTAGAATTTCCCAATTTCATTTATTTACTTTGACAAAGATGCAGAGAACTCCAGATTGGATCAAAGGAGCAGTGCTGGTAGAGTGGTGCTTAATTCTTTCTCACACAAACTGCTTTCCTGATCAAGCCTTGCAGAATATTTTTCCTCTGCAAGGAACAACAGCAGCCTCAATTTATAGGCAGAAAAAGGGGGCTGGCTTAAACATTTCCTCTCTAATCTGATTTGGCACCCTCTGCGCCTGTTTGAAAATTTTAAAAGGAGATCTGATCATACGCAATTCCTCCCTAAAGTGTTGACATGTTAACCTAAAAACATGAACATGATCCAGATATGGGGGTGGAGGGAAATCCATGGGGATGAGCATCTTATGATGTGGGGGATTTCTAGTTTTGCCAGTTGGATCCCTGTTCAGCTGTGTCAGATGGCAGGGGTGGTTGCTCACGAGTGACCAGGCAGGACTCCGACCTGTCTTTTACAGGTTTTATTGGTGCAAAAACTATTTACACTGCAGAACCCCAAAGTTCATGTCTGCCTCAATTGCTAGCAGAATCCGGGAGTGACTTTTTACAGTTTTGTCCCCAACCTAAGAACTTCGTAACCCCCAGCCTTTTTCTTCCTTCTTTGTGCTTTACTCCTCTGCACAAGGTGGGCAACAGAAGAGGCGTGCTTCCCTCCTGGCCGGCTTGACCAGGAGAGGTGCTGGGGCTCACAGCAGCATCCCCTGACCCCTTTCCCTCTTCCCCACTGGGGGTGTGGCTTTCCCCACCACAGGAAGAGGAACTGCTTTGCAAGACTTTCGGAGGATGCCTGTATCCCAACGGCCCCTCTACCTCTCTTCCCTGTTCTGATGGGAGTTTGCTGGCAAGCTGGTGTGAGCAGCCAAAGAAACCCCAACTTGCTCATCCTGAATGACCCAAATCTGGCTGAGCTGAAGCATTTGGGGGGTAAAGTCAAGCTGTGGCTGTAGAGACTGATATGGGAGAGACATGTTATGTTGCAGCTGCAACACATGAAGGCATCCAGTTGTGCTGTAGAGCTTCAAATGGGGTATTCTAGGGGTGTGATAGGAGTGGGTTGATGAGTCTCAGAAGCTCTTCTGAGCAATCAGAAGTGTGGTTTTGAGGCAAGGCCTCAAAGTAATCCAGACAATTCCACAAAGGGCTCTGGCTGGAAACTCCACAAGAGAATTAGTATTTAGGCAAATATTCTTAGGCTTAGAACTGACCGCATCTCCTACCAGGCTGGCTATTGGGCCCTCCTAAACAGGAAGGCTATAAAAGGCTTCCTGTTTAGCCTGGGATTTTGCCTAGGTAATGGTGGTCTTTCTAGCTCTGGTGCAGAGAGAAGCCATTGCAGTTTTGTGGTGGATAAAAAGGAATCACTTAGTCTTCCCTAGTGTTTTGTGGGGAACTCGTCCGAAAATTGCAGACATGAGGTGGTGGCAGGGATGTGATATAGAGGTCAAAGGAGGCTCTCTCCATCTCATTCCATGAGGTGAAGAAGGTCTGAACAGGCCTATCTTTAGTTATCCATATAGACTGTTTCATAATTCATGTGGATGAAGAAAATGTTCTGTTGGTGGTTTTTTTGTTTTTGTTTTGGTTAGTAGCACCTCATGCACAGATAATACTTTTATGAATTATTCATACATGAATTCATTATCCATATGGAACCTTTGGATGTCTCTGCAATGCAAAACTAAGGCATGGCTAATCTGCCTGCTGATTAAACTAGTTCTTTGTGGATTTACCTGTTCTTCTGCTTCATGCAGTCAGGCTTTCCCTGAGGGGTGATGATCAAACCATGTTGATATATTAATCTGATCCACTGATTTGTGATGCTTTTTTGTACTTTGTTATAATAAATTTATTGTTGACTTGATGCTTTTAATCGGCATAATATATATCTATTTAAAAATGTTGGTGATATGAACATTTTTTTGCAATAAATATATTTGTGAAGACTTCCAAACACCTCTTAATTTCTGGGAAATTTCTGACTTTTATATTATCCAACTGCAAAGTACCTGTTTTCCTTCTGAATCAGCCTGGCCTAGAAGTCACTGGTAAGAGAGCCATCACCTAGAATCTTGCACAACATCAGTGATAGCCAACATGGTATGTCCCAGATGTGATTGGATTCCGTCTTTCATCAGCCTTTACTGGTCGGGGCTGAAAGGAGTAGGAGTACAACATCTAGCGGGTCCTTATCTGAGAGATGTTGTTTGCAGATGACTCTGCCTTGACAGCACTCTCCAAGGAAGTTAACCATTTTGCCCAAGCCTGCAGGGAGCTTGGCCTTACCATCAGCCTGATGAAGAACAACATCCTGTGTCAGGATATCAGCAGCACTCCATAATCAGCATTGGTGTCCACATACTTGAAGTGGTAGATGATATTCTAGGGTTGCCATATGTCCTCTTTTTGCAGGACATGTCCTCTTTTTTCAAAATGAGATTCGCCATAGCAATCCATAGTTAAAAGTAGAAATCAGCAGATGTGTCTTCTTTTTTGCTCTTCAAAATATGGCAGTCCTACTATTATCTATCTTCACCATAACCAGCAAGTTTTCTATCAGTGTTTAACTGGACAAGCGTATTGACAAGGCAGCTATGGCAATGGTTTGCCTCTTGAAAAGGGGATGGGGGAATGTGATGCCAACGACCAATACCAATGAAGGTCTACCAGACTTGCGTGTTGAGCATGCTCCTTTAGCAAAGTGAGTCAGGCAGCCACCAGGAGAAATGCTTCAATGTCTTCCACATGAGGATTTTGGGTATCAAATGGGACAGAGCTTTAAACAAATATGTGCTCTCCTAAGTCCACATTCCCAGCATGTTCACACTCCTGTCTCAGTGAAGTCTTCACTGGCTTGGTCATGTCTACAGAATGGAAGATGGCAGCTCCCCAAGGATGTGTTTTATGGGGAGCTGGCTTCAGCTACCAGGCCCATTGGCAGACCAAAGTTACAAAGATATCTCCAAATGTGACATGAAGGCTGACAACATCAACCAGGCCATATGGGAACCCTTTGCAGACAACCAGGCATGGAAATAGACAGGTCATGTATCTGCAGCAGTGACTAGAGGAGGAATGACCGCTAGGACAAGCACAGAGAGAAGAAATGTCATGGTGCATCTGCAGTAGCACAACCAGCCGCCCCCATCTGCCCCAGGTGCAACAAAACATGTCTCTCCTGTCAGGCATTTACAGTCACAGCAGGTGCTTTAACTCTTTAATGCTTTGGCTTCACCTCCAAAGGCATACTCCTCCATTGTCTCCTGGGACAGATGGATGGCAACAAGAGGCCACCAAGTTGGCAACTCCAAGTCTACGTAATATTAATCCTATTTTTATGTTCTGTGGCCAAGAAGGTTACCTGGTAAGAAGATGGTCAAAGCCATAGAATGGCTGTTGCACATTTACTACTGTTTGTTAATCACCACATAGCTGCCTCCATAGGCTGAAGGATACGAAAGTGCACAGCCATGAAGCAATGGGATGTATTCATCATAGCACTAATGATATTTATTTTCTATGCAATTACCTCTCCCTCTCGTCCCCCTGAGCCCAATATATTTTGGGAGTTCCTCAACCCTTTGAAGTAGATTTGGGAATGGCATGGGGGTGTGCAGGTGATGAAAGGGGGGGGGGAGTCCCATTGCACTAATAGTAATCCTTGTACAACTATTTTGTTGAATACCACCCAATATATTTACTGTGTCTGATCAGTATGTAGCCAGACCCAAAGAATTAGCAGTGCCTGGGGTCAGGGGTGCAGTGCAGTGCAGGGACGCGGGTGGCTCTGTGGGTTAAACCACAGAGCCTAGGACTTGCTGATCAGGAGGTTGGTAGTTCGAATCCCCGCAACAGGGTGAGCTCCCATTGCTCGGCCCTGCTCCTGCCAACTAGCAGTTCGAAAGCACGTCAAAGTGCAAGTAGATAAATAGGTACTGCTCTGGCAGGCAGGTAAATGGCCTTTCTGTGCGCTGATCTGGTTTGCCAGAAGCGGCTTAATCATGCTGGCCACATGACCCGGAAGCTGTACGCCTGCTCCCTTGGCCAATAAAGCGAGATGAGCGCTGCAACCCCAGAGTCGGCCATGACTGGACCTAATGGTCAGGGGTCCCTTTACCTTTACCTTTTTAGGGTCACATCCACGCCATAAATTTAAAACACATGGCTTCATCCAAAAACTTCAAAGAATTGCAGTTCCCCCCTCACAAAGATACAATTCCCAGCACCCTTAACAAATGACAGTTCCCAGGAAACCCACGAGCTTTAAATATATGGTGCGGATGTGACCTAGATGTGGAAACACATTCCAATGCTCATGTGAGCCCTACTGAACCTAGATGCAGCTTTTGATGCAAATGAGGATGTGAACTAGTGCAATAAGTTGTTAATATGTGACTTGCTGACCAAGCTGAAGCTTGTCATGGAACCATAGCTGCTGTGCCATTGAAGGGGGTGGAATCTATAGTGGGAAAGTGAGCTTACAAGCAAATTCCAAAGTTCAAATATCTTGAGAAGCACAACTTTAGAGGCCTTTTTAAAACACCACAATTTGTTTTGAACGCTTCAGAATTTAGTGAGATGAAAGCAACCAACTTCCAAGGTTTATTTGTTATGCTTGATGGCAGAACAGCTTGACAACACTTTGCAAACTCTTTTCTACAATGATATTTATGTTTATTTTTATAGAACTCTCCTGGCACTCCTTGCCAAGGTAGTTCTGAAAAATGCAAATGCTACTTTGCCTAGTAATTAACTTCATATAATACAGCACAGTCCATGAATCTATCGAGTGCCCAGAATAGAAGAGAAAAAATTATACATTATCAATTTGCAATAGAGCAACTATAGCAGCATAAAGAACACATATCAGTTTTAAAAACGGGGGGAAGCACGTTTACAGCCAGTGTGTTAATTTGCTCTCTCTTTTTTATTATTATGAATCTGGTGCTTATTGCCTTGAAATGGAAGGCAAGCCTTTATTGCATCAGTCTTATCTAAAATGCACTAAAAGTAGCCAATCCAAGGTCCTCAGTTAATCCCAACCCACTAGAAATAAACAGTGTTTTGAAAAAATAGCTGCCTCGATTCAGTTTCAACAGATATATCCTGCAGTTGTACTTGATTAGGGAGTGAAAGATGAGATTACTTCTATCAACACCTTTAAAACCCACTTCTTCATTCTTGACACAATTGGCATTATTGCATATTGTATCACTGCTGCATTCCACAACTCTTCCAGCTGAGTTGTTAAAAAGTGCTACAAATTGCGCTGAGGGGTCTCTGCACATTACTGGGTGCTTCATGACTTTTGCCTACTACCTCCTGGTGTTCCTTTCTCTGCCGCAGCCTCCATATTCTTCTTTCAGCTTTTCTTCTGTCAACCTACTGTAATCTAGCCTAGACACTTTCTCCCTATTATCAATTCGTCTACATTATCTTCCCTTCTCTTTCTTGCTTCCTCATGGTAAGGAGGCCTAACATTTCCCTTCTTTCATTCTTTTCCAGGAAAGATTGTGGAAAATTACCAGAACCCCTCCACTACACAACCATTCCTCATCATAACCATGTTCATTTAGGAAACTAACACCTAAGAATGTCAATATTTTCGGAATCCCGTATTTCTTCAGCGAGAGAGAATTATGTGATATACCACCTGTGATATGAATTTTATGCTTTATAAACCCCCTAGCATCCTTAAAAGGGCAGTCTCGATTTCTATAGGGGGGTTTGTACTTACTATACTGCAAATACACTGATCTGGAATCAAATAAAATACACCTTTGCACATCCTTCATGGCGGATCCAAATCTTTTTGGACACAATCCACAGTGCTGGTCTCATAAGGCCTTAAGCAACTTGGGCTTCAATCTTGCACATAGTTAAGCTGTGTAAATACCACTGAAGTGCACTGGATTTAAGCAGCTTAACTGTGAACAGAGTTTTGGATCCTTATTTTAAAGAGCATTTGTTGTCCCGTTGCATTTCCTGAGAGCTCTTTTTTTTAGTTTACCACTCATGTATCAAATTGAGGTGTCATAGTCATGTAGAGGGGCAGCAATAATCACAATAACTTCTCCAGTGAGCTGGAACTTTTCCACAGCCCTAGCCTCAGTATGTTTGGGAAGTGAAGAGATAGATGAGGAATTAGGGAAAGCATTACAGCTTCCAATGTGAAATTCAACTGAGAGGAATCTCCAAATCATAGGTGGGGAAAATGTGGGCTTTCTTTTTAATCCAGTAGAACACTATCTAAGACATTTGGAAATAGCAAAGATAGTGTTAGAGAGCGAATCTTTGAGGGGACGGTGCCAGAACTAAACAAGAAGCGACAGGACATTGTGCTTTACAGGGTAAAGAATTACTTTTTTTCTATTTTGAAAACATGATTTGGGGCATTGAAAGGAAGTTTGTTTTTGTGGGGGTTTTTTTGAAGAAGAAGAGTTTGGATTTGATATCCCGCCTTTCACTCCCTTTAAGGAATCTCAAAGTGGCTAACATTCTCCTTTCCCTTCCTCCTCCACAATAAACACTCTGTGAGGTGAGTGGGGCTGAGAGACTTCAAAGAAGTGTGACTGGCCCAAGGTCACCCAGCAGCTGCATGTGGAGGAGCGGAGATGCGAACCCGGTTCCCCAGATTACGAGACTACCGCTTTTAACCACTACACCACACTGGCTACCCAGTGTTTGTTTGTTTTTACATAATCATTTGAGATTTGTGTGTTTTTCTCTCTCCTTTCTTGATTTAGAAATGTCAGATGCATTTGACATTCTTGTAATGACAGTCCTGGAAGCCAAGTCTCTGTGTTTAAACAGAACTCTTACTGGACAGGCATCTGTTGTTTGTGATACACACAGCTTTGACATGGTGACTTGCAAATGTTAAACTGCAACCTAACTAGATCTTCCTGCAGTTCTTTAACTCCACACCAACCATGCACAGGAGCTGCCTCACCTTTTATTTTCATTTATTCATTTTTATATAAAAATTATGACGCTTTTTGCTGCAGCCCATCCAACGCAGCTCATGATATCATAAAATCACATAAGTACAATGCTCCAGAATCATCAAATCAATAATGATCAGATGATCAAAATTAAGAAAGACAGCAGCATTAACCATCTTCGTTTTGCTTAAAGTCAGAAAAAGACTGATTCAAAACAACTAAGTATGGCTGTATTTTTCTAATATAGCTCTGGAAGAAAAGAGAGACTTATAAAAATGGATTTTTAAGTCCCATTAAAAAATCCACCACACAGAAGCCATGCACACCACTCATCAGAGAGATTGGTGGCTAGGAGCCACCACGGAAAAGGCAATGTCTCTCCTGCCAGCCAAGCAGATTTTTTCCCCACAGGTGATTACACCAGCAGGGTTTCTGAAACAGATCTCAGTTCCGTGTTGAACTTAAAGGTACAGAGATAATCTTCACATTGCAACCTGGCAGCCCTAGACCAAAATGGGGCTTATAATCCTATGCATGACTGTTCAATGAACTCTCATTGAAGTTTACTCCCAGGTGACTATTTACAGGATTTCATCCACAACCCCATGTTAATGTGAATAGGGATGCAGCCTATGGCTGCAGTTCAGTAGCCGAGAATCTGCTTTGCATTGAAAAAGGTTCCAGATTCATTCTTCAACATCTCCAGGCAGGGCTTGGAATGTCCTCTGCTTAAAACCTTGGATAACTTCTGCCTGCCAATGTAGAAAATACTGGGCTTGATGAGCAAAGGGCCTGACTCAATGTAAGGCAGCTGCCTGTTTATGAAACACACATACTAGTGCATAGGCCTAACTGAGCGCATACTTGAGAATAAATGCTTAAGAATAAATGTGCATACGACTGTACTGCTAGAGCATGAACTGTCCCGGTGGGATGTGAAAACACAACTCACCATGCGGGCTCAGTCTCAATCCTACCATCTGTGATATGGAGATAACGACACTGGCCTATCTCACAGGGTTGTTGAGATCATTTGTACTCAAAAAGTAACACTAAAGTAGGTCAAATGCTGAGCGTTAATATTTGGACATCAGCAAGTCCTTTTTCCAAAGAGCTACCTATTAGAGGTTACCACCTGCACACTTCTGCTGCGCTTTCCTGCTCGTGTGGTGGCACCTCAGTAAAACCTCGCCTTCCTGTTTATAGCAGAATTTTCCCCCGGAGGCAGAGGACAAGAACAGTAGTCATAGTCAAATTCCTCAGTCAAGAGCTTCTTTATTGCTTGACTGGTTGCACAAGCATTTTGGTTCCCAATATATACAAACTATTCACATTCTTTCTATATCTCTCCAGCATGGTGTAAACTGTGTGTGTGTGTGTGTGTGTGTGTGTTTTCTTTGTATGAAAATTTCAGCCTGCAATTTTCTCCCTTTATTTGCACCTCCAGCTGACACCAATCATGCCTAGGGTGCCACTCTTACACATTAAAGAAAATTCTGGAACCCTCTTTAAAGCTTCCAGGAACTTTTATCGGTTTCTTAAAGAATGTTTTCCTAACACTACCATTTATCCAAATTCCTAATAAATTGGAACCAGTTAGCTCATCTGAATCTGGTACATCAGATAACATCTACCTAATAAAACTTGCATTTATTTCCGATAATGAAAAGTCTCAGCCTTTTTCTTTTCCTGCTGATTTGGATATTGTGTCTATGATGGTGAATGATATGAAAAGGTGTGACGGTGTATGATGCTCCAGCATTAAGTTTAATCTTGGGAACTTGCCTTGGGAGTGGGGAACAGGTGGTCAACAGCATGCACACTGCGCAATGAAGATTGTACCAATTTGTTTCCACTACTTCATGATGAAGTCAACCCATTTACAAGTATAAAGACATCGGGGGAAATGAGAAACTAATAGACTTACCTTATGGATCTACTGCTACTGGAAGTTAAATATATCTCCCCATTCTAGGCCAAATTCTGTCTGTGTGCCAGTTTATTTGCAATTTCTCTTGAAAAGATGGGCTTTTGTTGGCTTACATGCAATTTATAAATACAATTCATATTCCTTTCTTTCAGCTACATGGCTGCATCTAGTTATTGGGGTGGAGATTGCTGAAAGACAGAACGGAACACAATGAAAGAAGAGGAGAAGGAGAAACAATTGTATTAAAGTGGAAGACAATGATTTCAAAAGTGCATAGCCCACTTTTATTCAGTGTCTCCATAGGGGTCACTGTATATCTATGGCTGAGCAAAAATGCCCCCCCATGCTGTTTGTGGGCAGCATTTTGACATATATTCATTGGGAGTGGAGGTAAAATTCTCCAGATTATTTGGCTCACCTGGTGTTGAATGGAACTTTGTTGATAGTTCAGACTGGATGGGTGAAGGCAGCAGTGGGCAAGGACAAGAGGACAAGAAGAAATATGAGGAAAGCCAATTGATTCTTTCAACATTTGATTAAAATAATATTAAAACTGGATCCACAGTTTTACCCAAAATTCACAGATTGTGAAACTGGGGAGGCCATTATCGCCAAATATTCTCCAGGGCAGGATGCGAAATTCTCCAGGAGAAAATAATAATAATAATAATAATAATAATAATAATAATAATAATTTATTATTTGTACCCCGCCCATCTGGCTGGGTTTCCCCAGCCACCCTGGGCGGCTTCCAACAAAGATGAAAGATACACTAAAATGTCACATATTAAAAACTTCCCTGAACAGGGCTGCCTTCAGATGTCTTCTGAATGTCAGATAGATGTTTATCGCTTTGACATCTGATGGGAGGGCATTCCACAGGGTGGGCGCCACTACCAAGAAGGCCCTCGAGAAGCATGGGGGAGAGGACAGAACCCTGAGGCACCCCACAAGTGAGAGCCCAGGGGTCTGAACACTCATCCTCCACCACCACTTTCTGAACACGGCCCAGGAGGAAGGAGCGGAACCACTGTATGACAGTGCCCCCAGCTCCCAGCCCCTCAAGACGGTCCAGAAGGATGTTATGGTTGATGGTATCAAATGCCACTGAGAGATCCAGCAGAACTAGGAAACAGCTCTCACCTTTGTCCCTAGCCCGCCGGAGATCATCAACCAGTGCGACCAAGGCAGTTTCAGTCCCATGATGAGGCCTGAATCCCGACTTGAAGGGATCCAAATGGTCCGCTTCTTCCAGATAATAATAATAATAATAATAATAATAATAATAATAATAATATAATTTATTTATACCCCGTCCATCTGGCTGGGCTTTCCCAGCCACTCTGGGCGGCTTCCAAAAGAATATTAAAATACTATAATACATCAAACATTAAAAGCTTCCCGAAACAGGGCTGCCTTCAGATGTCTTCTAAAAGCCTGGTAGTTGTTGTTCTCTTTGACATCTAGTGGGAGGGTGTTCCACAGGGAAGACGCCACTACCGAGAAGGCCCTCTGCCTGGTTCCCTGTAACTTGGCTTCTCGCAGTGAGGGAACTGCCAGAAGGCCCTCGGTGCTGGACCTCAGTGTCCGGGTAGAACGATGGGGGTGGAGACGCTCCTTCAGATATACTGGACCAAGACCGTTTAGGGCTTTAAAGGTCAGCACCAACACTTTGAATTGTGCTCGGAAACGTACTGGGAGCCAATGTAGGTCTTTCAAGACCGGTGTTATGTGGTCTCTGCGGCTGCTCCCAGTCACCAGTCTAGCTGCTGCGTTCTGGATTAGTTGTAGTTTCCGGGTCACCTTCAAAGGTAGCCCCACGTAGAGTGCATTGCAGTAATCCAAGCAGGAGATAACCAGAGCATACACCACTCTGGCGAGGCAGTCTGCAGGCAGAGAGGGTCTCAGCCTGCGTACCAGATGGAGCTGGTAAACAGCTGCCCTGGATACAGATTTGACCTGTGCCTCCATGGACAGCTGTGAGTCCAAAATGACTCCCAGGCTGCACACCTGGTCCTTCAGAGGCACAGTTACCCCATTCAGGACCAGGGAATCCTCCACACCTGCCCGCCTCCTGTCCCCCCAAAACAGTACTTCTGTCTTGTCCAGATTCAACCTCAATCTGTTAGCCGCCATCCATCCTCCAACTGCTTCCAGACACTCACACAGGACCTTCACCGCCTTCACTGGTTCTGATTTAAAAGAGAGGTAGAGCTGGGCATCATCCGCATACTGATGAACACCCAGCCCAAACCTCCTGATGATCTCTCCCAGTGGCTGCATGTAGATGTTGAAAAGCATGGGGGAGAGGACAGAACCCTGAGGCACCCCACAAGTGAGAGCTCAGGGGTCTGAACACTCATCCCCCACCACCACTTTCTGAACACGGCCCAGGAGGAAGGAACGGAACCACTGTATGACAGTGCCCCCAGCTCCCAGCCCCTCAAGACGGTCCAGAAGGATGTTATGGTCGATGATATCAAACGCCGCTGAGAGATCCAGCAGAACTAGGAAACAGCTCTCACCTTTGTCCCTAGCCTGCCGGAGATCATCAACCAGTGCGACCAAGGCAGTTTCAGTCCCATGATGATGAGGCCTGAATCCCGACTGGAAGGGATCCAAATGGTCCGCTTCTTCCAGGCGTGTCAATTTTTTATTTTTTATTTTAAAAATCCCTTTTCCCAGGGAACTCTAAGAATTACAGATCTGGGTGGGGATAGGAGTGTCCTAACAACTCACAGCAGCCTTTACAAACTACAGTTCCCAGAATTCTCATGGGGAAGTCATGAGAGTTTGAAGCAGTTATCATAGTGCTTTAAATGTATGATGTGAATGTGACCAAAAAGGCTATAGGGGTGGGAGGGATTTTATTTCATTTGCATCTTAATACAAGCCTACCTGATTTGCAATAATACACGAAAAAAGCTTTCCTTCCAAATTTGCATCTCTGCGAGTTTTGCGATGCAGTTCTTCCCCCGACCCACCCACAAAAGCGTATAAATTACAATACACTTACAATACACAATACAATTACAATACACAATAGGTATAAATTACAGGCAAGTGTGCATAAAACATATACATGAATGAAAATAACAAAAAAGCACTATAATTAGGGAGATTGCTTGCAAAAATGTGTGTATGAGGGGAAATGGATCCTAAAATGCCAGTGATTTTTGTAGAGTCTTCTTTTTCCCTCTTTTAAAGCAAATCACAAACTGGAGGAGAAATGTGTAGAACTAAACTTAAGAGTGGGGAAACAAGAAATTGAGATAAAATAACAACTGGCAGATTCATTAATCCCACTGAGGCAGGAACAATGGTTAAGTCCAAAAGACAAATTTTCCCTAGGGAGGTTAAGATTCCCCCCTTTGATTTTCTCAAATTCCAGCTGAAGAAGGTAGAAAGAAGCATGGGACAACGAAAGGACAGAATTTGAGCACCACAGCAATTTGAGCACTTGTTCTCAATCCATATATTCGTAAATGCAACCATTTGCAAAACAGCAGTACGCCTCCAAAAGGTGTGAGAGCAGCCGAATTGGCAGCCCTGAGTGTTTAAGGTGTTCTGCCTAGTGTCAACCTGCCTATTTGTAAATAGAAATATTGCAAAACACCAGTAAATCTTCAGTGACTCTCTCTTGCATACCTGGAACTTCTTATCAATTGCAGTCAGCAGGAGGGTGGCGCTTACATGACCTCCCTTCAGTGGAGCTGTCCTCAGCACCACTTTGCCCTTCTCGCTCCTGGTGTCAGCATTGCCAAAGATGAGAGGTCAGATAAGCACTGCCGTCCTGCCCTATCAACCATTGTTGCTCCTCATCAGTTCAAGAAACCAGATAAGCAAAACAATATTTTGCCTCTATCACATATACGAAGAAATAGTCCCGGCCAAACCTATTTAACATCCTTGTTGGAATACGTGGAAGTCCTTGCAATACCTTGAATAACTGTGTTAAAACACTTACACTCGTATGATGACAGAGCCCTAGATGTTTAAACACTAGCTCCTTTATAAATTAGATATTTTGTGTCCCCCAGCTCAATCCCGTTGTAATCATATGATGACTTGTTTTTAAGTAGCTTTCATTTACCCATTTAAATTACAAAACAGCATCTGCTCTGGCTATGTGACTCAGATTTCATTCATCAAAATGCTCAGGGATCATTATATTTGACTGGCAGCCCACTCAATCTATCACTCTTATGTCAGATGGTGGCTAGCAACTTTATACACCCATAGATGCAAGGCACCCTTGCCTTCAAATATAATAACATTCTCCTTTGGAAACGCCCTTGTATTAAATTCATGCCTTGAAGCATGACTTTTCTCTATGTCATGGTGGAAGTTTGCTTTCATCCCATACAAAAACTGGCTAAACTTTCCAGTTGCATACCTTAAAGACTGTCTCCTTCTCCATGTCCCATCATTACTATAGTAGGACACTGTAAATCAGTGTAACTGCAATGGCATATAGGGTAGCTACTTCCCTACACTGGAGATATTGCATAAAACCAGCTGAGAATACTAGGGTTATACCAGCACAATTGAAGTGGATTGTCAGATGCATTTGAACTGGCACACTGCAGTTCTGGTCTGCAAGCATCCTTGTAGCTGCTTTTGTTTCCCGTATTTTTGTGATTAATTCCATTTGAATATAAACTGATTCATCATTTAGGGGAGAAAATAAGTTTTCATGCCACTTTATTGTTTCTCTGACATCTTTTTTGCCAGAGGCCATTTGGATGTCACAACAGAGACTATTTTCTCTTGAGTGGGATCATCTTCTTTAAAAAGGCAGAGAAACAGATCTGGATACCTCACCATTCAACAATGGGACTCAAGATTGTAGCCTGTTTTCATTTCATTCTTATAATGGTTACAAAAATCTATAGTGACAGAAACCAGGCTCAAACCAGAAGTACATCTGACTGTTGTTAAAAAGAGGGCTTTTTACATTTTGTTCGTATGTGTGTATATATACATAGAGGGAAATGTGACAGAAGGAAAACATCCAGAAAAAAGGAGAATATTGATAGAAAGAAGAGGGTCTTATTGACCAAATATAGTACATACTGTATTACAGGGCAGTAGGGTATATACATAGATCTTCCTCAACTTGATTTATCTATCACAACAGCTCTGCAAGGCTGGTTATATGAAGTGATATATAGAAGTTTCCCCAAGGACATATGATGATTTGAACCCATCATCCTGGTTGTCATTTGGTATTCTAACTGGTTATCTGTGATGTTTGTACAGTGGTGCCTCGCAAGACGAAATCAATCCGTTCCGCGAGTCTCTTCGTCTTGCGGTTTTTTCGTCTTGCGAAGCACAGCTATTAGCGTCTTAGTGGCTATTAGCGGCTTAGCGGCTATTAATGGCTTAGCGGCTTAGCGGCTATTAATGGCTTAGCGGCTTAAAGAAAAAGGAAACAAACTCGCAAGAACTCGCAAGACGTTTCGTCTTGCGAAGCAAGCCCATAGGGAAATTCGTCTTGCGGAACGACTCAAAAAACGGAAAACTCTTTTGTCTTGCGCGTTTTTCGTCTTGCGAGGCATTCGTCTTGCGAGGTACCACTGTATAGCTTAAAGTTTGCCTCTACAAATCACTTTCTCTTTCTTCCTTGAAGCTGAGGTGGGGGTCTTTCAGTGCAGACTTTGGGGCTGAGAGCATCCTCACTTTGTATGCAATTTCTCTAGGAGTTGGTGTTTGTCATGGAAGGCTTAGAGGACAAACTAGCTGGGAAGCTAGTTAAGAACTTTGCCTGTCTTTCAAAGGAAGAGAACAGCAACAGGAAACTCCTGCCTCATTTTTTAACTGGCAAGCACGCACAAAATGCAGTTGTTGAAAGAAGATGTGCCAATAATAATAATAATAATAATAATAATAATAATAATAATAATAATTTCATTGTACAACCTGTGTACAATGAAATTAAATAAGCGTCCCCCTCCAAACCCTCAATCTCTTATCAAACAACACACCACCTCGCAAGTCAATTTTGCTATGTTATTTTTGGTTCAACAGCCTAACAGCCCACGGATAGAAGCTATTTTTTAGCCTGTTGGCACAGCTGATTATACTTCTATATCTCCTGCCCGAGGGTAGAAGATTAAAAAGGTTGTGGCCAGGGTGTGAGTCATCCCTGAGAATTTTTCTCGCTCTCCTAAGGCAATGATCCCTTGCGATGTCATCTAGCGGACCCAAGGGACAGCCCATGATATCATGTGCTGTATTCACCACCCTCTATAGAGACTTTCTGTCCGTGGCTGTCAGGCCAGCATACCACACTGTGATACAATATGAAAGGACACTTTCTATTGTGGACCGGTAAAAGGAGTTCATCAGTTGTTGTTTAACATTATTCTTTCGCAAGACCCTGAGGAAATTGAGTCTCTCTTGGGCCTTTCTGACCACCTGAGTTATGTTGATTTTCCAAGTGAGGTCCTCACTAAGGTAAAATCCCAAGAATTTAAAGGAGGAGACTCTCTCCACAAAGCCCCCCCCCCCCGATATACAACGGGGCAGGTTCCCCTCTCTTCCTGCGGATGTCCAACACCATCTCCTTTGTCTTACTAATATTTAGGTGCAAGTTATTCTCTAAGCACCATGTAGATACTTTTTGAACCTCCCCCCTGTACGCTGTTTCATCTCCGCCTGCAATTAGGCCCAATTAGTGGTGTGGCAACCCCAATCCCCCACATTTTACATGTTTACGCCCTACACATGGGTAACATGTCAACAGGGCTCAAATCTCAAAGCACATAACTGATGGGAGTTCCATTTATTCCCTGGGACTCCCATTTCTAAGCCAAATAAACATGAATATTTAAACAATTCAAGATGCTGTCTAAAAAAAACATTATATGTGTGTGGTAACTCAATTTCTACCACATGCTTTTGCAACCCTTGTTTTCTCAAATGCTTACATGATACGCGTGAAGCAAAATATATAAAAATTATAAAAACACGTACTTAGAAAATGATTCATTATGTCTCTAATTTGCCCATCATTCAAAGCACTCTCTGAGAAACAATGTACTGCTGAGTTCCAAGAAAAGAAAGCTATTAAGGCATACTGTTGGATAACAGTGAGAGTCCCTACGCCTCCTTCACCCTCCATTAATGAATTATGAAAGACCCAGACCAAAATTGGGAGAAGCATTGAGAAGAATGAAAGCAGATGGCATCACCAGCTTGCTTCCATCTCTGACCCCAGCAATCTGCAAAAGGACTGGGTATCAGAGTATCTCAGACCTCAGGAGGCAATTGGCAAGCAGGAACTTCAGCTGATCAAAGAAGCATCTCATATGGCATGGGGGTTTTTTCTTCCTGTGCCACTCTATTAAAAGTGGATGTTAGCAAAGTTTGTTTATTCCCATCATACAGAGGTACATTGGCCCTGGAGGAGTGTGATGTGTGGTGGCTAGGGTCCTGAGACCTTCTCTACCTGTTCTTTCAACATGTTGAAGGGATTGTGTGAACTCCCCTGGAGACAGTGAATCTTTTTCATCCTGAGGCAACATTCCCTTCTGGGCAATTTTTCAGGGGCCACATGCCACTGGAAAGCAGGGCCAAAGGCAGAAGTGGACAGACCAAGAAATGTGAATTTATAGCTAGGCTAGCTTCGACACCCAGCCACCCACACTCCTCTCTGTCATATATCCAGACAAGCAAGACTCATTACCAGAGTTCAAGGTCACATTCTAGTTGGGCAAATCTATCCAAGTATGAAGAAGGAAGTATGTGCTTAAGACCTCTAAGCTCGAGATTTGCATCCCTTCCCTTGAGAGATTGCCAATCTGAATATAAGAGAACTAAGAGAACTAAGAGAACTTAAACAAAGGTAGTAGAAGGAAATGCACAATAGCTAGTCCTAGCCTAATGGATTGGCTTCAAGGTTTCACAACAGACTTGTAATTTAACAGCTAAACTTCTACAACAGGTAAACTAGAACATGTACCTGCAAATAAAAAATGATTCTTTTTATTTTTAAAAGCCTATAAAAGCAGAGACATCACCCTGCCAACAATGGTCCGTATAGTTAAAGCTATGGTTTTCCCAGTAGTGATGTATGGAAGTGAGAGCTGGACCATAAAGAAGGCTGATCGCCAAAGAATTGATGCTTTAGAATTATGGTGCTGGAGGAGACTCTTGAAAGTCCCATGGACTGCAAGAAGATCAAACCTCTCCATTCTGAAGGAAATCAGCCCTGAGTGCTCACTGGAAGGACAGATCCTGAAGCTGGGGCTCCAATACTTTGGCCACCTCATGAGAAGAGAAGACTCCTGGAAAAGACCCTGATGTTGGGAAAGATGGAGGGCACAAGGAGAAGGGGACAACAGAGGACGAGATGGTTGGACAGTGTTCTCGAGGCTACCAGCACGAGTTTGACCAAATTGCGGGAGGTGGTGGAGGACAGGGGTGCCTGGTGTGCTCTGGTCCATGGGGTCATGAAGAGTTGGACACAACTAAACTACTAAACAACAAACAACAAATTTTGGGATATCGATGCACAATGGGATTTTGAGACACTGACAAAAAGCCAATTCTCTACCCTGTCTTTCTGGTCCTCTCAGAGAAGCTCCTAATGTCATTAACTGGAAACAGAAGTTGTTCATTGGCCAACAGCAAACTTGCATTTGTCAAGTGTGCATCATTGACAGGTGTGCTTCCAGGGAACTGCTGTTTGCCATATCCACACTTGACATTTGAGGTACGCACCTTATCTTCTGAAAGTGTGTGAAAGGTCTTTACAAAGATACCAAAAAAAAGTTTGATTTCTCATGGATATTTTGTACCCCTATAGAGCAATCAACTATTTATTTCCTTTCTTCATTTTCTCAAGGCACAAGAGAAGTGCCCAAGACTGAGCAGATGAAAGGGCCCTTGGGTTGTTGTGATTTGCTGTTGTACCAGTGCAGCAAAACACCATTGAAATACAGGTGTTCAGCACAGTGAAATAGCTGTGTACAAGGCCTGAAATAACCAAGCAACCAAACACACTCAAGGTTTCTTTTGTTCCCTTGTGTATGGATGTTTAAAATGCTGCCTTTTCTAGCTCTTTGCTTTCCCCAATACAAACACATGAAGCTGCTTACACTGTGTCAGGCCACTGACCTAAATTGCACACTGCTATTTGCTGCAGCTGGTGAGAGCTAAACATCTTCTGAGGCAGGGATGCCCATCCATCGAAGATCTGTTTGGCTGGTCATGCCAGGAGCCTAAGTTAGAACTTTCAGCAGGAAACGTCCTCCCAAACCCATCTGACTAAATTGCCCCAGCCGCTCTGGTGGCTTCCAGCAGATGCAAAATTGTGATGAAACATTAAACATTAAAAACTTCCCTATACAGGATGGCCTTCAGATGTCTTCTAAAGGTTGTATAGTTACTTACCTCCCTGACAACTGATAGGAAGGTGTTCAATAGGGTGGGCGCCACAACAGTGGTACCTCGGGTTACATACGCTTCAGGTTACATACACTTCAGGTTACAGACTCCGCCAACCCAGAAATAGTACCTCAGGTTAAGAACTTTGCTTCAGGATGAGAACAGAAATCATGCTCCGGAGGCGCGGCAGCAGCAGGAGGCCCCATTAGCTAAAGGGGTGCTTCAGGTTAAGAACAGTTTCAGGTTAAGAACGGACCTCCAGAACGAATTAAGTACTTAACCCGAGGTACCACTGTACTGAGAAGGCCCTCTGCCTGGTTCCTGTAACTTCACTTCTTGCAGTGAGGGAACTGTCAGAAGGCCCTCAGTGCTGGACCTCAGTTTCTAGGCTGAATGTTGGGGGTGGAGATGCTCCTTCAGGTATACAGGGCCAAGACCATTTAGAGCTTTAAAGGTCAGACCAACACTTAGTATTGTGCTCGGAAGTGTACTGGGTGCCAATGTAGGTCTTTCAGGACCAGTGTTAGTATGTGATCCCAGCGGCCACTCCTAATCACCCGTCTACCTGCCACGTTCTATAATACAACTCCCATCATGCCCAGCTGGAATGGACAATAGTAAACAAAGTTTTATTGGAGGGCACCAGGTTGGGGAATACTCTGCCCTTCCTGGTAACCCCTGCATCAACTCCCAAATAAGTTTTATTTGCCCTTGCTCAAGTTTAACCCCTGCCCCTGTTTGCCACTAGGTTTCAGACGCTGAGAAAATGCATCTACTGTGATCTAAACCAAGGACAGACAATGAAACTCTATTTGGATAACCAAGCTTCAGAGTACCAAGTGCATCTTTAATAGTTTTTTGAATATCTGCAAGTAACTTTCCACAGATGGTGTGGCATAGCGTTCATCATAATATTCCAATAGGAAGGTGACAAAGACATGGGTAATTATGATAATGGAAAGTATTAATAGTGAATCAATCAGAAAGGTCAGGTGTTGGTTGCCAAGAATAAATGGATTCAGCAGTTCTCTGGTGGACAAGCAGAAGCAGATTGTGATCTAACAGTCAAACACACACACACACACACACACTCTTCCAAACAACAAAATCTTCTAACCAACCATCTTCCAATTTACTAGCAAGCACCACAGAGCAAATTTACACCTCAATCATAAACATATTTACTTGGAAGAGGCCACACTAATCACTTGATATGAAATAATTTGCATGTAAGTATGCTTATTTATTTTATTTAGTTACTGTACTTTTACTCCACTTGTCATACTATTGTCTCCCCAATGAGGCGCACATCAGTTAAAAGAGAAATGAGAGAGAAAAGTCCTGACATCAGGCTCACAAGACAAAACCTGAACAGGAAAACATCATGCTGCAACATTTTGTTGCGTGTTCCGGTGGCATTATCTAAAAACCTTCTGTTCCCATTAAGGTGTTTCTGTGTTAGTTCCATAGATGCTGAAATGGAGTTTAGGAAACCATTAGACATTGGTGGATGCAGATCAAACCTGGCAAAACATTGTGAAAATCTCAGATTCAGATCAGATTTGGAAGTGTCCCTTTAGTTCTATTAAAATATACAAGTCAATGATAAGATAACTTTCTCTCTCCTAGGGAGAAACTGACCCCCACCCACCCATGATCCCTAGAGCAACAGTGTGTGTGTGTGTGTGTGTGTGTGTGTGTGTGAGAGAGAGAGAGAGAGAGAGAGAGAGAGAGAGAGAGAGAGAGAGAGATTTGCTCTAAAGCTTTTATGATGGAAATGCAAGCTCTCTTTTTTCACAAATCATTTTTATTTGATTTTACAAATATAAATTCATAAGCATACTAAATACACATCCATGTAGAGAGATTACTCTGAATCTCGGGACTTCCTCTCACCCCCTCCAGGGGTCCTGTTGTCAACATTTTAAACTGCATATTATTTTGCAATCTATATTTTATGTCTATCCATATTGTCCATAGTGTTTGTTGCATTACAAGTGAGATTAAAATCCTGCTAATGTTTTCATTTGCTTACGGTGGTCTCCTAAATAAATTATAAACTTTTCCCATTCTTTCTTGAATTTCTTGTCTTCTTGGTCAAGAAGTTTTCCAGTCAGCTTTGCCATTTCATAATAGTCTAACAGTTTAGTTTGCCATTCCTCTCTGGTAGGGTCTCTTTCTTCTCTCCATCTCTTGGCTAGTAGCATCCGTGCTGCTATTGTCACAGTCTTTTTTGTTCCTTTGGAGAAAGCCTCTCCTCCTTGCAGAGGGGAAGAGTTGTGAGAGCCATGTCCCGTGTTGGCAGAAGGCATTTTGGCCCCTGCCCAGCCATCCTGGCTGCCGCGCCATGCCCCCAGGTTTGGGGGCGGAGTTTCGCCGCTCAAACACGGCTGCGGCAGCGCTTCCCATCCATTCCGCTGCTGCCTTTCGTCGGATCCCCACCCACCCTCCCTCTAATTCATTGCTTGGTTCTTGACATTGCTATGGACCTGTGGTTGGTTGCCTTAGTTGGCCAAGGGGCCTGGTAGGAATTTTTATACAACTGGCAAATTGGCATTGGCCACTTGGTTTTTCGGCTACCTCATAGCAAATCATCACAACTTTTAGGTATTGGCGGTTAGGCATTGGAATATGTTTATATTGGAGGGCAGGGTGTGGCCATCGCCTACCCCTCCACTTTATGGGTATTCCAGTAAAGGAATCCGGTGGTCGTGAATCCTGTCCGACGCCCTTGCTAGTGGCTAGGGCCATGGCATGACCCCCGGTGACATCAGTGGGAGCTTTCACTTGTATTTGCATCAACAGGCTCCTCCCCTGGTGGTTAACCCTTGATAGACTCACCCCTCCCTGAGGGGGTGGAGTCACTTGCTGTGGTTTATCCAATGCCTAAGCCAATACCTCTCACATGCTGTAATCAATAAAGTTGTGGCCTTTTTTAGCCCATTAACCTTATATACCGTGTCCATGTGTCTTTCTTATCCTCAAGCGGGTGGCGGGTCCTTGACTCACAAAGGCAAGCTCTTTGACAACTGAAGCAACTTTCCAAGACAATCTGAGGACTAGCTAGAATGGGGGAAGTGGCAAACAAATGAAAAGGAAGCTGGAATAGGCACAGAGAAAAACACCCAAGTTTTTGCAGACTAACACAATGCTATATCTCAAAATATTGTCTAGCTTCTGAGTCCATTCCATCTTTGAATATAATGTTCAGGACCTGAGAACTTTTGTCACAAGAGCTTCTAAAATGTCATACCAATAAGACTTTGAAGAAAAGTCTTAGCAACATCTGGCTCCAGAATAGCTGTAGTATAATCCTAGCAGATCTCCTGGGTTCAGCGGAGGTTGGTGAATCGAAATTGCATCATGTACACACTATGACATATTCTGTACAATGAACACACACATTTGGCCCTCAGTCAGAGCTTTCTGCTGGTTTTGAGAGATAGCACTATCACTTGGCTGTATTCTGACATTGAGCTTGGTTCCTGCACATAGATGCAGACACTTAAATGATCAGAATCATCATGTTGGACCTTTTTGCCTTGAAACACCATTCCCAGTCCTTCTTGATCTCTACCAGCAAAGAGATGAGTGCATGCCTCATGAGTCACCTCATGAGCAGATGAGCTGGCCCAACCCACTCCTGGCCTGATGGGGAGACTTGTGAAGTCGAAGGCTTAAAACAGCACAGTCATCAAGAGAGCTCATCGTCACACCTCTTCATTTTCTATTGCTATCCTTAGTAATCAAGACCCTGACAAGTTGGGTTTTTAAGTAGCTGTCCATTTGCCGTCTCAACCTTTATTTAAAACTCTGGAGAGTATTTAATCATGGTGATTGACTTAATGGCCCTTGCCAAGTCATTTGTATCCTTGACCTGTACCCAGGGGATCAATAGGCTGTTTGGTCATGCCAAAAGCAAAATGACAACAAATGCATCTGCCAAGTGTTGTAGAAAGATGCTTCGTGCCAGAATTTGCACCCAAAATCTCATAAGCAAAGATTGCTGGAGAAAAGCAAGAATATGAGAAATGTTCAAATGTCATGTGATGCATATACTCAAGGCTACACCGACAGACAAATAGAATGAAAGAAAAAATATTTAGTTTATTTTATTAATGTCTTGCAATCAAATGACAAACTCTTGATAAATTTATATGCACCCTTCTTTCATAAGGCCACACAATAAAAAGAATAAAAATACAAGTTTTGACCAATTAAATAAATACAGTAGCTTTCTGACACCAAATAAACTACATGAATCAGTCAGCTCCAAAATGCTACTGCTACAAAAGTTGTCAATGTGTAATGTATATACTGTGTGTGTGTGTGTGTAATCTTCTATAAGCCCTGATAACATATAATAAAAGGCCAGAATCATCTCATCAACCCAAATGCAGAGGATGAATCAAGAGTTTAGAAGGACATGGACCAAACAAAAACGATGTTGTATAGTCCTGCACCCAGTGAAGGTCACTTTGGTTCTGCTAACGCAGTGGTTTGACTTCACCCCTGGAGGTGCACTCCATTGTTTCTCAAGCAGATGGTTGCAAACAACAATGGCACTTCTGTTCCACTTTTCATTCAAGGAGCTCAAGGTGCTGTACATGGTTCTCTCCCTCTTTAATTAAGAACCACAACAACCATGTGAGGTAGGTGAGGCTGAGAGGCAGTGACTGGACCAGGAACACCCAGTGAGCTTCATGGCTGTATGGGGTTTTGAACCCTGGTCTCCCAGGCCCTAACTAGTGCACCACACTGGTTCTCCCAATAGATGCTGTTAACTATTTGTAAAACTGCACCCAGTACTGTTTCTTTGCAAGGGAGGAAGATGAGGATAAAACCAAAACTTGACCAGGCTGCCATGACTCTTGGGCTTGCTGATCAAAAGGTTGGTGGTTTGAATCCCCATGACGGAGTGAGCTCCTGTTGCTCTGTCCCAGCTCCTGCCAACCTAGCAGTTTGAAAGTACACCAGTGCAAGTAGATAAATAGGTACCACTGTGGCGGGAAGGTAAACAGCATGTCCATGCTCTCTGGTTTCTGTCACAGTGTTCCATTGCCACGGAAGCAATTTAGTCATGCTGCCCACATGACCCGGAAAGCTGTCTGTGGACAAACACTGGCTCCCTCGTCCTGAAAGCAAGATGAGTGCCCCAACTCCATAGTCGCCTTTGACTGGACTTAACCGTCCAGGGGTCTTTTACCTTTACCTTACATTACCTCCGGCCTCCCCCATGGAAATATTCGAGGGGGCTGGGCCCCTCAAAGTTGATGGGCATTGCCATTCAAATGGTGTGTGTGTCTCGTCATGTGATTGATTATGTGGGCGGCACTCCAGATCTCCCAGCAGCCCCAACAGGGCCAGTGGGCACCAGCTGTCAGGTTGTCACTGAACGTTTCCCTCTCACTTACTATACAAAATCTCACGCACCAAAGTAGACCTACATTCTGTGCCCAAGCCCAAGTGACTGCCAAACAAGCACAACAGTCAGCAAACTGTGAAGACAGCATTGTGCTCTCTTTCAGGTACACACAGTCTCCTTTTATCTTGCTCACCATCCATTTCACTGCTCGCCGCGCAAGTCAAGGAGCACGCATGAGCCATGAACGTGTGTTTTTATTTTTATTTTCCACCACGGGACACATCAGCTTCCCGCAATCACTTTTCACTCCTTGTGCTCTCTGAGAGACAGCTTGCATGAAAAAGAGACTTTGATGACTGTTAAATAACCGCAGCAAAAAATAAACAATAAAATAAAATGTTGCTTTCTCTGTAGCGGGAACACACGTCCCCCCCGCCACCCGCACACGCCCAGAGCGGCATCCCCGGCCATACAAATGCTAGAAAGAAGCCGGTGGTTCTTCGTCAGCCGGTAGATGGCAGAAGTGCTCTTTCTCTGCCTATCCTTAACCCTTGCGAGCCGAACTAGACTGATGCTTTGCATTTTGCGATCCCCCCCCCCCCAACCGCTCGCCCGCCCCGCCATCCTTTCCACAATCTCTCTCTTCTCTCTCCTTTCCCTCTATTTACATATTTTGTTGGCCACTTGCAAAATTAAGACTACCGCTCCTCGGATCTTGGGACCCAGTCTTCTGGAAGGTGGCGAAAGGGGGCGTGGAAATATAGGGGCAAATGCGGGTGTGTTGGGGGGGGGAGATAAGGGAGCCGAAAGCAAAAGCAGCCTTGTGGGGAAAGAGCGGTCAAGAGGCGCGAGGCTTTATTTGTGTGTTTGCGCGCTGCGTAATTCACGCTGAGCCGCTTCGTCCCGCGCGCCCGTTTGCGCGCCGCGAGGCTTCTTTGCGCTCAGTTTCTTAAAACCCCATGCCCGACGTCGCCCGGAGGAACCTGCAAACTCCAAGAGCAACCAACATATGGGCTTGTGAATGGGGGTGGGGCGAAAGGAAAGGTGTCTACAGGAGCTCGCTCTTCCGCTCGAGTGCACGTGCGCGCGCGCGTGTGAATGCGCGCGTGCCGTTCGCGCAGTTGCGCGTCGTGCGCTTCCACCAGGCTCGAACGCTTTGCGAGGCTGGCACCCTTCTGCAAAGCCCCGGCGCCTGCTTGCTCTTCGCTGTCGAAAAAGAGAGAAAGAGAAAGAGAGATGGAGAAGCAGCTGAATTAAGCTCATGCTTGTTTGTTTCCTCGGGACTATTGTGGTTTGGTTTGGTTTGGTTTATATATATATAGAAAAGCAACAACCAGATGATTCTGACGACCAGCTTTTTTTCCTAAGCCAAAACAACAAAAAACATCAACAAGCATTCTCCCTTTAAAAAAAATAAATCATCTGAAAGAGCGGGGAGAGAGAGAGAGAGAGAGAGAGGAGGAGAGGAAAGACGAAACGGAGCCTCAATAGCCACCGAGCGGCTGTGGAGAGTTTGGAGGCTAAAGCCCGCGCGCCTGGTCAATTTCGAGGCGCGCCTGGTCGATTTCGAAGCGCGCCGCAGCTCCTGAGATTTTTATAATATATATTGTATTGCTATTTTATTTTTTATCGGCAGGAGGGGGCGGCTAGTGTTGGCCAGGCGCTCCAGGCAGCCCCGGGCTGCCTAGCAGAGCTGAGCTGGCGGCAGGCGAGGAGCGGAGGCCCCCTTCCCTCGAGCTCGCCTGCGCCGAGAGCCTCGCTGCCCCCGTCGGAGAGATGGTTGAGTCCTCCTCGTCAAGGTTGCTGTGGTATCCCAGAAACACTGTTCACTCGGAGCTGTGACCGCGCACCATCAACACACACACACACACACACACACACAGCTCCGCGCAAACTCCGCCACTGCGCCTTGGACCGAGGCAGGGGAGGAGGAGGAGGAGGAGGAAGAAGAAGAAGAGGAAGGAGAGAAGGAGGGAGGGGGGCGCGACGAAGGCGAGCGGGCAGGCAGCTCCGGATCCGGGGAGGAAGCTCGCTCCGCTCCTCGCCGAAGAAGAACATGCAAAGGGTCTGCTGCTGCTGCTGCAAAGGGGCCACCTGGCCGAGCCAAGCCGCCGCCGCCGCAGATCTGGGGCGAAGGGGATGTAGGAGATGCAGCCGCCCGGACTTGTGCATCTGGGGCAAGATCATGGGGATTAAAAGTGGATTTACCTTGGGGAACCTCGTCTTTTTCTGGATGCTCTCCTGTGTGAAAGGTAAGGGGCGCGGGGCAAAAAAAAAAGGGGGGGGGGAATTTTGCCAATCACCACCATCGGTCGCCCAGTGAAGGGAAGAGAGGGGGTATAGAAATATATAAATAATCGTCGGTGGGGGGTTTGAGGAGAGAAAACTGTGTTTTTGCCAAGAAGGAGGGGTGTGTGTGTGTTGTGTGTGTGTGTGTGGTTATAGCTTTGTCCTTTCTCAAGGTTTCCCCATGATTACACTGATGGTTAGTCTTATGAATGTGGCTTTCTTGCTGGGGGTTGATGTTGCTGCTTTGCAAAATAAATGATCTCTAGAGAAAGCGAGGTGAGGGAGGAGGGGAGGGAGGAGGGGGGTTGGGGTGTGTGTGTGTGTATATATATATATATATATATATATATATATATATATATATACCAGGCTCCCTCATCTGCGATAGGAAATGCAATTTGCTTGCCAAGGCTGGCGTTCAATGCAGTGACTGAAACTGGTGCCCAATAAATATTCTTGCAGTATGCTCAATCAGAGACGTGAGTTGGGTCCTACAGCCTCTTAAACGAGTGGATATTCCGACAGAATTACCGCTGGAGGATTCCTCTCCCTCTCTTTTCCCCCCTTTGCCTTGAGACTATTTTTTAGGAAAAGGGGGGGGGGAGCGACAAATATACAGAGTGAAGGAGATTACTTGATGTTCTTGCTTTTTTCCCTTCTTCTTCTTTTTTAAAAAAATCTGGTTTCTTTCTAGACAAACAAACAGATTTTGGCTGAGAAGCACACAGACAAATGTGTACCCATTTGCCTTGAATGAGATTCTTTTCCTTAATGTCGATAAAGACCCATTTCATAAGGAAAGTTGAGAGATAGATAGATAGATAAGGAAGACAGAAGGACTTTAGCCAACCATGACTATAGGTTGGCATTTTGAAGGACTCAGCTTCATTATTCATTATTTAAAAAACAAAACCATTAAGCATCTTTGTGGGCAAGATCTGTCATGGAGTGCAAAGATTTAGCCTTTCCCCCTCCTCATTTTGATTTAATGAATGGAGGTGGGGTGCAGAAGGTTCTTGGGGTAAGCTTTTGGGAGATGTAGCAGAAGGGCTAGGCGTGAGAAGGGAGAATGGCATCCCATAAATTAGACTAGGATGGATGAATCGGTACTTTGGAGAGAGGCATGCTTTCAAATTGGGGGATCCTGATACAACCATTGCATGGCTAGAGGCAGATAGTGTATCTCTTCTTTGGAAATCCTTCTTGCAAGGAATGCATTCATCTCCCCCACTCAGAGAGAGAGAGAGAGAGAGAGAGAGAGAGAGAGAGAGAGATGAGGCTCTTTGGGAGTTTGAGGAATCTTCAGTTTGGAGTCTTCCATTCCCACTGGACAGTTTGGCTTGTTCTTTTCGGTTGAAAAGGAGCTTGCTTTCCCCCCTCTTCTCCTCTCCTCTCCTCTCCCCACCCCCGAAATTGAGCTGGGTCTTTTTTATGAAACACTTGATTGTCTTGGTTCGCAGCTGGTTCAGTCCCCATTTGCATGGAGGGAGGGGTGAAGGGGAGGAAGGACCAGGATCATTCAGGGTTGCCTAGGGCTGCTGATGCTGGGGGGTAAGGGATTTACCTCATCCCCCTCCCTCCCCGCTCCAGCCCAGGCTGGGGAGGGAACATGCCTGGAATTTTAATGCACCTTCTAATTACAGAAAGCTTGTCCGGGTTTGTGGCCATTGACGCAATCTGCTCCTCCACCATCCTTTGCCCAATTTCTTCTTCTTCGGAGAAATGGTTCAGTAGGGAGATCGAAGGACCATTTATTTAGAAGGGGTGGGTGGGTTGATGTGTGTATGTGTGAATGTAGGTGTGTTGGGCTGATTAGAGGGGGGGAAACCCTAATTAATAAACATTCTCCTATCTCTTTTGCCCTCCCGTTTCCCTGTGCGTGACTTGCTTGCTTGAATAATACAAAACAGAGATACACAACCCGTGTGTGATCTCTGGGGGCTGGGAGGAAACGCACACACTTCAGAGGATGGATATTCTGCTTAAATGGATGACACAGAGGAAGACCTGCCTTGTAACTATGGGTCGCATGGAGGCAGCATCCTACAGAAATTAATAGCACAGGTGGTTTTTCTGGTCTGTACTGCTAAGATATATATGCACACCAATGCCAGGGAGCGATGGTTGGTGAGCAATTTTCAGGCACTTGTTGAACCAAAGTGACACCTTTGGGAGAAGGGGGGGGGAAATACCACTGGACGCTGCACCTGTTCAGTGGCAAACACAGGGCAGGTTTGCATATGCACAGTCATCACTTGATGACTGCCGCCTCAAGGGATGACTGGCAATGTGTGAATAAGACATCACAAATCCCGTACCACAGACAGTCAGGAACAAACACGTCACATGGTGTCAAACATCACACTTTTCAATGGTCTCATTTCACTTCCTACATGGGAAGTTCTCCTTCACTGAGTAATGAGAAATCGTGTGAGGTGCATGAGTGCGTATTTATGAGTCCATGTGCAGCCTAGGTGGAGTCCTTTGTGGGATTACGCCACCTCAAAGGAGATGGGGTGAGAAGGTTTTTGAAAATAGACTTGAAAATGAAGTACAGAACGAAAGTTTGAAGGAATTGCTACTTCTAATTGACAGGTGGTGATGGTGGGAATATTTTGGCGTAATTAAGCAGAGGGCAAAGAAACAAGGGGAACAATTGGTTAGCACATCCAGTGAAAAGGACAAACAGCAATAGGTTTAGGCTACAGGGAGGCACATATATCTGCTACTACTAGCACTACTAACAGTAGTAGCAACAGCAGGAGCAGTGTGAACAGTGATGCAGCTAGGTGATTTTAGACCCGGACAGGCAGCATTCTGGAGCGAGGCTTTAGATATCCTTGTGTATTACATCAGTTTGTGAAGCACACAAAATTTATTTTATTTGTCCACCCTACCATTGCATGCTTCTGTATACCTGAGCAACAACAAAACTTGAAGCGGTTAGCCAAACCTGATTTTTTATATATATATATATATATATATATATATATATATATATATATATATATCTACAAGAATGAAATGTAGGTTGCTTCTGCTGCCCTGGATGCTAAACAGAAATGCATTAACCTTGTTATAAGCACATTTTTTTTGTAACAGAAAAGAATCAAGTATATTTTAAAGTCAGAATGATACAGTGAGTCTCTGTAGCCACATATGTGCACAGCCAGCCATTTCCTGACTTTAAAATGTTTTTTTGAAATAAGAAAGAAGGGATGTGGTGGTGACCAGAATGAGTCTTGTTGGGCCCTGGAATGTCCATGCCAGCCCAGGCACTGATGCTGGGCCTGTTTGCCTTTTCCCCCATCACCCGCTGCTTTCTGTGTGGAGCAGTGTGGAGCTACCTCAGGTGTAGACCTTTGGGCTTTAGCCCTGAGGTCCAGCTTTAGTTTCAGTTCAGTGGGATTGACTACCTAGTAAGGAAGCATCGGGTTGCAGTATGATTTCAATTCATTATACCATTAATATTTGAAGCAGAGTTCAATTCTTTACAAAAGAATAATGGTCAGGAGGAAGTCAGATAATGGTGCCAGGCTTTAATGAATGAAAGGTAGGGCAAAGCTGTGTGGCTGTAGAAAGGCTTTGTTAAATTAAATAAATGGGTCTAACTCTGGTGTAGCTGCGACATGTGACTTTTTGATCCCATCCCACCATGTGCTTTCTGAGTCCCATCCAGACACTGGCTTAAAATTCACTGTGTATACTGTTGTTGGCTTCAGCAGGAAGCAGATGGTACCCTAAAGGGTGCCCCCACAAGCACCTTTTACTGCTTTGCTGGACCATGCATGGATATGACTATTAAACATTGTTCTTTAGGCATGCCATCCCAACCCATTGCAGCTGTGATTGAGTTATTTGTCTAGCCTTTGACGTACAGCCCCTGCAGTCAGAAAAAAGATGACCTTTCATAAGTTTATGTACTTATGTAAAGAGGGTCTTCACCTATCTGTTGTGTTCCCTGATAATATAGGACAATGGAAAGGGAGAGTGGACATTAAAACTGAAGGAGGTGAAGCAAAGAGGACTCCAAAGGCCTGTGCTTCATCATGTGGTTTCCCCCCATAACCTTCTGCTTCCCTTCTACCTTGTTGGTCACTTCTATGGTCCCAATGAGCCCTCAATGGTCCTATTGGAACCAAAGTTCCATTTTAGAACACATGATTTACATGCGGAAAAATCTAGTTCAATCTTAAGCATCTCCAGCTTACAGAATATCAGATACTAGGGGGAGGTCCACTTGAGAAGTTCACGAGCTACTGGTCTCCAGAAAGTGCAGAGTTAGATGGACCAATATTCTGGCTGAGTATAGGGTTGCATCTTGGATTCAGTCTGCAAAAGTGATCTCATATTACAGATGGGAAACCTGCGGCCTTCCAAAAACTGTTAGACTTGTTTCCATCAGCTCCAGCTAGCATAACTTTAAAAGAGGATTAGACAAATTCATAGAGGATAAGGCTATATTGCCTACCAGCCATAATGGCTATGCTCTGCCTCCATGGTTGAAGGCAGTATCTTTCTGTATTCGAGTTGCTTAAAACTACAGGAGAGGGAAGTGCTCTTGTGCTTGGGTCCTCCTAGTGAGATTCCTGCAGGCATCTGGTTGGCTACTGTGATAACAGGAGGCTGGACTAGATGGACCATTGGCCTGATCTAGCTGGCTCATCTTACGTCCTTATGTTAGAATGGCCAATGGTCACATATGACAGACGTTCCAGTCGAGTAATGTTTGGGTTTCCACCCCCTTGCCCATATGTATATTCGTCAAACTAGAAACATCTTCTTTCTGACTGAACTGAAAGAAATGTCTTTTAACATGGTCGCTGCATCCTACAAGCTGAGCTGAAGAAAGTGGCAGGTCTCTGCACTGCAGGCTAAATCTGGTTTAATAGTTCTGTATCCTTTTTCAGGGACTCTTAGCAGCTGCAGTTCTGTGTGACCAAAGCTAAGGATCTCTAAGCAGCTGAGATAGCTCCGTCAGTGGAACATGCTGCTCTTAATCTCAGGGTCATGGACTTGAGCCTCATGTTGGGCAAAAGATTCCATCTTTGCAGGGGGTTAGACTAGATGACCCTCACGGTCCCTTCCAACTCTACAATTCTATGATTCTAAAATAAATTTCCAAGATTCCTTTGGAAATACCATGACAGTTAAGTAAAGGTAAAGGGACCCCTGACCATTAGGTCCAGGCGTGACTGACTCTGGGGTTGCAGTGCTCATCTCGCTCTATAGGCCGAGGGAGCCAGCATTTGTCCGCAGACAGCTTCCGGATCATGTGGCCAGCATGACTAAGCCACTTCTGGCGAACCAGAGCAGTGCACGGAAACGCCATTTACCTTCCCGCCGGAGCGGTACCTATTTATCTACTTGCACTTTGATGTGCTTTCGAACTGCTAGGTTGGCAAGAGCAGGGATCTCACCCCGTGGCGGGGATTCGAACCGCTGACCTGATCAGCAAGTCCTAGGCTCTGTGGTTTAACCCACAGTGCCACCCAGGTCCCACCATGACAGTTAAAGTGATGCAAAACCAATTCACTTTGTAGTAAAGATCTATCCCAGTTCAGTTTTGAGAATACTAGTGTGTGAGATTTGCTATTTATGAATCTTTATTTCAGCTATACTCTCATGTTGCCACAATTATCATTCCAAGCCTTTAGTTTTCCCAGTTGGTAATAATGGTGGTGTTTGGCGGCTGAAGATCCCAAATCATTGTTAATTGTATTTCCTTCAAATGATGTGGCATTTGGGGGTGCCATCAAATCCATCAACTTCATGATAATGGCTTGGAGCGCCATTGAATGGTTTTTAGACCATGATTTTAACAAGTAGGAATCAATAACATTTAACAGTGGTGATGAAGTCTGTGTTTGTGGTTGGCCTTTATTGGTTGGCCTAAGCTCTAAAGCCTTAACACACTCCACAGGAGGACACTAGAAGAATTTTTCTGTGTGTCTATGGAAAGGCAGACATAACTACACTACACAATGATATAGACAGTTCTGTATGCATATTTTATATCTCTCTTCGTTGCCTTCAAGACTGCATCGCTTCAGCCCTGCTTCAATGGCATGACAGTGAGAAGGGCTGTTACCCAAAAATGTCAATCAGTGTGGGTGCAAGAGGATTAAAAAGAATATTAGATATGTCAGAAATGCTAAGAAAAGGGGGGAGAACATTGCAAGTGAATCACAATATAGAAAAGGGCAAACGAGCTTGCAAAATAGATATTCTTGTCCTTCAACAAATAAAATAAAATCTTTCAGGAGAAGGCTTATGCAGGCAGTGATTTAGCTAGGCAACCTTTCCTGTCTGTCTATACTCCAAGAGGGGCATGGATGCTCCTCAAATAATGTCTGGGAGCTCAGTATTACTGAATTCCTATTCAGGATGTGGGAGGCTCTGTCTTTTCTATCAGTGTATGGTTATTTTCACCTGCCTTACAGCACTGAGAGCCTTCATATGGGAACTGCTTCCAGGATTGTGTAAGAGTGATTCAGTTGCATAGTAGAACTTTTGGGTATTCACATTTAAAGTGGATTGAAGCATTCTGTTACTGTACAGTGGCACCTCGGGTTACATACTCTTCAGGTTACATACGCTTCAGGTTACAGACTCCGCTAACCCAGAAATATTACCTCAGGTTAAGAACTTTGCTTCAGGATGAGAACAGAAATCACGCAGTAGCGGCAGCAGGAGGCCCCATAAGCTAAAGTGGTGCTTCAGGTTAAGAACAGTTTCAGGTTAAGAACAGATCTCCAGAACGAATTAAGTTCTTAACCCGAGGTACCACTGTAGTGCAATAAATCTACTTTTTATTAGAAAGAAAAGAAAAGAAAAGCACAGTCTTCTTGCATTTGGAAAATGACAGGGAATTGCATTGTAAAGTGTGGAATGAATGAATGACTAATGGGAAAACCCCACAAGCAAATCAGGACAAACACTCATTGTCGTATAACTGCCCAATAAATAAATCAGAATGAATGCTCAATAAAGACGGGATATAATCGAATCTCCATGAAAGCTTTGCGTAAGCAACTCAGTATGAAAGCTCAATAAACAGGTCATTGGCAGGGTCCTATGTGTTTGCTATCAGAGATTGGCTGTTTCTACCTGCCTCGCCTGACTCCACAATCCTGAGAGCTTCCATAAGGGAGCTTTGGTGGAGGGGATTGTCTGACATTTTGGGTTGTGGTATAAAATATAGGGGGGTTGCTAGGTCCTAATGATATCAGCTTTGGATATGAAGTAATTGGACATTGTTACTTGACATTTATACTCATGAAATGTCACCGCATCTTACATTTGCTGTTGTTTATTTGTGTGTGTGTTTTGTTGCAATTATCCTATACTTTTTGCCATGCATAAGTATTTTCAATAAAAAAATGTAAACCACATTGCACACATACAGTAGATGCATTGACTATGACTATGTGCCTATGCACATGTTATGAAAAACCACTAGAGCATATGATTGGTTAGGAATAATTCCAACTGAACTATGAAGAAGTATATTATAATTTAATCCTATTCAGTATGTGAAAGAGAATGGATGAATCAGGACTGTGAGGGTTGGGCAGAGGATGACACTTCCCCCAGTTGCTTTTCAACCAGGGAGGAGATGTCGTCACGAGGTGTCATCACAATGTAGCATAATGCTAACAGGTCTGAATGAAATATTTCACATGGAATTGCCAATTATTACATTTATGGGTCATTGCTTGTGTGTAGGATAGAGGCAATTTTACTATATGGTCACTCTAACTCAGTTGGTGCTTAAAATCTCTTTTTTGGTTTTTTGTGATTGTTGGGATATTTTTAATAAAAATAAATAGATCAGAAGTCTTTTGAGTCCTATCCGTGTCCCTTTTAAAAGTTGTCCTCTTTTTAGAAACAATTGAGTTGTCAAATTATTTTAGTCTCTCAGGTTCCTTTTGATTGGAGCCACTGAGACTCCTTTAGAATCATGCGCTCTACTAGGAGTTTATTTTCAAAGTTACTATGCCAGGGACATTCAGTTTTTCTCCATTGAGAACAAGGAGCATCTAATAAAACTTCTAGTAATCAGATGAGACAAGACTGAACTTTCCTTGCCAAAAGAATCCCCATTGTACATTATTGCAGCATCATGTTCCTTGACCATTTTCTGATTCATCAGTTAATGGTATTTGTGCATTACATCTGGTGCTGATTTTAAACATTTCCCTTTAAATGGCACACAGAGAGATACACAGTAAAATAGTGATTTATTTGTTCATTTTCTGAATACATCCTATCCTTCAATGGCTAGTTGCTATTTTGAGATAAGCTGGGAATGACTGCTTCAGTCTGTTGCCTAAAATGACTGATACTTCCATACTGTTTCCTAGCAAGGCTGGAGACTTGTTACAGTTGTAATGGAACTGAATTCAACCCATGGTGATGTGAACAGGGAAATAATATAGGAGGCCACACAACTCAGAAATCAAATTGCCATGTATGTGATGAAGTTGTCACATTGGCAAGATATGGCATCAATACATATTTTTAAATAATTTAGAGGGACCAAAATTACTTCTAACTGCTCAGTCCATGAAACAAAGACTTCAAATTAAATGAACACAGATATCACCACCCTATAGATCTTAATGAGCGAATTGTTTAAGCACCATGGACAGCAGATCTTTTGTTACTGCTTGAGCCTGGACATCAGGCAGTGTTTGCCTTGAAAAATTTATTTAGTCTTTTGAAATGAAAACTAACTCAAGTAATGCTTGACATCCATTTCACCAAAGTAGCCTTCCCTCAGAAAGTGTGTTAGGACTTCTGCATTGCTGAGTATAACATTTGTGATTCCGGTTTCAGGGAAGCACATAAGTTCACTAAGTAAGCACTGCTGCTCTGCAACCATCAGGCAATCCCAAGAGGCACATACAAGCCCCATTTAAAAAGGATGGAGGTAACAGAACAGCGGTAGGTGCAGTCAAGAGCCATTAAACTTGAGTGGAGTTTTGCTGTTGACTTTGGTGATCTACGGATTGTACATAGCTTGGTAAAGAAAGCATATAGTTGGCAATTAGAAACTATTATGCATTCCTATATCATGCACCCAAGCATGTGGAGAGAAGCTTATTAAATTTAATGCAATGGAAATAAAATAATGAAAACTTCATTTAATGTCTATAGGGCCACAGAGAGCCTACACTTCTTTAAAAATTCTTGGCAGGACATGAGCAGTATTACTGCCAGGTTTCCACCTGTTTTCTTTTTTTAAAAAAAATGTTTTCGATTTTAAAAATGGTTCTGCAATAAAATGTCCTGTAGTAAGTAATGAAGCTGCTGTACTGTGAAGCTCCTTTAAGGCTTGTATTGTAACTGTTTCCAAGTTTAATTACATTAATGGAATTCATTTCTTTTTCATATGAGCTGAAAGAGCCTGGAAAGGGGAATCTTGTAACAATATCAAGGAAAAAACCTTAAAAAATGAATGGAGAGGAAAGGCAGAAGCCTGTTTGGGTCTATTCTTCTGAAAGTCCAGGGTGATAAAAATATTCACATTGTGCAATACAACCACCCCATAATAGTCTCTGAGTCCATGTGAAGCATTTACCTCGGACAGGGAAAGTTTTAGATGCAAATCTCCATTCAGCCTTGAAAGTTAAAAATGTTCAAATGCTCAGTTTCAGTACTTGGGAACATCGCTGGGCCTTGGGGGTCCCTTGACTCGTATGAGCTGAGTATGTGCCCTTCATAACCAACATTATTTCCCTGTGGTTAGAGAAATGGCAGGAGATCAGTAGGAGAAGGCAAGCTAGCAAGGAATCTTTCCCATTACTAATGATCTCCTAGAGCGAAGGTAACTGCCTTCTACATAGTCAATTCCTTAGTGCACCCCATTCAGTATTGTCTACAGAGTACTGGCCGTGGCTCTTTCAAGTTTCAGAAAAGAGACTTTCCCAGCCCTTACCTGGAGATGCCAGGGTTGAACCTGGAACTTTCTGCCACTGAGATACAATCTCTGATGCTGCATCAACACACTGCAGGGGGCCAGAAGAGACTACTCCCAAATGCCACGAGGAACCGAATTTTTCCGTGTATAAGATGATTTTTTTTATTATTAAAAAAATGTGAAAAAGGGGGGTCATCTTATACACAGATAGTGCAGGGGGAGTGGGCAATTGGTGGCAGCTGTGAGCAGGAGATTGTCAGCGGCGATTGGGTGGGTGATTAGTGGCTGTGGCAAGGCCTGCTGGCAATTGGCGGTGGCTGGCAGCGAGCGGGCAGATGATTGTTGGCTTCAGCAAGGCGTGTGACTGGTGGTGGCCAGGCAGGTGAGCGATTGTTGGCAACACTCCCCCCCCCCAAAAAAGCTTAACAACTTTGGGCAACCTCCACCCATTTCCTTAATTTGGGGTCCCCCCAAATAGGGGCCGTCTTATACACGGGGGGTGTTATATCCAGAAAAATACGGTATATTGCATGGATTTTAATTTCCCCACATGTGCTCTGTTCACAGCTCCTATGCGTTATAGTGATGTTGTGGTTAGAATGTTAAACTAAGGCTGTGGAGACCCATGGGAATCAAATACCCATGCTGCTTTAAAACCCACATGGAGGCTTTAAGCCAGTCTGTTCAACCCTACCTTACAGGGTTGTTGTGAGAATAAAATATTGCTGAAGAGAATCAGCATTATTGATCGCCTTAGAGAAAGTGGGGATGCTACTTTGAGGACAGGGTGTTGAATTAGATGGGCCTTTGTTCTGATCCATCAGACCAGTGAGCAAGATATTGGTTCACCTGCCCAATGCACCTGTTTCTTCTTTAGAGAGCACAGTGGAAAAGGAATGTCGACTGGTGTAAGTTGAACTTTTCCCATTGACTGTAGTGGAGCTGAGATCTCACACAGCCGTGTACATGACTTATTAACATGGTTGGCAACTAGACAACTTCGCCAGGGCAAAGGGTCTGGGTCTGCGTGACAGCAAAGATGAAATATTTTCCTCTATGGCCTGCACAATGGACACTGATGTTTGTGTGTTTGGGTTTGTGTGTGTGTGTGTTGTAGCATTTATGTCTCGCTTTGACACCACAAGCTAAATCCAAAAGAAGTGCAGCCATTCATAATATAACAGGGGTTGTTGCCCTGTTTGTGCAATGACTTCTGCTTGTACAATGGAACTCTCTTCCCACTGCAACATCATCTGTTCTTGGAGTATCTGCAACCCTCTGGAGAAACTTTGGGAAAGGGTGCAGAGGATACATGGGGAGAGGTGAGGAAGGGGAAGTTCCATTTTACAAGCAGAAGTTCCATTGGAACATGTTTTGCTACAGGGGCTTATTAGAAAATGTTGTGGACTTCCCATCACCTATATGATGAAGATCCATTGCCATTCAGCTTTCATCTCCCAACACCACCCTTCAGTTAAGGCAGCAGAGTTATTTATGGTGCTCAGTCCTTGCTTGGTCTCAATATGAACATGGGAGTTGCATGTCAGGTTTCTTTTGCTCTACAATTGCTGAAAGGCATTCTGCAATGGTTAAGCCAACTAAGAGCTGGCCCTACCAGTAGACAGAATGAGGAAGGCAGCAGATGTTTGTGGGTCATAAGGAGCACTGAGCTCAATCTGCCACACATATTGCTCTGTGCTCCCAAAGCTAGTCTGCTGCCCTCAGGATGTTGTTGCATCACCAGTGTTGAAATAATTCCCTACTGTCATCTGTTCACCAATAGCCCTATTTCCACTATATGGTTCCAAGCATCATCATACCACTTTTAACAGTCACAACATCCCCCAAAGAATCATGGGAACTGTTGTTGATGAAGGTTGCTAAGAGTTGTTAGGAGGTGCCTATTCCCCTCACGGACCTACAATTCCCAGAGTTCTCTGGAGAAAGGGATTGATGGTTAACCCACTTTGAGAATTGTAGCTCTTTGAGTGGAACAGAGGTCTCCTAACAACTCCCAGCACCCTTAACCAATTACAATTCCCAGGATTCTTTGGATTCTACAGTTCCCAGGATTCTACAATTCCCAGTGACTCTTTGAAGTGGTATGAAGATGCTGTAAATGTATAGTGCAGATGGGGCCAAAATGTCTTAGGCCATCCCTGCTATTCATAAATTCTTTTTCTCCCCATTTCAACAACAAAGTATGAGCTCTCTGTAATTGCTACACATTATTTTGTTAACACAAATTCAGACTAATTGCATCGTGATGCATTTATGACAGTAATGGTGGTGGGAGGAGGAATATAAAAAGGAATGAGATCAGTTTTTATTATTAAGCACTTACAGATAGTTGTACCTTGATGGAGAATTTGGTAGAATCCCATGGCAATGGCGGGGAACGGCGGTGGCGGGGGGAGGGGGAGATCCTAGAAGTTTAAGGTTTCTGGCTCATCTCTAAATCAGAAGCAGCTGAACAGATTTAAATATTTTGTGTAAACAAATTTGCATCCAGGCTGGTAATCTGTGTGCCAGCTTTCCGTCTGACATTTTCTGAAATGATGGAAATACTAAGCCCCCAATGCTAAATGGAATTCATAATAGAAATGCTGACAGACCGTAATTACCTGTATTGTGATTCTGCTGAATGATTCTCTGTCTATCTCATCTTTTATGTTGAAGTGCAACATATAAATCCTAAGTATGGGGAAAATTTATGGTGGGAACATTATAGATCGATGTATCATAGCAGTGCAATGGTCTAAAGGTCTTGTTCAAAGTGGACAGTTAGCAACAATGAAATGCATAGTCCTGAAACATATCTGCATATTTCATAGTATTAGCTATGGGACAGCTTGCTTTTATGGGAACATCACCTCTCCTGATGAAATAAGATAACTAAGTTGTTTTCTTTCCAGTCGGTGGAATTTAATAGAGTGGAGTCAGTGGAATTGCTTGGAGAGTAGAATATTTTTTTAAAAAAGGGAAATCATTTTTACTTAGTAGTCACAATTCAAGTTATATTGGTCTCCACTAGTACCAAACCTCTTTGGACGTGTCTTGAAATAGCCCTGTAATGATTCCCTAGATTCCCTGTTACAAGTGTTTGGGGCTTTTTTTCAGCTGGAACTTAGTTCTGGTACCTTTCAGGTGCCATTATAAGAGAACAAAGGAGGAGTTCATGGTGAGTTCCGGCACCTGTTTTTCTATACTATCGTTATATACTACGTCGACAGTTAAAGGCAGTATGGTTCTGTATACTAGTTGCTGGGAATCAAGAGTGGGAGATTCCTATTATATTCATGGATAGTCTTTGTTATTTCTTTTGGTCAACATTATCACCTCACTTTAGTTTGATGAAAAGGGGAAAAATAAAGGTGGCTACCATCAGTTTAGTAATGGCACTTCACTCTGCTTCTCCAGATGACCTCACATTGTGTTTTCAGAAGAAGTAGTTAAGGACTGTATCCATTCCCAGGTTCTAGGTCATACCTGGATTTCAGAGCAATATAATAGCCCTTCATTTTGCTACACCACGGAAGTGTTTTCTGCTTTCAACCATATCCTGTACACAGATGTTGGGAAGATTTTTTTTTTTGAAAGGTAGTATAGAAAATGATGAAATAAATAAAATGAACAGTTGCTGGGCAGCCTGGTGCTACCCATGTTCATACAAGTTCCAAAGTAGGTGTGACAAACGGTTATCCCTTTTTTAAAAAATTAGATGAATGACCACAATACACACACACACACACACACACACACACACACACACACCCTTTATTTAGCAAACATTGTTTTCTGATCATGAAATCATGAGTGGAGAAGTATCATTTCCTTTCAAAATTCAGCCATACAGCCAACCCATTTCCCCAGCCGTAGAATACCTTGCCTCAAGTGGGGTATCTCACTGCTGCAGTTGTCAAGCTTCAGATGAGATGTAGCTGACCATGTCCGGATATGAGAGATTCACTGGCACTTCTCATATGGCTATTGTTATCCGGCTCATTCTCCTGGCTAAAGTCCAGCTTGGGAAATTGCATTTCTTCCTATCTAAATTCCATAAGCTGCATATGCTGAAGAACATTCATTACTTCCAGTAGTAATCTTCAGAGGGGTGTTGCTTGCCTTCTTAAGTAGCTTTTGTGCTGTTTTCAGGTTCTAGCAGATGGCAGCATTTGAGTTGGGTTGGGAAAGATTCTTTTCATCCCCTGGTTGAGGTTATCTAGTAACTGGAAGAGATGAGAGAATGTGGCTTGATTCACATGCTTGAATTAGTACAAGCTTTTTGCCTTGCAATCAGGTGACAAATAATATGGGGCATTCTGATATTGGGTTTTTCCCATATCACAACTCAGAACCTGCACTAAGAACCAGAGCTTAAAATGTTGAGTGCCAAGGCTGTTTAACTAGCATCTAGACCAGGAAAAGAGTAGAATAGAGATACACAAGGCAAATTTAAACCTCTCACACCAAATGCACTGGTTGCCAGTTCATTTCTGGGACCAATTCAGGGTATTTAAAGTTCCATAGAATTAGGCCTCAAATATCTGAAAGGCCACCTCCTCCTTACATACATATATTCATGGTAGTTCCAATTCCCTCAGAACTTCAGGGGGTCGTGGTCCAGGAGAGGACATAATCTCCCAAAGTTGTGGAATCCTTTCCCATCTTCATTGTATAGAGTCTTTATTCTGGTTTTTGACACCTGAGATATATGCTTTTAGGGCTGATTCTATTCTTGGGTAGGTAAGAAAACTAAGGTACTATTTTTTCATTGTACATCACTTTCCTGGCCCTGCCAGGTGTGCCCACTTCCCACACTATAAAACGAGCCTCATAGCTGTGCTTATTTGGAAATGCTACCATCTTGACAGCTACAGAGAGCTGTTAGGCTCTCAAAAAAGAGATGGCTGTCATGGAAAATGAAGGAGTGACATGGCTCTTATATTTTTTTTAAAAAAGTGCTCAACAGAAGGGACCCCTTGTTAGCAAGATCACTTAAGTAACACAGAGTCCAGAGAGAAAATGAACTCTGACGACACTTTACTGAGGAAACAGAACAGGCCATGTGCATTGCAGGAAGATGTTGAACTAACCATCTACACAGCCGATCATGACATGGGTTACCTCAGCGAAGTTCGTGCCATTCTGCTTGGTTGCTAAGCAATGCCTCCACCTTCGTGCCCTTGGTTCAATGACTTACTGATAACAAAATTATCCCTCAAGTTATAAGATGAAAGATTCCTGGTGTTGCACTTCCAACCCCCCCTCGCCCACCTTGAAAATGTAACTGAGGTAAGGAAAGCACCTACTCTTCAGGGGTATTTTGAAAGGGAAAAAAAACCCCATAAATCCTGAATTGCCACAAAGAGATAGGCCAAACAGCCTTTTATTGCAGTCCAGCACTTTAAAAACCACATCAAATATGGGTAGATGAAATGGAGTGTTTCTTTTGACTGCATTTGCAGTTATACAAATCAAAAAGAGTGTATAATCATAATGTTCCCTCACATGGGCCTCACCTCTGTGAGGAGGCTTTCCAATTTATCGAAGGCAACTGGAAGCAAGGCCTCTGATGAATGCAGAACATGTTAGATCCACAGGGAATGTTTGCTGCAACAGTACAGAGTACAAAGCTTTCACGCAGAGTCAAAGACCCTCTGAACGAAAGCCTCGGCTCAGAAGCCTTCCTCCTTTCCTCCACCCCCCTGCCCAGAAATATGATAATGATCTCGCTGTAAGTCAAATGTTGAAGCTCAAATGATAGAGCATCCCTTTTGTGAATGTTCAAGCATCTCCCTCTGCGTCTCCCTACGGTCACTGTCGCGTGGCCAATTAAGAGGACGCATTGCAAAATGTAGGGATATTAGAGACATCTCATTTGCTGGCACACCATTAACAGATTGTCATTGTTAGGCTTCATATATTTAGTGATCATGTTTATTGTGGCCTTATTAAAAGCTGAACATGTCTTCCCTATCCCCTTATCGCTGTTTTCTTATGTTACTTGGGGGAAACGTTTCATGTAACATGGCATTTCCCCCCTCTGCTATAGTCAAGTTTCTGTACTCTAGTTGGAGACTGATCCATGCACAGGAGCTGTGATGCACCATTTTGCTACATGTTCCGCCCCATATTGTACGACGCACCTGCCTGTGATGTGGGGTGGAGTTTTCCTTACTGCATTACCGCTTTATACAAACTCCTTCCCGAAGCTTATTTGTTTATCGATCACAATTGTTTAGATCCTGCCTTTCAGGATACAAATCCTAACAAGGAAGAATCTGCAAGTAACAATGAACTATATTTTAAGCAGCAAGCCAATGTAACCAAAATCTTCCCCATAGGCAGCTGGTGGCAGAACAAGCTAACTGGATCAGTTTGATTCAACATTCAGAGCAGCAGCAGTCTGTGCTACCCAGAGGAGGCTGGTCTATGAGAGCAAATGGGGGCAGCACCTACCCACTTGCTTTATCACCAACATCCAGCCTTCGGGGTGGCACTGGCAGAGGCAGATTTAGGGCAGTGAGAGCAGTGTGGCTGTGCCAGGCGTGCAGTCAAGGAAGGTGCCTTCTCAAAGCCTGGCAAGTGCTTGCCCAACTTGGGGTAGAAGGTGTTAGAGCTCTGACAGGTGTTAGAGCTCTCAAAGCTAGGCAAGGGTTTAACGCGCTTTGGGGCTGTGGTAGGAGGGCTCTAGGACCCTGCCAAAGCCTCATGTGATGTGGAGTGTGTGTGGAGGGCATCAAATGACCTCACACAGAGTGGCATATTGGCAAGGTCCTCTCCGGCACTGGCTGTCAAATTCCTCCTTCTTCGTCTCAGTGTTGCCCTGCCTTGTGCCCTATCAATCTCTTTTTTTATATTATATTTTTATTGGTTTTCAGATACAAAAACAAATTTATACACTCCATACATCTTAATTACATCTTACTTCTCTTTTTGACTTCCCTCAGTTTGTCTGCAATTCCTTCCCTTTATTGCTTTTTACACATTTCTGCCAAATTAACCATTTCCCCTCACAGAGCTTCATTAAAACTTACAAACGTAATTTTATTATCACTCAGTTTTTGCATATATTGGATAAACTTTTCCCAATCTTCTGTAAATCTTTGATCTCGTCGATTCCGGATCCTTCCTTTCATTCTATCCAGTTCTGCATAGTCCATCATTTTAGTTCTCCATTCTTCTATCGTAGGTAGTTCCTCCTGTTTCCATTTCTGGGCCATCAATATTCTTGCTGCTTGTGCCCTATCAATCTCAACAAGCACCAACCACCACACTGCCCTAAATCTGGCACTGCCAGGCAACCCCATAAAGTTGAGTAGGTAGGCCTTACTGCATCACCATTCCTTGGGTCCTCATAGCTCCAGGCAGATTGTGCAGGTTTGCCACAAAGGTGGCTGCAGTCCCACCCCAGGGTCTCTTAGCCCAGAGACCAAGCATCACGCCATGAAGTTAAAAAATCTCAAGAATTCCCTACTTGATCTTGCATACCTCTGGTGTGTGCTGGGTGCCAATGACCTGCTTATGGTTTTCTCTACGTAATCTCACCAAGGTCACAGAGTGACAGTGGCAGAACATCCATCTAAGCTCTGGCCATGGGCACCAAAGAGTGGAAACGTTCTATTTGGTTCCAGGATAGAGAATCAGCGAGGCTGTTGTCTGAACACTACTTCCCTGGTTATACATGCACAGATGCATACACTCAGGGCTGGATTTAGGTTTGATGAGGCCCTAAGCTACTGAAGGTCCTTTATATGTCCCGCTGTCCTTTGTCAACAACAAGTTGTCACTGTTTATTGTGTTGAATATATGCTATATGGTAATTTATGGACCTAATAGGTATCTAAAACCATTTTATTTGTTTTTTATCTTATATTTTTTCGGGACCCCCCAAGAGAGTGGGGCCCTAAGCTATAGCTTGTTTAGCTTATACGTAAATCCAACACTGTATACTATACATATAAGATAAGATAAGATAAGATAAGATAAGATAAGATAAGATAAGATAAATTTATTGTCATTGTCCGTATATACACAGTATACACAACAACGAAAATCAAACACCCACCCAAAGACCGGGTTCACATATACATTTGCACGTATCTCCGACACTCTCATCCTATTCAGACATAATCTATAAAACATAACATAATCCAGAATATAGCATGACCTATTAAAGGCATAACATAACCTAAAACCTATCTCATTCCTTCCTACTCCCTGCTTGCTAAACCTTGCAACTGGCCCTGAGATCATTATTTAGTTCAATCAGAGCTCTTGGATAGAAACTATTCAGAAGGCGTGTGGTTCGTGTTTTCATTGTCCTTCATTGTATACATCATATACATATAGCCTGCAAAGAAGGCAAATGGATTCTCCCAGCCATGTGAATGTTCAGATTTTAATCCTTTTGCAGGAATTACATGCAGTGGACTTTATTCCAGCAAAGTGATGATAGCCATGGCAAAAGTGGTCCATGAGAACATCTTAATGCCACCCAGTACAGTCAGAATCAATCAAAAGCAATTTACACATGAACAGTTGGGTATATGACTCAACCTTGAGATTTGTTCAGAGGAGACTCCTTACATTGTAATTGCCAGTCACTAGGCAGTGAGTCCAGCCACTCTGAAGACCAGGAAGAAGATGCATGGGAGGAAGTAAGTCATTTCATTGCATCTTAGGTATTGTGCATGACATTTATGGGGCTCTTTGATGGAACTCCAATTTACTCAAGGAACCGGTGCAGCTCACTCAAGCATATTTAGGAGTTGTGTTTTGAAGACCTGTTTTGTGCTAGCTGGGTGTCAGAGTTGTAAGGAAATAGTATCTCTTACACAATTGTCTGCTGTGTTTTCAGACAATGGACCACTGGGGACTTATTTTCTTTTTCTAAGCTGTGCAAAGTGCTGCTGTCTAGACCCAGATGACTTCTGTTTAACAGAGCACAAAAACCAAATCATGCATGTCTTGATGTTTATAAATCTGGGACTATATCCTGTTCTGATTGGTTTCAGTGCAAGCATTGGCTCTTAATTCAAATGGGTGCAGGTACAGACTTCAAATATTACACTTGTACTCACCTGGCCAAGCCCATGATTGATTAGTAGGTAGGTGATCAAAGTGCATCTCAAAGTGCACCGTGATGCAGGAATAATCATGCAAGCTTAAAATTATGTTCCTCCTAATTCCTTATTTGGAAAACTATAAGTGCAACCCTTTAGCAAAATGTTGCAATGTGGTTTTCATTCATGACTCCAGCCAGCCATGCCTTTTCTGTGATATTTCATTCCATTCCTCCTCCCACAGTTTTCAATTACAACCCAACAACAAACTTTCCATGTTTATTGAACTGATTTGGGTTTTAACCCATTAGGAGTTGGGGGCTTTAAAAAAGGGGTGGGGTGGAGAACCAGTTCTTCGAACCTTTGAGTTCCACCAGTCCTGCCAATACCCACTTCTTGTGCATGAATAATTAGCTATTTTGACTAAATGTGGATCCATACTCACCCCTGAACGTCAGGAACAGAGGGGAAACTATACCATTTGCATTAGATGGAACAAATAGAAACCCATACACTGAGTTTCGAACCCATAAAGGTGGCTTGTTCCTTCAGTTATTGTCAGGAAATAATTTAAATCCAAGCTGTTATTTGTCATGGGCCAGGAGTCAACTTTGCCTGCTGAAGAGGGAGAAGGCAAAGTGGCTCCACCTGCACCTGATGAGCCTTCAAGGTCACAGAGCAGAAGGCACTGATGAGAACCAGCTGGCACTGATGAGAACCAGCTAGCCCCTGGCTTCTTGAACAGAGCTCTCAGCAGCAGTCAGATGCTGGAAACAACACCTGTGGTTCCTGGCCCTACCTTGCTGCTTCCTGATCTGCCTTTGGATTCCATGATTTCTGGACTAGACCCTTGGCTCTGTGATCAACTGGATTCCCAGACCTCTGGACTGTCTGACTTCGTATGTAGATTCTGCTCTCAGGCAAGTGTTCCCCAAAGACTCCTAGTCTCTGCTTGCTCAGCAGCAGGACTTGGGCAGGGCTAATCCTTTCACTGTGGTGTTATTAAGAGGCTTGGTCCACCCATTATATTTTGTTGGATAAAGTCATCACATGATTTTTCCATGTGAATTCTGGATGGTGGTTAGTTGTCCCACCAAAGCAAACCAAATATTAGTTGGTCTCAGAGCAGTGCCCCGGCAGTACTGGCGGAGAGGGTTAGTCTTGTATACTCCCATGCAGTGACCTCAGTGTAAATCCTTTTCCCTGCTGTATCTGCGAGGGCCAGCCCAATGTCTTACATTGTCTGAAGCGAAGAAAAAGGTGGAGATTCTCCCTCATTCTGTGTGTAGAAATTGCCTGGACTAGCAGTTGAATCTTATGCCGACACTGGCAATGGGAGCACCTCATTCAGTATACCTGAGGGCAGGTATCTACTTTACTGGGTGTATAGCAGGCCTATAGCACATATACCGTTGATCTCCAGCAAAGAGAAATACTTCATCAGGGGAGGCTTCAAGAGTAATAACTAGGGGGCTGCTGCTCCCCCAGCATTTGCTGATGGAGGTAATTTCCTCACTCTGCCCAATGGTAGGGGCAGCCCTGTTGTTTGTGTACAAAACCAAGTGAGTCAAAAATTATCCTGGTGTCTGCTATAACTGTGGGATTTAGTATGTGAAGGGATGATCTGGAAGACAACCACACAACTGCCTTTGAGTAGGCACAGGATGCTAGCAGGTAGCAGTCAGTCAGAAAAATGTATATGAAAATAAGTGACTGACAGAGGCTTAACGTTCTTTGGGGAGACATTTCAGCTTCTGCCTCTGTCAGTTGTGCTTCAGACCAGGCACTGTAAAGTGAGGTGACAGTTGTAAGAAAGATAGAAGGTAGCACGTGTTCCTTAAAGAATTTGAAGAAAAGTGTTCCAGGTGTAAGTCTCAATATCCAAGAGGTTTTTTTTGTTTATTCTAGTGCCCCAAGATTTGATTTTATTCCCCATCGGATGTACAGTACTAAATTGAATCATCTTGTCACAAACTGCTCAAATTATTTTTTGTGGTGATTTCTGAAACAAGTATGAAGGTCTGTTGTCCACTCATCATACTGTAAACACTGCTGTATTAGCAGGTGATATTTTGTTTAATGTAATAGGTGCTGCCATTCATTTTTCCTTGAGAGTTGACTTGCTATCCAAGACATAAAAAAAATCCAAATTCCTTTTTTTTTTTTTTTTGGCATACAATTCCTCCTGAGACTCCAGTTAAGAAAGTTAACTGTGACCCATTGGGTAGCACATCTTATAATAAGAGCCTCCCCTATCCAAAAAGGATTGGGATTAAGATGTCCAGTTTGGGGTAGCCATTTTGCATTTTCTCTTCAGCGTTTGAATTTGTTTTATTAGTGTGTTTTAGTACTTGCATGTAGAATTGTTAGAGAGCAGTCCTATCGTTCTAAGAATGGCATAGTGGGTCTTCTCCACAAGGAGAATTCTAGTGTGTTGCGTTACCTGCAGTTTTTTTTTTTTAATGCAATCTCCAGAAGGCGAAAGTGGGACACTGATTTATCATGGACAAGCTGAAGAAAAGAGGGACTGCACATAGAATGCAGGGACAGTCAGAGCATATACTTAGTTTCATTTTTTCAGGGAATACTTCTTTTTCAGTATCCAAGTGTAGTCTTGCCATGACAAACATAAAACAGCATTGCCACTGCCCAGAGGGCCTTGCAATCTAGTTCAAACACAGGCAATCTAGTTAGGGCACAATCAGTGCCATCGACAGAGCACTGCATTATTGATGAGAACAAAAGATGAAGAGAGAGAAAGAGAGAGGGAAGGAAGGGGGAAAGCACTGGCAGCCATTTCCACTTGCGGAAACTAATGTTCTTTGCTTTTCCTTCTCTCTAGATAGGCATAGGTGGCTTAAGACTTATGCAAATGTGGGGCTTTGGGGCTGGCAGGCTTCTGTGCTCCAGTGCCTTTCACAATCTGACTGTTCCATTTGCTTCTGCATCTGTATTGCAATTATGTGTTTTTTAGATGGTTTTGTTGTTTTTATCGCTTGGTCTTTGCCAGCCTGGACTCCTTTTTAAGGTAGATTGAGATTTAAATGTAGTAAATCAGTACATAAATGACAAATGCATGTCTGCCCCACAAATTCAGGTTTTTGTAGGGTGCATACAGCATATCAGTTTGAGGCCAGATCCATAGGTTCAGGGACATTCTTTTGGATATATTCAAGATGAGAGAGAGAGAGACTCATAATAAAAATTATCCTAATAAGAATAATTAGAGCTCCTACTAAGGTATAATAACAGAATGGATCTGAAACCCCAGGGGAAGACTGTGTTAGGATATTTCCGTTCCACCTTAAAGGGAGCAGGCTTTGTAAGCAACAGAGTCTGCGCATGTCCTGATCACAGGATGTTTTCGTTCTGATATTCCTTTCGTTTGCAGTCGGCTCAGACACGCTGACAGAATGGACGTGTTTTCTTTTGTTCTGTTAAACGCTAAATAAAGTCTGTAAATTATGCTCTTCTGCTCTTCTGTGATGCAAGCTTTCGGCTGCGTTTCTGCTGATAAAGAGGGTGCACCAGCCTAGGAATGATGCCAGGAATTTCCAAAGGCTTTGTGCCCCTAACTGTTGGATCTGCGTGAGTACGGGAGGCCGATGGATCGTCCAGAACTCCGGCTTGGGGGCTCATGATGGACACTATCTCCCTGGCAGTTTCCCAACAACAAGGTTATGGGCCCAGATTCACGGCACCTACAGGAGAGTAAAGCTGCAACAGACTGCGTTTGAGGTATGTTGTGGGAAAAGCGAAAGAAAGAAGGGACGCTTTTCTTTGATCTCCGGCAAGGCTTAATTGGCCTGGGAGCCGAGCCAAAGAGTTCGTGATTAATGGGCTGCCAAGATAAGGAGTCTTTGAAGGCATAGAAGACTCACGGCTACTGCCAAAAGCTGAAATGGAGTTTTTCCAAGCTTCTGGAGATGCTCAGTCCCTTAAGTTGGATGGGCAGAATTATGAACCCTGGGCAAAATGGTGTGAGAGTTTACTGCGTCAGTTTGGGGTGTGGCATGTTGTTTCTGAAACCCCCCCAGTTCCTCTGACAGAGAAATGGAGATCAGCTGATTCGAGAGCGATAGACATAATAGTCCTATCCGTATCTCTTGAGGAAATTAAGACGCTGGCTGGCAACACCACTGCACGTGGTATGTGGTCTGCTTTAATGAAAGCTCACAAACCAATAATCCCAGCCCAGAGTTTGACTGCATCGGAGGTCCTAGCTGTTTCCCAGAATGCGAATGAGTGCAGGGATGCTGAGGGCACCGGTTGCAAGCTGCAGGGGGAGCTGACCGTCACGTCATCCCAGACAGCATTCCAGCCTACAGGGGGAGCCAAAGCGTTGGCAGCTGTGAAGTGCTGGAACTGTGGGAACCAAGGTCATACTCAGAGGTTTTGTCCAAAGACTGGAAATAAACAGAGGAAAAAGCCTGCAGGTGGCCCGAAGCAGAAGGGGGGTGGAAAGCCCGTGGCGCCAGGGAAAAACAAAGCGATGTTTGCTGGCACAGCTTCACCAAAGGCTAAAGGCACGTCTGATGGCCAGGAGCAGCAGGGGGGCAAGCTGCAAAACCCCACACCAGTGCAAAACAAGGGTTTGCTTGCTGTAAGGACTGCTCCAACAGCCAAAGGCAGATTTATTGTGGATTCAGGTGCGAATCGCCACGTTTCGAAGGACAGGCATCTCTTTATCTCCTTCAAACCCCAGGAGGGTCAGATCCACCTGGCTGATGGAAGGACGTTGCAAATTGCAGGAGAAGGGACTGTGAAACTTGCAAGTTTGCACACAACCATCAGCGGTGTACTATATGTTCCAGGCGCTGCAAGCAACTTGTTGAGCGTCCCACAGCTTACTGGGCGTGGTTTTCAGATTTCCTTCAAGAGGAGCGTCTGTGTCATCAGTAAAGGCAAAGAGGACTATTTGCATGCAAAGTTTATGGATGGTTTGTTCCATATAACTTATGAGGACACTGCTGTTGTGTCAAATGCTGATTCTTGTTGTGTTGCACAAACTAACAAAGTTCTTCATGCAGGTTGCATTCATGATGCGCATCGAAGATTTTGTCACCTCTCTTGGAAGGCACTGGCCAAGATGCCAGAGGTGGTTGAAGGTTTGAACATCAAACCCTGTAAATTTCACATGAAATGTGTATCTTGTGCAGAAAACAAGGTGAAGGTTGCTCCAAAAGGCAAGGAGTCTAGCAGGCAGGCTTCCAAACCCTACCAGCTAGTGCATGCAGACCTGGTTGGTCCACTTGCGCCCTCTATAGGAGGAGCAAGGTACTTCATGATTCTGATTGATTCTTTTTCCAGGTACATTCATGTGTATTTGCTCGAACAGAAATCGCAAGCGTTTCCAAAGTTTAAGGCATTCTGTGCTTGGTTGGAGAATGTTCACGGTAAACGTATTTCTTGTTTTTTTACTGATCGGGGCGGGGAGTTTACTTCTCAGCAGTTTGAAGCTTTCCTGACTGAGAAGGGAATCCAGCATGACATGTCAACGCCCAGATCGCCATGGATGAATGGGCTTGCGGAGAGAGCAAATCAAACATTGCTGCAAGGAATCAAAACCTTGTTGCATGATGCCAATCTCCCTGATAAGTTTTGGGGGGAGGCTTTGGGGAATTTGGTTTACAGTTATAATCGCAGATTGTCATCACCCATTGGTTGTACCCCCTATGAGAAGATGTTTGGAAAGAAACCCAACACCAAACACATGAAAATATTTGGTTCGGACATGTGGGTACGCACTCAACAAACCAACAAGCTTGGGAAGCGTGGGGCACATGGTTTGTTCATGGGGTACGAAAAGGGTGCATACAGGGTATGGATGACTGACTCTAAGTCCATTAAGTTCACAAGGAGTGTTGAGTACAATCCTAAGTGGGGGGGAAATGTGGGAATTTTCCAGAGTTACCCAGAGGAGGATGAAGGTGATGTCAAGCAAGCAGCTAAAGCTGAGGAAGCTGCTGATGATGATGAGGATGAGGATGATGATGATGATGATGATGATGATCAGAGTTCGGATTCCAGTTCAGTGGGCGGCGCTGCTGCTGATGTCAGTGAAAGTGATGACACAGCAGACTACCAGAGCGCAAAGGCCTCAGTCAGACCATCTGATGCATCTGACAATGAACTGGAAGAACCACTGTTCACCATTGGTCACTTTTCTCCTAAGAAAGAGGAGATGAGTCCAGAAGACTTGCGTCTAGTACGCAGATCTGAAAGGGCGACCAAAGGCAGACCTCCAAAGAGGTATGCTGATGAGTTTGCTAAGACAGCAACTGCTGTTATTAGTAGCTCAGAGAAGGTGTGGGAACCTTCAAGCTTCAAAGAGGTTCAGGAGTTAACCTCTAAAGATGCTGAGCCTTGGCTTAATGCCATGAAGGCTGAAGTTGATTCCTTGAACAGGAACCAAACTTGGGAATTGGTACCGGTAGTCCCAGGAATGAGACTGGTTGGCAGCAAATGGGTCTTCAAGGCCAAGACAGACCAGAATGGCAAGGTAGTCAGACACAAAGCCAGATTGGTTGCCAGAGGTTTTTCACAGGTACCAGGACAGGATTACCACGAGACCTACTCACCCACAGTCAAATATGAGAGCATTCGGCTGATGCTCAAGGTCGCTGCGGAGGAGAAACTGCATGTTTCCCACCACGACATTAATACAGCTTTTTTGTACGGGATTTTGAATGAACAGCTGTACATGCTTCCACCTGATGGGATGGAGATACAGAAGGGTATGGTCTGTAAACTGCGGAAATCCTTATATGGTCTCAAGCAGAGTGCCAGGTGTTGGAACACAAAACTCACTGAGATATTGCTTTCTCTGGGTTTTCACCAGGGCAAAGCTGATCCATGTGTGTTTGTCAAGGAGGAGGGGCAAAACAAACTGTATTGTTTATGTTTTGTTGATGATCTTCTGATGTTTTGGAAGAATCAGGCTTTTTACCAAAGCACCCTAGCTCAACTGAAGGAGCACTTTGACATGAAGGATCTTGGTGAGGTATCCAACTATCTTTCTCTGCAGGTGGAGAGGGACCAAGCAGGTAATTTTCTGGTACACCAAACACAGAAGATTGCTGATGTATTAACCAGGTTGAATTTGGTTGATGCAAACCCAGCAGACACACCGATGGTGACAGGTTACCAGGTAGACAGTACTGCTGAAGCGTTTTCTGACACAACGCTATACAGATGCATTCTAGGCAAGCTGAATTTCATTGCCAGATGTTCAAGACCTGACATAGCTGTAAGCTGTAATCTGCTTAGCAGACATGCTAACAATCCTACGGTTCAGGATTGGAAAGCTCTGAAGCGCATAGCCCGCTATTTGAAAGGGACTATGCACTACAGGCTGAGGTTCACCAGTCAGAAGACTGGAGGTCTTGAAATCTTTGCTGATGCAAGTTTTGGAAGTGACACCACGGATGGTACAAGCACTTCTGGTGTGTGCTACATGTACAACCACTGCCTGTTTGACTGGTTGCGCAAGAAGCAAACAACAGTGAGCCTAAGTTCCTGTGAAGCAGAACTCAATGCTCTGTCATTTTCACTCATGGATTGTGAATGGTTGATGCAACTGTTTAAGGACATCGGGGTTTCTGTGAAATGTCCTATACAAGTGTATCAAGACAATAGATCTTGTTTGGCTTTGCTGAACTCCGAGAGTTGCAAGCAGAGAACCAAGTACTTGCAGATTAAGCTACATCGTGCAAGGGAGTGTATCCAGAAAGGACTGATTCAGGTGTCCTACATGGCAGGAAATGAAATTCCTGCTGATCTGTTGTCTAAGGTTGTTAACAGAGAACAACTTAAGGTTTACACACAAAGGTTGCAATTGGGTTGAACCACAGGTACTACAGGTTACACGGGAAGGGTTACACGGAAAGGGGGAGGATGTTAGGATATTTCCGTTCCACCTTAAAGGGAGCAGGCTTTGTAAGCAACAGAGTCTGCGCATGTCCTGATCACAGGATGTTTTCGTTCTGATATTCCTTTCGTTTGCAGTCGGCTCAGACACGCTGACAGAATGGACGTGTTTTCTTTTGTTCTGTTAAACGCTAAATAAAGTCTGTAAATTATGCTCTTCTGCTCTTCTGTGATGCAAGCTTTCGGCTGCGTTTCTGCTGATAAAGAGGGTGCACCAGCCTAGGAATGTGGCTAAGAATTTCCAAAGGCTTTGTGCCCCTAACTGTTGGATCTGCGTGAGTACGGGAGGCCGATGGACGTCCAGAACTCCGGCTTGGGGGCTCATGATGGACACTATCTCCCTGGCAGTTTCCCAACAGACTGCTCTCCCTATTCCCCCTCCACCATGAACACAAGCCTTGTCTGCCTAGCCTAAGTCTCCTATCTAGCAGTATTACATCAAACATACCCTCCAATGTAGGTGGAACATGAAATTTTGCAGGCAGGGTGAGAATGTGCAATCTTCTGCTCTGCAGGCTAGTGAGCAATCTTTGGCAGAAGCAGGAGGTTTTCCCACATAGTCGTGCTGCTGCCTTTGATATCAGGGAAAGACTGTAGCTCAATGGTGGAGAATCTGTGCCTTGCATGCAAAAGACCTCACATTCAATCCCTGGCATGTCTGGGAGTGTTGCATGGAGTGTCCAGAGTTTTATCTCAGTCTGTATCTATATCATATATCAGGTTTCCTCAACCTCGGCCCTCCAGATGTTTTGAGACTACAATTCCCATCATCCCTGACCACTGGCCCTGCTAGCTAGGGATCATGGGAGTTGTAGGCCAAAACATCTGGAGGGCCAAGGTTGAGGAAGCCTGTCATATATCACATATATCATATCTATCATATCATATCTATCTATTAAGACAATTGTTTTTACTGCTGATGTTTTTAGTGTGAAATCACTTTGAGATACTTTATTATGGGAAGTGAATCATAAATGGAATCAAATGATTAACCTCTTAGTGAGGTTTTATGGCTTACTGAAAGTCTGAGGATCATCCCTTCCTTATTTTTATCTAATTGCTGCTGAAATATATATCATTTTCTGGAAAGGGAAGGGTGAAGAATAACTTGTTAGGGATGGGGCTTCCCTCTGCTGAAAGCTTGATAACCCAAAATGTTCCTCTGAATCCTCTAATTCTTAAAAAAGAAACAGAAAAAACAAACAGTGGGCCCAATCCATTGAAGGGTGGTATCTTACTTTGCCATGGACAGTCATCTATTTGAAGGTATCCTTTTCATGTCTAGTTTAAGAAGGGAGAACAGGGGCCTTGAAGTGTCCCATCAGCACTTAGCACCTAGAGACCACATTGTAGAGACACACAGAGCATCGGGTTATAGTCTTCCCCACTACGGTGAATGTGTTATATTTCTTTTTAACTTATTTTAAATATTTATCGCAAACTTTAAGGTTTTACTACAATCCAGCAGATGATACATTTCATAAATAAAAAAATCTAAATGTGTATCAACATATAAATTAGCACATTCAAATTTCATGCAAACATGTATCCTCTTGTTGATTATATACTTTGAGTTTGAAATAGAAATATTACTGCTGAATGGCAGTTACATAGAGGACTTTGGGGAAGTGGTTGCTAAAAGTTAATGTGACAAAGGCAGGACTAGTTCAAGCATACTGTCAGACTAGACAACTACCTGTGGCAGCTGTAACTTAAGGGTCACTTACGTTGAATGGAAAATTCATGCGTGAGAAGCTCACCCATCTGGCTGGGGGAATTCACAGAAGACAAAAGAGGATTTATAGCAAGAGCATCTGGATCAGGTCAATCATCGGTGCTGCAACACCTCTGTACATCTGTTGCTTGCTCAGTAAGCCAGATGCAGACTAAGCAGGAACAGGTATAATGATGAAAACTGAATATTCTACCTGGTTTTGGCTTCTCAGACCCACACACATCCCAGAGCCTTTTCTCACCCCCCCCCCCAATGCCTGTGTGGCAGCCAAATAAATAAACCTAGGGATAGATTGCAGAAGCTTCATCCTATAATCGTATGAGACTGGAAGTGTTTTCAGAATGGAGTCGAATCTATTACAGTGAGTTCTGCACAAGTTTCTCAGTGCATCCCCTGTAGTACATGAGTCAAGGCATCGAGGATGGAGAGGAGGGTGGTTGCTAGACTGGGGTTGCTAGGCTGGGGTCTAGTGCAGCCTGGTGAGACCCTTGTGCCAAATGAGATGACTACTTTGCATGTCTGGAGGCTTCTGATATGTGTAATATCTGCTGCACCAACTGTGTAGTAGCTGTGTGCTTTGTGATGTAATTTGACCTTGGTGAGACCAAGCACACAAACTTATGAATGTTTGCTAAGTCATAAGAATGCTCCCCAGCTGAATTTTCATTGTGACTTACTATTAAGTGTGTGTGTGTGTGTGTGTGTGTGTGGTAGGATAGCCCATCATTGCTCACTGTTGGCCATGCTGGCTGCGGGTTGCAGCAACAGTGTCTGGAAGTCACCACATTTGCCACTGTTACTTGCCTGAACTCACCATAAATGCCTCTCTTGTTATGGCAATGGCATCCACCTGAGAGCTGCAAGAACTGAGTTCCAGGTGAAAAAAAGGGCCTGATTATTTGAAGCACCCTTAGACAGACTGACCTTTTCCTGTTTAGTTTTCCTGTAAATAAAAGTTAGGAATTTTATTTTGATACTAAAACATGATCCTAGAAAAAGTTTCAGTGGGGTAGAAGGTCTTTTCAGATGGAACTGAATTCTTCCTCTTCCCACTATGAAAAGTTCTGATTTTCTTTCTGTGTAGAATATTTTTGAACACAAGAAAATACTATCTAGCTGCTTTAACATAAGGGTGTGTGGACAAGTTTTCATGATATAAAAGGGTAACATCCTGTTCTCAACAAGGCCAATCTGTTGTCTGTGAGAAGCCCACAAGCAGGCCATGGATGTAACTGTGGAAGTAGTATATAACCATAATCACTAATGGCCATTGATAGTTTCGTCCTCCATGAATTTGCCTTTTGAAGAGCTCCAAGCTGATGATCATTCAGCCAACATTTGATCACCCCCACTATTCATATTAAGATTCTGTGCAAACATAAATAAATACAGTGGTACCTTGGTTTAAGAACAGCTTAGTTTATGAACAACTTGGAATAAGAATGCTGCAAACCCGGAAGTAGGTTTTTTGGTTTGTGAAGTTTGCCTTGGAATAAGAACATGTTCTGCTCCTTGTTGAGTGTGTTCTGTTTGTAAATTGAGTCCTCTGCTGCTAATCAGAGGCTTCCTGTTGAGTCTGTTGGCTGTTGAGTCCTGAGCGCCCACACAACACAGAGGCGATATTTGGAGCTTTTGTTTTTGCTATTTTTTGTGTTTTTGTTTGTGTGGCTTTTTTATTTTTTTGACTGTAACTTGTTCTTCGTTTTATGGGACTGACTTCTGACTGTGGCTTGTGACTTGCTTTTGTGACTGTGTGGAACCCAGTTCAGCTACTGGTTGATTGTCTAACTGCAGAAATGGATAAAAGCCCACCATCCAAACAATGACTATCATCAGTGCACGTAAGAAAATAATAATAATTTTAATTTTTATCATCTACAATACTGTCTTATTTATTTTATAGTACAGTACATTGCTTATTGCCTTCATTTTATGGATCAATAGTCTCATTAGATAGTAAAATTCATGTTAAATTGCTGTTTTAGGGGTTGTTTTTCATCGTCTTGAATGGATTAATCCATTTTCCCATTACAGTGGTACCTCGGGTTAAGTACTTAATTTGTTCCAGAGGTCCGTTCTTAACTTGAAACTGTTCTTAACCTGAAGCACCACTTTAGCTAATGGGGCCTCCTGATGCTGCTGCACCGCCGGAGCATGATTTCTGTTCTCATCCTGAAGCAAAGTTCTTAACCTGAAGCACTATTTCTGGGTTAGCGGAGTCTGTAACCTGAAGTGTATATAACCTGCGGTACCACTGTACTTTCTATGTGAAAGCACACCTTGGTTTAAAAATGCTTTGGTTTAAGAATGGATTTCCGGAAGGGATTAAGTTCATAAATCGAGGTAGCAGTGTACAGATGTTTGTGTATATATTTAAAGGTCTTGTGTGATGCTGTTTATTTTCCTTTTCTTTTTTTTAAAGGAATCCTTAAAGCATTTATTTTTATTTTTGGCTACCAGGGGAAAAAATACTAATCATAGATTTTAATTCAAAGTTTCTCCTGTGGCTGACTAATGTTTACATAACATTGTAATGCTATCTATGGTTATTACTCAGCAAGCTGACTGTGGCGTGTTTTTGAACAAAACACCAAAGCAAGCTTTCTGGCAGGTCCCCTATTTTCTCCAGTTTGTAAAACCCTTCGTTTCATAAGTAATTCATTGGCTGCGCATGAAACCTCTATGTGTTTAGAAATAATAATAAAACCAGCAACTACTCTGTTTTCCCTAACTGTGTTCTTGCCAGTGAAAACCCTTTGTGTGATGAGGGATTAAGGGTTCTGTTTTGGGAAATGTTGTGTACAGAAAAACTTTGTGTTCCCACAGGAGCTTTCTTGATCATCCATACTAGTGCAAAGAAAACTTCCCTTATTGCATCGTGCTGCTGGAAATTAAAACAGCTGGAGTTGCATTTTCTCAAAAGAAGACATGTTTGCAACCCTTGCATCAAAATTGGCATGTTTTGTTTCCCCATGGCACGAACATCAATACATTTCCTTACTGCTAATTCTTTTGAACATAGAAACATAATAAAACGCAATAGATTAAAATGCACAGTTCACTAATACTCAACTTGCTGCATTGTTATCTTCCCCACATTTGTTTTTTCTACTTTAATCACTGCCCGTGAAGCCCCTAAATGAATGAATGAATGAACGATCTATATGTGATTTTCTGAGGTGCAGCAAATGAGAAGGATGAACTTGAGGTTGTGCCTCAAACCGTACTTTCGTTATTCCCGCAGTCATGCCATTGTGAACTTTGTGCCTTCCAGATCCTTCAAAGTACAATTCCCATCAGCTCCATCCAGTCGAAAACCTCTGGAGAGCACCCAGCTGGGAAAAGTTGTATTAGAGGATATCATAGCTACAAACATAATAAGAAAATTCATCTCCCATTGAGGTTTTTTCTGGGCACTTCAAGATCAATTGTGATTGCAAAGGAGCATAGGCAGGTTGGGTTGGATCCAGACTAAGTTAAATGGACACAGGTCCCACCGAAATCAACTGGACAAATTAGTCATAGATTCCCTTCTTATGTTCTTAACCATCTTGTTTGACACAAGCAAAAGCAACTTTGGTGTGCTATGTACTAGGGTTGTGCAACAGATTTGACCCAATTCTAAAATGAATTGCACCAATTTTTGAGAGCAGGGAATTTGGGCTTCAGCTGAATTAGGTGGAGACAGCCCTGGATCACCTTGGGTCTAGGTTTCCTGGAGCTACTGGAGGCAAGGAGTCTGGTCTGAAGGAGCTTTGGTTTTCTGCTTACCAGGGAACTCATAGTTGCACCTGGTGCTTGGAAGTGTGGTTGGAGGAAAAGATTATATCAGCCAGGGGCAGACAGCAGACTGGCTTGGCCATCATCCGGTCATGCTGCAGGCCAGACCCAAGCTCCAAGAGCCAATTGGCTAGGCCAGATTGCTCAGGGAGTCAGTGTTTTAGAGGGACTGGAGGGAGAACCACTCCCCTCTGGTCCATTCCTGGGCTATAAATTAGGGACCTGGCATGGGTCTCAGCATTATCATCACCAATTACCTTCCCACATTCCCTTATGTCATCAATGTCATCAAAGGTAAAGGGGCCCCTGACCATTAGGTCCAGTCGTGGCCGACTCTGGGGTTGCGGTGCTCATCTCGCTTTATTGGCCGAGGGAGCCGGCGTACAGCTTCCGGGTCATGTGGCCAGCATGACTAAGCCGATTCTGGCGAACCAGAGCAGCACACGGAAATGCCGTTTACCTTCCCGCCGGAGCGGTACCTATTTATCTACTTGCACTTTGACATGCTTTTGAACTGCTAGGTTGGCAGGAGCAGGGACCGAGCAACGGGAACTCACCCCGTCATGGGGATTCGAACCACCGACTTTCTGATTGGCAAGCCCTAGGCTCTGTGGTTTAACCCACAACACCACTCACGTCCCTCTCAAGACCCATAGCTCAGTGGTGAACCCAATGGTGGACCTTGGTGTCTCAAATTTGCAGAACCAAATTCCAATGCCCAACCCACCTCTTGCTTTCCATTGGATTTAATAGCGGTGATGCCTGCTGCAGTGCCCCAGAGGCTCCACGCCTAGAGCCGCCTTTGGTAGACCATCTACTTTGCATGTAGGATGTCTCAGGTTCAATCCCTGGTATCTCCAGGTAGGGCTGATCCCTGGCTGGGAATGGGCCCTTTCTGAAACATTGGAGACACAGTTTTAGTTTGTGTAGCCAACGCCGATTTGATGGTTCAGTGGTCTGACTAATTATAAGTCAGCTTTCCATTTTCCTATGACAGAACATAGCCATTGATTTGATGGGGCTGGGAAGGACTTGTACCCACATTTCACAATTGGCTCCATCAATTTGTTTGTGGGGTGGGGAGGTGTCCCAGCCTTCCCCATAGCAACTTTTTGTGGTTTATTTAATTAGGTCTTTCTGGCAGGCACTGGAGATATTGGGCAGAATTTATTCCTGGGGCTAAGCTGTTCATTTGGCAAGTGCCTATGTTTGAATAGCAGATATGTTGAATGGCCATCCTGCCTGAAATGTGACAGTGTTTCCATTGAGATGAAATTTCACAAAAAGCAGGGGCGAGGAGGGAGAGAGAAACCAATGGACTACCTGTAATGATGCTTCAGTTACAACTGTCTTATGTTTTCATATAGTTCCATGCCTTACACTGATGCTTTGTCTTTAATTAGTCCTTTATCCACTCTAATAAAATTGCTAGTTATTCTAGCAATTAAATGGATGCAGTGTGTGAAATTTGAATCCTTTCCACATCTTGCAGAAGTGAAATGTATCTTTTACAAAAAACACACACACACACACACACAACCTCAACTCCTCAAATTAATTATCAGAATTTACTGAAATGCAAAACATGGGGTTAAAAATGTGTTTATTAGCTATCATAAGGACACAGACACCAAATGTTTACTCCTTTTGTTCTTTTATTTCTTATTTTTAAAGAGACAAATATGGTCATAAGCTTTCCCTATAAACTTCTGTGATAGTACTGCCTGCTTTCTATTCGTTTCTCTCTCTCTCTCTCTCTCTCTCTCTCTCTCTCTCTCTCTCTCTGTGTGTGTGTGTGTGTGTGTGTGTTTGTTCATAGTGCAACGCAGGCAGAACTTAATCAGGCATACCTTTCTCAATACACAGAATTGCAGAAGAGAGGACTATACCATGTGGGCACACAAAGCCTCCACCAGGGGCGTACGAAGTGGGGGCGGAGAGGGTGGGTCGTGCCGGGTGTCACTCTGGAGGGTGACAAGATGGCCCCTGCCTCCCCCCCCAGCTGTAGAGTGACCGAGGGCATGCACAGTCAGTATGGGCGCCGCTCGCGTGGCATCCGTATGGGCTGCTGTATGTGCACAGTCTGTATGGGATGCTGCACATGCGCAGTCTGTACAGGATGCCACTTGCACAGCAGCCCATATAGTTGCCATGCAAGCGGCAGCCCGTATGGATGCCGAACGTGAGTGCACTCCATATGGGATGTTGCACATGCGCAGTTGGCACAGACGTCGCGTGTGCGCCACTGGGCAGTTCACCCCACCTCTCTGCGTCCTGCCCTGGGTGCCAGAGAAGGTTCCTCTGCTACTACTCTCCACATGTTCTTTGAACATGTATGGATGTAATCCAAACCCCCTGTAATAAAGGAAACAACTAGGCAGCTTGAAGGGGTAGTTCCGAAAAGGGTGAAGGCAACTGCGCTAAATATTATGTGCTTTAAGGGATACATGTTTAAATTAACTAAGCCAGCTAGGAATTTGTGTGAAGTCGGTTCCAGCGAGGTGTTACCGTTGAGCTCTGTGACTCAATATTTAGCATATGTTTAAAAACACTTTGCATCAATAAAAAGTGCTGCCCTGCGGAAAGTGTTTATTTGGGTGTTGCATAAAGTCTGACGTGTTTTTCCCTCACTTCCCCCTCAACATACCATGTGTAGTGTGGCTATACCCACCTCAATTAGTCTTACGTTGCTTTGCTTGCTTCCTTGTGTCTGTGCAATGTAATCTCGTTTGCACGTTCATAATTACTGGGCCGTTTACTGGAGAGGCAAAATGCAGGGGAATCATTTTCTCCAAATGTAAAGAATGGCCCAAGGGATGTTGGAAGAATTATATTTGGAAGGGCGGAGCAAGAGGTAAGAGATTTCCTGATTTGCCGCCTCTGTGAACGCATTTACAAAAATTATTCTGTTGCTTTCAGTGATCGTTTAGGCCTTTTCAAATATTGTGTTATCACATACCCTCCAAGTATCCTATTTTCCAGGGACAGCCCCAGAATTACAAAAGCCACCCTGGCCCCTGGCTTCTGATTTGATCCTGGAATGTCCCTATTTTTCCCTCCAGCCCTGCCACTGCAAAGTAGTGGTAATGCTCTTCATGGCATCTCGGGGGGGGGGGGGAGAGGCTGCTGCTACTGAAGCCCACCCCTGTGTGACACAACAGTTCTGAGGTACAGACAGAAGGCTGAGCTGAGCAGGGTGTGTATTAAGTTGTGTAGTGGTCACTAATAATACCCTGGAATCATGACAACAGCTAATTAAGCCCAGGCTACGTTTCTGTGTGAGGTGCTAGCCTGGGGGATGAGCCATTAAGAAGAACAAAGGATCAAGAGACAAATAGATGGACCTCTCCCTCCCTTCACAGATAAAGCCAGAGTTTCAAAATATTAGAGTTGTTGTGATGTGAACTACAGTGGTGCCTCGCAAGACGAACGCCTCGCAAAACGAAAAACTCGCAAGACGAAAGAGTTTTCCGTTTTCGAGTCGTTCCGCAAGACGAATTTCCCTATGGGCTTGCTTCGCAAGAAGAAAGCCCATAGGAAAATCTCCGGGAACCTCTTTTAAAATGCTGGCGGTCGGGAGAAAAGACTTTCGCCCACCGCCGGCCTTCAGAAGAGGTCCTGGACCTCTTCTGAAGGCCGGCGGGGGGCAAAAGTCTTTGCTCCCCCCCGCCTGCCTTCCCGGGACAGCGGAGACTTCTCCGCTGTCCCGGGCGATCTTAAAATGCTGGCGGGCGGCAGCGAAGCCTTCGCTGCTGACCCCCCACATTTTAAAAGCCCCCGGGACAGTGGAGACTTCGCTGCCGCCCGCCAGCATTTTAAAATCGCCCCGGGACAGCGGGGGCTTTTAAAATGCTGGCGGTCGGCAGCAAAGCCCTCCTGTCCCCGGAGCTTGCGGGGCGGGAGGTGGGGAGAAGGGCTTTTCTTCCCACCGCCAGCCTTCAGAACAGCCTTCTGAAGGCTGGCAGTGGGAAGAAAACCCCTTGTCCCCCCCCCCCAGCCTTCAGAAGAGGTCGGGGGACAGACTGTCCCCGGACCTGGTCTGAAGGCGGTTTCCATAGGAACGCATTGATTGATTTTCAATACATTCCTATGGGAAACCATGCTTCGCAAGACGAAAAACTCGCAAGAAGAAAAAACTTGCAGAACGAATTAATTTCGTCTTGCGAGGCACCACTGTACAAAGGAGTTATGTGACCAGGAGATGCAAAGCAGCAGACAGCATGTTGTTTGATGTCTGTTTGGTTCCTAGGCTGTGCCTACAGGAGAAGCAAAACCCTAGAAGAAGAAGAGCTTGGATTTGATATCCCGCCTTTCACTCCCTTTAAGGAGTCTCAAAGCGGCTAACATTCTCCTTTCCCTTCCTCCCCCACAACAAACACTCTGTGAGGTGAGTGGGGCTGAGAGACTTCAAAGAAGTATGACTGGCCCAAGGTCACCCAGCAGCTGCATGTGGAGGAGCGGAGACGCGAACCCGGTTCCCCAGATTACGAGACTACCGCTCTTAACCATTACACCACACTGGCTCCTAATTCTGTGAAACCTCCCCCCTCCCCATCATAGGGTCAGGTTGTATATATGTGTAAATAAAAGATATATCATAAAGACACCAGAGTCTCTGCTGTGCCTCATTTTCCAAAAGGAAACACGAACCCTGGTTAAGTAAGCCTGGAACTCCCTAGAATCTCTCACTGCTTGGGAGATTGGGGTGGTGCACAACAACATATGATTAATATGTATGTATAAAATAAAATTGTCCATCTGCACTCTGTTGTACCATTTACAAACAGGTTTACTATGTGGCCATCAGTTTGTGGAGCTATTAGGCCTCCTAGCTTGCAGGTAAGCATGCTTAGAACTTCAATGCCTATACATACATACATATATAATTATTCTATCCCTAGTGTTCACTTCTGTAATTCATGTTCTTTTGCTAAGTGAGCTTTTAAGGGCAATTTTACAGTCTGAGGAGGAAGACAAAATACACAACTTACATTTGCAAGCCTAATTTCCAATGAACGAAACTTGATTGCAAGGACAATTGAAGGCATGGCATTTTTGTTTTGGGAAAGTGAAGCTCCAGCAAGGTTAAAAACTGCAGAAATGAGCTCTCATCTCAAATGTCACCTTTGTACAATAGTTTTCTCCTCTTTAATCTGATACTGAATATTCTTCCTCTAATGATTGTGTTTAATCATTTGTAGCTCCGCACAAATAACTGAGGATCTCTGGCAGTTATTTTCAGATTCTTTAATAAACCATTTAATTCCCAGAAAGAAACAGCGTCACTTTTCAAGGGGCTGACTTGTATTCCAGGGAGTGTTTTAATTATCATGAGCCATTCATCTGTATTCAGAACCGGCTTGTTCTGTAAAAGTCAGTGCTTCTTCAAGCACGATAGCTCTGGCTTCTTCATCCCTCTTGTGTCCCCTTCCTGTCTGAACGGCAATTTATTTATTAAAAGTGCCCTTGGCATCCATACCAATGGAATCTCAGCACCTCCCAGACTTTCCAATCAGACAGAGTAGATGTGAAAGCCTCTCTGGGATGAGGAAGCAAAGGCACAGCAATCGTAAGTTGTTCATTGCTCTTGTGTAACAAAATGGACTGGCTTGGCACACTATATCGTGGGGTCTACAAGCACCCCAAACAAGGAACAAAACAACAGCAACAAGAAAACCCATCAGGTCACTGGGGTGAGCAAGTACCAGGCTGATACATTCCTCTAAAAGGCGGCAGGCTGTGCCTGTCTTGAAAAAACTGGAATGCCAAAAGCATCCTTCACCTGGGATATTTTGAGATGCTATTCTAAACGCCACTGCACCAAGGCAACAGTTTGTAAGTTGTAACAGTTCCCACGCAATGATTATTGCCTGGCAGCGTGGAAGTGTAGACGGATGCCCTGGTGACAGTAGTCCAGACTTGAAGGAACGCAGCCAGTCTGGTGCTTTGCAGTAAGAGGTCGTATAAGACTGGGCCTCTGGGATTGTCTGACTCCCACCAAGAGACCTGTCTGTAGGTCATAAATTTGGATCAGTGGCACCTGAAACCAGGGATCGCTTTGCTCTGGCTTCTAAGAAGAGCCTGGAGTTTTGCTCTGCATTGCATTTTGGAGCCCTGTGAGTGATATCAAGGAGTGCTTGCATATAAAGCTCTGAATAACTCCAAGCCAGGTTACCTGAAAATACCATCTTCTTTCTCCTCCCCTTCCCAGATCAAATATATGGAACCTGGGTGTGGTCTGATGATTAACAGCTTGTGTTAACAGAGTGACAGGCCTTTTCACTGTTAATGCAAGTATTTGGGAATGCTAACATACAAGAGGTCCCACTGGTATTGGCATTCCACCAGCTCTTGAAGATGCACCTGTTTGGACAAGCATTCCCCGGACCTGGACATCTGATCTAATAATTTCAATTGCTGCCTTAGTTGTTCTGCTGTTTTAATGCGTTTTTCCTTTATTCTGCATTTTAATCGTCTATGTTTATATATTTTGATGCAATTTTTGTTCTTATTTTTTACTTTAGTTATGTGTGGCTATAATTGGTTTTACACTTGCAAAACTCTGAGAAGCCATTTTGACAAGCAATTTGCCCCCAAACCATGGGGGCAGTAGTCACATGACCAGAGCTGAACACTAACCCTGCAAGGTAGCATGCTGCCACCAGGATGTGGAACACAAATGGAAGTAGTGTGGGTTGCAATGCCCTTTTTTTAGCTGATTGAACAAATTCACCACCACCACCACCACCACCACCACCACCACCACCACTATTACTTAGATTTATTAGTTTCTTTGCTCACAAAAATGACTCAAAGTGACTTACAAACACACCCTTAGAAAGAAAGAAGTTTGCTACACAAAGCAAAAAACTGAAAATAATGGCTTGTATTTAAAGTAGCACTAAGCAGGACCTTCTTTGAGCATAACCTCTTCCACTTGCAATATGGGACTCCCCTGCCCAACCCTCCAAAGTTGATTTAGTGACAGTGCAGAGTTCTGGGATCAAGGGATGGATGACTATCTACCAGGGATTCTGTAGCTGTGATTCCTGCATTGGGTGTGAGTGTGTGGCATTTTGGGTCCCTTTCAAGTCTACAGTTCTATGATTCTAACACTGAAAAATAAAATGGAAGCAGAGACTGAGGGCTTAACTACATGTGAACATATGCAGGGGCGTGGGTGGTGCTGTGGTCTAAACCACTAAATCCTCTTGGGCTTGCTGATCAGAAGGTGGGCAGTTCAAATCTGTGTGACGGACTGAGCTGCTGTTGCTCTGTCTCAGCTTCTGCCAACCTAGCAGTTCGAAAGTGCAAGGAGACAAATAGGTACCACTGCGGCGGGAAGGTAAACAGCATTCCCATGTGCTCTGGCACACATCACAGTCTTCCTTGCACCAGAAGTGGTTTAGTCATGCTGGCCACATGACCCAGAAAGCTGCCTGTGAACTGGCTACCTTGGGCTGAAGCAAGATGAGTGCCACACCCCATGTGTTGTTGTTTAGTCGTTTAGTCGTGTCCGACTCTTTGTGACCCCATGGACCAGAGCACGCCAGGCACTCCTGTCTTCCACCGCCTCCCGCAGTTTGGTCAAACTCATGTTGGTAGCTTCAAGAACACTGTCCAACCATCTCATCCTCTGTCGTCCCCTTCTCCTTGTGCCCTCAATCTTTCCCAACATCAGGGTCTTTTCCAGGGAGTCTTCTCTTCTCATGAGGTGGCCAAAGTCTTGGAGCCTCAGCTTCACAATCTGTCCTTCCAGTGAGCACTCATGGCTGATTTCCTTAAGAATGGGTAGGTTTGATCTTCTTGCAGTCTGTGGGACTCTCAAGAGTCTCCTCCAGCACCAGAATTCAAAAGCATCAATTCTTCGGCGATCAGCCTTCTTTATGGTCCAGCTCTCACTTCCACACCCCATACTCGCTTTTAACTGGACTTAACTGTCTAGGAGTCATTTACCTTTACCTATTTCCCTTAATATTTATGCATCTCTGCCTATCACTTTAGTTTGTTGCTTGTTCAGTTTTAAGCCTGCTGCCCCCCTGCCCAACAACATGCCATAGGAAGGAAAGGTTTCATCCTTCTATCCCTAGCTGTAACACCATAAAAATTGCCTTGATTCTCATGCTGCAACTAGTGGGTAGCCATCAAAAAAGAGGAAACGCAAAGCCAAATCAAGAGGGCAAAAGAAGACATCAATTTGTATATGTATAGAATCAAATTTAGAAATAATTACTATAATTTAAAAAGGAATACAATTGTGGGTAAGGCTGTGGCCATGTGTCCCGTGTGCCTGCTCAGTTTGCTGTCCGGCTGTTAACGATGATGGACAACTTCAAGGTCTGCTCTCCGTTCTTATGATTCTTTTATCTTCAAACTGGCCATGGCCTGGCTAGTCTTTCATAGAGAGTACTGTATGCCTTCAAATAGAAGACTCTCCCCTGTGAAGTATGACATGTGGGCACCCTATGCAATTAGCAATAGTAAAAAAGTTCCCATTTTTCTATAGCTAATTGCAAGCCAGTGGGGGGCTATTCTTACAGAGATCACAGCTGGTGAGGGAAGGGCAAAACCTCTCCTCCCAATGTGCTGTGGTCCTGACAAGAATCAAAGGAATGCTGACTACTAAATAAACACTGTATTTTAAAAAGCCACCTTGCGTTGGCACTCATGCCCTGAGCATCATGGGTACCAAGACCCTGAGCATATAATCAAAGCCAGCTGCTTTCTTCAGCTGATTTTTATGAACCACATAAAAAAGGCTTGTGTTTGGAATAGGCCGGTAAAGTTGCAAAGCCTCCCAAGCATTCATTGCTCACCTTTACTTCTTGGTTTGCTTTATGTGATGCTAGTTTAATATTTGTCAGGAGGAAATATCATAGAACTGTAGAGTTGGAAGTCCAGAGGGAAAAGAAACCCTGTTAAGACTTTGATGAGGAAATGTAACAAAAACAGCATATACCGTATTTTTCGCTCTATAACACGCACCTGACCATAACACGCACGTAGTTTTTAGAGGAGGAAAACAAGAAAAAAATATTCTAAACGAAACAGTGGATGTATGATTTTTGTGGTTCATGCTGTGGCCACAGACATGTGATCTGACGGTGAGTTTGGGGTAGCCCAATGCAAAAATCCTGAGGATCCATGTGAATCCGTGCTTTGTAACCACATTTTAAGTGGGGAGGGAAGGAAAAGCACTCAAGGGACAAGGAGCATGCGTGAGGTGTGTGGAGAAGGATGCTGCTAATAATGCAGAAGAGGGGTATAAGGGGAGGAGGCTCCTCTCCTCTCCCGCTTTGCTCCTTTAAAATGAGCAGGCTCTGCTTCTCTCCCTCCTCCCCGGCTTAGAGAGCTGAAATGTTTTGCTTCTATTTAGCGAGCTGAGTGGGGAGGAGAGAGGGACAGAGAGCACGGTTTAAAGCAGCCAACCAGACACCTGTGTAAGCGGCTCCTCTCCCGCTTTGCTGTTTCAAAGCGAGCCACGGAGGAGGGAAGGAAGGGGAACCATGGATCCTCTGCTCATGACTGCAGCAGATCCCCCTCCCCGCCACCCGTAGGCATTCGCTCCATAACACGCACAGACATTTCCCCTTACTTTCTAGGAGGGAAAAAGTGAGTGTTATGGTGCAAAAAATACAGTAATTTGAGGAGGAAGGAACAGAGGTTTTGTCTTTCTCCTTTCTTTAGGCCCTGGCAGGGCTTTTTTTCTAGAAAAAATAGGTGCCAGTATTCACCTTGAAGTTGTTACTGTAAGTGCCACACTTTTTAACAACAAAAAGGTATTCCCTAAAATAATAAAAAGCACTGTGCAGCAGGGAAATATTGAACCAAACAAATACAGAGATAAAACGCCCTCAGAACAAAACAGCCAATCAGAGCATATGCTACCTCACTAGAGATCATGCCACTCTGGCTAGTTGCTAAGCAATGCCTCCTCCTCCATCACCACACCTGGTTTCCTGACTTACTGTTGACAGAATTAACCCTTAAGTTACAAACTGAATGATCCCTGCTGAGAGCCAGTGTGGTGTAGTGGTTAAGAGCGGTAGTCACGTAATCTGGGTAACCGGGTTCGCGTCTCCGCTCCTCCACATGCAGCTGCTGGGTGACCTTGGGCCAGTCACACTTCTATGAAGTCTCTCAGCCTCACTCACCTCACAGAGTGTTTGTTGTGGGGGAGGAAGGGAAAGGAGAATGTTAGCCGCTTTGAGACTCCTGAAGGGGAGTGAAAGGCGGGATATCAAATCCAAACTCTTCTTCTTCTTCTTCTTCTGTTGCACTTCCAACATTGCTTCCCTGTGCTCCGCAGTCTGAGAAAATGGCTGCTACTGGGTGTCAGTTGAAGGAGAGCCAAAGACAATTGGGCAAGTCTAAAATTGTAAGTCCCATTCACTATGGTAGCAGAAGCAATGCCTTCTACAAAGTGCTGTCCTAAGTTGCCATTTTGGTTGGCTAAATTGTAAGGTGGGGAGCAACCCTCCCATGAGATGGAAAAGATTGCACTATTATAGAACTTTGCTTCTGTGATTAATGATACAACATTAGACATTCATCTTGACATTTTGATTTTTCTTTGATCATTTTGTGATGAGCAGCTTTCTTGCTCTTCTGCTTTGCCTATCCCTCTCCTTTTTACTGCTTTATAATTTCAAATGAACCAGAATGTGCATTGGAGCTCTTCCACCCCGACCATTTATTTGGGTCCTCTGCAAAATAGGTGGACGGATTTACAGAATGCTTCTGATGAATTCAAAGGAATCATGTAATGTGGGATTGGCCTAAATGCAAGTGATTAAGGCATCCCTGCCAAAGTGAAAAGATTGTAGAGCAGCTTGAAATTCGCAAAAGCTAAAGAATAAATAAATTGAGTGTTGTATGGAAGGGGGAAAGGAGAAGTTTGACATAGTGCATTGTCTCTAGGGAGCAAAAAGAACTTCAATTTTGGCATCACCCAAAGCAGAGCTTTGAGCAATACTTCAGCTGACAAACCAGCACCTATAATTTAGTTCATTATGTTTTCCTGGGGTTATATGTTTTGCACTTGGAAGGAAGAGAAATAAGGTGTGAAATTGAATAGCATTTGATTTTTTATTTTTTTAAGGATAAGAAAGAGAGTAAAAAATGGAACTAACACTGCTAAATTTGAAATAACATTCAGGCGAATGAAACATCTGTTAGAACTTTGAGGGACCTATTTCAAAAAGAGATTTCATGAGAGGCTCTTGAGCACTGAAGAACTTGTGATCCATTAGATGCTGTTGGGTTACCACTCTGATCATTCCCGACAATTGCCATGCTGGCTGGAGCTGATGAGAATTGGAGTCCCAAAAAAATATATTCTGCTATGGCAGATTCTGTGCTGCTGCCTTGGAAGAATATGGGGACTTTGAAGGCTGGTGGCATTAATGAGAGGGGGAAAAGCAGGGTCCTCTTATTGAAGTTATTAATATTGCACACATGGAAGCAGTTGGATGAATGAAAACTTATCTCTTCTTTGAAATAAAAATCACCCAGTCCAAAAATATGGTTCAAAAGCTTCACTCACAGAACCTGACCCTAAAACAATTTGAAACAAATAACATTACATTAAGTTAGATGCATAATTTCTTATACTGTTTGCAGCATAGATAAAATATCTTAGATTACAACATATATTGCATCTTGAGCTAAAAATGAAAGTTCGGTCTCTTCTCCTTTCCAGCCTCCATTAGCCTGAGGTTGTTTTCAAGAGAAAAGAGATTAGCATGTCCATTCTCTTCAGTAGCATGAGAACAAAGTCTTGCATGGCCAAGGTGGATGACCACAAATTAGCATATGCATAGACCTGCAATGCAATCCTTTTCATGTGATTCTGAGCTGCTCACATTGTGAGTGAGCTACAAAGATACAGCCCCACTTAATGATTAACATTAGGCTCTTCCTCAGCTTCATGGAAATTTCCATTCTGTGTTCCACAGTATACATGCAGACACAATACAGAGTTATTTTCCATTTCACTGTTGTTGTTGGCATCCATCTATCTCAGGAGACAATGGAAGAGTCTTCCTTTGGCGGGGAAGTCAAAGTGTTGGAAGGTGCAGCTCCTGCTGCGGCTGTAGAGACTGATACAGGAGATATTTGTTTTGATGCAGCTGGTTGTTCCTCATCTGGTCACTGTTCAAAGTGTAGATGGAGACAGGCACAAATACCAGCCCCAATCTCAGCATCCTTGTGTGAGTAATCCCTGCCCGGCTGGTCCCTAAATGCCTATGATGTGTGAAGGAGGGTTTATACTCAAACTTGAGTTGAAACCCTCACACAATGGAAGAGTCTGATTAACAGTATCTGCAGTCAGACAGAGGATTGATTGATTGATTGGCAACTCAAGCCAGGGGGAGATCAGTGTTTGGAGAATATTTGGTAGTCAGGATATGGTTTTGCCCTTTTAGTTCATATTAGTTCTCCATGGTTAATATATTTATGCTGTTCTGTCTTTGGCTTCTGTATTGTTTGTTTGATTGATTTTTTAAGTGTGTATTTTGTGTTTATATTTTTCGGAGTGTATGTTTCAATTGTATTTAATTCAACTACACACTGTCCACAGAACCCAGGTTATTGCGTGACAAGCAAACACTCTGTTTCTGTATATATGTATTTAAAATATACAAATGAAACAACACATGGACAAGAAATGCCTACAACATATATTGCAATATGGCACAGCTAATCAGGCACCACTCATTAGCTCACTCTTATTACTCTGTGTTTTTCAAGTTGATTTAGTGAATAATTCATCTTACTGGTAAGCACCTCATTATTATGTACTGTGAAATAATATATTTAGTATTTTACCCCACTGGTGACCCTTTTCTTTTTTAGTCCTGTCATGCTTTATGATTTATGTATGTACAGCTTTGTAACAAGAATATATATATATATATATATATATATATATATATATATATATATGCAGGTTTTGGTGTCCTCGGGTGTCTTCCCGTGTAAAAGTTGGGGTGTCTAGGCGACGTTTCGACGAGGTCTCACTCGTCATCTTCAGGCTGGTGCCTGAAGTGAGACCTCGTCGAAACGTCGCCTAGACACCCCAACTTTTACACGGGAAGACACCCGAGGACACCAAAACCTGCATTCCTGTACCCGTGAAAATCTACGAAAACATATATATATATATATATATATATATATAAAATCATAGAGTTGAAAGGGACCATGAGGTTCCCTGCAATGCAAGAGTCTTTTTGACCAATGTGGGTTTGCAACCCACAACCCTGAAATTGAGTCTCATGCTCTACCAACTGAGCTGTCCAAAGGTTGCCATACACACACACACACACACACACACACACACACACACACAACATACACATTTGATTCTTTAAATTGATAGTGCAATCAACCTGTGTCAGTCTTTAGCCCCTTCCTCATTCCCTGTGAATTTACCGTGTTCTTGAAATCTCCAGTCTATGGTTGTCGACCTAAAAGGTCTTACTAGGGAGAAATATTGAGCACATGCCAATGTCAGGTAAAATCCCTTTGGATTGACTTTGCTATGTAAAGTCTATTTTGCTGTCATCCATCAGTTTTGACCTCTGCCTTTCTGTCTTCCCCTCTCCTGTTTGTTTGTTTTTTGCTCTACTGCCAGGATTTAGATTTCAGCCGCTGGCTGAAAAGGAACCCTACCCCCTCTTTTTCTTCCTTATATTATCTGCCAAACACCATGAAGATAGATTGCCCTGCAACGCTAAATCATGTTGTAAAAAACAAACCAAATGGGAGAATATCTATTTAGACATTATTACTACGATTTATAAGGCAAATAAATATAGACACCTAAACATCATGCATGCCCACTTTCTCACTTTGAATGGGCAGTTGTGATCCCTGGTGACAAACTCACCTCTCTTTCAAGGATCAAATTTGCACCCTACCCTGAAAACACTCTTACACCACTTCCAACAGCCATGGCTTCACCCAAACAATAATGGGAGCTGTTTATTAAGGGTTTCCTGGCACCTCTCAGCACCCTTAACAAGCCACAGTTCCCAGGATTCCTTGGGGAAAGTCATGAGTGCTTACAGTGGTATACGGGTGCTTTAAATGTAGAGGGTAAAGGTAAAGGGACCCCTGATCATTAGGTCCAGTCGTGACAGACTCTGGGGTTGCGGCGCTCATCTCGCTTTATTGGCCGAGGGAGACGCCGTACAGCTTCCGGGTCATGTGGCCAGCATGACTAAGCAGCTTCTGCTGAACCAGAGCAGCGCACGGAAATGCCATTTACCTTCCCGCCGGAGCGGTACCTATTTATCTACTTGCACTTTGACGTGCTTTCGGACTGCTAGGTTGGCAGAAGAAAATGTAAAGGGTAGAAGTGACCAAAGTGAAATAAGATGACTTCAAACTCCTACCAGTAGCAGATCTCAGGGTTTCACGCCCTGTGTGATGCCAGAATCTAGCACACCCTACCTCTCACCTTCCATTCAACATCATAGTTGTGGTGCCTATGAAGCACCACTCGCAGTGTGACCAATCTGGTCACTGATGTTCACAGCTGCCATGCCTACCACCACCACCGAAACATAGAAACCAGCATTTGAAGAAGCTTTATGTAAATACTGCTGCACAAATTAGGGTGAACTATGGGGTGTAGCATTCCCCCCTCTTTTTGTTAAAGCAGAGCAACATGGGGCTTTTAAAAAACAGAAATGACCCTTTAATTTTTTTAAAAAAAACAAACTTCCACTTTTACAAAATATCTAAAGGGCTGCCACATGGATGACGGAGGAAGCTTGTTTCGTACTGTTTCAGAGAGCAGGACCCGGCCCAATAGATTCAAATTACGCAAAAGGAGATTCTGACTAAACATTAGGAAGAACTTACTGGCAGTAAGAACTATTCATCAGTGGAATGGACTACCTTGGAAGATGTTGGACTCACCTTCATTGAAGGTTTTTAAACAGGTGGGATGGCAATCTGTCACTGATTCTTGAGTTGTGATTTCTGCATTGCAGAGGAAGTTGAATTAGATTACCCTTAGGGTCCCTTCCAACTCTATGAGTTTATGAAAAACAATAAGAATAACATCCAGAATAAGCACCTTCCAACCAACTAAGTTTGTTATTGGTATGAGCTTTTGTGTGCATGCACACTTCTTCAGATACTTCTGGATAACTTCCAGAGTTCTTCAGCAGCATTTTGGTCGGCTCCACTGCTTTTTGATTTTTGTTTTAGTTTTAATAGACCTTAAGAAACATAGAGTAAAATATAGAGCTGTCTATAGCACAGAACAGCACAAAGCAACCCAAAAATTTGGCAGGTGGGGGTGGCATCTGACTCAGGGAGGTACTGACATTGCACTTTTACTTGGGAAGGTGGGGAGATCCCCAGATGACTCCAGTTCCCCTCATTATTTTGCTCTCACACAGAGCCAATGCACATACCTAGTCTTTATAATCTCATTTTGCTGCATTATAGACTAGAGCTAAAATTAGAATCTTATTTAGTTTTTGAATCAGTCTATAGACTATTGGTAAAGAATTGGCAAGGGACCTGAGGGTGAGAAGGTCACACTATATGGGCAGTGCTATTTAACCCAGTAGTGATGTATGTAAGTGAGAGTTGGACCATAAAGAAGGCTGATCGCTAAAGAATTGATGCTTTTGAATTATGGTGCTGGAGGAGACTCTTGAGAGTCCCATGGGCTGCAAGAAGATCAAACCTATCCATTCTGAAGGAAATCAGCCCTGAGTGCTCACTGGAAGGACAGATCCTGAAGCTGAGGCTCCAAGACTTTGGCCACCTCATGAGAAGAGAAGACTCCCTGGAAAAGACCCTGATGTTGGGAAAGATTGAGGGCACAAGGAGAAGGGGACGACAGAGGACAAGATGGTGGGCAGTGTTGTCGAAGCTACCAGCATGAGTTTGACCAAACTGCGGGAGGCAGTGGAAGACAGAAGTGCCTGGCGTGCTCTGGTCCATGGGGTCACGAAGAGTCAGACACGACTAAACGACTAAACAACAACATTTAACTGAAATGGATGCACTAGATCAAGGGGCCAATAGCAGCAGGTGTGAATTGCTCCCTTTATCCTCTGTTCCACACATTAATGTTCACAGGATTCTGAAGGAATACTGATGGCTCAGTTCCCCTGTGAGCTGTCAAATACTAACCCCCCCCCTTCAGTTTGCCCCCCTTGCAATTGTCATTAAATGCTACTCCATGAAATAACAAAAGAGGATAATACTCAGTGACTATCTGGGTCATCACAATTAACTTGTCTGGAAATAGATAAAAGGAAACCTAAAAGTATTTTGCTGCCTTCCTCTTTAGAGATTTCTCCCTCCAGAGCTTCAGGAAGATGAGGATCTTTAATCTTTTAATACAGACCCAGAGCTGAAAGAGTGACCCTAACTTTTTTCTTAAAAAGGAGGAAAAAACCCCACCAAGTTTTAATTCCATAAATTTGCAATGTGGAGCATCAGGAAATTTGATATCCATGGCAACTGAGTCAAAGAAGACCTCTTTTTCCTTGGGTGCATAAACAATTCTCACTGGGAAATATTCAGTTATCATTTGCATAAGTTTTCTTTTGTGTCCTGTTGTGAAACCATGCCATAATTGCCACAGCTAGTGAGAAAGTGGAAATACAAAAAAAAATTTTCTAGATGGACCCATTCCACCCCTCCAAGTACAGGCCTCTTCTCTCCCCCTTAGCTAGCGTAGCAAGTGAGGGAGAAACAGAGGACTTTCCTAAACATTGCTTCCTCCTGCAAACTAGCTTTTGAAATTTGCACTTCTCTGAATTTTGCAATGCAGTTCTCTAGCCAAGTAATATGCTCGATAATGCATGCGCTAGGTTAGAGTGTGCACGGGCTAAAGTGTCCCACCTGGCCATTGGCGCAGAGCATTCTTTATGGCACATGGAAACAGGGAGCAAGCTTCTGTAGCCTCTGCTTCTCTGAGCAATGGATGTGGCCATGATGTTTCTCTGGGGGGTCGGGTGAGGCAGACTCTCAGTAAGGGGGGAAGCTAGGCTTTATTTCACCCAGGTCAAAGACCCAGTTTGGCATCCCCCTTCCGACACACGCATTTGCGTACACACACACACACACACACAGAGAGAGAGAGAGAGAGAGAGAGAGAGGAGCTGGGAACCTCAATTGCATCCCTCTGGAGTCTTCACCTGTGGCAAAAAACCCCGGCTAGCCCCCTGTATCTACTGCTCTGCTCTCAGTTGCCTTGGGTATTTGTTATAAGGCTATATTTTGAAACTCTGAATAACTTTTTTCTGTTTTTACTGAAAAGTGGGGCCACTAGCTTTTCATTAAACCTTTTCCCCAATCCCTGCTTCCTCTTTTTTGTTGTCCTGGTGGTGACAGCAGTCATGTTCCTGGTTGCTAGTAAGCACTATCCTCCCAAGGGATGATAGGATAGGAAACACAGTTATTTGACTCCCTGGCAATACCACTTGGTATCATCATAGAGTGATCAGGGTGAAAGAGATGCTTCCTTTTCTCACTCTGGAGCTTTCAGGGTGGGGAAAAGGGCAGCTGCCAACAGCTTGTTTATGCTTCTCCAAAGTTTCCATAATACCCCCTTAAGTCCGCATCCTATGAACAAGTTACTGAGATCAAGTAGGGGGCAGTTTCACTTGGTCTCAGTTTATTTAGAGCAGGGGTCAACACTCTTTTTGGGGGGCCAGTGGGCTCACTAGGAATTTGTGAAAAATCCCCATGGGCATCAGTCAAGAAATAGTTGCTATAGAGCAGGCATCCCCAAACTCGGCCCTCCAGATGTTTTGGGACTACAACTCCCATCATCCCTAGCTAACAGGACCAGTGGTCAGGGATGATGAGAACTGTAGTCCCAAAACATCTGGAGGGCCGAGTTTGGGGATGCCTGCTGTAGCGACATGGCACAACAAAATGGCCACAGTGGGAGCACGGCCTAACACAAAATGGCTGTTGCATATAAAAAGAGACAGGGCCACAAAATGGTGTGGGCATCCCTTCTCTTAATCAGCCACCCCACCATGGGGAAAAGACATCTGCATTAGCCACTGTTGCACTCACTCACAGAGAGAAGCTCCTTTATTCAGAACAGAAAGGAGCCATCTTTGTATTGCTGTCCAATCCTGGCATCTAGTGAAATGTGGGCCTCTTTAAGGAGGTATGTTCAATGAAGGAGAGACTGAGCCAGCGCAAACAGGAAATGAGCTACATGGTGTGTGTGTGTGTGTGTGTGTGTGTGTGTGTGACACACACACACTAGGATATATACTGAGTCCTTTTAGGAAATACTGTGGACATCCTGACACCCCATGGGCCCCATGCTGGCAAATTCTGATTTGGAGGCTCAGTCACTTCCCTGAGCTCCTTGGCAGAAGGGCTGGCTACTAATGCCACAAACAAACAAATGGAAAGACTGAACGTCATGCATTGTAGGTGCCAGTGATATCTAATACTGCCATCAGTGCTTCCATTTATAGGGATAGTTTATTTAGCTCTGTATCGATGCACACCAAATTTAGCTGAAGTGAAATTTAACCTTGTGAACAAGATGCCAGATTGAGATCTCTTCATGCTTTCACTGATAAGGTAGAAAGCAGATGCTCCCAAACTGCCACATAAGGAGCTGGGAACGCAATACGTTGAAGGACAGCCTTTCCAAACTGCATTGCTTTCCAAATCCGCATGGGTCAAAAAACACAGTACAAAAGATTAGAACAAACGCATTAGTAATCTCATTAGAGATAATCCCATTTGTGGAGTCCTGCCAGCATTGTCCTTTCTGCCCATCCTGGAAGACTTAAAATGTGGAATGGAGAGGGATGGAAACTTATGATTTAGCTTTGTACTGGTAACTGATGCCTTTTCTTTTTACTGACGTATTCCCTCCACCCCACCCAAGACTCCTGTAACCTATTTTCTTTTCTCTTCCTTCTTCTTTCACGGTCCTGTAGATAGTACAAAATGGGATTGGCTCACAGATGCACCAAATATTCAGTGAGGTTCTGTGGGTGGAATTCAACGTCACACTCGCTCTGCAGCATTCCTGGTTGAATGATCACCACTCTCCTTCCCCTGTGCCCTATTCTGGGGGTTCTCTGCCCCCTCCAAGCCAATTTGGGGAGCATGTGGGCATGCATGGGGAGGAGAGGGGATTTCTCAGTGGAAGTTCTTGCATGGGTTTCCCGCCGGCAGGTGAATCCTGCCCTATATATTTTTCCTCCTCTTTGAATAACACCAGCCGTTGTTTAGCTTCAGCATGGATTCTGCTTAGGCACTCTTTAAACAAGTCAAGGAGCTATTTATGCTCCTAATTAGGAAAGGATGGTGAACCAGTGTATTTCAGCAATGCAAATTTGCAGCATTCATAGTGAGGTATAGGCAAATTGATCCGGAGATCTCATTATCAAACTCATCTCAGCAACCATTTGAGCTAGCAGCAAGATTTTATTAGAGTTTCCCTACTGTATGCAGATTTTTCCTTTTGCTAAGAAAGAAGGCAGTAATGTTTTTCATCAGCCATCACAGCTTAGTAATTCACTTCTGTCCACATGATGCATTTGTGCATATATGAACCCAAGCAGAAGCCGCTTGTACATTTGCATGCAAAGAATGGGCAGTTTGCTGCCACATTTAGTTCCTCCACTTCATTCATTCCCTCCTCTCCAACACACATTACTAATTTATGCTGCACACTTATTAGTTTATTCATCTTGATATACTTTTATGTATGATTGTCTCAAAATTCTTTTTTTGTTTGGGGCTTTATAAGCATGCAGAAACATCTGTAACACTCCAAAAAAAGAGAGCACCAAGATACAAAAATATGACCACATTAAGATGTGTTTGTTTTTGCAGTGTTTTATCTAGGTGCATTAACAATGTGTGTCTTTATGCATGCTTAGGTTAGAAATGGCAGCAATGTGTACATACAGCTAGAGATGAGATTGGGGACCCTACCTTTTGTAGGGTTTCAAATCATGCATAGAGAGCATAGCTACATACAACAAAATGTGCAAGTGCTCTATTCATCTTCTGATGAATGCACAAAGATAGGATTTTACCCACTATTTCCATTCTAAACCTGGCTTCCCTTTATATTAATTTCTTTAAAAGTACAGTGCTTTATCCTTTCATGGGGCCAGAGAAGAAAAGCTCATCCCATAATATTCTCCCCTTCTCAGCCAGCTTCTCGCTGAATGCACTTGAGAATACATCCTTTTGATTTAAAATGGAATTGTACTCTAGAGTAAATATGTTTAGAACTGCTCACTCTTTGGCCAAGGATCATTATTACTTGTATATTTATCTAGCATTGTCTGGGGCCTTTGAACATTACCATAATGCAAATGATGTTAATTCATCATTTGGCACGACCCAAATAACCTTCTCCAACTATTCTTGTAAGGCGTATTGATTTAGTATTTCATTACAGTAGTTTCAACAGCAGATACATTGGTTTGACCGTCTCCTGGAATGCAATCATTCTAGTCTCATCTTTAGAAAGACTGCAGAGATTGCGGCTATTAATTATTGCACTGAGTTTGCATTGGGAGTGGTTTAGGAATATATAATCTAATTGAAGGAAAAGTGAAAAAGTAAATCACACGCTTACCAATTAGCCATTCTAATTGGAAACCATAGCAGTCTGCCAAGAAGAAAATCAGGTGAGCAACATTCAATATTGCACTATTCATTATATATAATTAAGTGATGGAAAGTGATTCATGAGTTTCATGCTTCTATGGGTCTGGTAAGTTTTTATACTCCGAGAAGCACATTCCCCACCCATCTCCATTTTTCTTTTCAAAACCACCCAAGATTCATCATGTAATTTCCTTATGTATAAAGCATGTCTTCTATAGCTGAAAGTAATTTGTTCCCCAAACCCGCTTTCCTCTGCAAATGTGGAGGCTGAATAGTCTCTGAACATTTTATATCTATATTTAACATCCAATGCTATTTGAAAACTGACATGTAATTGTATTGAATATTCATTTATTAGCTATCTATAATATTTATGGCCCCTCCCCTTTAAATAAACAAGTATTTCCAAATTGGCATTTAGAAGTTATTAAACAACAACAAAAATGTCAAAGCCTCAACACATTAAAACAGGGCCTTTGACAGTAGTAGATGTTGCTGTGCAGTGGTATTTTGAATTGATAGTTAACAGTTTATGGGATTTCATATATGAACCCACTTATAATCAAAGCAATTAAAAAATGGCAACACGTTTTAGAGTGTCATCGTTTGTACAGAAATAGGTCTCAAAAGCTCTGCCATGGGCTCTGCCCCTGTGGATCCAGCTGCAAGAGATGGTCCGCCCCCCTTGCCTTGTGAGTGGGCCACCCTGTCCCATTGGAATCAATGGTAAGAATTTATAGAATCACAGCCATAGAATTTTGAGATTAAAATCTCATGTTCAAAATGTACATACAGTGGTACCTCAGGTTACAGGCGCTTCAGATTACAGGCGCTTCAGGTTACAGACTCCGCTAACACAGAAATAGTACCTTGGGTTAAGAACTTTGCTTCATGATGAGAACAGAAATCACGTAGCAGTGGTGCGGTGGCAGTGGGAGGCCCCATTAGCTGAAGTGGTACGTCATGTTAAGAACAGTTTCAGGTTAAGAACAGACCTCCAGAACGAATTAAGTTCTTAAGCCGAGGTACCACTGTATTGTGATTATTTTGGTTTATTACCTGCCCTTCACCCCAAAGCCCCAGAATAGGTCACAACAATTTAAAACACATCATCAAAAGCAGCACAAAACAAATTACAATCACTGGAACTTGTGATTCATTCATTTATTATTTTCAATTTAAAAGTCATCTTTTAAATTCACTACACACAATATCTGGATGGCGTTTCTTTGTAAACTTTCATTTCTGTTCCAGTATGTTAAAAGAGGGTTGGTTATACAACTTTGCTCTTCTGCCACTCACACTAACAACTGCATTGGGAAATAAGTATTATTATTTTTTTCATGGTCCCCATTCCTGGAAGATGACAAGAAGTTCAGGGCAGCTTTTCTTTGGAATGGACTGTATCACAACAGAACAGCTCACAGCAATCTTTCAGGAAGATGCTATGGGACAGCAGCACAGAGATGACATCGACAAGTTTCAGCAAAGCTCCATTTACAGTGCCCTCAGTGGACCATTCTGTCAGATGCTACACATACTGCAGTATCATACACAGGTGAATTGTAGGCAGACCAGGGCTGTAGCAGGTCTAGACAGAGGTCAGAGGTCAATGCCAGAGCATATATTACACACACCAAAGGAATCCTGCTGGAAATGTCCTCCCTGTCAGGAGTGATCTTTAGACATAATTTATTGAATGACTTACCATGTATGTCCCAGCTGTTGTGTAGTGAGTTTCTACCCATTCACTGAAAGATGTGAGGACCGAGAAGAACCCAAAGATTGCAACATTGGCTCTTTTTAGTTTTGAGAAAAGGTGGGGTAAGAGGTCACATGATAGACATTATGCATGGCAAGGAGAAAGTAGATAGAGAACAGCGTTGCATTCTCTCTCATAACACTATAACTTGTGGTGATCCAGTTGTGCTGAATATTGGAAGTGTCAGGAGTGCGTGCAGGAGCCAGGCCCTGTGACCAATAGGACTTTGCAGGACTGGGGCCTTCCTAAGTTTGTTCTGAAGAGGCAAGGCACAGCCACACAGGTGAGGTCAATTGGTAACTCACAGCACCTGGTGGCAAGAGCCGGGAAGGGATATAAGGTCAGCATTTTCCCTTTGCCACAGCAACACGTTCCCTGCCTTGTTGCATTTGACTCCTTGCTTCTTGATCCTCGGACCCTTGACTTCATGACTCCCGGCTCTCTGACCCTTGGACTCTTGGCTTTCTGATTCCTGGCTTCTGGACTCCCGTTCCTGCTCCCACCCCGCCATCTTGCCCCCGGTCCCGACATCCCCAGCCAGGACTTCGATCACCCGTGAACCGGACCGTGACAGGAAGATTCGGGACAGATAAATGAAAACAGATAAACTATGGAACTTTCTCCCATAGGGGGAAGTGATGGCCACCAATCCAGATGGCTTTAAAAGAGAAGTAGCCCTCGCCTCCATGGATTTGTCTCTTGATGGCTACTAGCCACAGTAGCTAGGCTCCGCCTCCACAGTTGGGAAGATACTCATTGCTGACAACATTTGAGAAGTGTCTTTCAAGAGTAACACGCCATACTATCAAGGGGCCAGTAGTCCCTGTCGCTTGCATTGGAAGAGCCCTTTTGTGAGTCAAGGACCCGCAACCTATGTAGGGGGAAATAAGACACAAAGACACATGTATTTTAGGTTAATGGGCTAAAGAAGACCACCACTTTATTGGTTATAGCATGTGAGTGGTATTGGCTTAGGTATTGAATCAAACAACCTATATATGACCCCACCCCACGCAGCGGGGAGTCATTTGAAGGTTTACAACCAGTGAGAGGCTAGACCCCGCCCCCAAGCCAGCCCTATTGGTTGGCCTGACGGTTGCGGTGTGGCAGCCGGGAAAATGACGCAGGGGGCCGAATACACCCCCCTGCTGATGCGGGAATGGCTCCTATTCACAACACCTCCCCTCTGGGAGGAGGAGAGGCTTTAGGCTTTCTGTTACATGTCTATATGGACAGACACTTTTGTTCTCAGGTTAACCTTGTACCTTTGCTATTTCTGGCTTTCAGCAAGAGCATGCCACACTTGCATGAAACTTCCCTTAACCATAGGTGTGGAGAAGAATCAGCTATCCTAGCTCACTCACCTTGAAACATACAAGGGACCTTACATCCCATTATGTATTTGACATATAAGCCCCTTTAAGGGACTTATTATGCTAGTGTGTGAATTCCCCCCCCCCCAAAAGAAGTCACATGATTCTGATTGGGCATACCCCAAAAGATTGTCTTCAGTGCATGATTGAAATTAGAATGTTTGCAGTACTGACATAATTGAAACTCTTCTCCCTTGATAGCAATGTGAAGAGTTGACACAGCCAACAATCATTACTTCCAGGGCAAGTAATTACATTCAGTGCCACTTTCTGTTTAGAGTAAATGGTTCTTAATGTAGTGACAGGACTTTCCAGACACGAGCAGACTATTCCCGGGAGAGGCTCAAGCTCAACCCTACACATTCCCAGTTGTACACCCAAAGGACAATTCACAAAGCCATACTCACATTTGAATTGCTGCTATTAATATTTCTTATTAAATTTGAATATTGCCCTTCATCCATAGATCTCAGGACAGTTTACAATATAAAAATCACAAAATACATAATAAAAATAGGAACAAAAACAAACCAAGACTCCTCTCTCCCACAACACATTTAAAAGGGTATCAGATGTTAATCCGCCAAAGGCCTGGTTGAAGAGGAATATGGCAGAAGGAATCAATGTTGTACACAAAGCATATCAAAGAATACCTACAATTAACCTGAATGCTCTGGCCACTTGGCCATGACTCACAGATGGTGCTCTTGACTTGTATTAGAAATCAGTTTTATTTAAGCATTTGTTTAAGCGTAAGTGTTAAGAAGAAATGGGAACAAGCATATTTGCTCCACCCGCTTTGTCATGTTTCCAATTGTCCTCCGTGAGTTGGAGAGCAACCATCTGTAGCAGAGAACCTGTTATATTCATTTAGGTTTCCCATGCATTTTAAACCATGCTTCTATCTCTATGCCTGTGTTCAGACATGAAGTTTATTGCATTAATTTTACTCATTCCAATGCTAGAGCTTCTGTACCAATTTCTTACTCGCCTTTTACACTGCAGTGCCTTGTTGTGTTATGAAACTGTGGCTTTGGATCAGTATACAGTGGTGCCTCGCAAGACGAAATTAATCCGTTCCGCGAGTCTCTTCGTCTAGCGGTTTTTTCGTCTTGCGAAGCAACCCTATTAGCGGCTTAGCGGATTAGCGCTATTAGCGGTTTAGCGGCTATTAAAGGCTTAGCAGCTATTAAAGGCTTAGCGGATTAGCGGCTAAAAGGCTATTAGCGGCTTAGCGGCTTAGAAAAAGGGGGGAGCGGAAAAAAATCGGAACACTCGCAAGACGTTTTCGTCTTGCAAAGCAAGCCCATAGGGGAAATCGTCTTGTGAAGCAGCTCTTTTGTTTAGCGGGTTTTGCGTCTTGCGAGGCATTCGTCTTGCGGGGCACCACTGTACTGCAATGTCACACTAAATTTTAAATGGTGGGAAAGACCCATATACTGATACCACTCCAAATTTCTCCAGTGCAAAACTCCAGTGATTTTGCAATGGTTGCAAATGGTTTTTCTTTCCTGGAAACAAATAGCACAAAAATGAGTGCTAAATTTCTGCTATATTACACTAGATTTGCAGAGGTGGCTTTTATGTTGTGTGGAAGATCGCAGAAAATGTGGTCGCAGAAAGATCGCAGAAAATGATCATGTGAGAGAATGAAGTGAAGATGCAGTAAAATGCCATTTGAAGGCAACTTATGTGATTAATATCATGTGATCGAACAAATACCTTAATTGAACTACTGTGATGAAGTAGTAGTCCTGTCAATTTATTGGACTATATGAGTAATAATAATAATAAAATCCCACCCTTCTTTCTGAAGGAGCCCGGGGTCAGCCCGGGGTTGTGTTTTATAGATTAAAACCTGCACCTTAATTTGTCTGAAAAAGCTCAAGAAATAGGGAGGTTGTTTGATCTGCTTGACAGATGACAATCCTTTATTAGTCTTCTGTTGGAATAGCTGTCTGGTCCAAGTCCAGTGTAAAGATAAAGGAGGGCAGGGACTTTGAATTTGCCCACTCACAGTTTGCAGGTAAACCATAGACTGAGCATATATTAAAATGAATCTATTATTGCAATACGGGTGGCGCTGTGGGTTAAACCACAGATCCTAGGACTTGCTGATCAGAAGGTCGGCAGTTCAAATCCCCACGACGGAGTGAGCTCCCGTTGCTTGGTCCCTGCTCCTGCCAACCTAGTAGTTCAAAAGCACGTCAAAGTGCAAGTAGATAAATAGGTACCTCTCTGGCGGGAAGGTAAACAGTGTTTCCGTGCACTGCTCTGGTTCACCTGAAGTGTCTTAGTCATGCTGGCCATGTGACCCGGAAACTGTACGCTGGCTCCCTCGGCCAATAAAGCGAGATGAGCGCTGCAACCCCAGAGTCAGACACGGCTGGACCTAATGGTCAGGGTTCCCTTTACCTTTACCTTATTATTGCAACAGCAACAAAATGTTCTGACTAGCAGTACAGAAGGTAGACCAAACTCGATTTTGGGGGGGAAATTATCTGAATTAGGAGAATTGTGGACTGAATGAAAAAAATGTGGTCCTAAATTAAGATCTGATCTTCTATCGCCCCATATCATCTCAACCCTTCCAAAGAGTTCTGGCAGCTTATAATGATCTATAGCAAATGATTCAGCCTTTTAGAATTCTGTAATATAGTCCTGAGATGGCATCATTTAGTACAGTGGATTGTATTGCTGGTTCAGTGGCTGCAGCAATTGCATCTTGTTTTCATACATGGCACAACTTGACATATTTTAGTCCAAAGGCCAGTGCCTATCCATTGGAGATGGTGGTAAAGAATAATGTTGCTTGGAGGTTCCTGTGTGAGTAGAAAAGAAAGTGACATTATTGAACTCAGGCACTCCTCTAGATTGGTTTCAATAGGCTTCACCGCCACAATCTGGTCCTTAAATTAGATGCAGTATGACATTCAGTTCTCTTGCTGAATTTACAAATGGTTGACTCCAGGGGCTGAGGAGGTCAGAAAGACTACGAGCATAGAGAATCTACTAGGTAAAAAACGCATGGTGCAGACCATGATGAGATAAAGAGAGATTTTACTAGGCCAGCCCCACCATTAGACACAGTGAGTCAGCTCCTTCAGGCAACAGATACTGGGTGGCAGTCAGCTGCCAGTCTGGTTAGCTTCTGTAAGTGGATTGGAGGGGTGCCATCTTGCCCTTCATTTCAGGCAACAAAATGTCTCAGGGCAGCCATGAGAGAAGCACAAACGTCTACATATGTTAAATGATAATGTATGATACAAGTTTTGATACAAGCCTTTTACAAGTTACACTATGAGACAGTAACATGGAGATTTTTGAAAACATTTTCCACCACCACCTTTGGTGTGTGTGTTATACAACAGAGACTTTGTCTAATGGTTTTCCAAATCTTGGGAAAGATAGTTGCTTTGTCAAGAGCTTCTTGTGCTACAAGTTCTGGTCACTGATGTCCAGGGATGTCATATAACTTCTCCTAAAGTATCACAGCTAAAAAAGGCCACATTTTTTGAAGCAACATAGAAAAGTGATTTACATAAAAATTATGCGCAAAAGCCCATGGAAAAATATCAATAAGCTCATTGAAATTCTTGAACATTGCTTCTAAATTTCTTGACAATTTGCTGCATGATACTGTGGTAATCAATGGATGTCTTAGCTGAAGACTTCTGTGCATCTTATCAAAACTCTTTTAGCATTGCACGAAATTCCTCAGAGGTTGGGCTATTTTCTTTTTTGAATGCAGCAGCTTCCAAATTTGCCCCCAATTTTGTTTTAGGCCAGCTTTGTGTGGCAGCGTGAATAGAATCCTTTAGAATAGATAGGTTTATGCCGCTGAAAGTTGCCAAACACAGCAAAACTGAAGCAGTGCTGTTTCTTACAGTTTGACAGATTTTGGACTCAGCTATACAGCTGCAAATAAAATGTATTGAGTGTGTTTTTAGTGCAATATGCGCTGTGGGTTAAACCACAGAGTCTAGGACTTGCTGATCCGAAGGTCAGCGGTTCGAATCCCTGCGACAGGGTGAGCTCCCGTTGCTCGGTGCCTGCTCTTGCCAACCTAGCAGTTTGAAACCATGTCAAAGTGCAAGTAGATGAGTAGGCAGGAAGGTAAACGGTGTTTCCATGTGCTGCTCTGGTTCGCCAGAAGCAGCTTAGTCATGCTGGCCACATGACCCGGAAGCTGTACGCTGGTTCCCTCAGCCAATAAAGTGAGATGAGCACCGCAACCCCAGAGTCAGTCACGGCTGGACCTAATGGTCAGGGGTCCCTTTACCTTACAATGTGACACTTAGATGGCAATGGTGAGTCTTGTGGAAAATTCAATGTGTTTTTTAAAAAACACTTTTAAAAAAAGGCATTTTCAGAACTTTTTTAATGTGTGTGTAGATTCCACCCTTGTTTATCCATCTGCTTTTGGTTGCAGAGCTCTTGGTACTGGTTAGAAGACATTAAGAGAAACAGATGTTCTGTTTGGTGGCCGTTGAAAGGAAGGGTCTCGGTTGCTATGGTACTTTGCCATTTTCTTGAGTAGAATAAAATTGTAAACAAAACAGAATCAATACAACTGGCTCCATCATGTAATCACAGTTTATGGCCCAAAACATCATAGCCAACAAAGAAGACAAACCCCAGGTGATCACTCCTGCTGAACAAAATGTACAGACAAAAACCCTACACCTGCCATTGTTTTCTTTTAGTGAAGAAATCACACTACAAGCTCAGGTACTTGAAGAATTAATCACGGAGAAACTCAAGTAAAGCTTTTGTTAATCTCAGAGAACAAGAAAAAATCAGTATGGTGTGGTGGGCTTTGAGCTGGAAGGGTTTGTTTTAAAAGCCACAGAGCTTCCTGGATAGCCTTGGGCCAGCAGCTATCTCTCAGTGCAACCTATTGAGGTTATTAATATTGCACTTTGGGAAGCAATAGGATGAATAAAAACTGACTCCTATTGAAATAAAAATTGTCCACTCCAAAAAATAAGGTACTAAAGCTTTACTAACAGAACCTGCTTCCAAACAAATATAAAACAAATTAGGTTACATCCAGATAGTTGCATAATATCATGTGCTGGTGCCAGTACAATATCTTAGAAATGTGAATTTCTTCTATCTAGGGCTAAAGACATAGCTCTGCCTTTCCAAACACAGACACCATTAGCCTGAGGCTGTGTTCTCCTGGAGAAAGATCAAGCAGACGTCCCTTCTTCTCTGGTATTTCAGAAAACAAAGACTACTAACACACCCAAAATGAAGACCTGTGATGGAATAGGTCGTGAGATCTAAGTTAAAACACCTCATAAGAGCTACCAGAGATGCATTTTCAGCTAATCATTAAATTGCTAGGCTAAATAAAGCTCAGTGGAACCTTCCATATGATACTTTCAGAAGTATACATACAAACACATACAGGGTTATTTTCCATTTCAATGTACAATTAAACAATTATACTTATACTTATTCCTCTTCCCTTCTCTGTCGTATGCTGCGCTACAAAGGAAAATGGTTGGGAGTTCAACAAAGACATTTTAACCAGAAAACTGTGGTTTCACTGCAAGCTCACTCTAGAATCTTGACCCAAGTCTCAGAATGCACATGCCCAGTTTTAAAACAGAGCTTTTTTAGTTCTATATTTAGTGTGCGAAAAGTGATCTTCAAATTTTGGTGATGAGGGTTGACAGAAAACTGGTTTTGGAAACCCCTATAATGTTTCTGCCTTATAAAACCATCACATAGAACTTGTAGATTGGCATAGCACTTACATATTTTTGAGACCTTTATTGTAGAAAGAAAGAATAGATGCTTCCACTTTTTTCTTTCTTTCTTTTTAAATATATTTTCAGGAAGAATTCTCAGATTTTCTAGAATAGAAATTTCATCTGTCAATATTTTCTGGATATTGACTTTCTGTAAAATTCCATTGTAGCTCTGTTAATCTTTTCTCTTTTTTTGATCTGAGGAGCCAGACGTTTCTTCCAGATTTGAGCACAAAAGGGAGTTAGTAGTGTGTGATGCCAATGATAAACATTCAGAGAGTAGCAACTGCCTACTCTCTCCCCCACCCCTCACTTTCTACAGTACTATTAATGGGAACAGAAGCATTTGTCATAATTTTTTTCTCTGCCCCTTGGAATGTTCACAGGTGCTATTATCAGTTGTCAGCAAAATCAATTCAGAAAAAGCTTTTCTCGGAATGTTTTCAACATAGTCCAAACAGAGAATGTGTAAGTGGTTCTTGAAACAATTTGTACTGCCTTCTACAGAATGAAATGCTGCCAGATGGATTCCAATCCATGTGGGCGGCCACTAGAATTGCTTAAAAGTTACAAACTGGAAAGCAAAAATCAACCATTTCCCATCCATATCCTTCAAAGGCATGGATGAGAGGCTGTGTGTGTGTGTGTGTAGAGATATATAGATTGATAGATGTAGATATATGGATATAGATATAATGTATATTTTGCTCTAGGAGGCATAGTGTGGTCAGAATAGAATGAGCTTTGGTCAGTTCCAGAGTTATTGCTAAATACATTACCTCTGGCAAATGAGCCACCATAGCCACTAGGGGGCCATGAAAATTTGTGTCCTGGGCATTTTAGACTCATCTAGCCATGTACTATCTGAAACCAAAGGGGCTCATTGGTTGCCAGATATGATTTCCCAGCTCTCCTACCGACACTATAGTGAGCACTTCTCCAATTTACTGCCCTACAGAGGTTTTCCTGACCAGAGCTGATGGGAGTTGCGGCCCAAAACATCTGGAGGATGCCAGATTTGGGAAGGTTTAAGGCATGCTTCCTCAACCTTGGCCCTGCAGATGTTTTGAGACTACAGTTCCCATCATCCCTGATCACTGGTCCTGCTAGCTAGAGATCATGGGAGTTGTAGGCCAAAAACATCTGGAGAGCCGAGGTTGAGGAAGCCTGGTTTAAGGAAAAACAAAAAAATTCCTTCCAGTAGCACCTTAAAGACCAACTAAGTTAGTTCTTGGTATGAGCTTTCGTGTGCAAGCACACTTCTTCAGATACGTGAAACCAGATACCTGTTTTAAGGGCACAGCTGGTGGTCAGTCCTGATGACATCAGCAACCCTCAGCCATACAAAGGCATCCATTCACTCACCAACAATGCACTTGGGCATTGCTGGTGGCAGAATCACTACAGCTTCCTCTTTTCACCCCTCTATCAACACATCATGACCACACATGTTTTTGCCTTGCAGACAACGTCATCATCTTCTACCGTTTAACTTACTTTCCCAGTTTATTTTTACTTTCTTTCCTAGTCAAGACTTGGAGACTCCCAGCCAAGACCCCTGACCTGAATTAATCTTTTCCTTTTTTGACTCGAATCCTTGGACTGGATTTGTTTTCTGCATAATAATAGCATTCCCAGCTCTTGAATTGCTGCGCTCTCAGTTTTTGATATAAATTGTTCTCTTTTTTGCCTATATACTATTGCGGGGATGCCCAAACGGTTGATCGGGATTGACAGCTGTCCCTCCCCCCTACATGGGTAGATCATGGCCAGTATTTTTATACTGGGAGTAGATTGCAGTCTCTTGGGAGTTGAACGTGTACTATTGCAGGTTTGCCATGAAAGTCTATGACTTACGGCACAAAATATATTTGCTTCAACAGACAAAGATGGCTACCCTCTGTAATCTAAATTAAGCAAAGCTAACAATTGTATTGTTATTATTGTTATTATTATTAACTATTATTATAAAATTGCATAAATAACTATTTTTCAAATGAAAGAACATTCTACAATAAATTTGAAAGTCTCATTCCTTGAAGTGACATAGCCGATCCACAGGAATATATTGCTGGACAACGTAGAACAAAAGCATTTATGTCTTTTTAAAGGCATGTCTCATAAGAACATAAAAAGTGTCCTTCTAGAACACATCAAAGGCACATCTAGCTCATCATCATGTTCTCACATTGACCAATCAGATATCTGTGCAGGACTGGAGTGGAACAGCACTTTCCTTACTTGTGGTTCCCTGTGGGAAGCAACCCAGAACCTAGGATTTAAATATAAATGTGTTTTGAGCACCAATATTGAGTGGCTTTGGGTTGGCTTAAAATTGAAGAAAAATATGTCTGTCTATTTGTAAAATCAGTTCAAAACAACTCAGATGAAGCTGGAACAATGACAGCAGGAAAATAAATGAAGATGTTTTTGAACAAAGATGGAAGGCATGAATCTCGGCGATATTTTTAAGCACCACACCTGCATATTTAACATAGAAAAATACCTAATTGCATGTCTGCCTTAACTTTGAGGTATTTGCATATATAAGTACAGTAATTATGCCTTATTTGAAAGTACCATTCTTTTAAGCTTTGGCTTATGGGCTCCTTGAGAAGAGCTTTATGAGAAGTAGCTGGAGCAGAAGGCTGCTTTCAACAGAGCTCCTGACTCAAGGCATCAATATCAGCCTGAGCCTATGCATGTTTACTTTGAAGTAAGTCCAGCTGGTGCTTTCGCCCATGTGTGCATACCCAGCTTTGCACTCCAGTGGAAATACTGTATAATAGAAACCATGCTCAATTGGCTATAAATCCCATGAGATTCATGGGGGTTGCTCTCTACTCAAGCCTTCTAGCAACAGAATGACAGCTCCCCACATTAAATGGGGGGCGCCCTTTGCGTGATCGCGCGCAGCCCTCTGGACCCTATGCGGCACCATTAGCACAGGCTTGTCTTCGCCTTCCCCAGGTGGGATACCTGGAGGTCTCTGTCTGCCTCAGCCATTTGCCCACTCCCACCTGGGAAGGCATTGCCAAGGTGATCAGGCCAGGTAGGGGGAGGGACCACCCTGCCCACACAATAGGGGGAGGATCTTACCTGGGAATTGTCAGTTGGCTCCAGAGCTTCTCCCACCCTACCCACCCTCAGTTAAGACTTATTTTGCAGGTTAACCTTTTGTCCACAGGTACGTGGGCGCTGCTGAAGGGCCAGAAAGGTTTGCCTTTCCTGTAGCAGAATGTCACAACTTTGGCGGTTTCAGGCCTTGGGCAGAATCCTTTAGTCTATCTTCCCTAAATGGGGTGTGCGTGTAGCGGTGACCCACGGCCCCCTACTCTTTGCAGTGGCAATATCAGGGTTCCCCATTAAAGGGGTTGTTTTGAGGGGAGGCTTCGGCTGTATGCCTAGAGGTTGTCATTGCTCTCCCCTGCGACGCCGGCGTAACGGGAGCAGGCTCTCTCTGCTTGAATATATGTTCTCCAGAGCCAGCCCACCCCCCCCCCACACTCTGGATAACCCCAGATCCCCAGCAGGGGACTGGTAGGGATAAACGCCCAATGCCTGTGCCAAGGTCTACCCACATCTGAAACATAATGAAGTTGGGGCCAATTTTAATCCCATAGCATGTTGTCCTGAGTCGTTATTCCACACGGGGGCCGCCCAGGGTTTGGGGGACTCTGCCTGTCCACACAAAAGAGAATTTTGATAGCTGCAACATTCCTCACAGCTGCATAACAAGATGAACCTGCTGAAATTACCTCTTCTACACAACTATTAAAAGAATTGAAGACCTCTCTCATTTCCTTCTGTCTAATCCTGTTAGGCATTTCTCCCATTTGTTTATGTCTTGTAATAATAATATTTTTTTTAAATAATGTTATTATTTTTACTCCGCCCTTCTGGCTGGGTAGACACAGCCACTCTGCGTGGCTTCCAACAAATACAAAAGCTTAATAAAACACAAAGCATCAAAAACTTCCAGATACAGGGCTGCCTTCAGGTGTCTTCTAAAAGTTGTATAGTTAGTTATCTCCCTGACATCTGATGGGAGGATGTTCCACAGGGTGGGTGTGACTACCGAGAAGGCCCCCTGCCTGGTCCCCTGTAACTGTGGTGAGGTAACCGCCAGAAGGCCCTTGGAGCTAGATTATGGAAACTGTAGTTCCATGAAAGGCAAGACAATAAAAATGGTTCATTTGCAGTGCAAGCAGGGTCTGAAACACAATTGTGTGAAATCATAGCCTCCAATTGGCCTCTGTTCTCAGAGACAATCCCTGTTTTCTGCTTCTGATAAATCACTGTCTTCATGGGGTGCCTTGGTTTAAATTTTGTTTTGCTAGTTGCCAGGTTTGCTATTGTTTGGAGTTCATTCCTCTCCCCTAGGCCTGTACAAGCTAAATCCCGGAGCTGAGGCAGGGGGGTTGATGGAAATGCATCTTGATTCTAATGGCCATACATGTAAATGTACATGAAAAGCAAAATACAGTGTTGTGCAAAAGCTAGTAAGGCTTGGATTGTTGATAATGGGCTGTAGGGAAGTCTGATTTCCCAGTGTAGTGGATATTGAGCCAAAAAAGCAAACCATTTCATAGCTATTACGAACAGGCTACTGCGGTATGTATGAACGGATGCAACAATGTATAGTGGTACCTCAGGTTAAGAACTTAATTCATTCTGGAGGTCCGTTCTTAACCTGAAACTGTTCTTAACCTGAGGTACCACTTTAGCTAATGGGGCCCCCTGCTGCCACCACTGCCGCACAATTTCTGTTCTCATCCTGAAGCAAAGTTCTAACCCGTGGTACTATTTCTGGGTTAGCGGAGTCTGTAACCTGAAGTGTCTGTAACCTGAAGCGTCTGTAACCCGAGGTACCACTGTACAGGCTTGAGTGGATCTTTCAGTAATGGGCAATGAGGAGTAAGGAGAGCCAGCATGGTGTACTGGTTAAGAGCAGTGGACTTGTAATCTGGTGAACCAGGTTCACTTCCCCGCTCCTCCACATGCAGCTGCTGGGTGACCTTGGGCTAGTCACACTTCTCTGAAGTCTCTCAGCCCCACTCACCTCACAGAGTGTTTGTTGTGGGGGAGGAAGAGAAAGGAGATTGTTAGCCGCTTTGAGACGCCTTAAGGGGAGTGCAAGGTGGGTTATCAAGTCCAAACAACTCCTCCTCCTCCTCCTCCTCCTCCTCCTCCTCCTCCTCCTCCTCCTCCTCTTCTTCTTCTTCTTCTTCTTCTTCTTCTTCTGCCTTGGGGCATTCAATCAGTGTTCCTTGGCATGCATATATGGATATTATAAAATATCCTTATTTATAACTGTGAAACGCTGGAGGATCTGTAAATCAAGATGTTCAGAGCCATATTAATAGTTTCATATTAATCTGTCCAGCTAAACAATTTTAAGATGTAATCTTAAATACAAACCAGTTGGACATATTTCAACTTGACTTAGATCAACTTATTTCATGTAAAGTAAACCTTAAGTTTGTCAGCATCTGTGGCAAAGGTTTTGATAAACCTTTATATATGTGATGAATTTAGAAACAGACAGGTCTTCTTCTTCTTCTTCTTCTTCTTCTTCTTCTTCTTCTTCTTTCAATAGTGCTTGGGCCTGAACAAATGCTACTGGCACAGATTTTCTTTGTCAGTGGACCAATTTTCCATTGTTACAATGAGCTCTTAAAGTCCTTGTTTATGTACTGCAAATCATAGGGGGATAAGTGGTGATAGCAGGCATTGATGAGCACTTAATTGTGACAAGTTCTTTAAAAATCTGTGGTTTTTTGGTATGTGTTGTTGGACGCCTTGCTGAATGTTCAGCTAAGCATGGGGAAGGGAGCACAGACTTTTATTACAACTTCATTAAGCGCTTGGAAGATTGCACTTTGGAGAACGCTATCTATAAGCATGTGCAATTGCGCAAGTAATTGCATCTACACTCTTGGAATAAGCTGTCTAGAAAACTAGCTTTCTCAGAATACATGCATTGAAATCATCATCAAGGAACTGCTTGGTAGCAAAGGGCGATGTGCAGTTCTATATTTCGTGAGCATATAGATCTTAAATGGATCTATGGTGATAACAGCTTAGTTTTTCATGAATATTTACAGCAGTGTCAAAAAAAAATCATGATTTTTTTTGGGTAGCCCTATTCATCTATTTCATGGCTCTTGCTTATTCTTACTTCCAATTTGCTTCACTTGTCTCCATGGATAATCAGATAGCCAAATTTAATTGGTTAGACCAAGGGTATCCAACATGGTGCCATCCAGATGTTATTGAACTCTAACTCCCATCAGTCAGTAGTTAGGAGTGATGGGAGTTGTTATTACCAATATCTGGAAGACACTACATCAGATAATTCATAATAGGATCCCTGATTGGCCAGGCCGCCCATGTGACTAATTTCAGCATTGCTGTCAACGTTAGCCACAAATGCCTTCAGTGATATCACAATCTAGCCAAGACATTTTGCGGCCTGAGAAGTTGGTGCCCCCTCCATTCCATGCACAAAGGCTGACTGGGCAGGCTGCTGAATCTTACTTCAGTACTGACAAAGGATAGCATCTTCCAGGTAACTGAGGGCTGCAGGCAAGTTTATGGGGAGCATGATATGACTGGGGAACACATAACTTTGATTTCCAGCAGTGGAGAATGACCAGGCTGCTCATGAGGAACAGCTAGGGGGCTGCCATTGCTACCGTCTGTATCTGCCACCAGAGGTGATTGCTTCACTCTGTCTAATGGTAGGGCAGATCTGTAGGGAATACTGGCTAGCTAGATGGACAAATGGAACAATCAGTTGCTTCCTGTGTGGATTCCATTATTTTTCCAACATCACCAACTGGATAAATGGGTCTATTTTTATTTTTATTGTAACTGCTGGTTGTTGTCTTTTTAAAAAAACTTTCAGTTGTTTTTAATTTTACATTGCCTTGAGACAATTGTGCAGGAGGTGATTCACAAATCCATTTAAACAAATCTCTCTCTTCCAGGAAAAACAACAACAACCCGGCCCTCCACTGTTGAAACTAAATTTTAAAAATTAATATCCGGCAGAACAGTTATTCAAATACTGTATCTTGCCACACAACCTAAATGGCTTTGGCAAGATATATGGGACAGAAGAGAATAAATTTAACCTGAATGTCAGGTTAATTTGCTAACCTATTATAAAATACATAGCTAAAATGGGCACTCAGAGTGATGCAGTATCTGTAAAGCAGTCAGGAACTGTTTCTTTACTACTAATAAAACATTGTAAGGTGTTATACTTCATTTTGGAAGGAAGATCGGGTTGCAGAAGCAGTGTTATATATCCAGATTTGGTTTCTCAGTCTTCGTTCTTTTGAAAATGTCATTTAAATTAAATAAAGGAAAACATGGGAGTTCTGAGAGTTGAATAAACATGCTGTTCTTTCAGGCCTGTTGGGGACATAACCTCTTTTGTTTCGGGACATAACCTCTTTTGTTGACTCTGTAAAGACAGGAATATTGAGAATCTGGCAGAACAGTTCTGAACAGATCTAATGGCAGAGCAGGCCCCTACTGTGAGTCTAGGTGCCCTGACACAATCTATTACCTAGGCAGGAGTTAGCACATACACCCGAACGTCATATTTATGGCAGATCCATTCCTTGACCCATACCAATTCTCTCAATTCTCTGGGCTAATCATGGACCAAATCCACCCTAGGACTTACATTTGAACATCCATCCAAATCTTTTGCATCTTTACTCAGAAGTAATGAGTTCAGTTGAACTTTTCCGTGCATAAGAGTAGAGCACGAGTAGGCGAACTAAGGCCTGGGGGCCAGATCTGGCCCAATCACCTTCTAAATCTGGCCCACGGACGGTACAGGAATCAGCGTGTTTTTACATGAGTAGAATGTGTGCTTTTATTTAAAATGCATCTCTGGGTTATTTGTGGGGCATAGGAATTTGTTCATTTTTATTTTCCAAAATATAGTCCCGCCCCCCCCCCCAAGGTCTGAGGGACAGTGGACTGGCCCCCTGCTGAAAAAGTTTGCTGATCCCTGAGAGCCTTGCAGCTACAGAAACAATCCTGTCAAACCGTTTCAAAAGTCAGTGTAGAGGTTAGGGTGTCAGGAGACCAGAGTTTTAAGGCATAAATTTACTATTTCACACTGAGAGCCAGTGTGGTGTAGTGGTTAAGAGCAGTGGACTCGTAATCTGGTGAACCGGGTTTGAGTCTCCGCTCCTCCACATGCAACTGCTGGGTGACCTTGGGCCAGTCACACTTCTTTGAAGTCTCTCAGCCGCACTCACCCCACAGAGTGTTTGTTGTGGGGAGGAAGGGAAAGGAGAATGTTAGCCGCTTTGAGACTCCTTAAAGGGAGTGAAAGGCGGGATATCAAATCCAAACTCCTCCTCTTCTTCTTCTTCTTCTTCTTCTTCTTCTTCTTCTTCTTCTTCTTCTTCTTCTTCTTTTCAGACATCATCCAGGTCAGTATAACCTACCTCACACGGTTGTGGTGGGGATGAACACCTTCAGATCTCCTTAAGGTCTTCAGTAGAATGACATCATGTGGATCTTGCTGTTTTTACTGATGTTGATTTCAGTGAAGAAGTTAGGCCTGAGCTCCAGTCCCAATGGAATGGAAAAGTGCTTGCTTTTAGCTGGATCATGTCCTAAATGTGCTTAGGCCTGAGTCTTTCATTGCTTTGCCAATAAAACAGGAGGCCAGTTTCCTTTGCTGACACCTCCAAATCCTCCTGGGATAAAAGGGGGGGAAATAACAATTCCACACTTGCAGCACAAGCTGCTTCAGGCATTTAAAACTTTCATTTTGCCAAACTGATTTTTGAGCAGAATGGAAGAATCCTGCTGGGCCTTAAGGCTTCACTAAAGCTGGAACAGGTGAATGTGCATTTTTCCCCAATCAAAGAAACACTTAAAAATGCCTCTCTCCCTTGAGCACTAGAGGACGTGACATTTGTTTGAAGCTGAATTTTGTATCTTTGTGCCTTGTCTGGGCAATGAAGTCTCTCTCACTCATTATAAAAACTATAACTCACTACAGGTAAACCTAGCTCCATGTAACTGACATAAATACATATTCTTTATGTGTTGACATTTGCCTCGGTCTCTCCTCCTCCCAAATCTCTGTTGTTACAGTCAAATTTAGGACTGTAAACCCCTTGGGGCACAGACCTGCTGTGCACTTTTGATTTCTTCATTTCCTCCTCTAAATTTATTTTGAGTTTGCAGAACAACATGTTGTTTAGTCGTGTCCGACTCTTTGTGACCCCATGGACCAGAGCACGCCAGGCCCTCCTGTCTTCCACTGCCTCTTGCAGTTTGGTCAAACTCATGCTGGTAGCTTCGAGAACACTGTCCACCAACTTGTCCTCTGTTGTCCCCTTCTCCTTGTGCCCTCCATCTTTCCCAACATCAGGGTCTTTTCCAGGGAGTCTTCTCTTCTCATGAGGTAGCCAAAGTATTGGAGCCTCAGCTTCACAATCTGTCCTTCCAGTGAGCACTCAGGACTGATTTCCTTAAGAATGGATAGGTTTGATCTTCTTGCAGTCCATGGGACTCTCAAGAGTCTCCTCCAGCACCAGAATTCAAAAGCACCAATTCTTCGGCGATGTGGAAAAGAGTTCCTTTGGAATTAAGTGTAGTGTAGTGGTTAGAGCATGGTGTAGTTATTAGGGTGAGGGCAGAACAGGTCAAACTCCATGGACAAAAACAACAGGCAGAACAACATATATATCAGTCAATCATGTATTCCAGTACACAGGGGAGGCTGATCTGTTAGGGAAAATAGGGCACTGTCCACCAACATCCATCTGACCACCAACATTCCACACCTCTTCTGCCCTCACCGTAATAACCACACCGTGCTCTAACCACTACACTATACTTAATTCCCAAGGAACTCTTTTCCACAGGCAAAAAGTTCTTATGATTCAGGACATTCTCCTAAGCCCAAACCTGCTTTCTTGCAACTCATTCATTCTAGTTCCATCTCAGCTGAAGTAGCACTTAAGGGACAATGTATAAGTGTTTGGACTACAGCTGAGCCTCTTGGGCTGACCGATCAGAAGGCTGGTGATTCAAATCCCCACAACAAAGTGAGCTCCCGTTGCTCTGTCCCAGCTCTTGCCTACCTAGCAGTTCGAAATCACGCTAGTGCAAGTAGTTAAGTAGGTACCACTGTGGCGGGAAGGTAAACAGCGTTTCCATGTGCTCTGGTTTCTGTCACGGTGTCCCGTTGCACCAGAAGCGGTTGCACTCCCTCAGCCTGAAAGCGAGATGAACGCCGCAGCCCTTTGACTGGACTTAACTGTCGAAGGGTCCTTTAGAGTTAGTAGATTGTAGGTTGAGTTCCCATGTCAAAAGCAGTATTTATCTGTACTGAATACAAACCAGTGCTCATTTATTTCAAAAATTAAGAGGTACTTAATTGTCAGTACCTCTAAATGGTTTTCATACATCAAACATACATTAAAACTGTCAATAAATTCTCATAGTGCAAAGCAGAGTGGAAGAGTACTTTAATATTGTAAGTTCTCAAGGAAGCCCTCAAGGTTTTGCAAGTATTCAAAGGCAACACTCACAAAACAGATCAATCATTTTGAGTCAAGCAGTGACATGTTTACCCATCCAGATTTGACCATTATGAACTCGCTTTTTATGCTAGCTGTTGTTATTATGGTGGTTGGGCTTCAAATATATTGTTGAAACTTTCCAAACAATTGCAATATTAGATAAGCATTTATGTTAATATCCTTGATTATGTTTTAACCTTATTGCATTTTTAATGGCTGCTAACTCTTGTCAGAAGCACCAACATCACCACACCCCAGAGTGCTATTAGAGATAGTTATAGCTGTGGAGGCATTTGCATGTATTTATTTATTTTTAAAAAAACTAAACTCACAACCTACTTTCTCATTGTAACACTAAAGTATCTCAGCGCTGTATTATCTTCAGCACTTCCATTTGTACAGCTATGGCACATGGTTTAAACTACAGAATTTGCTCCCACAAGATGTAGTGATGGCTTTAAAATACAATTAGACAAATTCATTGCGGATAAAGCCATTAGTGGCTACAAATGATGTGGCTGCTAACCATGACGGCTTGTCTTCTACCTCTATCATTGGAGGCAGTAGATGCTTTCTAGAAACTCCAGGACAGGCAAACCCGGCCCTCCAGATGTTTTGAGACTACAACTCCTACCATCCCTAGCTAACAGGACCAGTGGTCAGGGATGATAGGAGTTGTAGTCCCAAAACATCTGGAGGGCCGAGTTCGTCTATGCCTGCTCCAGGAGGAGAGAAAGCTGTTGCACTCAGATCCCACTTGCAAACTTCCCATGGGCATCTGGTTGGCTGCTGTGAGAACAGGATGCTGGACAGAGAAGCATTGACCTGGTCTAGCATGCTTTTCTTATGTTCTTATGAGCTTTTGCCGCCTAAGGCAAAGGACAAGTTGGTGTCTCCCTCCAATCCCATGCACAAAAACTGAGCAGGTTGGAAGTTAAAACTTACTCTGACACTGTCAAGGCCCCCGAGGGCAGGCCATGTGGTAGACACATCTCTTTCCACTCCCTGGCCCTCAGCATTTGCTGCCTGGGGCAGCTGCCTCACTCTATCTCATAGTAGGTCTGGCCCTGGTCCCTGCCATAGGGAGATCATGAGGGAAGTGATTAAAGTTTCATACCGTCCAACATTTCTCCAGTGAAAATAGGGACATCCTAAGGCAGAGCTTTCCATGTTGGCGACACACATTTTAGACATGCATCATTTTGCGACACAGTAATTCAGTTTTACGGGACACAGGTGGTGCTGTGGGTTAAACCACAGAGCCTAGGACTTTCTGATCAGAAGGTCGGCGGTTCGAATCCCCGCGATGGGGTGAGCTCCCGTTGCTCAGTCCCTGCTCCTGCCAACCTAGCAGTTCGAAAGCACGTCAAAGTGCAAGTAGATAAATAGGTACTGCGCCGGCGGGAAGGTAAACGACATTTCTGCACGCTGCTCTGGTTTGCCAGAAGCGGTTTAGTCATGCTGGCCACATGACCCAGAAGCTGTACGCCGGCTCCCTCGGCCAATACAGTGAGATGAGCGCCGCAACCCCAGAGTCGGTCACGACTGGACCTAATGGTCAGGGTCCCTTTACCTTTAATTCAGTTTTACTAGCAAACTGGAGGTTAAACTAGCCCCTGTCCAGCCCCCGGAGGAGTGCAGGGAGCATTTATGCAGCATGCCTACACACTGCAGCCAACACACTAACGTGTCGCAATGCACAGTTTGGAAAGCTCTGTCCTAAGGAAAAGCGGGACACTTCAGGATCAAGTCAGAAACTGGGATGCAGTGGAGAAAGGTGTGCAAATGCAGCCCGGGGTGGGCACACAAGGTGTGCCCCCGCGGGAGGTGGGGCACCAGGCATGGAGGGAGCCCGGTGTGGCTCCCCTCACAAAGCACACCCAGGGCACACCCGGGAGCAGAACTGCGTCCAGGTTCAAAGAAGCTGCGCAGCTTCCTTGTGTGCCACAGCACAGGAGAGTGGCCAGCAGCATTGCTGCCACAGCCAGGCACTGCCAAGCAGCTTCCTAGTGTGCCGCAGCCTCTCTCCATGCCCGGGTCAGGCTTGCCCAGGGGTGGAGCTGCCTTGGCTAGGCCAATGGAATAGAGAACAGCCACTGAATAATGACAGTTGCTTAAAGATTGTGCACACACATTAGGTTACTTTTGTTTGCCAACCTGGTGCCCTCCATGTGTGCTGGCTGGGGCTGATGGGAGTTGTAGCCAAAACATCTGGAAGGTTGGCAAAGCTGCATTAGTTCTTCAAAACCACAGGTGCAAATGAGACAGAGGGACCATGTGAGTAGGCAGCCGCAAAAAATAGTTCCAGACACTCAGAGTTGCCTTAAGGCAAAGAGTCTCCAAGGCACCCTTAAGGAAATGAAGAAAACCCCTTCCCTGCATTCAGTGAGAGCTGTAATCTTGGATGAAGACCCTCAGGTCAGGCCCTTACTCTACCCCCAGATACCCCCAGGTAATGCTGTGAATTTAGAAAGCTGTTGACTACTTATTTATTGTTTGGCTGAATATAATTGTGTGCATCCGTGTGATGTTTCCCCTCCTCTTCCCGGTGAAAATGTCTGTCAAGAAGGAAGAGGGCTACTGCAGGTGTAAATAGAAAATTTATGAAGTGGGCCCAATGCATGGTACTTAAGGGATGGATTTAGTGTCATCTCAATTGTTGGAACACTGTTAAGTGCCTGTATCTATTTAGGATGAACAAAGGCAAGCGACAAAATTTGTTATGGCGCTCTGTTCCACAGCCCATTCTGGCCTGCAGAGGAGCAAATGGACAGCTGTCAGGAGTCTGCTGCAAATTGCTGAGGCTTGATTAAATGGCATCTTACCGCCAGTCCTGTCTTGCTGTGCTGACTATTCAATCTCAATTCCTATTATCCTTTGCCACCTTGTTGTTTCATTGTTTTCTTTTCTCCTGCTTTCTTAAAAAAATAAAAATAAAATCTTATCTAGGCTGACAATTCCTCTGACTTTCCTTTTACCAGTCTCCATCTATTAATAAGAAAAGCAACAACACGTCATTTGAAAATTATCAAGGGAGGGAGAGAAACAATGTTGCTTCTTATGTGTGGGGTGTCACGCATAAGTAGGTATGTCAGAGAATAGGGATGTCAGAGAATTCTGACTAAATTGGAAATGAGAGCAAAAATCACTTATTCGGCCCTTGTCCGAAACAGAAATCGATCCACTGAATACGATTGTTGTTCCCTGCCATTGCTGCTTTCAGTACGCAAATGATACATAATCAATTGCATCCCTCCTCTAGTCTGCACTGTATTTCTTTTGCATTGATAGGAATAGGGTGGAAGAATATAATAACAGTGTAATTTACATAGCTATGCAAATTAATTAAGTTATGTGTTTTATCCACAGCCAGCAGTAGGATGTATAAGACAGTTTTGGGTGTAAGATAATTCAGTGGAACGGAAACAGTAATGAATACAGAGCAGAATGCAAAACCATAGACTCAAAACAATGCCTTCTTACACCTCTAGGTGCAGGGCTGTTGTGGAGTGGTTTTTGTTCTCTTCATTCTGAAGTGGCTGAGGGGTGTTTGTGATTGTCCTTCATATGCACCTTCTCGGGTACACACAAATCAACTAAAGCTCAGGGGAGACATATTGAGGCACCTCCACCATAGAGCTTTTTCAGTTCCAGAAGTGTGGGCAGTCAAGGAGGCTCTGGAGTGCTGGAGAAATGTATACTGGGATGGAAGGGGGGGGGAAATGCCCCTTTCTCTTCCACCTTGCAATGATAAGGTGAGCTCAAAACCCCACATTCCCTAAAATACCTAACGAATTGTTAAGTGCCCCGAGTACGAGGCAGAAAAATGGAGGCCTCTTTCACAAAGGAAGGAAAGCCCACCGAAAAACTGAGGGACAGTTTTTTGGCACAACGCTGTTCTTCAAACTCCTCTTGTGCCATGACTACTTTCTCAAACACACTTAGCAGAGTCCAACTAATTGCCACATGACCTCCGCAGCACTTCAGATGCCAGGAATAATTATGCATGATTATTCTGTAATGATGGGATGATAATTACTGCAGACTAAATGCTGACCTTTCATCTGCCAAGGCTAGTGTGTACAACCAGATACGTACCAACAGATTATTTCCCCATATAAACAGCAGACTTCTTGGGGCACGGAGGGTGCTGCCCTTTACCTCAAACACTTTAGAGTTGCAATTTTTACACAACAGCAACAACTGCATTTTTAAAAATGTAGCAGTAGAGAAACAACATTTGAAGGATGCAGCAGTCTTGTACGAAGAAATGTGTCCCCTTCTCTATCCTTATTCTCTTATTTGAATGACCTCAAGTTTTAGTTTAATGGAAGAGGGAGAGCAAGCTTCTAATCTTAGGAGGTGCATGGTAAACAGAACTTTGCCCTTTCAACACCCCCTGCCACATTAGTAGTCTGGAATATCTCACTCCCTCTGCTTCAGCCTACACTAAAAAAGGTAAAGGACCCGTGGGCAGTTAAGTCCAGTCAAAGGCGACTATGGGGTTGGGGCACTCATCTCGCTTTCAGGCGGAGGGAGCCAGCGTTTGTCCACAGACAGCTTTCCAGGTCATGTAGCCAGCATGATTAACAGCTTCTGTTGCAACAGGACACCGGGACAGAAGCCAGAGCGCACAGAAATGCTGTTTACTTTCCCACCACAATGGTACCTATTTATCTACTTGCACTGGCGTGCTTTCGAACTGCTAGGTTGGCAGGAGCTGGGACAGAGCAACAGAAGTTCACTCTGTCATGCGGATTCGAACTGCCAACCTTTGAATTGGCAAGCCCAAGAGGCTCAGTGGTTTAGGCCACAGCGCCACGTGTATCTATATTACACTATATGAACTTGGCCTGCTGATTCCCCACAGGCATCTAGTTGGCCACTGTGAGAACATGATGCTGAACTGGGTGTGCCTTTGGTCTGATCCAGCAGGCTCTTCTTGTTTACAGTGAATTTCATTATTCAGCTTTTTATCCTTGTTGGCTTAGAATGAACTGGTGCAAGTTTATATTGTTCCATATGAATTTACATAGTTGCTTTAGTAATAAGCAATTATTTGAGACTTTAGCTGGAATCTTGAAACAGCTCAGGAGACAATAAACACTCTGGTTTACAAAATGCATAAACAACAGACCTTTGGCAAAACAGAGATATACCTCTTATGTCTAATTAATGTGACCTTTCTTTCCTCTCATTCTGCATTTAAGGTTTTTCCCCCCCAAGTAGGGTTAGGAGAGAAAATATTGTGGTTTGGCTGAAGTTTCATTCAGAATAAATACGCTGGGACTATAAGACGTGTCTCAAGGAACCTGTGCTTTTAGCTAAAGATAGAAATCTAGGTCTCTCTTGTTGTGTGTGTTTTTAAAGATATATGTATATGTATATTTATATATATCCATGGCTAAATATATTTATTTATTATATTTCTTCTCTAAGGCAGTGGAATTCAAGGGATGTTTCCATGGGGGTGGCTTGAAGAAGTGGCTGTGGTGGCTTCCAGGTTCCCCACAAAATCTCGCAAGATCCCCTCAAGATTACACAGAGTAATGCCTCATACAAACTTCTGAAGATCCCAGTAAGTGAGCCAAAGTGCTTCACTTACCAGGGGTATCAGGAAAGCCACATGAGGCCTCTTATCATGAGAGCCAGTGTGGTGTAGTGGTTAAGAGCAGTAGATTCATAATCTGGGGAACCGGGTTCGCTTCCCCTCTCCACATGCAGCTGCTGGGCGACCTTGGGCTAGTCACACTTCGTTGAAGTCTCTCAGCCCCACTCACCTCACAGAGTGTTTGTTGTGGGGAGGAAGGGAAAGGAGAATGCTAGCCGCTTTGAGACTCCTTCGGGTAGTGATAAAACAGGATATCAAATCCAAACTACTACTCCTCCTCCTCCTCTCCTTCTTCTTCTTCTTCTTCTTCTTCTTCTTCTTCTTCTTCTTCTTCTTCTTCTCCTCCTCCTTCTCCTTCTCCTTCTCCTTTTGCAAGATTTCGCTGGAACCCAGAAGGCTCAGCTGTGCCCCTCTGGTAAGCAAGGTTTCAGCAAGGGCAGAAAGTGGAGGCAGGTGAAAAGAGAAGACTGAGAGGAAGTGTGATAGCCATTTCCAAATATCTCAAGGGCTGTCACATGGAAGATGGAGCAAGCTTGTTTTCTCCTGCTCCAGAGGGTAGGGCTCCAACCAGTGGGTGCAAGTTACAAGAAAGGGGACTCCGACTAAATATCAGGAAGAAGGCTTTTAAGCAGAGGTTGGATGATCATCTGCCATGGATACTTCAGTTGAGATTCCTGCATTGCAGGGGGTTGAAATAGATAACTCTTGGGGTCCTTTCCACCTCTACAATTCTATGATTCTAAGTGACTTTAACATAGCATTGCCCTAGATAGGAACTTGAACACCTATGTTTGTATTGTTTTTAAAGCTTATAGAAATTGTTTTGATTGTTTTTTTGAATTGATATTTTATTTTTACCGTGTACAGTGCTTTGATGACCTCAGGCCGTGATACAGTTTATAACTTTGTTTTCTACAGATATTGGCCGCTTTGGCCCACTGCCAGTATGCATCACCTAACCACTTTACCCCACGAAAAAGGCAACCACTGCACAACTTTGGCTCAGATAGGGAGGACCCTTTTGAGTTTGCACCATTTTATCATATTTCTAAAAGCAGCTTCATTGCTCTTGCTTTTCAGCTTGAAGGCAGGTCTAGACAAGCAGTACTGGCATGGAAGCACTGCTTTTGAATTACTGTTGTGTACTGTACTGACCTTATGTGATCTAGGATGAGTTTGAATACAGCAACAATAGCTTGCTAAAGCCTTGCAACAATTCAGCACGTTGCTAAATATATTCAATTTGTTATGCCACCCATATTGTTGTGTAGGGTACTAAGGATAAAAGCTGACACTTTGTTGTGACTTCAGTTCAAGAAAAATAGCCCATTAAGTTTTTGCCTTTTAAAAAATCTACTGGCATTAGTCGTACAGTTGCATAATGAGTGGATTTTGAGGTTTGGCTGCTAGGGCAGATATTAAGCAAGAACTGTGCTTTTGCTGTGTACCTGAAAACCACCAGATGGAGCTTTCCAATTGCTAAGAGATAGTTATGCACACTGTCTGCTTCAAAATTTATGGGAGTATTCTACTTAATTGTGTAACATTTCACTGTGCAAGTAAATATGTATAAAGAGTTCAGGACATGCTTTTGAGAAGCTTGGTAGTGATCACTGCATATTTTGTTGCACAAAAGACTGGCAAAAAAAATCGTGCATCATAAATAATATTGTGGCTAAACATCTTCCTGCAAATTCAGTTCATGCTAATCTTATCAGAGAACATTATGACATTATCGATTAGCATAATGACATAATGCAGCTGTCACACATACTTTTTACTCCTGTATTAATAAAAATAATAGTAGCATATTTTATATTAATAAAAATAGTACTAGCATGCAGTATTTTATATTTATATTTCAACCAGTTTTCATATAGTTGGACAGAATTACATTGCACTGATTCCAGAAGGATTACAATGGCTGCCTATTTACTTCCTAGCCCAAAATGACGTGCTGGGTGGGGAAAGGCTGCAGCGCAGGGGCAGAAATAATAATAATAATAATAATAATAATAATAATAATAATAATAATAATAATATATTATTTATATCCTGCTCATCTGGCTGGGTTTCCCCAGCCACTCTGGGCGGCTTCCAGCAAACACTAAAACACAGTAACGTATTAAACATTAAAAGCCTCCCTAAACAGGGCTGCCTTTAGATGTCTTCTAAAAGTTTGGTAGATATTTTTCTCTTTGACATCTGGTGGGAGGGCATTCCACAGGGCGGGTGCCACTACCGAGAAGGCCCTCTGCCTGGTTCCCTGTAACTTGGCTTCTCACATCGAGGGAACCGTCAGAAAGCCCTCGGCGCTGGACCTCAGTGTCCGGGCAGAATATCTGCTCTGTGTGATGCAGAAGGCCCTAGGTTTGATCCCTGGCCTTCCAGGAAGGGCTGGGGAAAAAACCTCTGTGTCCTGGTTCGCCATTGGGCTCAGGCTTGGATTGGTAGGCTAAGTTAACTGAGGGGGATGAAGAAGTTGAGGTGGCTGTGGTGCTGGAGCTGAGGCTGGAGGAAGGAAGTTCTCGTCCTTTCCCTAGATCCAGCAGTTTTGGATGGAGAGCCAAGAATCCCACATCTCCCTTCCTCCCCTTGGGGAGAGCAGGGCCATCTTTAGCATATGCACCACCGAGGTGCAAAGATCCGCCAAGCGCCTCCAAATTTAGTTTAGCCCCCAAATTAACTTTTATTATGCTTATGTCAGACACCACGCTTTTTAAAAAACGATTTCTCTAAATGAATTTGAACTGTTAGTGATGAAATTAAAACACAATTTGCAATGTTTCACTCGGGGTCAGAAGCACCTTTGATCCGACTGAACTCGTGTGGCTTGCAGGCAGGCGGCGCGAGATCAGTCGTGTTAAAGGTGAGGCTCACCCTGCTGCCGCCTAGCAGCTCAGTACAATACAATACATAATATTTTGTAAGAGTTAATTTCCCGTGCACGGCGCCGTTGAGAATGACAAGTGCCATCATTGACTCGTCTGACAAGCACCGCCGTTGTGAATGACAAGTGCCACCGCTGGCGCAGTGCGTCTTTGGTAAATGAGCGCACAAAGTCGAAAGTCCTTTAGCGAAACTGTAGGTATACGTTTTGGTAATACCTAGGTATATATGTATTTTGTTTTTCTAGCTTGATCAAAATTATTTATTATTTCATAGATAGATAGATAGATAGATAGATAGACAGATATATTGCATTTCATTCCAATCAATCATATAACATATTTTCTTATCTTATACAAAGTTTTGGACTTCCATCAACCGCATCTGAAGATTTTTCAATCTTTATCACTTAATCTACATTTCTTAATTTCCCTGTTACTTTTAATTGTCCTTAACTAATAACTCTCTTCATAATCATCTCTGCAATATTTCACATAATCCTCCTTACAAAACGTCTTGCAGTCCTACTAGGCGTAACAAAATTATTTATTATTTCATAACAGGTAGATAGTTGCGAGTTTAGGCAGCTTCAGCGGCGGGCACTTGCCCCCCCCAAAAAATTTGGTGCCTGGTTGCCCCGCACCCCTTGCACCCCCCGGAGAAAGACAGCCCTGAGGAAGAGGGTAGCTTCACTGGGAGCAGGGGGCATTGGCCAGCTGTTGGGGGGTAGATGAATGGGTGTCAGAAGGAAGTGCACAGCCTTGTTGCCTAGAACCTAAAGGTATACAATGAAGGTGCCAGGCAAACCTCCCTCGGGAGAGCATTCCACAAATAGGGAACCACTGTAGAAAAGGCCCATTCTTGTGGTGCCACCCTGAGGACTTCTTGTGGAGATTATGATTGCAGGGCCCAGGTCAATTCATATGGAGAGGCAGTCGCTGAGGTATTGTGGTCCTGACCCTTATGAAAAGTAGGCATAGGGACCAACGCTGGCACTGTGACCTGTGGCAGGCATCTGTGAACTGTTCATTATTTTAGTTACCTATAATGTCCTAGTATAGCGTTATTCCAAGGTGTTGTGGGAAATTTAAAATGGTGTGTGACCCAGATACTGCTCCCAGATAAACAGATAGATCAGAGAGGCCAAGTGTCAGCAATGTTTAACTCTTCCACAGTTAGGAGAACATGGGCCAAACGTTAGTACCCATAGGCCCTGTTAAGACCTGGGCCCCAGAAACTGCCTTAGGTTGCTGGGGTTATGTATTCAGCTGGGTGCTGATGCATTTCATTCTTGTATTTAAGTTTAACATTTTGTGTTATCTTCTTCTCCTCCTCCTCCTCCTCCTCCTCCTCCTCCTCCTCCTCCTCCTCCTCCTCTTCCTCTTGTTTTTATGTCTGTAAGCACAGTTGGATGAGCATTGCTTGAAAAAGCAGCCTATTTTTTCCCCTCCCAAGTAAATAAATGAGAGCCTATTTCCTTTCCTTATTGATTACATTACCATAGATACTGAAATGTATGCAAAATAATTGCAACACATGCTTTTAAAATGCATTTATTTTGCAACTTATTATTTAATGCATGCAAAAGCAAACATTTACATCCAGCTGAGAATCAGCCCACTGAAATACCTTTGCATCTTTCCTATGAAATCTGAAGGGTTGCCCCCGACTGAGTCTTGAATAAAATTATTCTGAAGATGCGAAGGTGGTGTGATACACAATTGCAATGCTACATGCAAAACATTTCATGCCAAAATCAATAGCAAACCAGCAGAGAGAGAAACAACACAGGGTTTGCTTGCAAAAAGAAAGAAAAGAAAAGAATTGCACGAATTTTAAAAGAGCAAGTGCTTTGTTCCAGCTTCATTTCGGAGAAGTTCTTCATATATCCAGATGCACAATGGGGTATGCTGTTCACAAGTGTGTTACACTGTGCTGGATTGGCTCCATGGAGGAACAGCAGGAGCTTGCAGAGGATTCTGTTTAGTGGCATAATTCTTTTAAGTACACCCATGAGAATGTTGTGATGGAATCCAGCAGGTCTTCGGTTTCCTAAGTGGATCCACATCTGATGAACACATTGGTCTGGGCAGAGTGGATAAAGTGAGACCAACTTTGGAAGCTCAGTTAATCAAATTCCTCTTCTATGCCTAACTGCCAAAGGAGACAAGGTGTATCCACTCACCCACTGCATAAACAACAGCAGTCACAGCCTGAAAATTGGAAATATAGGGAATGGTACCAGATCTATTCTTCTCCCATCTTCTACTTTATAGGATAGGCATAGCAGGTGATGTCTCTCTGTGTGTGTTTGGATGAACAAGCATGCATGCTTAGGGCTCAAACCTGATCACTCTGAATGTGCATATAATAATACAAATGACCCTATTTCAAATGGAGGTGTCTTTAGAGACATGTGAACCTCTGGAAAAGGTTTGGAGGGGTTAGTGTGGAGAAAAAAGATAAGGAAACCTAGCCCAGAGGCTGAATTCACCCTTGCTGAAAAGCATGTTGGAGCAGTGGTAAAAAATTGTTGAGGAAAGCAAAACATTTTCCAGAATCAAGTGGAATAAATCATAAAGTATATAATAAAGTGCACTTGAATACTTTCTTACTTGGTGTAAATGCCTGGAGGCAGTGCAGAAGGCAAGAGAGATACTCCCGTAATGCTGATGAAAGCAGCTCCCTCCTCTGAACTGGAGAGGAAAAACCAGAGGCAAGGGTTGTAAAGAAGTTTTAGTAAGTTACTGACATGGAATATGTGCCTCATTCCCAAGCAAGTTGCAGTTCAGTTACATGCGGAGTATAAGAATTTTCTCATCAGATGTCCACCTCTCTGTGTAGACTGACACTCTATTGGTCCCCTGTTGAAGTGGGATAATAGACCTCTCATCCAGTAGGTCACCTGTTTGTTTTAACCTGGATAATAACACAACTGGAGATCCATGTCTGGTGTTTGGAACAGCTTTTGAATTGAACGCTTAAAATCTGGAAATCACTGGAAATGGGAACAGATTGGTTACTTAGGCAAATGATTTATCCTCTCTAACAAGGCTTTCCCTGATGTCATTTGACAGATCTCCAGCTTATATTGCTCAGCTCTGTTCAAGAGCCTGGGGCAGCAATATGCCCGAGAGAGAGAGAGAGAGAGAGAAAGAGAGAGAGAGAAATATACACAAGAAACAAGGGAACAGATTGGCTAGGGTATCATGATCCCTGGATGCCTCCACCCATGAAGGTAGTTCACCAGGTCTCATGCTGCTTCATGTGGAAGCTCAAGAACGTGGTCATAGTCTGAAAGCAAACCAGGCTAGCATGAGACCGCAATGAGTCATGTGACAGCAGGGGAAGGCAGACGGATGGGAAACACTGGCAAAACTAATCTTATTTATTTAGCTGTTTATTCAAGGAATTTATAACCCACCCATCACCACATGGTCTCAGAATGTGGGATGAGTTTTGGATATGCCAAGATATGTGACGGAAGCCCTGATATTTACATGGCCGTGTGCAGACCTACACACAGAGTTGGCAGATTTGTTTTTCTGGAGGGGGGAAACAAACTCCTTATTTGTGCTGGGGGAAGAGCAGCAGAAGCCCCGTGTGTTAAGGTCTAAAAATCGTGGCAGAGTTTTGATTGGTCTGGGTGGCAAATAGTAGGAGGTAGTTATGGACGACTACTGGAAAAGGCCTTCTGTATGTGGTTTCCTCCATTTTCACTTTTTCGCATGATAACGTCAGCCCTCGTTTGATTGCTCTAAACGCATAAAGCTGTCCTCATGGGAACAGCTTATCACAGATCATTTGCTCATCCCTGCTGCTGTTAACCTTACAATGTTAGGTAAACCAGGAGGGGATTAGACACGTTTGCTATCACATAAACAGATTTTGTAAACTGGCTTGCTGAAATATATTTGTACAGTGTTTGTACTGTTGCAAACCACCACTGGGAGATTACGGGCAACAGATCTAAAATACACTTTTGAAAGGCTAGCCGAACCATCCTCACCAAGGTCACAATCCCCTGGGAAATACTCTTGCTTAGTTTCCATTTAAATGACACACACAAAAGCAACCTGTATCTATTTAAAGCATTTCTCTATTTGATATAGGTTATTGAACATATTATTAGAGAATATTTAAGGTAGTATAATCTTGCAATTCGGCTGATTTTGAGGCAATTTGAATCCAAACCTGTTCGGCTTCTCTTGGAATTCCTCAGACGTTTCAGCTGAGGAAAGTTTTCCCAATCCACGCCGAGTTTACATGCTTTGACTAGCTAAGGCTGAGCAGAATCCCCCATTAACTTTGTTGCTACTTTTGTAAAAACCAGTACAGTGGTACCTCGGGTTACAAACACTTCAGGCTACAGACTCTGCTAACCCAGAAGTAGTACTTCGGGTTAAGAGCTTTACCTCAGGATGAGAACATAAATTGTGTGGCGGCAGTGGGAGGCCCCATTAGCTAATGATATCTCAGGTAAAGAACGGCTGAGTTCGTAACCAGAGGTACCACTCTATTGCTTCTAGGGAAGGGAAGACCTCCCAGGGTGAGATACTGGGGGTGGGAACGGGGGAGGAAAGCTCCCAGGTGATTGCTGGGAAGGTCCACCACTTTCTGTGTCAGACAAAGCTTAAGAGCTACCTTTGAGAGAGGACTCTGCCTTTTCTTTCTTTCTCTTTCTCTTCCACTTTCTCTCTCTCTCTTTTTGTTTAGGTTAGCTTTCTTTATATTATTGAGTTATGAAAAAGCTTTAATAAAATCTCATTTAAAAAAGGACTGATATTGCCTCTCTAGAATTCCTCTAAAACCTTTCAGCAGAAGAAATGCAGTCACCTTTTTACAGCGGTACCTTGGGTTACATAGGCTTCAGGTTTCATACAATTCAGGTTACAGACTCCGCTAACCCAGAAATAGTACCTCGGGTTAAGAACTTTGCTTCAGGATGAGAACAGAAATCATGCTCCGGTGGTGCGGTGGCAACAGGAGGCCCCATTAGCTAAAGTGGTGCTTCAGGTTAAGAACAGTTTCAGATTAAGAACGGACCTCCAGAATGAATTAAGTACTTAACCCGAGGTACCACTGTATTCAGATGAACCTTTGGTGGCAACAATGCTTGTTGACTTGGAAATCTGTTCTACTGAGTTTGGTGGCATTTACTCTCATAGAAAGAGTGTGGTTTGCAGTCTAAATTGGATACCATCTCTTCTAACATATTCACTCATTAATTTCTATAACGTTAATTGCATGCATAAGTTAAGCACATATTTTCTCCGTTCTACACCCATATTCATATGAGGCAACCTTACTCTGCTAATCTATAGTATTTCAATTTAACTTTGGTTGTGCACCAAAATTGTTTTTAATCCAGTTCTATTGTATCTTTATTTCCCCCTGGCATTGATTAGCTATTAAAAACAAATAAATACATTCACTCATTTTCACAAACTAACCATGGCCAAGCAATACAACTGCTTCAAGAAGAGTAATTCCACTGCCATGTTTTAAATTAAACATTTAAATGAGGTTCAGTGTCACATTTAAAATTGTCTGAGAAGTCAATACTGAGTAATAATGCAGATGCAAGATGATCCTGGTGTTTTTAACAGCACTAGCGGCTCTTCCTAAGCTCAGAACTGGCTTTATACTGCCATCCAGTGGTGGATATATTCAGTATTCAAAGGAAGAAGCATTCCTGGTCAAGCCAAGTTTCAGAAGAAGCAGATAGAGGCACCTTGTTTAATTTGCTTACATCTGGACAGGGTGAGCTAAGAGACTTGCCACAGATGCAACATTTACTGGAAAAGTCGTGAAAGGGCAACATTTTGTTTCATCTAATAGTTAAAGAAACACCATGATAAAACCTCAAGACGTGACATTAAGCTCATAGCAAAGGATGGCCCTGTAAAACAGTGCAAACAATACAGCAAAGGGAATAGAATGACCCGTTGGGCTCTGGGAGTTATGTTTCCCCTTCACACACCTACATAATCTTTTTTTTGGGGGGGGGAGGAATCATTGTAGCAGCCAGGAACAGGCGTACACTTATTACAGCCAGGAATATTTATTTATTTAAAAATAAATAAATTGTAATGATGCACTTTAATTAGTCCAAGGATTTCCAGAGCAGCTTACAGTGTAAACACAGAATTGTGTTTGCAGAATATAAGCTTCATTTGCGAACATACATACTGTACATATATTCATCATAACCAATTAATGGCTGTTTTTTTTTGTGTGTTTTTTTTGCTTGCATCAGATTCATTGTTGCCATCTGGCTAGCTCCTATTTACTTTTAGACAGCGCTGGAAATTTACAGACACAATAAATCTCCTTGCATGCAGCTGGGTTTCTTCTCTATCATTACCTCTAATTCAGTATGTTATGCTATGCAAAGAGCAGAACCATAAGGGTGTGTGGGTTGGGGTTGAAATTAGAATAGCATCTTGGTGGCAAATAGAAAGGCTACCGATTCTCATGCCCATTTCTGATGACATCAAGGTGATGTATTCTGTGATTTCGACACTTGGAACTGAACTTGTAAAGGTGACCGATGCCAAACGTGGATTAAGATTAGATTTGGGGTGAAATGTGTGGTTTTCCAATGCAACGCTGAATGTCAGGTAGGCTTTATGCAATCTGTGTTGCACCTCTTGGAACTTTGGGCAAACAGTTTCTGCATAAACAGCAGATTCATTTATTTCACAGGGCACCATGGACTTTGTAGTCTTATGCTGCAGGCAAAATCCTAGCAAGCCCATGGTGCTGAGTGAAGGGAGTGCAAATTATGCATGCAAAAACCTTCCAGAGACTGTTAATGAATTGCCAATATTCAAAATACAGGAAGAGTGTCCATGCAAATGTAACCAACCAGAATTCAGCTGTTCTTTCAGGCTTCAGGGTAGAATTCCTCCTGATGCTTTCACACATTCATTGAAAATTATTGGTGTCTGGATCAAACCTCAACATTAACCTTCTCAAGACTTACTAAACCATTATATCTCCCTTATATTCAAAGCTTTCTGAACTAGTAGCTACAATAAGTGTTGGCAACATCAGGCCCCAGGGACCAAATGCAGCCTTCGCTCTATCTGATTGTCAGGATTCTGTCTAGTCAAGGCCTCCTTCCAAAACTTCTGCCTAGGCCATGGCCCTCACCACCCCTGTTTTGCACACTCCTTAAGAACTTCTGGGAGGCTGGAATGTGTCATTGAACTGTGATAGTGCCCCTTGCTTGTCTGGATGGAGGATAAATGTTTGAGGGGAGTTGGGATGAAGCTTATTCTACAGATATGAATTAATATTTTGGCTATGACTGTTGGAAACATCTTGAAACATCTGCAGGGCAGCAAGTTGGGAAAGGCTGCTGTACTGTCTTTCAGAATCTGAGGAGTTTCCTGTCACTTTGAAGAGAGAGGGTTACGCTCTGCTCTTTTCCATTTCAATGCATTTCAGCATAAGGCAAGTAAATATTACGGGGAGGTTGCAGGAATTACATGACAGGCAGCCCATGTCTTCAGGATTGTTAGGCACCCAAGATTCATTAGGGGCCTGTCGGCAGATTTAGCTCCCAACTTCTAAAGGCAAACCGTCTCTAGCCACCCGACAAAATGCAATAACTCTCAGAAATGCAGTGCCTGGAGTATCTTTAGGCTACAATGAAATGGAAATGATTAAGAATAAATAAAAGGTCAGTGCAGAGCAATGCAATTCCTGTGTATAATTTTGTGAGGAGTAGGCTGGGGCTAGTATTTTTTAAAAAGGAAACCACTTCTGTAGTGTCCTCAGAGCTTTTTAAAGCCATGGCCTAATGTCATATGAAAGCAGGGGTGCCAACGTGAATGAAATATTGGGGGGGGGGAGGTAGGTAAGCCCCACCCCACAGAAATTGATGACAAGACGTGGTACACAACACACCATTTGAATGGCAGTGCCCATTAACTGGGAGAGGGGCAGACCACCTCAAATATTTTATTGGGGGGGGGGGAGGGACCTTGGCCCTTAGAAGTTGGCTCCTATGTGTGAAAAGAATGTTAAGTTGGTTGGTAGCATGACTCAAGAAAAAGGAGTGGCTAACTGATGTGTGTGTATGTGTTTGTTGTATTTTAAAAAATGCTGGCCACTATTCTCCAAGTTTTATATTGTGTTGCCAGCAACCCTTGTTTCCTTGTAGAGAGAGAATTCATCCACCACCAGTAGGCAGAGTGAGGCAGCTGCATCATGGAGCAGATTTGGATATCATGAAAGGGCAGCAAATAGCTAACTATTTCACCTCTTATTCTATTTTTGTAACCGGGTGAGGAGAGGTGATTGTGAGATTTTTAGTCTCAGGTGTCCAATAACTTGACCTGCCTTGGGTACAACACACCTGGGCGAGCGTGGGGCAAAATGTCCTGGGCTAGCAATATTTAGCAACGTAATTCATTAGCCAAACTTCTTCACCTACATTGTCACGGCGCATCCCATCTATGTGCATTTGGTCTTTTAACCGTAATAAATAGGATGATTGGGCCTAGGAACTGGGAGAAGAAGGATCTCTGCTCAGTGATGAAGTTCACTGGCTGACCTTGGACCAGTCACAGTCTCTCAGCCTTACCTACCTCACAAGCAGGACAAAATGAGAAGTATTCTCTTTTTTGACAAATGATTCACTAGTACTGTCTATTTTAGGGTGAATCTTTGTCTGATGTATGAAGAACTAGTTATAACTGCTTTTCTGTTAGGTTAGGGTTCTCTAAAAATGCTGTGTTACCATCCAGACTTGAGGGAGAGTGATATAAATCAAAACAGCAATATAATGATGGCAGAACCTATGGCCTTCCAGATGTTGGGCTCCAACTCCCAACAGCCCAAGCCAGCATGGTTAATAGTGAAGGATGATGGGATCTGTAGGCCAGCAACATCTGGGGAGCCAAAGGTTCCCCGTCCCAGATATACTCCTTGTTCATAGGTAGGGCTGGATTTAGGTTTGATGAGGCCCTAAGCTACTGAAGATAATGGGGCCCTTTATATAGCAGGCGGGGCCCATTACTTACATCATGGGATCCTACACAACACAAAACACTGTTGCTGTATGTAGGTTTTATTTTATTTGTTTTTTATCTTATATTTGGAAATGTACATCCAGTGGTTTTTTTCCTTTAAATTTTTGTGGGGCCCCCAAGAGAGTGGGGCCCTAAGCTACAGCTTGTTTAGCTTATACGTAAATCCGGCACTGTTCATAGGTTATTAGCAGTGTATGATTTAGCTTGACTTAACTTGCAGATGGTTAGATAAGAATATTTGCTCAAAATTTCCAATTTGACATGCTTTTTAGATTAGTTTGGATGCAATTTGCATTGGGTTCTTTGTGACCACTGATTCTGCAGATGTGTGAAGTAGCACTGGTGTTTGCTCTAGCTGTAGACAGCTGTAGCGTGGGTGGAGGAGAAGTTCACACAGCTGGTGGTGTTTTGGAAGTTTTTTCACAGCAGCTGTTCACATGGCTGAACAAGCTAGTTGGTTTAAAACAGGAAAGTGGCGTTGCAGTTTCACAAGGTGATTTTCCTTGGTTGTAACTTCAAAAATACATCCAGATGCTTCATATTACTGTGATGGCTGTCTAATGTTGTATCAACAAGCTATGGAAATATAAATCACACTACAGTCATACTTCATGTTACGTTTGTTTCATGTTACGTTCTTTCAGGTTACGTCCCGCGGCGACCTGGAAGTACCAGAAAGGGTTACTTCCGGGTTTCGCCACTCGCGCATGCGCAGATGCACAAAACGACCTCAAGCACATGCGCAGAAGCACCAAATCGCAACTCGCGCGTGCACAGACATGCCACTGCGGGTTGCACTCTTTTCATGTTGCGAACGGGCCTCCAGAAAGGATCCCGTTCGCAACCAGAGGTACCACTGTAATTTCAAACAAAGTGGGTTACTGTAGCAGGAATGTAGCCCAAACCAGACCTATGTGAAACAAGAGGGGCTTCTTTAGCACACTTAAAGGAAACCCAAGGTTTGCAGAAGTACCCAAAATATGTTTTTCGGGGCGGGGAAAACAATTTTTTTCATCTCCTCCCCTCAGGCAAAAATAGAAGTCCAATGAGGACTTAGCATGCTCAGTGACTACAAGAAACAGAAAACTGGGAGAGTTGAATGGGAGACGCATCCTGAAAGATGGTATGAATATGATACTAAACGGGATCATAACACACTGCAACAGTTTGTTGCAGTCCAACTTGCCCTCCTCTATTTCCTTGTCTTCCTGTGTTAACACAAGTTATTGACAGACCTGTACCATTGCTGATTGGATGTTCATTTCTGTTGCTCCATATGTCGTCCAAGGATTTGCTAATTTGTCATGTGTCAGAAACATTAATCTTGCTCGCTGATTCTTTAGTACGTTAACTGATGCTGCTTTCTATGCTAAGTTGCTCAGTGGTGGTACTTAAGATTCAGAGGGATATGATCATATTTACTTGTAGTTTCACTTTAATTTTTCTGACATCCTGGGACTGGTAGGAATGCCAGTCATAGTTAAGTGTCCCCCTTTCTAGCAATCCTTAGGCATTTTTGCAGGTAGCCAGATGGAACATTCCAGAGTATTTCAGTGTCTCCGTCTTCATCAACTGTAGCAGTTACTGAAAATCTGAGAAGAGGTTGGTAACTTTAATAGACAGTAAATCAAGCAGTGACTGTAAATGACAGTCACCGTACAGGACAAACCATCAGCAGTATACTACTGTGCTTGTTTTGACACAGGGGTGCTTCAGAAAATCAATCTTCGTGAACTGAATTCCTATGCAAACTGGGGCTGGATCGAGACACATCAAAGAAGCAATTCAGTTAAACATGTTGTAAACTTCATACAGGGAAATCCCGTTGGTGAAAGACGAGACTCCACAGCGCCTTCTGGTGTCACAGTGCTATAATGCATAGAAAGCGCTTTAACTTTATGAATGATCTTCCCCTCCCATGTTAATGTGTGGATCCACCAGCATTTGCACATCCTGGATATTCCAGCATCGCTCTTGACACAATAAATATATCAAAATGCACTTTAAATGTGTCTTTTGAGATATGTATATTTTTAGGGGGATTTTTAAAAATTTAAATATGCACTTCATTGCAGATTGTCATTTTTCAGGAAAAAAAGATGTGGGAAGGGGACTAACATCCTCTTTGTTGTCCTTTCAGTGGCAGGTAAAGACTTTCTTACTCCAACAGACTTTTGGAATTAGGGTAGGGAGGTCTCAATATATAAAGTTCCCATTGAGCCTTCCCATGGCTGGAATCAACACAGGTCTCTGGTTCCTTGTTTCTCCATCTTGCTGAACTCCCTGGTATATTCACTTTGGACTTTTTCTTGACTTTGCTCATGTTTTGAACCTAGACTGACACTGTGTGCTTGACCTTGGCTTGTTGAGACCTTAGCCCCTGAGGGCACTCTGTGGAGCATGACAGATGGTTTGAAGGCAGGAGGGAGAGCTAACAACCAAACTTGTTTTGTTTTTGTTTTTAAATTGTGAAAATCTCTGTGGTTGGTACAAATGATATTGACATATACAGCGTTGCATAGCTTTGGAACTCAGTGACTTCAGTAGCTTTCGGAAGCGATCAACACCTGTGACCTTTTCTACTGATACCTGCTGAGATTATATATGCACTCTAAAGAAAACAGTTGCAGTTTATAAGCTAATGTTTTTTCTTAAATATTTCAACAGTTCTGGCTATGCTGCCACATATTCCACAGAGACCGGAGCTTTTATACTGAACCTTGTATTATGCTTAGTACCTTGATTTCTGTTTTCAGAAAATAATGTTTCTCATATGATAGAAAATTGGCATTAGACAGTATTTTTCACTTCCTGTGAGTGGTTTTTGTAATGAAGGTTTCTGACAATGAAATCTAAAAGTGAAAGCTCATACCAATAACAAACTTAGTTGGTCTCTAAGGTGCTACTGGAAGGAATTTTTAAAAAATATTTTGTTTCAATAAAATTAATATACTGTACTAAAGGAGCTCTTTCCCTGTGATGCAATCTTCCACAGATAAAGAATGCACTGGAAGTACAAATCCAGCTGACATATTGGGCCTGTCCGAGATTTTTGTTTCCCTCATTGTAACTGTCTCAACTTTCTGGCAGATAAGACTCTAGGGATTGGCTCCCTAAACTAGGCAGAGAGGGTGGGTGAGAGCCCTCACCCTTCCTTTACACAATCCATAGAGTGGGGTACTCTGGTAAAGGGGTCCAGAAGGGGGGGTCTGTCCAAACATCCAGATGGGAATAGACAGGCCACAGACCCCCCACCCTCCTAATGGTGTCCTAAACGGCCGCCCTGATTTGATGCACATCATAGGGCGGTCCATAATCTGAGATCGACCCTAATGTAACAATCAACCAGCAGACCAGGTTGGTTGATTCAAGATACAAATCCAAGGCCTAGAGCCAAGACCTCCTGATATCTGTAATCAATAAAGTTGTGGCTAATTTTAACCCAAGTATCTTGTCCTGTCATTACTATTTTGTGCATCGTCAACCTCAGTGCCCATGGTCTCATTCTTCCTGGGTCCACAATGCACCCTTATGTGCCCTCATTGTTTGCATGTTGTGTTTGTATACTCTCTTAGTGCACTTATACTTGCTGTGGTTGTCAAGAAATTAATGAGATATCAAATCTCATTAGATTGTAGTAGTCATGATAGAAAATGCTGGAAGAGGTAATGTGTGTCCGAAGAGCTTGTGATGAACCTTGCCTCTCCAAAGTTTAAAAGAAGTCCTTTTATGATGCAAGGATCTGTCTAGATCAGGGGTAGTCAACCTTTTTATACCTACTGCCCACTAATGCATCTTTCTTGATGGTAAAATTTCTTTACTACCCACCAGTGCTCGATGGAAGGAGGATTTAGCTTGTGCCGTAGAACCCCCCTACCGCCCACCTAGAATCCTGAAAAGGACCAGGTTGACAACCCATGGTCTAGATAAATAAAGCATAAGGATATGAAATGCTGTCTTGTCCTGAATCAGCCAAATGCATCTTCTAGTGATGTCTCTCTGACTGGCAGAAATTCTCCAGGGTCTCAGTCTTTCACAGTTCTGTTCGCTGAGATCATTGTAAGAAAACCTGTCAGAGAGGTGAATCCAAACATACAAATTGCTATTTATTTGTGACCTTAGTTCCACCTTTTAAGAATCTGTTTACTTTTGGTCAAAAAGGAACTGCAAGTTATTACATATAAAGCACAGAAGATGTAAATTTGCAGGAATATACTGTTTTTGCCCATTTACTGCCAAATTACAGAACAGCAACCACAAAACTGAGATAAACCCAGAGTGAAGTCTCATATGTTTGTGACATTTGGCTGTGAGAACAGTGGTTTCAGTTGACTGAATTGAGGCCTTCCTAGTAATTGATTTAGTTACTGAGTTCTCATGGAATGTTTATGAACATTCTAACTTGAAAGTTTGGAACAGTGCACAAGGCCTAAGGACAGAGGGCACTGTGCAATTTGGGCAGCGTGGAGTATTTCAGCAGGCACATGCAGCCTTATCAATATGTTGGTCAACGGTCTTTTGGTACATATATAGCTCCATAATAGTGCTCAAATTAAAAATTAAATTAAAAGATGCCTGTTTCTTGGGAGAAAAGCGATTACAAACCTAGACAGCATCTTAAAAAGCAGAGACATCACCTTACCAACAAAGGTCCGTATAGTTAAAGCTATGGTTTTCCTAGTAGTGATGTATGGAAGTGACAGCTGGACCATAAAGAAGGCTGATCGCTGAAGAATTGATGCTTTTGAATTATGGTGCTGGAGGAGACTCTTGAGAGTCCCATGGACTGCAAGAAGATCAAACCTATCCATTCTGAAGGAAATCAGCCCTGAGTGCTCACTGGAAGGACAGATCGTGAAGCTGAGGCTCCAATACTTTGGCCACCTCATGAGAAGAGAAGACTCGCTGGAAAAGACCCTGATGTTGGGAAAGATTGAGGGCACAAGGAGAAGGGGACGACAGAGGATGAAATGGTTGGACAGTGTTCTCGAAGCTACCAATATGAGTTTGACCAAAGTGCGGGAGGCAGTGGAAGACAGGAGTGCCTGGCGTGCCCTGGTCCATGGGGTCATGAAGAGTCAGACATGACTAAACGACTAAACAACAACAACAAAAGTGCTCAAAAGAATGTGAGTGTAGGGTGAATGTGCATGCCGATGGTGGCCCCACCCTAATGTCTGTTCAGAAGTAAGCCCAACTGAATTTTATGGGGCTTGCTCCCACATAAGCGTGCATAGAATTGTAGCCTAAATTAACGTCACCAGCTACTTATTAGCTGCTCCAGAAGCTATTCTAAGTCATTCATCCATAATATTAATAAAGCCTCCCCTTTATTATACCACACTTCATATTATAGGACAAATTGCCTTTGCAATCTTAAGAAATGTGTTGTTTCTTTAACACCCAATTACAGCATCACACTTTTGTTTTAAAGCACGCATTGATGTTTTTCTTCTTCTTCCATAAATCATTCACACTTTACTGCAGTAATTCAACAAAGTCAACACATCCTAAACACCAGTGATGAAAGTGTTGTTTTCTTGAAACTTCTTGGGCTCACTGAGCACTGGCTTCAGTTTAGAACACTACATTAATAACTTAAGTCAGGTCCCTTAAATTACCACTAGGTAATTAAGTGAGAGACAGAATAGCATAATTAATTTTTTTTTTGTTTTCATTTGAATTTTCTATTATTTCCCTACAGGGTAATTTATTCATCCTTGGTGTGGATTTCATTTTCAGTTTACAGCACCAATAACAACACCATATATTCTTAATTATGCAGATAATAAATTTTGAAAAGGGAAATAGAGTCTCCTGCTATTAGCAATCAAACAGCACAGTCCAAAATCCCCTTAAAAAGAAATGCTTATGTGTGAGTCAGTTTAGCACAAAGCTGTAGCCCACTTCAGAGGAGCAGTATCAGGGATGGTCTGCTGTTATTTATGGTGCGGCCTAAAAATATTTTAGAATGGGGCATTGTGAATTACCACTTGTGCTCATTTTCCAGTGGGATTAGATATTACCCACTAGTCCTATGCGTGACTAGTTCTTCTTCATCTCCTCCATCATAACATAATAGTAATGAAATGCATGACGCTAAGTCATCATGCCAAGAATATACCAACCTTACACCTGATGAGCATAGGCTATGAGCACAGGCTGCAAAATACAGAGAATTGTGGCATTAGATATGTTAGATATGTTTAATTACTATAGATTATGGGGAAGAAGAGGGTAATTGGAAGGGCCAGCATGGTGCCGTAGGTAAAATGCTGGACTAGAACTGAGAAGAGCTAGGTTCAAATCTCTACTCAGTTATAAAACTCACTGGGTAATCTTTGGAATAATTTCTTACTCCAACCCATTTCATACACTTGTTGTGAAGATGAAAGAAGGAATCAGGAGTACCATCCTGTGCCTCCTGGGAAGAATGGTGAGAGAAATAATTATGACTCTTCTACCTCGCTCTACCCAGTTGCAACTCAGCATCTGAAGAAGCAGCTTGTCACTGACAAAAGCTACTGCCTTTTTTGTAACAAAAAGCTCATTAAAAGTTAGTCTCAGTGTGCCATCACACATATTCTTCTTTATCTAATAAGTAAAGTAGATATGGTTTGGCTGCCTCTAATGCAGCCCTATTCATGTATTCATCTGTACAAGGGTGGAAGTGTGAACAGTCTTTATATATCTCATGACACGTGATTGTAGGCTGCTGTATCTGACAGATGAATGGGATGAGCAGTGGAGAACAAGCAAGAGTTTCTCTCTTACTCTAGGCAAAGTGTGGCGCTCTAGCACAGAACACTATGCCCAGTTTAACACGCCACACTTCAAGAACATGGATGTTAAGTCACAGCAACACTGTTAACAAGGGGTATCTGAAATAACTTGCTTAAAAAGGGGGAGAAAAACAATAATTGGCTTTAAATAACTGAAAGTGTTATATAAAAAGTAGGCAAACAAGAGAGGATAGGATTTATGTTGCAACAGCATATGTACTGTAAATGTTAAGGAACAAAATAGTTAAGAGTAGACAATGAAACAATTTTACTGGAAGCGTAGGAAAAGTCAATTGTAAATCTGCTGCTAATGAATCAAATGTAGGTGTCATAAGGGTACTACTGAGAATGTATTTCAGGGAAACATGTCTCTTTGTTTGCCCAAACAGGCGCATTATATAACTTATGAAAGCAGCAAAATAAGCAGAACGTACAATGGTCATGAGACAAAATCAGGCCAAATCTTTATTGAAAGCAGCGGGCAGAATAAGGGTTGGCATGACATTGGGTTCATCATTCCATAAGCCCCATGTTGATGGAATGGGTCTGCTGGTTTTGGAGCACCCCAAACCCGTTCAATGGGAGTCAGCCAGTGTTGAACCTTGCTTTGGTGCAAGGCAAGCAAGCAAGGACTCACTGGGTGACCAGAGTGCAGATTCCCATCAGGCAGACACCCCAAGACGTGTTTGGGGGTGCTGTGGTCAATCTTCCCTTCAGGCCCTTTTTGGGACCCCCCCATACTATGTTTATCCTGCCCAATGCCGTTTCCACCCTCATGCAAACAACTTTCGTTTGCTTAACAAAGGAAGACCATAATTTCACTGAGGGAAAGGCAGAAAACCCCCAACCATATACCAATCTGTGTATTTTTTTTTTTTGGGGGGGGAATATTTCCCAGTCAGAGGGGCCTAGATAGTTCTACTTACCAAACCCAATTGTAATGCTAAAGAAGATCAGCTACCATTCCATATTCAGTGTCTGTGGTCTGGGGATGTGATAGTTTTAGTATATGCTGCCAGGGCTAAAATAACCAATGTGCTCAATAAACTGCAAAGTCTTTGATCCCTTAAGGATCCCTTAAGGATCAAAGATATGTGGAACTCAGAAAGTGATTCAGTACAATGCGTCCTTGTCCTTTAACTCAACTCTAAAGGTGCTTACTGCCTTTGGGATACATAACTGAATGACAAGGTGCCATGGTATGAGCTGCCTTGTCAATCCTAGGAGTCTGACATTTCCAAAGATGTTAAATTAAGTGAAATTATTTTCTTGAGAGATGTTACAAGGGCTATATCTGCTTACTATTTCTTGCACGTTCAACTTGTTTGAAGTCTGGTATATTTCACCAACTAGGTTGTACTCCTTTAATTCTGATATTTCTGGAATCGTGCTTCCATGTGGAACATTTAGCAGGGCCCATGGCAAGTAGCCATGCTTCAATGTATAAGGTCTCAAATTCCATTCTTAGCGTCTCTAGGTGAAGAACTCCAGTTATCATCCAGCTAGGAAATATTTCTGCTGATCAGAACATACAGTAATTAGTGGGCAAAATGGACCAAATGCCTGATTCAGTGTAAAGCAGCTTCTTACAGCTACTTGTGATGGTTACCTGTAATTATTGCATCGTTTGTTGTATTCCCTATTGTCTTTTTTTAAAAAAAATATTCTATTTTCAATTGTGATGTTTAGGAAGATGAGTTTTGGGACACAGATTCTTAATCGTATGAGTTTCGTTGGAATGACCTAGGAAAGGGATAGTGTGTGGAATGTGGAGTTGTGAGTCGGGGCCCTGCCCCAAGATGAAATAAGACACATGGACACCAGCAATTAAGGTTAATGGGCTAAAAATGGCCACAACTTTATTGGTTACAGAATGTGAGTGGTATTGGCTTAGGCACTGGATCTGAACCGACTATACTTTGACTCCTGCCCGCCCTGCAGGGAGTCACCCAAGGGTTAATGCAAACCAACTGGAAGCTTTCCCCTAGAGTCACCAGAGGGTCATGCCATGGCCCTAGCCACCAGTGGCATAGCGTGGGTTGTCAGCACCCGGGGCAAGGCAAGTAATTTGCGCCCCCTAACCCGTGGATTTGCACCCCCTAAGCCCCAGATGTTGCGCCCGGTGCAGCCGCCCCCCCTGCACCCCCCACGCTACGCCACTGCTAGCCACCACCTGGGCATCGGACAGGAACCACGACCACCGGATTCCTTTATACCCTTCAAGGGGAGGGGTAGGTGATGGCCACAACCGTCCCTTCAACACACAACACATTTTCCAATGCCTAACCACCAAACTTTACAAAGTTGTGACGATTTGCGATTTGCGAAAAAACAAGTGGCTGGTGCATGACTCGGGACTGGGACCTCCTGTGACGCAGAGGGCATAACTGTGCCCCCTGCGAAGGGCGGGAAAGTGCATCCCGCTCATTTGAGGATTTCTCAAAAGCAGTTTTGAACTTGCAGGAAATGTCATTGTTGTCATATATGGCTTTTAATATAAGTAACTATTGCATGAATGATGGTGTCCATAATGACTTGGAAGTAAGGGTGGAAGAGATTTCTGTTCTGTTAGCACTTTTAAGTGAAATTACCTAATTTGTATCTCCTGGAATAATAACACACATTAGAGTGTAATCCACAACACCCACTTAAAGCCTTCTTCCAGTTTTTGTAAGGAACCATTGGGCAATGACCACGAGTCAGTGGTTGAGCAGCTGGTTTGCAGGCAAAAGGTCCAAAATTCAATCCCTGGCATATCTCGGTAGTTCTGGGAGAGAATGCTGTCTGAAACCCTGGAGAGCTGCTGCCAGTCAATTTTCACAATCCTGAGTTAGATGGACCAATGACCAACTCAGTGCAAGACAACTACCTATGGTTCTTAGGCATACTAGAGTATTGTTTTCCATGTAGCTGTGAATCTATGGATGGTAGTGTCCTCTAACCTGCTAGATGATTAACTGATGAAGAGATAACATCTGGCAAGCTAGATGCTCCCAATTAATCAGGCAGCACATTTTTAAAAACACTGTTATTAACAGAAGTACTTAAAAATGTAGGCAGTGGGCAGCATATTAAAAGAGGTCTTCTTTTCCATCTCACATGAGGGATTGCCTTTTCTTCAAACAAAGAGTGGGTGCTTTTTCTCTCCTTCTGAACAATTATTTTACCCATATGCAAGTTTAATCTATTCATGAATTGAGTAAAACTCATGCAATTAATCAGCTAACAGCACAGTTTCATTTATTCATTTATTTAAAGTATTTCTATGCTCCCCTTCATTCTGTTTGGATTTCAAGGCAGTGCCCAGCAGAGTATGTAACCTAATTTATAAACAACAACAGCAACGTGAACAACAACGTGTTCTGTAATCCTATAGAAATCTATTCTGAAGAAAATCCTAGTGAGTTCAGGGGGACAGACTCCCAGTAAGTGTGCATCAGATTGCAGCATAATTAAAGTTGCCAGATGCAGAAGAGGACTGGGTTTCTGAATCTTTAATAGTTTTGTAGAAGAAGAGGATTGAGCAGGTGTGGTACCTGCTGAAATGCCCTCTTCTACAAAACTATTGTAGGTGTGTACATGCTGTCATCTTCTGCATCTGGTGACCCTAAACCCAATAGGACTGGAGCCTAAGTTGGATTTGTTTTTTAAACTCATAATAGCCTTCATTGATTTGGACTGGTGCTTATTTATCCTTCCTGTCCTTCCAGCCCCAGATATGAGATTGAGATGGCTGCTTTTCATTGTCAAGACTTTTTTTCCTGACTGCTTGCTTATTTGTTTCAAGGATTTATATATTGCTTTTCACTTAGCGTGACAAAGTGATGAACAGCGTAATTTACCAATATCCTAAAGCTGCAGCAAAACAGACAAAATACAAAAGCACATAATAGAAATTATAGAAAATAAGTGACCCAGTGCAGAAATGCTTGAGCGAATGAGAATGCTTTTCATTTCTGGCAGAAACACATCACTGATGGCCCGCCGTTAGATCTCCGACCTGCTTAGACCTACAGATAACTGTACTTCTGTTTAGGAGTGTTGATAGTTTGGTAACTGATTGCAATGAAAAGAACTGCAAGGTACAGAGGAGTTAATCATACTGAGATCCTACCTCTTCCTTTTTTACACAGTTATGATGACTGCTGCATGACATCTGAAGTGGTATCTTCACAGTGTTTCCCTGAACTGTTGAGTACCAAGATACTTAAGGTCTTTCTAATCTTGCTGAAACTTCCATGAAACCACCCACACTACTTGTTTGATCATAGCTAACTTATACTTTAGTATTTACTGGAACTTATTTTTGCTTTTGCTCCTAGTTTAATCTCAGTGCCTTCTTCAAAATCATGTAACTCCATGTCACTATGGAGGGGATTAAACACCCCCCCCTTTTCTAAAGGACAACCTCTGTCTTTAAAAATACATCCATTTACTACCAAAATTTACCGCTCTACATAATCCTATCACCTAGCAGCTGAACATTACTACTTTTGGATTCCGAAGAACCAGATTTGATGCATTTGGTGGTTGCTTTAGTAACTGAACTTCTCTGTAAATCTCATTAAAGATTTACATGCCAAAGTATTATGCAAAAGTTACATAATAACAAGTGAATGAATTGCCAAGATTGTCACTTACTTCTTTAAGAATAAAATGTAATCCAGCATTGCACTTCCTTCTCAGGTCCTACATAACAACAGGTACATAAGAAAGTGTTTATTAACAGTTACTGCATACATCAACATATAAATTATATGCAAGTTGCTTAGGTTTCAGCTAAACTTTTTGTAGCATCTTCAGAGCAAATCAAAATAATGCTTTATGGTGCTATTTCTTCAGAAAAAGAGGTTCCAGAACTCACCATGAAAGCCTTCCTTGTTCTCTTACAATGGCAATGGCACCCACCTGAGAGGTGCAAGAACTGAGTTCTGGTGAGTTCTGCCTGAAAAAGAGCTCTGATGCTTTATTTATCTGTGGACATCTTCCCAACTTAACGTTAGGATGTGTCATCACAAAACTCTACAGCTAGTCAGCTTTTATAGGGCTGGGTAGGATTTTTTAGGTAGCCTCTGACTGATTCTCCTTTTCACCTTCTTCACACTGTGTAGGGCGTTGATTTTTGTCTGTTCAGAATTCTGTGTGGACAGGGAAGGGAAAACTTAATGTCACTGCCATCCTGAGTCATTATTGGGTATGGGGACGCTCTTGAGCCTCACAGCTTGAAGCTTATAGGTACCTAGGGTTGCCCTTAGGGCCTGGAATGCGCATCTTGGTTCACATACGCAAGGCTCACTCAGCAAGGAGGGAGAATCGTTTCCCAGTCCTTCGCTTTATAGAGCCAATAAAGTAGTGGCCAGATTGATTATTTAATTTCTATACCACTTAATACAGTATGTATTGTGGTATATTGTGTTTTTATCATTCGGTTAGGAGCCCAGAGTGGCTGGGGAAACACAGCCAGATGGGAGGGGTATAAAGGATAAATTATTATTATTATTATTATTCAGTAAAAAAAAAAAATCTCTAAGCGGTGTATAAAAAACTGAAGCGACAACAGAGAAACTGACACAAACTATTACACAAAATAAGAATAGTTCCCTCATGCGCATGGATTTGCATCTCCCTGCCTGCACTTACTGATTTGGCTTATTTGCAGATCCTCCACTCTGTTATATTTCCTCCACTATGGTGTGTTGAGTCTTCTTTCTGCTTAGTGCTGTGTGAAAATGTGTTCCAGCAGCAATGATGTAAAAGGACCAGCAGCAATGATGTAAAGGGACCAGCATATCATGTGATTTTTACATGCTACTTTATTCCAGGTTAGACTATTCATCCATCTAGTCTAGGATTAGAGGCATCACCTGCTATCCAATCCTTTTAAATGGAAATTGCTAGGAATTGAAGCTGGAACTCTGCATGCTGTGTCTCTACCTCTCAACTTTTCCAGCCGTGATTAACAAATTGCAGCCATGTAATCAGCTTCTCTATGATGTAGCTTTATTTATTAGTGGGTTCATGGAATATCAATATTTGTGCTTAGCGGGAAAAATCCTCTTAACTGCTCAAGGGCAGAGTCATGTTTGCAGATCATTATAAGCAGCCAAAAGTGCAAATGCGAACTTAAAATGCCGGTATCTTTAAGGAGCGTATTCATACTTTATTTATGGCTTGATGTGCTTTGACAACAACGAGTGCGTGATTCTGTTTCCAAGCTTGCATAAGTTTACATAAACCCTTTCTGGATGAACAGTATATGGTGATGAAAGCCCCGTAATTCCATTCATTATCACAGAGCACATCCAAATGATACCTTCTTGTGTGTTGGGTTTTGAGGTTTTATTGAGGCTTCCAGGGAACAAAATATATTTCTACCAAGACTATGTGTCACAAGCAAAATTTTGGCTAGGCAGAAGAGGTGGCAATGACCCTTATATTTCAGCCTACTTATTTTTGGTATGTTTCAGGTTGCAAGGAGATTTTTAAAATAGCAGCAAAAGAAGAAAGCACTGTTATTTCTGAAACTGGAAACATATTTAAGAACAAGTTTTTGATCCTTGCTGTAAATTCCCCTGTCCCACTAGTGAAATCACTATCTGGGTAGACGTTAGCCAAATTGCAGCTGATTTGGGGTGCCATGAAAAGGGCAGGAATAGTGTTGCTATTTTTTACTGTCTGGGGAGAGGTGCTTGTGGAATTTTCTGCTTCAGGTAGCAACCTAACTTTGCTGGTACTAAACTCCACGCCTTGGAGGGGTGGGCTGCAATTTGCTACTCTATTCCAGGCAGTAAGATATGTTGGCCCAGCCCTGTACTCTTCTCACTGCCCCTCCCCAGCGACATACAAACTGCCGCTGAAAGAGACACTGAAACTTGAAATAGCACTCCCAGTATGTGTTCTCAGGATGATTTCTCTCTCATTGACAATGCATAGGAATCTGAGACGTATAAAGCAAGGAACGCCTAGGAATCGGTGCTAAAACACCCTGCATTATTTTAAAAATAGAAAACGCTAAATCTGCTTTTAGAATGGATTATGCAAATCAAATGCATTTGCATATCATTGTTCAGCTTGCTTGCTTGCTCTGTTCTGGTTGCTTCGGCAGTGTTTTTTTGAAAATATATTTTTGGTCTACATATTTTATTTTTATTTTTGCTTTCTCATGAACTGGATTAAAACCAAAAGTTGGGACTTCCTTCCATTAGAAAATAAAGAAGTGGTTTAGTCTAGAATTCTTCCCTAATGTGGTATGATCTCCCAATTGCTCAATAAACTAGTCAGTTTTGTAGCACCTGCTTGTGGTTAACGCTTAGCTGGAATGAAATATTCAACACAGCAATAGAGAAATTAAAATAATAATTTATTTGTCAGACAAATAAATGAGAGACACAGTGGTATATGGATACCAAAGCTCTGCCCACTCCAGCCCTGATGGCCAGCACTTATATTTCCTCAGCCCAGCCCCCTTGCTCCTCCTTTGGCTGCCTCTGTCCAATCAGCCTGGTTGAAATTCCTATTGGCTGTTTGCTAGAACCAATCATAAAAGATACACCCATTTCCTATTACCTTTTATGGGAGACAAAGAGCTATATTTCCTTCTATCCATAAATGGCAGACAAGTAGCCATATATCTTACATTTGCCTCGACAAGGCACCTTAATTACCAGATCATCTTTGCCCTATTGCCCTATTACCCCTTCACTCCAAAACAGATGGCTAAAACAGATGGCTCATGGTTTTAATTTTTATCTTAAACAGAGATCTTGGGTTCACCTTCTCACACACCATCAATGAAATAAGAATCTAACATTTCTTACTTTCTAAATCCTTTGCATAATTACATTAAGCCAATATATTTCATACATTAACATATATAGCTTTTTAGAAGGAAAGGAACTTAGTAAAAACAGTTTCCAAAAGCAACCCCTTGAATTTACACCCCCCTTTCAAGCCAGCTGCTGTTCCTATTAGCTCTTGCCCTTTAACCTTATGAAAATATGGCTCAAGTCTAATGGGAGGCACCTAGTATTATTTTCTGTTAAACAATAAATCTCACTATTTACCAACTCTTAATTGTGTTTTTGCAGCTTGATTGTATTCTGTAATTTGTATGGTCAGTATGACCTTTTGCTCCCAGCCTGTAATTTCCTTTTACAACTTTAAGGTACTGCTATAGATCAGGGGGGCCCTTGATCAAGAAGATAAACAACTGCCAGAGTACTCAGCCAGCTGCTTTATGTCTGGCATGAAACATACAAACATTTGCAAATATATTTTTTAAGCTCATTTTAAAATACAAGCCTTGATCAGATGCCTCAGTTTGGGATCACCTCACCCCATATATGCCCACATGACTAATTTTATTGATGGAATTGGCACTCTTAGAAGTGTCACATAATGTCCATTCTACTCTTACTAAGAACTCAATCTTTTAGTGGTATCACATATTCTCTGGAACTCTTCTTATTGATATTAGGTACTATTTTTGACAGCTATTGAAAGCAAGCCAATCCAGACATGTGATTTTATTGTGTTTATTTGTTTTTAAGTCTGTTGATTTTATCTATATTTTGACAATTTTAGGGTGTCTAGTTTCTGGAGTCTGTTTTTAGCGTATTTGAATGACTACTATGTATTATCATGTAAAGCACATTCATATTTTTCTGTTAAGGGTTATATGAATTATACTAAATAAATAAATGAAACTTAATACATAAAATCAGGGTCAGACACAAAATTGCAGTGGGGGGCAATTCTCTCTCCCTTACACATTTGCTGGATATTCTGTCTTCTTAGAAAATAACCCGTCTCTGTTTTCTCAAGGGAAGACATTAATTTCTAATAAATTATTTGAGAATTTCTGCTCCAACCCTATGTTAAATATAAAGCGAAATGCCCCTCCGCATTTCATTCATAAATAGGGTAGAAAATATCATACACTCCTTTGCATCCCAAGTTTATTATTGTTTAATATTACTTTAATGTTGCTTAAAGAAGCAATGGCCATGATAAATTTTCTTTTTCAGACTGTTGGAGAATTCTACTTCTGTTCTCCCTGAGAATATTCTGAACCCATCTCCCTCTCTTAGCACCTTCAAATAAAGCAGAGAATTTGGGGAAGCCATTTTCTCTCAGCCCTACTTTGATCTGTCTCTAGCCCTGACAGGAACATGGATTTCCCTTGTAAGGCAAAGAGCAGTACAACATATAAAATGAACCTCCAGCTTTGCTGATAAAAAGACCATCATGTTTTCTTGATTTTGGTGTTCTATGTTCCAAGTATTTTCTGAGAATTTCCCCCCCTGAAGAAACAATACTGTATATTTGTCTTCAGGGTTCTTTGGCTGGTGTGCAGGGGTTGTAAGATTTACCTCAGAACAGAGATATCTCTACAGTTATTTGTCTTGTGTCCTCGATTTTGAAGACAGTAATGTTCAAAATGGGTAGTGTTGTGGGGGGTGTTCAGAAGCTTTAGCTAGCTTTAAACTGAGTGGTTTTGTAGACCCACATCTTGTATTCCCCAGTGGAAAATATGAAACAAACACTTGTGAGAAAGGTCACTGAGAGTGGAGTCCTTCAGCTTCCTGACAAAAACATGGAGTCCACTTGTCTCTGAAAAACAGAGAATTCCATCCAAGATCCCGAGGCACAGCCCATGTAAATAATTCAACATAACTCTTCATAAGTAATTCAAGTTTCATTCTGAAGAAGTGATATCTGAACTAAATGTATCCCAAAGGCTTTTACAAAGTTAACTAATGCAGTCAGAGTTAAATAATAAATAACAACAGATAATTTTTCAGATGGGATTTAAAAATAGATCATGAGTTGCCAAAGGCCCCAAAGAGGGGAAATAAGAAATATTTTGGGTATGGCAATTTGGTAATAGACAACAGTGTGCATGCCAAACTGAGAAGGTTATGAAATGGTTGTTCTGAACTAGTTTGCAGGAACCAAGCCTATTGGCCTTAGACCATTGGTAAATTGTAGGAACAGGGAACCTGTTGCGCTTCAGAAGTTCATTGACTACATCTCCCACTATTTCCTTGATCAGTGGAACTGGCACTATTACAAGTGCCTTATAATATCCATTCTGCATTTGTAAGAACTTTGTCATTTAATAAGGCCTCCCCTATACTGTACTTTGGAACTCCTTGCCTATCAAGCAGACACCTTCTCTGAATTGTTTTCTGTGCCTGCTAAAAACATGGTTTTGTAACGCCTACTCAAATGCTTAGAAAATTTAAACTTCTCAGTATTTTAACCTCGTGTATGTTTTAATATATTTTAAATTTTTCCCCAATTTTATGGTTTTATCTTTTTGAAAGCCACTTTAAGAGTTGGTTGTTGTTGCTTTTTACAATCAAGCAGTGCATACGTTTTATGTAATAAAATAAAATAAACAAATTCCTGTCCTTTGCTCATGCTGGCTGTGGCTGATGGGTGCTGGAATCCAACAAAACTGGGAAGTTAACAGCTCTGAGGGATAAAATCAAATGAACAATGGAACATAAACAGTGTATAAATTTTATGAAACAAATAAACAAAATGAAATGAAACCTACAGCTGTATTCCCAGCAGGCCTTAGGGTATAATTTTTATTAATTCAATCACCCAGCATTCATCATCAGGCTACAACAATTTAAATATTCAATATTTAAAACAATTAAAACAAATCATACCCTCAGGAATAGAGTGGATCCCAAAAAACACGTATTTCGGGTATCAAGACCAAGGTAAAGAGGTGCATTTTCAGCATACTGATGATTTGGATTTTTCAGCATCAAAGGTTCCCTCTGATTCATAGGTGGAATTATCTGTTAGTAAAATTTTCTATGATACATATTTTTGCGCTTTCTATCTCACAGTTGAATGTGTGAACCGCTGTTGAAAATATTGTGCTCAAGAGAATGTGAGGTGATTTGAAGCTCTGTCTTAATCCACGCAATATGCTAACAAGTTTGCTATTCCACCATATTTTAATATTTTTAAGGGAGACGATGGATGTATCACAGAGAGAAGGCTCGTATATTCCACTGGCAGTGGGACAAGGAAGTAGGAACTGAGTTGTGAACTCTCCATGAAAAAGAGTGCAATTGTTTCCTTGTGTTAAGGGCTAATGATTACTTATTTTGACTGCAGCACTGTGTGAGGAAAAGGGCAATCTCTTTGGCAATCAGGTCTCAAACTCTTGGGGTTTTATGGCTTAATAGAAGCATTTTGAGAAACCTATTAGCATCCAGTGTCACTAGCGTAATGTGTTCCACTTTCTAACTGGAAAACTCTACTTAGCAACTAGGTCACAGCATTCTGCCCTAACCTGTGTTTTTGGAATGGACTTAAGATATAATACCTCCAGCAGAGCTCCATATACAAATCAAGGTTAAAGGAAATAGTTTTCATAATGTTAGTAAAAGAAAGGGAGCAGCACATTCATCTTCCTAGATGTGAATGGAGAAGACCAAGGGATAGCTCATTTGATAAGAGCACGAGACTCTTAATTTCCAAGTCATGGGTTTGAGCACCACATTGGGCAAAATTAGGGTTTGGACTAGATGATTCTTGTTTGTCCCTTCCAAGTCTACAGTTCTATGACTTGGAATATGAATTTCACAAGCAAATGGCAAGCTAATAATATGACATCTTGATCCTAAATCCATCAACTTGGACATAATGTAAATTCCATAATCAAGGAGCTGTCATGGAAAAGTCTACTTGATTTCAAGACCCATAGGGGGCTGACATGCCAAAGATGTGTTTTACTATACAGTGGTACCTCGGGTTAAGTACTTAATTCGTTCCGGAGGTCTGTTCTTAACCTGAAGCATCACTTTAGCTAATGGGGCCTCCTGCTGCCACCTTGCTGCAGGAGCCCAATTTCTGTTCTTATCCTGAAGCAAAGTTCTTAACCTGAAGCACTATTTCTGGGTTAGCGGAGTGTGTAACCTGAAGCGTATGTAACCTGAAGCGTATGTAACCTGAAGCGTATGTAACCTGAGGTACCACTGTAGTTAGATAAATATCTGGCAGAGTTGGAGCAGAATATTTAACTGATCTATTAAGGTGAGGAAGAATTTGTTTCATTCAATAAGGTATGCGTGGTGATAATGAATTTACTCTTTTTTTCTTATTCGTTTTTTTTGCAGGATTTATTTATACATGTGGTGGAACATTAAAAGGACTTAATGGTACTATAGAAAGCCCCGGCTTCCCATATGGATATCCAAATGGCGCAAATTGTACGTGGGTAATAATTGCAGAAGAAAGAAACAGAATACAGATAGTATTTCAGTCTTTTGCTCTAGAAGAAGAATACGATTATTTATCATTATATGATGGGCATCCACATCCTACAAACTTCAGGACAAGGTAAATATTGTTGACATCCTATCAAAATATGGCTTGCTACAAATGAATACATTTTCTCGAAATGTCTTTCCTGGCAATATTGGAACTGAAGTTGTTACATTTTTTCAGCTATATTGCTCATCCTCTTTTCAATAGCAGATGCTAAAGTCAAATTACGGAAAGAGGTTCACCAAAAGAAAACATTGCCCATTCATTTTCAGATGACAGTTGACAATTCCTTTGACACAAATGTATTAGCTTTTGTACAAACCATAAGTTTAGGTAATGAGAAAGCTTATAACTCATCGTATTGTGTTTTTCTGAAAGCAGTTGTTATTTGGGTTACATTGTAGATCTTGTTGAAGCATGTGGTAACTCAGTGGCACATGAGAATAAGGTCTGCAGAAGGTTCCAGGATCAATTTGTGAGCACCACTAGTTTTCATTTTAATTATCTCATATAGAAAGGCTGGTAAACACTTCTGCCTGAAGCATCAACAGTATTCCCAATAGACAATATTGCATATGCACTAATTGTCCTTTTCCCTAGGGACATTCTTTATTCTCCAGTTGCCCATATCTTTACATTAGAGTGATGAATCTTAGATTGTGTACATATATGCAAAGAGTTTGAAGGGGTCTCAAAGCAATATATTCTGCCTGAGGCAAATGCAGAAAATTCTCTGCATCCCTGATAGGTGGGGAATCCAGCCCCTCCTTAGAAGGTTTGCTCCTCTGCTCATTCCATCAGAAAGCAAGAGATAACTAATCTTCAAGATTTTGTCTCTCTTTCACATGACCCTGCCATGTTCTTCTCTCTCTTGACCTGAAGATGGTTTGTTAGCCTATCATATAGTGACTGCCAGATATAATCAGCCTAAATGTCTGACTGGCCAACAGAATCAGAACTGAAAACCATGTGGAGTGTATGTAGGCATGGGGGAGAAATCCATATAGTTTCATTTTAATGAAAACTTCTCAAATTTGCACTTCCCAAACAACTGAAACACAACTCTTCTTTGAAACTCACACTACTCTATACATTGAGACAAAGTTCCCCAACCAAAGAGTGCATACATAAAAAGTGCACATTAGTGAAAATACAAAATCCATGCTATTTGGGGGTGGGGGGAGATTGCTTGTAGAAATGATTATACTAGATAAAGAAAATGTACACAAAGATACATACATTGGGATAAATTTGCACGTAAATGCACATTAATTTTACTGCAGACTTTTAAAATATTGCAGAGGGGTGAACTGAAGTTAAGGTTGTGAAATTGAGAAATGGAGAAAAACTGAAATTGACACATGCATCCATCACTGGGTGTATGGGAGGAAAAACTAGGGTGGCCATGCTACACCTGCCCACTGAAGCTTGGGACAAGTGACTAACATGCCCTGTGTGTAGCTTGACACTTTTTAAAAAGAAAAATGAAGAGACTCAATGGTCTGGTGTATGGTTTTGGATTCATTTGCTGGCTACCTTATGAAGCTTAGCTGCGCAAACCCCTACTTCCCCGCTCTGTGTTGTAGGAGATGTGGGACATGTGGGGCTCTGTTTCATTTATGATGTGAGGTCCCATCAGCCAAAGACTTTGGGGTCTGCAACTTTCTCTGTACTTAGGTAACTTATTAGACAAATGATTATGCCTGATCCTACTCTTGCATTCCTTTCTGTTTTTTTTTGTTGGTAGACATCAGTACCTAAGGTTCTGTTAAAAGTTAATAACTAACTGCCAAACTTTAGTGGCATGGTATTGGAGGGGAATGGAGAATCTTCCTCTTAAAACTTGGTATGATAAGAGTCTGGCAATTGGCGCTTGATTAGACTCTTACCCAAGAATTCAAGGAAGCCAGAGGAGTGGCTCTGACAGATAAATTTGTTCTAACTCAGTACCCATTAATTTATTATGCCACTATCTTTCTGGAGGGACACTTTCCTGCCAACTTGGTTGCCAAAGTAAAATCCACTGTCAGGTTGTATTGCAATAATGTATGACTATGGAGACGTTGTTTATCTTTTTATTGTTAATAGATTATTATTTTTAGCAATACCTTTAATAAAAAGCATTTTTTTAAAATTAAAAAATAATGTGCCACCTCCACTGGCTGAAAGCTGAAGCATCATGATTACCGGTACTTACAGAAATATCTCTTGGAAAGAATGCTTTGAAAAACAAGGGTCAGAGAAGTAGCTGCTGTCTCCCTATTCTTTGGAGGGCTTGTTGATCTTTGTGCTGTTTGCTTTATAAATATAGACCTCCTGTGTTTTTCAGGGTCCTTGGGGGCTCTGTCCAAAAACACGTATTCATTACTAGAGAGTCCAGGAAACTTGGTTTGCTCTGCACTGCTCCATCTCTGTCTCAGTTGACCAGCTGAGCAAAAGCAGTTCCGAAATGATTAGGCGCAAATTAAGGGCTCAGCATTTTTGACGCAACTTTGAACTACAGCATAGGATCATTGATTTTCTTCAAACAGCCTCATGCAGTGCTGCAGCTTTGGCCACCACTTAGATAGAAGCAGGAGGCACGGAAGAAAGATAAGATTTACTGTGGGGATTCAGAGGTAGCAAGGAGGAATACAAGAAATAATGAGACTCCAAATGTCACCCATAGTCTCTTTATACAGGTGCAATGTGGCAGGTGGCTCTCGAAGATCAGATAATGTCAGTTAAGTAGAATTATCAAAGTTAATTGACCAGCACTCTATATGCATGGCAGGAAGAAAACGGGAAAAGGCAAATGGGCAATGATGAGGATGGCTCAGCAATTTTAATCCTGCTGACCAATTTAACCTGTTTTTATAATGTCAGATTTAGTTTATTGAATTGCACCTATATTTTTATTCCCTTATTCCTTTTCCAAACTGCCTCAGCAACGTGATGGTAGGGTGATGTAAAAAACAACAAACCTTTAACTGATTAATTGCTCAGTTAAAGCCACAAGAGCTGAACCTCCTTAAACCACACTCGGTTCCCATAATGAGGCTGAGATGAGTACAGCACTTGCATATGTTAAAAATGTGTTGAAATTTCCAACAGCATCCCTCAAATATTTAATGTTTAATGTTATTGTGTTTGTAATATTTGATTGGGAGCCGCCCAGAGTGGCTGGGAAAACCCAGCCAGATGGGCAGGGTAAAAATAAATTTATTATTATTATTATTATTATTATTATTATTATTATTATTATTATTATTTGAAGTTGATTGTGTGCTATAGAGTCTTAAACAGCTTGGACTCTCCATACATTATGACCCATTTACACAATTTTATTCTGAGGTAGAATACCTAAAAACACTTCAATCTACATTCAAAAAAATATTGATTTCTATTTAGTTTGTTTGGTGGGTTCATGAAGTGCTGGCTCCTGGGGATTTTATTTTTTTGGGGGGGGGAGGAGAGGGGGGCTCAAGAAAACTTTTGACACTTCCTGTGAGCTCCACACTGATCTCTAGTAGCTCTATCACACTGAGTAAAACAATGTCCTGGAAATGTGTTCAGCACCTAATAGTCAGGCACTGAGATTCAAATTCATCCTCTTTGTTCTGTATGCTTGATAATATTTATGTGAGCTGTACTGTTATCTTTCAGTCTGTAGGGAAACTACAGTTGTTAATTTAACAAATGTAATTAGATTGAGGTGAGTTTTATACAGCCAGGTCTCTTTTTTCTACTTGATGCTCCTCACCCCTGTAGGGTGGGGAGACCATTTTCAGCCAGTGGTCCACATTTTCTCATGGGAAAATGCTCAGGTCCTATATGCCACTGATGGCTGGGGTCAGATGAGAAAGTGGACAGAGCAATGGATGTGACTCTTCCAGCTATGCAAAAGTCAGAGACGTTTCCCCTCAAGCCATGAAAAGGTACTCAAGAAGGGCAGGTTAAGGGCACTGGGGGGACAAACGGAGAAGCCTGGAGAGCTGTGTTTTGCCCCCTTTGTTTGACCCGAGGTCTCCCAGCCCTGGTAAAGAACATCGAATATGAAGAGGAGAATGTCACAGCCTGCTTCAATGCAAAACACAAGCAACAAATGGTGTGTTGCTAAGCATAGACATTAGCAAACTGATGTTAATGCATGCCAAGCTTTGGCGTAATTAAAAGCTGGTAGTTATGTCTCTTGAACCTTGACTATTATTTCCAGGCCCTCCCCGCACCCAGCAGGTTTGGAAACTTATATGGTTTATTAGCAGGGTCTCCGCCGCCCCCTCCAGTCCAGGCAGAGTTCTGAATGCAGGCCTGCAGCACAATTTGTTCCAGGTTTATAAGTGGGTTTTGAAGACCCATTTATTTTCGACTTGCTTTTTCATAAATTATGTAGTTGTTGCTGTGGAAATGGTGCTGGGATTTCTTTTAGCCTGTTTTTAATGGTGTGTTACTGGCTTGCTGCAGTTGATATTGCTGTGCTTAGCAATGCTATTGTTATTTAGTTTTATTCGAACAAATTGTCTGTGGATGGTGTTTTATTCGGAGGTGGGGGTGGGATGAGTGTTTGTGGGAGTTGGAACTTAACTGGTTAAGTTGTTCCCATGATGCCTCAGCATTCTGACGTCAGCTTTCGAAGCTGGGAGGAGTTTGGGAGGAGTTTGCCAGTCCCACTCTGTGTTCCGTGGGGAAAAGACGCAAGTCTGGCATGGCTGCAAATAGTCCTGGAAATTCCTGAGAAATGTTGGAATAAATGCTGTAAATAGACAAGCTGGACTCTGTGTGTTTGTCTGGAAGCTGAATCAAGCTGGTGACAGTTCTACACCGCTGTGTGAAACTCTGCTGAGCCGTGACTGAGTGGCGCAGCTGAGGGAAGCGCGCCGGACCGGGCAGCCATATATCGCTAATCGAGGTTCGTAAATCAATTAGCGGGGGTCACGGCTAATAACCAAAAGTCACAGGTTATGGATCCTAAATCATCGCTTGTAAAACTGTCACGGAAGATACTGCTGGAATGCGTTTGAAGTCTGCAGTGTCGAGCAGGAGGCAAAGGAGCAGCTGCGGAGTTTGAAAGCAGCTAGCTGAAAAAACGCAGAGGACTGCTGTGGAGCCAAGGAGCTGAGAGCAGCAGGGAATCGTTTCTCCGGACGGGTGCTGGATGAGCTGGTGATCTTGTGAGTACAGCTTGGGGCCCCTTGGGAGAACGGAAGAGGATGGCAGGCTGCCAGGTCTTGGAGGACTGTGGGAGGCTCACTTTAAGAAGTTGGGCAACCTGGCTGCTGATCTGAAGTCTACTGTTCTGGGTGCCAGGAAGCCAGAGGCCGTTCAGCGCTCCAGGGTGTTTGTGAGGCTGGAGGCGGAAAGCAAGGGCCGGGAGATGGCTGCTTCAGAACAGAAAGACAAGATGGCACTGATCACCTACGTGAGAGCCGGTGCACAGCTGGGAAAGGCTGTGGGCCCCAGAGGGGGGGCAAAGGGACTATTGGCACTTGGAAATGTACTGCTGTGTTTGCTGTGAAGCTTCAGCAGGAGGCCAGAGCCCTGGAGAAGGACTACAAAAGCCTAAAGATGGCTGGAGCCCCTGTCCCTGATGCTTTAGCCACAAGGAGTGCTGCTGAGCAGGTCGGGGGGGCGGAAGGTTTCCAAAGGCACGTTTAAAGTTTTCCACTGTACGTACTGGAATGAAGTGGAGGTTCAGAGGGGGCGGAGCTGGCAAGGAGTGCTTTTCCGGAAGAAAGAGAAGGAGGCCAGCTGGGAGGAGCCCCGGAGCAGTGTTTTTCCACTGGAGTTCGTCATTGCTACAGGCTTCAAGGCCAGCCATCTGCTGCAGCGGGAGATACGTGCTGCGGAGTTGTCTGGGAACTCTGAGATAAGTCCAGTCTTCAGAGCAACGCAGGATGTTGCGGTTTTCGGACGCTGCCAAGGACTGAGGCAGCGGGACGTTTGTTGCTTCTATTGGCAACTGTGAAAAACAACTCCAGCCAGGACACGATGACACGCTGGGTGTTTTGGTTTCTGCTATCAGGCAGCACCTGATAGGCAAACTGCGGAACTGCAGGGCTGTTTTCAACAGGAACAATTGTTTTATTCACAGACGGAGCACAAAAAAGCAGTCTGTGGTGTGGCTAACGTGTATTTTCTCTCCTTCACAGGAGGAGCTAGAGATCTGCGTTGTGCCGGGACTGAATAGTTGTCGGTTATCTGTATCTGCTCTAACGAAGCAGGGGTTCAAAAATGTGCTTTGAAAATGACACCTGTTCCATTTTCAGAGGGGGGCGACAACGGGTCAACATGGCGAAGAGCAAGAACAATTTCTTTGTTCTGGAGTCACCTATGGAGGGTGGTGGGAATGCTGAAAAAGCACAGCGCAGTGTGCTAAGGTTCCCAAAGATGTGCAAAAGTTGCACAGGTGCACAAAAGGGTACAAGCTCCGGAAATGTGGGAGGTCCCAAGGGTGCAGGGCATGCAAAGGTGCAAAGGTACTTGGTTTTCCCGGGTTTGGGAGGGTAACCAAAGAGCCCTTTGAGCTTGTTCACACAGATCTGTCAGGACCCATGAGGTCTGAGAGTCTGGGTGGGGCCAGGTATGTGCTGTCGCTGACAGGTGACCACAGCCAGGTTGGCTGGTGTTTCTCTCTCAAATCACAGGGGGAGGTGGCGCAACTGTTCCAGGATTGGGTTGCGGAGGTGGAACTAAGGTTCTCCACCAGGGTGCAAGGGTTCAAGAGCGACCGAGGGTCACAGTTTACTGGGTCTGCTCTGGAGAAGTTTTTCAAGGAAAAGGAAATACGTCACTAGGTGACGGGTGCAAAGTCTTCTCAAGGGAGAAGGGAGGCTGTGGCTGAACCCAGTGATGGGGACCAGGTCCAGAATCAGGGTTCAGATCCCGGTGATGGGGACCAAGTCCAGGGTCAGGGTTCAGGGCAGGTTTGGGCATCTCCAAGGGTTGTGAAAGGAGTGTCCAGGTGTGAGGCTTCATCTCCGGTAATGGAGAAAGCTCACGGAAGGGTTGTCAAGTCAGAGGGGGAAGAGTCTGACGGAGAAGACACAACTGCTGGCCCTAATGGGTCAGTAGGGTAACAGGTCACAGGTGCGTGGAAAAGTGTCGCACAGTGTGATTCTGGGAGTGTTGAAGGGGTTCAACAGGTGCCTGGGAAAGATGCCGGGGAGGGGCACAAGGCAAAGGGGAAGGTGTTGAACTCAGAGGGTCTTGTCAGAATGTGATGCAAGAGGGGGTGTGGGAGTTGGAACTTAACTGGTTAAGTTGTTCCCATGATGCCTCAGCATTCTGACGTCAGCTTTCGAAGCTGGGAGGAGTTTGGGAGGAGTTTGCCAGTCCCACTCTGTGTTCCGTGGGGAAAAGACGCAAGTCTGGCATGGCTGCAAATAGTCCTGGAAATTCCTGAGAAATGTTGGAATAAATGCTGTAAATAGACAAGCTGGACTCTGTGTGTTTGTCTGGAAGCTGAATCAAGCTGGTGACAGTTCTACACCGCTGTGTGAAACTCTGCTGAGCCGTGACTGAGTGGCGCAGCTGAGGGAAGCGCGCCGGACCGGGCAGCCATATATCGCTAATCGAGGTTCGTAAATCAATTAGCGGGGGTCACGGCTAATAACCAAAAGTCACAGTGTTTTCTTAATGAGTAGGTATATTGCATTTTTATGTTTTATGGAACACACTGTGCTTCAAAACGGGGGTCATAAACCTGTTGTTGTTGTTTAGTCGTGTCCGACTCTTCGTGACCCTATGGACCAGAGCACGCCAGGCACTTCTGTCTTCCACTGCCTCCCGCAGTTTGGCCAAACTCATGCTGGTAGCTTCCAGAACACTGTCCAACCATCTCGTCCTCTGTCATCCCCTTCTCCTTGTGCCCCCAATCTTTCCCAACATCATGGTCTTTTCCAGGGAGTCTCTCTTCTCATGAGGTGGCCAAAGTATTGGAGCCTCAGCTTCAGGATCTGTCCTTCCAGTGAGCACTCAGGGCTGATTTCCTTAAGAATGGAGAGGTTTGATCTTCTTGGAGTCCATGAGACTCTCAAGAGTCTCCTCCAGCACCATAATTCAAAAGCATCAATTCTTAGGTGATCAGCCTTCTTTATGGTCCAGCTTTCACTTCCATACATCGCTACTGGGAAAACCATAGCTTTAACTATACGGACCTTTGTTGGCAAGGTGATGTCTCTACTTTTTATGTGATAAACCTACGACCCTCCAAATTTTGTTGGACTTCCCATCAAGCTCAAGTAACATGACAGTGGTTAGGGATGATGGAAGTTATAGACCAACAGGATTTGGAGGGCCATAGCTTCCCCATCTTCACCTGAAAGGTGACAGACAAATACTTAAATAGTATACATATAAAAAGGATCTGATTCATGCTTTATTTATTGCCGTTTAGAAGGTGGGATCGGTTAGTTTTCACTGACCTGTAGAACAAAATTCTAGATAGCAAAAACTTGGTTGTTTTGAAAATCAAGATATAGAGCAAAGTGCCAAATCATGAAGTCTACTTTGACATTGGACAGCATCTCCTGTCCTAAAGCTTCCATGCTTTATCAGATCATGTGAGACAGATTTATGGCTTTAATAGTCTACAATTTTCTATTCATTATTTTTAGGTCAGGCAGGGAACTCAAATATTCATGAGGAGAGAAAATATGTTTTAAGGGGAAATTGTGTTTGTCCTCAAATGACAAAGAAACCACAATAGTTGGGAAAGTTAATTATCCACACATGTTAAATATTTTCTAAAGAAACAATGGTCCATTTTAAAACAAGTTCAGCTGACAGGGATAATTTTTATCAGCTGCCTTGTAAACATCATAAATTATGGCTCTTATTTCTATTAATGTTATGTGCATTTCCTTTTATCTTCTTTTGCATTGAAAGTTGCAATTTATTTCTTCTTTTTATCATTGCTCTACATTTTGTCTGTGCCTTGATTTCCACATCATTAATTTTCATAGTGATATCATTCTTGTTCTGAAGTTCTATTCTTCTCATTGTATCTGTATTACTTACATTCTGTCAAGGGCAATCTATATGTTAGGGATGTTACAAGCATTTGAGGAAAAGTGCTTGCACAGGTGAATTCCCCTCCCAAACCTTACAATAAGGAATAGAGTGAGCACAGCATGGTTTGCAGCCTGCTCCAAGCTGGCCTTTACTTGTAATAAGAACAGGGCATTGTATTGAAGTCTTTTTTCTTCAGCAAGCAACCAGAATTAATCACCCACCCACGTGGTTGTTCTCCCATCAAGCCAAGTCTTGGTTGTTCCAAAGCACTCTTTGAAGGTCTGTAATTTGGTTTTAAACTATTTTTGATATTGCATTTTTTAAATTACTGTGACCATCCCTGGTGAACAGCAGATAATAAATCAAATAAATAATAACAAATTAAGAAGAAATCTGTTGGATCAGGTCCAGGATCCTGTTCACAATGACCAGCAAGATGCTTAAGAAAGGCCAGCAAGTAGGACATGAGTCCATCAACATTTTTCACACATGTCCTCCCCAGTAGCTAGCATTCAGAAGTGTATCACATAAAATAGTAGAGGCAGCGCACAGCCATCATGACCAGTAGTCATTGGTACACTTTATCAAAGGGAAACTTCCCTCCGGAATAGAAATCATATATTGAACAGATGGAAAGCTCTTTAATCTAAGCAGGCTGAAAGCAGAGAATAAGGTTACCGTAACTTCCGTCATAGAGCTTCAGTACGCTGATGACAACGTAGTGTGTGCACACTCAGAGGATGACCTCCAAACCATCCTAAATATCTTCTCAGAAGCTTACGAAAAACTTGGCCTATTGCTCAACATCCAAAAAACCAAAGTGCTGCACCAACAAGCACAAAACAATGCATCTGCAGTGCAACAAATGTTGGTCACTTCGGCTACCTGGGCAGTTATCTTTCCACAAGGGCAGACATTGATGCTGAAATCCAGCATTGCCTGAGCTCTACGAGGATGGCTTCCTCCCAATTGAAGTGCAGAGTGTTTGAGGACCAGGACATTTGCAGGGAAACCAAAATGCTTGTTTACAAAGCTATTGTACTACCAGCCTTGCTGTATGCTTGTGAAACATGGACCATGTATAAACACCATCTCCAACTCCTTGAAAGATTCCGTCAACAGTCTCCGAATGTTTTTACAAATCACTTGGGAAGACAGGCGAACTAATGCCAGTGTACTGGAAGAAGCAAAGATCACCAGTGTCAAAGCAATGATTCTTCAACATCAGCTTTGTTGGACTGGTCATGTTGTGCGGGTGTCTGATTATTATCTTCCAAAGCAACTACTCTATTCCAAACTTAAAAATGGTCAGTGTAATGCTGGTGGTCAACAAAAGAGGTTCAAAGGCTTTCTCAAGGCAAATCTTTAAAAATGTAGCATAAACACTGACAACTGGGAAACACTGGCCTGCGAGCGCTCCAATTGGAGAACAGCCTTTACTAAAGATGTCATGAGTTTTGAAGATGCTTGAACTCAGGTCCAAAGGGAGAAACATGCTAAGAGGAAGCCACGCCTGGCAAACCCTCACCATGATCAACTCTCACCCAGAAACCTATGTCCTCACTGTAGAAGGATGTGTGGGTCCAGAATTGGCCTCCACAGTCACTTTTAAAACCATGTTTATGGAAGACAATCTTACTTGGCTATGAATGATCACCAAAGAATAAGAAGTAGTAATGGATAGCTTTATCCCTCATAAATTTATCTAAACCCTTTTAAAGCTATCCAACAACCATTACTACATACTGTCACAGCAAGTTTGTTAGGATATTTCCATTCCACCTTAAAAAGGGGATAGGCTGTTGTGAGTCACAGCCTACGTATTTCCTGTTCACAGGATGTTTCTGTTTTGTTATTGCTCTCATTTTTCTCTCTGTGCCTGGACACTCGAAGCAGGCAGTCATGTTTTTTCCTTTGTTCTGACCAACGCTGAATAAAGTTGTAAATATGCTCTCCTGAGTGCATCTTTCGTTGTGCGAACTCTGCTGATAGAGTGTGCACCAGCTCTGGAATGTGGCAAGCTATTTCTGAAGCTCGTGTCGCTAAATGACTGATACTGTATCTACAGGAGATCGATGGATCGTCCGGAATTGATGTGGGGTCATGATGGCCTTTGTCTCCCTGGCAGTATCCCAACAAAGTTCCATAGTTTAACTACGTGATGAAGCACTTTCTTTTGTCTGTCTGTAATTTTCTAACATACAAGTTCATTTGATGGCTCCAAGCTCTAACATTATGAGAGAGGGAGAAAAAGTTCTTCCTACCCACTCCACAACCATTTAAAATCTTATGTACCTTACATACTTCAATTCTGTTTCCCCCCTAAATTAAAAAGCTACAAATGCTATGACCTTTCATCACAGGGAAGCTGCTTCCAGCCCCTTGATCTCATTGGCTTATTTATTTAACTTGAATTTATATACCACTCGAATATGTCTCTTAATCATCAAAACCTCTAAGTAGTTTACATAAACGTTTCTGAGCACAATTCAGTGTTGGTGCTGACCTTTAAAGCCCTAAACGGCCTCGGTCCAATATATCTGAAGGAGCATATCCACCTCCATCGTTCTGCCCGGACACTGAGGTCCAGCGCTGAGGGCCTTCTGGCGGTTCCCTCACTGTGAGAAGTGAGGTTACAGGGAACCAGGCAGAGGGCCTTCTCAGTAGTGGCACCCGCCCTGTGGAATGCCCTCCCACCAGATGTCAAAGAGACAAAGAACTACCAGACCTTTAGAAGACATCTGAAGGCAGCCCTGTTTAGGGAAGCTTTAAATGTTTAATAGGTTATTGTATTTTAGTGTTTTGTTGGAAGCTGCCCAGAGTGGCTGGGGAAACCCAGCCAGATGGGCGGAGTATAAATAATAAATTATTATTATTATTAAATATACATTAAAATTACCAATAAAATCATTTGCCATTTCTATGCAAGTACTGCATGCTTGTCAAATGTGGGCTGGGAGGGAATCTCCTGTGAACTGACCCTTTGAATAATGAGGGGTGATGTATTTGCACAGCCTCACAGTGCAAATCACGGACTGTACCTTTTGTGTGGTTATGAGTATTATTATCTTCCATAATGAAATTTAAATTCTCTTTCTCCTGATGTGTTCTTTCATTTGTGTCACTTCCGGAAGACCTTGCAGAAGGAACAGTCCTGATCTCACATTGCAAAATAGGGGGGGTTGAGCTAAACTTCGTAGTTAAGGTTAAATGTAAGTATATTTTTCTCTCCCCCCCCCCCCATTCAAGGTGACTTGTTCTAGCTTTAAAGGCTATAATGGCCTCCCCTGGAAGCTTCCTACCTGTAAGTGTGCTGATTACATTCCAAACAGGCCATGTTATTAGCTGAAGCAAATTTATGTCTGTGCTAAAAGGGCAGCTTCTTGGAGCCTATAATCTAACAGACCTTTTCATGATGGATTTTTCCTTAGCTGTATTTAGCAAAAATGTCACATCATAAATATGAGACAATAATATATAATGAAAAGGCAGCTCATGGCACTCCAGCATTAGAAGCATGTACAATGTTATGAACTTAGGGCTGCAAATGGCTTGTAAGCGTGTAATCACAACAGCATTCTAATGCTTCATTAGTGTCTGATGGTTATTAGAGTTCCAAAAGCTGTCTCTTTGTTCACTTTTACTTGTACAATCTATTACCTTTGTGTCTTCAATGCCACGTTAAAAACATAACGGTGGCTGCATTTTGTGACATATATTAAAAGAGAAATGCACAACATATGTGTCGGTTCAAACCTATGCATGCTTGCTCAGAAGCAAACTGTATTGAGTTTACGCCCTTAAATTCCATTAAATCCATATAAAGGGTAGTACCTCTGGTAAGCAACACGTTGTGGTCCTTCTGGGATAGTTTGTTCACCTTTGGTCCCCATCCTGCACTCAGTTCTCACCTGTTGCTCCTAGAGGCTACCAGCATGCAACAGTGGCCACTCCCAGGGAACCGGCTTTGACTGGCCAGCTAAACCAGGTGGGGGTAGCTGATGGGTCTCAAACCCTCAGTGAATTAGGGACTTCCTCTGCATGTGAAGACAGGCTCTGGCAGATTTAGTGGACGAGACCAATAGTGGGCCCAACAGTCAATAAGACAGTTACTGCATGGGCAGAAGGGCAGATGGTGCTTGTTAACATGGGAAGGTAGCCCATCTAGGACAAGGAAAACTCTGATTCTAAACCTCCACTGCCTTGTGGGGCATCTTCAGGAGAAGAAAAGGCTAAGGAGTAAAACCTACACAAATCAGGAGTGGAGTCCCTAACACGTTTGGATGGCGCCTTGTATGCTTCCTTCTGGCAACTCCAACAGCCAAGCTGTTGGTCTTGAGAAGACCCAAATAGCTGTTAAAATTAGGAAATGATCTAATGCTTCCACATTGATCCGGAACAATGGTTTGCACATCCATCTGTACTTCATCTAACAGTGACGCAATCATATGTTGTACTGCCTGCATTTCCTTTGCCTTTAGCACCACTGTTGGAGTCTCTCCCTTGTCCCCCATTGTGTTCATTTATACATACCTGCCAACTTCCCAGACTGCTTTATACACCTGATGAAATAGCTCTAGCTCAGTGATTTCCAGACTTACAAGTGTGCACAAGAAGCAAATCAATTAAAGTATTGTATTAGTCTGAAACTCACACACAGAGGGGAGTTGCTCACTGCATTATCTGAATGCCCAGGTACTGCTAGTATCTATAAGGTTTTTTTTCTGGATAGGCCAAAAGGATTCATGCTTTAGTAAGAGGCATGAGCTGTCTAGGAACAGTGTCTGGAGACTTCACTTGATACAAAATGCTTCTGGTTGGATCGAGCATTTTACTTGGTATTGGCCCACCTACCTTGGCTGTCAGTTTCCAGGTTCAATTCAGACTTGGTTACAAAGGCTTATTTTATTATTATATGATCCCTTTTCTATTTCCAAGTTTCATATCAAGTAGTTGCCATTCTATTCCTGCAGTCATGATGGTGCTATGATTTTTAAATTCAATTGCAGGCAACTCCCCCATTTGTACAGGGGTTGCATTCCAAGGTACCAAACATGTTGGTGGGGCATGTGTAAAAACTGCCCCCCCCCCCACCTTCTGGGGCTGAAAATGGTGTGTGCATCAGCAGTCCTTCGGGCCTCGAATGCACACAAAATGGGAGTTGTCTATACAGTGGTACCTCGGGTTACATACGCTTCAGGTTACATACGTTTCAGGTTACAGACTCCGCTAACCCAGAAATAGTACCTTGGGTTAAGAACTTTGCTTCAGGGTGAGAATAGAAATCATGCTCCGGCGGTGCAGCAGCAGCAGGAGGCCCCATTAGCTAAAGTGGTGCTTCAGGTTAAGAACAGTTTCAGGTTAAGAACGGACCTCCAGAATGAATTGAGTACTTAACCCGAGGTACCACTGTACTGCACATTTTCAGAGAGAGAAAAATTAAATCAGAGTCCGCAAAGTTTTGTTCGTTAGCTGGCTTGATAGTTTTTTTCTCTCTCTAACACATCAGGAATGTAGAAGGAGTTTTGAAGCAAAGAGTTATGGTGGTAGATAGAAGAGAAGAGTTAATTTTGTGCTTCACAATACACATGGCTAGCTAAAGGGGGACTTCCGGGTCAGCGCCAGCGGCGAATGGTGGAGTTTCTCTAAGCAGAGGAACTGGCTCCGTGGGAACTGGGTTGCTAAAGGGGATAACAATTATGTAGCAGCACTACTCATTCAAGGTACTGATTCTTCCCTTTAAAGCTCTAAATAGCTTGGACCACATCACAGCAAACCCCACAGGAAACTATACAATCAACAGTTGTATTCTTAACCTCATGGTCATGGGTCCAAGCCCCACAATGGACAAAAGAGTCCTGAATTGCAGGTGATTGGACTAGATGGCCCTTGTAGTCCCTTTCCATCTCTACAATTCTATGATGCTATGAACATTGGAAACAAATTCATGCCACATGATTTCTGAAGATTCTCTTAAGAAGCCAGGTGTTTCCTATATGAGGGTCACTGTTGTCCAGCGATTCAATAAGGCTGTTTTAGTTTAAAAGACCCTGTCTTTTTTAGGCCCTTGAGGAAATTGAGAAGAAGAAGGATATTCATCAGACCACGGGCCACACATATTAAAATAGGCTGCACTATTTTGGTCCCAGGCCATTTAGAGCTTTAGAGGTATGCTTGTTGGTAATTCTTGATTTAAACTGACTCTCAGTTTGATTCTGTTTGATTTAAGGCTCGGCTTTAAAATGTCGCTGGATATTCTAGAGATAGGACATGAGTGGGGAGCATTTTGCTGTTCCAGGGTCACATTACTACCTATTCAAACCATCCAGGGGGGAAATGACAGTGGTGGGTGAGATCAAAGGCAAAAATTAGCAGAGCAACAAATGCAATTTTTACCTTTGTACATTAGTCTAGTTTCTACATACCCTCACATCCTTCATGCAGGCAAGTAAGAGGCATTATCAGTGTTCCATGAGAAATTTTAGTGGAGAGCAGGGAAGCACATGGTTAGATGTGGGACAGGAAGGCGTGTGGTATTGGGAGAGGGGCATGGCCAGAGGAGAGTTCCAAGAGTCATTCCACCTCCCTCCCTGAGTATCCCACCCTTCTTCAAACACCATTCATTATCTCCCAGAATACTCTTGTCTTACATGGTTGCTCTTTTTGCTATTGCTGCTTAAAAATGGGATATCCCTGTGTCTGCCACCTTGAGCTCCTTGATGGAAGAGTGGGATAGAAACGTAACAAACGAACAGAAGGAAATCTAATTGTAGAAGTTCTGCCTCAGCTGGAGAACTCATCAGCTGTTTTCAACATGAGAAAATAAAATGAGCGGAACACAGTCCATATATTTCTCAGCAGGGCCACTACTGCTCTATGCAATTGCAAGGCAGCGCGGCTCTCCTTTTAGAAGAAAGAAAATTCTTCACATGCTTCCTTCCAAATGTCACTAAAAGCTGTAGGTTCTTTGAGTCTATTTTTTTTAACCCACCCTTTGTATCTGGGGATATCTCCAATTGCCCAGTCCTATCGCACTCTTTCCCCCAATTTCTTTAGAGTTGGATCAGCAGGAATGATGCCATTGGCGGCTTGCCTCTGGATGCACTTCATAAATTCACAGAGTGCTTGGCAGAGATTCATATTGCTCTAATGGCCTCTGGCAATTGCACATGATGGCAGCAAGATCGCACCACCTTTCCCTTCCATATGGTCCCTATAGCCGTTGACGTGGTTAGACTCACATTGTTCTGAATTACACTGCATGAAGGGCTTAATGATGAAAGAGCCTTGAAAGCAGGGTGCTGGGCCTGATCCTTTTTCTATACATAATAATAATAATTTTATTATTTATACCCTGCCCATCTGGCCGGGTTTCCCCAGTCACTCTGTGTGGCTCCCAACAGAATAGTAAAAACACGATAAAACATCAAAAACTCCCCTAAACAGGGCTGCCTTCTGATGTCTTCTAAAAGTCAGATAGTTGTTCATTTCCGTGACTTCTGAAGGAATACGTACATAGGAATGTGGTGGAAAAATGATTTTGTGGCTATTGAATCATTAAACAATGGATCACGCTTACCAAGTGACAGTGTACAGGTGATAAGCACACCGAATCTCAAAGTACCAATCCCCTAAGAGAAAGAGGTATTTTTTTCCAGTGTTCTGAGTCATTCTGTGACCTGGCACATAGATGGCATATGCAACCAGATGTGAGAATGAGCTGAGAGCTTATGTGTTCTCTGCCATGCAGAGAACCTCGAGCATGGAAGTTAACAAAGGACAAATCCACTGAGAACAAGAGAGTTATTTTCAGAGAAGAGAAAGCAGCATTCCAGTTCCTTTTGTGATCTGGCTTGCACAGAAGTTTCACATGCAGCAGGATGTAGGAGCAAGTCTGGGGCTCATGAGACTTCTCCCGCAGTGACCAGAACCGCTACGATGGACTAGAAAATACTCAAATAAATGCTTGTGCAAGTAGGCCCTACTATTATATAAAGGTAAAGGTAAAGAATCCCTGACAGTTAAGTCCAGTTGCAGATGACTCTGGGGTTGTGGCGCTCATCTTGCTTTACAGGCCGAAGGAGCCAGCGTTTGTCCGCAGACAGTTTTTCCAGGTCATGTGGCCAGCATGACTAAGCCACTTCTGGCACAATGGAACACCAAAACCAGAGCAGTGCATGGAAATGCCATTTACCTTTTCACTGGAGCGGTACCTATTTATCTACTTGCACTTTTTGGCATGCTTTTGAACTGCTAGGTTCGCAGGAGCTGGGAGTAAGCAATGGGAGCTCACCCTTAGCGGGGATTCGAACTGCCGACCTTCTGATCTTCAAGCCCAAGAGGCTCAGTGGTTTAGACCACAACACCACCCACGTCCCTATTATATAGGGATAGGCAAATCTATCGGTTCCTGGTCTGTGTCACTTTCATGTTTTTTATTTAGCTATAACTCTGTTCTGTTCCATTTCTGCATTGATATGAGATTTTTCATCCTCTAAAATTTTTATTTAAATGCATGTTTTTCTCTCAAAATACACATTTAAATCTGTATTTAATTGAATGGGCATTTTTTCTCTCAAAAGGCAGCTGCCAGGAGATGTGGCCTCTCTCCATCCTCTACTCATTTGTGTATGCGTAGAGGGAAGTTGTGCAATAAGGACTTCTAATTATGCAAACTGAGTTTAAATAGGGTTGCTGCAATAATGCAAATCATAATGGTCTTGCATGTATATACGCTACAAGCATAAGTGGCTTGCCCAGTGAGGCAGAGCTGCAATTCAAACCTCCTGGCAGTGGGGATGCTTTCTGGAAGAATATAAGAACAGCCTGCTGGATCAGGCCAATGGCCCGTCTAGTCCTGCATCTGGTTCTCAGGCTTGCCAATCAGATACCTATGGGAGAGTGAAGAGGCAGTAGGGAGGGGAACATGATCTAGACACACTGGCAGAGGCAATCTGGTCCTCTCAGAACGAGACCTCCCTGACAGACAGCTGGCATCTCCCTGCCTGGTCGTGGCTCCAGTAGTTCATTTTGTACTATTTACAGGCACTCTTCTAGGTATCACTGTTCCATTTTTATCTGGAAATGATTCCACTTATCTCTATCCAATTCAAACTGCAATTTGTAATTTATCCCTATCAATTCTTTCCAGCTTGTTTGATTTCACAATTTCTGCAAGGAAGTTCCAACATGAATAGTTGCCAAGCTATATCAAAGAGAAGCGTCCAACTGGATTTCTACATGAAATCTTTCTGGTGGTACAAGATTACCACCAGAATTAGTTAGTTACAGTGGTACCTCGGGTTACAGACGCTTCAGGTTACAGACGCTTCAGGTTACAGACTCCGCTAACCAAGAAATAGTACCTCAGGTTAAGAACTTTGCTTCAGGATGAGAACAGAAATCATGCGGCGGCAGCGGGAGACCCCATTAGCTAAAGTGGTACCTCAGGTTAAGAACAATTTCAGGTTAAGAACGGACCTCCAGAACAAATTAAGTTCTTAGTTAGTTAGTATACCACCCTTCATCTACAGATCTTAGGGAGGTTCCCAACATACAAATACAATGTAAAAGCAGAAAATACAAGATAAAAACAAGAACAAAAAACCCCCAATCAAACCAACCAAAATACCCTCCCTACAGCGCCTCCCACAAACACTTTTAAAAGTGGTATAAGATATTAATAAGCCAAAGGCCTGATTGAAGAGGAGCATTTTTGTCTGGCAAAAATGTCTGGGAACCAGCCTCAGCTCAGCCATTTTTGGCTCAGCTAAGATGAACAAGTTACGTTGGTGTATTTTCAGCTGAGCCAGAGGTGGAGACTTAATGCCAGCTGAGGTGGGAATCAGCCAATTGAGCCAGAGGTCCACTGCATCCTCAGCTGTTTATCCTGGTGGATCATGTCATGACGTTATCAGATAAGTTTATTACTTGATGCAATTAAATGACTTCACTTACTGATTCTTGACTTATTCCATTGTTACACTTGCGTTCGTTGCTTTCAGTTCATGTTAACTTGCATTCATTATACGCCGAGTTCCCCCTCGCTCTCCTTAACATACGGTACAATTTACCCCATGTTCTGGTATCATTCAGCTATAGATTTCCAACTGCCAGATGCAAATGGTGCCAAGTGGAAATAAGGAAATGCATAGTGTAATGATGTCAGAATTAAAAGACGCCTGCTCCTTGGGAGAAAGGCAATGGCAAACCTAGACAGCATCTTAAAAAGCAGAGACATCACCTTGCCAACAAAGGTCCGTATAGTTAAAGCCATGGTTTTCCCAGTAGTGATGTATGGAAGTGAGAGCTGGACCATAAAGAAGGCTGATCGCCGAAGAATTGATGCTTTTGAATTATGGTGCTGGAGGAGACTCTGGAGAGTCCCATGGACTGCAAGAAGATCAAACCTCTCCATTCTTAAGGAAATTAGCCCTGAGTGCTCACTGGAAGGACAGATCGTGAAGCTGAGGCTCCAATACTTTGGTCACCTCATGAGAAGAGAAGACTCCCTGGAAAAGACCGTGATGTTGGGAAAGATTGAGGACACAAGGAGAAGGGGACGACAGAGGACGAGATGGTTGGACAGTGTTCTCGAAGCTACAAACATGAGTCTGACCAAACTGCGAGAGACAGTGGAAGACAGAAGTGCCTGGCGTGCTCTGGTCCATGGGGTCACAAAGAGTCGGACACAACTAAACGACTAAACAACAACAACAATGTTGTCAGAATATGAGGCAAGTTGTGCCATAGTTCGGTGACACAACACTTGCTTTCCGCCAAGAATTTGTGTTACAGATGAGAAAGAGGAACTTGGTACTTTATGAGAATTAATGGCCATTGCAATTTTAATGTTACAGTGGTACCTCGGGATCCATAAGCTTCAGGTTACATACACTTCAGGTTACAGACTCCGCTAACCCAGAAATATTACCTCAGGTTAAGAACTTTGCTTCAGGATGAGAACAGAAATCGTGCTCTGGCAGCGCGGCGGCAGCGCGAGGCCCCATTAGCTAAAGTGGTGTTTCAGGTTAAGAACAGTTTCAGGTTAAGAACAGATCTCTGGAACGAATTAAGTACTTAACCTGAGGTACCACTGTACTTCCACCTTATGTATTGATTGGCCACTGTACAAAATTCCCTCTTTCTCTTATTTTTGTTGTGCATATTTCCCATGACTTTCTGTGAACATCCACCAGAATGTATGTACATTCCCCTTTCAACTTCTATTAACCCATAAAAAGCACACTTGTTTTTTGCTAAAAGGAAGAAAAGGAGAAAATCAAACGCACTGTAAATCAATTAAATTCATAGTTGACAGATGTAGCATTATATAATGAAAGTTTGAGTATCATAATGAGGCAGAGGCTTTTTTTCCTTAACCTATGTTTGATCAGGAATATAAATGATTGTACCAGGGGCTGACAAGTAATTACTTGTTTAGTTCAAAGCTACTACTCAATTATAGAATGCTCTGCTTTGACCTATGATCATTATTTTTAAATAATGCATTAATTGATTCAATGACTTCATATCTTGACAGGAGAAAGATGGTAATTTAACACACACAAAATACAAAAAAAACAAAACTGGTTCATCAATCATATCCTCATTGTTAATCCTAAAGAGCACACTCAGACAAAGAGATAAACACCTAAATCTCATTCAAATAAATGTAATTAAAATACACTTGTATGTCTTTTAAATGCAGTTTATTTCAATGGTATTGTATTAGTCTGGCACAGTTGGCTGAGTATCCATGCAGATCTGTTCCAGCAATGTTAAAATCACTTACATTTAAGATGACAGGAGCCAAAGGTAAATTCCAGGAAACAGGCTTCTATGATATTAGACGTGGGTTAGTTGAGATCCGTCTAAAATCCAAGACAGAGGATTCAGGAGAATTCCAATAGAAAACTTGTTCATGTAAAAAGACGAAGAAAAGGAAAAGCAGGTGTGTGTTTAAAAATGAAATAGTGAAGTCCGAACTTCATTCAAGAATAATTAAAGAATAAAGAAGCAGAGAAGGAAAGTGACCTATTAAAAATCAAATCTATTAAAAGCTGTCCATAGGTTAAAGACAGAAAATGCTATCTCTGATGAGGGAGAAGTAAAATCCCCCCCAAGTTTAATTGGAGCTGTACAAAAAGTAAGTGAAAAGCTCATAATCCCCTGTAAAACTATTGCAAGCAAAAATAATGAAATCTACAAGCAAGGTTTTTATGTGTGGGGGGGTTTGTCTTCTACTGAAGAGGTAAGTTATGGCAGCATGTATGTAGGCTGTGTTTTCAGTAACACTTTCCCCCACCCAAAATAATAGCTATTATGACAAACAGCATATAAAAACCTCAAACAGAAGATTGTCTCCACTTTAATTAGTGAGATATTGGAAGGTACCAAGTAAGGATGAGGAGAAATTCACTTTTATTTTAATGAGAAACTACTTAATATGTACTTCAATGAAGAAGAAGAAGAAGAAGAAGAAGAAGAAGAAGAAGAAGAAGAAGAAGAAGAAGAAGAAGAAGAAGAAGAAGAATTTATAATAATAATTTTATCACTTATACCTTGCCCTCCTGGCTGGGTTTCCCAAGCCATAATCATTCCAAAATATAGATGCCCTTTGAAATTCACACTTACGTAGATTTTGTGATGCAGTTCTGGATAACTAAACAATGTTTCTTACAAATGAATATATTAGGGGATAGTGTTGTGTTAGTGAAGATAACACAACATCGTATTAGGGAAAATGGTTTTTTGCAAACAAGCACATTAGTCAAAATTACATACAAAATGGGTTTATTGGGAGAAAGTCGCACTAAAATGCCGACAAAAATGTAATTGGACAACAACAACAACAATGGCTTGCAGAAATGTGGAGAACTGAATTTAAGGCGGGGAAAATGAGAACCTAAGAGAACTGAATTTCTCTGGCTGCAGCTGCAAAAAGAGGAAGAAGAGGAGGCAAAGCACCCAGCTGATTAATTCTCAGTTACTGAGACAAGTGACATTGACAGAACTGTCCATTTCTGGTATGGAGTTAGTGGTGTTCCAGAGTGACGGGTGGAAATGTTTGTTTTTCAGCAGATGAGCTGAAATGGAGGCATAAGAATGGACTGACTGAAAATAGAAGCTGGGCTTTTCACTGTCAATGAGCATGAACCTCACACAAATGTATAATTTTTCCTTGGCAGAGGATGTCAAGATACAGTCCTTGACCTTTTTAAAATGCTTACTTTATTAAGCAATCATATCTCCTGCCTGATACCTCAGTCATAAGAAAAAGCAAATGCCATTGTCTTGTATGTGCCAGGGATTGAAGCTATTGTGGAACAAAGATTTGACAGAGATCAGAAGGCCAAAATCAACTTAAATCTAGAATAGAATAGCAGGGAATATTAGCTAATAACAAGGGTTGCAGTGAACCCCAGCTGTTCCTGTCATAAAGAGAAGCAGTTCCCTCTGTGCTAAAGACATTTAAACTTTGGGAAATAGAAATTGTATTCAATAGAAAATGATTAAATAAAAGCTCTGGTTTAATCTAATCTGTATTTAAACTTCGGAAACCTATAACGTCACTGTACATTTGCAAAAAAAGTTATATCTGGTCTGCAATTCTATCCACACATTGGACTAAGAAAATAATCAGAGCCTGCTGGATTATGCCAGCAGCATCCTTTTCTTACAGTGGCCAACCTATGGGAAACCTTGAAGCAGGATCTGTGCTCAACAACACTCTCCCTACTTGTGATTCCCAACAACTACCATTCAGAGATATAGTGCCTCTCACAGTGGAGATAGAACATGCACATTGGTAGTATTATTCTCCATGAAATTGTTTAAGTCCTCTTCTGAAGCCACCCAAGTTGAACATCACTACTTCTTGTGGCAGCAGATTCCATAGTTCAGCTATGCACGCTGCGAAGAAGTACCGTATTTTTCAGCATATAAGTCAACCCCATGTATAAGATGACCCCTAAATTTTGAGCCCAAAATTAAGAAAGAAATAATTGCAACATTGTGTGTGTAAGACGACCTCCAATTCTAAACTTTACAAATTTGGGAAAAAATATAGTCATATACACAGAAAAATACAGTATTTTCTTCCGTCTGTCCTGAATCTTCCAACATTCAGCTTCATTTGTTGACCACGAGTTCTAGCGTAATGACAGAGGTTGAAAGCTTTTCTCTAGGCTTTGCATAATTTTATATACTTCTATGATGTCTCCTGTTAACTCACATTTTATCTAAACTAAAAATCCCCAAATGTTTTAACCTTTCTTCTTAGTTAAGTTGCTCCATCCCATCAATAATTTTGGTTGACCTTTTCTGAACCTTTTCCAGCTCTACATCTAGACATGCGTTCATTTATTTAAAGCCTTTTAAACCTGATATTCAGCTGAAAACACTTAGTGTCCCTGCATTCAGGTTTATAATTTAAAGGACATGGTAGAAAAGGAAAGGGGGAGAGGGAGGGAGGGAGGAGAAGCTGGACAGGCAGAAGCAAACTCAGCCAGTTCTTACGAAGTTCTAATAATGACTAACGCAAACCTGATGGAATGGCTACTGGTAAATAACAGATAAGGGAAATGAACTATAACTAATGTTTAAGCAGAACCAATGGACTAGCCCTGATTCCCTTTTCTCCCTCTGTTGCAGCTTGATGGATTGGCCGCTGCTGTTTTCACAGTTAGGGCCAGAGTCAGCCCATCTAAGATTGTGCTATCAGGGACAAGTGATATACTGACTGTACATGCTATCAAAAAGTTTGGCTACATCAGATTGGAGTGAGGCCTAACTTGAAATTGGATTCTACTACTATTACTACTGCTACAGAGCCCTTCTTGTCAGGGCTGCAGTTTTCAAACTACAAACTTCATGATTCCTGGCAAGAATATCCTCTTGGAAGTTCTCCTGCATGGGAGTAAGATAAGGCAGGGAAGAAAGACTATACACTTCACTCATTTGGGTTTTTCAAGTTTCATTTGAATGATGAAAAATTATTTGAGAGTTGTGCCCCCCCATAATTGTTTGGTTGGTAGAGGGGAGTGCTTCTTGCAGATATTAATATGGCACAGCTTGAAGCGACTGGGTGCATAAAAACTAACTCCTTTTGAAAATAAAAAATTGTCAAGGCCCGTTAGATATTATTCAAAACTTTACTTGTAGAACTTTCTTTTAAACAGAACAAAAACATCAAAGATACATCCAAATAAGTTCATACAAGATCTTGTGCTGTCCAGCATTGGCTCAGCACCTTAGAAATAATAGATAATTCCAAGCAAAGGTCTCACTCCTTACATCTTCCATTTTGCCTGGAGTTGTTTTCCTGGAGAGCCATTTACACATCCATTTACACATCCACAGAGCTTGAGAACATTTCAAAATGGAAATTTGCAACCAAATATCTTTGTCACCTGATCTAAGGTTAAACACTCACGTGTTAGCTAGCAGAAAACAACAATTGTTAATTATCAACCCATCAAGGAGTTCAGAGACCACTTCGTATACTTCAGTGGAATTTCCCCATGTTAAAGCCTTCCGTAATACACCTTTAGGCATTCCCCATTTTAGCGTCAAATAAACAATTATACTTAACAGAGCTCATGTCACACTGGTTACTCATTCTAAACAAAAACAACACAAAAAACCTACCTTGAACAACCAAGGTAAAGTCCAGTTTTCTTAAGTGCTTGAAACTCAACAGCTGAAAAACCTATGCAAAACTCTTTAACTGCAAACATTTTCTTTCCAAATATTTTATCTATTTTGCTTTCAGCAGTTCAGACTTAGCATATGTCTCTTTTAAGAACACCAGAGAAGCAAATTAAAGTTATTTGTGTGGTAGATGAAAGCTTGAAATACAGTAAGTTGAGAAATTGCCTGTGTTGTGACCACTCTTCTTATCTTGTTTCTATTAATAGAAGAGCTTTTGTAAGTGGAGGAAAATGTTGTTTTCAATATGATCCCAAGACCATATAATAGCAACTATACACATATGGGGAAAATTTAAAGGCATGCTCAATATCACAATTAGGCTGGAAAATAGCACCAGAGACTGTCTTTGGAGCAACAGGCTGGTGTTGCCTACTTCAGCCATGCACCTAGTTGAATATACTTCCACCAAATTTTACAGAAACCACGGAAAAGAAACTCTATTTGCATTTGCAAAACCCCACCCATTTCATCTGTGCAGTCTATTCCAGCTTCATTTTCTTGCTCACAGTCAAATGTGATGGCACCTCAGTTACTGAAATCAAGATGCTGACCTTATTGAATTCCTCATCCATAGACAAAGGCCATTGTGTACCCAAATGAAGATAAGTCAGTCTAAACCACAGTAGATTCAATAACACATACGTTTTTCCCAGTTTGTGCTCTACTCTATTGTGTCCTTTCCCATATTGTGTCCCCCAAACAGTCTATAGGCCAAACAATGCATGTTTCTTTATTTTCATATATTCATTACAGGTGCATAGAGGCCTGGTTGTCAGCATGATTGCAGTGCATGGGCAAGGGAGATTTATACATTTGCTTATAAAATATAGCTCTTTCTGTGGGGTATTATTGAGTTTTTGCTTTTATTTTTATTTTGTATACTGTGATCTTTTTATGTAAACCACCCTGAGACCTTCGGGTATAGGGCGGTAAATAAATAAATAAATAAAAATAATAATATCTTAATCTCTCACATATTTAAAAACGTGTTCATGGTGGAAGGTTTTGTTTTCTATAGAGCATCTAAGAGTTTACTGTGCATATGGTGTTATGTGAAAAGCTAAGTTTGAAATACTAAGCATCTGTTGGTAGCTGTCAGGTGTCAGTTACTTAGTTGTAAAAAACTGGATTCAGAAGCTGGGTTCCTTTTATACTGTGTTAAAGGACTGTAAAAATTTCACTTCTGATGGGCTAGCTGGGTACAAATATGCGAACTGCCCTGAGATCTTCCGATGAACAGCATCATCATCATCATCAATTCTTGATCACTCATTGCAAAGGAAAAGTGGTCTGATGAGGTGAGAGAATTATATGCCACAAGTCTAATTGGTTGAAGGGTATTCTGGCTGGAACACAATACACCAGTTGAGCCACTGCTGTTAAGGGTCTGAGGATACTAACCTTTGAGAGAAGGTTGAAGCTGAGAGAGGTGGCGGACTGGCAACGGGCTATTGGAGAGGCTAGGAGAAGCCTGTATGTATTGTCCACCCATTCAGAAGAAAATTGATATTGAGACTATTGAAGGGTGCTAGACAGCAAGGAAGAGTGCTTCTCTGGAGCTGTGCAGAAAGAAGCTGCAAAAACAACAAAGAACCATATAAAAACAACAACTTGTAGATGCATTTGCTGTCTATGGGCAGTCCAGTCTCTGATTGTTCGTACAGCTTGCACACAGCTTGTATGCACTTGTGTTCTGTGCAGAAGGTTGGATCATTGCATGGGTGTTGAGAGTACGGGCAGTGGGTGTAATAATGCGTTTCCCTCCCCCACTTCACACGTTCAATATACCTGAATTTCGAATGTCTAAGGAGGGCTATATTTTGTAATGCAAAATCCATCTCTACCCCACTGTGCTCAATTTCAAAGGACCAAAATAATAAATTGTGATTTGACATTCAACATGTGATGCTTTACTGGTAGTTCAAGTTCCTTTTCTTACAGCAGATGAATAGTGTTATATGTTTAGCAAGCTGCTTTAAAATGATCTGGCTTCACCCTACGTAATCAAGCCTCTATTTTACAAATACAGTACTTTACTTCAGAGTCCACAATTACCAGCTGCATTAGGGGCTGTCAGCTTATGTACATCATTCCACTCTAATGTCAACAATTTCTCTGGGAGCACTTTTGCTGTGACAAATCAGGACTGTTTCCCGTCATTTTGGCTTAGGAGTTTTGAAGCTATTGCTCTAATTTGATCTTGCAATTGAAAGTGCATCTTTCCTTAAGGGCTAATGAGTTTAGAGTCCAGTTTGGAAGCAGAATGCTCATTTGACATGCAATTAAATGTTTATCCTCATAACTTCAGTGCAGCTTTGAAAATAAATATTGATGAAAATGTGAGGCCTACAGGCCAAGGTGACCTGCCAATTAAGCAGAAAGGGGGGTGGGTGGATAAGGGAAGGGAGGGAACATAGCATATTTTACATAAAATTATACCAGTCCAAGAAAAACAATTCCCTCCCTTCCCCACTAGTCCTAGCAACTCCTTTGGTCTGCTCTAATTTCGTTAAAGTGACCACATAATGTTGCATGCAATTGATTTTCAGTGAATCATCTCCTAGAGCTTAAAAATAATCTATACTGGAGGGTCCTATTGAACTCAAGGTGTCTCAGTGGATATTGACTTAAAGTTCCTACGTTATGGAAGGATGCATTTAGCACCTAAGTCTACTGACGTCGATACAGTTTCTATGGTTGAAAAGCATATTATAATCATAGCCTAAGGATGAAATTCTGCAACGTCTAAGTTTAATCACTTTGCTGAAATTTCTGGCAGTAAGTGGATGGAATATTGCAAGTAGAGTTGCCACAGAAATTAGGCTGTCGGTGATGTTCAAACTGACTTGGGGGGTTTCTTGTCAGGTGATGCTTTTTGAGAGAAAGCCAGAAGTGTTTTGATGACACTAGCCAAATTTCTCAGAACTGCAGCATTTCCTAAAGTTTCACCAAATTTGCTGAATTTTTTGTAAAAACAAAAACAAGACCTTAACCATGCAATGTATAACAATCTTCCTTAGAGGAAATAGGTCAGTGCTTTAATTAAGAGTTGAAAGTTCCTCATGATGAAAAATATGTTTTCTGGACAAAAGTGAATCGCATAAATGTAGAAGAGCAATTTCTGCCAGCTCATTATTTGATTTCAATGATTGTGGATACATAAAAATACCTGACTCATGCCTAGTCATTTATAATTGGCTATGCCCAAAAAAACCATTTGCTGCTAAGGTTTTTCTGGAGATTGTGCAACAGTATTTTTAGAAGTGCTGCTTACTAAATGTTACTTTGTGAATGATGAGAACATTTGAAAGTGATTATAAACATATAGGAAGCATTCATTCATCAGTAAAGCCCAGCTGTACTCCAGGAGGAGCAAAACAAATGTGAGTCTGCAATCAAGGAATATTTGAGAGCCAGCAAGGTATATTGGCTGGTGCCAGACTTTGACCAAGGATACTTAGCCTCAAATCTTTGCTCAGTTGCAAATCTTACTGCTTTGCCATTTTCCCCAAACCACATCCACCCACTCAACAGCTGTTTTGTTATGTATTTTGTGTTCTCATGCTGTATTTTTTATGTTGTGAACCGCCCTGTGATCTTTGGATGAAGCATGGTATACAAATTTGAAGAAGAAGAAGAAGAAGAAGAAGAAGAATTAGTTGAAGTTTTTACTCTCCTGGCCAGAACAGCCTCTTAAACAAGGAGCAGCCATTTTGCAGCCCCAAAACAAAACACAAATGATCTGGAATGATTTCATTCTGTAATTTTTCAGAATCTCATGATGTGATAATATCCATTATTTTTAAAATAAAATAAAAAAGAAGAGACAAATTTATGAAGGCTACGTTTATCATTGGCTGTTAGCCATGCTTTGTAAATGAAACGTCTGAGCATCAGATGGTGAAGAACAACAGTGGATGGCCTTCATGCCCTGCTTGTGATCTTGCAGCGGCATCTCAGTAGTCACTGTTGGGAGCATAAGGCTGGACTAGGTGGAACTCTTGTGTGATCCAGTGAGGCAAGCCCCTGACTTCTTATGATCACATTATTGTTTACCATCTTTATGAAAGGGCAGAGGAACAGAAGAATCCAACTGCAAAGGAGGAAGGCTTATGGCAGGCTACCAAAGCATCTGCTAACCATTATGTAAGATAGTTCTCCCATGATATGCTGCATGTGTCACATGGTTCCATTGTTGCCATGGCAATTACTTCTGGCATCTTTTGCTACCAGTGCCACCAGACTTTCACGAGTAGCTCTGTGCAAGTGAGACAGAAAGACCACGGGCACCCCATCACACTGTTGTTTATTTAAAACAGAACAGAAATATATCATGAAAAAATAGGCCATCTTATATATATTTTGTTATGGATTTCTCTTCTCTCTCTCTTTTTAAAGCAGTTTGCAAGGGGCTTGCAATATGGTATCAGAGGACCATATGGAGTGCCAGTTATGTTATCTCTTGGTGCTTGGCTTTTTAAATCTCAACAGGGGCAAAACTGGAAGTCTTCCAGGACAGAGATGAGATTTTTGTCAAAGGAGAAATCATGGAATATGACGGAAGACACACACAATCACTGAAGGCTTATGCTTGCTGAAAGTTCTCTTTTTTCACCATGCCAATTCAGTTTTTCATGCTGACTCTTAGTGAATGTTCCAATTGCCCATCAGGTGGTGATAGGCAGAGAGAATGTCTGCGGAGCTGTCAAAACGGCAGTGGGTAGAGACTCTGTGGGCACATATTTTCCTCTAAGTATGGCAGTTGACATCTCCCAGTATTATAGCCTTCAAATCTGAATGAAATTGAATTTCTTGGTTGAGATTGGTTTTGCTCTTATGCAGAACAAGGTGGTGGATTGAGAATTCTAGAGTGTACCACTTCAAACAACAGACAGGGAGGTCATGTTTCCAAATGCCCCCACCCCCCATGTAATATCTCCCTGCACAAAACAAACTAGCAAATCAAGGAGAGGGAAACACTAAGTCCCTTTCTGCAGGTGTGCCTGTTTTTAAGACACAGGGATGTATTTGAAAACCCCCACTACACATACCTGTACCCTGAAAGTACAATCCAGAATTGTGTCACTTGACTCATTTACTTAATATCAATCAATCTTTATTACGGTCCAGAGACCCAACAAATCATTACAAATCAATACACAATTCATACAGCCTACCTCCAAGTTAACCAAGCATTTTGTTCAGAATTTAGGGCTCATTTGTTCTTACAACCACCGATAAAAACTTTGCCACTGCTAACGTTCCAGCATTTGTCCGGTCCTCCAGTAGGAACCTGACATAGTGGGCCTCCGATCTTCCCGGGAAAGGTGCCAGCAAGGGTAGTATCAGTTCAGCCCTTGCCTGCTCATATTTTGCACAATGCAACAAAATATGATTCTCGGCCTTTTGGCTAAGATCAAGTGTAGTATCATTTACTTAATATGTAGATGAACTGATGATTATGATTCCAGTTACAGATAGGTAGCCGTGTTGGTCTGCCATAGTCAAAAAAAAAAAAAAAAATCCTTCCAGTAGCACCTTAAAGACCAACTAAGTTAGTTCTTGGTATCTGAAGAAGTGTGCATGCACACAAAAGCTCATACCAAGAACTAACTTAGTTGGTCTTTAAGGTGCTACTGGAAGGAATTTTTTTATTTTTTATTTTGATGTTTATGAGACTGCATTCTTATGGAGAAAAGTCCACTTTAAACTATGCAGCAATAATGCGGGAGAATTTTCTCCACGCCAGTGTATTTTATTTTTTTTAAAATTGAAATTTGTAACAGCATGGAGGAATCACTGCATATGAGCATCGATAATAACACTGATGAATTTGAGCCTCACTTTTCGCTTAGCAACACCCCTAAGTGCTTATATGTTAACGATAAAGTATATTTTGGCAGGCTTCAACTCTACCATGCTAATGCACAGTTGGAGGGCTCTCAATTGCGGATTCATTGGCTGCTATGTATCTACCTGCCCTACACTTGCCATTATATATGGTACAATGACCAGAGGTTCCCCGTCCCTGCTCCAGTCTGATGTGCTGTCCAGAAATCTACCATCAGCCTTCCCCAGTGTCGTGCCCTCCATAAGTTTTGGACCAGCCATTGTCCGCGCTGCACAAGTATTAACATTGGAAGAGGACTAGCATTATGGCTGTTGTAAATTTGGCCAAAAAAGCCAGAAAAGAAGCATTAGCAACTTGAGCTTCTTCTTCCCATGCTACTTCTGCACTGTGTGGCATAGCACTTGCAAGAGTCATCTACTTGCTACATGCAGACAAGCATATCTTAGGAAACTATAGATAACTGAAGAGGTCTTAGTTTGTTTGACGTCACCACAAATGGTTTGCATACACCCCCATAAGGCTCATTCATAGTTTGATTTACTGAACCAAGAGATGATAATCCAGATTAGTCCACATGTGTGATTTGTGAACTATAGATTGTGTTTTGGGAACTCACATCTCATTATGGCTGTCTGAAGAGGTTGGTAATGAAGACAACCACAAATCATCCACAATCCCCACCATGCTTTTATATAATATATGAACTGTCTCCTAGACAAATTGTAGAATGGCTTTGAATAAAAAAAAAAATTCCAATGATATTCTGGGCCTGAAGGAGAAATGTTCAAGATAGGGTGTTGCTTTTTCACATTTCTAGCTTTAGGATACAATGAATCTTGTCATGTTAATGTTGTTTTGCTGCTTATTACAGGGACCTTTGTTTTTTCCTGGCATTACATTACATGCAGTATGCAACAGCAGCCAGTTCAGAGAATAACCCTCTCTCCATACGAGCCACTTCTTCAGTCAAGGCTAAAATTAAAATAGCGCAGGGGTATTGGTTAAAGCACGAAGCAGATGGAAATGCCTGACTTTTATTGTATTTAACTCGTTAAATAAATCATTTGGAACAATTTTATGGTACAAGTCACTTGCTCATATAACTGTGAGAGTGCAAAATAGCTTTCTTTGTGCTCTCTCTTCCCTTTCTTCCCCTTCAGATTTTATTAGGCAGGGCAGCAAGGTATTGGAGAGGGGTAGAGGATTATGCATAAATCTTCTAGGTATATTCAAGATTAAAGTGCCAGAATTGTGTATTGTTGTAGTTGCTTTTTAATACTTCTGTGTAACTTCTGTGATGTTAACAATGAAAGTCAAAACAATGTGTGTGTGTGTGTGTGTGTGTGTGTGTATATGGAAAGAATGGAATATTTCCAGCTTAGCACGCATAGCTTATATTTGGGGCAGTAATAGGGAAACTGTGGCAATGGAGATGTTGCTCCCAATATGTTGTTTAGAAAGGAGATTCCAACTAAACATCAGGAAAAACTTTCTGACAGTAAGAGGTGTTTGACAGTGCAACCATCTCCCTGGGGCGGCAGTGGGCTCTCCTTCCTTGGAGGTTTTTAAGGAGAGGTTGGATGTTTGTATGTCATGGATGCTTTAGCTGAGATTCCTACATTACAGGGGGTTGGACTAGTTGATTCTCAGGGTCTCTTCTGACTCTACAATTCTATGATTCTATCAGCTCCTGCCATCACGGCCAGCGGTCAGGGGTGATGAGTATTGTAGCCCATCACTTCTGACATATGCTCATCTCCGTATTTAAATTACCGTATTTTTCGCTCAATAAGACACACCAGACCACAAGACGCACCTAGTTTTTGGAGGAGGAAAACAAGAAGAAAAAATATTCTGAATCTCAGAAGCCAGAACAGCAAGAGGGATCGCTGCACAGTGATAGCAGCAATCCCTCTTGCTGTTCTGGCTTCTGGGATAGCTGTGCAGCCTGCATTCTCTCCATAAGACACACACACATTTCCCCTTACTTTTTAGGAGGGAAAAAGTGAGTCTTATAGAGCAAAAAATACGGTACATCATTTGGGCATTATAGCACATGCCTCCTGGTGGGAGAGGTGGCAACGTGAAGGAGAGGCTTTACCCCTTTCATTGTTAATTCTGAAGTACCCCAGTCTGTCTCAACTAGGGCCAGGGCCTTTTCAGTACTGGCCCCGACTTGGTGGAACGCTCTGTCACAAAAGACTAGGGCCCTGACATCTTTGTAGGACTTGACATCTTTCCGCAGGGCCTGCAAGACACAGCTGTTCCACCTGGCCTTTGGTTTGGAATCACTCTGACCCTTATGTTGCCCTCCCCTTATGGTTTTGAACTATGGGCTACTATTAAAATGAGGCTGCATTTTAAATTGTATTTTAACCCGTATTTTAAATTGCTCCCCCCATTATGTTTTTATTGTGATTTTACTGGTGTTAGCCGCCCTGAGCCGGGGAGGGTGGGGTATAAATACAAATTATTATTATTATTATTATTATTATTATTATTATTATTATTATGTCCAACTGTATGAGCCTCTCTTTATTCAGGAACCCAGAAAAAGTAGGCTTGGTGATCCAGAGGCAGCTTAGCAGACAATTTATTTAGCCATGCATTCATTATTAAAATATTCATGCCCCATTGTTCTACATTTAAAACATCCAAGATAGCTAACAGGCTAAATGATAACAATCATTAAAACACAAATTGTCATCATCATTATCATCCAGAAAAAAACAAACACAGCAGAACAGACTCTTCAAGCCCAACAGAGATAACTGCAGAATCACCATTAAACATAACTGAGAAAAAGATGAACAGGTTAGAGTTTGAGAGGGTTTATCTCTCTCCCTCACACACATACATCTATTCTCTCCTAGCTGCTTCTGTAGTTTGGGCTGGGAATGAGGCACCCTGACTGTTTCAAAACTCCCAGTGCTTTACAAACTCAAGTATGGATGCTTCACATATCCCGTGGCTTTCAAACTTTTAAGATAAGAGAGTATTTTCATATTTAGGTATCACCTAGCTACCACTTACCCTCCATGCATAAGCCATCCATGTGGACAGCTAACAAGAGAATAGGTATTTGTACAACCAGTATGAATTTCTAGGCTTTCCTTAAAATATTTACAAAGAACTACATTTTCTTCCTGCTTAATTGTATTTATCTTGGTTAGTAGGTCTCACCTGACTTTCCCAAAGGAAACATTCATAGGTTTACATGGCTTCCCAACAGGACATCCTTCTTTAAAATCTAAGCTGTATAATGTAATATTTTATACACAACTCAAGATAAGAAAGTATGAAATAATCTGGTTTATTTATTCATTTGTGGCAAAATTAATAAATGTTTTTTTCCCCCTAGGTTAACGGGATTTCACCTCCCTCCACCTATTACCAGTACAAAATCTGTATTTTCACTACGATTGACCAGTGACTTTGCAGTGAGTGCCCATGGATTTAAAGTATATTATGAAGGTAAGATAATGTAATCAATACACATGTTAGAACTGCATCAGATACCCTCCAGTAAAATTTTTAAAAAAGTAATGTAGCAACTAGCAATTTCAGTGCAGTGCTGTGTCTCTTGGATTCAACAGAAGACAAGCAAGGGCAATTGTTTGGGCAAATGAGGGCAAATGACAGTAAGGGCAAATTTAAGACAATATTTTCTCAGTCATATGGATAACTGCACCCCATGCAGCTAACAAGCTCACAATCTGGGAAGAGAGTTTGAAAGCCTACATGCACACTTTGATGAAACAGGGGATAGTAGTCAACTAAGTTATACTTAGGGACGCGGGTGGCGCAGTGGTCTAAACTACAGAGCCTAGAGCTTGCCAATCAGAAGGTTGGTGGTTCGATTCCCCGCGACGGGGTGAGCTCCCGTTGCTCGGTCCCTGCGCCTGCCAACCTAGCAATTCAAAAGCATGTCAAAGTGCAAGTAGATAAATAGGTACCACTCCAGCGGGAAGATAAACAGCATTTCCGTGCGCTGCTCTGGTTCGCCAGAAGCGGCTTAGTCATGCTGGCCACATGACCCGGAAGCTGTACGCCAGATACCTTGGCCAGTAAAGCGAGATGAGCACCGCAGCCCCAGAGTCATCCGCGACTGGACCTAACGGTCAGGGGTCAATTTACCTTTGCCTTTAAGTTATACTCAGACCATTGACATTAATTGGCCTAATTTAGTTTGCTGAAGAACCATTGACTCTTGGGGTATATGCTCTTCCTGAAGCAAAGGTCAAGATCTGGTCATTGCTGGGATGGGAAACTGTCCGACATGCTGCTTGAATTCCATCCTGGAAGAGAGTCAGGATAATATATGTAATAAACAAACAAACAAAGGAGCTCTTTGGAAAGCCAGGTGCCTCTCATGCTTAAATCATTTTATTCTTTTAAGCTAACAGGTGATTACTGCACATATCCATCTATGAGACATGGCAGCTTGTCCACCCTATCCCTAGAAAGAGAATTTAGTCAGACATAATCCACTGTTCTTCACAGGCCTCTTTCAAATTAGATTAGTTCTGGAATAGAGTGAAATTAATTTCACTTTGATCCATCTTTTCCACTTCTAGTAGTCCAGTGATATGCAATGCAGCTTAGTCAGCACATGTGTGTTCAAGAGAGATATTACTGCTCAGAAGGAAAGCAAAATAGCAGCTTATAACGCACAGCAGGAATCTCTGTGATTGCCATTCTATTTGGATAGCATGATATTCCTTTGTTCTTAGCAAGTCTCTTTCATTGTAATTAAACAGGTAGCAAGTACTGAATAGATTTCCATTTAACTTGTAAACAACTGTTCAACATTGTCAAGAAGTAGAGGAAATGAGTTAAATAGCAGTCCTGCTGTAGTTTTTTGGGTCTTGTTCCTTCAAGCAAGAGATAAGGCATGAAGCACAGCTTTAATGTGACATTGTTTTCAGAAACCGCATTTACTTATATACCTCATCAAAGGACACTGTGGTATTCCAGTGACACCATCTGTTTGTTTGCTGTAATTGTTCTGCAGCAGGGATGTGAGAGACTCCCCCTCAGAATTTCGCCCATCGTTTAAAACTCCCTTGAAATCCCACCATCAATGTCACTTTGAATTCCTCTTTAGGTGAAATGTCATTGGCAGTTCTAATTAGGAGCAATTTGCAGGGGTAGTTCTAATTGAAGGGTCACTTCATCACCCTGCTAGGGTTCAGTGCCACAGTGAAGGTTGCTAGCTTAGATGGCTTTAAGACTCCAAATTTATGGAATATAGGTCTACCAATAGCTACGTAGTAGGAAGGAACTTCTACATGCAAAGGCAAAATACTCTGGACACTGGGGAGGAAACAATAGGGCAACAACTACATGCCCTCTTAGATGCATTTGACTGGTCACCCTGAACAGAGTGTTGTTCTAAACCTCAGGGTGGGGAACTTCAGGTCCAGGAGGCAATTGTGCCTCTCCAAATATGACCTTCAGGGATTTCCATACATAACACGCCATCCCTAGCCACATACCCTCTTCCTACCCCCCTCACCACCACTGTGTGTTGTTTATCTTCCTGGCTGGAATATATCCTTCAATTCTGCCTTGCCTGGATGAAGCCGGGGGGGGGGGGGGGGAGAGAGAGAGAGAGAGAGAGAGAGAAATTGCTGACTGTACAAGGGGATAGATGATAGATTAGATAGATAGATACCTTTGGCCACTTTTTGCCTCTGGCCATGCTCACTGCTGGCACATGGCATCTGGAAGATTACCCAGAAGGCAATGTAGCCCTCAGGCTTTAAAGGAGCCCCTATGCCTGTACTAGATTGACCCATGGTCTTATCTATGAAGCCAATTTTCATATAAAATGTGAATTCTCATATTCTCTATATCACTTTTTATAGATATAACACAAAATTGCCATAGAAGGAATAAAAAATGATGGGAAGAAACCTCATTGGTTTGTTATTTATAGTGCTTTTTAGATATAGTGGATATGTAGTAAATAGCTTTTTGTTATTTTATTGATCTTAGAAGGCCCTGAAATGGAGCCGGCAAGATTTGTGATGCTTTCTCGGCCTGTCAGAATTCTAGGTCATTGAGGGAAGTTCATAGCTGCTTATGAGGTTGCAGAGAATGCAGTGATCATTTCGAATGTCTCTGTATCAAACAGTGTGTGCACAAATGAATTGATGAGGTTCAACAAGACTAGCAAATTTTCTCAAGGGGGGGGTGTTTCACATATCCCATTCCTTGGGGTTTTAACCAGAGCTTCTTGTCATAATAGTGCTACAACAATTTGAAGTAAGAGGTTGTCAGAGTGGGGTAGAGAACAAGCTTTGCATGCAGATGTGGCCAGGTTCAGTTGTTGGTCATCTAGTGAGGAAGAACCAATCCTTTGCAAAGTAGACCAGTGGCTGTTCTTAATCTAATGTGGCCTCATATATCCATATGCTTTTGGTGGGGAGAATGAAGGCAGAGGGTGTCTAAGATCTGTTGGAAATTTCTTAAGAAAATACCAGGAAACTTTTGACATAATGCCCTCCAAAATCTGCAAGGCCATTGATTCTGTAGTGTTATGAAGGATCTGAAACTGCTGTAATGAACTACTGAAGCATGTTGATCAAACATTGTTCATATAATTAAAATGTACCAGGATACATTTCCCAGCTAGATTTTTGTAAGTTGGTACTAAATATCTGAACAAATAGAGTCACTGAACTATGTTTTGAATGCCTATTAAAGTTCAGAATTCTAACAAGAATAGAAAAGGCAAGTCTTAGAACAGCAGCCAGTTGTGCTTGACTATGTATGCATGAGCAATGGAGCAATGTGAATTAATTTTTTTGAGTAAAGTCCTTGTGGGACAAAATGAGCACTCATATATCGTGGTAACCTAATGCAGGTAGTTCCTAGTAAATATTCAAGAACGAATCTGCTTCACAAATTACAATGGATATGTGTATAGATGAAAGAGTGGGATCATTTCCAATTCATGCCTGGATGAGAGAGTGGGATCACACCATACACATGTTCAGAATTTATTTATGAATATCATTTATAGTGTTTTAAGTCCACTCTTCAATGGCCAACTGGCATTCGCAGAGGGAGATATAAGAGAACATTAAAATGGCAATAAAGCAATAGTATAAGACAACTCTTCAATTAATAAGAGAATGGAACACGTAGCTTGTCCATGGTGGTTAGACACAATAATTTTACCATTTCTTTGCACCTGATAACCTTATGCACAGGCAAAAATTAAAAAATAATAACAATTAAAGGGTTGCTCAATAATTAAAGGGTTGTTCAGATGGACCAACGGATTGAGACAGCTTCCTATATTCTTATGGCATTTTGTTTTCTGAATTAGAGGATGGAATGGAGGATAGGAAACAGTAATTTAGATCCTTTGTCTCCTCAGAAAAGGTGTGCTCCACTGTGGAGTAGTTTGTACTGATTGTCTTTGGGACTTTGCCTAAGCTTGTTGCCATTTTTTATCATTCCTTTTGCAATCTGCATATTGTAAATGCATGCATGCATGTATCATCTATCCATCCATCTATCTATCATCTATCTATCTATCTATCTATCTATCTATCTATCTATCTATCTATCCAGTGCCAGATTTGCATATAAGCTAAACAAGCTATAGCTTGGGGCCCCACTCTGTTGGGGGCCCCACAAAAAATTAAAGGAAGAAAGAAACTGGATGTACATTTCCAAAATATAAGATAAAAAACAAATAAAATAAAACCTACAAAGAGCAACAGTGTTTTGTGTTTTGTAGGCTCCTATGATGTAAGTAATGGGCCCTGCCTGCTAGCCTGCTCCCTAAAATATCACTGGTTTGCTCATTTCTATATATAGGGTGTCTACATTCTGCATGTGCAAATGGCTTTAGATACCTATTAGGTCCATAAATTACTATATAGCATATATTCAACACAAAAAACAGAGACAATTTGTTGTTGGCAAAGGACAACTGGAAATATAAAGGGACCCATTACCTTCAGTAGCTTAGGACCTCATCAAACCTAAATCCGACCCTGTACCCCTCTCTCTCTCTCTCTCTCTCTCTCTCTCTCTCTCTCTCTCCCTACACACACAGAGAGAGAGAAACTGAAAAACAAGTCCACCCTGTCACTCAAAAGAAACTAAATCTGCAATGCCAAAGCCAATTTTCTGCACCCAATGGGGAACTTTTTGTTGTTGCTGCTGTGCCTTAGAAAATCAATACCAGGTTTGGTACCAGGTCTGTGCTTTAGCAGATTGCTAACAGACCAGTCATGTAATCAAAATAATTCCTCAGTGCTTCTTCAGGGAAATAATTCTTTCGCTTTGGCAACATAAGGAGAATGGGGACAGCAAATGAGATGAAACTAGATGAAAAAGGATCAACTTCAGAGGGCTAAGACTACTAATGGGGGCTGAAAGCATCAATGGTGCTGTTATGAAGCAGCTGTAGGCAAAGTTCCCATTCATAGTTCCCTACCTGATTGGCATGTCTTGAAGGAAACACCATTCATCTGTAATTTTGGCATCTGGCCACAAAAATCCCACATACCTCATATGACACACTGCAGCCAAAAAATTAATTCAGCTAAGCTGCTTATCTGAGATCCTTACTGTGCATGCAGCGGCTGAAGTTGTCCAACTACTATTGATCTTATTTCCCAATGTTTTCTCTCCCCTGCCCCCATTATGAAAGTAGCTTTACTTCTTAGAAATAAAACATGGAAACAAAAATTCTCATTTAAAATAGTTCTCAAAGGGAGCAAACAGGGCAATGTATGGCTTTAATCTATCAGTTAAGGAATGCAATTTTCTTGGAAAACCTAGCATCTACAATTGTTCATGCTGCAATTTATTTGTGTCCTAGTTAACTTCCATTCTGCTACCTTGTCTTACTTTTATATTGCTAAACCTTGTTATGTAATGGTCTCATGACTAGAACCAAAGAAATAAGCCTGATCCGATCTGATCAGTTAAGGAATGGTGGGTCAGAATATTTGAAAACACACCGAGTAATAAAGATGGGGGAGCTCTCCACAGCTTTCCTTGAACTGATCCAAAATTTTAGACTTGGGAGAATTTCCTGAACCAATCCGAGAGCTTGGGGGAAAAGTTGCCTCTTCTTTCATTCTGTCTCCCAAGATCAGCAGAAAGAAATTTCAACTTCTGTTCCTGATAAGGGGAAGTGAAGAAGAATTTCAAGGTTGGCAAAGCTCACATCCCATTTAAGATAGGTGTTTCAAGATTGCAAAGCTCACATCTCATTCTAAGACAGATGTTCTGGCATATCTGCTGACTATACAATCCAGAGCAGCCTTCATCTTGTACTGTGTTATGGCCCAGGTTTGCACATAACACTAAACCATGGCTTAGTGCTGAGTAATGTTTCAAAAGGATGTCCAGGAGCAAAGCTGCTGTGATTTTTATTGTCCCCACATTGTTATGTGTTCATGCTTAGCTAAGGATTGGTTTAGCATTATGTGCAAATCGGGCCATGTTCTGGGACAAATGGAGACAGAGAACAAACGCTGTGGGCAAAATGTCCTATGTTTTGCTGTACATGTAAATTCTGTTTAGTCTTGGTCTTTGGTGTATTTTCTTTTTCTTCCTGCAGTTGGTCAGTATAGAGTGTTCTTTTCTGATACTTCTCATGGTGTTGCCAATTTCATTAGTGCTTACTCAAGAGACCATGGGATGAATGTGCTGAACATTAAACATAATTGTTTAATGTTTTATACTCACTGTGCCTTTTGAATAATGTGTCTATGGCAAATCCAGACTGTGTTGCTATCCCACATGCAGCCATGACTAATATTGTAATATCAAAAACATAAGATTTAGCAGCAGATGTTGCTTTTCAAGATTTCTAACATCACCATGCACAAGTCTTTAATTGTGATTTGTTCCCAGTTGTGGGTATAAAGAGACAAGCCAACATATTTCAATCTAAAAGTGATCTATAACGGCATTAAGCAGAAATGAAGAACTTGTGGCCCTCCAGCATCTGGTTGGACTACAATTCCCGTAATCCCTGACCATTATGATGGGTGGGGCTGATGGAAGTTGTAGTCCAGCAACATCTGAAGGACCACAGTTTCCCCATCCTTGGGAAAAGGGAACTACAACTAACAGGTGAACACTCTCCCTTTCCCAGGATGAGTACATGGGCATCCACAAGGGGGAGAGACAAAGCATAATCTCCAGATTTCCTCACCCCTTGTTTTGTTTTAAAAACATTTTTAGCTTTCATAGAACCTGAGATACGAGGCAAAAAGTACAGAAACTATCTTGTACCACACTTTGCCAGAGCTGCTGGTGGGTGAATAGAGGTTTACTATTAACTGGCAATTCAAATATGTGGTGGTAACAGAGGGAAACAGGGTCATACAAATAAGTAATTGGTGCAAGTGTTAAACTCGAGTGGGATACTAGTAGTCAATTCTAGATAAGCTGGTGACAGCAAGATGGAATTGTAGCAGTAGTAGCTACCAAAATCCTGAATATTGGGGGAGCCATGTGGAATAAAAGAGGTTCATTGATACTGCCTCACTGACAGCACCTACAATCCTGTGCCTCAGTTCTATTAAATTTGGGTATATAGTTGAGCTAGGCAGGTTCAAGAATAATTTATATCTCTGGTCCCACAATTAATCCCTGGGAATGCTCACCCTAACTCTCACTTTACCCATACAGTATCTGCTCAGTCTCTGACCTGTTTAACTAAGTACAATATACTACCCACTGCCTTGTGGGACATCTTTAGGAAGAGAAAAAGCTAAGGAGTAAACCCTACACAAATCTGGAGTCCCTAAGATGGTTGGATGGCACCTTGTGTACCTCCATCCAGTAACTCATGCAGCCAAACGTATTGCTCTGCTTTCCTTTGGAGCACATCAGAAAGGCTGAGAGGGAGGTCTTGTCATCTGGGCAGCCCAGGACTTCCACACACACTGCCCTGGCTTGGACCTTGGAGAGGTAACTTCGGTGCTTCAAAAAGAGTACAGTGGTACCTCTGAATGCAAACAGCATCCATTCTGGAGCCCCGTTCGCATTCTGAGCAGAACGCAACCCACGTCTGCACGTGCGTGGATCACGATTCGCCACTTCTGCGCATGACGTCATTTTGAGCATCTGCGCAAGTGGCGAAACCTGGAAGTAACCCATTCTGCTACTTCCGGGTCGCCACAGAATGCAACCTGAAAATGCTCAACCTGAAGCTACTTTAAAACAAGGTATGACTGTACAGCAAAAACAATGCAGGAGGCAGCAGTTATGAGTTTCTGGTCTCTTTAGCCACAGCAGGCGCTGAGATTTCCTCGCAGTTTGGCACACTTCCACCGAGGCACACACTCGAAACAGATGGATGCCAACAACAACTATACTACCACTATTCAATCATGTTGTGAAATATTGGAGGCAAATTTTCCCTGGTGACAGATGACAGAACCATGAGACTGGTGTAAAATACTCAAACAAGAGTTTTATTACGGCTACACAAACTACAAACACAAAGCATGTGGGTGTTTTCTTTCTGCAGGCAGTTGCAAACTGCAACTTCTTTTCTCTTTATACACATCACCAGCTGTGCCTAATTAGCCTGGAAAACCACACCTATAACTCTTAGAAAATGTCCTTAAAGTTATCTGTACCCTTTTCTTGTTTCCTGATGAATGATACCTAAAACGAGGGCTTGAACTGGGAAAGGAAACTGAGACTTGCACAGAACCCCTTGCACACTTGCCTCTGTGCACTGGCTCTTGACTTTTGACCACTGAGGTGGAGTTCTTAAGCACAGTTAGCTGAATTTGCACATAATTTTGAAATCAGCAAACTTAATAAGACACTTCCAATCAAGGGGTGGGGGGCTTCAAAGCATGTTCAGCAGAATGAGCTTAGAATGTTCTTTCATGCCTTTGTGCTCAGTGGGACACTGGGGTGGATCTTAAGGGGGCTAATGTACTTCTAGACACCTACCTCTGACACTTCTGAGGAAAGTTGCATGTGGAAGTTATTGGAGGCTATTTACCTTCTCCACATTGGGAACCTCAGAAAAAGACAAAATAAGGTGTATTGCCTTCCAAATTAAATTGTGCTTTAGCTAATTAGACAGACAAGTTTGGGTACCCATCCATAATCTTTAGTATCAGATATTACTTCTTTTACATGATTGATGGCGAATCTGTTAGCTATCTTCTCATTAGCCAGCGACACTAAGTTCAGAGTGCTATATCCTGCATTGCCAAAACCAAATGTGCAAATAACGCATGACCCTGAGAGGGCAAGGCCATTAGACAGAATTCTGAAGCAAATCAAAGAGTTTATTTCATGGCTTGAGGCATAATATTTTCCCAAGCCATTAGCTCATAAGTGACAACATGATAGATCTAGTCAGTTTGTAACATTACACAGGGAATCAGAGGTGAGGAAAATGGGGAAAATAAGTTTATATATCATGTCAGAGTTCTTTTCTCTCTTAAAGTTTGTATTTTCTGTTTTGGAAGACTTGGCCTAATAGATATTATATCCTGCTGGTACTGGGAATGCAAGCTACATGGTTAATTGATTCATTAAAGCAGCAACCCTACTGCGTGGTCATTTTTAACCATGCCAGACACACACAACCCTCTCCTTGGTTTTGAGGAGTTCCTTCTGGTGTAGATAAAATTGGATTGAGCCACATTAATGAAGTAGCAAAAGGATCACTGGCATAATAAATTGAATATGACTGACAAAGTGAAGCAGGGGTGGCTAGTCTCTAGCCCTCCAATATAGCCCAACATCCATGGGAGGTTGTAGACAAACAACATCTAAAATATCATCTGTGGCATGAATGATTCCAAAGAACAGTCATCAGTGTCATCTGCCCAAGATCACACATCTCTTGTATCCTGCCTACAAACTGTTAGCACTCATCTTTCTTTGATTCCAACAGACCAGAATTCTCAGTAAGCTGTTGGATGGGTTTGAAGGAGGGTGAGACAAATTCATGGAGGAAAAAGCTACCAGTGGCAACTTGCTTTGTTGGCTCTGTTCAATCTCCACTAATGGAGGTAGCATGCCTCTGTATCTCAGTTGCTGAGAGTCACTATTCTGGGGAGACTGCTGTCACACTCTGGCCTTGCTTGTGAGCCTCCTATAGGCATCTGGTTTGCCACTGTAGGCACAGAATATTGTACAAAAATAGGCCTTTGACCTGGTCCAGCAGGGCTTCTTACGTTCTTATATTCCCAGCCAGACCAGTTTTCCTTTGTTCCTCTTTAGCACATGGTGAGTGAGAAAACCATATCTTAGACCATGGCAAATAGTGGGTGGCGGCCCGCATTGTTGTTCTGCTTCCACACTTGTCCTTGCCCATCCTCTTCCCTCCCTAGCAGAGCCCTGCCCATGCACCCTCAAAATCTGCTCCAGAATGTTAGGGAACCTTTTGGAGCCAATTGAGGGCAGGAGGTAAACAGGGGGAGGAGAAGAAGGAGGAGTCCCATTATGAAAGCTGAATGTCGTCCACACAGCCTTGGATAAAACTCTGGTCACTGAACACAAACAGTCTAAAATAAATGATCTTCTAAAAAGTTACTGTTCACACTATCACAAGAATATTTAAAGGTGTGAATGTATGGACTGGGGATTGTCAACTTTTGACTAGGCCCCTGTAGTTTGAGTAAAACCCAAATTCCTACACTGTTCACATGAGATTTACAGTGCTCTTTCTTTTCCTCAATTACCTTTGTCTAACATATCACTAGAGAGTGGTTCACACATTACACTGACCACAGGCAAAAACTCTTTACACATATGCAAGTGTTTGTGTGAAAATCTTCTTTCCTGTTTGCTTCCCCACCCTGACTTTTTGCAAATCCCAGATTGTGATGAGGCACTACAGAACCTCCAGTGGGGGCCGCACAATGACAGCCTTACATTTTTATGTATATAGGAAGATAATATTTGTTGACAATATAATGAGATATAAGGACACAGGATATATTTTCCACCTTTTATGATTTAGCGAAAGTTATACTTAAGCAATTACAGTACGGATGTGACAGAAATAGATGTGTGAAAACAGCCCCACTTTTAAAGGAGAAAATATTTATTACATTTTTCTGGAAGCAGGAAAATACCTTCAATGTTATCAAAAAATTCACATCTCTCTTTCAGGTAGATGCTTATAAAATCAGTCAATGTATCTTTTTATGGTTGTTTACCAACAAAGTACATTCTGTAGCCTTTTCATAGTCAAGGCTTTTTGATATTTTTCCTGTGTGTTAGGGGATGAATTCAGACTAGAACACTTGTAAAGACTTGTCTTCTCTGGAACAAAAGCACACATTTCTGATGATGACTGCACTTTTAAGTTGTTTCTACTAATATGGTGATGTTCCTTCATGGGAATTATTTCATCCAAAGACAAAGTTTGCAAGGGAAATGGTAACTATGCAATCCTAAATCCACTCCCTGCCATATCAATGGCTGGATGATGTTACAATGGTGCATATATATCTGTTTGCTAGTCTCTGCTGATGGAGAGCAGTATTGCTGGTGGGGAAGGTCCCAAGCTATGCCCAGCTAGTGGGAAGCTGCCAACAGGTTTTCCTACCAACAACAGACTTTAAAATGAGGCATTTCATCAACTGGGACCTGACCCTTAAGCCCCTCAGCTTATGCCAACCTGAAACTGCTTTGACAAAAACTAAAATCTGCCTCCCCTTCCACTCTGGCTGGAATAAACTGACAGGGTTTGGAATGCAATGGGAGAGCCATGGCTTTGCACCTCCCCAGTCTCAGGTTCAAATTAGGATTGCTCTGAAAACCACTTCAACATGACTTCTCTGTTAAAGACATGTACATGTTTGATGGAGCCAGTTGTACTATCCCTGAATGATGCATACCAGTGTAAACGTCTCTTCAAATATGCATTTGTATCCATCACACATGGTGATTTAGTATATGTGCACCAAAAGATCTAGAGGTTAAACCAAGCAGACTAAACAAATAATAATACCCCCAAACTCAAGAATATGAAACTAGTTTTTCACAGCTGGATCCTACAGCCTATCCTAGTGATCTGGTACCGTGTGTGCTCAAGCTCAGAAACAGAAAGAAACTGGAATGTATAATGCCAGATCCTGCAATTCACAGGCCATATAAAGTGTCTTTATTTGCCATGCCTTGTGTGAATGGGAGGGCCCCAGTCCATTGCACTTGCATGTTCTCCCATCACTCTTCCAGCAACAGACTTTGAAATAGGAAGGAGGAAATGCTTCAGATGAGAAGGTGTTAAATGTTGACCTCATCTAGTCTTTCACCCAAAGAACTGAGTCTCCATCTCTTCAAACATGAGCTGAATTGGGAAGGGCATAATGAAGAGTGTAGTGGTCTGTCTTGGGGAGAGCTGTGGTTACTGAGATCCTTGAAGAACTACTGAAATGGGTATACATGATGAGTATTGCAAGGAATAAATGCTAGGGATAAGACCTACTGGGGGCGTATAGTGACAGGGAGAAGGTGCCACCCTGCAAGCTGCCCTATATAAATTTAATAAATAATAATAAAATGAGCAAGACAGAATTTAAAAGCATATGAAGAGCAGACTGCTGCGTGGCTGCTAACTATGTGAAGATTTGCTTATGTGCCTCGCAAGCAGCAAATGAAGTGGTAAACCTCTGTTTTGACTGTTCCATGGAAAACAGAGAAGCAAAAGGGGTCAGCTCAAGCAGAAGCCAAGTCTAGAATTCTCATCCCTAGCTCGTATTATTATTTTTCCTTCCCATGGACAAGCATTCCATTATATGTGCCTCACAGAAGAACTGGGATCAGTTTCGTTTGTGATAATTAGGCCTCTCTCCTTGGCTCCTAGGTTGCACTTGTATTACATCCTAGATAAATACATGAGACAGTTGTTCAGGAGCTAATATATTAATACTGAATCTATGATACATATATTAAGTAGCCAGAAATGTAGAGTACAAGGTATAGCATCCCCCTCACACCACCCACCTCTATAAATCCGTCATAGTTTATCTGGGGTATTTTTCTGCCTTCCTTCTATGGGTGGAATCCCAGGTCTGGGGGACCAAATACAGCCCCCCGTCCCACTTTGTCTGGTCTCTTGCTCTCCCCAATTCTTGACCTTCACTAAACCTCCTCAAACAGTTTTTTTCTTAGTTGAAATGTGTGAGAATGTCTCTTGCCTGCCGAGAGACAGAGAGAAACTTGCATAGCTGGAATACAGCCTATTATACCAAGATAAGAGTCCATATTTCTGCTCTGGTCCCACCCTCTTCTCTCATGTGCCCACCAGTAGGTTGCCCATGATGGAATGTTGCCTTTGGACTGTCAAGAATTTCCCACAGAAATCATGTTTTGCATTTGTTTGGACACAAATTACAGTGAACATAGGAGTCATCAACCCTAAGCCACGTATTCTGTTGTTGTCCCCAGATATAATATAACATGCTTCATGCACAAGAAGCCATCTCATCATGTTCCCAAAATGATAACCAGTTGGTATTACAAAATCCCTTTTTTTTTTGTAATACATAACAGTAGTGTGGGTGCCATTCCAAAAATCCCAAATCAACCGTAGGTGAGGCCATAGTCTGCCCTGATTTCAAATGCAAAGTTCCTATTTACATCAGTAGAAATATTTGTGATTTGAGGAAAGGAGTAAATATTGACCCTATCAGTCCAAACACATGCCCCTTATCTAAATACTGCTAGAATTAAACTTGGGAGTGGGGTATTGAATTGAATATAGCTAGTAGTATTGCCTCAATTTAGGAAAAGAGTGAAATTGCTTAGCAATACATTACTTCACCTGGCAGGTAACTGAAATATTTTGGTGATGTTTAAATTGCTTCCTGAAACCAATATATCAATTTATGTAACGTCAGGGATGACATAAATTACATTGTATACTAGAGTTTAAGATCTGTGCCACAACAAGTATAGAGGTAATTTATTGTTTCCCTTTATGATTCAGAGTATCTCTTAGATGTTTTCTCTCAGGCATGCTTCCATTAAACACAATCCATATAAACAAACTAAACTGATATAATAATATGATCATCATCTGAGGCCTCATACTGTGGGAAACTAAAATGATGATGGCTTGTCACCACCAGTGAGAGGAATGCCAGCATAAATTCTAGGTAAACTCACTAAAGGGAGGCAATGCACTAATGTTGGAAGAAATTACTGGAGCAATATGTTAAGGGCTCTTACAAATCTGGAGGCATCCCTGATCCTGGGTGGGAAATTTGGTTCTCCACCCACATTTTATTAATGTCTTAGTATTAGCCTTTCTCTGTTGTAGAGGTTTTCTCTCCCCCCCCCCTTTTTAGTACAATGTAAATGAGAGTTTTACTTTCTGTGAATACAGTTTTCTGCAGAAAACTGTAACATGTAAGTTATCATTCTACTCAAGGATGTCATTTAAATGATGTTCAACAAAGAAGGGGGAGAATTATATCAAAATGATTGGAAATAATGAAATAAAAAAGAAAAAGTGGGTGGTACTGAGATTTGCTACCTCAGTGCTTTTAAGAAAAATCACTGTGTTAGTAAAATTAAGTCCCACTATTGCAGCAGCATGAAAGCATATTGATATAAATCTCAGTGTCTGCCAATATGCTTGGAAAGATCTTCTGCCAGACATTGTTCTCTTCTTGTTAGGCTAGTCAAATGTTGAATTCACATTAATTGGTTTTAATGCGGTAAATGAAATGATCAAGTTTTAGCCCACATTCACGACAGGTGTTTAAACACATGCAAACAATATCTATCAACACAGAGATAGGTTTTCATTTCACCATGGTCACAAATGGATTGTCTCAATCCATTAAAAAAAAGAAGTTTCTGAACAGGTTATTTGCCATGGCTAGTCTTTACAATTTCTTAGCACTAATTCTATGTCAGTTCAGTTAAGTGTGCCCTGCATTTGTTAAAAGCTAATGAGGACTGGATTTCATATCTTTAGGCTATGAAAACCCAGAATGCAAAGATTTTGTTAAGTCTGATGTTTGCATTCATTACAGGGATCTTTACTTAGAGCAAACAAATAGAATTTACAAAAACCAGTTCGTGTGTATATATATAAATGTGCTTGAAAATCCTCAAACGTTATATTCTAACTGTGAGATTTTATTTTTTTTGCACATTGAAGATATTTGCCGTTCAGTATTTGCATCCAAAGCAGTATAATAGATGACTATATCCAGTGAGAAACATTTCAGTAAACAATGGCATCTGTTAGCATCTAGGATCTGTTAGCATCTAGCACATAAAAGATTATTGGTTATAATCAGGATGATGGGAGAAAGCAGAGAAAACCCTGTTATGTATTTATGTCTTCTAAAAGTGCATTGGATAATTGGATGTGTGTTGGACGACTGGATAATTGGATTTGTGTTAGATATGTGTTTAGGGTCATTAAAGCTTTTGAGACTCACTCCCATGCTGACTCTGCCCCCAAGATGATGTTCAAGCACTCAGCCAAAACAAAAACCAGATGCCAGTTCAATGCATCACAGCAAATATGTCCACAGAATATTGTGGCAGTGCATTAGTTTAAGATCCTAAGAAAATTTAAGAGAGGCTGAGAGCATCCAGAGACTTGTACACTGACAGGGGACAAACTGATAACATGCAAATAGGGAAATAATGTCTGCATGGGTACAGGAGACAGCTATACTAGCTCCATGAATATTCCAGGATCGATTAGGAAAATTATAGCCCAATGACAAGTGCCAGGGTGAGTTAGTTGACACACTTTTTGGTTCAGTAAAGACACATACTTGAAGGGAAACAGCAAGATAGTCACATCTTTCCTGGCACCTGTAAGCTATCTTAGAGATGGTCACCATTGATATAAGCATGTCCTGGATGCCATGTTTGTATGTGATAATGGTTAAGGTCAGTTTGGTTTGGTAGGTGGAAGTACTGGCATGTAATGAGTACATGCACATTCCATGGTGACTCAGCAGGCCTTGCTCCTGATTCAAATCCTGAAGACCATTTCCCAATTCAATGTACTTCCTTGGAACTGTCTCATTCAGGAGCGGCGTGAGGGGTCTACGCACACCAACAGGGGGACCCAGTGCTCTCCCCAGGATTCCCCTAGCCTTATAGCTATTCTTTCCAGCATGAAATGGCAAGAGTCTCCTCTTGCTTTGCCCTATATTCCTCTGAGTGATGGTAAGGACTGAGCTTGCAGGGATAGGTCACAAACATGAGTGGCAGTGGTGAGGATGAGCCCAGTCAGGGTGGTTGCTCAATACTGAAAGTACCTATCTTGCTGTAGCTAGGATTGGACTTACTGAACCAGACTGAAAGCATATACAACCACAACAATCCTGCTCAGTCTGTTTAGATAAGACTAATAATTCAAATGATTTTGTCAAAATTTGATTCCTGTGTCTAATGCAGCCCATTTTAAAGGCAATCTCAATATTCTTCCCACCGGATGCTGAGGTTTTTTTATCTTTTATTTATCTTTTGAAATGTTTCCATAGTTGCATTTTTCTCCTTTTGAGATTGAATAAATTTATCACTTGTTCAGTCAATTCAGTTCTTTGTATTTAATACTGCAGTTGAAGAATAGCTGGCCTTGAAAGGATTTATTACACTATCATCACTGTTCACATTTGTTATGTAGCTATAAACATGGTTATTGATATTTTAGAAGAATACTTTCGTCACTCTTTCCATTAACACTACAGAAGATTTCATTTCTTTGACATTTCTTTGCCATCTAATGTCATTATTCTAAAATGTCTCTAGTTCGTCTTCCTCGGAAGGAAATATTTGTTGGAAATTGAAAGCAAATGTTCGTACTCTGTTAGATCACTTCATAAATCAATGTTTTGACAAAGAACAAGAGAGATCCATAGTGACTACAATTACTAATATTTCCGCTCCCCCCCTCTCTATAAATATACACACAAACACACTTATACAGCCCAGTCCTATCTAAATTTATTCACAAGACCAATCATTCTTTAGGGTTTGATGTAAAGTAAGCATGAATAGGACTGAGCCCTTGCTGTAATTCTCCTTATGTTGCTATTACAGATAGCAATGAAAGTAGAAATCTAAACATGAGTTTGAAATTTGGCTATTCCCCCAAGTCTTAATTCAGCTCACAATATACAAGGGGAATTAAAATGGGGTGAGCAGCTAATTCTATCCCATTTTGTTCTTGCTAGCATTCAATCATAGGTTCATTCCATTCTGCCATGTTGCAATTCTGTCATGTTGTTTGAATTAGGTCTGCACTTCTTATGTAAAAGATTCACTTCTCAATTATTTTCAATGCATTCTCCAGTAAAATATGCATTTTATAGGGATTTTTATGTTAAATATGCATACTATTCCATAACTGCTAGCAGTACTAGTAGAATATATACAGTATATCTATTTCCTATGGATATGCAGAGATGGTGCTACACAGGAATTATGGGAGCAAACCTATGCTAGTGTAAAGCAACAGGATCTGAACCCCATTTGGCAGTGGAGCAGCTGTCTAAACTTGGCAGAGGGAAAACAAGGCTTTTAAATAGTGTTCTGCACAAGGTTGCCATTTGACATGACAGAGCTGAATGGGTTTAGGATCCAGCCTAAGCCCCCACTTCTCTGGAAATGTCCTGCCGCACCCATGGAATGCCCCCATTTTGCATTTGGGTCAGCTTCAGCCAGCTGAACCTCAGATGAACTGAGATGAGAAAATTACACTGGCATATCTTCAGTTGAGCCAGGGTTGGGGACTGAAGCCTGGGTGATCCCAGCTGAGCTGGAAATCACCCGGCTGAGCTGGAGATCTATTGCATCACGAGTTGCTCATCCCAGATCTTGCTATAGGATTGCCCTCTATGTCACCTAAATGCGCTTGTGTATTTTATTTTATTTTATTTTTTTAAATGAGCTTTAAGGTTATAACTGAATAGTTAGACAATTATGCTTATTCTTTTAATAATCAGTTATGACCTTTCAAGAGTAAATTTAATGCATAGATCCAGTGCAGAAAGCCCCTCTTTTGGCCTGCTGCAACAAATTAAATATCAAAGGTAGGTAATAGCCTCCATAAATGTTTGCTTAGTCCCTTTCTGTCAATCTGCTTGCTTATTATCTATCTACATTCCTTGACTACCCTTGGCCTGTCTCAGCAGTTGATGTATGAGTAGTTGGGGGGAGGGTTAAGAGCAAATTACTTAAATTTCACCACACAGAAGAGAGATGTAGAGGGCTGTATTATTAAAACTGTAGAATTGTTAGTCATTAAAATCCACAGCAGACATAGTTTTAACAAGTAATATTAAATGACTACAATGGGTGAATATTTTTAACAGGAACATCCTATCATAATACATTCTTGTATAATTGTTCTTCACTTTTGGGATTCTATTAGTTTCTGTCACTGAAAGCAGGGTCCATTTTGCATTTTGTCTATTTGCATTTGTTTTGTTTTAATACTCACCGTCATTTTTGGGTGATTCCTCCCATGCCTCCCTCTTTATGATTTCAGTAAACATTTTAAATCTTTCAAAAACAACTAAAGTCTTTGCATCCTTAAGTCATCCTTTTCATTTCATTTTGTTTCATTTTGTTTTGTTTTCAGAATTTATGCAACACTTGGAATATTTTCAACAGAAAAACAATGCAAAATTTTATAAACAAATCCCAAATGTGGCACAGCCTCATTCGTGAGGCAGACCTACCTCTGTAAAGATATAACATAGAAATCAGGCATTAAGCATTCCAGTTCTTTAGGAAGAGTCTGAACACTTGGCGTGGGCGAAGTTTAGACTTATTTAATCCAAAGCTGGCATCTCAGCACAGAGCATAAGGCATTATTTTAGTTCTATAAATAAAGATGCCACACATGTTGCAATCACAGAAGGAAAGTACAACAGTTATTTTTGTCTCCTTGCCTCCAAAATAAAGTGTCAGCGGTGAAATCCTGCTGGTGTATTTTGATGGGCTGAACCTACTTTAAAAGAATACTCCTTCCTCTCTGACACAAAAACACACAGAGACACAAATCCAATATCCCAGGGCACTCACCTCAGTTAATCAAACTGACAATTTCAAGGGAAGGGGATATATCCATGTTTACCAGGCACTCTTCCCTATGGGTGTGTGTGTGTGTGTGTGTGTGTGTGTGTGTGTGTATGAGAATGGATACATGTTAAAAGGAATGGAGAAATCTTTCACTTTTGGTTTCTCTCATCTTCTCACGTTCTTAATCATAAATTCAGTTTGTCCCAGTGAAAAAAAGAAGTCAGCATGAAAATTTGCACATATTTCTATCCACATTTCCTCTAACATCCACTTTTTTGTTTGCATGGGGGTAGGAAAACTGCAGCACAAAATTCAGAGAAGTGCGCGTTTCTGAGGATATTTGTATTTTCTCCTGCCTGTTGTTTTCAGAAATGTGGATTAGGTAGCTTTTCATAAAAATGTGAAGGAGACTGAATTCTCCTACCTGTTCTTCTTTTATAATCACCACCCCCTGCCCCTTTGGGCCTTTAAACAAATGTACTTATAAATCTTTCTCAACTGCCCTTCATTGAAACGAATTTCAGGGCAGTGTACAATGGGCACGATTAAAACTATTTGTACCGGACACAAATACAACAGAACAATAAAGCAACAGCATTTATAATGAGTTAGCAAACCAAGAGGTAGCACTATAATTAATGGAGAGTAATCGTAACCATTTACAATGCCTGGGCAATTTTTCTTTTGCTTTTCATGTTTCAACATGGCACAGAAAAGATTCTAATGTCACCAATCAACCATGCCTTTTTTTGGGGGGAGCAGGATATTCCAGAATAAAGACGCCATCCTAGATAAGCATGAGGACTGGGTCACTATGCACATGTCTCCATTTTCATCTGAGAAATTTTAAAACCACAAAAGAGGGGAAGCCTAGGATTCCTGGCAAAATATGAAATGTAGTTTCTTAACTGAACAGTAGAGAGCCCCCGTGAAGCAACTACGACCATTTAAATGCAGTAATGGTGCTGAATATAGAAGCAGTAATTAATGACAAGAGGGAGAGGGAACAAAACACTGTCTTGCACAGTTTTAGTAAGTGCTATAGATTTTCTCTCTCTACGTCAGACCACTTTCTTCGCCCTTTCACATTCCAAGGCCCGTACCCAGAACACATTGTTTTCATTTGTTATTGTAAGTTTTTATTGAAAGCTTTTGAACTGAAAGCGCTGTAGGAACTAAACATTACAGTTAAATTTCAGGGGAGATAGGAAGCTGCCTTATACCACACCTCACTCAATGGGTCTACCTCACTCAGTATTGTCTACACTGGCTGGCAGTGGCTCTGCATGGTTTCAAACAATAGTCTCTCCTAGACCTGCATGGAGATTTTGGAGATTGAACCTGGGTCCCTCAGTTGCTCTACCACTGAGCTATGGTCCTGTTCATCTCTCTCGTTCTCTCTCTCTCTCTCTCTCTCTCTCTCTCTCACACACACACACACACACAGAGAGAGAGAGAGAGAGAGAGAGAGAGAGAGAGAGAGAATGAATAATAGAATTGTAGAGTGGGAAGAGACCCTAAGTACTCAAGTCCCAACCCTCTGCAATGCAGAAATATGTAGATGTCCCATATGGGGATTGAACCTGCACCCTTGTTCTTATCAGCCCCACACTGTAACCAGCTGAGCTATCCTTCAACATAAGTAGCAAATAATACCACGTAACAGACACAACTGAGATACTAGATATTTCATAGTATATCTTTTGTGGATGATTCAGAGAAAAAGATAAGAATTTAAGAATGATACTGCTAGATCAGACCAAAGGTTCATCTGTTTATTTTATTTATTTATTATTTTATTAGATTTATATATTGCCCTTCATTATAAGATCTCAGGGTGGTTCACAGAAAAATGAACGCAGCAGCCTTCCACGCCCACTGAGGCATTCCAGGAAGCTGCATTCAACCATCATGACCAGCAGTCATTGATGGTTCCCATTCTCCATGAATTAATCTAACCTGCTATCTGAGCTAGTGGCGCGTGCGATATCTTGTGACAGTAAAATCCATACCTTAATTACACACTGTGAAGAAGTATGCCCATCTCCAATCTCATTAGATCCATACTCTTCAACCTCATAAAATCAGAGAGTTGGAATGGACCCTGAAAATAATCTAATCTAACCCCCTGTATTGCAGGAATATGAGGCTGTCCCATAGGAGTACCAAACCTGCAACCTTGGCATTACCAGCACCACACTCTAACCAACTGAGCTCACTGGCTAGCTGGGGTTGATGGGAGTTGTAGTCCAACAACATCTGGGGATGTAAGTTTGAAGACCACTACAGTGGATGACCATGAGCTCTGGTATTATGAAAAGGGAAGGAATATCCTAACTATTAGTATATTTATAAACTTCCATAAATTTCCCACCCCACCCTACATAGATGCCTTTCCTCATAGGGGAAAATGCTTCATCACCTCTGAGCTTTCTTCTTGCCCTTTTCTGAAGCTTTTGGAGCTCTACAACTCTGCAAAAACTCAGAGTCTAATTAAGGAAAATTTAAAAGAGATGCGGCCTGATTTTCAGTTCCACTTTACAAGCAAGAACAGACAGGATAAAATTAGAGCATCAACATCAATTCCTATAAAGGGACCAAAGTTCATGCTGGTAGCTTTGAAAACACTATCCAACCATCTCATCCTCTGTCATCCCCTTCTCCTTGTGCTCCCCATCTTTCCCAACATCAGGGTCTTTTCCAGAGAGTCTCTTCTCATGAGGTGGCCAAAGTATTGGAGCCTCAGCTTCAGGATCTGTTCTTCCAGTGAGCACTCAGGGCTGATTTCCTTCAGAATGGATAGGTGTGATCTTCTTGCAGTCCATGGGACTCTCAAGAGTCTCCCCCAGCAACATAATTCAAAAGCATCAATTCTTTGGTGATCAGCCTTCTTTATGGTCCAGCTCTCACTTCCATACATCACTACTGGGAAAACCATAGCTTTAACTATACGGAGCTTTGTTGGCAAGGTGATGCCTCTGCTTTTTAAGATCCTAAAGTAGCTCAATTTAAATTACATTTTTTAAGCCATCCTAGAAGAGGAGGCACTATCCTAAACAACATCATCCAGAATGTCTTGCTTTGAGGAAGGATGTCACTCCTGACAGCAAGGCAGCATGGGAGTGAAGATGTGCCACTGCCACATTAGCAGTAGTAAAACATTTCAACGTTAAGGAAGGTGATTGCTGGCTGCGCCTCACCTCAAATGGTACCATTTCCTGCACCAACTCTGGAATAGTTCCACACTGTTTTGCTCATGCTCAAGCAGTCCCATGACAAAAGGGATATCTGTTCATAATGAAAGCCAGAATTGTGAACCCCCAGCCCCCAGTTAATTGGTATTCCTTGTATCATTGATTCTAGCCAGAGAAAATCTTTCCTCTGTTCATAGTTTCCATCTAAAAGTATAATTGTGAGAGGTAGTTAATTTGAATGGCTTTAATTAATATTTACAAATAGGGGAATTTTTGCTAATTAAATGTTCTAAGAACGTTTGCCCATCTCCGTTAAGGGGAACTCTCTGGAGCATATTTTTACACTAGATTTTAGCTCAAAACTCCCATTGACATTAACAAGAGTCTCCATGCAGAACGAGAACGGAATAAGAAATGCAGAAGCATGCCAGAAATTTTAGATCAGCAATTTGCCCTCGGAGTTTTATTACTGAATGCTGGGAGATAGTGCAGCTTGTACATTTTTGACTTCCATATGAAATGTTTAGGGGAGATATTTTGTTTCAGCCCAAAATAAACAATGAATATGCTAATTCCCCCAATCTATTCAGGTTGTATATATGACATGTGGAGATGGAGAATTTTAATACTACAATGGGGAAAATCTTTTTGTTTTTGTTTTCACAAACGGAAGGATAGCAACCTTTCCCCAATATGTTCACTTTCCACATGCAGATTAGTCGAGCAGATGTGTGCCCATTTGATTGGTTTGATCCACAGAGTTATCTTTTTTACAATTGCCACATAATGTTTGTTCTGCACCATCATTTTGGAGCATGACATTTGTAGTAAAGGTCCCAGCCACTCGCCCCTCCCTCACCTGCCTTTGCCCTCCGGCTGGGTCAGGTTTCTGGAACAGAGGCCGGCAGCCTTTTACTTTTTTACAAAGCAAAACGCAACAGAGCTGGTAATGCTGCCACCACTCCCTCTTCTCGGGGTACCTGGAGACACAGTCCAAGGGAGAAGACTATGCTCCTTTGTTACCAGTTGCTCCACTCTACAAGTTGCTTCCACAAACTTGCAGGCAGAAATTTGTCAGGTATAGTGTAACCAATTAGTCAGGCGTTGGACTTAGCCTTAGGCACATAGGACAAAAGAAAGTTTCTTTTTTAAAATTTATTTAAAAAAACAAAGTTAACATGCTTCAAAAGCAGGCACATCTTTTGTGGATTACATGCAAGAAAAATAAAGACATTGCTTAGTATAACTAACTAAGATACTCACTGCTAAACACAACGATAGAGATAAGATAATTCAAAGTCCTTCAGTAGATCCACATTACAAAGTCAGCAGGAATCTCCATCACAAAGAGTCACTCAGAAGGACTGCTAGCAAGGTGGTATGCTAACAGCCGGGCAGATTTGCAGGTTGCAGAGTGCGCTTTTCTCAGCCATTCTTAGGAACTTTATTCACAAATCTCACGCGGAACCAGAACCCTGACCCAATCACAATTCTTGATTACATTCAAATTCACCAATGACCAGCTTATGGGCTAATAATTTTAACTTGTGACAGCTGAGCTCATTAAGTTCTCAGAACTTGGATCAAAGAGTTTCCTCCCTTCCGTGGATCTTATGCAGATACACATTCCCAGGCAATTAAAAGATAGATAACTCCGCTGGTTGGGTGTGAATAACTTAAACCCCAGGTGTCAAGCTCTCAAATCAACTGGAGAGGTTTCTTCCTGCGATAAGCCTTTCACACCCTAGGAACCTGTTGGTCTGCAAGGTTAAAGCAACAGGACCTCTTTCCCATAATTCTTGTGGCTTGCTGGCTTCCCACAAGACCTTGCTCTTTACTTGACCAAAGAACAGCTTATTGAAATTTCTACTTTACTACAACATTGGAAGCAGGAAGTTTGCTGTAGATGTGGAGGCTCCTCACACAATTAACTAACATGTTGAAGACCAGAGTTCAGTTCGCCACTCAACCACGAAACTCACTGGGTGTCCTTCAGTCACCATCTCCCAGCCTGACCCACCTCACAGGGTTGTTGTGAGGACAAAATGGAAAGGAGAAAGAACCATGTCTGCCACCTTGAGCTCCATGAAGGAAAAGGGGGGTATAAATGCATGCATAATTAAGAAATGAAGTTGCACAGAGAGCTATCATGCACAGAGAGCAGACTCCCGCTTCAGAAGCTGGTTTCTTAATTAGTTATTTAACAAAATTTATGTACTGTTTGATTAGGGGTGGGGTTGCTGGTTTGTTTGTTTTTCTTCTTTTTTATTATGCATTTTGTGTTTTAAAGCTGCGAACAGCCCTGAGCTCTATGGATAAAGGGTAAAATGCAAATTTAATGAAGAAGAAAACCTCTAGGCTGATTACAAAAAAAAAAAATCACATTTCTAATATAATGATTATGATAATAATTATCATAACAAGTTATGCCCCAGTATGGTAACAACGGGGTCAGGAGGAGACCCATGACTTTGGAGGTAGAACTCAATGCCCAACCCCAGAGCCCCTTTCACCACAGTTTTCCATGTGCAGAGTTGGTCATTATGGTCCAAACTATAGGTTTCTCATGCCACATCATTAACCTCAAAAGATGGACATTGTTGGCTCTAATGAGACCACTCCAATACATTTGTTACATGCGTCTGGTGAGAAGGTACAATATGTTTGATACATAAGTCAGTAAGTGCTCTGGTTTCAGGTTAAGTAATTTTGAATCTGTTGAGTTCATGTAGTTCTTTTTCCTGTAGTAGCTACTAGGTTTAATTTGTTTCAGATAAGTTATGTACCAAATTATTTTATAAGTTGAAACATTTTAGAGAGCTTTTTTGGCAGAAGCTAGAAGTATGGATTAATTAGTCAATGGTTCAAATTTTATCTAATGTACCAAGGGACTCTAGATTTTTATCAACTGTTTTGTTGCAAAAAAGAAGTTATAGAATGCATTTACTCATTAGACTTAGAATTTTTTCATTATAGCAAAACTATATTTCCATGTCTGTTGAAGGAAGGTTATTTATGGATCCACTAAGGAGTGGCATTGAGTTCACTTCATAAATTGCCTCTTAGGGAATGTTTTCATTTGACCAAAGGTTTTGTAAAATTACAGCTGTAAATCAGAGGCTCTTACTAAAGCTGAAAGGGAGAATCATGGGTGTTTTGTATTCAGTGGTCCGTGTTTTCCTGAGCTTGACTCTGGACAAAGGATTATGAGCCCCTGTATTCTGCTTCAATACATGATATCCAATCACAGAGCATTTCAGGATTTGGACCACTGCCATTGGCCCTTAAACTCTGAGTTATGATTCGCAGCTTGGGAGTTTAGACAGCCAATCATGTTGAGAGTGGGAGTGGTCCATGCCTTCATAAATGGATATAAGCAGTCGCTTTGTCCTTGTTGTCCAGTTCTGTTAGTTCAATAAAGGTTCTTGCTGTTATCACTGCATCTTGCTTCATGGGAACCCACCTACACTTCAGTGAGAGTCTATGCTCTTCAAAACACTTGAGGTTCAACTGGAGTCTGTAGGTTGCATCTATTTCTACCCTTCCATCCACAGAAGAGTATTTGATCAAATGAAGGCCTCTGCCAATAAAAGGAGTGGAAGGGACTTGCAGCATTTCCCCCTTCATACTGCAACTTCTTATGCCATATTTGATTTTGTTCTGGAGAGTCCTCCTACCCTTTAGAGCACTTTTTTTTTTTTGGGGGGGGGGGGTTTGGAGGACCACAATATGAAATTCATATGCCCTGGAGAAATATGTTGGCACATGTGTCTTGAACAAGAGCTTTCCTTTCTTGTCAGGGAAAATTACTTCTGAAGCATAAGAGAATGTCATAAGCAGAAAGTGTGCTAGTGAGTGGTATGGGGATCAGCTGCTTATTTTATTTTATTTATTTTAAAAAGAACCTTCATCAACATAAGTGAAAGACTTTAAAGACATGTTCAAAATAGCTCTTTGGAATCCAACTCCAAATTGCATTTAACATTAAAAAAAAAAAAGTTTTATCACTGCTCTGTCTGTTGTGCTGGGGACTTTCAGGAGGAAAGGCAGGATATAAATCAAATAAAAAAAGAGATAGAAATAAAACTCTTACGAGAAATACAGATAGGCAGCTGACTTTCCTAAACATTTCCTGGAATGTTCACTATCAACACTTATTAAAACTTAATTTATGGGCTGGAAGGGATAAAAATTATGCTTTCAGAACTAGTCATACTTTAACTGTGTATAGTGTCTAATGAAGTAAGGGGATGGATTGATGAGGTTTGGGGAGATAAATTACTACATCTGCTAGATGCAATTAGAATTTACAGTACGTTCAAAGTCTCTGTACAAACACATTTAATTAATGGATTGAGTCTAATTATTTGTGCTTGGGGCTCAATATTGTATCTCAGGTGAAAAGTAATTGGTGAAAAAAAGACTACAAGCTAGTCTCCTTTTCTCCTTTCTAATTAGTTGTGGGAATTAATATTTTTAAGAACAAATAGAGAGTTTCACAATTCAGAGAAAGCTTTTGTGTTTGTGGCACGTGATTTTGAGTATGTCTGCACTAAATAGTTGCCGCTGCTCATTGCACGTCATGGAATTAGGCTTTCCATGTCTATGTTGTGATGCCAGCAGTTCTTCAGTGGTGTGGTACCACCCACAATGACAAGATTTGGCATTATATTACTTTCGGCTTTTCAAAAGTTATGCAATATTATTGTTGTTGTTTAGTCATGTCCGACTCTTCATGGACCACTCCTGTCTTCCACTGCCTCCCGCAGCTTGGTCAAACTCATGCTGGTAGCTTCAAGAACACTATCCAACCATCTCGTCCTCTGTGGTCCCCTTCTCCTTGTGCCCTCGATCTTTCCCAACATCAGGGTCTTTTCCAGGGAGTCTTCTCTTCTCATGAGGTGGCCAAAGTATTGGAGCCTCAGCTTCAGGATCTGTCCTTCCAGTGAGCACTCAGGGCTGATTTCCTTAAGAATGGATAGGTTTGATCTTCTTGCAGTCCATGGGACTCTCAAGAGTCTCCTCCAGCACCATAATTCAAAAGCATCAATTCTTTGGTGATCAGCCTTCTTTATGGTCCAGCTCTCACTTCCATACATCACTACTGGGAAAACTATAGCTTTAACTATACGGACCTTGGTTGGCAAGGTGATGTCTCTGCTTTTTAAGATGCTGTCTAGATTTGTCATCGCTTTTCTTCCAAGAAGCAGGTGTCTTTTAATTTCATGACCGCTGTCACCATCTGCAGTGATCATGGAGTCCAAGAAAGTAAAATTTCTCACTGCCTCCATTTCTTCTCCTTCTATTTGCTAGGAGGTGATGAGACCAGTGGTTATGATCTTAGTTTTTTCCCCGATAGTGAGCTTCAGGCCATATTTTGCACTCTCCTCCTTCACTCTCATTAAGAAGTTCTTTACTACATCGCACCAACTTCTCTTGCTTCTGCAAGTCCTGCTTGGACAGAAATCAAGCAAATCTGACCCTGTTCTTGGAATTCTTTTTCTTTGCTCTTCCAGAGTTGATTTACTTGGTACATTAATCAACTTAAGCTTGGAGCCACTGCATTTGAGTATTACTATAATGGGGGAATGAAATTGAAGTTACCCTGTCTTTCCAACAATTTTCTCGTTTTGATGTCTTGCTTTCCCATCTCCAGTGCATAATATGGCAATTAGCAGTGCATTGCAGACTTTTGTGCTCCTCTCTTTCCCCCATTTGTGTTTTTCCTCTCCCGCCCCCCCCCCACACCATTAGTGAAAAATAGTGATGAGTGAAAATTATTCCACACATACTCTAGGCAGGGTACTGCAGTAGGCCCACTTGCAGATATGTGTTTACCACCCCAGTCAGGAGTTAGGGTTGGCATCTTGCTGATTGCTCTGTTTAGCCAATGCTTTTGATACATTACCACAGTATACTTCCTGACATGCTGCGCATTGGGGATGAAATCCCTGTGGCTGCTGGGGCATGGTGATCTCTCTGTCTCAGTTGCAATTCCAGCAGCCCTCAAAAGAACTCATTTTGCAACAGCCTTTGTGGTGTACCTCCTAATGTACTGCTTATCATGGGGAGAAGGAAGAATGTCTCCTTTTGAAGATCTCTGCACACCTGCACATCTGAACCTGCCACTGTCTGGCTTGGAAGGGAAGCAAAAGGATGCAGCTTATCTTAGGGGTAAGAGTAGCAGGGATGAGGGCAGGTATTTTTCTAAGCTCCTAGTTCTCTGGAATGATCCAAGGTCTTCCAGGTTTAAAAACAAAAATTGGTGTCAAAACAGGGAGAACTTGAGGGAAGTTACCAATCTCTCATTTTACTTTATTTGAATATGAGGCCAGTAAACCTCTGAAATGACAAAATAATGCCAAACCCATAGATTTTTCTCTAAGGAATCCACATAACATATTCCTGCAATTAAAACAATTTTCCCATTCCATGCACTTGGAAGTCTGCATTGGTGAGCCTCACTAGCAGATGTATATAAATTATCTGCTACTTAAGGATAAAATAATTTTTTTGAAAACCAGTGAATGACCCACTTTTAGCTGATATGCCAGCTAATGAAACATTGTATGCCCAATAGACCAGAAGAAGGAAATGGCTTCAACCATAGAAGTTGTTTCCCCTTATTTATATATCTGTAGTACTTACAGGAAAGGAAGTTTCCCCTGCTTTTATAGGTTAAATAAAATTGTTACTGGCATTTCTTACCGAAAGGTGGAGTCCAGAGTATAAGGGGGGAAATGAATACTGAGCTACCTACTAGCAGGAGTGAATGATTATGCAATCTGATATTCTCTGAATTAACGAGTAAATTCTTTTAAATATATTGGCAATTATGTTGACAGAGCCGTAATAAAACAGGGAGGAACCGGAGAATGAATGAAAATTAAATATTGTGAGCCAAGAATTCAGATAATGGAATCCAGTCTATTACATTGACTTCTGTGGAGCTAGGCCAAATGATTCCACCAACTTCATCACTTTTTTCCCATTAGAGCCAGCAATCCATTGGCAATAAGCAATCAGTTGTGGCAGAACTTCTAACGTGCTCACATATTATTTTGGAGAGCACAGCCGGAAGAGAAAGAAAGGAGAATGCTGTCAGCTGATGGTGGCTGAGATCAATGCAGCTACTTTAGATGTGCTTTGAGGGTTTTCACTTGCCCTGAGTGAGTCACCCCCCTTTTGTTTTTACTTTAAGTAGGAGAACTTTGCTCCATGGCCTGCTTGTGTTTTAGGAATGCACCTCCAAAGTCCCCTTCCACCAGGCAGAACTAGTTATAAATGACAGGACTCACCTAATGAATAATGTCGGTGCAAGCCCTTGGGCAGTGGGGCTCCCCGCTCTCCTTCCTCTATGTCCCATGGTGCCCCCCAAAGATGACTTGGTGGGTGGGAGAACCCCAAGAACAGTCAGGAGGAGCAGAGGGAAAACCATTCCATCTAGCAAGCTGCAGGAGCGTTCGTCATAGCACAACACTGAATTTCACCTTTATACTCCTAGTTAATATCATTACTATAGGGACGCGGGTGGCGTTGTGGGTCAAACCACAGAGCCTAGGACTTGCTGATCAGAAGGTCAGCGGTTCGAATCCCCATGGTGGGGTGAGCTCCTGTTGCTCGGTCCCTGCTCCTGCCAACCTAGCAGTTCAAAAGCATGTCAAAGTGCAAGTAGATAAATAGGTACTGCTCCGGCGGGAAGGTAAATGGTGATTTGCCAGAAGCGGCTCAGTCATGCTGGCCACATGACCTGGAAGCTGTCTGCAGACAAACGCCGGCTCCCTCGGCCCATAGAGCGAGATGAGCGCCGCAACCCTAGAGTCGGTCACGACTGGACCTAATGGTCAGGGGTACCTTTAACTTTTTACTAATATCATTACTAAACCGATTTAAATTCTCTCCATCCAAGATGTAATCCCCATTGAACCGGGGTGCATTCCCAGCCCAGTGGGTACAGGATTGCACCTTTACAGCACAATTCTATATGTGTCTATTCAGAATAAAGACCCATTGAACTCAGTAACGCAGCAGGTGGGCAAAGGAGTGTGACCTTTGTTATTTACAATTGTGTTTTGAAAGTTACAAGGGTGGGTTTTTTATACTGCACTTTATCATGATTGCTTCCAAGGTGGTTTTCAACAACAGAAGAATGAAAAGAAAATTTTAAATACAATATACTAAAGCAGACCATAAATAAAAGCAGCAGGTGGAAAAATCAGGTGCATGGCTGAGTGAATAGCAAGGTTATAGCCTGGCATCTAAATGATAACAGCTTTGATTCCAGGCAGGCCTCCTTGGGGAGATAATTCCATAACTCTATCCGTTGGTGACATCAGCCTTGCTGAAGCATTTGGAGAAGGACATTTTCAGATGACCTTAGCCTTTGGGCAGGTTGATATGGAAGTAGGTTTTCCTTCAGTGTAATACCTCAGATTATAATTTATACACTTTGTGAGTTCCCAGCCAAGTACAAAAAAAAAGGATTAAAAGGTGTTAAAATCTTGCTGTTTAAATGTATAGCCATCATTGGACAAAAAGTAGTCACTGATGTTATGTGGTTAATCGTTAAACTTATGTGGTTGCTTTTTCTTCTTGGTGTAATTGGCTTGTTGGTCACAGCAGACTAAAAAACAAAGTGTTGGTGTCTCAGTTTTCATTACTTGCTAATTACTTGTATCTCTGACCCTTATTTTTCTGGCTGCAGAAAAAAAAGGAAAATAGTTCAAAAGGTTAATTATTCTCAGTACACTTCTTTTATCTATCTTCAGTACTCAAGGTCCTGATTTATCTCCTGTGGGGCTTCTGTAGAGCTGCAATATTACTCCCTAAAATGCATCATAATTTCTTTAGCTAGTAGAAATTGACTCTACTTGATTGTTGCCCTGAACTCTTTTATGAAAGCTATAAAGGAATTGTTTAGATTACTTGTTTTGGTTTATTGAGTTGGCTTCACCCTTTTTTCTTTTTCTTTTTTACCACTGTCTATACTGTGACATTATGCATCATATCAGAGACCTTTTCCCCTAAGAATGGATTGTCACATAGTGCAGGCAGCGACCATTTTAGGCACGTCCAACATTTCTGCGACCGCGCATACACACATTGCGCTGAACCTGGAAGTGACCCGAAAACATCACAAAAAGTAACAGAATGGGGCAGGGGCAAAACAGGGTGTTTGCAGGCTTTTTCAATGGTGTTTCAAATATATGCTATTTCACTTATGTTCTCTTGTGGTAATGGCAATTCTTCTTTTACAGAATTACAGAGCAGTTCTTGTGGAAATCCTGGAGTCCCACCTAAAGGTGTCTTGTATGGTACAAGGTTTGATGTTGGTGACAAAATCCGCTACAGCTGTGTGACAGGATACATCTTGGATGGACACCCCCAGCTCACCTGTATAGCTAACTCAGTCAACACAGCATCCTGGGATTTTCCAGTTCCTATCTGCAGAGGTAAGATTAAAGAGCAATTTCTGTTCAAAGGGAAGCATTTCAAAGTACCACTGACTTCAGTGGAAGGAGACATGATTAACTCCACTGAAACCACCGATAACAAGAAAGTGATTGGCCTTGGTTGGATTGTATCCCTTATTTTTTTCATACAATGTACTTACTTTCAGTTACCATCTCACGAGCAGCTGCTTCTAGAACACAACTGGGGGAAATTCGCAGCGAATGAAAAATTGTGTTTGGTAGTATTTCTGATCGGATTCCAGTATTTCCGTACACTCCTCTGAACTATAATGCCAGCATTTATTTATTCTAACTAAAAAAAGGGAAACATTCGCTGCCATGTTTGATTTGACAAAATCAATCAATCATCATATTAAAATAGGTCCCTCACAGGCCAATGCATTTAAAGAATATTACTTAAGAGATGCATAAAACATAACAATGTGTCAGCTTTCGCCAACAGTTAGGCCAATAAAAATCATTTGTGGTGGTTAAAACCCATCAAAATAAATAGCTATTATAAAACAAAGCCATAAAGTCTCTCACACTCTGAATAAAAATGCACATAAAAATATATAAAAGCTTCATTTGCAACCAAGCTCACTTTCACTATCTGTTCCTGGGTTTTTACCAGCTATGTATGCAAAAGATAACAATAAAAAGTGACTGCTGAAGTGATTTGCATATGTGTTTCAATCGTATGACCCCCTACCTCTTTTAAGCTAATATATTTGAAATTAGGGCTGCACACCTGACTTCCAATAAGACTTAAATAAGCTCAAGCCCAGCCACATGGGTTTTAGATCTGAATCCAGTACTGATCAGATTCCAGCTTTTAATGACTGTTTAATGAGGGAAGCTCTATACTGATAGGCCTAAGTTAGTAAGGGGGTTAACCATGTATGTGCTACAGCAGGGGTGGGTAATCTCTGTCCTGGGAGCTGATCCACCCCTACTCCCAAGTGTATATTATAAAAACTCTGCTCAGTTCAGCATCCTGATGGGGATGCAAATTCCTACTCACCAGTCCCCAGTCATTTGATTGATCAGTCAAGGAGAAGAAGCAAGAATCCTCTTCCTCAGCTGATATACACAGACTGGCATGCAGACACTGGAGGGCTCACCAAGGGTGAATGCAGCCTTCATACTGAAAAAGTTAGCCACTGCTGTGTTAGGAAGAATTGTGCTTCATTTGCTGGATGGGAACAAGAAATTCAGTTTCAGGATGCAAATAGCTGCAACACTGGGAGGTGGTATGGTAAAGATCTAGCAGAAACAGCGGAGAGATATTGATAAGTAAGAGCCTAGAAACAAAGCAAAATTGTGTGAAAGTCATTTGAGAAATACTCATTATTAGTACAAGATATTTATGGATAAAAAGGTAAAGGACCCGTGACAGTTAAGTTACGTTGCAAATGACTCTGGGGTTGCGGCGCTCATCTCGCTTTACTGGCCAAGGGAGCTGACGTTTGTCCGCAGACAGTTTTTCCAGGTCATGTGGCCAGCATGACTAAGCCGCTACTGGCGAACCAGAGCAGTTCACGGAAAGGCCGTTTACCTTCCCGCTGGAGCGGTACCTATTGATCTACTTGTACTTTGACGTGCTTTTTAACTGCTAGGTTGGCAGGAGCTAGGATCGAGCAACGGGAGCTCACTCCAGCGTGGGATTTGAACCGCCGACCTTCCGATCAGGAAGCCCTAGGCTCAGTGGTTTAGACCACAGTGCCACCCGCATCCCACAATTCTCAAACCTGGGAGTCAGTGTAGATCCTTTAGGACTGGTGTTATATAGTCCCGGTGACCGCTCCCAGTCACAAAATAGAACTAATACTATTCTTTCTAAACATACAGTGCTCTGACTAAAACTGTTTCTACTGGAACAGCTGCAAAAGGCTTATCTGTGGCTGAGCTCGTTTATTTTACATACTTGTGAAAATGTGGTTGCCCTTGGAAATTTGAGAAAACTTACAGAACCAGTTTATCCTTTTATGACACTTAACATCTATCTGCATATATACCCACCTATCAAAAATGAGATGCTCACATGACAGAAACAAGGAACGCACCCTTGCAATAGGCTCACTAGGCAAGCTACATCTGCATATACGCTTAAACAGAATCAATTTTATCAGGCCTCTTGCCACTTAATAGCACACTGCTTTATTTATACAATGTGTGGCTTTGCTGGAGGTTATTGAGGGTGATTACTCTGTAATGAGCTCCTTATTACTTTCCTCCAGTTTCTGGTGAAGATCCTCCTTGATTAAATTATCATCCATAGGGAGTTTCATTTGTCAATGTCCTAAAACTCCCTATGAATGAACTTTTAATTAAGGAAGGAGCATCTTTGCTTTTTCATAACCTACAAACCTGTGTGTCTACTTGAGCCAAGTGTTGGTAGTTCTGAGTTCAAGGAAAAGTTGATTAAATAATTGCAGGTGATTGGCAATCTCTCCTTCTGGTAAACAGTGTCCACCCCTTGCTTATGGTTTGTGAAGGAGGATGAAGAAGATATCATTCTCAGCTCCACACATTACATAAATTTACTATGTTGTCGGAGTGAACTCAATGCTCCAACCACTTTGCATGACTTATTCTGTAAAATAAACTGTAACATAGTATGTATAATTGTCCAGTAGCAGCTTAGAGACCAACTACGTTCGTTCTGTGCATAAGCTTCCATGTGCATGCACACTTCTTGAGATACACAGGAAAGCTTATACACAGAACAAACGTAGTTGGTCTCCAAGATGCTACTGGACAATTTTTTTATTTACTTTGACTGTGTCAGACCAACACGGCTATCTACCTGAATGTAAGATATTATGTTGTTGTATTAATATGTGAGCTGTTGTTAAATACATGTTTAGAGTGGGTAGGTGGGGGAACAGGTGAACTTCCAGAGGTTGTTGGCCACCAGCTCCCATCAGACCAAGCCAACATGGTCAATGATCAAGTATGATGAGAGTTGCACTTCAGCAACATCTAGCAGACCACATGTTCTCTACCCCTGATTAATAGGTTTAGAGATTACCTACTGAAAATGGTGTAAAGGTAAAGGTACCCTGACCATTAGTTCCAGTCGTGGCCGACTCTGGGGTTGCGGCGCTCATCTCGCTTTATTGGCCGAGGAGCCGACGTACAGCTTCTGGGACATGGGGCCAGCATGACTAAGCCGCTTCTGGCGAACCAGAGCAGTGCACGGAAACACCATTTACCTTCCCACTGGAGTGGTACCTATTTTTATCTACATGCACTTTGATGTGCTTTCGAATTGCTAGGTTGGCAGGAGCAGGGACCGAGCAACGGGAGCTCATCCCATCGCGGGGATTCGAACCGCCGACCTTCTGATCAGCAAGTCCTAGGCTCTGTGGTTTAACCCACAGCGCCATGTACTGCTTCTTTAAAAAAAAGTACTGGTCGGTATCCATATGATGATTGGCTGTGAAATGCAACATGCTCATTATCCTTTGGCTTTGCCTTATTTATGAAGAACATTCATAGGCTGTCATTAAGGGTTGAAACCTTCCAATAAAATATATAAGGTAAGTTATAAAAGAAGTAGCATTCAACCAACAAAATGTAACACTGAAATAACCTCAACAGAACCAGCCACAGTACTAAAAGAATAGACTATCCCATCCTGTAAAATTCCTGACTCCAATAAATAACCACCGCTCACTCTCAGTAAGCAGCCATTGGGAAGCCGGGTGCACAGTGTAACCGGCAATGTTACAATGGATTCTTGAGGCTGGATCTGCACAGGGGATCAAAATATCAGATTTCCACTGCCCATAGACCACTGCTGCTGATCAATGTATGTGGAGAGGGGGTGAAGGGATCTCATGGGCTAAACCCACCCAGCACTATCACCACCCACTGCTGCCATCAGAGTGACTTTGGGGCAGTCATGATCTATGAGCCTAACCTACTACACAGAGAGTTCTTGTAAGGTAAAATCAGGATAGCCTGATCCTGCCCTGAGATCCTGCCCTTGGAAAAGGGTGGGATACAAATGTGAATGATGAATAAGGAGTTGGGATTTATTCTGTCCTGTTGCTGCTTGCTTTCAGTTCAGTATCCAAACAACCAATAGTAGCAAACAAATTCATTAACTCTCAATATTCTTGTCATGCAAGAATGGTAATAACTTTAAAAACTTCCACTTCTTACCAGATCTACTAGAACTGCCAGTGTTCATTAAAATAATGTAATTTTATTGGGTTTATTAGAAATGCAAAAAAAGGAGAGAGGTTTAATTGAAGGTAGAACGATTTAGATTTATTATGTTGTGAAGTGGTCAATTACACTGTGCATCGCCCATGACCAGTTTTTAAATACATTTTTCTCTCCTGACATATTAATTTTGATTGGGGCATTTTTAACAGTGAAACATGACAGCAGCTTCATCATATCACCTTTTACTTTTGAGATAGTGTAGAAATTGCAGGCTGCAACGTGCTGCAGAGTGGTGGAAATGATTCACGGAAGGCTAATAAATAAGGTCATAGTTATATATAATATTGTCACTCTGCAAAGGTTATATTAATTAGATGGTTTGATAATCAGGGATAATATTCTGACTTTTATTTTTTAAAAGGTTGCTCTATTTATAGACAAAAGCTGCAGCTAGCTCATCAAATAATATTATATTGCCTTCATTTTGAAGATGCATTTTAATTTTGATTCATTGTCAAAAAGCAGTTTGGCCCTGCTTCTTTCACTAAAAGACAGTGGGCATGATCCAGCTATTTGTCTCAATGTTTAGGTCCTTCATTGGGATTTTTAAGGCTATTAGCTTCAACTAAATTGTGTTCATAAGACTGAAAGAAGAGCCCTGTTAGATCAGTCCAAAGGCCTATCAAGTATAGCTGTCAACTTACAGATTTGAAAATAAGGGACCAGCACCCTCGAAAATAAGGGATCAGCAGCCAAAATAAGGGATGTTCCAGGCACAGGTATGTTCAACTTCTGAGCCCCTCCAATCCAAAGGCAGAAAGCCCAGCCAGCAGCCAAACAAAGCCTCAAGTGGTGGTTCCCACAGCGCAGCAACCCGGCAAAGGGGATGCAGCAAGGAAAACCACCGTCACCTCTCCGCTGGGAAGCTCTGAGCAAAGGCAAGTCCCCAGGCAACGCGGCCGATTTGATTGGCACAAGGCATGCAAGCTCCACCCCCCCAGTCATTCTTAGACTCCTTATTGGGTGAGCAACAAAGCCAAGCAACACAGTTGGAGTCTCTCTCCTCTCTGGCCGGCAGGGACGGAGGGAGAGGAGCTGCTTCCTTTGAAACCCGGGAAATTTAAGGGACATCATCAATAAGGGACAGCAGCGGGACACAGTGCTGGGATAAGGGACTTTCCCACCAAATAAGGGGCGGTTGACAGCTATGCTATCAAGCCCAGTGTTACGTTCTTGCAGATGCCAACCAAATTCCTCAAATAAGCCCACACGTAGGACAGAAAGTCAGAATTACCCTTGCAGTCAACTGGTATTCAGAAGCATACTGTTTCTGATTCTGGACATAACACACAGCCATCATGCCAAGTAGACATTGATATCCTTCTCCTCCATGTATTTGTTTGATCCTCTTTTGAAGCCAGATGGGTGGGGTATAAATAATAAATTATTATTATTATTAAAGCCATTACTGTATCTTGTGGTAGCAAATTCCATAGTTTAATTATGCACCATGTGAAGACAGTGGTACCTCGCAAGACGAATGCCTCGCAAGATAAAAAACTCGCTAGACGAAAGGGTTTTTTGTTTTTTGAGCTGCTTTGGAAGACGATTTTCCCTATGGGCTTGCTTCGCAAGACGTAAACGTCTTGCAAGTTTGTTTCCTTTTTCTTAACACCGTTAATACAGTTGCGACTTGACTTCGAGGAGCAACTCATAGAATGTGGTGTGGTAGCCTTTTTTTGAGGTTTTTAAAGACTTTGGTGATTTTTGAAGCTTTTCCAAAACTTTTCCGACACTGTGCTTCGCAAGACGAAAAAAATCACAAGACGACAAAACTCGCGGAACGAATTAATTTCGTCTTGCGAGGCACCACTGTAATAATAATAATGTCTGCCTTGGACCTTCCAAGGTTTGTCTTCATTGGACGGCCCCAGGTGCTAGTATTGTAAGAGTTGGAATAAATGTCTCTTTATAACATATAAAAAGGCATGCTATTTAGGGGAAATTGCTTGCCAAAAAAAAAGTGAATAGCATGCAGTATTGCATACAAATTGTTTATATTATGGAAAATGCACACTTTTTTTAAAAAAAGAAGTGGACTTTTTATTTTTAAAAATCACAAACTGGTGAATAAATGTGGCAAACCTAAGGTTGAGAAAACAGAAAAACTGGGAGGAATGGTTAAAACAATATTGAAACCGTTTTAAGACCCGAAACCCTTTGGCAAGGACTTCTTGGGTATTTCCCAAATGGTGCACATATAATCCATTGAACAGCTTGAGAATCTGGTTGATATGCAAATAGTTTGAAGTCCTTTCCCTTATTGGTTGCTAGTTCTCTTGAAAAAAGCTACCCAAGCCACTTTGTTTCTCTGCTTCTATCAGTGCAAGGTGAGAAATGATTTCTGTTTTATGTCTTGCATTTCATAGCAGTATGTTATTTAGTATCTAGGGATTGTTTTATATTTTGTGGCACTATACACACTTTATTCGCTTGCTCTTTATGTGGCAGACATTTTATAGCTGTAATAAAATGAAATTTAAATTCGTTCTACAATGGTAGCATATTGACAAACAAAAAATGCACTCTCTTGTTCTTTTTCTTCTTCCAGAAACTTTTCAAATATGGGGAAAGCAGAGCAAAAGCTTTAATGTCAAAATTTTGCCTGGTTTGGGCCAGCTAGTTTATCATAAAGAATGCAGAGAAATGCCACTTTGTATCCCAACACTGAGCTGTTAATTTGGAGCAATGTTTCACTTCCCTTCCATTAACCAGTTGAAACTGAAGTCAAGTTGGACCTTTAACTCATACTGTTCTAAAGATCTTATGCTTCAAAGCTTTGGCCAAAACTCTCTTTCCATGAATGGGTCACTGGATTCTGGAATTCCAAATCATCTGGAACTATGCTTGCAAAATGAAAGCAGAGCATTAGGAATTCTCTGTTGTTTACCGCGTCTTTGGGTTCCTACAGTTCTTTTATAGTCCATTTCTCATGTACAGTACAGCACAAAAATGAATATTGATGCCATCATAAGTAAGGATGGACCAAATGGTCTCTCTCATGGAGAGATCAGGAGGGCTGCATTTGGCCCCTGGGTCCGAGATTGTCCACCTCTGGTTGATAACCACCAGTTCTTGTTTATTGTTTTAGTCTTGTACACCTCCTTCTGGCAACTCCTGCAGCCAAGCTAGTGCCAAACATATTGTTCTGCTTTCCTTTGCACTACATCAGCGAGGCTGAGAGGGAGGTCTTGTCATCTGGGCAGCCCAGGACCTCCATACACACTGCCTAGGCTTGCACACCTTGGAAGGTCACGTAGGTGCTGCTAAGGCCCCAGAGGTGCACTCCATTGTCTCTCAAGACAGAATACTTCTGTAGTTAGAAATTGTGATTTTTTATTATTAATAAAGAAAAGAATGGGTTCAACATCTACAAAATCCTTCAGGAAAGTTTTGCTACTCTTAAATAGACTGTTTCTGTTTCTCCTTAAATTCGTTATGTTTTACATGAGTGGAAACCTCTTTTTTTTTTTTTAAAGATATTTAGATTTGACTTCCTTGATAACAAATATTTAAAATTGCACACCACATCAAAAATATTTGGACCGAAGAGCGACTTCATACTTTCCAACATGTCACCACAGAAAACCAGGATTGCGTTTTCTGGGATGTGCTCCTGTGCGAGTCACATGACCCATGCAAGATCATGGCCAAAAGAACACCTGTCTTTTGGGGCTGTGGCGCCCAAAATACATGTTTTGGGGTACTGTGCTCTCGAGAGCACAGTCCCCAAAATGGGTTGTCCCCATTTAATCAGAACAGTTAAGGAGCATGCAATTTATACATTTGTTCTATTTGGGAATCAATTTACTGTATGTAGAATTGACTTCTGAATATGCGATAATTGTCTGCAACTTGCAAAACTATATGTTGTTTTTAAAATGTTCCTTTTATACAGATGCTTCTAATTTTCTGACCTGATGTTACATTTTGTTCTTGGCAAGGAAGTCAGTGAGCTTTACAGTTTCTTCTCTTTCTCCTCCCCCATTAGCGATAGAACCTTTCCCATTAATCCTATAAGCCCTGATAACCATGGGTGTTCCTTCCTCCATATCTTAATTTTGAGTTTTTCTCAGCTGTTGTTTAAAGAATTCCAGTGGATTACAGGCTCCTTTAAGCTTAAGAAGGCCAAGGGGGCACAAATTATTTTGGCAAGGTTGAATTTTAGCATAGTTCTGTCATTTTAACTATTTATTGACTTTAAAGGCATTGGAATTTGCAGAAGCTGCTCAGTCAGGGGTTCTTATGTGTTTGCCTGTCGTATTTCGGAAGTAGCAATCTTCCAGACTAGTTATTTTCTTGTCTTTGCTGCAAAGAATAATCTACTTTAAAATATTTTTAGTTTATGATTAACTCTGCCCTAGTTGTCATTTTAACCCACTTTAGTATTTAAAGCCCCAGAACTAAGCATATACTTTCTTGGAGCATCTAGTTAGCTTATTTATTTGGAGTATGTAGCTTGTCAGTTAGAAAGGCTTGCAGGACACTGTATTGTAAAGGCTTAAGGTTGATAAATCCGCTCCACTTCCCAGTGGGGAGGAGCTGCGGTGGACCGCGTGGCCACCCACTCTCCACCGGGGCGGGGGACCTTGTCCCCTCTTGCCTGGGGGATCTCGGCCACGTCAGAGCCCGGCCAGCCAACCCGCTGGCTGGGGGGCGTGGCCGGGGCCATTTAAATGGAGGAGCGAACCAGAGGACTTTCTCTTTGGCTCGCTTCCTCAATCACCCACCCCCTCCCTATTTTGCAGGTTAGGCAATGGCCTTGCTATGGACTTCGGTTGGTCGTCTTGGTTGTCCGAGGGGCCTGGTAGGAATTTTTCCACTTGGTAAATTGGCACTGGCCACTTGGTTTTCACCTACCTCGTAGCAATCGTCACAACTTTGTTAGGGTTGCAGTTAGGCATTGTTTGACCTTGTGTGGGGGAGGAGAGGTGTGGCCATCACCTGCCCCTCCATGCTTAAGGGTATTTCATTAAAGGAATCCGGGGGTGTTGTTCTAGTCTGAAGCCCAGCTGGGGGGCTAAGTCCTTGACACGACCCCAACGGGAACACCAGGGGGAGCTTGAGTTGGTCCGCATTGACAGGGCTCCCCCTACCAGTGGCTTACCCTTACTGGGGACTTCCTGCACAATGGGCAGCAGTCAGATATAGTCAGGTCCAATCAATGCCTAAGCCAATAGCACTCACATTCTGTAATTTCAATAAAGTTGTGGCCAAAATTTGCCCAATAGCATAAACCTAATATCCGTGTCCTTGTGTGAGTTATTTCCAACGAGGGGGTGGCTGCGGGGTCTCGACACGCAATGGCATTCTTGTTATGCTACCATATCAGCTTCAAATAAAGACATCTCCCAATGGACCTGGGCCCTCAAGGTGCCCGCTCTGAGGAAACTATGGAGGGTGGCAAGCCTTTTCAGCTGTTACACTCCATATGTAGAATTCTTTCCCTAACAAGATCCGTTTTGTGCCCTCATGAACATATTATTGGCAGCAGGTTAAAATCTGTGTGGCAGGTTGTGGGTACAGCAGGAATAACACACATTTAAACAATGGTCTTGGGTGAAAACACACCACAACGTTGATTACAGAGCAGGTAAGCAGGGTTGGCATGGCAGTAGGACAAGGAAGAGATCATCATTCCACTCAGTGCTTGCTGTTGAAATGGAATTCTGCCTGATGGTTAGAAAACACCCAAGGCGCAAGGACTATCTACAAAAACAGTACAAACTGTATGAATGTTAAGAAATTGCACGATTCAGAAAAATATGGTTCCAGTAATTTGACTGTAAGATATAGAAAATTAAGTGATATGTATGAAAAGGTCGAAACTTAAAGTAATACTATGTTTAATCTAAGTTACAATTAAATTGATAAAAATTACTCTAAGTCTAGAAATATAATATTTGAGAAGTACAAAATAAAAAATGAAACAAGGTAATAAATTGCTGGCATTTTTATTACAGAGAATGCAGAGTAGGGAGATGTGAGGAAGTCCAGTTAGTTATATAAAAATGTTATGAACAGTTGTGCCTTTTTTCTTTTTTTTTCTTTTCTATATTGTTCGTTGGTATAATTGTATGTTTTTCTGTTTGTTAACTTTTTTGGTGAAGGGATTTTGTGTGTTTGTTTTGTGATTTCCTATTTTATGTTTGAAAACTGAATAATTTTTTTTAAAGAAAACACCCAAGGCGCTTGGGGAATTGATCACTGTCAGACCAATGCGTGGTGCAGATCAAACATTCATGATCCCCCTGTGCAACCATGAGAGATGTTTAGGCAAGGCTAGGCCCCATCCGGCTAGGGATGTGCCTTGACCTTATCCTCCCTCAGATCCCTTAAGCCTCCCTGTTATGTACTGAGTTGAATAGGATCCAAAATGCAGCAGTCTGATTAGTCCTAGAACAATAGGATTCAGAATGCAGCAGTCTGATTGGTCCTAGAACAATAGGATTCAGAATGCAGCAGTCTGATTGGTCCTAGAACAATGCAGCAGTCTGATTGGTCCACGGGAGCCACCCAATCCAGCTCCAGGTGGAAGTGAATTCACAACCTGATTGGCCTACAGGAGAATCCTGGAATTAGCCAATCACGTGCAGCCCATTGTGTAAATAATGTATATAAAGCAGATACTTTGGGGAAACTTTCATTTCTCCTCACCACTATGAGCTGAATAAAGAGCATGAAATCCACTCCCGACTCCGAGTATATTTCACTCCCCTACTGCTCAATGCCATTTCCACACAGTATTGTGACAAAATATTAAGCTCGCTTAACAGAGTGATACACTCATTGAGGGAAAAGGGTGGGTGGGGAACCTCCCAACTCAGAGCCAATTGAGGTTGGGAGTTATAATTATTTTCCAGCCTGGTTAACCAGTGGTCCAGCTAATAAACTGAATGCATCTTAACATTGCTTTAGAGGCACAGGTTTGGGCAGCTCTCTAGGGAGAGTTTGAAATTTGCTTTCCCCTGCATCCTTGTAGTCCCAAGCTGGTTGGTTACTGGGCTTCAGAAACCTGATGAGAAATAGATCACAGGTAGAAGGACTATTGTGTCAAATTTCAATAGGAAAAGCTCTAATAGCAAAATGCCACCTGCTGAGAAGGAACAGGCACAGCACTGCTTCTGTGCTTATCTGGTTCACCAAAAAGGGAATGAGCATTTATCTGATTTGTTGGGACCCTTCTTATATCCTTCTGGGTACTTCTGCACTTCAGTGCGATTGGAACTTGCCTTAAAAATCAAATATAGCTTGTCACACCCACATCATGCATTTAAAGCACTCTTACTGCACTTCAACAATCAGAGAATTCTGGGAACTGCAGCTTGTTAAGGGTGCTGTGAATTGTAACTCTATGGGTGGGTCTCCTGTCAACCCTCAGCACCCCCAAAAGCCTACAGCCCCCAGGATTCTTTGTGGGATGCCATGGTTGTGAAAGCAGCATATGTATGGTACAGACATGACCATTTCCTTGTTTTCCCCTTCCCAAATGGTTAAACATACTGTTTCCCAGTAGCCCTTTCCCTGCCTCACCAGGTCACTGTTTCTTTTACAGCCAAAAGTGGTGAACAGAGACAAAAACCCAGTGTTCTTATGTGACATTGAGCTATCAGAGAGACTTCTTTTTCTAATTATGTCCATAGCAATAAAAAAAAACAGTATTCTGCGATTTTGTTGGTTGGCTGTACATCAAGGGAGTGCCCTGGCCATTGAGACAATCCTGTTTTAACAAGCAAAGCATTTCTCTTAATTCGACAAAAGGAAGCCAACATGCAGGCTAGCTGCCATCTCCAATTTTGTCTCTAGAGAAAGAACTAATATTCCAGTTGGCCCACACTCTTCTGGAGCTGCTGAGCAAGATAAGCTGATCCTCAAGCAATGCTTGCCCTTTAGACTGGCATTTGTCAAGTTAGTGCCATTTCATTTTCCAGCTGTATCAACTCCCCATCTACTCATACACCTCTTGTGCACAGAATAAACATCACTGTCAAGGTAAATACAACCTGCCAACCCTCCTCTTTGAAAGGTATCTGATCTATTCCTCTTCCATTCCCTTTTGAGCCACATTGACCCCTGCAGGAGCTGGCTTTCCGTCTTGCACAACTACACCTCAAGCCAGACTGCCAATCCTAATCAATACCTGCATGTAGGTAGATAAATCTCACCTTCTAACAGCTAAGTACAGATTATTGAATTGTTTTGGTTGTAGCAGCTAAGGCCCACTCTCTACTCAGAGTAGACACACCCATAAATTAATTCCAGTGGGTCTGCTCTGAGCAAGAGTTATTTGGATGCAGCCTGTTATTTATTTATACGTAATGTTGTAGAATTTTCTGACTGCTTACACTTACTGCTTATTATATAGTATTGTATGAATTATTCCATTTATACCCCACCATTCCTCCAAGGAGCTCAAGGTGGTAGGCATAGTATTTCCCTCCATTTTATCATCAAAACAACCCTGTGAGGTAGGTTAGTCTGAGAGACTGTGGCCTGGCCCAAGGTCATGCCGTGAGTTTCATGACTGGGTGGAGTCTACAACCTTGGTCTCCTACGTTCAAGGCTGACACTCTCCAGCAGGCAATTGAAGGTACTTTTTTCACCTTTGGTGGACGTGCCCAAGGATTAAGGCTTTCTGGGAAATGATATATAATGAAATGAAAAAGGTATTTAAATATACCTTCCCTAAGAAACCAAAGGCCTTTCTCCTGGGCATTGTCGGCCAATTGGTGCAAAAGAAAGACAGAACATTCTTTATGTATGCTACAACAGCAGCAAGAATACTCATCACAAAGTATTGGAAGACACAAGATCTACCCACTCTGGAAGAATGGCAGATGAAGGTGATAGACTACATGGGACTAGCAGAAATGACTGGCAGAATCCGAGACCAGGGAAAAGAGACGACGGAAGAAGATTGGAAGAAATTTAAGAATTATCTTAAGAAATATTGTAAAATTCATGAGTCTTAGAATGATGTGGTTTTTAAAATCAAATGGAGTACAGCTGTAAAGATTAAGTGAAAGAAAAGTAAGGATGATAATTAGACAAAATTAAGGGTGAGGATTTGCTGAACTAAATTTTTGAAATGGGAATGCAGAAAGGGGAGGTATGAGGAGGTCGGTGAAATAAGTTTTAAGAAAATAAGGTTTTGAAACTATACTTGTTCTTTTTTATTGTATTTTTGTTTGTGTTTGTTTGTATTGATATGTCTGTTATAATTTGTAAAATCCTAATAAATATTTATAAAAAAGACACTCTCCAGCAGGCAAGAGTTCAAAACCAAAGTTAGCAGCTGTTAAGTCCAAAGTGCCAGAGGCAGAAGTAATTTATTTATTGGGGGATGGGGGGAGACTTAGAGCCTATATCATAGCAGTGTACAACAACAAAAATACAATAAATAAAACAGATGAAAACAAAATTTCCAAAAGAAAAGTGATACTGCCTCTAAGTTTACTCATCTTTCTCTGAAGATCGGTAGAAATAGGATAATTTTAGCACCTGACAAAACATGTACAATATCAATGCCTGTCTAGCTTCAATGGGCAGTGTGTTCCACAAGACAGGGTTTTAGATTAGGTAATCTAAAAACTAGAAGGCAAGGCAAAATGGTTCCAGAAGGTAGCAGTCCAGAAGCAAAATACCGTACAGTATTCTCTAGAGTAGCTTTCACCAGCCAGGTGCCCTGCCAGATATTTTGGACTAAAACTCACATCAGCTCCAGCCAGCAACATCTGGAGGGCACCAAGTTGCCAAAGGTTGCTCTAGAGTTGTAAGTCTGACATAGCAGTTATGTAAGTGTGTCATAATGGCTCTCCAGAGATTGTAGTCATCCCAGCTGTGCTAATAAGATACAGTACATTTCCCCAGGCAATTATCTGGGTCCTGCTGCAGAACAACAGAGGTCAAGCTGGTATTTCCCTCTGCCTGACTGCTGCCTTGGCATAGCGCAGAATAAGAACCCTAGTGCCTGCTGCTTGATTCCTTGGGATGAGGCCCTTCCAACCTTACATGAATTCTTCCTGAGCAATCCGAAGTGTTTTGAGGTATTGAGCCTGCAAATCGGTTGTCGAATGATAATTTATTTCAACAGGTATGATCAGAGGGAGGGAGAAATCACAGCTCCAGGTAGCAATCTGTATCAATTCACAGTGTCCCAAAATTGGATTGGCTTCTCCAAGTGTAATTTGTATCCACATCAAAGAGCTTGGACATTAAGTTACTTCTTGAGGTAGTGTACATTTTGTCCTTGTAATGTTCCTTCATGAGTTGAGCCAATCGACCATCTGCTGTAGAATTATTTCTTAAAATAAAGCCCCTGCTGGGTAGTCACCAAACCCTTTATCCTCAGAAAGAATGTAACACCTCCTTCTAGAATATTTTGTTTACATTTTCTTAATGAGGGGACAAGCCCGGAACAGGGACTCATTCAGAGATGTGATGTGCAAACCCTTCTGATTTCAATTAACCATTCAAAGCAGTAATTGATTGGAAGGAGACAAAACCAGAGCAATCAGCAGGGCAAGCCCAACCATTAGGCATAATGAGCTAGCTGCCTCAAGCAACAGCGAAGGGGGTTACACAGCAGAGGCAAGGATGACAGGTGTTTGCCATACAGCCAACCCTGCACTTCCTCAGCTACCCTGCTGCCTTCAAGGTTGGTGGAGGATACCACACCTGGCATAAGTGCTGGCATACAATTCAACTGCAAGTCTGGGTTGCTGCTGAACATGGAAACATCAGCTGTATTCTGAAGTGCTAAGCCCAGTGTGTGTAGTGGGAGCACCATTTGGTCTCCATTGCAGGCAGCAAAGTCTTGGTCTGGTACAGAAAGAAGGCAAGGGAAATAGTATGAGTAGATAAAGAGGGCAATTTTAGCACACGTTGTAATACACACCTGCATGTGTGGAGTGGTAATATCCTGACTTTGTTGTTGTTGTTTAGTCATTTAGTCGTGTCCGACTCTTTGTGACCCCATGGATCAGAGCACGCCAGGCACTCCTTGTCTTCCACTGCCTCCCGCAGTTTGGTCAAACTCATGCTGGTTGCTGGTGGGAAGTCAGGATATTTTTCCCAGTAGTGATGTATGGAAGTGAGAGCTGGACCACAAAGAAGGCTGATCGTCGAAGAATTGATGCTTTTGAATTATGGTGCTGGAGGAGACTCTTGAGAGTCCCATGGACTGCAAGAAGATCAAACCTCTCCATTCTTAAGGAAATCAGCCCTGAGTGCTCACTGGAAGGACAGATCCTGAAGCTGAGACTCCAATACTTTGGCCACCTCGTGAGAAGAGAAGACTCCCTGGAAAAGACCCTGATATTGGGAAAGATGGAGGGCACAAGGAGAAGGGGACGACAGAGGACGAGATGGTTGGATAGTGTTCTCGAAGCTACCACTACCCACCAACAAAATGCAGATGACCAAGGGGTCCCTAAAACAGTTTGATTATGTATCTTTTCGTATTACAAATATTTTTGTTCCACGGGCCAGTCATTTTTCTAGGCTGGTTACAACTACTAAGTGTTCCAAACAGCGTTATGAAATACCCAGAACATCCCAGCTGTAAAGCACAATCAGTGACAATTTAAAGAATAATTTCATCCTGATAACCCTGTGGATTTAATAACTTATTTAGGTATTAGGTAAACGAAGGCCCAGAGAAAATGTAGGTTTACATTGTATGGTCATTTTTAAAAAAGCATACGAATTATCCGTTCAATTTGAATGAACCTGCAATATGATAGTTCGTTTTATGATTGTATTTGCAATGGTGTTTACATGCCATCTGCAGTGAAGATGCCCTTTTAAAACATGGGGGAAAGGCACACCCATTCATCTAAATGCATTGAAAATGTAAGTGCTAAAGGAGAGATGAGACTAGATTATTGTATAAAGTTGATTTCTTGGAAAGGAAGAGATTCCTGTGGAGACATAAATATATGCTACACAACAACACATTGAATAATGGAATGCTGGTGATAAACTGCTTGTGTCCACATTAAAATAGTTGTCTCTGCTACCTGCAAAGATTTTACATTGCAGAGTTAACATTTCAGATCACAGAATGAAAAACTAACACAACAGATGAAGACAAATGAACTGATTAAAGTCACAGCTGCCTCCAGTAGGTAAGAAAACAGGCAAATATTATTCTGCCATTTCAGAAGATACTACTTTAGAGCTTCTCTGATTGTGACATTTATTTTAAAATCACTTTTTTAAAGACACAAAATGAGCTATACTATGCATGTTGATTCAGTATTCCCAATGTTTCAAATTGGTTACTATATCAAATTTCCAATTTTTGACATTTAAACTAAGATTATAACAGGTGCAGAAATTCCAGGTTTGGCACATTCAGCATTCCCACCCACCCCAGAAGATGTTTTAACCTTAGTGACAAAATATTAACAAAAAACAGGATCATGCATGCAACCCACTGACATCAGGTAAGGGGGGAAAGGCTATGGAGGCAACATATACCAATTTAGGCTATTGAAATACCTATCCCATACCAATTTAGGCTATTGAAATACCTATCCCATTACTATCTGTTGTGACTTGCAGCAGCCATCTATTTCATCACCTGATACCTGATCTCTTAGCCTAGGTGTGAAGAATCTGTAGACTAGGAATAGGGGAGAAATCCAATTCAGTTTCCATTTGAAAGCAAACTTAGTGAATTTGGACTTAGCAAAACAACACACAAACCTCAAAGTCACCATCCTTTATACTTGTCTGACTCTTGTAAGAAATAATAATAATAATAATCTGAATTTTGCAATGCAATTCTCCAGCCAGGTACAAGAATGCATATACTTGGGCAACATGCAAATAGTAATCCACATATTAGAGAAAATAATCTACAAAAAATGCATTATATTAGTGGGAAATGCTTTGCAAAAATGTGTATATTAGGAAAAGATGCATACAAAAATGTGTGTACTAAGATACATTTGCACTAAAATGCTAATGAATTTCCAGGATGACTTAAAAAAAAGAAAAGAAAACTGATGTGTACATGTGGAAAACCAGGTTTAAGATTTGGAAAAATTAGGAATTGAGAGAAACTGAAATTGACAGATTCACCCATCGCTACTGTGGACCTCCAGGTATTCTTGGACTCCAGCTCAGATCAGCCAATTGGTCAGGGATGACGGAGCTTGTAGTCCAGCAACATCAGGATGTCTGTAGGTTCTCCACTCTTGCCTTAGCTGGAGATGCTGTAAAGTGAACATTGGAATTTTTGCATGCAAAGCTTTTCTCTACCACTGAGTTTGTGGTTCCCCACTGATGTTTTCAATGAAGCAATGTAGAAAATATACATGAATATCATTTCTGAAGACAAAAATTATATTTCTGGAGTTGCAGATAAGTCTACAGAATATAACAATATCTTTCTCTGATTCATCTGTAAGAGGAGTTTGGTCAACAACTGAGTGGGGAACTTCAATGTGTTGTATTCATAAAAGGTCTTGTATTCCAAAGGATTTTCACTGCCTGCCAATTGCAGGATCTGTTTGAATTTCCTTCAGTGCTGAAAAGGGTTCTGAGATTGCACATAGTCCTCAGCAGATCACTAGGCTAAGTCCCAACCTCAATTGGGCAATGAGTTTTCTTATTAAAACCCTTAAGTCTCTAATGTAACAACTTCCTGTGAAGCCACTTGCCATTCCAGATGCAAGATGCTTAATTTGACTGTCAGTTAATCTTTCTAGCTTGCTAGCTCGTGAATTTCTTCATTCTTAATCGTTCTGTGTCATTACGCCAAGAACACTTCTCCACGCTCTATTCTTCTATGAGATTTAAAGACTCAGCATTATGTTCCTAAAGCTTTTATTCCCTAGTTGTGGTAACAATAGTCCAGGTGGCAGCCAGCCTCCTTGTTCTGTTTCTCCATTGTGCAATCAGTACTGCATCCCACAGAAATTGCCATTTCATGCAACGTGACCTCGGTTGACAACCAAAATAATATGATTTCTTTTGGATGTCTTTTTGCATGCCTTCTGCTTATTTTCATGTGCTGGAAATTTACAGAACCGCAGATCACCCCTGTGCATATGATAGATGATTCTAGGTCAGTATTGATATTGAAAGTTCTCAGGCACTGAAACAACTCTTCTGCTGAAATTCTATAAATCTGTAACACTGAAAGCCAAAGTTTGATGTTGACTACAAAGTATGGATGATCTGATAACAAAAATTATAGCAAACTTCTTGAACTTGGGTTACTTATCCTAGACTGCTTTCAGTTAAAGCCAGTAGCCATTGGTTACCATGTGCCTTTCCTATAAGGCAGTGCTGCAGCCTGGGCAGCTATACTGCAGGCCAGGACACAAGAACTGCTACACTGTGAAATGTGTTGATAGGTTTTACTACAGCTAATCATTTAGCAGGGGGGTGGGGAAGCTTATTTCCCATTTAATACCATTACATATTTTCCATGTCATCATGGACCTGGAACAGATTCTTCAAGGGACCCTGATAGAATTCTGTAGCTCCATTTTAGCCATTCTGCAAAAATGGCTTTATTGACCTGGGAGTTGTTTTTAACTGCAGTTTCTTTGGGGAAATGTTCTGCATCATTTCTCTATTGCTGCTGGTTATATTCCTATATATTGGGATCTGGGTGGCACTGTGGGTTAAACCACAGAGCCTAGGGCTTGCCAATCAGAAGGTCGGCGGTTCAAACCCCGGTGACGGGGTGAGCTCCCGTTGCTCGGTCCCTGCATCTGCCAACCTAGCAGTTCGAAAGCATGCAGTGCAAGTAGATAAATAGGTACTGCTCCAGTGGGAAGATAAACGGCGTTTCCGTGTGCTGCTCTGGTTCGCCAGAAGCGGCTTAGTCATGCTGGCCACATGACCCAGAAGTTGTACGCCAGCTCCCTCAGCCACTAAAGTGAGATGAGCACCGCAACCCCAGAGTCATTCGCGACTGGACCTAACGGTCAGGAGTCCCTATATTCCTATATATCTTGAGAGGTATCATCTCATACATGTTTTCCCTCATTCTCTTAGCCAAGGTGGGGAATCTGCTGAGGGCCACATTCTGTCAGGCTTTATATGTTAGGGTCCACTTGCAGTGAAGCCAATGGTCAGGGGCACCCCCTTTCTCTTTGCCACCAACTTTTATTTCCTCTGCCCTGCTCTCTGCTATCCCTTCTTTCCCCCCTCTCTCTTTCATCCCCTTTCTCACTTCAAATTACTTCAAGGCTCTTTGTTGTTTGAGCTTCAACAAACTTAAAAGGGTATCCCTTTATAAGTCTTAGATAATTTCAAAGCGCCATGTGTTGAATTGTGCTAATGTGTTTTTAAATATTGTTCCAAGTTGCCTTGAGTACAGATTTCCAATTGAAAGGTAACTTTAAACAATAGCCAGTGAGTTGATAGTATATGGGTGCTGGACAACCAAGTGGGAAGGGAAAAGAATGTTTATCAGTGAGAGCCAGATAACAGTGTCCAAGGCACTGAGTGACCAGGTCAGCAGCATATAGGTGAAGCCTAATTGGTTGGTCATACATTTTATATTTCTGGATTTATATATCCAAGTTATGCAATCAACCTTTGTTGCACAAAACAGTTACATAGATGCAATTCTTAGTGTACCTGAACATTTGCCCTTCTTCCTTCCTTCTCTCTTCAACACCTTCCCCTACTCCCATCCCACCCTCTCTCTCACAGATGGCATAAGGCCCATATCTTAAAATGAGTTCAGGTATTACTTGCACTAGTTAACAAAATGCATTTTTGGGAATTATTATTTTTTTGTAAACAGATGATTACCCTGTTTGTGTGTGGCATTTTGAAAACGGAAAAGACGATCAATCATGATAGGTGTAATTAAAGCCTTTTCACAGCAACCAGAGGATCCATTTTTAATCCATTTTTTCAAGGTACTAAAATAGACATGTAAACCTGCTGCATTGCAGTTTTGAGGCTTTGCATTTATCAATATGAAATGACTTCACCTGGGGGGAGAAAAGGAACACAAGGAAACAAACTCCAAAAGCAAGACTGAAAATGCCGGCCTTTCTTCTGCAAGTGTAAAGTTCACCTTCGTTTAGTCTGGGTTTGGATCTGTAGATTTTGCCATAAAGAGATGTATGAAGAGCTGAGGGTGCATTCATTTAGGGGTGTTGGGAAGAGAAGATCCACATAAGCAGCTGGCATGTGATGAGAAATGGGATCGATAAAGCCTTTCTGTGAAGCTACCAGATTGATGAAATAGAGGACCTGGCTGAGAAATGCCAAACAGCTCAATTCAGGGCCCAGGGCACAGATTTCCTATTGCCTTCTTAACCACTGGACAAAGCAGGGAATGGCAACCTGGGAATCATCATAATCTCACCCCATCATGGTGCTGTTGGCTATAAGGCTCCCAGATTGCTTCACTGCTGCAGTCTCTGTCACTAAAGGAGACTACCAGGTATTCATGCTGCATGTGTTAACTGCTCAAGTCAACAGTTAAGTACCTGGCACTGGGAGAACACATTGGAGGATGGAAAGTAACTATCTGCTGGGGTCTGATGCTTGCCGATTAGTTGACAGGAAATGTGAACAAGGGAATTATTTAGAAGGTGGTCTTAGGTTCTTCACCTGATTACTGAAGAAAATATGACAGTCCTCTATGTAATATGCAGAGGACCACACTTTGCCTTGGTTAGCCTGAAATAACTGCTACTTTTATCCAGAAGAACCACCACTTCCCGCTTTGAGTGCCAGTGTGGTGTAGTGGTTAAGAGCGGTAGTCTCGTAATCTGGGGAACCGGGTTCGCGTCTCCGCTCCTCCACATGCAGCTGCTGGGTGACCTTGGGCTAGTCACACTTCTCTGAAGTCTCTCAGCCCCACTCACCTCACAGAGTGTTTGTTGTGGGGGAGGAAGGGAAAGGAGAATGTTAGCCGCTTTGAGACTCCTTCGGGTAGTGATAAAGCGGGATATCAAATCCAAACTCTTCTTCTTCTTCTTCTCTTCTTTTTGCTTAGAATCATTAATATGGATCAGTAACCTCTCGCTTTTTCCATAGTCATATGCAGAAAGGGTGGGTAAATCCACATTCTTATCATTCATAAACAACCCTTATAGTAAGAACTAAATGGGTGCTGTTGTGCTGCTTATAGCTAATCTGTGTTCACTGGGCTGTACACCACTGGGCTGTCAAGGTCAGCACAAAGGCAAAATGAGAACAAGATGTTTCTACCAGCAGTTTCTGGACATAGTATGAATTTATTCCATTCCCTACACTAGTTGGTGGGACACCCATTCCCCCATCCTTGTGTTTCTGATTAGTGTCCTAGCCATCCAATCTTCAGTTGCCCTCATTCTTTCATTCAGGTAATGGGGTCTCTTCCCATTCCAAAACCTGATGTATTGCACTCATTTCCATACCGTCAGTATGGTAAAGAATGCCACCATTTTGTATGCAGAGAGCTTTGTACAGAGTTATTGTTAGTAGCCAGCATGAAGGGAATGTGAAGGGTAAGTTAACTCACAAAGAGTGGGAATTTGTGATTTTTTTTTGGGGGGGGGGGACTGTTTTCATTTTTGAGAAATATTTTGCCCGACCCAAATTGCTTTATGTGCCCTTTACAACTGGTGCAATAAATTATAGTTTATCATTACTCACCAAATCCAATTTGTAGTGATAAATCATTACAACGGTTAAGCAGAGGGCATACATGACTTAATCAATCTATATTTTAAAGAAAGCAAATGTGATTTTATATACAATAATTTAAAGGTGGTGCTCTTGCATTCACCTTTTAAATTAACCAGGCCAAAGTTTAGTGTGTTGATTGCAAATTAGAAATCATAAATTAAACTGTTCACCATCAGACTAAAGTAAACTAAGGGGTAATTCGCACTGTTCTGTCTTAAAGAGGGAACACATATATTTACATTCTTCTGCCTGTTGGGAAACCTGAAGGAGTAAGTAGACTTCCATCAATGGACAGGACAGGCAAGAGGGTAGAGGGGCTTGCAGGAGGGACTCAATTACACAAATTAAGGATATTGACAAGCTGGGATGTGTGCAGAGGAGAGCAACTATGACGATCAAGGTCTGGAAACCAAGCCTTATGAGGAACAGCTGAGGGAGTTGAGTATGTTTAGTACGGGGCCATGATCGTATAGTGCGGGGGTCGGCAACCTGCGGCTCCGGAGCCGCATGCGGCTCTTTAAAGCCTTTGCTGCGGCTCCGGGGCGGTGGCGAGGGGAGGAGGCGAGGCGCGGAGGCGAGGGGAGGAGGCGAGGGGCGGAGGTGAGCAGCCTGCCGCCCGGCCGGCGGGGCGCCCTAAAGCAGAGCGCCCCCCTCGCCAGGCAGACATCCGTAGCGTGGGGAGCCTTGCCGGACTTCCCGGCAAGGCTTCCGACGCTGCGGATGTCTGCCTGCCGCCCGGCCGGCGGGGCGCCCTAAAGCAGAGCGCCCCCCTTGCCAGGCTGCTATCCGCAGCGTGGGGAGCCTTCCCGGCAAGGCTCCCGACGCTGCGGATGTCTGCCTGCCGCCCGGCCGGCAGGGCGCCCTAAAGCAGAGCGCCCCCCTTGCCAGGCTGCTATCCGCAGCGTGGGGAGCCTTCCCGGCAAGGCTCCCGACGCTGCGGATGTCTGCCTGCCGCCCGGCCGGTGGGGCGCCCTAAAGCAGAGCGCCCCCCTCGCCAGGCAGACATCCGCAGCGTGGGGAGCCTTGCCGGACTTCCCGGCAAGGCTCCCGACGCTGCGGATGTCTGCCTGCCGCCCGGCCGGCGGGGCGCCCTAAAGCAGAGCGCCCCCCTCGCCAGGCAGACATCCGCAGCATGGGGAGCCTTGCCGGACTTCCCGGCAAGGCTCCCGACGCTGCGGATGTCTGCCTGCCGCCCGGCCGGCGGGGCGCCCTAAAGCAGAGCGCCGCCCTCGCCAGGCAGACATCCGCAGCGTGGGGAGCCTTGCCGGACTTCCCAGCAAGGCTCCCCACACTGCGGATAGCAGCCTGCCGCCCGGCCGGCGGAGCGCCCTAAAGCAGAGCGCCCCCCTCGCCAGGCAGACATCCGCAGCGTGGGGAGCCCGCAAGGCTCCCGACGCTGCGGATGTCTGCCTGCCGCCCGGCCGGTGGGGCGCCCTAAAGCAGAGCGCCCCCTCGCCAGGCAGACATCCGCAGCGTGGGGAGCCTTGCCGGACTTCCCGGCAAGGCTCCCGACGCTGCGGATGTCTGCCTGCCGCCCGGCCGGCGGGGCGCCCTAAAGCAGAGCGCCCCCCTCGCCAGGCAGACATCCGCAGCGTGGGGAGCCTTGCCGGACTTCCCGGCAAGGCTCCCCACGCTGCGGATAGCAGCCTGCCGCCCGGCCAGCGGGGCGCCCTAAAGCAGAGCGCCCCCCTCGCCAGGCAGACATCCGCAGCGTGGGGAGCCTTGCCTGACTTCCCGGCAAGGCTCCCGACGCTGCGGATGTCTGCCTGCCGCCCGGCCGGTGGGGCGCCCTAAAGCAGAGCGCCCCCTCGCCAGGCTGCTATCCGCAGCGTGGGGAGCCTTCCCGGCAAGGCTCCCGACGCTGCGGATGTCTGCCTGCCGCCCGGCCGGTGGGGCGCCCTAAAGCAGAGCGCCCCCCTCGCCAGGCAGACATCCGCAGCGTGGGGAGCCTTGCCGGACTTCCCGGCAAGGCTCCCGACGCTGCGGATGTCTGCCTGCCGCCCGGCCGGCGGGGCGCCCTAAAGCAGAGCGCCCCCTCGCCAGGCAGACATCCGCAGCGTGGGGAGCCTTCCCGGCAAGGCTCCCGACGCTGCGGATGTCTGCCTGCCGCCCGGCCGGTGGGGCGCCCTAAAGCAGAGCGCCCCCCTCGCCAGGCAGACATCCGCAGCATGGGGAGCCTTGCCGGCAAGGGTCCCGACGCTGCGGATGTCTGCCTGCCGCCCGGCCAGCGGGGCGCCCTAAAGCAGAGCGCCCCCCTCGCCAGGCAGACATCCGCAGCGTGGGGAGCCTTGCCTGACTTCCCGGCAAGGCTCCCGACGCTGCGGATGTCTGCCTGCCGCCCGGCCGGTGGGGCGCCCTAAAGCAGAGCGCCCCCTCGCCAGGCTGCTATCCGCAGCGTGGGGAGCCTTCCCGGCAAGGCTCCCGATGCTGCGGATGTCTGCCTGCCGCCCGGCCGGTGGGGCGCCCTAAAGCAGAGCGCCCCCCTCGCCAGGCAGACATCCGCAGCGTGGGGAGCCTTGCCGGACTTCCCGGCAAGGCTCCCGACGCTGCGGATGTCTGCCTGCCGGCCGGCCGGCGGAGCGCCCTAAAGCAGAGCGCCCCCTCGCCAGGCAGACATCCGCAGCGTGGGGAGCCTTCCCGGCAAGGCTCCCGACGCTGCGGATGTCTGCCTGCCGCCCGGCCGTTGGGGCACCCTAAAGCAGAGCGCCCCCCTCGCCAGGCAGACATCCGCAGCGTGGGGAGCCTTGCCGGACTTCCCGGCAAGGCTCCCCACGCTGCGGATAGCAGCCTGCCGCCCGGCCAGCGGGGCGCCCTAAAGCAGAGCGCCCCTCGCGCGGGGCAGACATCGGCCAGCCCCACAAGCTCGGGGGACAGCAGGGAGGCGCAGCGCCGCCATCCCGCTGTTCCTCGACCTGGTTCGGTTTCCCCGACCTGCTTTTGGGGGGGAAATAAAGGGAAAATTTTTCCCTTTATTTCCCCCCCAAAAAACTAGGTGCGTCCTATTGGACGGAGCGTCCTATGGGGCGAAAAATACGGTATTTTTATAATGACGAATGCCTCATTATTAATTATTATTTACATCAGGCACTGATTATGATTTATGGTACACTGGGGCCCTGATTAATTTTCTATGACATTTTGGGGCATTGATTATTGGGCATAGCAAGTCGCGGTCGCGTGGAATTTGTGCTTTGTGACCGTTTGAAGTGGGGTTTTTTTCTTGGGAGGCTGGGCGGCACGAAGAGAGGGATTATTTTTATAATGACGAGGATGACATTGGGCCCTCATTATTAATTATTATTTACACCAGGCACTGATTATGATTTATGGTTCACTGGGGCCCTGGTTAATTTTCTTTGGCATTTTGTGGCATTGATTATGCAGTCGCGGTCGCGTGGAATTCCACGTGGAGTTAGTTGCCTGAAGCCCCTTTTTAGTTGCTTGAAGCCCCTTTTTAAACTTAAGCAGGTGAAAGTTTGGTGAATTGCTGCCAAGGAGTGTGGTGGAGTCTCCTTCTTTGGAGGTCTTTAAGCAGAGGCTTGACAACCATATGTCAGGAGTGCTCTGATGGTGTTTCCTGCTTGGCAGGGGGTTGGACTCGATGGCCCTTGTGGTCTCTTCCACATATGTATGTGAGCAGGTCTTCTCCAACATGAACTATATTAAAAACAAACACCGATCACGCCTCACAGATGACAGCTTGCAAGCCTGTGTGAAAATGAAGGTGACGTCTTACAGCCCTGATGTGCAGACACTGAGCACTGAGGTTCAGGAGCAAAAGTCCCATTAACCTGGTTACCTGGTTGTAAATTAAATATTTTAATTAGCTATTAATTTGTCCTTTTTTCTTGAGATTGACAGCTGACTGCACCATCCTGTATATATAGCATTAAGGCCAGAAGCAATATATGCAGTGTTATATTTGTTTTAAATGTTGCAATGTTTTTGCGGCTCCCAGTTGTTGTTGTTTTTTCGGAAACGGGTCCAAGTGGCTCTTTTTGTCTTAAAGGTTGCAGACCCCTGGTATAGTGGTTAGTACTCTGCGTTGTGAGTGTGTTTAGTACGGAAAAGAGGAGACTGAGAGGAGACATGATAGCCATCTTCAAATATCTAAAGGGCTGTCACATGGATGATGGAGCAAGCGTGTTTTCTTCTGCTCCAGACAGTAGGACCTGAACCAATTGTTTCTAGAAGGTGATTCTGACTAAACATCAGGAAATGGTAAGGTGGTAAGAGTTGTTCAACAGTGGAACAGACTCCCTCAGAAGGCAGTGAACCTTCATTGGAGGTTTTCAAGCAGAGGTTGGATGGCCAGCTGTCATGGATGCTTTAGTTGAGATTCCAGCATTTCCGGGGGATGGAGTAGATGTTCCTCAGGGTCTCTTCCAACTCTACAATTCTATGATTCTATAAAGTGGAACTTTGGCAGATACATTTTTGGCAGAAGAGGAAAAATAAAGAGCTGACCAAGCAATCACTGTAATTTGGCTGAAAGTCTATCCTGAATAGGTCAAGTCATATTTGTAGCTTCTGGGAGAAAGTGATAATCGGAAATCACATTCTGGAAGGTGGAATTTTAAATTCTCTGAGTAATTATGCTCACACAGAAGTGAAAGGAGACTGGAATCTTGAAAGTATTTTGTCATAAGAGACACTTTATCTTAAGATAAAAGCGAGGGCTTCTTTAACAGTAATGCCTAACCATTATGGGATTAAGAAGACAAGAAGTGTGCTGCTGAAATTTTGCTGTCCTCTTTCTTTTTGCATTCGTGTCATGTGCAAAGTCTCTTATGAGATGAACTAATACAGCATGAACCACATCAAATACCCGGTACTAGATTTTACAATGTTCTTTGCTCACATATTTTTTTTCCAATCTTAAAACTGGCATTAATAGTTTAGTTTACTGTGTTTGCTGTTTTTAGAGCCATTGTTTTGAACTAGATGGAGACCTGGATTTAAATTAGATTACCTTAGTGTAGTCATTATCTCTCAAGTTACTATTACAAAACCCCAAGCCAGGATTCCTGATATCCTGGTCCTAATAAATTGGGTATTAGACTATGTACTGCTGCTGCTGCTATGTGAGGCTATGGATTCCCCTTCCTGGCATGACTATGGGGGTATTATGATGATCTCCTGCACTTCAAAATTTACCACGAGTGTTTGGGAGTGGTGAGACTAGAAATGTAATGGATAAATAAGAGTGCTCAGATATCATAACAACATGAGAATATCAGAAGAGCTTGCTGGATCAGGCCAGGGGCTCATCTAGGAGTACAGGAGTATAGCATCTAGATCAAGGGAAGTAATAGTGCCACTGTATTCTGCTCTGGTCAGACCTCACCTGGAGTACTGTGTCCAGTTCTGGGCACCACAATTCAAGAAGGACACTGACAAACTGGAACGTGTCCAGAGGAGGGCAACCAAAATGGTCAAAGGCCTGGAAACGATGCCTTATGAGGAACGGCTAAGGGAGCTGGGCATGTTTAGCCTGGAGAAGAGGAGGTTAAGGGGTGATATGATAGCCATGTTCAAATATATAAAAGGATGTCGCATAGAGGAGGGAGAAAGGTTGTTTTCTGCTGCTCCAGAGAAGCGGACATGGAGCAATGGATCCAAACTACAAGAAAGAAGATTCCACCTAAACATTAGGAAGAACTTCCTGACAGTAAGAGCTGTTTGACAGTGGAATTTGCTGCCAAGGAGTGTGGTGGAGTCTCCTACTTTGGAGGTCTTTAAGCAGAGGCTTGACAACCATATGTCAGGAGTGCTCTGATGGTGTTTCCTGCTTGGCAGGGGGTTGGACTCGATGGCCCTTGTGGTCTCTTCCAACTCTATGATTCTATGATTCTATCTAGTCCACCATTTTTTCCTCGCACTGGGCAGCCAGAAGTCTGTGGGAAACCAGCAAGCAGGAATTGAGCACAAGAACACTGTCCTGTCTGGTGGTTTCCAGCAACTGGTATTCAGAAGCATTCCTGCCTCCGGTGGCAGAGCATAGCCATCATGGCTGGTAGCCATCAATAGCCTTCGCCTCCATGAATTTGTCTAAATCCTCATTCAGAAATTTCTTTATGCATCTCCTCCTCTCCCCATCAAGGCACATGTGGCTTGGGATTTGGAGTTCTGATGTGCAGAAAACATGACATTTAGAGAGGCTTGCGCTCCCAGCATTTCACACTGTGGATATAAATCACGGGGGCCCAACAACAGCAATGCAATTATTTTCATATTTTAAATCTTTTCCTAGATTTACTTTTCAGAACTGGGACCCCAAGGGTCATACAATAAAGAGCTGAGTGTAGTCTGGAGTCTCATCCTTGAATGTATTATAATGCAGAACATGTTTCTCAGAAAGAAGCACTTTATAGAGCCATCCTTTGAAATATGTGCCGTGTTGGAAAAATTTCTCCTTTATTAAAATGGCTCCGTAGTAAAAAGCATGAGTACGGGAGTGCAAGGGACATGACATTCAAGATAATAACCGTAAACTATTCATCAGAACACTAGTAGATCAGAGTATAATATTACTCAGGTGAGGATGGGGCCGGCGAATGAAGGCTGACCTAATTTCTATTGTAATAAAAATTACAAGAGCAGGCCATTGCAACTTGGGTTCCCAATAAGCCAAATGCCTGACAAAAGCCAAACCACCCGACAGCCTAAAAGGGTGAGGGAATGTTTTGTCAGTCTTAGGAATGGAGCTGATCTTGATACCCTTGGGCAGTGGCTGAGTTGCTGTTTTCAGAATGAAATTGATGGCAATTTGGGTAGGTTGCAGCAAGTTACTGCCCCATTCACACAAAAATACCAACAAAACTCTGATATCCTTTGGGCTGTGCTGGCCCAACACTCCTATATAGTGGTACCTCGGGTTAAGTACTTAATTCGTTCCAGAGGTCTGGTCTTAACCTGAAACTGTTCTTAACCTGAAGCACCACTTTAGCTAATGTGGCCTCCTGCTGTTGCCGCGCCGCCGGAGCACGATTTCTGTTCTTATCCTGAAGCAGAGTTCTTAACCTGAAGCACTATTTCTGGGTTAGCAGAGTCTGTAACCTGAAGCATATGTAACCTGAGGTACCACTATACTGCCAAATTCTGCAAAATGATTGATATCTATCTTACCCATGCATTTAGTTTAGCATGAAACACCTGCTATGAATTACTGTCTTCTAACTTGTGCCTCCTTTTTATTCTTTTCAACAGCGGAGGATGCATGTGGAGGGACAATGAGAGGATCCAGTGGCATTGTTTCCAGCCCAAATTTCCCTAATGAATACCACAATAATGCAGAGTGCACGTGGACCATTGTGGCCGAGCCTGGGGACACCATTTCACTCATTTTTACAGATTTTCAGATGGAAGAGAAATACGATTACCTGGAAATAGAAGGTTCTGAGCCACCAACTATATGGTGAGTGATTCATTGTTGTATGTTAACTTCTGCAAAATTGCCTCTGAGAAAATGCTACAGATCTTACAGAAATGCCTCTAACTTCCCTTGAAACCCCTAATGTTGTTTCATTTGTGCAGAACTATTGCCTTGAATGCCGATTTGTTGTGTAAATTGGAACTGTGTGATCAATGCCACTTGGAGAAATTTGGTGAAGCTTATTCAAATTAGCTTAATAATAATAATAATAATAATATATTTATACCCCGCCAATCTGGCTGGGCTTCCCCAGCCACTCTAGGCGGCTTCCAACAAAAAACTAAAATACAGTAATCCATCAAACATTAAAAGCTTCCCTAAACAGGGCTGCCTTAAGATGTCTTCTAAAAGTCTGGTAGTTGTTCTCTTTGACATCTGGTGGGTGCTACTACCAAGAAGGCCCTCTGCCTGGTTCCCTGTAACTTGGCTTCTCACAGGGAGGAAACTGCCAGAAGGCCCTCGGCGCTGGATCTCAGTGTCTGGGTAGAACGATGGGGGTGGAGACACTCCTTCAACATTGTGTTATGAGTTTGTGGGTGCCAGACTTCTATAATCTCTGGATCCAGCTATTGTTAAAAGCTAATCAAGCCAGGCTAGCTTCCTGATCCCCTGAGTCCAGGAGTTGCCTTGGTAATGTGTCATTAAGAGAACTGAGGATTAAGGGGGCTCTGTGCAAGACAGCAAATGGGTGGGTCTCAAGAAGGACAAAAGCCAGAGTTTTAGAGTTGAATTTCGCTGTGGTGTTATCTAGAAGTAAAGTATCAAGCTGGAAAGTCAGAGAGGCAGAGCAGCTGCAGCAGGTGATGCATTCTTGGAGATCATATTGGCTTCCCCTGTGCATCCTACTGTTTGAGGTGGTAACATCATGTTGCCTTATGGGTGGGCCAGCCCTGTCTAGGCTGGTATCCTTTTGTTTTCCTTCAGCAGCTTGTCCTATCTGTGTGCATATGGGGCATTTTGCTCAAATCACCCAAACCAAGTTAAAGCAGAGGGGCAAAATAATTAAGGGTGTGTGAAGTTATTTGTTGCAGGGAAGATTCTTACCTTGCCCTATTTCTTCTTCTTTCTTGCATTAACAAAGCAAAGAACAACAGCAACATTTGCTTTGGTGGTGCAGTTGCAACACAAGAACTCTGCCGTTTTTCCTACTAGACAGGGACACTTTAGCATAGAGACATCCCATTTTTCACATTGCAACTTACCACATTTTCCCGTCTATAAGACACCCCCATGTATAAGACGACCCCTATTTTTTTAGTACAAAATTAAGAAATGAAATTTTAAACATTCCATGCATAAGACAACCCCCAATTCTATCCTTAAAAAAAATTGGGGGGAATATAGTCTTATACATGGGAAAATATGGTATTTTTACCGATCTCAATATTGTATTTTTACATTGTTGCAACCTACTATGGAACCTTATGGTGAAGGGTGAGTAAGAAATCACATAACAACAAATAAAGCTGCCAGCAGACACCTCTGCTGCTGCTGCATTACAGACGTTGCCAATAAAGGCACACACATTTTGCAATTGTAAGCCCCTTCATTTCCCAAGTGGTTTTGTGGGTTGAATCGTGACTCCTGAAACAGGTATCTGACAAATTTCAGCCCACCACTCATCATGCAGATCTGCAACATATTCTTGACCAAAGCTAAAGTTTTCTGGGGTGCTTTTAACCAAAGAAAAAGACCTGTGTTGATTTGATCACATACCTCCTCTATCACATCTTATTTGACTCTAAAAATGGTCAGTTACTCAAATACAACTCAGTGCACATTTTCTGTACGTGTGTGTTCAGCAATCCTGGGTTGTGGTGTTTGGGGTGAACTGTTTTTATTACCATCAATCTAATGTATTACAGGATGCAAAACACCTCCATATGCTTGGCAAAAAAAACAAAACAAAAACAAAGCAACACCCCAGCAGATTTCTAAAACTTAATTATCAGACAACTGCTAATGAGATTGACTTTCTCAGTACTCTCTTATGTTGATCCAATGGAGCAAACAAGAATCACTTAAAATAAAAGAAGCTAAGACTAGCTTTTTGGACACCAAAGGGGAGTGGTGGGGCAGAATCTGGTATCTTCCTCAACCACCCAAATAGCCAATCACATTTTAAAGAAGCGATGGGGAACCTCAGGCCTTCAGGCTAAAGGTGACCCCCCCCGGCCTATGTAGTTAGGGGAACCATGGTATTTTCCTCAGGATATGTGTCTCCCAGCCCACACAAATCTTACTGTCCCTGCTCCATACTCTTAAGTGTTTTTGCCTGGCTAGAATGTGTCACTGATTTATGATGGTGCCTCTTGTTAGCAAGGACAGAGGATGGTGGAGGTGTGTGCTTTCAGGGAACTGACATTGGAGCTAGAGGCGGAGGGAAGGCTCTCAAATGATGCTGGAGAAGGGCCCAGCAGGGAGAGAGGCAGCTCCGCAGATGGGGAAGCAAATCAGCGCAACACCAGGGATATAGAGGGGCTGATGGGGGAATCGGCGAGAGGGCTCCAGGACTCTTCACCGGACACCAGCGGGGAGAGCACGGGTCCTCCGCTACCCACGCCCACCCCGCGCAGAAGACTTCCGCGCAGAGAGAGTAGGAGGAGACTGGGTGTCAAACAACTTTTATGTTGGAAAAGATTTAAGAAACGCCCACTGACGGATTCTGCTAGCCAATGAGGCAGCCACGAATTGAAGGGCTGTCCAGACAGAAAGGTTTAACAAGGCAACATAACCAGGAGAGGCGGCAACTTACGCATGAGCAACCCCATACCCATTACATGTGCATATACTTTTTATGGCTAGAATGTAATTGCTGTAAAAAAGAGTCACATCTGTTGCTTCTGGTCTTGCCCACCACAGCATGATGTGGCCCCCAAAAAGGATGTCCAGGAAGAAATGGGGCCCTTGAGGTGAAAAAAGTTTTCCCATCCTTGGTGTACAGCTTACTTTGTGTGTTCATGGTCTGAGGGTTTCTCAGAATGAGAATTGTTTTGTAATTCCCAAAATTCATGTGAGCAGTTTCTTGAAATGCTGCTATCGGAGCCTTTACTGTTTGCATCAGAGGCACATTTTAAAGACAGGAGATAAAATTAGACACCTACAAGTTCAGAAATATATTTGCCTATATTTAGAAACATGTATGTATTGCTGATCAGTTTAGATTACTGAAACGGTGTGCAAATGATAATACCGTATGATGAATAATAAAAACAGAAAGCAATACAATAAAATGCAGTTGTACTGCACTCTGTCTAATCTCCACAGTGAGAAAGCAAGTGCACTAAACAATGTCAGCAATCCGGGGAATGCTTGGTTGAACAGGAAAGTCTTTAGCATATGCCAAAAACACAAAGCAGAGGGCAATGTACCGTATTTCTAAAAGGAGGCCACTCAACATGGCAGATGCTCCTACACTGAAAATGTACAATTTGTACTCGGCTATTGTATAGTTCAAGGTTGGGTTCCTTTTCTTTCCCTTGCAGTGCTAAGTACTTAGGACAGATCTTAATTATGTCATTAACTCTAAAAGCACAATTAGATTGTCTCAGATCTGTGTCGAACCTCTTCTCCAACTTGCTCCATATGAGATGGTTGTCAAAGGCTATGCCAGTCTTCTGTGTTGTTGTTTTAAGGGATTTAATTTTAAGATGAAATAATTCTATCTTACACTCTGTGGCGCATATATTACCCAGCTGTGGTAAACATTGGTTTCACTTCTCAAACAGGGAATATCAATTATGATTGATTACTCACCTGTGCTGTGTTTATCAGTCTTGTGCCGGATTGCCTCCAGGAGATGCAGGGGGTTTCAATGTACCACTAGTTTTTCAGGGTGCTACATACAGAGTGGGATTTTAATAAATAATACATTTGAAAAATAATCCAGAGGGAAACATGGGTTAAGAAGGGAGTCCATTGTCTCAGTGGCTTAGTGCATTTTTAAAAAACATGTCATAAGTAGGCAATCCAGCACATTTAGTTATTCCTAATGACAATAGTAAGATAAAAATAGTTCCATATCTCTGCTACAAAAACCTTCAGGAATAATGAAAATTCGTGTTAGTTTTAGTAGGAAAAAATGTCCTTGGCTACACTATGAGTTATGCCCACTAGTTAGAGTGGCTATTGTCATTGGTGCTAAGGCAGTTACTTACAGCACAGCCACTTTAAAATATAACTTTATCTGATATTTTTTATTTTTATTTCTTTCCCCCTTCCCCCGTACATAAAAAGGCCACTTTGAAGAATTTTCTTCAAAAATGATCCAACATTCTTTTGTGACAGTCACCCCCTACCCAATGCCCTGAAATGACACTGGGGACTCAGCTAGATTGATAAAGAAAAAGCATTTTATATGTGTTGTATGTGTGATACAACACTGTGACACCAGATGGCGCTGTAGAGTCCCATCTTTCCCTACTGGATTGAAATCCTTCATTGGTGTGTCTAGAGCCAGCCTGGGCATTATTCAACTATGTTAAGAGTAGATGTACAGAAAATAACGGACCTAACTTAGTTATGTTCATTAATTTCAGTGGGTCAGCTCTGAGTAAAACATGGTTGAATCCTTGCCATGATGGCTATGTTTTATCTCCACTGAGAGAGGCGGTGTACCTCTGAATAACTGTTGTTGGAAATCACAAGTGCAGTGAGTGATATTGCATTCATATCCTGCTTGCAGGCTTTTCACAGGTGTCAGATTGGCTTCTGTGACTAGATGGGCCATTCATCTGATCCAAGAGACTCTTCTTTTGTTCATATGCAGTGTGGAAGATGCAAAATGGTGGCACAGGGTTTCTGCTGTTAACTTCCAATAGCGGCAAAACATTGTGTCTGTGTGTGTGTGTGTGTGTGTGTGTGTGTGTGTGTGTAAGAAGTCTTGCTACAGCCTCTGCTAATATTTAGCCCCACTCCCAAGAAACTGTTGTAGAGGGGGGGTTTTGCCCTTAGGTGAAATTTAGTGTAATAGTCCCTCCTTCTCTTCCCAGAAATGTGATGCAGAATGTTGAGAGGCCATCAGCACACAGCTCTGCATCAAAACACATTTCTTGAACTTTTCAAATTACGACACAAAATCTATGCCAGAAAGGGACAGACCTGTAGTTCAGTGGTATAGCCCATACGATGTTAGAATTCCTGTATCATGGTTGCAGTCATGGGATTATTGTCTTTCACAATAATGTTTTGACTTCACAGAGTGGGAAGTGGCAGAGACAGGATGTTTGTGTTATTGTGTTCCATGAAGTGGGACTATTGTCCTCTGTTCTATTTTTCTCTTTGCTGCCTGATGCTAGAGAGAGAGGGAGCCATGTTGCAGTGCTCCATGTGTGTTTATATGTAAATAAAGTAGATTAGCCAATATGCTGAGTTGCTGAAGTCTGTTACGCAACTGTGCAAACTCTGCGGATCCCTAAGTGTGTCAATGTCTGTTGGCATTGGTCACTGTGATGTTCGGGCAGAAGAAAGCTTTTGAAGCTCCTGAACGATCGACCAGGAGGGAGAGAACATTCCAGTTGGACATGTGCCTCTGCCAGGGTCCTACTTGAGTGTAGGCTGAACTCCTGACATACATATGGTCCCGGGTTAAACCTATAGCATTTCTAGTTTCAAAAGAATCTGAACTAGAAAGGCTGGGAAAGGTTGTTGACTGAGTCCTTGGAAAGCCACTGTCAGTGAGTGGGCTGGGCCAGACAAACTAACAGTTCTACTTTTTTTGTTCTTACCTATCACACCTCTCAATGACTTTCAGGTGAATTTTCCCTACTGGAAAGTATTATATTTTGAGGTGATATCAACACTCCATCTGCAGTGCTTGATCTATAACTGTGCCACTCATTGCAAGACATCACTTGAATTTTCAGTCATTTAGCAATGAACCTCCCCTTGTGAATTGGCTTGACATTTTTTCTCTAATAAGTAACCTGAAGACATTGTAAGAGCGAGTAAATTCACTGGAATCGTTCCAATGTAGATATAGATCATAGATGTTACAGCCACTGTACAGCTGAAGGTATTTTAAACTGTTTCAGTTTTAATGAGTGTGTACATCAATAATAATTTCTGCTACCACTTAAGTGAGTTAATTAGCAGCAATGAAAGGATTCAGATTTATCAGTGGTTGTTCATGCTGCTAAATTGCTTATACCTATCAGTAGTTTAATTCTTTTAATACTAGAATCCATTCCTGCCATTAATGGGATAACACAAATAACATAAAAACAATATTAATCAGTCAGATTACTAAATCTTCATTTGCCTTTCCTACAACAATTCTGTATAGTTAATCTGACACTTAAAAAAAAAAGACCTAGTCTTTGTTTTGCTCATCCCCCCCCCCACCCTCAGATGGAAGAAGATTTATGTTTAAATAACTGAACAGAATAAACATACAAAGATGGAAATACTTCTATTACCAAAGTGCAAACTATAATATAAAAGTAAAGAATTAAAATGCTAATTTAATAATTGCTAATTCAAAGAGCAGTTTGAAGATGCATTCTTCCCCAAGCTTGTCACTCATATTGTGGAATTAGACTGATGTGCTTGGTTATGCCAAAGCACCTCTCCATATGCCAGGGAAAAATAGATCGACAAAACTTAATTAGCAGAGATTTGTTAATTAGATTCACCATGTTAATACTTTTTATCCCTTTATAATAGTATGGAGGTTCATCTCCTAATAGCTATGGTGATTATATATGCACAGGATACTATATATCAAAGGCTAAAGCCAAGATTCTCACATGTTATTTCACTTTAGGAGACTGGTCCAATTAAAAAACAAATAATAAGATTATAGAGTTTTGTCCAGACAATAATAGCTTTGAGCTTCTATCTTAAACTTCATTTACATATTGCATATTCTGACTTAAAAGAATGATGTTAGTTGAATATATATATATATATATATATATTTGCTTTCGTAGATTTTCACGGGTACAGGAATGCAGGTTTTGGTGTCTTCGGGTGTCTTCCCGTGTAAGAGTTGGGGTGTCTAGGCGACGTTTCGACGAGGTCTCACTCGTCATCTTCAGGCTGGTGCTTTCGGCTTCTTGTTACTGGAACAGAGCAGGATCTCAGTGTTTGAGTTCCTATAAGTACTGTTGAGGGGGTGTGGTGTATAGCCTCCAACGTTCTGGGCAGAGAGGAAGTTCCCAGGTTAGTGTGCCTTTTCTTCTTTTGTTCATTAATTACTTGAGGGATATCTTGAGTGATTTCTTGAGTGATATTCTGAGTACCACTTAGGAGGGTCATTAGGTGTGGATTAGTTGCTAAAGCTTTCGTGTCTTGACCTCTTGAGCTTGTGAAGAGTTTTTCTGAGAAGATGGCTGTACTGCACTTAGTTGTGCTCTGGCTTGGCTTCGTGTATAGGGGCGAGCTGTGGTTTTGTGCCCTGTGCCAGCCAGATCTGTGTAGGGATTGCAGGGGGGTGCAGCATCCGGAGGTGCCACTATGGTTTGGTTACTGGATGGTGTCTGTAATTTATCTGTGGAGAGGGTCTGGGTTTGGGTCTGGTGTGGTTGATTGGAGATGGCGTTCTGTGTGCCTCTGGTTCTGGTGTCGGTTTTTGTGGGGAGGGCTAATTTCCAGATGTCTGGCAGGCGGGACGTGTCGTCACGCTTGTTCATGTTGTGAGGGTGTTTCTCTATCTCGATGGCTTCCATGATTATTCTCTTGTGGTGATGTTCCATGTTAAAGAGCAATTTGGAATCTGCAAAATTAATTTCGTGTCCTGTTTCTTTCATGTGTTGGAAAAGAGAGGAAGTTTTTTCTTCTTTTTTGACGGCATTCTTGTGTTCTGCGATACGTGCATTTATTCGTCTGTTTGTTTGTCCAATGTACGTGGCTGGGCAGACTTTGCAGGGTATTTCATAGACCCTTTGGTTTTCTAACTGGATTTTATCTTTGGGGTTTCTGAGGATATTGGCTATTTTTTGGTTGGTGCAAAAGGCTGTTTTGATATTGTGTTTATGGAGGATTTTGCTAATTTTATCTGTAGTGCCCTTGATATAAGGAAGGAGGGCCATGCCATTGTTTTCTTCTGTGTCTTGGTTTTTGGGGGGTGTTTCTTTTTGGATTAGCTTAGTAACCCTGTTTTGCTGGTATCCGTTGGCGATTAACACATTTGAGAGATTCTGTAACTCAGTTGTCAAGTGGTCTTTGTCAGCCAGGCGTTTGGTTCTGGAGATGAGAGTCTTGGCTACGGAGTTTATTTGTGCAGGATGGTGGTGTGATTGTGCATGTAAGTAGCGGTTGGTGTGTGTTTTTTTCCGGTAGATAGTGTGTCCTAGGGAGCCATCAGGTTTTTTGTAGATTAGGACGTCAAGGAAGGGAAGTTGGTTGTTGGCTTCTATTTCCATAGTGAATTGTATTTTGGGGTGTAGGCTGTTGAGATGTGTGAGGAAGCTATCTAGTTTTTCCTTCCCGTGTGGCCAAATTACAAAGGTGTCGTCAACATATCTGAGCCAAAGTTTGGGTTTGTGTTCTGACTTGTCTAAAGCATTGGTTTCAAAGTGTTCCATGTACAGATTTGCGATGACCGGTGAGAGGGGTGATCCCATAGGTGCTCCTTCTATCTGTTTGTATCTTTGTCCATTGTGGATGAGGTACGTGTTGGTTAGGCAGTGGTTGGTCAGGTCCAGGATGTATTCGGGGGGATTGTATTTGTTTCGAATGGCTGTCAAGGCTTCATTAATGGGCACTTGTGTGAAGAGAGATACAACATCGAAGCTCACAAGTAGGTCATCGGGATGTAGGTTTTGCTTCTTTATTGTTTCTATGAACTGGAAGGAGTTTGTAACGTGTGAAGCGATAGATTCTGCATAGGGCTGAAGTTGCTTAGCGAGAAATTTAGCGAGATTTTGTAGAGGTGAGCCTATGGAGCTGACTATTGGTCTGAGTGGTGTTCCTTCTTTGTGTATCTTGGGGAGACCGTAGAGTTTGGGGCATCTGGATGATTTTTCTCTGGGGATGATTCTTAGCTGGATTTCTTCACTGATAGGAGAGGCTTTTATTTTGGATTTGGTGGTTTTTTCCAGATAGGTGGTGGGATCTGTTTTTATAGGTTGGTAGGTAGGGTCTTGGAGTAGATTTGATAGTTTTGCTTGGTAGTCCGATGTGTTCATCACAACAGTGGCATTACCTTTGTCTGCTGGGAGAATGATTATGTTGTTGTCTTTCCTCAGGTTGGTGAGTGCTTTCTGTTCTTCTTTGTGTAAATTGCTTCTGGGTGGTTTGCTGGAGCAGAGGATGTTGGTGACTTCAAGTCTGATTTTATTGGCTTCATCTGGGTTGATCTTGGTTAGGCTAGCTTCGACTCCGCATATGATGTTTTCCGTGGGGATGCGTCTCGGGGCGACTGCAAAGTTGAAACCTTTGGAGAGTACTTTGGTTTCAGTTGAGGTGAGGATCCTGTCTGATATGTTATGTACTGTTTGTTTCATGGGTTGTTGTGGAGGGTGGCTGGGCTTCTGGCGTTTCTCTAGTTTGTGGAGTTTGTTGGTGTGTGTGTCTGTCTTATGTGAGGTCTCAGTTTCAGCTCTCCAAACGGCTAGTTGTTTGCATTTGTCCCAGAGTGCAGGGTGGATTTTGTTACAGAGTTTGAGGTGAAGAGTGAGCAGATCTTTGTTGGTTTGGTTTAGTAGGTATCTTTTCTTATGTAGTTCGTTTCTGATTAGGGATAGTTCAGTTCGTTTCAGGATCCTTTCGGTAGCTGGGGTTTTAGAGTGGAATTTAAGTTGGAAGCATGTGGGAATTAAGTTGTTGTCTCGGCAGTTGCGTAGGATCTAAGTGCAGTACAGCCATCTTCTCAGAAAAACTCTTCACAAGCTCAAGAGGTCAAGACACGAAAGCTTTAGCAACTAATCCACACCTAATGACCCTCCTAAGTGGTACTCAGAATATCACTCAAGAAATCACTCAAGATATCCCTCAAGTAATTAATGAACAAAAGAAGAAAAGGCACACTAACCTGGGAACTTCCTCTCTGCCCAGAACGTTGGAGGCTATACACCACACCCCCTCAACAGTACTTATAGGAACTCAAACACTGAGATCCTGCTCTGTTCCAGTAACAAGAAGCCTAAAGCACCAGCCTGAAGATGACGAGTGAGACCTCGTCGAAACGTCGCCTAGACACCCCAACTCTTACACGGGAAGACACCCGAAGACACCAAAACCTGCATTCCTGTACCCGTGAAAATCTACAAAAGCAAATATCTCACCTCTACGGGGAGGAAACCTTCCAGCTGACAAGAACCTACGAGAAACTAGAAATCCGAAGAGCCACCATCTTATGTGATCTCTTGTTCCTACGCAACTGCCGAGACAACAACTTAATTCCCACATGCTTCCAACTTAAATTCCACTCTAAAACCCCAGCTACCGAAAGGATCCTGAAACGAACTGAACTATCCCTAATCAGAAACGAACTACATAAGAAAAGATACCTACTAAACCAAACCAACAAAGATCTGCTCACTCTTCACCTCAAACTCTGTAACAAAATCCACCCTGCACTCTGGGACAAATGCAAACAACTAGCCGTTTGGAGAGCTGAAACTGAGACCTCACATAAGACAGACACACACACCAACAAACTCCACAAACTAGAGAAACGCCAGAAGCCCAGCCACCCTCCACAACAACCCATGAAACAAACAGTACATAACATATCAGACAGGATCCTCACCTCAACTGAAACCAAAGTACTCTCCAAAGGTTTCAACTTTGCAGTCGCCCCGAGACGCATCCCCACGGAAAACATCATATGCAGAGTCGAAGCTAGCCTAACCAAGATCAACCCAGATGAAGCCAATAAAATCAGACTTGAAGTCACCAACATCCTCTGCTCCAGCAAACCACCCAGAAGCAATTTACACAAAGAAGAACAGAAAGCACTCACCAACCTGAGGAAAGACAACAACATAATCATTCTCCCAGCAGACAAAGGTAATGCCACTGTTGTGATGAACACATCGGACTACCAAGCAAAACTATCAAATCTACTCCAAGACCCTACCTACCAACCTATAAAAACAGATCCCACCACCTATCTGGAAAAAACCACCAAATCCAAAATAAAAGCCTCTCCTATCAGTGAAGAAATCCAGCTAAGAATCATCCCCAGAGAAAAATCATCCAGATGCCCCAAACTCTACGGTCTCCCCAAGATACACAAAGAAGGAACACCACTCAGACCAATAGTCAGCTCCATAGGCTCACCTCTACAAAATCTCGCTAAATTTCTCGCTAAGCAACTTCAGCCCTATGCAGAATCTATCGCTTCACACGTTACAAACTCCTTCCAGTTCATAGAAACAATAAAGAAGCAAAACCTACATCCCGATGACCTACTTGTGAGCTTCGATGTTGTATCTCTCTTCACACAAGTGCCCATTAATGAAGCCTTGACAGCCATTCGAAACAAATACAATCCCCCCGAATACATCCTGGACCTGACCAACCACTGCCTAACCAACACGTACTTCATCCACAATGGACAAAGATACAAACAGATAGAAGGAGCACCTATGGGATCACCCCTCTCACCGGTCATCGCAAATCTGTACATGGAACACTTTGAAACCAATGCTTTAGACAAGTCAGAACACAAACCCAAACTTTGGCTCAGATATGTTGACGACACCTTTGTAATTTGGCCACACGGGAAGGAAAAACTAGATAGCTTCCTCACACATCTCAACAGCCTACACCCCAAAATACAATTCACTATGGAAATAGAAGCCAACAACCAACTTCCCTTCCTTGACGTCCTAATCTACAAAAAACCTGATGGCTCCCTAGGACACACTATCTACCGGAAAAAAACACACACCAACCGCTACTTACATGCACAATCACACCACCATCCTGCACAAATAAACTCCGTAGCCAAGACTCTCATCTCCAGAACCAAACGCCTGGCTGACAAAGACCACTTGACAACTGAGTTACAGAATCTCTCAAATGTGTTAATCGCCAACGGATACCAGCAAAACAGGGTTACTAAGCTAATCCAAAAAGAAACACCCCCCAAAAACCAAGACACAGAAGAAAACAATGGCATGGCCCTCCTTCCTTATATCAAGGGCACTACAGATAAAATTAGCAAAATCCTCCATAAACACAATATCAAAACAGCCTTTTGCACCAACCAAAAAATAGCCAATATCCTCAGAAACCCCAAAGATAAAATCCAGTTAGAAAACCAAGGGGTCTATGAAATACCCTGCAAAGTCTGCCCAGCCACGTACATTGGACAAACAAACAGACGAATAAATGCACGTATCGCAGAACACAAGAATGCCGTCAAAAAAGAAGAAAAAACTTCCTCTCTTTTCCAACACATGAAAGAAACAGGACACGAAATTAATTTTGCAGATTCCAAATTGCTCTTTAACATGGAACATCACCACAAGAGAATAATCATGGAAGCCATCGAGATAGAGAAACACCCTCACAACATGAACAAGCGTGACGACACGTCCCGCCTGCCAGACATCTGGAAATTAGCCCTCCCCACAAAAACCGACACCAGAACCAGAGGCACACAGAACGCCATCTCCAATCAACCACACCAGACCCAAACCCAGACCCTCTCCACAGATAAATTACAGACACCATCCAGTAACCAAACCATAGTGGCACCTCCGGATGCTGCACCCCCCTGCAATCCCTACACAGATCTGGCTGGCACAGGGCACAAAACCACAGCTCGCCCCTATACACGAAGCCAAGCCAGAGCACAACTAAGTGCAGTACAGCCATCTTCTCAGAAAAACTCTTCACAAGCTCAAGAGGTCAAGACACGAAAGCTTTAGCAACTAATCCACACCTAATGACCCTCCTAAGTGGTACTCAGAATATCACTCAAGAAATCACTCAAGATATCCCTCAAGTAATTAATGAACAAAAGAAGAAAAGGCACACTAACCTGGGAACTTCCTCTCTGCCCAGAACGTTGGAGGCTATACACCACACCCCCTCAACAGTACTTATAGGAACTCAAACACTGAGATCCTGCTCTGTTCCAGTAACAAGAAGCCGAAAGCACCAGCCTGAAGATGACGAGTGAGACCTCGTCGAAACGTCGCCTAGACACCCCAACTCTTACACGGGAAGACACCCGAAGACACCAAAACCTGCATTCCTGTACCCGTGAAAATCTACGAAAGCAAATATCTCACCTCTACGGGGAGGAAACCTTCCAGCTGACAAGAACCTACGAGAAACTAGAAATCCGAAGAGCCACCATCTTATGTGATCTCTTGTTCCTACGCAACTGCCGAGACAACAACTTAATTCCCACATGCTTCCAACTTAAATTCCACTCTAAAACCCCAGCTACCGAAAGGATCCTGAAACGAACTGAACTATCCCTAATCAGAAACGAACTACATAAGAAAAGATACCTACTAAACCAAACCAACAAAGATCTGCTCACTCTTCACCTCAAACTCTGTAACAAAATCCACCCTGCACTCTGGGACAAATGCAAACAACTAGCCGTTTGGAGAGCTGAAACTGAGACCTCACATAAGACAGACACACACACCAACAAACTCCACAAACTAGAGAAACGCCAGAAGCCCAGCCACCCTCCACAACAACCCATGAAACAAACAGTACATAACATATCAGACAGGATCCTCACCTCAACTGAAACCAAAGTACTCTCCAAAGGTTTCAACTTTGCAGTCGCCCCGAGACGCATCCCCACGGAAAACATCATATGCGGAGTCGAAGCTAGCCTAACCAAGATCAACCCAGATGAAGCCAATAAAATCAGACTTGAAGTCACCAACATCCTCTGCTCCAGCAAACCACCCAGAAGCAATTTACACAAAGAAGAACAGAAAGCACTCACCAACCTGAGGAAAGACAACAACATAATCATTCTCCCAGCAGACAAAGGTAATGCCACTGTTGTGATGAACACATCGGACTACCAAGCAAAACTATCAAATCTACTCCAAGACCCTACCTACCAACCTATAAAAACAGATCCCACCACCTATCTGGAAAAAACCACCAAATCCAAAATAAAAGCCTCTCCTATCAGTGAAGAAATCCAGCTAAGAATCATCCCCAGAGAAAAATCATCCAGATGCCCCAAACTCTACGGTCTCCCCAAGATACACAAAGAAGGAACACCACTCAGACCAATAGTCAGCTCCATAGGCTCACCTCTACAAAATCTCGCTAAATTTCTCGCTAAGCAACTTCAGCCCTATGCAGAATCTATCGCTTCACACGTTACAAACTCCTTCCAGTTCATAGAAACAATAAAGAAGCAAAACCTACATCCCGATGACCTACTTGTGAGCTTCGATGTTGTATCTCTCTTCACACAAGTGCCCATTAATGAAGCCTTGACAGCCATTCGAAACAAATACAATCCCCCCGAATACATCCTGGACCTGACCAACCACTGCCTAACCAACACGTACTTCATCCACAATGGACAAAGATACAAACAGATAGAAGGAGCACCTATGGGATCACCCCTCTCACCGGTCATCGCAAATCTGTACATGGAACACTTTGAAACCAATGCTTTAGACAAGTCAGAACACAAACCCAAACTTTGGCTCAGATATGTTGACGACACCTTTGTAATTTGGCCACACGGGAAGGAAAAACTAGATAGCTTCCTCACACATCTCAACAGCCTACACCCCAAAATACAATTCACTATGGAAATAGAAGCCAACAACCAACTTCCCTTCCTTGACGTCCTAATCTACAAAAAACCTGATGGCTCCCTAGGACACACTATCTACCGGAAAAAAACACACACCAACCGCTACTTACATGCACAATCACACCACCATCCTGCACAAATAAACTCCGTAGCCAAGACTCTCATCTCCAGAACCAAACGCCTGGCTGACAAAGACCACTTGACAACTGAGTTACAGAATCTCTCAAATGTGTTAATCGCCAACGGATACCAGCAAAACAGGGTTACTAAGCTAATCCAAAAAGAAACACCCCCAAAAAACCAAGACACAGAAGAAAACAATGGCATGGCCCTCCTTCCTTATATCAAGGGCACTACAGATAAAATTAGCAAAATCCTCCATAAACACAATATCAAAACAGCCTTTTGCACCAACCAAAAAATAGCCAATATCCTCAGAAACCCCAAAGATAAAATCCAGTTAGAAAACCAAGGGGTCTATGAAATACCCTGCAAAGTCTGCCCAGCCACGTACATTGGACAAACAAACAGACGAATAAATGCACGTATCGCAGAACACAAGAATGCCGTCAAAAAAGAAGAAAAAACCTCCTCTCTTTTCCAACACATGAAAGAAACAGGACACGAAATTAATTTTGCAGATTCCAAATTGCTCTTTAACATGGAACATCACCACAAGAGAATAATCATGGAAGCCATCGAGATAGAGAAACACCCTCACAACATGAACAAGCGTGACGACACGTCCCGCCTGCCAGACATCTGGAAATTAGCCCTCCCCACAAAAACCGACACCAGAACCAGAGGCACACAGAACGCCATCTCCAATCAACCACACCAGACCCAAACCCAGACCCTCTCCACAGATAAATTACAGACACCATCCAGTAACCAAACCATAGTGGCACCTCCGGATGCTGCACCCCCCTGCAATCCCTACACAGATCTGGCTGGCACAGGGCACAAAACCACAGCTCGCCCCTATACACGAAGCCAAGCCAGAGCACAACTAAGTGCAGTACAGCCATCTTCTCAGAAAAACTCTTCACAAGCTCAAGAGGTCAAGACACGAAAGCTTTAGCAACTAATCCACACCTAATGACCCTCCTAAGTGGTACTCAGAATATCACTCAAGAAATCACTCAAGATATCCCTCAAGTAATTAATGAACAAAAGAAGAAAAGGCACACTAACCTGGGAACTTCCTCTCTGCCCAGAACGTTGGAGGCTATACACCACACCCCCTCAACAGTACTTATAGGAACTCAAACACTGAGATCCTGCTCTGTTCCAGTAACAAGAAGCCGAAAGCACCAGCCTGAAGATGACGAGTGAGACCTCGTCGAAACGTCGCCTAGACACCCCAACTCTTACACGGGAAGACACCCGAAGACACCAAAACCTGCATATATATATATATATATATATATATATATATATATATATATATATGGTCAACTAAGGAAGAAATTGCTTGAATAATAGAGATCAAAGACAATGCTAAATCCAGCATAATGCCAGCCATGCTTAAATATTTGCATTTTGTTCATTGTCAGCATTCGTGATTATTCTCCTGGCAAACCTTTTTCTTCTTCTTTTTTGGAATTACGTTCAGAATATTATCATGGGGAGCTGGTCACGTGAGGAGTTGTTGAAAATGAGCAATATGATTCTTGCACAGTATAATTGAACCCACTTCATGGGTTTCATGAAGTGTTTTCAACATCATCATGAGAAACCACTCTTACAATTGTATCACCATGCTTGTCTTTTGAGCCAATATAAAATAAATAAATAAATGACACCATAACAAACTGCATGTGAAAATGCCTTAAAGTAGGATTAGCCCACCATTATTTTACTGACCTGACCAGCTGAAACATTTTTGTCAGTTAGCCGGCCTGAAAAGCCACTAACCTCAAGATTCTGCTAGGCTCTGCCTAGAACCCTTAAGGGTCCTGTCTTGGTTCCTCACACACGCTTAGGAACGTTAACCCCCCCCCCCCGCACAAGATTTCCCTTGAGCATGCTTATAATGCCACTTTTGGTTTTTTTTCAGTGGCCCTATTTTGTCTGCAATCCTGCTGGCACTCTCCAGCTTGCACTCACTATTAGAAAGTGTGGTCAATTAATAGAGCATGAAGATGCTATGCTGTTCTTGTATGTCATTTGTGCTTGGCTTATAAGCTGGGGTAGATGGAAGGACCTTAGTTCATTGGTAGAGCTTCTACTTTGCATGCACAAGGCCCCAAATTCAATTCCTGGTTTCTCCAGATAGCAGACACAAAGGGGGCGACTTTAACTTTTTACTCTTTGGCCTAAAAATAAAAATTTAAAAAATCTTCCTCTGAAATTGCTGCTAGCATTAGGAAGAAGTCTCCCATTGGCACCAGTTCCATATCTTGTAGAAATTTACTATAATTTTCAGTATTTAGTTGAAACTAACTTAGCCATTGGGGGCAGAAGAAGAGGAGTTTCGATTTGATATCCCGCTGCTGCCCAGGAAGACTCCCCTGTGGTGAGTGCCTGAGGGCCCTGCTCTTGCCACTTACCATCTGGCCTGGGGCGGGGCCTGAAGCCTCACAAGGACTGCTTGCTGCTTGCTGCCTGCTGCCCAGGGTGGGGCCTCACAAGGATGGTTGTTGCCACCGATGCTGCTACTGCCCAGGAGGACCCGGAGGGGTGCAGAGTTCTTTTTAACATTTTTTTTAAAAAATACATATTTTCCTTTCCCTTTAGATGTTTATATATGGGGGTGGGATGGATGCTTGGGTGGGCTTGAGAATTTGTTAGATTTTGATGAATTTGTAATTTTTGCAGTTTTTATTTGTATTTTTTTATTGTTTTCTGGGTTGTTTTTGTTTTTAGTTTTTATTGTTTTAAGGTTTTATTGTTTTAGGCTGCGAAAGAATAATATTAATTGCCATCAATGGAGGCTACTATGAGGCCTGGGATTGCTACCGTGGAGGGGCGAGGAAGGTATGGCGGTGGGGGCAGATGTTATAGGCGAAGAGGATTGAGATATGGATATGCTCGTACCCCTTCCAATCTGCACCCCATCCCGAGGGACGAGAGTAGGGTGAGCAAGGAGCCGACTTCTGGGTTAGCTCCATGGGCAATGGCGGAGTTCCTCTGACCGAGAGGAACCCTCTTCGCGAAAATCTGGTCTTGCTGCCGCGGCAAAGGCGGAGACCCTTCAAAAATCCCAGGCGGAGGAAGCCTGGGAACGTGGGATTCGGCTGACACCAAGAGCACCTCCCCTACTCGCGGGGAAACCCTTTTTCAGGGTCCCGAAGTGAAGTGGGGTGAGTGGCGCGGTGTTTTGAATCGACCACTACTTTTACGGAGTAAAGCCGCACAGCCATTGCCGGAGAGCGCTGACTTTTTCCTGTGGACAATTGGACTCTAAACAACTACCCGTGAGTAGAACAAAAAATTTGGACTACGAAACATTTTAATTTGGCACCGAAGCGGGAAGGTTCTAAACAGGAAGTCCGCCTTCCGCTTTTGTAAATAGATTGAAGCAAAAGTCTGGAAAGTCGTATATAAAGGACTAAATAAAAAAATTCCTTCCAGTAGCACCTTAAAGACCAACTAAGTTAGTTCTTGGTATGAGCTTTCGTGTGCATGCACACTTCTTCAGATACACTGAAACAGAAGTTGCCAGATCCTTCTATATAGTGAGAAGGTGGGGAGGGGTGTTACTCAGAAGGGTGGTGGGAATGGGAGATAGGCAGATAGCTGGGAGAGCCTGTTGACGACTCTTAATGACTGTAATAGGTCTTACAGGAAAAGGCAAGGGGTGAGAAGGTGAGAAATGGTATAGTCATGTATAGTGAGATAAGAATCCAATGTCTTTGTTCAGCCCAGGTTTTTCCATTGTTTTAAGTTTGGTAATGAGTTGTAATTCAGCAGCTTCTCTTTCCAGTCTGTTTCTGAAATTCCTTTGTAGTAAAACAGCTACTTTGAGATCTTGTATAGAATGTCCTGGGAGATTGAAGTGTTCTCCTACTGGTTTCTCTGTTTTGTGATTCTTGATGTCAGATTTATGTCCGTTTATTCTTTGGCGTAAGGTTTGGCCTGTTTGTCCAATATAGAGAGCTGAAGGACACTGTTGGCATTTGATGGCATACACAATGTTAGACGATGAGCAATTAAATAGTCCCGAGATGGTATGTGTGATGTTGTTGAGGCCAGTAATGGTGTTGTCCGGGTGTATGTGGCAGCAAAGTTGGCATCTGGGTTTATTGCAGGCTCTGGTGCCAGTGTCTGTGTTAAGTCTGGTTGTGGTATTATTGTGGGTTAGGAGTTGTTTAAGATTGGGTGGCTGTCTGTAGGCAATGAAAGGTCTTCCTCCCAGAGCTTGAGAAAGAGAACTGTCATTGTCCAGGAGAGGTTGTAGATCTCTGATGATGCGTTGTACTGTTTTAACTTGGGAGCTGTATGTGATGACTAGAGGTGTTCTGTTATTTTCTTTTTTGGGTCTGTCTTGCAGCAAGTTCTCTCTGGGTATCAGTCTGGCTCTGTTGATCTGTTGTCTAACTTCATCTGCTGGGTATTTTAGTTCTGAGAAGGTTTGCTGTAGATCTCTTAGGTGAGAGTCTCTGTCTGTAGAGTTGGAACAGATGCGGCTGTAACGTAGTGCCTGGCTGTATACAATGGACTGTTTGGTATGTTTGGGATGGTAGCTGGAGGCATGTAGATATGTTTGTCGGTCAGTTGGTTTGCGGTATAAGGTGGTGTCTATGCGTCCATGTGTCCAGATGATAAAAATATCATCCCACACAACGATGGTTTACAAGCTATAAGGAACACCAGTATAGTATAGTACTAGCTACTATGTATAGTATAGTATAGTACTAGCTACTATACTAGCTACTATGGATGTGGAATCTCTATATACCAACATCCCACACAACGATGTTTTACAAGCTATAAGGAACACATGGTCAACAGACCCTGGACACCTTTCACCAGAAATTTAATGATTTTCACCCCACAATCAACCTTACAATGAATCAATGAATGAATCAATGAATCAATGAATCAATCTATGCAAGAAATACATTTTTGGACACTACTATAAAAATACAGGATGGGCGCATAGACACCACTATGGCAGACCAACACGGCTACCTATCTACTATATAAAGGACTAAATTCCCTTCAGTTAAAACTACCAAAAGCCCTCTTGGAAGCAGGAGAACAGGAGGGGGAATTTTAGATTGTTTAAGCCTGCAGGAGAGAGAGTAAAGAAAGAAAAATTTCCACCGTCTCAAACCTGGGAACGGGGTGTCAGAGACAGACGTTTTGAGGAAGTTCATTGACTGTGAATGAAACGTCCTTTTACAGATAGTTAAAAAAGCGAAACATATTGATTCCAATGTTGCCTTTTGCATTTAAACTGTTAAACTGTTGCTGGAGTCGATCTGGGGAATTGCACAGCTGTGGAGATTAAGGATTGTGAGACCAGACTTTGACCTTGGACAAAAATGTGCCTAGAAGAAGTTTTGGTGCTTGCTTTTTGCAAGACAAGCACTTTGTTGGAGCAGCTGCATGAGAAGATGGATTTGATGACTGTTGCAGTCAGTAATTTTGGACAAACAGTGAATACGCATATAGAAACCATTCAGGAACCAACCCAGGAATCTGCTTTGACAGGACAAATGCAGAAGATAATGGAGGAGGCTGTTGTTGAACCTCAACTAACACAAATGGAGAGACCCGAGGCCCTGCAGGAGCATAAGCTGCAGTCTTTGAAGACTGAACCTGGAGAAAGTCAGATTTGGAGAGATGGAGTACTGTTTGGTTTGGAGATGGGAAGTTGGATGGATCCCCCTATGCAGGGCCGTTTCGGCTCTTCGGATTTGGTTTTGGGCCAGGGGGGGTCTGGAGTTGTGGGGGCTCTTAACTTCGGAGGGACTTTGAAACATGCTTTCAAATACTTTTTGGATTACAGTGCTGACTGTGGAGAGTGGGCTGACCTGTCGGGGGGGTGGAGATATTGTTGGGCTGGAGTCTCCCCGAGACCTACTCCTCAATGAGAAAGGAAAGAAATTAAGAAAAAGTTCAACAAATGACAAAGTAAAGTGCAGGTATAAACAAGAAGAAGATCTGCAGAAGGGACATGGAAAAGACTTAAGAGCCTCGGACAGAATATCACCAGGTTGATGGACTAGATGGAATGGATAGAAAGGACTGACATAACCCGAGACCAGGAAGAAGAGACGATGGATGAAGATTGGAAGAAAGTTTTTAAAAATTCATTTTGAGAAATAGTGTAAAATTAATGAGTGTTAGGAAAAATGTTGGAATGAAACTATTTGGCTTTAGTAGAAACGATATAAGGAGTTATGTATAAATAAGTATTAAGTTTAAGTTTTAAGGCTTTTTATGGTAAGATAAGGTTAAAATAAATTAAGGCAATTTAATGACAGAATACAGTGAAAGATGGAAAGGATTTGCTGAGTTAATTAATAGGTTAGACCGTTAAGATAAATTATAGAATAAAAATTGAGAAAGATGGAAAGAATTTGCTGAAACAATTAATTGAATTAGAATACAAAAAGGGAGGTGTGAGGAGGTCGATGAAACAAGTAAATGAAAGATAAAGATATGGAATATGGATGTGTGTTTTAATGTTATTGTTCTTTTTTGCTGTATTGTTGTGTTGTTTTTTATGCTTTCTTTTCTTTATGTATTGTAATGTATGTCCTGTTAATTTTTTTTTGTTGTTTTCTTTTTTCTTCTTTTTTCTGTAATCTTTAAACTTCTAATAAATATCATTTTTTTAAAAAAGGGTAGGGTGAGCAAGGATTACTCACCTCCGTCACTGGTGCTGTGCAATGCCAGGTCTATAGGCAATAAGACCGCCACCCTACGAGATTTCTTTATCTCGACCTGGCTTGTGTGACAGAGACGTGGGTGCGCGAAGGGGCAACAGTTACCTTACGAGAGATGGCGCCCCTGGGTTTCTCCGTCCTCCACCAGTCGCGGACTGTGGGCCGGGGGGGGAGGGGTGGCACTATTAATCCGGGAAGATTGTCCTTTCAGGGCTCTACCATCGCCATCGATCCCTGGCATTGAATGTGTTGGCCTAGTGTGGGGCTCCGAGGAGAGCTTGGCTGTCTGGCTGGTGTACCGGCCACCTAGCGCACCAGCAGCCACCCTGTCAGGCCTATTGAAGGTGGTGGCCTTCTGGGCCTTGGAGTTCCCTAACCTATTGGTATTGGGGGACTTTAACATCCATGCTGATGCCACTCCCTCCTCACAGGCTCTGGACCTGGTGTCTTCCATGGCGACACTAGTGCTCTCCCAGTTTGTTTCGGGCCCCACACATCAAGCAGGCCACACGCTGGATTTGATCTTTGGCGTAGGTATAGATGTGATCATGTCTCCTTCAATGAAGGTGCCATGGTCTGATCACTACGCTCTGAAAGCCAGGATTGACTTTCCACCCCCACCCTGCTTAGGTGGCGAGCCGATTTGGGCTCGCCTGCAGAGGCTGATGGACCCTGATAGATTCCGCCAAGCCTTGTGGGACCTTGCTTCCCCTGGCGACTCATTGACTGAGCTTGTTGAGGGCTGGAATACCCAGCTCCTGGCAGCCATCGATGAGATCGCACCTAAGCACCCTCTGCGACCCTGCAGAAACCGGGCTCCCTGGTTTACCGAGAGCTCCGTAAAATGAAGCGGGACCTCAGACGGCTAGAGCGAGTATGGCGGGGTGCCCATGACGGAGCCTCAAGAGCATTTTATAGGGCTTTTATGAAAACATACGAGATGGCGGTGAAGGCTGCTAAGAAGTCATACTTCTCGGCCTCCATTGCATCCGCTAGCTCTTGCCCAGCGCAATTATTTAGTATAATCAGGTCTTTAACGTCCCTTGAGGGACAGCCAAATTTAAATAACAATTTGATACACAGCTGTGAGGCATTTGCGAGCTTTTTTGCGGAGAAGGTCTTGTTGCTCCGCCATGTCCTCCCTGCCAATTTAGATACAATAAAGGAACTGGAGGCCCCTCGACTGTCCTCACGTCCAGTATTGGACCACTTTGACCGGATATCCCCAGCCGATGTGGACAGACTCCTCCGAGCTGGAAAGCCCACCACCTGTCCTCTCAACCCGTGCCCGTCTTGGCTGATTAGAGCGTGTCCAGACGAGGTGCGGGCCCACCTGGGGGATATCATCAATTTGTCCCTTGGCACGGGGACATTCCCAGGGGAACTGAAGGAGGCAGTGGTGTGCCCGCTCTTAAAGAAAACATCATTAGATCCTTTAGATCTATCCAATTACCACCCGGTTTCGAATCTTCCGTTCCTGGGTAAGGTGATTGAGAGAGCGGTTGCTGAAAAAGCTTGGTGGGTTTCTGGATGAAACATCGGCTCTGGATCCATCCCAGTCCGGCTTCCGCGCTGGTCATGGGACCGAGATGGCTCTGGTTGCCCTAACAGATGATTTTCGTAGACAGCTGGATCGAGGCGGGTCGGGGCTGCTGATTCTTCTAGATCTGTCAGCAGTTTTCGACATGGTCGATCACGAACTTCTGGACCACTGCCTTGCCGACGTGGGGATCCAGGGCACAGTCCTTCAATGGCTGCGCTCGTTTCTCTCTGGTCAGGGACAGAGGGTGGCGCTTGGGGGGGAATTGTCATCGCGCCACTCCTTGGTGTGTGGAGTACCGCAGGGTGCGATACTCTCCCCAATGCTTTTCAATATTTTTATGCGCCCCCTCGCCCAGCTTGTTCGGAGTTTTGGGCTGGGTTGCCATCAGTATGCCGATGACACCCAACTCTATCTGTTGATGGGTGGCCATCCTGACTCGGCCCCAGACACACTGACCAGATGTTTGGAAGCTGTGGCTGGATGGTTACGTGGGAGCCGGTTGAAGCTAAATCCTCCGAAGACAAAGGTCCTGTGGCTGGGACGGGATGATATGGGATTGGGGGGGCAACTCTCATCTCTTGCGGGGGCGCAATTAGTGCCAGCACCGTCCGTTAAGAGTTTGGGTGTAATCTTCGACACCTCCCTTTCCATGGAGGCGCAGATTGCAGCTATAACAAAGGCGGCATTTTTCCATCTCCGCCAAGCTAAGCAGTTGGCTCCTTACCTCTCTCGCCCTGACCTAGCCACTGTGATCCACGCGACAGTCACCTCCAGACTGGATTATTGTAACTCGCTCTACGTGGGGCTGCCCTTGAGACTGACCCAAAAACTCCAGCGGGTGCAGAATGCTGCAGCGGGACTCCTTACGAGGTCTTCGCTGCGAGATCACATTCACCCGGTGCTATACCAGCTGCACTGGCTCCCGGTGGAGTACAGCATCAGGTTTAAGGTGCTGGTTTTAACCTTTAAAGCCCTATACGGCCTAGGACCCTCGTACCTACGGGACCGCCTCTCCTGGTATGCCCCACAGAGAAACTTACGGTCTTCAAATAAAAACATCTTGAAGGTCCCAGGCCACAGAGAAGTTAGGCTGGCCTCAACTAGAGCCAGGGCTTTTCTGGCTGTGGCTCCGCTCTGGTGGAACACTCTGTCACAAGAGACCAGGGCCCTGCGGGACTTGACATCTTTCCGCAGGGCCTGCAAGACAGAGCTGTTCCACCAGGCCTTTGGCCAGGGCACAGCCTGACTCCCTCCCTCGGCAATCTTTTCTCGGAGCTCTGGCCCAATGGTTGCCAGTGGCTTGAATTAATTAATTTTATAATGAATGATTTTAGAGTGTTGCTTATGCTGTACTTTTGTACTGTTTTATTGTTGTTAGCCGCCCTGAGCCCGGCTTTGGCTGGGGAGGGCGGGATATAAATAATTTTATTATTATTATTATTATTATTATTATTATTATTATTATTATTATTATTATCATCATCACTACCCTAAGGAGTCTCAAACCGGCTAACAAACTTCTTTCCCTTCCTCCCCCACAACAGACACTCTGTGAGGTGAGTGGGGCTGAGAGACTTCAGAGAAGTGTGACTAGCCCAAGGTCACCCAGCAGTTGCATGTGGAGGAGCGGAGACACAAATCCAGTTCCCCAGATTACAAGTCTACTGCTCTTAACCATTACACCACACTGGCAGCAGTTGCAAGACCATGCCCACAGAACCCTAGCCATTTGGGGATGGGGTGTGCAATGGAGAAATAATGTCAAGACAGATGGCATGGGGATTGAATGATTGCAACTTTATTGATTACAATAATCAATATTTCATAGAATCATAGAATCATAGAATCATAGAATCATAGAGTTGGAAGAGACCACAAGGGCCATCAAGTCCAACCCCCTGCCAAGCAGGAAACACCATCAGAGCACTCCTGACATATGGTTGTCAAGCCTCTGCTTAAAGACCTCCAAAGTAGGAGACTCCACCACACTCCTTGGCAGCAAATTCCACTGTCGAACAGCTCTTACTGTCAGGAAGTTCTTCCTAATGTTTAGGTGGAATCTTCTTTCTTGTAGTTTGGATCCATTGCTCCGTGTCCGCTTCTCTGGAGCAGCAGAAAACAACCTTTCTCCCTCCTCTATGTGACATCCTTTTATATATTTGAACATGGCTATCATATCACCCCTTAACCTCCTCTTCTCCAGGCTAAACATGCCCAGCTCCCTTAGCCGTTCCTCATAAGGCATCGTTTCCAGGCCTTTGACCATTTTGGTTGCCCTCCTCTGGACACATTCCAGTTTGTCAGTGTCCTTCTTGAATTGTGGTGCCCAGAACTGGACACAGTACTCCAGGTGTGGTCTGACCAGAGCAGAATACAGTGGCACTATTACTTCCCTTGATCTAGATGCTATACTCCTATTGATGCAGCCCAGAATTGCATTGGCTTTTTTAGCTGCCGCGTCACACTGTTGGCTCATGTCAAATTTTTGGTCAACCAAGACTCCTAGATCCTTTTCACATGTACTGCTCTCAAGCCAGGTGTCACCCATCTTGTATTTGTGCCTCTCATTTTTTTTGCCCAAGTGCAATACTTTAGCAATATTTATCAACAATCTTATAATAATTAGCAATAGTAATAGTAATTAACATATTTATTAATATTAATAATAGTCAACATGCAGCCAGTATATATGCCCCTATCGTGCCCCTTATTAGGTAGATTGAACTTAAATTTTGCAGGCTTTTCCCATCATCCCACACAGCAGATGGAGGAGCCTCTTCATGTGTCAGCCAGGTGACAGCATCCACCCTCTGCATTGTCCGGTGCCACACTGGGCCAAAACACCACCTCTCACTTGAAATCTGCATTTATTGGGCTATATGTGTGCCAGATTTCCACTGGAAGTGCACTTTGAAGGAATCACAGAGCGTTTCTCTCTCTGCCTAAATGCAAATATTGGCTGGTCACAGTTCCAGCTGGCATATATTTTGTGGTTTTTTTGTGTTGTCCTTGGCATATTCCACTAAATTCCAAAGTGTGGCTTAGGGCAGCTGCCGCTTTGATTGCTTACTTGCTGGTGCACCCAACAGTAGTTGATCCAATCCCATTATAAACATATGAATTTAAGATACTAGTAATGTTTAGCGTCTTGCAAAACTAGACAGACAGCTCCCGACCAATCTAACTTAATTACATTGTCTGGGGAGCCGTTCCCAGAATAGATGCAGCTGTTGCATTTTTTTTCCTACAGAGAGATAATTATAATTAAGGGCAACTTTCTTAATAAGATGATAGAATTATAGTTCTGATGCAGGCATGAGAATAAAAACAAACGTCAACCCCTACAGAAGCGTGACAAGGAATGATCACAACAGCTACAGTACAGTTTAAATATAATGGGTGGGTGGAAGGAATCCAGCTTTTCATATACAGATCCAAGGTCAGGAAGCTTAAATGACTTAGGGCTCCTTCAGATGACCTGTTTATTGAGCATTTGTCCTGATTTACTTGCTTAAAGGTTATGCTATGGTTAGATTATATATGGTCTTCATTCAGCACCAGGCCTTCTTACTTATTTTGCAGGGAGGTTATATGACAATAAGAATTCATTCAGATTTGTTTGGTGGGGTATTTGTGCGTCTTATTGTTTCATTCCACACTTTCCAATGCATTTCCAAGCCACTTTCCTAAATACAAAAAAATCTTCTTCGAAGGGAATTTGTTGTGTTGGGGTGACAGAGCACTTTAATTCACTCTAATTGCAAAAACCTAAATTTCCTGATATTCATGATTAGTAAGCAAAGGCATTATTATTTAAAACGGACTATCATTCAACAGAATCATTTCAAGCACAAAGAGTTCATAAATACTAAATAGAAACAAACAAACACATATGGTCAGCAATCTGGTTACAGTGGTTTTTGTTTGTTGTGGGGGAAAAGGAATCCCTGATTCCTGTTCGTTTCTTTGAAACTTTGTCTAGAAATGTGGCAGCATAAATTAACAAGAGAGGCTGCTTATAGTACTGCTTGCCTCCTTCCAATGATCCTATCCTAGGGATAACTGAATCGTTCAAGCACTTAGACTACAAACCTACAGCAGAATTATTCCAGCCTCAGCTGAGTCTGTTCTTTGCAAATTTGCTCTGGGCTTCTCTCATTCACATCAGGATGCATATTCAGACTAGTGCCATCATTCAGAAAGATGGGGTAGGCTGCTCTGAGGCAAGTATTTTTTACTCTCACATGGTAAACCTTTTGGTGTGAAGCAAGAGTGAAGCTTGTCACAGAAAACTTAATTTGGAATTTTAAAAATGCAGCTATTAGGAGAAGTTGGAGAAACAGTTTTATGGAATCCAGACTTCAAATCAGTAATATTTCATTCTCTCAACACCACTGCCATTTCACAGATAAGGAATTGGGATTTAGAGTAAGTTGTCTAGCCAGCTACATTGACTGGGCATATATATGACCTGCCATCTCCTAAGTCCAGGTGGATACAACATATAGCACTGTAATGGATGATACTTCTAATCGCTGCTTGCTGTTGGAGCTATTTCAAATTTTGAATAGATAGATAAATAGATAATATGAGCTGCAGGTATTTTTCTGCCTAGTTAATAATGTCTCAGGTGTGGTTTTTTTAAGCATTTGGTTTAATTTTCAATAGCACATCTACTAACAAGGAGTAGGGATTTTATTTCCTTTTTTGGAGAATTAAACTGTACATGACAGGCTTAGAGACACTCTGTTCCAATGCATGGAGAGGTTAAAATCCAGCAACATGGATCACTACATTGCAATCTGATTTATTGGCTAAGCATCAACATCTCATGGTAATATCCCTGAACTGTTTCCTTGTTTTCAAGGGCAGCCTTTTCATTTTCAAAGGAAACCAAATGAATAAACTATAAAGAGATGCATGTCTAAGAATAAAATTTCCATTGGTAAAAAATAGGAAGCTGCTTAGTGTTGAGTCAGGTCATTGGTCTGTTTAGTTCAGTATTGTATGCTGTCTGACAGAAGTTCTCCAGGGCTTCAGGGTTCCAGTATTCCTCAGCCCTACCAGGATAGGTCAGGGATTGAGCTGAAACACTTCTTTGGCTTGGATTAAATATATCTAGTTGGTATGATGATGGTTACAAAGTATGTAAGATGATGATGAAGAAGAAGAGTTTGGATTTGATATCCCGCCTTTCACTCCCCTTCAGGAGTCTCAAAGCGGCTAACATTCTCCTTTCCCTTCCTCCCCCACAACAAACACTCTGTGAGGTGAGTGGGGCTGAGAGACTTCAAAGAAGTGTGACTGGCCCAAGGTCACCCAGCAGCTGCATGTGGAGGAGCGGAGACACGAACCCGGTTCCCCAGATTACGAGTCTAACGCTCTTAACCACTACACCACACTGGCTCTCTTTACATTGCCCTACTGCTACTTGAGGAATGTTTAATGGACAATGTTTTGCCTGCATGCAAATGGGAAGCATTTCCCCCCTGTTTATCAAATGCTGCAATGTTTTATGTTAAGCTTTTTTATGTGATTTCATTTCACTGCTATTTGTATTACGCCTGTAATATCTAATTAAATTCTTGTCTACATATTCTTTTCCCGTTAGATTAGTCATTTCATTCTCTGCAGATACTTTGTGGGCAGAGATCCTACATTTCCTCTTCTGGATCCATGCCTAGGACAAATGCAACATCTGTCCCATAAAGGGAGCAGTTCCGAGGCCAACACAAAATGGATTCTCTAATGAAAAAAGTATATAAGAAATAAACCCACACATTCGCTAAATCTTTATTATGCAACTCCATAATTATTTGCACTGCAAAAAGGAATTCATGAGGAATTGTAGGAATTGATACATACATTTTAGGTTATATTTCACACAAACATGGATGGAAGTACACAAGCACAAATTTTCATTCCCACATTGTTGTTGCTGTTGTTTAGTCGTTTAGTCGTGTCCGACTCTTCGTGACCCCATGGACCAGAGCATGCCAGGCACTCCTGTCTTCCACTGCCTCCCGCAGTTTGGTCAAACTCATGCTGGTAGCTTTGAGAACACTGTCCCACCATCTCGTCCTCTGTTGTCCCCTTCTCATTGTGCCCTCCATCTTTCCCAGCATCAGGGTCTTTTCCAGGGAGTCTTCTCATGAGGTGGCCAAAGTATTGGAGCCTCAGCTTCAGGATCTGTCCTTCCAGTCAGCACTCAGGGCTAATTTCCTTAAGAATGGATAGGTTTGATCTTCTTGCATTCCATGGGACTCTCAAGAGTCTCCTCCAGCACCATAATTCAAAAGCATCAATTCTTGGGCAATCAGCCTTCTTTATGGTCCAGCTCTTACTTCCATACATCACTACTGGGAAAACCATAGCTTTAACTATATGAACCTTTGTTGGCAAGGTGATGTCTCTGCTTTTTAAGATGCTGTCTAGGTTTGTCATTGCTTTTCTCCCAAGAAAAAGGCATCTTTTAATTTCATGATGTGGGGAGTGGTCAGTCTGTTTACTTGCATGGATACATGCATGTCCCTGAACTTTGGAACTTTGAATTCCTGGTGGACCTGCTCCCTTCCTTCCAAGCCTTTTCCACCTGGCCTGGGAGTGCAGAACCCTGGGTGGCTCCAGATACAGAAGCTGAGATGGCCAGGGATCACCCTCCTGTGAGAACTGGAGGTCTTCCCTTCCTGCCAGGCATATCGAGGTGGCCGAACATATTCTTGGGGTGGGATATTGCTAAGAGTTTTTGTTGAGAGTTTCTGTTGCTGTTTTTATTGCCCTTTTAAAATTGTTTTTAACCGCTTTTGTGTGCTTCTAAATCTGTGGGTTTCATTGTTTATTAAATTGACGGATGCAGGGTGTGCCCGGCAAGAAGGGAGCTTGGGATGGACACAATTGGAGATGTTCAGGGTAGGAGGAGGTATAGTGCAGGAAGCCTGGGTAGCGAGCTCATGACCTAGGCATTTAGTGACTGTGCTTTGTGCCAGCCCCACCTCCTAACTGGGGGATTGTGGTTATCCTATCAGCCAGCCCTTGTGTCTGTGACTGCTGTTGCTGAATGCCAAGTTGATTCTGAGTAAGATCTCTCTCATACACAATCTGATTATGGATGAGGAAGCCAATCTGGTATCACTGAGACCTGGGGGTGTGTGTGTGAGAAGGATGGAGTTGATCTCTCCTAGCTGCGACCATCTGCGTACTTGGATGTGGCAGAACAGACAATAGCTTGCTGTGACTTGTTTGCAAAGCATTTTGAGGATAAAATTGCTTTCATCCACCAGGAACTTGACTCTGCTGTTACAGCAGATGAATCTCAAAGGGCGTCCAGAGCACTGCCTAGCCCTGTTGTATTGCATAGGTTTTAGTCAGTAAGGCTCGAGGATGTGGGGAAGGTGGATCGGTCAGAGTGACCACTTGAGCTCTGGACCCTGCCTCTCTTGGCTAAAAAACAACAACAACAACTAGCAGGAAGGGGATGACAGCTTGGGCCAGAGAGGTGATTAATGCTTCCCTATGAGCGGGGATGGTCCCTTCCTGCTTGAAGGAGGCAGTCGTAAAACCACTCCTCAAGAAACTCTGCCTGAATGCGAAAATCTAAGCAACTACAGTGGTGCCTCGCAAGACGAAAAGAATCCATTCCGCGAGTCTCTTCGTCTTGTGGTTTTTTTGTCTTGCGAAGCAAGCCCATTAGCGGCTTAGCGGGCTTAGCGGATCAGCTGATAAGCGGTTTAGCAGCTTAGCGGATCAGCTGATAAGCGGCTTAGTGGATCAGCTGTTAAGCGGCTTAGCGGCTTGGGGAAAAGGGGGCAGGGGAGGGAAAAACCCTGCAGGAACTCGCAATACATTTTCGTCTTGCGAAGCAAGCCCATAGGAAATTTGTTTTGTGAAGCACCTCCAAAACGGAAAACCCTTTCGTCTAGCGGGTTTTCCGTCTTGCGAGGCATTTGTCTTGCGGGGCACCACTGTACTGGCCAGTGTCCAATCTCCCCTTCTTGAGCAAGGTCCTTGTATGGGTGGTTGCAGGCCAGATCCAGGCACTCTTAGAGGAAACTGATTTTCTAGATCCATTTCAGTTTGGGTTTAGGCGGCATACAGATTAAATAAAAAAATTAAAATAAAAAAAGTTTTGACACAGGTAACGTAAAAAGGTAAAGGACCCCTGGATGGTTAGGTCCAGTCAAAGGCGACTATGGGGTTGCGGCACTCATCTCGCTTCAGGCCGAGAGAGCCAGCTTTTGTCTGCAGACAGCTTTCTGGGTCATGTGGCCAGAAGGACTAAACCGCTTCTGGCGCAATGGGACACTGTGACAAGTGCCAGAGCACATGGTAACACTGTTTACCTTCCCGCCACAGCAGTACCTATTTATATACTTGCACTGGTATGCTTTTGAACTGCTGAGTTGGCAGAAGCTGGGACAGAGCAACAGGAGCTCCCTCCATCACATGGATTCGAACTGCTATCCTTCCAATCGACAAACCCAAGTGGCTCAGTGATTTTGATACAGAATCTCTGGGCAAACAGTTGATGTCACTGTGGAGAGCTGGATGTTTTGACCCTTCAAGTCACAGGTATACCTTTTGGAGAAGCCCCAGTGACATATAGTTTAATCTACTTAAGGATATAGAGCATTTGGGGTGAAACATCTACACTGTGTTGTTTCATTTTTGAAGGTGCACCATTTGCAAAATTACAGATTGTGGAGGCATCTTCTGGAGAGATGGAGAGTAGTTGTAACTTCTAAGTGCAATATCTGGGAGTGCAGAAATTCCAGGTGCCTTAGAGCACACAGTTCTTATTACAGTGAGTCACTGCTTCAGATTTTACATTGGATGGGATGTAGAAACAAAAGTCCCTTAAGCTTCTGAAATCCCCACATTATTTTTTTTAGAAAGTACAAACTGGAATGAGGCTGCTAGGTTAATTTCTACTACAAACAAGTTAGCAAGTACAAATAAAAAACCTGTAGCAATGAGTATGAATGCTGAATTCAACTTCCAAGCTAACAGCTCAGCAAATAAATAAATAAAAATAAAAATAAATAAAATAGCACCAACCAGTGGGTTTTAAAAAGTATCTCTTGCTTGAGTTATTTCTATAGCTCTGACTTCAGTTTCTTCATAAACTGGGTCATAAAAAGCTGGAGGCAGCTTCCTCCTGACTGTCTGGTTGCTTATGCTCACCAAAATGTTAACTTTAGAAAACAGCAATGGTATCCTGGAAATTGTAGTGCTATTTTCTTTTTTCCATACCCTTCCTACCTAGAAAGAGCCATCCTTTGTTCCACATTTTAGATTAAATTAATCATCAAATTATGAAGCTCACTAATAAGCCAAAATTTCAATTAGACACAATTTTTTACAGATGTTAACTTATTCCTTCCCCAATTTAAATACTTTAGTAGAGCAAGCCTGTAAGACCTTTGATCCTGGAAGTCAATTGTAACTTGCCATCTGTCAGATGTTTAGCAGTTGCAGAAAGAGGAAGAGAAGCAGACATCAATAGGATCCAACTATTACTAGTCCAACATTGTCCAGAGGACCTTCGCTAACAAAGGTCACTTCCAGAATGCCTGTGTGTGTTGAGTTGTTGTTGTTTCCCACCCATCTGACTGCAATGCCCTTCCCACTCTGTGTAGCTTCTAACAAAGTATTAAAGCACAAAAACCTCAAACATTAAAAACCTCCCTGTACAGGGCTGCCTTCAAATGTATTCTAAAAGTCAGATAGATGATGGGAGGGCATTCCACAGGGTGGGTGCCACTATCAAGGAGGCCCTCTTCCTGGTTCCCTGTAACCTCACTTCTCTCAATGAGAGAACCACCAGAAGGCCCTCAGAGCCGGATCTCAATGTCCAGGCTGAACGACAAGGGTGAGGATGCTCCTTCTGGTATATTCCTCATGATTAGTTTGCACAAAGCTTGCAGGATGGTTATATGGATTATGCTAAGTGTGTGAGGTCTGGATCATTTTAAATTGGCAGTGTCATCTTGCAAGGTATTGTATATGGCCTTGAACTTAATACACAATAGGCTGCCTAATACCTTTGGCAACTTTGAAGGACTGGTCACCAAGTCAACTAGCACACAAACCAGAGCCCTGTTGTTGCCCTTGCTAAGCTCCAATCCTTCCATCATCTTATTTTGACAAAACCCTCACCAGGGAAAGATTTTATTTGAGATACTTTTAATCCTGCTTTTCAGTCAAAGAGGTCCTTAAAGAAGCTAGTACCAAAATAATAAGAAAGATCCAGAGGCAGGGGCTCCGTTGGACTTCTCCTCTGAGGGGCAACCAACCGCTTGCCCCTCAACAGAGAAGTTTAAATGAGCCATCTGCCTGCGCAGGCAGCTGAGGAAGGAACAAGTTACATCAGCCCTGGCCAATGTAGCTTGTTCCTCCCTCAGTTGTATCATAGAGCCTGGTGGCAGTTTCACCTGGTGGTATATTGTGACTAAAACCGCCACTTCTCCCGAGTCCCTCTGCCACCAGTGTCCGGCTGCAGTTTGTTTCTCCCTAAGTGCACTGGACACTGGTGGCAGAGGGACTCAGGAGCAGCAGTGGTTTCACTTGCGATATATCAACAGGTGAAGCCGCCATTGTGGTCTGGCCCTCATACCGGTCCTGGGCAATGTATCAATACATCACCCTGGCCTACAGGTGATTGAGAGGTGGGGGAAAGAAAGCATTCTGAGCTCTCGATCAGTGGTTCTATCACAGACAGAAAAGAGGTCTTCACTGCAAAGCCTATGCCATGAAGACATGGTTCTTCTGCATGCCCTCCTTGCCAGAAAAAAGGTGTATTTATTCCCTCAGAGTCTGCCATTTGAAGTGAGACTTCCATGGTTACCTGTTACAGTTCATGAGTTAGCCCTGAGTTCTTCCACGAGTTGGTGTATATATAAACCTTCCCATGTTACAATATTTGTCCTGAGAATTAGGGACTATCCTCATAAGCACTTGAATACACAGCAGCTGTAGGAATAAGCCAATCTGTGTCAACTGCCAACAGCTGTTGTGTTACTGCCCGCAGCTTTTGGTACAGGCAGAGTGTCATGCGATGGCATGCTGATTTGGCATGCATTGGGAGAAGCTGGGATTAGTTGGCTCTTTCCTGCAGTGAACATATGCTGGTCGGGTTGTTGTTGATGTTGTTATACTTCTTCTCATTTATATGGTGCATTGAACATGTTCAAAGCACATCGTGTACATTATCTCAGAGGACAGGACCTGTGCATACCTGTGGCTGGCAAGCAACCTGTTTGTTTCTCCTTGTTATGTAAATTATTGAGCATAATGTGGGATTTGAATATAGAAAGGAAAATGGAAGCTGCTGGCAACAAAGGATGCGCTAAGCACAAAGCCTATTTTGGTCTGTTGTTTTTTTTCTGCCCCCTCTCCCATCATTTAGATTTGTCCTGGAAATCTAATGCATCATAAATTTGGTTAATTGAAAGGAATGTGCTAGGTTTCGACTGAAAAACATACTCTTATTGTAGCATAACTTTAAACATGAAAGCCTAGTGCTTGTTCTGATTCATTTTACTGTCAATATGTCAAAAGAATAACCGAAAAGGATGTAATTTGGTCAAGAAAAGCTAATGTTTTATGGATGGCTTTGGGGGCATGGAATGATTGATGGGGAATAAGCAGTGCACTTTCAGTTCTTTTGTTTCCATTGTCTGGATACACATATGAACATCTACTGCATGAATGTATGGGGAAAGATACAGTGGTGCCCCGCAAGACGAATGCCTCGCAAGACGAAAAACTTGCTAGACGAAAGGGTTTTGCGGTTTTTGAGCTGCTTCGCAAGACGAATTTCCCTATGGGCTTGCTTCGCAAAATGAAAACGTCTTGTGTTTTTTGCAAGTTTGTTTCCTTTTTCTTAACAGCGTTAATACAGTTGCGACTTGACTTCGAGGAGCAACTCATAGAACGCGGTGTGGTAGCCTTTTTTGAGGTTTTTGGTGATTTTTGAAGCTTTTCCAAAACTTTTCCGACACCGTGCTTCGCAAGACGAAAAATTCGCTAGACGAAAAAACTCGCGGAACGAATTAATTTCGTCTTGCGAGGCACCACTGTATTTAGATTTAAGCTATATGCCCTCCATAAGATGGAGTCTGTTTAGAACCTACATAATTACAATATTGCAATAATATTTGACAAACCTATATGTAACTGCCCACAGAAACTTCAGGAATTGAACTGGGAACCTTATGGACTAAGGGCTCAGATTTAGCCTGCACATTCCTTTCTAGAAAATGTGAACTCACATCTCAGGGCCACCTTCGGGCACAGAAGGGGATAGGAGTGTGTAACATCGGCCTTTGAAATTATCTGGCAGTATAAATCTTATGAATTGGCTAGGCATGGCACCAATGAGAGTTTGCCTGCTCATGCTAGTAGTAGTTTTGAGTGACTTGAGATTTTAATTACTACTGTAAGCGGTGGCCTGCCTATGAGGAGAGGTGAGGTGACCAAGTCAGGCTCCACCTGGGGCAACAGATCCAAATGTTGATCTTTCTTTCTCCCCATATTCCCACCTTGTTCCTGATGTATATCTACCCAGACCCCTTCTTCCCTGGTGCAGAGAGAGGCCATTTTGAGGTCCACTTCAGGTGCTGAAATGTATTGGGCTGGCTCTGATTACTGTTTCAAGTGGTGTTAATTATCATTAAGAATCAAGTAGGGACAGTTGGACTAGATCCTCATGGTTCCTTCGAACTCTACAATTCTATGAAAACAACTAACTTTATTTAAACAAGCATTTTTTCAACTCCTTACTGATCTCTCTCTCCTTTTTGTGTTGAGTCACTTTCTGGTAGATGTTCCCTTGACTTGGCTTCCCTTTTTGCCACTTAAGTTTCTCTCCCTGACTGCTGTCCTAACCTTCATACCTGGTTTCACATATATTGATACATGTTGCAGGCAAGAAAAGGGCTAGCTCACATGTCACAGACCAGATCCTGATATCTCCCTTTGAGGGATAGAGGGAAAATTTGGTTCAAAACGTACCTAATTCACAGTTCCCGGAACAATATGCAAACAAAAATGTAACTATATATGCATACTTTCTGTTCCCTGGAAATGGTTTGTTAGGCGAGCATACAAATAACAAGCTGGCGATTTCCATTGAGTCCCATAGGGAAATTTCAAATGCATTCCACAAAATTTTGACCCACCCACCAAGCAAAAAGAAACCCCAGGGAAACCTTACTAAAGTACAGATCACTACAGTTCCTCAGCCAATCAGCAAAAGACAAACAAGGAAGTAAAAAATGCTCTCTGTTTGTATAACTGAATCTGCGGTGTGTATAGTAAGTTTTGGGTACTATGTGAATTTTCACATGGGGAGTGTTCAGAAAGCAAGACCTGTATGTATATAGTTCACAGGTCTAGAGGAAGAATCTGTTGAAGAAACTTCCTATAGATGTGAGTAGAAGGAGGAAGCCATTGTCAACTTAAAGGCTTTAGGAGTCAGCATGGCTTGCTTTGCTCTGGTGTTCCTGTTTAAGTTTATCTGAAGTGCCTGGAGTTTCTTTCTAAGAAGGGCAGCCCTGCTGGTCAACAAGAAAACAACTATACTTTGAAATTTGTATTTCTTCATATTTTGTGATGCAACAAAAATTGTATGGAAATATATGCCATATCAAGGGTGAATATATTGGCGAATATAACACAAAAATCCATTACGGACAGTTGCTTACCAAATGTATATAGAAATGTATATATCAGGAGAAATGTGCAGTAAAATGCTGACAAATTTTAATGAGGACTTTAAAAAAAATGCAAAATTGATGTGGAAATGTGCAGAAACTGAGGAGGGGATAATAGAAATACCCAAACCATTTTAGAATAAATAAATAAAAATATATGCAGAACTTTCATTGATGTGTTTAGCGTCATATCTACTTTGGCCCTGAGAAGCCCTTTCTGTTTCTTAAAAAGAAAAAAAAATGTTATTGTAGATTTTCACAGTATTTACCATCTCTGAAACACACAGCTATACCAGTTGTACTTCTTGAAAGCTACAATTTATTTCATTTGAAGCAAGGCATAAATAATTTCTGAATCCCATGGGAAATGGGATTAGTTGCATCTTTACATGTGCAATCATATTTATTCAAAAAGGCATTGAATAGATGGTGATACGTTATTTGATGACAAGCTATGTCCCTGTGCTTTAACAGTATATTGCCCTGCAGAAACTCAAAATCAAGAACACCTGTCCTTCTAATTCAACACTTTTGCATATGATTTACCTGGAAAACCATCCTGCTGAGTCAACTAAAACAAAAACAAAATGTGTAATACATTATTTATTGGACTTACAATCTTTCAGTTGTTAAAGACTAGCAGCGTAACAACCTTTATAAAACAAAAATTATAGATTACAGAACAATACAAGGCCAAAGCCAAAGATCTATTCATGCTCCAGGGTACTTGAATTTGTGTTTGTTAAACAGCTATACTGCAGAGGAAAGCAAACTTGCACACAATAGTAGTGATTTATCCCAGTTTTAATGGGACCTTCTTCAGTCCTTATCTTTTTCTGATGGTAATTTGGAAAGCATTCTTGTATCTGAATATTCAGATAGTCATTTGAAATAACAGTGTAGATTAAGCCCCAAACAAAATGAAGGGAGAACAAACAACATTTTCAGGCATAATAAAAATTCCCCATTTCCCCCTTCCTTCCTTCCTTCCTTCTTCTTTGGAGGATGCTACTCTTTTGATTTGGTCTGCTGTATTTAAATAGGAATAGAGAGAATAGATTATATGCCATAGGAAATTCTGTATCCTTATAAGGATTTTTCTAATTAGACACAGGGGTGAATAATTTTGATGCGACGTCAGTGGAACTGAAATTGTATATGTTCCAGGCTCTGCACTGCAATCGCCAGATATATTTCCTATCAAAATATGCTTTTCTATATAACACGAATATGAGAGGCATAAAATACAAATATACAAAGACACATTTTACAGGGCAATCTAAATTCCCCTTATGCTGTGTTTGTGCTGAGCAGTGGTCCCTCCCTTCACTTAGCTCTATCGGCAGAGTTGCTCTTCTTCTGTCTGCCATCGGTGAAGTGGAATTTCACTTTGTGGGCAACAACATCCCACTTCAACCCTCTGAAGGTTTAGCTGGGCAGGAACCACCTGCTGGTGGTTTATTCACTGTATCCTGATCTGGTCCCACAGCTGCCATTCAATGGAATCAGGCCAAAACTTCCTGCTGCCCCCCCCCCCCAACTTCTGCAGCCACTAGTATGTGTGGCGATGGGTATGATACTCCAGAGTCCCAGAGGTGGGGAATGTAGATTGCACTTACCATTGATCTCTAGTTTGTGTTCTTTGGTTCTGTTTCTGATACTTGCAGAAACCCTGATTAGCATGTGAAAATCCTGCTAGAGAAAGCTACAGTTTTCAGTTTAGTTTCCTTATCTTTCTCAGCAAACAAAACTACCACTATGGTCTGTATGAACATGTTCCCTCTTTTGCCCTTCCCCTGAAAATATATATATAAGAGGAAGTTCATTTTTGAGGGGTATGTTTGATGAAATGATGTGTGTGACTACTAGAGTCAGAGCTTTCTAGTGATGGAACTCTGCTTTGGACAGCCTCCCTAGAAAAGTTCATCTGGTGCCTTCTTTTTGTTGTTAGGTATTTTGGCATTTTGGTTTTAGGACTCTCTCTTCTGGGGATTTTTAATGCTCCAGTTGTGTCAATGATATGTTAAATATTGTATTCTATCATTTTATCTTTGGGAGTCACCCAGAAAACTGCTATAAATACAGTAAATATAATACAGCAGACTAGCAGGTTGCGTGCTTGTACAATCACAGCTCTACGCACTTGGCAACTGGCCAGTTTACATCACACAAATTAAACTCATGCAAGGTGGAGAGCTTAAAAGCTCCTTATGTTCCAGATTTTCCTGGCGTGGAGCTTTTAAGCTCTCTGCCTTCCTTACTGGACCCTGGGAAGGTCTCGCTTGAGCTCTAGAGGCCTTCACAAGGTCTTGCAGGGCCATCCAACTTCTTGTGGGAGCCTCCCAGAACCCAGTAAGCTAGGCAGAGAGTTTAAAAGCTCTCTACCTTGTGGGAGAAGCAGCAAGGCCTGTTTGATGTGTGCAGGTGGTTCTGGGGTTGTCCTGTTTATTTGTGATTTGTGAGATATGCACAAACCCTCGGAATGTAACCGCTGTAGAAGCTGTGAGTCTACAGTAACCAACATGTAGAGTTGCATCCAATTAAATTATATTCAAGGCAGACCCAAATGAAATTAATGCCCCTGTGTTAAATCAATCGTGTCCTCATCATGGAGGGCACATGTTGCGGTGAGATCACCATGACTGACCTCACCGTTTGTGTGGGTGGGAGCGTTTGGATAGCCACAACAACCCGATTGGGTCCTTCAGTTACTGGGGCAATTCTGGCCAATGGGGTTGAGAGAATTTGCAGCCAGGGGACCTATTTATACCACTGCACACTGCGTCAAGCATCCTCTTAGCGTCTTGTGCACCGGATCACCCGCCCACCCTCCCTATATTTAGGGTCTTGCCATGACCTTGCCATGCTGTCGTGGGTCGTCTGCTTTTGGGGCAGGGGCCCGGTAGGGATTTTCCCATTTGGCTGATTGACTGGTGCCACTTGGGTTTTGCCTGCTGTGTAGCAAATCGTCACAACTTTGTAAGGTTTGATGGTTAGGGAATGGTTCAAGGTGTGGTGAGGGGAGGTTGCCACACCTGCCCTTCCAATGCATGAAAGGGTATTCAGTTAAAGGAATCCAGGTGCTCGCCATGCTTTTGTTGAATCCCCTTCCAGGGGAATCTTCCTTCCATGGCATGGGTTAGGCCATGCCAGAGCACCTGGGAGCATTTTGGAGTGAGGTTGCGTCTGTAGTAGGACCAATTCTCCCCCAGTATGTTTACCCTTATTGACTTCTGCCGGTTGTCAGTGCTGCTCTGCCAGAGATGTAGGTGCAGCTAGTCGAACCAATGCCTAAGCAAACCACTCACATTCTGTAATCAATAAAGTTGTGGCCAAAATTATGCCAATAACCTTAAACTAATATTGATGTCAACTGTGTCTTTCTTTGGGAGGTCTTGGGGGTCTTCACACGCAACAATCCTATATACAAGAAGCTGCTGCAAACCAAGCTGGTGTAAATTTATACCAGATCCACTCCACATTCCTCAGCAAGGCTACTTCTAGCTGAGCCGCCCCCAACCTGTCAGAGGGAAAACAAGCCTTGAAAATAGAGGTTGACATGCTAAACTTTTCGCTAGGTCATGTGACTGAGCTGAACGTAGTTAGGACCCAGCTTAAGTACTCCCTGCCCAGTCCCATCCTCTTCACACTGCCTTTGGGGGAGTGCCTTTACACCAACCTCTGCTAAGCCCCTTTGGCTCAGCCAGGTTAAGCAAATTATGCCGGCATATCTTTGGCTAACTGAGCGCTGCTGAGCCATAAACCTCCCTGCTCAGCTTGAGATCCATCCTGAGCTCCTCATCCCAGCAGAACTTGACATAGGATTGGCCCCTTAGGCATGTGCATTAATTTCAATGAGTCTACTTTGAGTGTGACTAAATTTGGATGCAACTCATTGGAAGGGAGAGGTTGGTGCAATCGATGAACTGTAATGCAGATAGTTTGGTACTAAAACAGGCATAGGCAAACTCGGTTCTCAAGATATTTTGGAACTACAACTCTCATGATCCCTAGCTAACAAGACGAGTGGTCAGGGATGGTGGGAATTGTAGTCCCAAAACATCTGGAAGGCTGAGTTTGCCTATACCTGTACTAAAATATCGAAACTACAAGAACACATAATGGCAGTGGAGGAGGCACACAAAGAATGGCCTCAGATGGTGATTGCAGGATCTGGGTCAGTTCTTATGGGGAGAGGCAGTCCTTGAGGTATTGCAGTCCTGAGCTATTTAAGGCATTTTAAAGGTCAAAGCCAGCCCTCTGAATTTGGCCCAGAAACTAATTGGCAGCCAGTGCAGTTGTTCTAGGATTGGTGTAATATGCTCAAAGCACCCTGCTCCAGTGAGCAACATGGGCTGGATTCGACGCATCAAAGAAGCACTTAAGAAAAAAATGCATTCTAACCTTTATAATGAGAAATCGTATTGGCAAAAATGGAACTCCACAGCACCATCTGATGTCACAGTGTTATATCACATATAAAATGCTTTTGCTTTACCATTCTAGCTGAGTCCATGGTCACCAAATTCTGTACCAGTTGAAGTTTCTGAACTGTCTTCAGAGGCATCCCTACCTATAAAAACGTTGAACATACATATCTCATCTGTTTCTTCCAGACCCGTATAGAGAGGGGAGCAGCCAGGTACACTTGCCCCAGACCTCAAAGAGCTAAGCCAGCCAGAAAGCCCCTCCAGGAACCAGCTGTTTTTTCAGGAAACAATGTGTGGTCTTGAACCACACAATTGATATCCCACAAATACCATATTTTTCTGTGTATAAGACTAGGTTTCTTTTCCTTTAAAAGAATGTCAAAAATTAGGGGGCACCTTATACATGGATACAGCTCCCCCCATTTTCTTAAATCTGAGTCCCCAAAAATAGGGGGCATCTTATAGACAGAAAAATACGGTAGTTAATGGTTTGATCATGTGAAGTATTAGATGATATGTTTATAGGCCTTATGCAAAGATAATGTACACCCATGGGTTGCTAGTTTTCCTGGATGTGTTATAGACATGTTCAGTGAGCAGGTAGATGCTGTTTTGCTACATTTACAGCTTAGCAAGATCATTCAAACTAGCTCAGAGTGAGTGCAGTCTATAGTCATACCTCGGGTTGAATGCACTTTGGGTTGAGCGTGTTCGAGTTGTGCTCCGCGGCAAGTAACGGAGCATGTTACTTCTGGGTTTCGCCTCTTGCGCATGTGCAGATGCTCAAAATGACATCACGCGCATGTGCAGAAGTGGCTAAAAGCAACACACACGTGCACAGACGTGCCATCGCTAGTTACGTTAGCTTCTGGATGTGAACGGGGCTTCGGAACGGATCCTGTTCGTATCCAGAGGTACCACTGAACATGAATTACATTTTGGCACTACCCTGACCTATCTGACTCCAAGAGCATAAGCATAATGTGCATGCAGTATTTATAAAATACAGAGAGATCCCCAATTACCTATAGATAAGTTTGTTTCTTATAATGGAAACTTTCCCTTTTTCTTTTACACCATGCTCATTGCTTGTGTAACCTTGATAGGAATGTGTGTGGTGTATTTTTTAGTGGCTCCTTTCTATTATTTTATATTGTTTCTCCTCCTTGTTAAAAGCACCCAAAACCACAAATCTTTGTCACACAGCACTGGAAAAGCTGCATTATTTATTTGTCTTTCCTTTTTTATTCCAACCCTGCTACATATCTGGGGCTCAGATTAGAGGGGAAAACATTTTAATGACTATGAAGTTTTAAAATATGCATTTCTCTCTTATAATTCTAACCTAAGAGAACCATATCATGTTGTTAAAACAGAGAAACTTTGAAAACTTAATAAATACGAGAAGATGTTTGGGCTCTTCCAGTGGCAAACTTGCCAAGGAAGTGAGTTGATCCAATACCTTCCACACAAAATTCTTTTCCATTTCATTTTTTAAAAAAGATATTTATTAAGAATTTTAAACATTACGTTCACCAAACACATATACAACAAACAAAAGTAAACAAAAAAGAAAACAAAAAGATTAACATATAATAAAAAACATACAACAAAATCAGATATCCAACATCCATCTTTTCTTAAGCTTTTGGACTTCCTCACATCTCCCAATTCTGCGTTCCCAGTTATATAATTATAAACAGCAATTTATCACCTTATTTCAACTCTTATTATGTAGTGTTCAAATATTATGACCCAACTTTAAAATTTTTTATCAAATACTCAGTTACTTAATTTAGACATAATATTATTCCAAAGTTTATCTTATTTCTCCAATCTCACTTATTCTCATTTTTCTATCAACTAAATTGCAGGTGCCATGTTATTTTCAGTCCTGCACCCTTCTTAACACTCCTACAGTTTACAATATTTTTGTAAATAGTCCTTAAACTTTTTCCAGTCCTCTTCCACTGCCTCTTCTCTCAGGTCTCGGATTCTGCCAGTCATTTCTGCCAGTTCCATGTAGTCTATCAGCTGCGTCTGCCATTCTTCAACGGTGGGCAAATATTGCAACTTCCAGTATTTTGCGATAAGTATTCTTGCTGCTATTGTTGCATACAAAAAGAAAGTTCGATCCTTCTTTAACACCCTCTGACCAACAATACCCAAAAGGAAGGCCTCTGGTTTCTTAGAGAAGGTATACTTTCAATTCATTATATATCATTTCCCAGAAAGCCTTAACCCTAGGGCAGGTCCACCAGAGGTGAAAGAATGTTCCTTCAGTTTCCTTACATTTCCAACATTTGTTATCAGGCAGGTGATATATTTTTGCAAGCTTGACTGGGGTCATGTACCACCTATATATCATTTTCATAATATTTTCTTTCAAGACATTACATGCCGTGAACTTCACTCAGGGCTGATTTCCTTCAGAATGGATAGGTTTGATCTTCTTGCAGTCCATGGGACTCTCAAGAGTCTCCTCCAGCACCAGAATTCAAAAGCATCAATTCTTTGGCGATCAGCCTTCTTTATGGTCCAGCTCTCACTTCCATACATCACTCACTTCATTACATTACATTACAATTACATTTGCACTACATTTAAGATTACAGCTTGTTCTAATACATTACTGTGCCCAAATATTTTGTGCTCTTCTCTCTTATTTGAAGGGTGTAGGTTTCAAATTGTGCTTTGTGGAATGTTAGGGTTCCTTGGAAGCTTGTCAACTGGTCCTCTGCATCATGAGAAGATCAAACAAGCTTGCCCACCGCTACTGATCTTCCCTACAATGCACAGTTATGGGAGCCAGGTGCTCTCAGATCTCACAGAGAATCATGCTCCGCATGAACTGCACCTTTGTGCCATGCCTCATAACTTTCTACAACATATGGGTATTTAGTGGGGGAACAACTTGATGTAGAGTTTCTTGAAAGTAGCACAAATGAAAACCAATGTTTTCATACAATCTATTTCAGGCTTTTAAAAAAACAACAACAACCTGGTTGGCTTTATTTTGTCAGCCTTGTCTAAATTTGCATGGTTATGGATGAGAGAGCTTGTCATGTACCTGTCACATAGGAAGAACAACATGCAGCCTGGGATAACATGCCTTGGTTTATTAGGCTGAGAGATTCACCATCCTCGCACCATCCTTTCCATGCCACAATTCAATAAATCCTGGATTCAATCACAGTTCCTTCTCATGTCCATATCAGTTATGAATTCTGTGACTTCAGATTCTGCTTCACTCAGAACTATGGGACCGGAATTTCCTGCTCTGGATGGAATGAGAAATTATGATAAATTCAGCCAGGAAGTCTACTGTTGCAATACTGGAGAAGGGAGGATGGAAAGGGCGGCATAGGGATGTGTGAGCACAATGCTTATTCCTATCTTGGCTTAATAAGCATCAATATGCTATGTCTGAACAGGGCCATTGTGAAGCATACTGAGATCTGGGTGCATTGTGACCTGGCCTCAGTCTTATGCCCAGGCATTAACCACAAAAACAAAGTGGTTTGATCAAGGGAAGACCTATATGATTTGAAAGAGAACTCCAAAAATGGGCCCTGTGCCACAGCTGTGTTATTTCCACTGCAATTCTAGACTACAGATGTGCTAAAATATATTTTCTTTAGAATTAAGGCATATAAGGTCAGCAAATAACCTACTGGGAGAGAGACATATCATTTCTTCTCTCCTTCCGATGGCTGTATAATTGAATAAAAAGCTCTCTGAACTTCACCGCAACAAATGAAACTTTTGAGTGGATTGGATAATTTAGTTAACTAAAAGCAGATATATGTTCACTCCAAGATTACAGCAGAGACAGATACGAGCGAAACACAAACAAAGCACCCAGCCTATTTTTGATCCCCAGAGTGCATTTAAATAGATTAATTTGCAGATCAGATGTTTTGGATTTAATCTAAGCTATTCAATGCTGATTTAATTTAAATAAAACTTTCTCTAGAGAGATTAACTCATCCTAAGATTGATCTCTATTAGACACATGCTTATGACATGAAAGTGAAGCCTGAGCTCCAGCAAGTAGAGGAGAGAATGTGTTCGGAATAATAACTGAGCAGAGACGGCACGCAGGCCTTTTTTATATGTGTGCCCAAGACGGACTGACTCCAGCATTTGTGTGTGGTGTTCTGCAGTTATTAGAAGAGGAAGTTTATTCTTTAATGCTGTTTTCCTATTTAAAACAGTGGCAGTTTTTTTTGTTTCTGGTATATTGCTTCTGAACTACACTGGCAGGCTGATAAATCAGATCACCAACCATACATAATTTATTTCAGTAGGTAACTGGCTGCGCAGCACAGAATACAAATACGTTTTGAACGCTGTTCTGCACACTGCATACTTGACCAGGTTTTAAACTTACCCAGTGTCTGAAGCATTTTCTTCACTCTATATCTGTCTGTCCAGTCGGCTGTGCTGTAGGTTACCGTAATAAAAATGTACAGACTGCACATGCAGGCATAGGCTATATGAAATGGCAGGGGCTGGAAGTTTGGCAGTAGAAGTGAATGCACTGCCTTGGGAGCATGCCCCACTGAACTCAGTAGGACTGACTTCTGAGTAGACATGTCTAGGATTGCACTGCAATCTACTGGTGAATATTGACCATTGTATTGCTTGGGCTCCCTTGGAATGAGGATCACTGGAGACTTGTGCCATTTTATGTGATAAAAGGCTATAAATGCAGGTGGATGAATGGGTTCATGGTGCTAAGACTCCAGCAGATTCTGCTCCTACCTTAAATTTCTTGCCATGGGGACAGATGTGGACTTTGGCAATATGGCAGCCTGAGCAAAGACAAAATTTGATCCCCCCCCCCCCCCACACACAATATTGAGTAGGCATCAGTATATATATAGGCTACATCACCACCAGCAGCATCAATTATTATTATTATTATTATTATTATTATTATTGTGTGCCCTGTCATCTTGGCAACCTGTGCAGGGGAACCGCCTGCGCCACTCTAAAGCTGAGGGGTGATAGAGCCACAACCTGGGATTCTGCACTTAGAACAAGGCAAACTTCTCAGTCTCTTTTTCTGCTCCAGTTGTATGTCTGTCCCCAAATTGCTGGGTAGTTTGACCCCTTATCCTGGCCAAGCAGAGGACAATAGAATGAGTCATACCCTCACTTTCCTTGCCTTGTCATAAATACAACAGTTGAGTTGATAATCAGCAGTTAACACTGCTCTGAGAGAATATCTCTTTCCAGACCCTGCTAGCAATTTTTGACATCTTAAGCAGTTTTAAAAGGTAAAGGGACCCCTGACCATTAGGTCCAGTCTCTGGGGTTGCGGTGCTCATCTTGCTTTACTGGCTGAGGGAGCTGGTGTACAGCTTCCAGGTCATGTGGCCAGCATGACTAAGCCGCTTCTGGCGAACCAGAGCAGCGCATGGAAACGCCATTTACCTTCACGCTGGAGCAGTACCTATTTATCTACTTGCATTCCATGCTTTCGAACTGCTAGGTTGGAAGGAGCTGGGACTAAGCAACGGGAGCTCACCCCATCGCAGGGATCCGAACCACTGACCTTCTGATCAGTAAGCCCTAGGCTCAGTGGTTTAGACCACAGCACCACAAACAAACAAACAAACAAACAAACACATACCGGTACATACATACATCCTGGATATTTTACTATTAGATATATTACTATTAGTTGAGAGAATCCCCAAGTCTCACCACTCACAGCCCATAACAATATTTAAATAGCTGTTTACAGTTGCCAGTGTATGTTGGTGCTTTCACAACATTTGCCTGGGATTATCAGTGTTTTTATGTACATGATAGGATTTGGGGCCTTTGCTATAACATACACAGGACTCCAAAAACTTCTTTTAAACAATAAAGGCAGTTAACCATCAGATACAGAATTTAATGAATCTTTATTTGCGTCAGCCATTGGCCATAACAATAAAACAACAGTACACTATACAAAGAATAGACATAAAGTCAATTATATAAAATACATTTTAGGGTTTTGATCAGATACAGAATGTTGTTGCTATTTTAAATAAAGAAATATTTGTAGGTAAGGTAGTCACAGAGACCTAAAAAATGTTCTTCTGAATGCATTTGTTTAATATCATGCAGACAATTCACATCTTGTCTTGCAGACCATAACACTATGATGAGAACTGGATTCTCTCCCTGACATTACACAAAATACATCCTTACTCTGCAATATGAATGACTTACATACTTACTTATTTAAGACATTTATAGGCATCTTAATTATTCACATCTCTAAGCAGTGTACATAAAAACAAGCCACAGCAAATGAACAATAAAGCAAACAAAAAAGATTGTAAAATGGAATTCAACCTTACCAATGCCTGCTGGAAAGAAGTCATATGAAATATAGCTTGCAACTTTACTTACTTCTTGGCTAGGAAGCAACAAATGGTTTGGTCATTTACCAGCGGAGCACTGTAGGCAACATTATCATGTATCACCTCTCTGTAGTAGAGAGTCAGAGGTGTCCTCGGGCTTCAAGTAAGAACTGGCATTGCTACTTACTAATTGAACTTATCTGATTCTTTTAACACAAAACACCATGGAGGCCTAGAGCACGGTCTAACTACAGTTAGCCATATCATCAATAACATAAGCAACAAGGAATTCTTCTTCCTAGGCTGCTTCTGAAAGGCAGATTACCGCTCCTTTCAGTTATAAACTCTTCATTCTCCAATACTGCAATACTTTTGGATACATTTCAGTTGGTAAGAGCATGAGACTCACTGTTGAGGGTTTGAGCCCACTGTAGGGCTAATTCCCAAGTATTTGAGCCTCCATTCTGCAGAACCGCAAATGACACCAATATTAAAGCCATGCAGCATAGCATGTGTGCTGAAATCATAGAATCATAAAGTTGGGTGGGACCCTGAAGGTCACCTGCATTTATTTCTGAGCTACACTGATATAAAGCAATATGAAGGTTTTGTCTTTGGTGCTACATCAGCTGTTGGTGCTACATCACAGACAGGGCCAGATTTAGGTTTGATGAGGCCCTAAGCTACTGAAGGTAATGGGGCCCTTTATATCTCCATCTGTCCTTTGCCAACAACAAATTGTTGCTGTTTTTTGTGTTGAATATATGCTATATGGTAATATAGGGCGAGCAGGCTAGCAGGCGGGGCCCATTACTTACATCATAGGAGCCTACACAACACAAAACACTGTTGCTGTATGTAGGCTTTAATTTATTTGTTTTTTATCTTATATTTTGGAAATGTACATCCACTTTTTTTCTTTAATTTTTTGTTCAGCCCTAAGCTATAGCTTGTTTAGCTTATACGTAAATCTGGCACTGATCACAAATAACCATCCCTTGATAATGCAATAAAGTAAAGGTAAAGGTACCCCTGCCCGTACGGGCCAGTCGTGTCCGACTCTAGGGTTGTGCGCCCATCTCACTTAAGAGGCCAGGGGCCAGCACTGTCTGGAGACACTTCCGGGTCACGTGGCCAGCGTGACGAAGCTGCTCTGGCGAGCCGGCACCAGCGCAGCACACGGAAACACCGTTTACCTTCCCGCTATAAAGCGGTACCTATTTATCTACTTGCACTTACGAGTGCTTTCAAACTGCTAAGTGGGCAGGAGCTGGGACCGAAAGACGGGAGCTCACCCCGCCGCAGGGATTCGAACCGCCGACCATGCGATCGGCAAGCCCTAGGCTCTGAGGTTTTACCCACAGCGCCACCTGCATGACAAATATGCAAATGGGAAGCAGACCAGAGAGGCCAGCTCAATGCACTGTATGAGTTGTGCTTCCTGGATTTTGCAGATCGGTGCACTCATCTTCCTTAGATATGTCTCTCTCTGAATAGTTTACCAGTTTATCTAGTCAAAATGCACAGCTCACTCCCTCTGGGTTGTATACACCCACTGTGGGTGGCTGGCTGGCTCCTAGCCACTCCAAGCCAGAGTGGAGAGGCATGGTTTTTGTGTATCCCTGGGCCTGCATGCTTGGCAGCAGCCAACCTGGTAAATTCCTAAGTATGCCCCTGCAGTCACTCCCATCCATTGATTCTCCTCACCAAATCTCTTTACCCCAGCATTGTCATTGTAAGGCAAACATGTTCACTCATAACGTGGAATCTGCCTTGGTGTTGTATATGATTTATAAATAACCTTTAGTATTATTTTATTTAAGAATCCAGAATGTAAACCATTGCCATGCTTCAAAGAGCACTTGTCATGCAGCTAAGAACGGACTGCCTCTGCATTATGATAATAGCGAACAGCTTTATAATTTGTGTGGAAGAGAAATTGACATGGGAAGAAAGGGTAGCTATATGATTAGAATAAGCAAAGATTTCACACCAGTAGCCATTGCAAATCCTGTCAGTTTGCAGAACTACTTACAGTAAAATAATCCCACAGAAATCATAGTCAGATTTAAAACACACACACACACACACACAATGATTTTAATTAGAAAATTGCAGATATCAGCATGTGCTTAATTAGAACAATCTTCACCTTAGCCCAAAGCTGTCATGTCTAAAAAGTGATAATGAATAACTGCCTTGATTGGCAGACTTAACTAGATATTAGCAGTGTAAAAAAATGAAGCTGCTCCTTTTTCTTCATTTGTATTAGCAGGAAGCCATCATTTAAGTGCTAAAGATGTTTTCTGTAAAATGCATTTGTAATTTAATCTTTACACTGCATCTTTTGGTGGAGAATAGGTACCTCGAACTTCAGCATGAGAATTCGTGGCTTAAATCTTTTCTGTATCTGTCGTTTTGAGCTGAAGACTGTCATTGAATTTCAAGCAAACCTCATCTGCTGGGAAGTAAGCCTCACTGAGTTCAATGGGATGTTGGATTTGGTGAGGCAACTTATGAAGGACTTGCATTTCCATGAATTGTTGGAAGAGCTTGGTGTACAAAGAACTCCTGCTTGGATGTTAGGAGCTCCCTCTCACCACATATAACAAAAAGTGTTATATATAGAACAAATAGCTTTTCTTCTACACTTAGGGTAGGATGGTTCAGAGAGATACTCTTGGAGGAGCACTGGTGTCTGCATTGACAGTCAGGTGGAGGAATACTGCTGCAGTGTAACCTATGCAGTTGCACAAGACAGAAATTCTTAGCAACGTGGTTGCTGGGCAAAGGGGCTTGGGGCAGAGAAAACATACTGGTCTTTCTGTTGACAAACCAGATCCTTAGCTGCATTCCTAGCTGCAGCTGTCTAATAAAAAGGAGTGGGTTGAATACAATACAGTTGACTGCCAGCAGATGAAAGTCAGGGGAAGGGGAGTCAGAGAACAGAGGCTCACTAACCTTCATTTACAGTATCGAGTAAAATAATAAATTGTAGCATTTCACTTCTTTGGCAATGTGTTACTTGTTATTAGTACTGCAGCAATATGGGAGGTGAGATGTTCTGTTTTGTTTTGATCATGTTCTCTGTGTTTTGTTTATGTACAAATGAAGGCCTTTTGCTAAATAAAGATTTGGTGCTATGAAGTTCAATGGGGCTTATTCCAAAGTAAATGTATATAGGATTGTAGCCTAATGATCTTTCTGGACATTTTTCAATTAAGTATTTGTTTTCTTGGCCTTATGCATTTAATAATTGAATAGTGGAAAATGCTGTACAATTTTTATTTTATTCAAGAGTCTCTGTGCAGTACCATTACAACAGGAACATGAATAAACAATATTTAGTGACTAGGATGAGAGGTCATGTTCAAATCCATTACCGTTTTACTCTTCCACCATCACTTTCTGCCTCTGACATAGGTTTAGATGATTCCCCATGTTCCATTCCCCTTAAAATAATATGTTTTCTCGTCTGCTTCTTGGAACTAATAAATTGACCACCAAGAGGTGCTGTTTCCACAACTAAAAGGCAGGATGGTAGATGCTTATGAGCCTTAACCTTGTTCTGGGTGTAGCTTCTCTTTAAAGGCAAAAGTTAGTCCTTCATAAATCAGAACCACCCACATATGTCAGGTTTCACAGCTGAATGAACAGAATTTAATGGCAACTGTTCCAGGCTACTGATGAAACAATACAATCACAATATCGGGACGTTGCTCTTTATTCATTTTAAGTAAGGTGACATCTACCACTTTGCAGCATCTCTGCTTTCTGCAGAACTGAAGCTAGACTGGTGGAAAAGAAAATGGATGAAATGAGGAATTTCTAAGCATCTAAGCTTAAAAAAATAAAAATAAAATGCTATCCAAATTAATCTGACTCACGGGTAATTTAGGAACAGTGAAAATTTACTTCAGAGATGTGTAATAAGATTTTTCCACTTGGTATCCATAGACAACAGTGACTCCTTTGCTCCATATGTTCTTCATGATCCTTGTCTATAGCATTTGCATAACAATATTTTGGATATGTTTTTATATGCTGTGTAAAGTGTGTCCTGATATGCTGTGCATTTTCATTATGGGCAATGTGACTGCCAATTTGGATCAAGCATTAGACAACCCCAAGTTTCAATTAGGCTGAAATTCAGCTTTATAACAATAGAAAGGTCTTAACAGTTTGGGGCCAAGATGTCTGAAGGTACAGCTTTCCCCGTACCAATCTGCCCATGAGTAAGATCAGTGGGGGAGGCCCCTTCTTGTGACTGCATTGCCAAAAGTGCATATTGTAGCACCTTGTCTCTTCAATGTCCCACACTCAGAGATATGTGTAGCTCTGAACTTACTCAGATGCTGGCACCAATTAAAAGCACATAATTTTATCCAGACATTTGTAGGAGATTAAGCTGCTGTTGTGTGTCTGTGTTATTATTCTTGCATATGATTTATTCATTTATTTATTTGACTTAGTCACTCACTGTAAGAGTTTCTAAGCAGCAGTACTATGAATTGTTTTAAATGGCTATTGTAGGTGGTGTTAAAATCTATATGTATTTGTTGTAGCTTTCCCTGTGATCTGCATTATGAAAAGTGGATTTATAAATAACACTAAATGATTTAGATGTCCCTTTTATGAAGAGGCACATAGTGAGACCATTTATCCCTTGCTGGTGAGGCTCGCTGACCTCCTGGAAAAGCAAAAATTTGACCTTTTCCTGTTAGGCAAAGATCATAAGATGACCCAGATGGTCACCAGATTCTGTATACAGATCTGTAGGCGCAGACCATCCCCCAATCCAAAGTAGTTCATTAAGAAAATCCCCAAACTCGGTTCCATGGTTGACTCTGGGTCATCTCTCTGCGGCAGCTTATCTTAAAGTTTTACGTCTCTATACGCTTATCACATTTATAAATTTTAAATTTATTGTTGTACATTGTTTTACATGTTTGTTTTCCTTCTGGGATTGTACCCCCAAGTGTGTTTTATAAGTTGGTCTCTGACCGTAATAAATTATCTATTTATCTATCTAGCACTAAATGAATGCAGTTAACAAATATGCATGTTTTAAATGTTCACAAGTAGGGAGTAGAAAACCTTTAGAAAAGTGTGGTGGTCTTGGTGAATGACTGAGGTTTCTGACCCATCAAATGTTTTTGTCTTATTTTTATTTTCTCTCTCAGGTTATCTGGAATGAATATACCACCCCCAATTATCAGCAACAAAAACTGGCTAAGACTCCATTTTGTAACAGACAGCAACCACCGATATCGTGGATTTAGTGCTCCCTATCAAGGTATATTTAATGAAAATCATGGGGTTTTTTTCTTTTCAGATTAAGAAAGCGGTTTTACAGGTATAACTGTACTTTTCACTAAAAAGAAATAAAAAGAGAGCATTCTGATCCACTACAGTTGGTCAGTTCAAGCATGAATAAACATCCATTCTCCTGCTACAAAAGCCACAAAATAGTTGTCAAATTACAGTGTAGATTAAAACATATTCTTGTTACACAGATTTCAAACATTTATGAAGAATTTGGATTTTAAAAAGAGTAACTTGCTGAAGTGCTTCTGAATATTGCTGAAGTGCCTCACTGATTATCAGAAACTTGAGAGCAAGTGTATGTTTGCAAAAACAGCACATGATGGTGGCATTACTAAAGAGAATCTTTGTCAAGTAGGGTTCATTTCATTGCATGCAGTAATTTCTTCTTATGTTACTAGTTAGGCTTCTTATCTACTTTTGTAAATGAATAGACAGCTGTTGAGAGAGAAATAAAATAAAACCTGAGAATCTGAGGCATATTAATTTGAGGCTGCGTTGCTAGAATAGGTTTGCTTAATAAATAAATAAAAAGCCAGGGAAAGTATTAATATATACTCTAGCAATATGATGCTTTTATCAAAACCCCTCATTTTTGTAAATACATTTTTGTCTTTAATGGATAATATCCAGGGAACTGTAAGCGCTTCCTGACACAAAAGGAATTTTGTTTATCTTTGCACACCATGTTCCCATAATAGCTAGTTGAAGGGCTTTTTTTTTTTTTTGAGACATGTTTTCATATCAGTAGGACTTGATGATAGAAACAGCACCTGCTCTTCATGGATATCACACATGTGAACAACTGTGTTGCAGAATAATCATTAGCATGTTGCATACTAGACTGTCTATGGATATTAACTCTACTCCCGCCCATTCTTCAAAAGCAATTTAAAAAGGGATCTATTCTCTTTGTATAAAATACAGTAAATACAGTAATTTCAGAATGATACAAATCCAGAGAAGTAATTATAAGCCTTTTTAGGCAAGCAAGTACGTCCCTTGATAGTATTTTCAAGTTGCAATGAAGACATGAATGAGTTTGTTTTTTAGTTTGCTATATTTATATAGTCGTGCGCATTGATTTCCTCTTAGCTGTGGAATGAACTTGGGAATCAAGCCCACTGTAAATCATAGCACTTGACTGACTAGAAAGGGTCTCATATTCATTAGTGATGAATAAAGCTAAAATAGAGTGGAAAACATGTATCAATCAAAATATGTATAAGCTTCAGATTTTTACTGGGAGAACAAAGGAAGAGTCTTGTCACACTTGAAAGTTGAATAAATTTATTATAGCATAAACTTTCATGCCATGATAATCATATACTTGAAGTGTTATGCAGGGATGTATTCCATCTTTCAATTTTCTGTTTTCTGAACCCCTGATATGGTGCATGACGTTATTAGATCCTGTAATATTGCTGTCACCAGGTTGGCATTTGGGTCTTCTACAGGGTTCTTTGCCTTTGTCCATATATCTTGCCTTTTGTTCATTTACCTGCTTATGCCATCATCCACCTACAGTGCCCTTTTGTATTCTGCACAGTACAAACAGGCTAATTTCTATGCAAAAAAATAAACAGATATTTGACATCAGAAATGGCAGCACTTAAAAATTAGTGGAAGAATGTTGCAAATTCCCAGGACATTCTGTATCTGACTAAGATGGTCATACTGGAACAGAGAAACTTCAGAGGGAGAATGTAGTTTGAAACTACTGAATTCATTAAATGGTTCAATGCTATTGCATATGTGTTGAATCAACAAGGAGGATTTTTATCCATTACATTAAATTGCATTAAATGCATTAATTCATTTACCAATGCCAGGATTTCTGTGTTACATACATAAACATTTTTTGTGAATGGCCACTATTTATTAATTTATAAGAATATTTATATCCTAGTATTCATAAAAAATATTATTAATAATGTTTGAAGTGTAATTATCACCACCTGTATTTTTCTGCATTTCCTTTCCCTTTGACCTCACTATTTAGCATTCCCCAATATGTAGATTAATATCCTCTTTATCTATGTCCTCAACTCAGGATAACATTCATTTATTTGATGACGTGGATTGTATTCCACAAAAGCTATGCTATAATAAATTTGTTAGTCACAAGACTAAATCTGAAAGGTGCCACAAGACTCTCTGTATTTGTTGCAAGAGAGTAGCATGGCTACTGCTTTGGAAAATGTTACCTGTGCAAACTCCATGCTTCTTTTTAATGTTTTCCTTAAATTGTCAACCCATATGTAGCAAATTTCACAAAATATTTACAAATTCAAGTTTATTTAAGAGCATATATTAGACTGCTACAGATAAGTTCACGTATTATGGTGAAAAAAAGTTACTGATGCGTTTGCTGAAACCTGTTGGGTGATAAGAGTTTAGGCGGAGGAATGAGTGCTGTAGATGTTCCCTTTCCTTTTTCCAGAGCAGAGCTGTTCTTATGAAAGTATTTAATCTGTCCAAAATGTGGCTTCCATGATAGGCCTAATAAGATGTGAGTGGACTACAGAATCAGACCGATAGCCCATTACATTATTTTACATGAACGCTATGGACAGTGTGAGCAATGGTGCCCATAAGGCTCATACTACAAGACAATTGAGGGATTCTTTCAGTGATGAGTCTCTTGAGAAATTCAATTCCTCAACCTCAAAGGAAATACAGTACATTATGGACATAATCGGCTGCAGACTTATTTGAGTTTATGCCCACTGATTTCAATGAGCTTAAGTACTTTCAACTCTCACTGGACTATAGCCTACAAACAGAGCTACAAGAAATAATTTCAATTGTTAGGTTCATTGGTAGATTAACTTTACTTGATTGATTAGTAGGCTAATTTTTATCTTTAGGGTTTAAAGGTGAAATGTACTTGTTTATTTGATGTAGGGACTTCTTTCTTTTTTTGTTACACTGAACTAAAAGGGATCTGCCTATTCAATAACAGGAAGTAGTTGGTTCATAATAAGCTGAGCTATTTCATAATTCATACAAGACCGTTAAAATGCATGTATTGGGTTTTGGTAATATACATATATATTTACAATTAATTGTTTTAAAAGGTAGGTTATTGATAAAATTATTAGCAGCTGATTCACTCACAGAACACTATATAAATAGGAATGGTAAGGATATGTCAGTCCAAGCCTTTGGCCATGCCTGTCATGACTCATTCTTGTTCCACAAGCCTATGTCCCCTTTGGATTCCTCTCCAAGTCTGGGAAAGAGCTGGCTGAAGTTCTTCCTGCAGTACATGCAGATTGCATTCACCTGCCATGCCATATCTTTCCCCCATCTGTGTCCTTGATCCTTTAGCCTCATTCACTTTCTTAAACCATCTCCCTGGGGGACAAGAGTATGCTTCCAGAAAACAGGCATGCTGGCATTTGAAGTGTGTGATTGTCTTTGGCCAGTTTTGCTTGGCAGCATTTAGAGTAAATATTTCTGCATAGTATATACAGGCGCTTGTGAAATGCCACTTCTGTAAGGAAAATAACATCACCTTGCTTGTTGCAACTTTCTGGTAAAAGAGGATGCATGCAAGCCATAGATTCAAAGCATACACACCCCTCCAAGAATCCTGGAAACTAATTTGTTAAGGGTACTGGGAATTGTAGTTATTTGGAGGGTAAACTAAAATTCCCCAGATTCTTGGAAGGGGGAAAGTGCCCTGAATGTATGGTGTGTATGCAGCCAGAGTATTCTTCTCTAAGCAAAACATTATTTTCTAAGCAAAACATTCACACTATGCTGTTAGATGCTATCAGAGGCAAAAAGTCTTCCTTTAGGAAATGGAAGTGTTGTCCAAATTAGAGTAAAAGGAACACCTACTCTGAAACAGATGCAAGCAGACAACAAAGGTTGATAAAAAGAGCACGTTGCTAAATGCATGTTGACCGATAAATAAATAAAATAATAGCAGGAGACTGGCTAGGGAGGCAGATGAATCTTTGTATGATGACAGATTAACATCTCTTCTGGGAAAACTGGTGGGAAGTGTTGTAAAATATAGAATTGCCAAGCATATGGAAGAACAAGTCTTGCTGAAGCAAAAGCGGTATGACTTCCCTGTCTCACTGACCTGTTAAGAGTTCTTTGAGAGTGTCACCAAGAACATAGATAAAAGTGATCCAGCTGACGTTGTGTACTTGGCTTTGGAAAAAACTTTTGACAAAGTACCTCACCAAAGACTCCTAAGTAAGCATAGCAGTCATGGAAAAAGAGGAGCAGTACCCTTGTGCATCAGTAATTGTTCCTCACAATGTCATAATGGAGGGATGTAGACACTGGAGCCCCCAAGAATTAGCATTGGGACCTGTACTTTTTCACTTGGACATAAATTAACAAGGGGCAATGGGTGAGCAGTGTGGTAGCTAAGTTTGCTGATGATACCAAATTGTTTAGGGTGGTTAAAAAAAGGGACTGTGAAGAGCTCCAAGAGCATCCCTCCAAACTGAGTGAATGGGCAGTAAAATGGGAAATACAATTTGATGTAAACAAATGTAAAGTAATGCACTGACCAGAAACGTAAACCTAGTGTGTGACAGCTGTTAAAAGGGGTAATTCTGTGCTATGGATCACTAAGAAAAGAATTGAGAATAAAAGTGCCAATATAGTAATGCCATTATAGAAATCTATGGTTGCAACCACCCTTGGAATGCTTTGTACAAAGGCAACCCAAATGATTTGGGGATGAAGGAACGCCCCTATGAGGAAAGATTACAACATCTGGGGCTTCTTAGTTTAGAGGAAAGGTAAATAAGAGTAGACATGAAAGAGGAGCATACAATTATGCATTGTTGTGGAGAAAGAAGAGGAGGAGTTTGGATTTGATATCCCACTTTAACACTACCCTAAGGAGTCTTAAAGCGGCCTTCCTTCCCCACAGCAACCACTCTGTGAGGTGAGGTAGGCTGAGAGACTAGCCCGAGGTCTGAGAGAAGTGTGACTAGCCCAAGGTCACCCAGCAGCTGCATGTGGAGGAGCAGGGAAGCAAACCCGGTTCACCAGATTACGAGTCCACCGCTTTTAACCACTACACCACACTGGTTCTCAGAAGGTGGATAGAGAAGTTTTTTTCTCGCATAACACTAGAACTCAGGAACTTCCAGTGAAGCTGGATCTCAAAAGATTCAGCACAGGTCAAACAATGGCCTAATGACATAGTTAAGCTACGGAATTCTCTCTCAAAAGATGTAGTGGTGGCCACCAATTTGAACAGTTTTAAAGGGGGATTTGACAAATTCTTGGACAAAGCGATCAGAAGCTACTGGCCACAACACCTATGTTCTGCCTCTACTGTCAGAGGCACTAAACCTCTGAATACTAGTTGCTGGGAGTAAAAAAATGGGGAGATGTTGTGGTGCTTAGGTCCTTGTTGGCTTCCCATAGACACCTAATAGCCCATTGCAAGAACAGAATGCTAGACTAGATGGGCCATTGGCTTAATCCAGCAGGCTTTTCTTACGTTCTTAACCTTTAGAATCTGAATACTTTGAAAAGAGAAATCATTCAAAAGGGTGGAAGGCTTACCTCATAGGATTTTTTAAAAAATAAGAATGTTTTAAAATGTAATATCAGCAACATATCAACTTAATATCAACAGGAATAATGCATAGTGAAAGATTTTCTGAGGAGATGTATATATGACTTCAAAAGCGTAACCCAGTTTGATAATGGGTTACTTCACTTTGTAAACCCTACTGGGAGGCATTATAAGATTGTAGTGCTTGTTCAGAAACTTCCATGAAACAGAGTGGAATGGCTATTTGTCAAGTTGAAACTGGTAAATTCAGTGGGTTAATACAAACAAATTAAAAGTGCAAATAAAATATTTTGAGCTAACTGTGGAAACGTTTGAATGGACAATCAAATTAATGACAAAACTACCGGGCATTGATGACCGAAAGTTAAGTTATTTTGAATAATATTGGCTCAGTAATGTAATTTAGCTTTTCAATGGGACATATTTAGCTACAGAAAACCCTTGCCTGTATAAATGACAGCTTTCTATTTTCTGGAAGAAATCAGTACAAGATTGGAACAAGCTCAACCTTACTGAACTGAAAATCTGCAGACTAGCTAATGTTAGTGTAATTAAGGTACAGCATTTGAAAGGGCATGACATTTCAAACAATTTTTGTTGTATGTAAACACATGCATCTCAAAACACACTCAAATAATACTTATGCATGATTAAGAACATAAGAACAGAGCTGCTGGATCAGACTGAAGGCCTATCTGGCCTAGCTTCTGGATCGCAGTGGTTAACCAAATGTCTATGGAAAGTTCATAAGCAGAACAGAAACACATTAGCTCTCTACAGTTCATGATCTCCAGCAACTCGTTATTATAAGTATTTATGGAAAATAAAATGCATCAGTAGAAATGTTTGCCAACCACTACTTATTGCAGCTTGATTAATCGGGCTTGGGTGGGGACAGGTGAGGGGCAGATGCAAAGGCTTTGGAGTCGGAATGGGCTAGGTGGGAAAACAAACACTCCATTTGGCACTAACACAATAGGGTTTCCCCCCCAATATAATGTTGTTGTAAAGTCTGAACTCACCTATTTCACTTCACCTTTTCTGTTGTGGTTTTCTCTATGCCCCCTTCCTCTTTTTTAAATTGCACATTTACTACAGTGGTACCTTGGGTTACAATCACCTCGGGTTACAAATGCTTTGGGTTACAGACTCTGCTAACCCAGAAGTAGTACCTCAGGTTAAGAACTTTTCCTCAGGAAGAGAACAGAAATCGTGTGGCAGCGGCAGCGGGAGGCTCCATTAGCTAAAGTGGTACCTCAGGTTAAGAACGGTTCCAGGTTAAGAATGGACCTCTAGAATGAATTAAGTTTGTAACCAGAGGTACCACTGTAAATATATATACAGTGGTACCTCAGATTAAGAACTTAATTCATTCTGGTGGTCCATTCTTAACCTGCATACCGCTTGGGAGAAGCCCCTCCCAAGGCATTCCTCTTCTGGACACCCAGGAGACACGCACATGGTCGGGAAGTCCGAGCCTGCATCCAAATCCAGATTCTGCTGCCCTCCTGCTGGCCCAGTGGACAATGCTGTGCCTGACTATCCAGACATGCAGGGCAAGCAGACCTAGGAATGAACAAAACACATTAATAACTGCACCTCAGCACCACATCTGAACATAACCCCTGTATGCATCAGATTTCAAGCGGCCCAGAGCCTTAATCCTGTCGGCAGACAGGCCCTAGTGCATAGTGGTAGTAGCTGCCCAATGCGGAAAGAATGAGGTGCAAACTCACTGGCAAGCAGGCCACAGGCTGCAAGCACTTTAAGCATTACTGCAGCAAATGATGCCTCTTTAAAAGGACCCATCTTCGTGAACCAGGAAGGGACCATCTCCGGGGGGGGAGGGGGGGAGTGACAAATATCTCTTGGCATCTTTCGGGCTTACCAGTGGCAGGCAGCCGCATCAAGGCGCCTCTGCCCAACTGGTCCATTTTGGAATTTCAAATAGTGAGCACCAGCTCAGCATCAGAAAGCTGAATGTCCTGCAAAAGCAAGCCCCTGGGAGCCCTTCCCTGTGCTGACTCCAGCACTATTTCGCCCACATGCAATGCACCAAAAAATGCTATTGAAAAAGCTGCTGCAAAGAGTCTCGCCTCATAAGTAGACCAGCAGACAAGTCTTAACCTACTGCGCACCGAGAATAAAAATGTCAAATGTGACCGGCCTCCTACCTGGCGACTTTGGTGGCTGCAACCTGGCCCAACCCACAAGAGCCTTGCGCACTACAAACTTTGCACAAGGATCTCTAGAATTAAGGGATTTACAGAAAAAATGAAATGGCAGAAGAATGAATTCTGATGGACTTCACAGCACGACCCATATACCGCAGGCGAGCCAAATATTGCAACACCTGATTTGTGGATGGCAACACTGTACTGTCGATTGTCCAATGTTGTGCTCTGAAAGCTAAAGAGTCCATCCAGGCCTTCTTATAAGACCTCAATGTGGAAGGAGAAACAGAAGCTACTACTCCCTGAAGGACTAGCTGCTGCCAAGGTTCCAAAGCTGAACTGGGAAATATTCTGGAAGCTTTTGGGAATCCGGAGCCAGGGATCTGAAGCACTCCATCTGAAAACGGGATAGGGAGTCAGCAATATCATTATTTTTGCCAGCAATAAAATGGGCAGAAAACACAATATTAAACCTGAGGCACCGCAGCACAAACATATGCAATAAGGCAGCGACTCTGCTGGAGCTTGACAACTGCCTTGCCAGAATGCTCACCACAGCCTGATTATCAGACCAGAAACAGACCCTCCAGTCCTTGAACTCCATGGTCCAGATGTGCACTGCTACAACAATGGGGGAAAACTCAAGAAACATTAAATCACGGGTAATGGCTGTACCCTGCCAGTGCTCAGGCACCGCTGAGCACACCAACAGCCATGGAAATAAAGCCCAAAGCCCAAGGATCCAGCAGCGTCCAAATGGACCTGGAAATCAAATTGCAGATTCAAAGTATCCTGCCACAAGGACACACCATTGAACTCCCTCAGGAATTCAAGCCACATCTCAAGGTCTGCGCTGACCTCACTGGGCAATTACACCCGATGATGGGGTGACTGCATGCCTGCAGAGAGTCTTGCTAAGCATGCATAAAAAGTGTGATCAGGGGCAACCACCCTGCATGCAAAATTCAAATGGCCCAACAGGGACTGAATCTGCCTCCAGGTAACCCTTTTCCATGACAAAAATTCCATAATGATGTCACAGAGGGCCTTCCTTCAGGCAAAGAGGAAGTTTGTGCCACAGTATCCAACTGGATTCCAAGGTCAGACAACCTCTTGACTGGTCTTCAGTTTTATCAGCCGCCAAGGGAACACTCCACTCCCTAGTTAGGTCGTTAAATGCATGCAGTAATAGCAAGCATTCGTCAGAATTGGCTGCAGAACTTAGTAAAAAGTCATCGAGGTAATGGGTCATGCCCCTTCAACCTGTCTTGGTACACAAGGCCCAGTCCAAAAATGTACTGAAGGCCTCAAAAGCTGCACAAGATATAGAGCAGCCCATCAGCATGGCTTTATCCACATAATAAGCTCCATCCCAACAGGAAGCCAAGCAACTTAAAATCAAGTGGATGAACAGGAAGTAAGCGGAAAGCAGATTCCACATCACACTTTGCCAAAAGTGCACCCTTCCCAAGGCTCCTGATCAACTTGACCGCTTGGTCAAAGGTGGCGTACTTGACAGAACACAACCCAGGAGAGATAGCATCATTTACTGATGAAGGCTGTGGGTAAGATACATTGTGAATTAGGCAAAATTCCCCAGGGGCCTTTTTAGGCACCACAGCCAAAGGGGAAAGGTGCAAATCTGGGTAAGGAGGGCACTCAAATGGTCCAGCCATCCTTCCCAACGTTAATTCCTTCCTGATCTTTTCCCCAGCTATATCAGGCATTTTTTATTTTCAACTTTCGTGGCCTTGGGCGGGAACGCCACTGGAATACGAAAACCCACTGAAAATCCCAACCACAAATATGAAGCAGCTACCCAATTGGGGTAGATGCGGAGCCACACCCTCAAGGCAGGCAACTTAATGGGAGCGCGAGCTAGGGTCAATAAGCCATCATGTAACATCCCGGGCTATTGAGGAGAGGCTCCTTTCTGCTCATGTATAGGCTGATGAACCACGGGGGTTCATCAGAACGCAGTGACTGAGAGGGACCTCTAATGACCCTCTTAGAAGGGACAGCAGGACTGGGATTTGTTTTAATAGGCATTGTGATCCTTTCTTCTTGCATAGGGGTACTAATTACAATCACATAAAAGGACCCAGGCCTTGAAATGGCGCTCCCGCCTCAACAAGAAGGCGCTCCCGCCAAGGCAAAATGGTGCTCCCGCCAAAATCTAGTCAGGAACGAACCTGTCCCTGCAACCTAAAATGCCCTCCCCACCCTTAACAAATACCCGACTAGGCTAAAACAAAAGGGGTCACAATCAAGGCAAGGAGAGGGAAATCTCACTGCAATGAAACCAATAAAGGACTTAACAAACGCTAATAGAGCAACAATCACAATTGCTCAAAGTCGCATATTAAGCACAAAGCTGTTGCCGGAACACCAGCCGCTGCAATGTGAGGGAGTGATAAACCGGCAGCGGCAGGCCCCACTAGAAGGAAGGGAAAGGGAAGGGAAGGGGTAGAGGACAACTAAAAAAGGAACAATAAAAGGCAATAACGAAAAGGGGGAATAAAAAATAGAAAGAAATCACCAAGATGATCCGTCGAAGGTAAGTCTCTCGGCTGCACAGAGGACACGCTGTTAGCTTGTTCTGAATGCACGAGCCGAAAGAGCAAGCTCTGGGTCACATGCATGGGTATATATAGGTCCCTCAATCCGTTTGGGCTGTGCCCCATTGGCCAACAATGAGGGACCTACCAAACGGGTGTTATGGCTATTCAATCTCACTCACCCACAACACAGGAGGTCAGTCTCCAGGTCTCACTGCAACATGTGCCCTCTTTTAGGGAGGACACGATTTCTCTAAATACACAACACATATTAATGGAAATTTGGAAAGGATTAATGGAAATTTGCTTTTTTCACTCTTTTTACTGCTTGACTTTTTAAATCAACTATTCAGTCACATTAATCTTTTACTTATATCTGTTCTGTTTGATTTTTAATCAAAACAGAAGAAAAGGAAAACTGAACCAAGCTGTATTTCAATTCCAGGAAGTCAACTTGAAATAGTTGTGCAAATTTATCTTGTTGAACATTACTAAGAAATGGGACTTGCACATTAGATGTGGCACGAAATTGCTCTGCAGAATTATACCATAATCTATTTCTTTTACTGTGTTCACAATAACAGCCAGTATCTGAGAAATTGTTATGAAAATCAATCATATCCCCATACTACATTCTAATGTGTATAGCGATGTTCAAAGGGTGTATAGTTAAGTGCCAAACTGAATTTACAGTCAATTTCACTGTTATCCCCAAACATTAAAAGGAAAATGAAATGAAATGGAGGTTGTTAAAAATAATTGCCCTGGAAACTGCAGAGTAAAAACATTATTTGACTTTTTTCATGTTGTCAGATAGGAGTGCTTTGCTGTTATATCTTAATTTGAATATTTCTTAATTTGTTTTGTATTTTTTTATTTGCATCCTGCTTTTTCTTCCTAGGAGCTCAAACACACACACACACACTGTGCACTACATTAACCTAAGGGACTGTGATATGACTAAACACAAGCCTGTTCAGGCATGTGTTTTAATCTGGTTTTTAGTTTATTATTTTATGTTTTTAAAATGTAACTTTTTTTTTTACTGATAATTATATTTTATTACTATTTTTGTAAATTGCTTTGAGATTTTATTATAATCAAATGGTATATAAATTTTGTGAAATAAAGAAATGGCCAAGGTCACTACTGCTTGCCCTTAGTGATGAGTGAATCACTTTCCCAGGCTTCAGTTAACCAAAGTCTTTCTAATCTAAAATGTCAGAAAATAGCTCAGTTATTTTCATTTCCAATCCCAATACTAGGCCCCTTCAAAGCCTGCTGCACTTTTAACAAATTGCAGCTTTCATGAATCCCCGCCTCTAATTTGCTGTGAACCCCTATGTCTCCCCCAAAGTATCCATGAGCCCTCATCCCTTCTCCAGCTCCTCAACTATGCTTGCCTTGCTAAATACCGCTGGGATTTACTTTCAGGTATAGTGCCATTGAACACTATGATGCACTCCTAAATAGACACAGAAATAACTGTATCTTTCCCCTATTGAAAAATTATTACAAACAGCTTGCTCCTAGCTGCTTTAAATTAAGGCCTTTTCCTTTTGCCTACTAACACCCCTTTTGCCCTTCTTCCACATTTTGGGTTTTGTTTGCTGATTAACTTCCAGTCTCATAATGGGTTTTGATGAACTTCAAAGGCTTGATGACCTCTTTGTGAGTTTTAGTTTATCTTCCTTTTTTCTTTTTTGAGTGTGCATGATTTCTAACAGATCGATGCCTCTTTCGTCCTGAGACTTCTCTCTCAATCTGGATAGTATTCAACAAAACTCCACAAAAGATCTTAAACATGTATTTTATTGAAGTTCACAAGGCAAATGGACTCACATTCCAGTAGGCTGTCCTTTTGGCTCTGAATAAATGTGGTTAGGAAGCTCTTTATAATAAAGTTCTCTATGGAGTTTTTGTAAGAGCAAGTATGTTTGCCTCTCTTCCAGCTTGCAAGAACTCTAAACTGAACTAGGTTGCAAAGGAGAGAGGGAGGTTTTCCCTGCTCTGGGCAGAGCCAATAGAAACTAAATTATTACTGTGTCTCCATTTCCCAGCCTGTCTTGAGATCTGGAAAGGGAAAAGGTGCTACCTTTTCTTAAAGGGGTGACATTAATATTCCTTCTACCTAATACTAATACACTGATTTTCTATCACTAATTAAATGAGCCCTGTGAGGGCAGAACAATGTCTCTTCCTGCAGGTTTTTTGGACTAGGAAATAACATATGTCAGCAATAAGCCACCAGGAGCAGGATATCTCGGCTTTCAGCTCTCTGCTTGTTACTTTCTATAAACAATCCAGCTTCCAAAATGAAAATAAGCAAAAATAATTTATATCTGATAGGGAGTTCCAGCTGTTTCCTTATATTTCAACTATGGGCATGTTATTACTTGCTGCTGAACTTTCTGGCAAATGTTGTGTGTTTTAGTTAGCAAATGACTTGAGGTGGAGGGAGAAAGTGAACTGAGAAGGCATGGGAAGAAACTACAGTAAAAGTTTATAATTTATTCTTTGGAGATGCTGTTTTATGTTCTTGGCAGATTCTGGGTTTTCCACTTCAACTTCTTTTAAATCTTCTCATAATTTTACATACCTGTGGAGTGCACTAATTTTGCATGCATGCATGTGCACAGCCACACATACACACTCAATCTACCAGTAGCACTCTAGGCATAAACATTCGCCTGTTACCCTTAAAAAGTTATGCATTTATCTTTCCACTTACTACAATACTCTGAAGATAAATGTACACACAGTTGCCTCTGTTAAGAAAGGCATTTCTTGGATACGTTTACAGAAGCAATCTCTATTTTAAAATCAAAACTTCGCTGTATGAACCACATGCATAAAACTTCAGTGGTTCCCAAGTGCTATCTGTAAATATGGGCACTCCAGTCTAATGGCAGGGTTGTATGTGCAATAGGTGTTTGGATGCACATACTATTTGTTCTGCCCATACATATTTGTTAAGGATGCAAGTGTGCATGGGCAAGCAGGGAAAGAAGTGCAGATCAGGGGGAAATCATCATTGTTATTTTATTGACAACTTTATTGGTTTTTCACTTATATTTTACAACCATCCTTTTTACACACACCAATATTCACAATAAACAATTTGACGCACTGAACACTCCAACGTTTAACATGTATGCATAAACTAAAGAGAAAATAAACTCCACAGGAGAATCTCTGATAAATCAATATATATTATTGAAAACAAGAATAAATAAATAAAAAAGCAGCCAATAGTGATAGCAGTATTATTTCCCCAATCCATAAAGTCATGTGTCTACTTTTGTGTATCCACAAGGACTTTCAGCATGTGTTTCTCAAACAGTAGCTCTCTATGAATTAAAGATGCATGGGGAAGTTTTATCATATTGCACAGGAGATGTTGCTGGTGAAAGGGGGCAGGGATGCTAGAATTTCACTGGGCATGCCAAGTCCTTGGGCACATCTGGATGTTGGCATCCATTTGTCCTGGGAAACAATGGAAGGGTATGTCTTCAGAGGTAGTCAGCCCGTTGGAGAGTTACTGTTCCTGCTGTGGCTGTAGAGACCATGGGAGATATGTTTTGTTGCAACTGGGGCAGATTAAGATGTCCCATTGTGCTGCTGCAAATGCACCAGGATGTTTCTTCTCTCTTCACTCTTCCCAGCAGTCATTCCTCTTCTGGTCCCTGCTCTGGATACATGACCTGACTGTCTGTCTCCAGGCACTGTGATCATCTGCAGGAATTCACATATGGCTGGGTTAATGTAACCCAGCCTTCATGTCACGTTTTCAGACATCTTTGTAACACAGATTTAGTCTGCCAACAGGCCTGGTGCCGGAAGCCAGGTCCTTGTAGAGCATGTCCTTAGATAATCATCATCATTTTTAATTTGTATACCACCTTTCTATCTTACAATACTCAAGGCAGTTTACAAGCTGAAGAAACAAAAAATGTACATCTTATGCAATACAAAAATGTGGTAATAAAACATAACTTAAAATAGGCAACCTCCATCGAAAAAGTAACATTCAAAAATCATTAGAATAGTATAAACTAATAATATCAACATATAAAAGTTATACAGAAATCCACTCAACATTTACAATAATATCTAAACTATAATCAATAAAACAACGGCAAGCCATAAAACAATACAATACACAATGAGAAGCAGAGGGTAGAGCAAGGCAGGTGGAAAGAGGTCTTGCCTGATGGAGTCTCTCCCCACAGTTCTTCCTCCAGGCACAGCTTCCTGCTAAGGAGCACCGGGCGAGGGGGTGGGGCAAGGCAGGTGGAAGGAGGCCTTGCCTGATAGAGTCTCTTCCCTCACAGTTCTTCCTCCAGGAACAGCTCCCTTATGAGGACTCCTAGAGCCGGAGGGTGGGGCGAGGCATATCCTGCCATCATCCTTTCTGTGGATATGACCAAGCCTGCATAGATGTCACTGAGACAGGAGTGCGAACACGCTGGGAATGTGAGCTTTGGGGAGTACATATTTGTTTGAGACCCTGTCCTGCTTGTCAGGAGGTCCTACACATGAGTTGGAGTCTGGCAGAGACACATGCCCAACTGGCATGTTCTCTCCCTCCTGGTCATTGAGGAGATTCAAAATCTTTCTCCAGCCCGAACATCACAGCAACTGATACCTTAGAGGCATCAGCACACTGCAGGATGAGCAGAGTATAGGCAGCCAGTGTACAGACTCGGTAGCGCAACATTCTACGCAGCAACTACGTTTATTTACATATACACACTCGGAGCATCATAACTCAGCTTCTTCCTCTTCAGCACCAGAAAGCAAAGAGAAAGAACAAAGGACAAAATTCCTACATCACAGAAACACAGTAATACAAACACCCTGTCTCCGTGACTTCTCACAATTTGGAATGAAAACATACACCGTTATGTGATAAAAACAATCCCATGACTGCAACACAGGAAAAGAATCCTAACACTGCTATGTGATGCCCAAAATATTCTTGACACAGTGCATATTGAAAGGGTTGAGGCGTTGCTCCTAATGGGTATAAGTTGCCCATAACTCACTTCCATAAAACAGCATGATCAATATACAAGCCCAGTAGACCATATTGGTGTTGGTCATCAGCATCAAATTCTCCCATAACCTTTTGGAGAGGCGAGCCATTGCTGTAGCTGCCTTGCCAATATGCTTGTCCAGCACAGCATCAATGGAAAGCTTGCAGGATTAAAATATACCTCTTTTAATACAGGGTGTTGATAGCAAACACAACAAAAACTATACAATAGGCACTTGAGAATTTTATTGGACAGATCTGAGGATTCCAAATGGTCAACATTTTTCACTGTCAAGTCCCCCTTGTAGTAGGTTAGCCAAGTTAACTGAATCAGAGATGTCTCAGGGTGAGCAGGCAGCATGACAAGCATTAGTTATTGCTTTCGTAGTAAATGCAGAGCAGGGAGGACATGTTGCACAGGGAGCAATGGATCATTGCTACACAGCTCAGCTACACATTGCTACACAGGGATTCACACAGCTGCAAATAAAATGTTTTAAATGTTGTAAAGTGAAATATACAACTGTGACACTGGATGGTGACAGTGGGCTATGCAAAATTCAATGCATTTTTTCAAAACGTTTTTTAAAAAAGCATTTGCACATTGTTTTTTATATGTGTGTTGACTCCACCCAGGAATTCTATTCAAAACAAATTTATTTTGCCATATGTAAGCGTGTTGAATATAATCAAGAATTTACAGGATATAGAAGCAAGAATGCTAAACGTGTGGGAGGACAGGGAGAGAAAGACATGAGAGATCAGTTGTTGAACAGGTGATAGTGGAAACTGCACTCATGAATGAGAGTTCAAAGAGAGCAAGGAAAGGGAAATGAAGATGATTCCCTGCCCACCCCCATATAGCAAGAACCAAGAGAAGACTTAATTTTGTTCATGCAGTGAGGAGTCAAGTTGTTCTGAATCAAAATGGAGGTTAGGGTAGATTTTTTTGGAGGGGGGGAGGGTTAGGGTTTGCTGATAGGCAAATAAACTGGTAGATTGGCAAGTCAGAGAGCACTGGCTTGGTTGTCTGAGCAATAGTGAGGCATCAGGCATAAGCCTGCATTTTATTAATGTTTGATCAGGGCTTGTATATTAAAGAGAGGGCTTAGATTTTCAAATGTTTCATGCCAGGCAGAGAAAACCTTGGCCATTCTCCTAAGACAAGGGGCCCCCCCTTGATTGATAGCAGAAAACAATTCTCAAAGTCGTAAAAGCTGAAAATACAGACTAAGAGCAGGACATTGACCCTACATGTTACAGAAGATAACAAAGGCAGAGATAAATATAATTAGGAATGGGCAAATAGTAAAATGATACCATGGGCCTCTCTTAAACCTTGAGCTGTATTTTCTAAGGCCAGAGGCAAATGGGGAGAAGCATCTAGCTGACAGAAAAAGAGAGCATTTTTAGGAAATCTTCTTAGGAACACACTTCCCTTTCAAACTTCTTTGAAGAAATAACACCTTAGAGGATCAATCAAGCAGAATGGGGGGGGGAAGGGAGGGGGTTAGAATTGTTCAGTGCATACTGTGGAACAACAGTTTTAGCAAAGGAATACATGAATCTCATGAAAACTTTCAACGCCACTAGAGTGAAGAGGGAAGGAATAATCAGCAGTGACACAAGGAGGAAGAAGATGCCTCAAGAAGGAGAACAAACATTTTGACATGCCATTGGAAGTCTCAAAGTTAGTGGGGATGACAATTCACTAAAACATACCAGTTTCTAGGGTAGCAAGAAGGCATTGGATTCCATTTTGCCCCATGTTGGTGGCATGCAGTGCTGTTTCCGTTCCATTAAACTTTGGCTTCTGACAACAATTATGTTATTCATCTTGTTGTCTGCCATGAGGGAATTTTTAATTAATTGTGCTATTAATTGGCATCATTATTATGTTATCCCACACCGCTCATGTCAATGCGAAGGCCATTCATTTCAATGCAAATGAAACACAATGAAATGGGGTGAGGAAAACATATCATCAGTTACATATCATGGACTGATTACATATTGTGGACTGATAGCAGCAGTAAATGCCAATCATATTTGCTGGTTTGATTTCCATTCTGGGCATTGGATGCATAAGCAAATGACAATTTCTGCTCCATTTTGCGTCTGAGTTATCTGATATCCCTACCGGTTTCTGCATTTTTTCTAAATAACAATAATTGGATGCATTCAACTATAAAAATTCTTTGTAATTTATGCTCGCTTAACTTCTATGCACAGCTTACATGAAATACATTCACCATCAAACAAAATATAAATACGAAAGTAACTGGACAGAATTTTACAGAATTGAATGTCCAAACTTCGGTGCATAGTAAGATGCATGTGCAAATGTTGGTAATCCTGCTTCACATGATAAAGCTGATAATCAAAGACACTAGGGGAAAATATGATGTTTCAGGGACTTGACAATCAATAGTTGGTTTTCTATTAATTATTTAGGGAGCCATACTATCGGTTCAGAGGAAGGGGCAAGGTTTTGAAAATAGGATGGGCTTGGTATCTCAGCAGTCCTATGGAGGCCTATGGTACAAAATGGAGAGTCTGTAATATAGAATACACTTGAAAATGGGAAGAAAACTGCTTTGTACTGTATGCCTTGATTCCTCTCACCTGCCCTAAACCATCAATACTTTTTTGTGTTGGAAGTTAGTTCTCAGTTCTGCGTAACAATATTCGATATGCCACGCTCTGTGTGTTTGGGGATAGGATTTTGCAAATAAGGGCTTTCCCCCCATGCTTTGATAGCATTGATTGTACTTTAGCAATGTAAAAATGAATAGCAGAGTCATTTGCTATTCCAGCAAATGTTCCAGTGTTAGGTCCCCGTCCCCCGTCCCCCAGAAATAATTCTTCTGGTCATTTTTTTTGTTTTTTTGTATGTTGCCTTTCTGTTGATGGTACAAGAACATTCATTTCATTTCACATTTCATGCAAAATAGACCCTCAGCTGTGCATGTAAATGCACTATCGGCTTAGAATTTCACTTGAAGATTGTGATGTTTCTGAAGAGAAGAAACAGAGGTTTGGCTTCTGTGGAAAAACAACTTTGCTTCCAGGCCTTCCTACTGCAATTTCAGTTTGCTTTACCTGTAAAAAAAACCTGCCAACCCTAGTCAGGAAATTAGGGGTGCGCCATAGCTCCATAAAAAGGTAAAGGGTAAAGGGACCCCTGACCATTAGGTCCAGTCATGACTGACTCTGGGGTTGCAGCGCTCATCTTGCTTTATTGCCCGAGGGAGCCGGCGTACAGCTTCCGAGTCATGTGGCCAGCATGACTAAGCCACTTCTGGTGAACCAGAGCAGCGCACGGAAAGGTCGTTTACCTTCCCGCTGGAGCGGTACCTATTTATCTACTTGCACTTTGACGTGCTTTTGAGCTGCTAGGTTGGCAGGAGCAGGGACCAAGTAACGGGAGCTCACCCCATCGTGGGGATTCAAACTGCCGACCTTCTGATCGACAAGTCCTAGGCTCTGTGGTTTAACCCACAGCGCCACCCGCGTCCCTCCATAGCTCCATAGCAGAGCACAATTTTTGCATGCAAACCCCAGCAGCTCCAGGTCAGGTGTGGAAATAAATATTGGAGAATCACTGCCAGTCAGTTTAGAGAACATTGAGCTAAATCGACTTATTGTCTGGCTCAGAATAGTGTTCATATGTTCACATATAGTCTGTGTTTATATTCAGTATCATGTGATATCTTGACTATAATTTCCATTTCACTTAGTAAATTTTGGGACAGCACTGTGTTTCCACATTTGCCATTATTTGCCACTGTTTTATAACAATGAAGTTTGATTCAGTAGTGCAACATGACTTTTCCTATAGGGGCTTATTGCTTGAAACCCATTTCATAGAAATAAGCATCCCTTTGGGAAACATCCTGATCATACTATGAAAATACTTATCAAATTATGAAATATATCTACTGCAATTCTTCTAAATCATACACATTCATAATTAATTTGTCCTGCTCTTTGGGTTTAAAGATTAGTAAGTTCTGTGTGCATTCCATGTATTTTTTTGCAAACACTGCCAGATAGAATGGCTTAATTTATAATAAGGGGATTTGCCATGAAGGTGGGGCTGTTCGGCGCTTGTACTGGGTTCTGTTTGACAAGGTCAGGGCAAAATGCTGTTGTGAAGTTTAAAAGTGCTGCAATTGGGAGCAGTTGTAAAGCCAAGGTCCCCACACTTCATTATCAACATTCCAAGTCTATCTATAGTGACCTTAGTCATTATCCATGTTGTGTAATTAATTATACTGCACTTTGACATTGTTCAGAACAAGACAGAAGAATATTCAGGCTTCTGGCCAATTGTTCCTTAGTGAATAAAACAGATGTTAGAGCTTTCTTGAGTTCCTTAACACACAGTGGATGTTCTATTATGGAGGGTTTCAACCCATTTTTGTAACCCAAAATGATCTTCTTTTTCAGTCACCCTGTGTTTCTTTTCTGTCCCACCATTTCAGTCATATACAGTTTATGATCAATTTATGATCAGTTTGTCATTAATTCAATTGTCATTAATTCAATCTAACATGCACCAAACTTCATGATTTGCTCTGACCTACACAAAATAAGATTAACCAAATTGAGTGCAGACCATCAGCTATGAAGGGCACATGATTAACATCCAGAAGATTCTTGGTCCAATCCTCAGCATCTCCAGTTAAAAGAATCAGACATTGAATAATACAAATACTGTCAAGCCTCTGGAAAACTGCAGCTAATACAGAGCTGGGGGGGGGGATGTCTGACCTGGTAGAAAACAGCTTCTGGTGTTCCTAATATGGGCTGCAAGGTGCTGGAAAAATCTGCCTATTTTTGAAGTTCCCAGAAGACAGGATATGAAGGAAGATTATCCAGTCCATCCTTCCTTAACCTGGTACCCTTTAGATGTTTTGGACTACAACTCCACTGGTCTTCCTGTTATCACCTGCCAAGTGCTAGAAAAGCTACCCATTTTTGCTGTTCCTGGCGAATTATTTGTTTAATGTCCATCATTCACACTAAGGCCTTGGGGTGAGTTGCTGCGTTAAACCACAGTACTAAAAAACAATTTAATACAACTTGCACAAGAAGATAGTACAAGAAGTTTATCTAATCCAGTCTTCCCCAACCTGGTACCTTTCAATAAGCAATAAGCAATAATAAACATTAATCACACTTTGGATTAACCTCAATGGCTACGATACTGCCACCTGTTAGCCTCAGTCCGTATGGTTATGCTGGCTGAGGATTATGAAAATTGTACAGTAGTCCAAAAACCTTGGAGGATGCCAGGTTGTGGAATGCTCATCTAGTTACTGGTATGACACCATTCATGGTTGATGGACTATAATCAGCTTTGTAGGTTAGAAGCTGAAGAGACGTTTGTGCTTTGGCAAACATGTTAATCAAGCATGGTTGCTGCAAAGTTGAGAATTTCAAATGAAAAGTTTTACATACCGCTCACCAGTTTCACCTTTCACCAGCAGGTATTAGACGATTTCTTTGGTGGGACCAAAGCAGATCTTGAGTCCAACATTTGCCTGTAAAGACAACACAACTAAACAACTAAACAACAACAACATAGCAAATTATATAACTTGGAAATAAAATGGACATTTCTGAAGTTCCCAAACAGTGCATTCTGCAGTTTCCCTTCTTTGTTTTCAAGTTTATAGAATATTATTTTAGTTGCACTCTTCGTAAAGCACTTTGTCTTGATTCTATTTTCAGTGTTTTCTTAGACTTTAGGAGAAAGCTACACATTCAGCAGCATATGAGGATAGCAGATTAGGACCAAGCATTGTAGAGGACAGCCTTTGTCTGAGGCAGGAGCTCTAGTTAGCTGTGTGTAGGTGGTGACTTGTATTACAAACAAGCCTGTTGCCATTATGAAGAAAAGTTAAATTGTAGTACATGCCTGAGAATATTTATAGAAAATTATTTCTATGTATCAATATGGATGACCAGATTTTCTGGAGCCAATTAGAAGAAATGCTAGACAACACAAGAACAAACAACATTCATAAAACAGAAAGAGTCTTAGCATTAAACTCTGAGACTTGCAGTTTGTTTGTTTTACTTATTCAACAGCATATATATATATATTGTTTAATCATCCATAACTTCTGAGTCATTCACACAAAATATGAAATGTTCCAATAAAAATATTGAGAACATTAAACATTAAAAGCAAGTTCACCTAAAACTAAGTATCAAAATATAAGTCAATCCAGCATCTGTTAAAATCACACACACACACACACACACACAGAGAGAGAGAGAGAGAGAGAGAGAGAGAGAGAGAAACAAATTAAATCGCACATAAAAATTGCATGTCTGGGAAGGCTTGCCTATTTTTAAAAAAGTATTTAGGAGCTGCCAAAAACAAAACAGAGAAGGTTCCAGCTTAATATCAATGAGTAGGGAGTTCCAGAGAATCAGTGCTGCCACAAAGAATTGATTCAGTGCGAGTGTGGGGCAAACATTTTGTGGCATGTGTAAAACAGTCAAGTTGGCATATGTGGGTTAAAGTGATTCTTTAAGTAGAGAGAATAGCCCCAAGCTATTAAGGGTTTTATATACCAATAGTAACACTTTAAATTTGACCTGGTACAAATCAGCAGCTAATGTAGATCTCTGAGCAGAGGATTAATATAATCTCCTGCACTAACTGCAGTTCCCTAACCAATAGCATGAGAAGTCCTGCATAGTTGGAGAGGCAGGGAGATATGACACATGACATGCTCACTGAATAAGTTACTGCTAGAATTCCCTATGTAAAGACAAGATAAGTCAACAGCCATCTGATGGCTGCAGGAGGGATGGGCAATGAGCACAGTGAAAATGGGATGGTAAAAACTCTGGATGGATGTGAGGCAGTACTTCAGATATGTTTTGGAATATGGGAGTAAATGAGCTGGACCTCTAATCTCCATACTACCTAGCTAGTCAACATGGCAACCCTTCAAATGTTGTTGGACTACAACTCCCATCATCTCTGGTCACTGGCCATGCAGGCTGAGACTAATGGAGTTGGGAGTCCCAACAACATTTTGAGGACACCACATGGTCTACCTCTGCTATAGTTTCTGGACAGAAGACTTGTGCAAAACTGTGTATAAATTATGCAATTTATAAATACAAATCAGGTAGCTAGAAGCATAAGAAGCGTAAAACAACAACTTAAATAAGTGGAATGATATTAACCAAGCCTCCAATTTTTCAAAGTAGACAAGACATTTTAGTGGGAGATGGGGAAATATCTGACATTATGAGTTGGCATCAAGTCCACAGAAATTTTGCTTTCCTTGGCACTGGATTCACATCTGGGTATATAAAGAGTATGGGATAGACTCAAATGGGAGAACATAGATGTGGAGAGGACTGTATTTCCACATCTCACATTTCTTCCCTATACTTGGCTCACTCAGCAATTTTTGGAACTCCTGTTTGTTTGACTGGTGATGGCAATACAGCCAACAGAGGCAAAATGTGACATACTGAGGTCTCTGCGGAACATCTAATTTTGTTTTAAACACATCATGTTCTCCAAAACACATCATGTTCTCCAAAAGGTTTCTAGAGCTAATTTTCTAAACATTGTTGAACCAAAAGTTGCTTTCCATTCAAGCTTTTCGGTGATATTTTTTTTACAAATGCATACAATGAATGACTCTTAAGAATCCAATTCAGCAAAATCAACACCTTGAACTGTGAAACTAGAATAGAGTACTGATGTGACAGATTCCTCCAAACTGACCCCAGTAAGGAGGAAAAGCTTCAGCATGCTACACTAGCTCAACGCCTCCTCAAAAGTTTGTTCCCCCCCAAAAAAATAAGTTATTATATGCTCTGAAAAATAATTTGAGGGTGAGGTGAAGATTATGTATCACATGCAGACTATACACTTTGTATACCAGATCTACTCACATAAGAGGACTCTTTTGTATTTAAACTACAATTCAGTCCTCATTTCTATTTTCTGCTGAGCAGCTTAAAGAGTTTTGTCAGAAGATGGGGATTCATGGTACATAATCTTCATGAAGACTCCTGTAGCATTTCCAGAGCTGTTTACCCCTCAGTCATAGCATGGCTGCAAGCTCTTGACATTGCCTGCTTGCTTTAGTCCAGCCCTCTCATTTGCCCCACTGCCCTTAGGCATTCCCTAGGCAAGCACCTTTTGTATATATGCTGAGAAGAGTGGAAGGAATTAACATGAGTTGGTTGAGCCCTGTGTGGAACCTTTCATGCCTTGGCTCACAGTGAAGGATTATACCTATAGTTTTATATACATCGTTTTAAGTACAAAAAAAGCTTCAGGTATGTAATTCTACAAGGGGGACAGATAAGTCTGCATTCAGTTAATTATTTTTTAAGTAGCAAATACCAGTTCAGTTAAAATATGAATACTATTGTTCATTATTTTTAAGACCTCACTGGCTTTTATGTGTTATGTTGGTTTATCCATGTGTACTTAAATATATATATAATACTGTTTTCAGATGAATTTGACAGTGAGTGATAAAAGGCCAACCTGTTGCCGACCTACTGGTACCACTAATAAATGCTGCATTGTGTTCTTTTCTGGTCACCTTTTCCATTAAACTGTGCTTTGTGAGTGCTGTGGTTGTAGGTACACTCTGCTTACCGATGTGCAAATATGTTCTCTTGAGTACAGCAGATTTTGTTTTAAATAAAGAGCAATTGAGTTGCCTCTTGCCAGTGTCTTTAATGTGGCAAACAGAGGGACATTTTATCTGATTAAACTGAGCAAAAAGAAAAGAAAAGAATACACAATTCCAAAGAAAAAAGTTAGCATCCAGTGCTACTGTGTGTCCCACAGGTTCTTCTTCTTCCACTTTGACCCAAACTGCCTGCACTGGTGAGTTAGAGGAGGATATTGCGGCAACTGCTGGTGATATTACGGTTGCTAGCACATCTGATGATGTTACTGTATCCAGTGTTACTACTGTCACCAGCCCTAGAGTTTCCGAAGAGCAGCGAGTCCAAGCTGTGAATCTCAGAAAATCAGATCTGGAACTCACCACTTCCAAGGAGTCGCTCTCCCTTCAACCAGCAATTACCCAAAGTACAAGAAGACGACCAAGAAATGCTGAGCAGATAGAAAGACCTAAAGAGCTTGCAGTTGTTACACATAGAGGTATTGGATGTTATTTTTCTTGTGCCCATTTAGTCTACAGCCATAGATGTGTTGCCTACACTAATTCTCCCCCACTCCTGTCCCCCGATTCCCTAAATGAAAGGGTAGATTATGAAATAAAAATTGGAAGTGATGGGATCAGCATTCGGGGTCTAGGAAGTGGAGTACTAAATGCGACTGGGACTCTGGATCTGTGTCTAGAAATCCAGGTGTCCCTCTAAAAAGTAGGAGAGATGCTCATATTGGAGGAACACAGCTTCCACATGAAGGCCACAGAAAATTAGCTTATTGTACAGATAAGCCACTGCCATGAAGTGAATGCCATATGACAGCCATATTGGGGGAACTGACTCTGTTCAAGCAAATAGGGTCGATTTCAAATTATATAATACTTTTGTAAATTTGGCAGAGTAAGAGAGATACTGAAATGTACATGGCAATAACATAGTGCTGTTCAGTTTGTCATATAAACTTACGGCAGTTTTAACTTGCCCCATTATGCTCCTTAATGAAGGAAGCAAAGAACAGACCATTAATTAATACAGCCTCAGAACTGAACAGCTTCAGAAAATGCTTCCTTATTCTTAAGATTATTTCAAGAATCACAATATTTAAAATACTATGGAAGTGTAGTGCCATTTAAGTTAAATATGCATTATTTAAAATGTAAAATAACAAAGGTAAAATATTTAATTTTTAACTAAAGGAAATGGTACAGCCTGATCTAAAAATAGGTTTTATGGGAATGACCCCATAATTTGAAATCTTTTGTACGTATTTTTACCTTGTTTTTCAAAATAAATTATTTGGACAGCCTATAAAAGAAAGTAAAAATGCAACAATTGAGGAACATCCTAAAAGAACAGTTTACAAGCAGCATAAAGTCATTAGCAGAGATATAAACAGGTCAAATTAAAAGTCCTGAGAAATTTAAAACAAAAAAACAAAAAACAAAAACCATTTGGCAGGCGCTGAAATTGAACCCAATATGCTTTCCTGGGAAATGCATACCATAGTCATGGCACTACTACTGAGAAGTCCCTTTCCCCAGTAGAATAATCCATATTTGAATGGGTTGGATCCAAAGTTAAACATGGGTAACGGGCTGATGGAAGTTGACTTTGCCACTCTCTTTTCCCAGCAACAGCCCCTCCTAGCCAATTAATATGCTCACTGGGTTCAGGGGACCCTGCTGGATGGGGTGGGCTATAGACCAGAGGGCATATAGGGAAAGGGGATGCCCCCAAATCATGCAGAGGCACTTTCCACTAGTAGAATTCCAACTTGTAGAAGTTGCCTTTGCCTCATTCTTGGGGGGAACTCCATTCTTCCAGTTGCACAAACCACAAATGGGCCCCAGCCCTCTTGAAGAACAGTTTGTAATCTGGAAGTCTGCCATGGGACTTAGTACCGGGCAAATCAGCTTCCTTCAACCCCATTACTCATGCTTAACTCTGGATCCAACTCAATGAAAGGGAATGTGTATGTATGCATATATATATATAATAATGCCAAATATGGTAAATGGTGTACTATTCAAGGAGCAAATAGAGAACAGTTCTAGAGGATAGAGTTCTTCAATAGCAAATCATACCAAGGAAAAATGCTTGTGCAATGTGCCTTTTTCTGACCATTAACTACTGCCATTTCTGTGCCTTTAATTTTAAGAAGTTTATGGCTTCCTGTCACCTCTGTCTAGACATTTGGCTTTGGTGATACCATATATTTGCAACTTTTCCTTTATCTTCTGTGGAATCTCTACATTCTTGCTCTCTTTTCTTTTCAAGATTCTTGTTTTAGCTGCTGCATCTTATGTGCTGATTTTACTGATTGAAAGTATTTAGCATTGTGTTGTTTTATAAAAGAAAAGTGTGCAGATTTACAATCTGAAAATGTTAGCATACATGTATTTAGGGACCTGGCTGCTGGACTTTGTGTGGGAGACATTGATTGTGTCATGCCCACAACTCTATGTTCATTTTCTTATCGTACAATATGCAGACACATCTTTGTGTCTGTTTTTTGGGGCTGAGTTAATAATTTTGTTACACTAGTTCTGCTAAATTCCTTAACAGATTTTTGCCGCAGGGGTTTCCATCCCAGTGGATGCATGTCAATGATAGCTGGAACGTTCTCTCTGTGTAAGCATATGGTGGGTCCTGACTGTTGATCCCCGCACAGAGGACTTTCACAGTTGTCTTTCCTGGCAATGTAGGCACCTTCCAACAATATCAAAGATTTTGTTTCCTTATACCGCATTCAAGTATAAATGTAACATGCACACACACATTTTCCAGTCTAATGTTGGATGCCATTTTTTTTTTTAAATACATGCAACCAAATGGAAAACAGAACAAAACACTCAATGACAATTCACAAACTTCTGAAGGGCTATTTTGTATCATTATTATTATTTATTCAATTTATATACTGCCCTTTACAATGCTATTTTTCTAGAAAAGGAGGTGCCAGAACTCACCACGAATGCCTCCCTTGTTCTCTTAAAATGGGAAACGGTGAGTTCTGGCTGGGGGGAAAAAGCCGTGGCCCTTTATCAAATTATCCCAGGGCAGTGTACAACGTTAATATAGCTCTGCAGGATTGTATTTTCCCCATTCTCTTCAGTATTGGGAAGTATTTTTGAGGTGCCCTCCAAATGTTGTTGGACTCTGGCTCTCATCAGCCTCAGCCAACATTTTCAGTGGTCAGGAATGATGGGAGTTATAATCAAATGACATCCGAAGGATACCAAATTGGCTGTCCCTGCTCTAGGCCATAATCTGTGGACTTACAAATGCAGCATAGTTGGACCCTGAAGAAAGTAGGGAAATTATTTATATGATTATTAAGATGCTAAAGATGGGGAGGAGATGAAGGGTGAGTCCTGCTGTGCAAGACGTCCATTCTGCTTACGCATGGACACCCCTAGATACAACCCAAATTATTTATTTAATGTTTTTATCATATAAAATTATAATGTAGCCTCAGAACACATTTGTGCTGTATGTTGGTTGTGTTGATACAGGCTGTGAGGCAAACTCATATATAAATACTGTGTGCATTTAGTTTAGATTGTTTTGTTTGCATCCTTTCCATTCTGAAAGATAGTGTAGATTGAAATTATTCCATTTTTAGCCTCACACCAATCCTGTGAAGCAGATTAGCTCTAGGGAGAGTGATTGGCAAAACAGGGATTCAAGCTTGAGTTTCCTTGGTCCAAGTCCATCACTTTATCATATTGGCACCTGGTGCATAAACAAGCAGTCAGAAACTAGTGACTGTTGGTTAGAACTACGTAGAGCATCGCCACAGCATTTAACACATGTGTCATTAAGAAGTAAAGGAATTTCTAGGGATAACATGCATGTGTTAAGCAGTGACGGAGCGTTCCCCGCTAGTGCTTGGGTGGGTGGGTGGATGCAGTGCACTGCCGGAATGACCCCCAGCCACTAGAGCAAAGTGGGGTCACACTCCACCAACTGGCCAACCGTGCAGTGGGGACCACAGTCAGCTGACTGCTTTGAGGGGCACACTATTGAAGTTCCGCAACTATAACCTGTTGCAGGATCTTAGCCAGACCCAGTTGAATATAGCAGAGCATACGCAGACTTCCAGAAGCAGTCAGTTGCAGGCAGGAAGGATGAAGCAGGAACAAGATGCTGCTACCAGTAACTTGGTTACTTATAGGTGTTTATTATTTACAGCAGACTCTGCACGTTACTATATACAGGATACAGACACAGATCTTAAATCTCTCACTGAACAAACTCCAAACGACTCTCAGAACATCACACTGACCAACCAATTATCCAGCAAGGAAGGTCATGAGTCATCATGCCTAAGTGGAGACCTCGACCAATAGCAGAGTTGTATCCAAGGCTCCATATCTCTAGGCAGAATAACTCCCTCTGCTCAGTCTTCTTGGCCTTCAGCCAAATTCTTAATTGCTTTGTGGGAAGCTGATAAAAATAGCACGTAGTCAGAAATCCCATCACACACTCACAGCGCCCTGTGAGCCGAGCATCACTTTGTGAGACTTGCAAAAATGGTGCTGGGCTCACAGGGCACCGCGAGTTGTTGCATCCGTTTTACGGTGCCTTCCAGCTGGAGGGTGCTGTGAGAAGGACACAACAGGACAGGTCTCAAAGCAGTGCTGGGCTTGCTGGGTGCCGAGAGCTGGTGTGTCCTCCAGCTACAGAGCACCATGAGAAGGATGCAACAGCTCACAGGGCAGGGTGTTGTGAGGGGTGTGTACCCTTCCCCCCCAAAAAACTGTGCCCAGGGTGATGGCCTCCCTATCCTGGTATGCCCCGCGGAAGACCTTAAGGTCCACAAATGACAACATTTTGGAGGTCCCAGGTCGCAAGGTGGTTAGATTGGTCTCAACTAGGACCAGGGCCTTTTCAGTACTGGCCCCAACTTGGTGGAATGCTCTGTCACAAGAGACTAGGGCCCTGCAGGACTTGACATCTTTCCGCAGGGCCTGCAAGACAGAGCTGTTCCACCTGGCCTTTGGTTTGGACTCAGTCTGACCCTTATGTTTCCCTCCCCTTATGGTTTTGATCTATGGGCTACTTTTAAAGTGAGGCTGCATTTTAAATTTTAAATTTATGCCTTATGAGGCAAAATTTATGCCTTATGAGGAACGGTTAAGGGAGCTGGGCATGTTTAGCCTGGAGAAGAGGAGGTTAAGGGGTGATATGATAGCCATGTTCAAATATATAAAAGGATGTCACATAGAGGAGGGAGAAAGGTTGTTTTCTGCTGCTCCAGAGAAGCGGACACGGAGCAATGGATCCAAACTACAAGAAAGAAGATTCCACCTAAACATTAGGAAGAACTTCCTGACAGTAAGAGCTGTTCGACAGTGGAATTTGCTGCCAAGGAGTGTGGTGGAGTGTGGTGGAGTCTCCTTCTTTGGAGGTCTTTAAGCAGAGGCTTGACAACCATATGTCAGGAGTGCTCTGATGGTGTTTCCTGCTTGGCAGGGGGTTGGACTCGATGGCCCTTGTGGTCTCTTCCAACGCTATGATTCTATGATTCTATTCTAATTGCATTTTAACCTGTATTTAAATTTCTTTTTAATGTTTTTACTGTAATTTTAATGGTGTTAGCAGCCCTGAGCCCGGCTCTGGCCAGAGAGGGTGGGGTATAAATAAAATTTATTATTATTATTATTATTATTATTATTATTATTATTATTATTATTAACTATTATTACCCCCCCACCACCACTATGCCTCTGGTGTTTTGTAAGTCTTAAATATGAAAATGCAGCTGCATTCAACTGTAGTTCTTTTTCTCTCCCTCTAGAAATAGATAAAATTATAGAAACAAACATAGAGAAAACATTCATGCTCTGAGCAAGAAATCAACCACACGCTGATAGGATTAGGAAGAGAATTCTTGTGTGCAGAATTCTTGATAATTACATGTGTATAACCTTGCGCAGAGACAGAATAGGATTAAATGGACTGGTGAACTGGTGCGGCGTGACAAATGTGATGCCCTTCCATTTCTTAAAGAAAGATGACAAGCAAAGCAAGAGTTCTCTTTCTTCCGTCTTTTTTTTTGGTCTGTTTCATTTCTAGTCATTGATCAGTTTCTTTCTGTACAAAAGGAATGAGTCCTACTTACTGTACAAGGCAGAGAATGAAATGCTCCTTAAATGCTACATACCCTAGCCAGTATGGGGGTATTACTCAGAAGGGTGGTGGGAATGGGAGATTGGCAGATAGCTGAGATGAGCCTGTTGAGGACTCTTAACGACTGCAATAGGCCTTACAGGAAAAGGCAAGGGGTGAGAAGGTAATACCCCTCCCCACCTTCTCACTATATAGAAGGATCTGGCAACTTCTGTTTCAGTGTATCTGAAGAAGTGTGCATGCACACGAAAGCTCATACCAAGAACTAACTTAGTTGGTCTTTAAGGTGCTACTGGAAGGAATTTTTTTATTTTGACTATGGCAGACCAACACGGCTACCTATCTGTAATTCAAGCCATTGTTGGGGTGTTTTTGTTTTGTTTGTTTGTTTTTTGAAAAAAAGCCTAACTGTATGCAAAATTAAACACTAATATACATATATTATACGTATAACACACATTAGAGTCAAGCCTCATCAGGTGCTATATATCTGCAGTATTAACAGATAACTATTTTTAAACAGTTGTTCTATGTATATCATTATGTGCTAGTTACTTTACATATCCTGTATATTTGCATAATATTATGCATATAGTAATGTTTATAATAATGGATAAAATATGTGAGAATTGTCCATCATTTTAGTGGAAATGGTATAAATCCTAGTTTTCTTGTTTATATAACAATTTATAACCATTTTTATACATCTTAAGTGTAAATAAAATCTCTATGAAATCTAAAAAAATAAAGAAGTTAAATTAACCAAAATTAAAATAAGTCAAATGCAAGTATTGTTGATATCAAGGAGAGAGATGGGAATTAGAAAAAAAAATCTGTTCAGGTAAACTTGACATGGAGATTTTCAGAAAATCCATTCTCTCATTATGTTAGGTCTGCCTGGATTTTTTAAAAAAATCAGCACAAAATCCTGCATTTAGAAATCTATTTAAATGAATATTTTAAACATTTCCCCCCTCAAAACGTAAAGTATAAATATTTTAAAACAAAATAAATGAATAACCCAGTATGAAGCTTGTTGTAATATGCACAGACGGAACTGGCAACAGAGGTTCAATGGGCTATTTGCATATGAGAAAGGGGTTGCTTCAAGGTAGACAGTTGATACAAAAGTGTTTGCTCATTTCTTTGATGCTCATCTCTGCTTTGACTGGCCAAACTATTTATTTGCCAAACGAGAGCAATCAGTTATTGTAGTGTTGCTTCCAGGGTGATATTCAAGGATACCTTGTTGCTGTTAATGAAAATGTTATAATCATTTTCCAAGCATGTTATAATCATTTTTTTTTTACAAGCATGAGAGATAAGATCCAGTAATTCCCCACACAATGATGGCAGTTCAGGACCTTAGTACAATATAAGAAGAAAAGAATCAAATATCCAAGGAATAAGGTGCTTCCTAGGAATTCCATCCCTCCAAAGCAGATTTTGGTACAATATGGGGAGCTGGGGGTGGGGAGAGAAGGTGGAATTCCATTGCACAAGAACAAGGCTGCTTGTGCAACATTGGATATGATCCTTGATATTAGAATTGTAGAATCATATTTCGGAAGGGACCCAATGGTCATCTAGTCTAACCCCCTGCAATGCAGGAGTCTCAGCTAAAGCATCCATGACAGATGGCCATCTCCAACCTCTACTTAAAAACCTCCAATGAAGGAGAGTCCACAACCTTGTTAAACTTTTGGTATAACAGACCATGCACATGGGGGAAACAGTATTGTCTGAAAGATCTAACTTTGTATTGTCTAAGTAAGCATAGCTCTACTTAAATTATCCATTCCTATAGTCGGACATACTTTCGGTTTCCTTTGTTGTTGTTTTAAAAATCCATTTCAGTTTTTGTTTCTTTGAGTATGGGGGTTACATTTGGTTGGGTGGAAAGGAATCAGGTTAGTAATGATATACAGTGGTACCTCGGGTTACATACGCTTCAGGTTACAGACGCTTCAGGTTACAGACTCCGCTAACGCAGAAATAGTACCTCGGGTTAAGAACTTTGCTTCAGGATGAGAACAGAAATCGTGCTCTGGCGGTGCGGCAGCAGCAGGAGGCCCCATTAGCTAAAGTGGTGCTTCAGGTTAAGAACAGTTTCAGGTTAAGAATGGACCACCAGAAGGAATTAAGTACTTAACCCGAGGTAGCACTGCAATATTGTTAGATTTTGTTATGTACTGAGTTGAATAGGATCCAAACTGCAGCAGTCTGATTGGTCCTAGAACAATAGGATTCAGAATGCAGCAGTCTGATTGGTCCTAGAACAATGCAGCAGTATGATTGGTTGGCAGGAACCACCCAATCATGCTCCAGATATAAGTGAATCCACAACCTGATTGGCTTACAGTAGAATTCCAGAATTGGCCAATCATGTGCAGCCCATTGTGTAAATAATGTATATAAAGCAGATACTTTGAGGGGACTTTCATTCATTCCTCCTCACCACTATGAGCTGAATAAAGAGCATGAAATCACTTTGCGACTCTGAGTATATTTTAGATTTCTTGTTTGTTATCAGTTTAAAAAAAGATTAATAAACCATTAATGAACATGAGCAAATATTTTTTTCATAGTACAGCAGAACATGATCAGGGCAAAAATAAGCTTGCAGCCAAATTCTGTTGTTTTCATTTCTCTCCCTCTGTACATCTTGCACTATATTTTCTAAAGTAGCTTTATGTGTTTCTGTTTGTGTTATATGTGCTTTCATTGACTCATAGAACTGTAGAGTTGGGAGGGAACCTGCCACATAGAAATCTTGCCCAAAGCCATCTCTGGGTAGACAACCTTCTGGTTAACAGCCAGACACACTGACCCATTGTGTCACAGTGCATGCTTGGCCACAAATAAAATCCCATTGATTTCAGTGGCGGAGTTAAAACCTGCCTAAATCAATAAGTTCTTTATTGCAGTCCAAAGACTCGCAAGACAAAATTCAGTGCATGTGAAATCCATTAAAAGCACACTGCTAGGACATATCATAAGATTATGCCTGTTTCTGACTTGTATCTAATACAGATTTATCTCTTATCCTGACCACCTCAGACAAACTTGGCAACACCCAGTCACACAGGGGATCTTATCGTCTAGTAGGAGCTTGGCATAGAATTGGGCAGATTTACCTGGAAGATTTGTCAATAGTGAATTATTCAAATGTTGTCGGCTCTGCTTATATAGTCTACAGGACGAGAATGTGCTATGTGCATTATACTTCCTGGTTAGTGCAAGGACATAATCTTGTGAAATAAAGGGACTCCAGCAAATCTACCTTGGAGCATTTCAGAGGGAAACACATTATGTCTAGCCTTAGTAAAAGTCTACAATAATTGGCAACTGCTTAAATATTCAGCTGTGTCAAATAGCCTGACATACTGTATACTCAGGGCACTTGGTGAAGAGGTATGAGCAGGCCTGCAGATCACAGAAGGCTATATCCCACAGTCTTTGTTTTACTGATTTAAGAGCAGTGTCATAACCCATATGTGGGAGAAGGGCTCAGGAAAAACCAGTTGAAGCAGCTTTTGGGGGCATTAAGCTTGGACAGCAGCTGAAGTACTCATCCTGAGATGAGTGTAGGCATAACCCTGTGCTCAGTTTAAAAAACACTGACCTTAAGTCCTTGTCAATAGAGGGCATTTCCCAGTTTCTAACAGTATGACTGAATGTGGAACATTTGGGGATTTGGAGAAGGGCCCTCAAAAATTTAGCCTAGCTCAGATGTTAGTCCTCCACTCCAGATAGTGGAGGCGTACAGGAATTGGGCAACTGTCTTGGCATTAAATACTTTAATGGCAGGTGGAACGCACTGTCCCCCTTTGGTGAAGATGTAACACAGAATGGCAGACAGACTTGTGCTTCCTAAAAGTCAGCAGATCTATGAGTGGTCCATGATATTGTACGATAGAATGTCAGCCCTAGGTGTTTTGAAAAATACTAATCTGTTCTAGAACATGACCATCTAATGTCCATTTACATTGGGAGATAGATCATATTGTGTGCATGTTGCAAGCCAGACTGAAAATATATTTATTCAAGCAACCAATAGAGCTCAAGCAAAATGTGGTGTTAAACATATTGCCATGTAATGAAGCAATTTTGGTTGGGAAAAGTGCAGAACATATACTGTATGATGCGCAGCAAATCATATCTTCTTTTCCCTCTTATATTGCATACACATACAGTCGTACCTTGGTTCTCAAATGCATTGGTACTCAAACAACTTGGAACCCAAACACTGCAAACCCAGAAGTAAATGTTCCAGTTTGCAAAAATAATTTGGAAGCTGACTGTGCTCCATTTTGAGTGTTTTGCTTCCGATTTGAGTGCCACACTTCCATTTTGAGTGTCACACTGAGGTCTGACTGTTTTTGCTATTTATCTTGCGTTTTTGCGGCTCTTTTTTGTGACTGTGTGGAACCCAGTTCAGCTACTGATTGACTGATTGTGTGACTGCGATACATTGTTTATTGCTTTCATTTTATGGATCAATGGTCTCATTAGATAGTAAAATTCATGTTAAATTGCTGTTTTAGGGGTTGTTTTTAAAAGTCTGGAACGGATTAATCCATTTTGCATGACTTTCTATGGGAAAGAGCACCTTGGTTTTGGAACACTTTGGTTTTGGAACGGACTTCTGGAATGGATTAAGTTTGAGAACCAAGGTTCCACAGTACTGGTGGGAATGATTCCAGTACTGTCTGTGGTAGAGCACATGCTTTGCAAGCCAATGTCCCCAGTTTCAATCCCAGGCATCTCCAGTTAGGCCTGGAAATGAGCTACTGTCTGAAACCCTGAAGAGCAGCTGCCAGTTATTGTGGATTCTATGGGGTTAGATAAGCTAATGGTTGGAGTCAGTGTAGCACAGCGTCCTTTGTAATTTAGTCTACATAAATTGTGTGTGTGTGTGTGGTGGATTGGCTGGACAATAAGAGGAATGGTGGAAGGAACAAGCTGGAGAACTCAGAGCCTGGGGATTGGTGGTGGAATGACAATCAGAGGCAGAAGAGGGAGAAGCCTGGGAGGAGGCGCCAGAAGCTGAATAAGTAACAGGGCCTAGTGAGCAGGGAGAGTCTGTGGCAGAGCAGAATCCAGAATCAGCAGCAGCAGTGGAAGCAGGAGATGAAGGAGTCCAAGAGGCAGAAAGGAGTAAGGCTGGTGAATGAGCCAGGGAGTCTCCCACTCCTGCCGTGACAAGTTCCCCAGAACCAGAAGAGATATGAAGAGGGAGCAGCAAAGACAGGCAAATTAGATTGCTTAGGAAAGACCCGGGGAGAGATGGAGACTTAGGCAGCTGTGGGAAGGCAGACCTTCAGACTCCACAACTTCCTCACAGGGGCAAGATCTCCTGGGTAGAGTTGCTGTGCTCATTAGACCTGGAACTTCTGAGTGGACTTTGTTTCATCTAATAAAGAGTTACAATCACTTACTCTGTGTGATTTATTGCTGACCCGCTCCAAACACCTGCTCCTGTCAGTGTGTGTGTGTGTGTGTGTGTGTGTGTGTGTGCATGTTAAATCCAGCAAACCCCAAGCCTTTTCTTTTTTTTATGGACTACTATACAAAACCATTAATGTCACTTAATATTTTCAATCAAAGCCTTCATCCACTTCCATACTTCATTATTCTGCCCATGCTATCTCTACATAAAGCCACATAATTATCACCATTATACTCTGGAATTGCAGGGTGGGGAGTGAAATTTTATTATTTGGCTTTCTTTTATAACAGTTATGAACTGTCCATTTTCATAGGACAGGGAGCTTTTGAAGTGTTTTGCCTTTGAAAACTAATTAACATGATCACCTTAAACTGTGAAATTACTCAAATGGTTCTGTTTCTTAAAATGTGAGGTCTTTCTTCAATTAGTTATTATTATATATTAAACACAACTGAAACATAGAAAAAGCCCCCCCCCTACCTCAAGAGACTTGAAAAATAATACTCATTGAACTATGCTTGGAGTTTTATGGGTTCTCTGGGCTTCCTGCCACAATCTATTCTTTTTCTTTCTCCCATTTACTTCAAACCTAAACCTTACTCTACTATTTTAATCATACAGTGGTTTCATACAGCTATGTTCAATATGTAATTCTCTTTTTGTTTGCATTGTTGAATTCCAAATATTTACATATTATTGAAAGCAAATATGTGTAAATCTAAACTTGGGGCATGATCCAACCAATGTCAAGCATTATTGAACCACATTGATTTCAAGCGTGCACCGGAATCCTACATATCTAATTGGTTGGAAGTAAATTTCCCTGTGCTTATTGGGATTTGCTCCAAAGTAAATGTACATAGAATTTCATTTTGGGCACATACTTAACTCGCCAATCGAAATCAGCTTGGCAGGTTCATGTCCATTTATAAGCAATCATCTCTACTATTTTGCTTCTGTCATTTTTATCTTTTTCTTCCCTTCCTGTGATCGTTTCATCTCTTTCTTTCATATTCTTTACATCACTGCTATTTCATAGCAGCTGCACAATGATATACTTAAAAAAGAAAGAAAGAAAGAAAAATTGATAAGATAAATATATTATATGCAAATAATATAGTAAAAGCAGGGATGTTTTGAGGAGAGTTTAGAAACTAAAACTAGCTATACTTCTAAACAGGTAAATAAAACGCAATTAGAATTAGTGGAGATGTAGTTTAATGTTATTAGTTACTGATGTCATAATGATGCTTATCAGATGACAAATGGCACCTGGGAAGTCTGTTCTAATGAATGATATAACAGACTATGAGTTAGCATTAAACATAGGCTGCCTTTATGACAGCGACACGGTTATTTCTGTTGTGGTTTTGGGAATCCTGTGTATTCGTATGTGGAAGCATGCCCCATTAAACTCAGTAGGATTGGGCTGTTTGAAAAATAATTTGAAGCGCACTGTAGTTTCTCTCTCTCTCTTCCAGCATTTACAAAATAGTGGGACATGTCCTATACTTAGAGAAAACTCTTCTAGAAAGATAACCATAGGGTGATTTTATCCCAGTATTTCCACACAGTGACCTAAAACTCAAGATCCCCATATGTACGCAAGACTATCTGCCTGCTGCTATGTTGTGTCATCACTAAATGTCATGCCTGTTGGAAGCTTTCCTCACAAGACAGCAGCCAGTGGTTTCTTAGGCAGAGTAACTAGATCTAGTATAGTATAGGAGTCCTGCAATTTTAATAGAAAAGAGGGTTACACCTAGTTAATATACAGTGCAAGCATATTAAGGAAGGAAGTGCAATTAGGATTGCAGTCTTACACGCCAATAGGTGAACAGAAAGACCATCCCATCTGAGCTGATATCAGCTGAGGTTGACTTCACCACCTAATGAAACATCACTTGTTCTGACATATCTTAGACCGCATCTTACTGTATCCTCACATATCCTTCCTTGGGGCAAATTTGCAAGGATGTGCTAATCTGAAATCTGGTAACATACAGGGACAATTCAGATAGTTCATTCTGTTACAAATCATAATGTAAAAAATCAGATACAGTCTCCTTGGTTTATTGATCTACTGTGATAGGCTTTTCAGAGTTTAATATACTGAAACTGATTGCCATACAGATAGGTTGGAAATAGGTTATCTTTCCATCCTTACATGATCTAACTTTGTGACCATATTGCTGATGATGCAGTTTTCTTTTTCTGGCCACAAAGTTACTTTACAGATCTTAAACTTAAATGTGCAGAAATAGACAGATTGATGGAAGGGCGGGGGGGGGGGGAGGAGAGAGAGAGAGGTAGATTAACTAACCTCATATTGATTCATTCAATATTGTCATTGCTTTACTCACACCACTGTCAGAAAATATTTTGGAGAATGATCATGGCTTTCTTGTATGTCCTCCTGAATGTATTTTGAGCCCATACAAAACTGCTCCAGGATGGGAGGTGTTCCAATTTTGCGTTTTAAAAGCATAGAAAATATCGCAGCAGATACTTAATAAGGGAAATAAATACTCATTAAATGAGACAGGGATTTGGAAACACTATTGTGAACCTCTATTAAATTCTTGGCTTTCCAGGTTCCATAATGGTATAATAAAGTTACACAAAATCAGTTGTGGAACATGGAAACTGGAATATTTAAATTTGTTTTAGAATTTTGCATAAGAGGCATCATACACTCACTACAGGAAAAATAATAATGTTATGCCTATTTGTTTGTTCCTGTATACTTTTATATAATATAAATACTGCCTTTTGTGTAAAAACAAAAAAATGGACTCTGTTCTTTTTCTCTCTCTATGGGTACACAATATTGTTGAAGCCAATTATGCTTAATTTGCACCTCCATGATAAAAAGAACTGTCAATTGAAATGAACATCTTGTTAGACTGTATTATCTGATATGTGTTTTTGTTTGTTTTCTTAACTAGTGAAAAAGGCCATAGATTTTAAATCTAGAGGATTTAAATTGTTTCCAGGGAAAGACAACAGCAACAAGTTTTCTATCTGTGAGTGTACTCCTTTTTGTTACTTTTTCTAGTGCAAGAGTGAAGTTTGTGCTGTCTGTGTTGTTTGTGTGTGTTTTCAATATTGTTCACATATATCTAAGCACTTAACTGTATTAAATATGTATTCTATAGTCTGCATGGTGAATGTGAAAGTGTAATTGTACTCTGAAGTGACTTTATGCAAATATGGCATCACTGCAGTTAATTTTCTTTGTGAATATTCCAAATTTAAATTTTGAAGTTCTACAAATGTTCCCCCCTTTTTTTCTAGCAGTAGGCTTTTACTTGAAGTTAAATTAATATGCGCACTCATCCATGCAATCCCTAAACATGTCTTCTCAGATAAACATGTATTATCAGTAGTAACCTCAACTAAATTTGTAGCGACTGATTCCCTAATGAGTGCTTAAGACAATGGCCTTTTAGAGTTGATTAAAAAGGGATAATGAATTTTTTTACTAATATAATATTAATGCATATTAATGCACGAAAGCTATAATAAACTAAATATGTTCCATGGGGGGAGGATTGTGGGGGTTCTGGATTAGAGAATGAACTGGGTATGACAACTAGTCAGAAACAGATGCTTATTTTCTAGCCTGAAGAAGAAAATGGTAAAATATTATAAAATAAACTTTGTACCTTTCTAAACTGATTTCCCCCCTACTCATAGTGCCAGAGTCCTTTATACTTTCAAAAAACACAATGAACTACACATTAAAAAGTTGACCCAAATTGTGACCCCCCCACCTCAACTTCATCGTTCTGTCTGTAGGCTGCAGAGTTGGAAGAAATTTCAGCAGTGGGGATGTGCTGCAAACAGGGAAGTATTTCTTTCCCACTAGACTTCCTCACTCTGATTTGCCTTTGCGTTGATGCCATATGGCAAGAGATTAGACTAAGTGATGGTGACTGGAGGCAAATCAAAATGGTTGCAAGATGCCCTAAGTCCAGCATCTCGTGTGCCTGAAGAAGAAAAAATGACAACTGGTATTCAGTAACCAGCATTGAGCTAGCAGAGGAGGCCTCTTGAACCCCCCTTTCAAGCTGAACTATTTTTTCTTGGATTTTTAAAAAATTGATTTCTTCCAATGTACAAAAATGTAGTGCGGGAATTTATTGCAGTGTTTCACCAGGACCACGAACAATCTGTCTTCAGGTTGCTTCCAGGTCTTTCCTAATCTGCGCCAATCAGCAGTGATGATAGTAGGGGATCCGCAAGCAACCTGGTGAATATGATTCATTGCTGGTGGCAAATGGTGTGATCACAATCTGCCATTTTTAGCCACTGCATGTTTTACAGGGCTAGATCTGTTTAGCTTCAGTGACAGAACTGCATCCAAATACTTTCAGACCATTCTCTGAGCCACATGACTGATCAGTCCCTATTAAGGAAGTGCCATGCGAAGATTCAGGTTTGATTATGGTGAAGTGACTTAGCCAGTCTGCTGGCCTTAAACAAGGAGTTTCTGTAAGCACAGATACCTGCAAATTAGGGATAAACCATGGCTCTACTTCTACCCTTACCAAAAGTAGACATAACATTAGCAGGTAAACATTCTGTGTCTAAGTAGTAGATAGGTAGCCGTGTTGGTCTGCCATAGTCAAAATAAAAAATTCCTTCCAGTAGCACCTTAAAGACCAACTAAGTTAGTTCTTGGTATGAGCTTTCGTGTGCATGCACACTTCTTCAGATACACTGAAATCTGGCAACTTCTATTTCAGTGTATCTGAAGAAGTGTGCATGCACACGAAAGCTCATACCAAGAACTAACTTAGTTGGTCTTTAAGGTGCTACTGGAAGGAATTTTTTATTTATTCTGTGTCTAATGTGCTCAAAATTCTGAAGGTGAAAGGAAATGTTTATCAATATATTTAATTTTAGCACCTGAAGCTAGCAGAGATTACTTGGAAAAAGCATAATATCAACTGTATGCCATTTTAAGTCACTTTTCAGAGTAGAACCACTTTTGAAACATTTCAGTATGATCTATATGCATAAAATGTGTACACTGAGTTTCTTCTTCACTTCTCAGGCTTTTGACTAAGGTCAAGTGTTCTTCATCTATAAATTGGCGTTTGTTGAATTTTGTGTGCGCCTCGGGCAGATTTTGGTTGTGTTAGGCATATGCAAAAACTGTATTGGAATCGGTTCTACGTACTTAGTATGGGGAGAACATTCAGGGGAATTTCTGCATCAGGTATTCTACATAGCCAAGCCCATTCAACTTTTTGTTATAAAGGAAAAATAAAGTAGGCCTATTTTTTACTATGAACACCTGGAATTATTTTGAACGAATCAGATCAATGCTCCACATAGTTCATTATTTTCTGCCCTGACTGGTTGGAATTTTTTGTAATGTAGCCTTTCCCAATTTTCCCAATATTAATTTCAGACCTCGCACTCCAGTGGAGCCATGGGTTCTTTTCAAATCAATTTGTAGTACTGGTTATTTAATCTATAAAATACAGTTGTCTAAACGACCATTGGGCAGGCTGGTTCTCTATTTGGGGGAGCACAATAAACTGGGGGAAGAAAAGAAGAAAGATGTAAAAATTGCAGAATGGTAGTGAGGAAAGAAAAAAAGTTTCACTCTTTGCTGCTGTTTCCTTCCTTTTGGTACATGGATGCAGGAAGATACAAATATACTGACTTTCAAGGTTCTGCATAACCAAAAGAGTTGGCTGAAACAATTTTGAAACGTGAAATAGGATAATATAAACAAATCATTTCTTTTTCACAAGGAAACAGCAAATGAACTGAGAATGGGCTTGATCAACTTGTGTAACGTTTATTTTGCTACTAAAACTAAAGTCATGTTAATGCAACATTTAACACTTTCACCTGATGCCATTGCTACTAACATCCATCCTTGATGTGCTGAACTGGATAAGGTCATTCATAACTACTGTTACTACAACTGTGATTAGGTACCTCCTTCTGCTTTTAATGCTAAGCATTTACTTGGTGCCAATAGATTGCTAGGTACTGGTTAGAATGTAACAGTGAGATGGCCCATTCTGCTTGCATTTTAAGCCAGAAATAACTACAGGCAGGCAGTTTTAATTTTACCAGCAAATTAGCAACATAATGAAGAAAATTTATTTTAGTAAAATGCTGTACCATTTAATACTTTGTAAACAGTGATTAGTTAGCTATTCAGACCACATATGATAAATGGGCATTACCCATGCTTTAAAAAGGGGGGGATTAGTTTGAAACGTCTATGTACTTACGATTGCAAAGACCAATGAAACATTAATTTTAGCTCTAATTCAACATTTTGTCCAGTCAGCCATACCATTTTGTAAGGGTCATTCAGAATACTTGGATTCCAAACGGATGTAATTATTGTTGTCTGCAAACCTATGGGCAGCCCATTATTCAGAACTTGTGCTATACTGGTTGTAATAAACACTTGTGCAATATATGTTTGTTAATTTGTAGAGCACCCTTGTGTGGCAATAATATAAGCAAATAATATGGATGTTGGGCTGGTCAGAAGGAGAGAGATCCATGAGGAAAAGGGCATAGCATAGCGACATCCACATATAGGTGCTACTGAAAGCCTTGGAATTTGACGAGGTCATCAAGAATCTGTATTTCAAGGACTGTGTATCCTATCCACACTGAGGCATAATCCAGAATAGCTAGCCAAGAAGTGAAAAGAAAGAAAAATACAGCCCAGAGATATTATCTTTACTATATCTACATGCTGTTGTTGTTTCTTTAACTAAGGGCTCCCCCTATCTCCTGTCCCTAGCACTAAGCTAAAGCACAGAAAGAATCTCTACCCCAGTTAACCATTCTGTGTTTGCCTTGACATGTTCTTTACTAGCACACACCAGTGCTGTGCCAAATCTTGGCCTCACATTTGTAGCCAGTCTTTCAACCCATGGGAAAGAAGAGCTGTTTTCCTGCCTGTCTCAGGATCATATTTTTACACTGTCGTTTTGTTTTTGCTTTCTGTCCAAGAAGAACAGAACAGCAATGGGACAGCAACTTCCTATCCCATCCAGATACCTTCAAGCCCCGTGCCACTTAGTGATTTTATTTATTTACCATGAATTGTAGGCAACCAGATCATACACAGCATAGGCCCACTGAAATCAATGGGCATGACTAACTCGTATGACTCACTTCAATATCACTTTATATTTCTATGGCTGAACATGTGACCAAAAGTATATGTTCTCTGGCCAGATCACAAAAAAGAATAAAATGAAATGTAAAAAAAAAAGTCAATTTCAAAATAAATAAAAACAGCATAAAAAATATATCTGTCAGAAAACATGGGAGTCATACACTTGAGAAGCTCAACTAACTAGACACTAGGTTTTTTTCCCCAAAGGTCTGGGTGAATGGCTATTTTACCTTCTCAACAATTCTTCTTGAAGTTTAATACTGTTGCAAGGCCAGAGCCCTCAGGAATTGGAATACTGGTGAAAGCAGTTAGGTTGGTGAGTACCAGCCTTCTGGGTGGTGGCCTCATATCTGGGATGACCTGTCCAAGAAGTTCATATGGTCCCCTCTCTGTTTTCTTGTAGAAAATCCCTAAATACGTTTTTCCTGTCTGCATTTGAGTGGTTTTATGGTTTGCTTGTTTTAAAGAATTATTTCACCTGTTACTTCTTTAATGTTAGTTGTTTTTACTATTATTTTTAATATTCAAATTGGATACAATACTATTAATTGTAGAGTTCTGCTGCTTGTGGAAAAGATGGGGCAGCTACTTATATCCAAATTTTAGGTGCACCATATAATCCTAGAATGGTAGAGCTGGAAGGAATCCTGAGGGTCATCTAGTCTAACCCCCTGCAATGCAGGGCTCTCAGCTAAAGCATCCATGGCATATGGCCAGCCAATCTGCTTAAAAACCTTCAGGGAAGGAAAATCCACCACCTTCTGAGGGAATCCATTCCACTGTCTTAGAGCTCTTGCTATAAGAAAGTTCTTCCTGATGTTTAGTCAGAATCTCCCTTCTTGTAACTTGAAATCATTGGTTTGGGTCCTAGCCTCTGGAGCAAGAGAAAACAAGTTTGCTCCATCTTCCATGTGTCAGCCCTTGAGATATCGGAAGATGACTACCATATCTCAGTCTCCTCTTTTCTAGGCTAAGCCTGGAACTCAACTCCCTCAGCTGTTGCTCATACGGCTTGGTCTCCAGACCCCTGATCATCTCCTTAAATTGTGGTGGCCAGAACTGGACACATTACTCTAGGCTAGCAAACCTTAAGAGGACTGGATTTGCTCCCCTTTCCAGGAACTGGACTACCTCAGAATCCAGAGGATCTTGAACACCGCACTTCCACCGCTGTCTCATTTTAGGGCCTTCCATCAGCAGTAGAATGACCAAGCTGCACTTTCTGTGGCCAAGGCAGTGGAAGCTGCTCACTGGTGGTGGCCAGCAGACAGGGATATCTGCTGGATCCTAACTACCTCCAACAGCATGGATTCTGAGTTAGGATTGTAGCCTTAATATAAGTTATAGAATTGCTGTAACCTGCCTTTGGAGAGTATGTACTCCAAGAGGCAGCTCAACATCCAGCAGCAACAACATTTTGCCAGGCAACTTTGGAAGAGATGTTTGGAATGAGGAGGGCTGTTGCTCAGTGGTAGAGCGTAAGGCTTGCATGCAAAAGGTCCCTTGACTGGGAGGATGGAGGCGCTGGCAGTCAGTGCAGTCAATACTGAGCTGGTTGAGCCAATGGTTTGACTCAACATAGGTCAGCTTCCTGTGTTTCTGTCTTCCCATTAGCAAGTCGTCTGCAATATATTCATTAGCTCTTAGTGGTGTTAACCTGTAGCATATGAGTCAGTCAAGATTCTCCTTGAACTCTGAAGTTTGTAGAAGTACAACAAATCTTTTAAGCGAGGGAAGACTAAGAGAATGAACATCCAATCTGTTCATTTACGTCACATTGATTTCAGTAAGAAATTAAACATGTGCAAAATTCACTCCGATTGAAATTAGTGTGATTTAAATGTGCTAGTTCATACCATGGTTATATAATAAATATATTATATAATGCTTATGCTAGTATAAATAGCAACATAAATTATTTATTATTGTTTTCTATCCTCGTCATCTATTTCATCCTACTTTTGATTTGGATATATCACCGATATACAAATGGGCAAGTTAAGAATGTTTCACACATACTCTTCCATCTCGAGATTCATAGGAGTACTGAATATTTATCAACTACATTTGCCCCAACTATTTATTTTTTATTTTTTAAAAAGAAATCAAATGTTGAGATACAGTAATTCAGTTTTTGTCACTTGAAAATAACCTCTATTACTGATGTAATCTGAAGGAATCTAACTTTAATTTCACCTCCACTTCAACTACAGATAGATGTCAAACATGGAGACATAAAAACTTAATGTGAGTCGTGCCCAGCCAGATTAAAGGATGGATACGTCAATAGTAAAAAAAAAAAAAAAGTGGCTGAGAAAACAAGAATGACCACATTACACTCTCTGTGAAGAATCAGTTACTGACAGAAAGTGTTTATTAATTTGTAAACCTGCAATGCTATGGATGTTTAGCTGGGAGTAAGTTCCATAGGACATTCTAGTGCTTACTTCTGAATAAATGTGTTCAGTGCACTGTAAATGACAACTAAATGGACACTCCCCCTCAGAACATATATCATAGCCTTGGAATGGCCCGTGCCTCCTAAGGAAGAATGAAGTCAGATCATAGGCAAGGAAACATGTACATAAGGGCTGAATGTATAGGGCTTCTGTAATATGTCTCTTCAAACTGATGGTGGGAGATCAGATGTATAAATGTTTATTAGGAAACCTCCCTGCAGATCCAAAACCTAACTCAACTATCTCCTTCACTGTTCACATTTGAGTTTTGCATGTTCAGGAAGGAGAAATATTTTGCACCATGGAGCTTTTGAGCAGTGTGGATAAGCACTGCAGTTCAAAGTGGTATTACCCAATGCAGTAACAGCCAAACTACATGAGGCTGATGAAAGTGTGCTTTTATTGAAAGGTGAGGCCGGATGAGAAACAACCTCCTTCTCATCCAAGTTCCCACATTCCTCAGGTGACAAAGGCATTAGGGCTCAGGAGACAAACCCTGCTTGCTCCTTATGCAATGGAGACACTTATTTTATCTTAGGCATGCAAGATAGGCTGTATACTTCAGCTTAGAAGATGAAGGGGAAATGAACCAAAGGAATTGCTGCATGGGATTGTAATTATCACAATGGCTGGTTAAGTTCACAATAAAACATGTTTTATACTGGAAAGAGAACAAGGGTTATGCTCAGACATTCCCAACTCCCCATCCCTTCTCCCATAGTTTCCCACAATGTATAATCTAGTGGTTCATGAAACAATTCTATACATGCCTACTCAGAAGTAGATTTCACCGAATTCAATGGAATATGCTCCTATGTAAGTCGGTACACCAAATACTTGCATGCATTTCTTCTAGAAAACATTGGCTAGCAATGTTGAGTGCTTAACTTGTAGTAATCAAATAAATGGGTTGTGCATTTTTACAATTCACTGAGCCTGTTCCCTGCTGAAGCGTCCTTCCTGCCACGTGGCATTAGCAGCAGGTAAGCTGTATGCCCAGAGCTGAAGAGCTGGGGAGGTTACAGGACTGCATTGCTACACCACCACTGTGAGCAACACAACTGCATAAATGAAGCTGTTGTGCACTGCAACTGATGAACCTAAAACAGAATGCATCACTTTCTAATGTGTTATTAACAGTAAACGAATCTATGAGTAAGAAGTTGATTATCAGGCTTATTATTTTTTTCATCTGGTCTGTTTGTGATCCTTAAACATCATTATCCTTGATGTGCATGGTATATCATAATGGTTTAGGAGTACTTTAAATCATTTTTCTCACTGAGTCTTAAGTTCTGGAAACATTTGCTTTCCAGACCACAGACGGAAATTATGTTTGTGATTCAATTTGGTATTTCAAAGGCCACATGACCTTAAACTTTCAATGTATAATTACCTATAGTTTGCTTACAATGGGGTTGTGCTTACTTTTGTTTGGTACTGTTTATAATGATGGCCTGTAATTTTATATATATATCTCCCAATCCTACCCATGTCTATTCACATGTAAGCACCATAGAGTTCAATGGGGCTTACTTAAAGGTAAGTGGTATAGGAATGCGTCCTTATTCATGTTCAACGGAACAGTCTATTATCTGTTTTATATTTTATGGCATTTTCTAGATGTTGAAAATATATATCTCCAGCTCACATTGTTTTGTTTTTCTTCTGCAGTAAATGAAGGCGGTATTAAACAGGCATCCAATTTGTGTCCAGATCCTGGAGAACCTGAGAACGGAAAACGGATAGGCTCAGATTTTAGGTAACATTTGCAGTTCAGGGGGTGGGGGGAAGACAACTACCCCTTTTGGGCCTAAATTAATGATATATAGACACACCACTATAAATCTATGTATCTGTCTATCACTGATACCCAACATGCATAGCCACAGGCTCTTATAGAATTAATTAAACAGTTCTAATCTATATACTTTTTATTGGTATTGAATTTCATTTAGATGTTTAAGTAGCTGGGAACATACTTTAATACCTTTCCTATTTTAAATGTCACCCATCATTAAAAGATGGACTCCAGTATTAAAAGGTGGACGTTCCAGTATTCAAGGCTAGACAATATAAATTTCTCATTAGAGTACAATTATTAGCTAGATCACATGGCAGGTACAGTTGTAAATTGTTTTAGGGTGCCTCATGGGAAGCAATTCAGTAATGAAATAATACTAATACTACTAATACTAGTACTAATAATAGAAAGAATTGTTGGGGAGGGACTTCAGGGGACACTATAAATTACTGGGGGAATGCAGCCTTTGGAACATGAATTTACCACCCATGCTTTAAGTCACTGGCAAGGGAAACCAAAATGAGGGTGTGTGATTTCCTATTTCATCTCAGTATTTACAGCAACCAATCATCATATGTAATGTTTTGATGTCTCCTAGTCCTATCTAAAACTTTAGGGGGTAGTTGCTGAAATCTAAGCCGTGTTGAAGCTCTCAATTAGACTGGTCATATCAATTAAAGATTTTTTTGAAGCCATAGTTAAATGATATGCCAAGATACCATTATAATATTGGACACAGATACAAGGCATGCTGGATATAGGCTTTCCTAAGTGCGTTTTTGTGTGTCTGTGGACAATCCAGCTTGGCAGATGACAACCTAATACAAAGTAATTCACATGGAAGCCATATGAATGTAGCATCTGCTCTAGCTTTTGGCACCAAGCAGTTTGATGACCCAGACTAAATTGCCTTTGTTCTGTTTAGCACAGTTTGGAAGTCTGAAGAGATAGGAGTAGATGGTGCACAGTTGCCCAAGCACCAGCTTCTGCTCTTGAAAAACAGCAACGTAACCTTTGTGTGACCCCATTAGAATAGTTCTGTTACCAAGGTCCAAAGTTAAATGGCCCAATTTCTGACCCATGATCAGGTTTAATACAGTTTTGTGTACTTGGGAGTCTTCTTCTTCTTCTTTGGCGATTACTCATAGCCAAGTAAGATTGTCTTCCATAAACACGGTTTTAACAGTGAGTCTGTAAGTGACTGTGGAGGCCAATTCTGGATCCACATTCTTCCACAGTGGGGACATTGGTTTCCGGGTGGGAGTTGTTCATGGTATGGATTTGCCAAGCGTGCCTTCCTCTTAGCACGTTTCTCCCTTGCGTCCTGAGTTTGAGTGTCTTCAAAGCCCATGACACCTTTGGTAAAGGCTGTTCTCCAACCGGAGCACTCGCAGGCCAGTGTTTCCCAGTTGTCAGTGTTTATACTACATTTTTTTTTAGATTTGCCTTGAGACAGCCTTACACCCTTTTTGTTGACCACCAGCATTATGCTTTCCATTTTTAAGTTCGGAATAGAGTGGTTGCTTTGGAAGACACCGTATGACTTACATCTGGCTCAACATGCATGATTGCACTGTAAGGCTGCAAGCATGCCCTTAACCTGGAAGTGAGCACCTTTAACCTCACTGGAGCTGGTTTCTTAATATTAATAGACATGCATAGGATTGCACTGTGAATTATTATTTTTTAATAGCAATAATTTGATTACTGGTCAACCAGTATTAGGAAATAAGATCATCAGCTAGCACAAAGAATCAAATTGCTTTATAAAACCAGATTCTAAATGTCAGGTTCCCATAGCTGGGGAAAACTGATTTATTATGGACTGTCATCATTTGTAGAGGTGACCCTAGCAAAGCGACCTGCAACTTTTGAGAAGAGTGGGTGCAGGAACTAGGGAAATACGATTAATAATAAGAAAAGAAAATAATTCCAAACAGTTTCAGCCTTATATTCTGACCAATTGACGCTAAAAGTTATAGAAACTATGTGCAAAGCTGATTTCTACAGGTGTGCATGTGTGGATATGTGGCACAGAGGCAGAAAGGCCTGAATGTTCATCGTTTTCCAAGCAACCATCACTAGCCAAACTAGCAAAGAATGCAGAACAAACAGTAACAAGGCGTTGCATTACTTCAACATGTCTTCTCCAGGGACTGGAAAGCCCTGGTAAAAACTGATATGAAGCTAGGCCTGTCAGTCACAAAAGAACTCTTCTTCCCACTTCTCCTTATTTTGACATTTTCCTTACATGACAAACTTGGGAAGAAGCATTTCAATTTTTGCAGACATACTACCTGAAATGTTTCATTTTTTGAATGTGCACACCTGCAAAACAGCAAGGGACCAACTTTGCTTAGAATTCGAGAATTATCTGAACCCACAGCACACCCTTCTCTGCAACAGTTTAGCAGCCGAATGGCAGTTCTCTGATTAATATATTTTATTTCTTTCCTGAAATTTATGAAAATTTAAATTGTAAAAAAACCCAACCTCATAGCAGTTTACAAAAAGTTAAAATGAAGAAAAAAATTACAGCCATACTTTAAAACATGTAAAAGTTAAAATACTGAAACAGATTAACATTACTTCATCTTTCATGTTTCTAGCAACTTTTTGACCCTTTTAACTGAAAGCCAAATTCACTTTTATGACGCTCACTTCCAAATTTGTACTACTGTATTATTTTGAAGTTTAAGCTACAATTTTAAGGTCCTCAAAATGAAGTGTGCATAAACACAGAGTTCTTGAAAATCTGGAAATCACCCAGAGGAAACATACTAATAAATAAATAAATCTGTGAATATAGTAAACATAAGAAGATGTTTCTGAAGGACTTTTAAATAATTGAAAAATACAAACACATATATTGGTAACATAAACATAATAATTTATTTATAGGTTAAAACTACCCTACAGTGCTTTAGATTTGGAATATATACATATGTGTATGCTATTTCATATATATAGGAAGTTTTTGCAGAAACATAAGGATTTCATTACTCACTGGAGCTTCTTTCATTTTATTTGCATTTCTATTCCACGGTTAGTTGCCCCAAGTCTCTGCAGCTAGTTATCATATACATTTAAATATTATATATACATACTGGAGTGGAAAAGCTTCATGTGTTTAACTGCATTTCCATAATGATTTTAGACTTGCCTGTGAAACAGTAAGGCAAGCAGGTATATTTCAGTAGGTGTACTGCTGACCTTGAGTATCACTTCAAATCTCATTGCAACCAGTGTTATGCATAGCTGCTGGGTAGATCAGTGATTTAAACAGAGTTTGGCTAAGACAGCATTTGAAGTGATACCTAAAGCCTTCATCTACTGAAATCAAATCTACTTAAATCAAGATTTAATCACCCAGAAGAAGGGAGGGGGAAATTTAATTGATATCCCTATCCCCCGCACCTTCAACTTGAAGTGCAAAAAAGGTCCCGTTCATTTCCATGAGACTTCCTTTTATATTGGAAATTGCAGGCACTAGGACCCTGTTATGGATCAGAATCCAAGCAGTGAGGTATTGCAGGCATGGCCAAACTCTCATGATCCCTAGCTAACAGGATGAGTGGTCAGGGATGATGGGAACTGTAGTCCCAAAACAGTTGGAGGACCAAGTTTGGCCATAACTGGTTAAGCATCCACTGGACCCCACCTGAGGGTAGAACTGTGCAAGGGATGTGGGTGGCGCTGTGGTCTAAACCACTGAGCCTCTTGGGGTTGCTGATCGGAAGGTTGGAGGTTCGAATCCGCAGATGGGGTGAGCTTCCGTTGCTCTGTCCCAGCTCCTGCCAATCTAGCAGTTTGAAAGCACGCTAGTGCAAGTAGATAAATAGGCACCACTGCGGCGGGAAGGTAAACAGCGTTTCCGTGCACTCTGGTTTCTGTCATGGTGTCCTGTTGCACCAGAAGCAGTTTAGTCATGCAGACCAAATGACCCGGAAAGCTGTCTGTGGACAAACGCCGGCTCCCTCGGCCTGAAAGATGACCGCCACAACCCCATTATCGCCTTTGACTGGACTTAACCGTCCAGGAGTCCTTTACCTTTTAGAACTGTGCAGTAAAAATCAAGTGCAGTTGACCCTTGCATGAAACCAAAAACGTCATCCCAAGTACCCTTAATTGGATTAAGGGTACCGACAGAATAAATTAGAATTTACTTGTGAGTAACCATGCATGATATAGGACTGTAAGATGTGCCCAGATATTCATGAGATTCATAAAAAGTTATAGATGCTTCCTTAAAGTAAAAAAAGCAAACTTGAAAGCTGTAGAGCCCTATGGGTGGGTGATTCTTATGCCCAATCAATTTCCTGCTCTGGATAGGGTTGCACTTACTCTGAAGGAGCAGGTACACAGCTTTGGAGTGCAGCTGCAGGAAAGTCCAGGAGGGCTGCTGCTGGCTAATTAGGGATTTAAGAATGGGGATGTACATCCAAATGCAAATCCAATTTAGGCTTGCAGTTCCTAAAGCGAGGATATTTGACTAACACTGTGGAATTTTGAAAGTATCTGAGAAAATGGAATAGAAAATCAATGGAAGTAAGGCAGAATTATGTGTATAACTTAGAAAACAATGGTGAATATTAATTGTGTGCCCCCCTTTTTATTGACATGCTCAATTTTAGCCTGGATGCGACAGTGCAGTTTTCTTGCGATGAAGATTATGTACTACAAGGGGCAAAAAGCATCACTTGTCAAAGAATAGCAGAGGTTTTTGCTGCATGGAGTGATCACAGACCAGTATGCAAAGGTAAAAAATATGATTAATTTGTACTACTAGCCAGTTTCCTTTAAAAAGAAAAGAAAAAAGAACTTCTAATAACAATCACCTGAAAATATTGTTGAAATGCAAACTAGTGATTTCTGTTGTTTTCTTCTCATTGCTTTACGTTTACTTGTTAACACATTTGGTTCACTGCACTTCCTTCTATCTGTCACGCCACAATGTGATAACAGGTTTACTTTACAAGAAACATTACTTTAAAAGAATGTAAGGCCTTTATATGCTTCTTTAGGTCATCCCTTTTGCTGCTTCCCCTCTAGATTAAAGAAAGAGAGAAAGCACTGTCCCAAAATCCTAACATGCCAAAGGCAAGCCTTGAACTACTTTCCCTTTATAGCTAGAGCCATGCCACACATTATTATTACTGAGGCTCTGAGGCTCTGTAGATCAGGACAGTAAAATGATGAGTGCTGTGAAGCTCCAGCCAGGCCACAGTATTTGGCTTATATGTTCAGTTTGGTTTACTAAGTCTCAAGTTGTGGAAGTGCTGATTGAAAGCATTTTGTAGACCTGGGAACTCATTTGGAATCGCTGATTGGTTTAGTGCTACAAAGAATGAAACTAATTGCCTTACCGGGAGCCAATGTCTCTCCCTTGCTTCTTCCCAGTTCCCCTGAACTGAGGAGCTTCAATTGTCCACTGATCATTCATCACTAAGGACATGTCACCATTGAAAGAGGCTGGACTAGACACTATTCTTTGTCACTTTAGTTGTATATCCTTCCTTTTTGCATTAAACTTTCTTACAATTAACGAGGATAATAAATTCTTTGGTAACATGGATTTTTGTTGTTTAATGTTTCTATTTATTTCTAATAATGCGAACCTTTCTTCCCACACCACTCTCAGAGCCAGTTTTCGGCATGCTTTCCTAGCTTCATCCCCAATACAGTGGTACCTCGGGTTACAAACACTTCAGGTTACAGACTCCACTAACCCAGAACTAGTACTTCGGGTTGAGAACTTTACCTCAGGATGAGAACAGAAATTGCATGCTGGCGGCGCGGTAGCAGTGGGAGGCCCCATTAGCTAAAGTGGTACCTCAGGTTAAGAACGATTTCAGGTTAAGAACGGACCTCCGGAACGAACTAAGTTCGTAACCAGAGGTACCACTGTACTTTAGCCAAGCGTTGGCAGTTCTTTGAAAGCCATAACCATTTCAATACGCTGTAAGGGTGGATCTACACGCGTGGTTTATAACATTAAGAATGTGTTATTAAAATGTGACACCAGAGGGCGTCACCCACAATAGGGAAACTGCATGTTAAATGTTATAGAGTGATAGATAGATAGATAGATAATTCTAATAACATTTAAGAGATCAGTGTAGATCCAGCCTAACTGTCTTGCTCATTATTATTCTAAGCAATGTTGGCAAGAGATGTGTATTTTTTTTTAAAAAAAAATAAACATACAAGATGATAAAAGATCTTGAAACCTATCCTTATCAGGAACAGTTGAGAGAATTGGGTCTGTTTAGCCTAGAAAAGAGGAGAATGGGAGGAAACATGATAGCCATCATCAAATATCTAATGGCCTGTCACATGGAAGATGGAGCGAACTTGTTTTCTCCTGCTTCAGAGGTTAGGAACCAAACCAGTGGCTTCAAAGCAGATTCCCACTAAACATCAGGGAGAACTTTTATGACTGTAAGAGCTGTTCTATAGTGGAACAGACTTTCACGAGAGGTGGTAAATGCTCCTTCACAGGAAGTTTTAAAGCAGAGGTTGAATGTCCATCTCTCATACATGATCTAGTTGAGATTCCTGCATTTCAAGGGGTTGGACTGGATGACCTTTGGGGTCGCGTCCAACTCTACAATTCTCTGATTCTCTGATTCTCTTTCTCCATTTTAACTGCTGTCCTGTTAATGAGTCTTTTTACAAAATCGGATCTCCTCAAACACATAGTTGAGCTGCAGTTTTAGTGAACTCAGTTGTGCACAGCAGTTGCTCACAGATAAGTGTTTCCAAGCAGTGGATATACTGTCTGAATAATAGCACAGATGTTAAAGGGAAAAGCAGAAGCACTACTTAAGGACTCCTACATGCCAGCTATTAAATCAGTTGCCTGCTATGCAGTGGCAACCAGTGTGGGGGGGGGGCACAGCTGTGGTGCCATCCTCCTGAGTCCAGCATCTCTATAGCTTACCTGGACAGAACTATGACAGGGCAGGGCAGTGGCAAGTTGGTTATCTGTTCACTCTTTGCATATCCCTATGGAGATCAAACAGACAGAAAAAATGATTTTGGGGGTGCAGTTTATTATTTCAGTTCCTATGCATGTTTATTTTGAAGCAGGTTGTTCAGGTAAAGGATAGCAAACCTAGCCAAACATTGTGGGGGCCACTTGAGAATTAACACTAGGGTTGGGCTGCATGTGGCACACACACAAAATTTTGTATGTGGAAACTCCTACATGCATAGGCCAGAATCTCATGGTTAGTCATGTGGGCTGCAGATTTATGAGGCAGATTTGGAGGCTTCCTGTGGGACACCGGCAGCCGATGGCAGAGCTGAGTTGGGCCTCCTGTTGCTAGCAACCAGAATTGATCTCGTCTATCTGAGATACTGGCACAGGCTAAATGCCTTTGAGGATCTTACTAAGCTCTGTTGGTTAGAGCAATCAGGGACAAGGGCGCTGGGCACAAAAGTGCCAATATAAGCTTAGGGCTTATAATCTTCAAATGGAGAACTACTTAGCCCTTAGCCCACGTGACCTTAGAAACTGGATTTCTGATTAGAATGCCAACCAAGACAGAGCATCCATCATTGTCGCCCATTACTCTATTTGCCCCCCCCCCCAAATTAAGACCAATCACTCAAGGCCCCGTTACCTTGAGACCTTCCCACAACCACGCAGGGCCTTTGTAGAACGAAGATTCCAAGGTTAATGTTGTAAATTTCTTTTTATGTTGTAAACTGCTACAGGAGAAGAGGAGGTTAAGGGGTGATATGATAGCCATGTTCAAATATATAAAAGGATGTCACATAGAGGAGGGAGAAAGGTTGTTTTCTGCTGCTCCAGAGAAGCGGACACGGAGCAATGGATTCAAACTACAAGAAAGAAGATTCCACCTAAACATTAGGAAGAACTTCCTGACAGTAAGAGCTGTTTGACAGTGGGATTTGCTGCCAAGGAGTGTGGTGGAGTCTTCTTCTTTGGAGGTCTTTAAGCAGAGGCTTGACAACCATATGTCAGGAGTGCTCTGATGGTGTTTCCTGCTTGGCAGGGGGTTGGACTCGATGGCCCTTGTGGTCTCTTCCAACTCTATGATTCTATGATTCTAGGTTACACTGTATGATTATATATGAAAGTTTCCTTTTATTCTCTGTCGTCCGTTATAAAGGCCTTTAGCTATATACAATAAAATTGACTCTCTCCCCCTATCTCTGCAGCCCATATTAGGGTGGGTGGGTTGGGGGGAGAGACCTTTGCAGCAGTATCCGAATTAGACTTTTGTCTTATTGGAGAAACGCTTCTTTGAAGTCAGTTCAGGGAAATGTTAAATATGGTTTTCTCCAACTCGGATTTTTCCTTCTTTCTTAATCCTCTAAGTGCCAAGCAGCTGTATTAATACTGTTACTTTCAGGAGTGTGAGATTAAAGGATTTGTTAAGGGGTATGTGTATGTGTGTGTTTTGGTTCACACTGCTGTGTGAGCAGCAGGCAAGCCAACTGATTATTTATGGCCTGGTAGTTTTTGGAGTTATTTCCAATACTGAATCATTTGTTCTAAGATACAGTCTGAACATGAGGAAACATTAATATACAGTAAATGTTTTATACCAGCTACCAACACCCACCATCTCTTCTTGTATTGAATTCAACCTTCTAACATCTTTTTTTAATCTTTTCTTTCTTTAGTTCCTTCTTCCTCTAATCTCTATGTTCCTTCTCATCAGAATCCTTTGGCCCCAGTTTTATATTTTATCATATTACAGTTTATTTTACTAATCCTTTCCCAATTTTATCTGACTTGCCCTTTTGAACAGAACCCTATTCCTATTGAACTGTGTCCTTTCTCTCTCTCTCAATTACAACATTCATTTCTCTTTTCTCTTGTATTCTCTTCTTGATTGTTGTTACTTTCTGAACATAGTGCAGAAGTGTGGTCACTCAGAACTAAGCCTCCTTGTGTTCACAGACCCTCCAAGTGTCCCGGTTTTCCAGGGACAGCCCTGATTTAGAGAAGCCATGCCAGTTTCTGATTTGATCCTGGAATGTCCCACTTTTCCTTAGGATGACCCAGTTTTTATTGGAGAAATGTTGGAGGGTATGGAGATACACTGGCAGAGGAACTGGAGTGCGGAGGGAGCGGACCACCGCCTGCACCACTATTTCGGTAGGGTGCCATCGCGGTGCCCCCCCCGGACACGCGCCACGCACCCCCCGTGCACTGGGCGCCATGCCCCCAGAATGTGCGCCTCACCCCTGCAGACGGCGTGCCACGCCCTCGTGGGTGACGTACCATGCCGTTAGGATGCGCACCACGCCCCCGTGGGCGGCGTGTCACACCCCCAGGAGGCACGTCATGCCCCTTTTCAACAACAAATTGTCGCTTTTTTGTGTTGAATATATGCTATATGGTAATTTATTTACCTAATAGGTCTCTAAAGCCATTTGCACATAACATATAGGAGCCTACACAACACAAAACATTGTTGCTGTATGTAGATTTTATTTTATTCGTTTTTTATCTTATATTTTGGAAATGTACATCCAGGTTTTTTTCCTTTAATTTTTTTTGGGGCCCAAGAGAGTGGGGCCCTAAGCCAAAGCTAGTTTAGCCTATATGTAAATCCGGCATTGGTTGGAAGCTGGGGCAACCCAATAAGCTGTGTGGGATATAAATAGTAAAATGATCATTATGGAATGGGATGCCCCTATTTTCATCAGAGAAATGTTGCAGGGTATGTGTTTAATGAGGCTCATAAGAAAGGTCTACTTCAAGTGGCTTACTCAAAATACACTATCTAGACACAGCATCCCCAACCGCATTGTCCTGGCCCTTAATGCAGAAGTCATAGTCTTGTAGGGCCAAGCTTCAGTGCCTGAGCCTCTTTCTGATGGGTGCTGCTAGCATGTTGCAACCAACGTAGGGGGAAGTGGTCAGTCTGAAGGAAAGCTTCTTCCCCCTAGGTATGACCAGAGCTGTTGCTGTTTTTTCCGGGCCCAATTTATCTGGGTATGTGTGTGGAAATTGCCACACCCTGGACTGGCTCCAAGGCTCTTATTTGAAAAGAGTTCCCTTCCCTTGATACAGGATACATCTCACTCACCATTCCAGGCAGCTGTGGAATGCCTTGCCTCAGAAGTCAGCTTGGCTGTTTAAACTGAGTGAGATATTGGTGGAGAAAGAAAGTGCTTTCTCCCTGGGGAGAGTCAAATAAGCTGGGTGCTGTCTTGCAGTCCCTGAGTAAACACTTGGTTTTCTTGACAATCTCAGAAACCCGACCCCAATCTGGGGGCTGTAGACTTTTTAAAAGAGGGAGGGTAGTTACAAGATAGTTGGTGATATGACTAGCAGTTGTGCAAGGAAGGGCATGAACAGGCTTCCCATTGCAGGGCTTCTTCCTAGGCAAGCGTATAGAAAGTGATTGCAACTTTTAGCAGTTTAAGTGTGTGCAGGACTGTACTCATTTTTGAATAAAAAGAACTTGAAAGAAATATACATTTGGGGAAGTTACATCTTCGAGACAGTGTGACTACCATTTTTATAAGAATTGGGCTTTCTAACTTGTATTTCTTTTTCCTCTCTTTTCTGTATCTTGTCTTTTTTATTATAGCATCCATACATTGCTTTATTCATGCAGCTAGATTAGGCATGTCCAACTGGTTGATCGTTATCTACTGGTCAATTGCGGGGTGTCCCTGGTTGATCCTGATTGATAGCCCCCACCCAAAACAGCTCAACAACCCCAAAACAAGTTCAACAACTTTTGCTACCTCCAAAAAGCTGAACAACCATGTTGTTGTTTAGTCATTTAGTCGTGTCTGACTCTTTGTGACCCCATGGACCAGAGCATGCCAGGCACTCCTGTCTTCCACCGCCTCCCGCAGTTTAGTCAAACTCATGCTGGTAGTTTCGAGAACACTGTCCAACCATCTTGTCCTCTTTCGTCCCCTTCTCCTTGTGCCCTCCATCTTTCCCAACATCAGGGTCTTTTCCAGGGAGTCTTCTCTTTTCATGAGGTGGCCAAAGTATTGGAGTCTCATCTTCAGGATCTGTCCTTCCAGTGAGCACTCAGGGCTGATTTCCTTAAGAATGGATAGGTTTGATCATCTTGCAGTCCATGGGACTCTCAAGAGTCTCCTCCAGCACCATAATTCAAAAGCATCAATTCTTGGGCGATCAGCCTTCTTTATGGTCCAGCTCTCACTTCCATACATCACTACTGGGAAAACCATAGCTTTAACTATACGGACCTTTGTTGGCAAGGTGATGTCTCTCTGAACAACCATAGCTCCCCAAAAAAAGCTCAACAACTTTGGTCAATCCAATGGGTAGATCACTGCCAGTTTTTGTTTTTTTGTTTTATAGTGGGAGTAGATCGCAGTCTCTTGGGAGTTGGACATGACTGAGCTAGATCTATCTATCTATTTTTTTCTATCTTCCATATATACATAAATTATAACAAAGAAACAAGGGATATTATATTTTAATATTTTTTTTTGGTTGGAAGTACATATAAAACAACTATTAGATTTTTTTAAAAAAATGAAGACCAACCAGTCACCTAAGAAATTCCAATCTGTTTATGTACATATTATTCACTGAAGCACACACTCCAGTTTTTCTATTAAAATATTGCATTTTATATCAGGATTCATCTGGCTTAAAAATAATTTACTTTGTTAACAGCATGCAGGTTTATTACAAACATGCTGTGTTCCTGACATGATCAAATTCATTTAAAGCTGACTTTATTGTTCAGTAAAAATAGTTCTAATAAAATCTTATTGCTATATAATGCATTGCTCATAAATTACTTTTAAATGATATTAAAGCATTCTTTGAGCAATGACAGCAGATAATATTCTAAAGAAGATTTTCATTAAAAATAGAGAGGATTCCGTTTAAGTGTTTGCTTTCAATTTAGCAAAAAAAGCTGTAGGAACTCCTGATTTACTACTGCTTGCTATGTGCCGCTGGAGGGTTGTAGTTTGTGATCTATAAGATAAGCCTCAGATTTTCTGTCACTGCCACACAGCTTGAGGAACTCCCCAGCATAAACCACTTTTTATGATATTCATTTTTTCTTCCGTGCCCCTGCAAGAAACATGACATTCTGTGGAGGTAGTGAGTTACTGTTTGCAATTTTGTTAAATATTTGCCACAGACCTTCCAAGTGTCCCTATTTTCCAGGGACATCCCTGATTTAGAGAAACTGTGCCAGTTTCTGATTTGATCTTGGAATGTCCCACTTTTCTTTAGGTAAAGGTAAAGGGACCCCTGACCGTTAGGTCCAGTTGTGGCCGACTCTGGGGTTGCGGCGCTCATCTCGCTTTATTGGCCGAGGGAGCCGGCGTACAGCTTCCGGGTCATGTGGCCAGCATGACTAAGCCGCTTCTGGTGAACCAGAGCAGCGCACAGAAATGCCATTTACCTTCCCGTCGGAGTGGTACCTATTCATCTACTTGCACTTTGATGTGCTTTCGAACTGTTAGGTTGGCACGTCCCTATTTTCATTGGAGAAATGTTGGAAGGTATGGAGTTATCCAATCCTGAAGGCAATCCTGTGTAGGGAAGTTTTGTTGTTGTTGTTTAATGTTTTATTATGGTTGGGTTTTTTTATGTTGGAAGCTGCCCAGATTGGCTGGGGCAACTCAGTAAGATGTGTGGGGTATACTTAGTAAAAATACCATTATGGAATGGGATGTCCCTATTTTCATTGGAGAAATGTTACCCTCCTGGATTCATATGTAATGGCATGAGAACATTCATCATAAACAGCTAGAAAATGTGTATGTAGAACAAGAGCAGATAGTAATACAATGGTGAGGTTGCATATCTGTAATGCATTTATTTTTATGAAATACTTAAGTACTCAAAAAGGAATCAAAGGACTGCATGTGGGCGTAAAATGAAGAGCAGACACCCCCATGCCTGCTTGATCCACTTCTGACTTTCACATATTTAATTTTAATGTGTAAAGGCAGATTCTAACCATGTTCAGTCAAATGCAGTTAAAACTCCCCTAGTGATCCAGTATCCTGCATAATCAGGGTTCCTGGTCAAAGGAAGGATTCTTACCCCATGCAACTTCACCAGGGGTGGGAGAGAAATATGGCAAAAGTGAATTCCAACGAAGAGACATCCATTTGCACTGTGCAGATTCGATTAGATGTCTGCTCAAGAATCTGCACCTTGCCTGATCTCCTAATTACCTTGCCGATCTTATAGGATATGGTCTGTGGGCTGCCCCTCTGGCTTTTCTTGCTTGTTTCTTTAAAACAACAACAACAGTGTACTGCTGCCTGCAAATGGCTAGCTAGTACACAGGAATCGTGGGTGCAGAGATGCTTCTTCCAGTACAATTGCCCCTAAGAGTGATGGCACTACATCAAACTGAGTTGCTCCCAGGGGTGTTTGCTTCTGTGTTTTCCATAGATATACTGGGAGAAGCCCTATGGGCTAGCTAACGACTTGTGAACAGCTGCACTTACATTTGTAAAACAAGCAAGAGAAGACAGAAAGATCAGCTTGTTCTTTTCAGCCAAGAAATTATATGCAGGTGTTGGGGTTGGTTGGTTTGTTTTTGAATATGCATGAATTCATTCTAAAATATCTACACAGAACTGGGACAGGGCAGACAGTACTCCAGTACCATGGGACCAGTTGAAATGTGTTCTTCAGCCTACCTCTAGAAAGCCACACCCATAATAAAACACCACTCTGGAGAGGGCCCTCTGGAGAGGGACACGGGTGGCGCTGTGGGTTAAACCACAGAGCCTGGGACTTGCCGATCAGAAGGTTGGCGGTTCGAATCCCCGCAACAGGGTGAGCTCCCGTTGCTTGGTCCCTACTCCTGCCAACCTAGCAGTTTGAAAGCATGTCAAAGTGCAAGTAGATAAATAGGTACCGCTCCAGCGGGAAGGTAAATGGCGTTTCGGTGCACTGCTCTGGTTCGCCAGAAGCAGCTTAGTCATCCTGGCCACATGACCAGGAAGCTGTACGCCGGCTCCCTCGGCCAATAAAAAGAGATGAGCGCCGCAACCCCAGAGTCGGTCACAACTGGACCTAATGGTCAGAGGTCCCTTTACCTTTACTGGAGAGTGCCCTAGTTATATTTGAAGCAGTTATGTGACGCAGCATGACAGCTGTAAGTTCAGGATCTGGCAATGAATTTGCCCATACAACACAGTAATGCAGCACCATGTGTCGTGGAATAAGCTTTTATTTCCTTTCCTAAGGAGCAGGAGAGAAGAGAACAAAGACTGTGAGCACAGGGACAGCAATGTGCAAAAGGGTAGATGGTACAGGTTTCTTATGAAAGTCTTACAGGTCTGAAATAGCAAGCAAGCACTAATTTACAACATACTAGAACAAAAAGGTGTGGGGTGCCATTCCTCTGGGCAGTGGCGTAGCGTGGGGGGTGCAGGGGGGGCCGGCTGCACCGGGCGCAACATCTGGGGGTTAGGTTTAGGGGGCGCAAATCCATGGGTTAGGGGGCGCAAATTACTTGCCTTGCCCCGGGTGCTGACAACCCACGCTACGCCACTGCCTCTGGGACAAGGAGGCTGCTGGTAGCAGCAGCAGGAAAAGAACTGAACTCTGATTTTCGGTCTGGATACTGTCTGAGCCATTATAACCAATGTGTGCTTTTCCATTGACTGAAATAGGTTGTGGGTTAGAGCGTGCACTCTCTTCAATATAGTAATTCTCATTAGCACTTCAGATAATCAAAGGGCTAATAAGCAAAGTTGTTTAATAACTCATTCGATATTGCTGGCTGGATTTTGAAAAGAGACTACACTGAAGGGCAATCAGAGGGTCAAAGAGAACTAGGTCATTTGTGCAGTTTTCTTTATCAGTTCAAAAATATTGATTCTCCAGAGAACTGTACTGAGCATAAAGGACACATTTAAGGTCTTCTTGGCTTCTGTTCCTTCCAGTTCTTCAATAATTTCATACAATGCAGTAAAACAGTTCGATCTCTGAATTTTTTTAAAAAATGAAATTTAACTTAACACTGCTTTTCAGATATACAAACCACTTGTGCAGCCCTTTGGATGTCTGCTCAGAAATAATCCCCAGCAGCTAATCAGAAGCCACAGTTTGGTTTTCGAACATTTTGGAAGTTGAACGGACTTCCAGAATGGATTCCGTTTGACTTCCAAGGTACGACTGTATAAGCAAAACTTTCAGCTATAATAGTTATGTCTAGGCTGAATTTCTATGTAAACTTCCTCAAGAACACATCCTCTTTAAAAAAAACATACCTACAAGTAAACATGCATGAGAACAGTCTGTTAGCATAGCAAAATATTATGTATGAGCACTTTAAACTGATGTTTTTAGTGGTGTACAGTAACATCAAGACTTAAATAATAAAGTACAAAGTAGATTTAATCATAAATCATGAATTCCAGCTACAGCAACGTATATGGCTCTATAACGTCAGACAGACAGGGGAATGTTTCGGGAGAAACTCAGCCAACACAAAAGGATGAGACTCCCTTTGAACCCGAATTGGAATACAGAACTAGATATTAAAATTGCAAGGGCACAGAATAGCATTTCAAAGAGGCCAAAGCATTCTAGGGTAAAACACACGTTTGAAAGTCATTTACAAACAGACACCATGTACAGGTGTTTTTGTACAAATGGTAGAAGTGTCTGAGCCAGGAGTAGTTGAAAGATTCAAGAGAAGCAAAAGTAAGTACAGATGACTCTCAACTTACACCGGAATTACATTTTGGGTATAGCATCTAAAGCCCAAAATGTGGATAATCAAAACACATTGGGCTCAATGGTGGATTGGATTGCCCAAGTCTTTTTTTCCTGGGCACCTGCCCCCTTTCTGCGCCCTTCTTAAGTTTTAAAAATTATTTTGCCAAGTGCATGAAGCTGAATGTGCACAAGTTAAGCGTGCACAAATTGTGAGTTACCTTTACACAGGGCTTAGTAAATCAATGGTCCTCAACTTGGATAGGTTTAAAAGGGCATTGGACGAATTCAAGGTGGATAAGGCTATTCATTGTTAGTAGCCACAATTGCTATGTTTTCCCTCCACTGCTGGAGGCAGTATGCTTTTAAATAACAGGTGCTGGAAATCGTGAGTGGTGAGATTACTGCTGAGTTCATGCCCTACTTGTGGGTTTGCCTTGAGCATGTGGTTGGCAGTTGAGAGAACAGGATACTGGATGCAGAGCTCTTCTTAGTTCTTATGGTTAATTACTTACTGGTAGATGCAAAAATTATATCCTTTCTAGGATCTCTAGAAAGATCCTAAGGTGCCAGATGTCTAAAACTGGCTGTTAAAATTTGGGAGTTATGGGGAGGAGAGTTAGATTAAACATAGATTCTAAAATGCACAGAATTATCTTTCTGAAAGAACTTTATTTTGCTTCTGGGAGCACATAAAAAAAAACCCCCATAGTTTTCAGAATTACGTTACAGATGTTGAGAAATATTATAGTAACAAACCTTTGATTTTAAAATACCTGTATCCTGTTGAATCTAATGAATGAGAAAATATTATGAGAGTAGGTGGTATAATCAATTGTAATCAACCATGGAAACAAAACAGTGAATAAGGATTTGGTATGCAGGCTTAGAAATGCAAAAGAACATTTGCCCCAACACTATTGGAGGAAAGCAGCTCTATGTAAAATGCATCTTAAAATAAATAATATAGGGTAAAGTAGTGTTAATGTTTCCCAAGCATAGAGCGGAAGGATAGAATGCTCAAAGTTTTTGCAACAAAGAGCCAGAGTTTGCCCATTATTTATCATTAGAGTTCATTTCAGTCCAGAGCAATGATGAAAAAAGAATATTGAAAGCACAGAGCCTGTGATGTACTTGGGGGGAAAAATATTAATGCAAAACCAACAAAACTGCAGTGCCATTAGCAAGCTAAACATAATGATGCTACTGGCAGCGAAATTGAACTCTTCAAGCATAGGAAGAGAATTTTATTTAAACTCATCCAACAAAAATGACTGTCCTCAAGAATTAAAACATGGATGAGGCTGGTGCCCTTGAAGCTTTCCAATTGTTACACTCTGAAAGTTCTAAGTCAAGGAGCCACGTTAGACTGCAGTCAAAAGAACTTTGGAAAGTGGTCGACATTGTAATAGTTTAAATAACATGCAATGCTGCAGGCTAATGGGGTAAAACCTGAGAAAACGTATTCCTCTTTGTAATGATACTGCTAAATGGATAATTGATGAAACTGCAGAGAGCTGGGAGGACAATGGGATATTGCTTTTTCACACCTCAAATCCTCCATGCTTTACATTTGCTGTGAAGCAACTGTTGCTAAAGAATGGTTACTGCTGATACGCATTTGATTGAGATTAGCACAGAAAAACAAAAAACAGTTGTGAAATGTCTGCGTACATTGATTTGGTAATGATTCCAGATTTGTTGCTTATCATTGACCTCCACAGAGTTTCATCTATATAGTCCTGAATGGATCAGAAACGGATCCATATGTCCCATCATGTTCTCCAGTGGCCCCTTCTCTTGTTACTGTTGTGAAAAAGGAGTCATTTTAGGTAGCTCTTTAGCAACAGGCCACGCAGGGGAAGAACCCAAACTGCAGTCCCTCTCCACCCCTGTGTCTTCCTTAGTTCCCTGGGTCAATGCTGGTTTGGGAAGAAGCTACAACATGACCTTGTCCTATATGGCTTGGGCCTTTTTGTATTCCCATTACAGCTTATGTGATTCTGTGCCCAATTGCTTTGGTGTAAATCCCATCAAATTCGGTGGGACTTGTTTATTTATTTTTCCAGACACTTCTATGTGGTCACATGCAATAAAACAAACCGATACATATTTCTAAAACCAATAAAAAATAACACAAAATAAACTCAGCATAATTTAAAAGAACAAAGAACCACAAAAGATAAGGGGAACCATACACTTAATAGACTTAATGGTCTTTACTTCATAATCAACAAATTATACGTCTTCACTTCCCAAAGTCTTGTGGAAGCGGTACGTCTTTTTCTGCCTCCTAAAACAGTACAATGCTGAGGGGAGCAATGCCTCAGTGAGATGTCTTGGCGCTGCCTCTGAAAAGGCCTGCTTCTGAGAATACGATCACAACTTACACAGATTTTACTTACATAATTATAGTTTTATGTGCTTCTCCAAAAAAAATTGTGAAAGGTGGGCAGAGAGTGTGGGGAAAACTGTCCAGGGGCAGGAAAGCGGAAAAGTCAATAATCACATGCACCATTTCCTTCACCTTATGAGAGTGATCAGAGGCACCAGCATAGTTTGCAGGTGCCCTCGCAAGAGCAAATGAAGGAGCACAGAGATTATGTGAGTGGCCTAAAAAAGTTATCAAAGGAGCAGCCCAGAAGTATACATGGACATTGCAAAGCATGGCCCTAAAATGCAAGGCCGCTTGTTCAACTGGTGGACAACCTAAGAAGCAAAGATGGCTTCTAACACTGGAAGAAAAAGTGGCTGTGCTGGACTGCTTGAGAGGTGGCAAGTCTTGTCTGCAGTGTGACACACAAAGATGACCGCAAGAAGTGCAGCAGTTGTCATGAAGATTCAAGAGAAAGAAATCAATGTGGCTGAGGCAGCAAGTGCTCCAGAAACTGTGAAGGTGATGAACCAGGTGTGTAGCCAGGCTTTGGTCAAGACTGAGAAGGCATTAAACTTATGGCTGGAAGATGTGAACTGCAAACATGTGTCTATTGAGGGTGTCACGTTGTGACAAAAGGCTCTCACACTCTATGCACTATCTAAACCTTCCATCGAGGGTTGGCAGTCTGTGAAGCAATTCAAAGCCAGTCCTGGTTGGTTTAACAATTCTAGGAACTGCTACAGCCTCAGAAATGTGCACATACTGTAACTGCGCAATGTACAGCTGCAGACTAAGAGGCGTCAAAAGCCTATGTGGAGCAGTTAAAGAAGTTGTTAGATGACAAGGGATATCTTCCACGGCAAGTTTTTAATGCTGACAATATGGGGCTCTTCTGGAAGAAAATGCCTGACCTTTTTACAGCTCCAAAACTGAAAAACAAGCCTCTGGCTTCAAAGCAGCTAAACACCATGTGACTATGTTGTTCTGTGGCCAGGCTTGCTGTATACGTTTGAAAATTCCCACACCTTAAAAGGCAAGAACAAGAATCTCATTCCTGTTTTCAGGCAGTCCAATGAAAAGGCTTGGGTGACTACAGCAACATTTCTGGATTAGTTCCACAAGTGCTTCGTTCCAGAAGTGAAGTGCTACATTGAAGAGAAACATGAGGACTTCAACATGAGGACTGTCAGGCTTCAGGGAAGTGGCTTCCTTCCGTTTGGCCATGGATAAAGGGAGGGAGCAAAAATAGTCTCTTACCATTTAAAGAGATTTTAACAAAGAGTCCATTCTCAGAGTAAAGGTGCTCCCAATTAAGGTTTACACCCAATTCCCCCCAAGTCACCCGAGTCACTTCCTCGTCTTGCAACCTGATCTCGCAACCACTGTGCCTTCTGTGCAGCTACCTTATCTAATCTCATTGACCTTCGACTGATCGGCTGGATACTTTCCAGCAAACTGGAGTCTGTTAACTGTCTCTCTCTCCCGGTTCTTCTTCTCCTATCTGTTCACCACCCAGTTCTTCCCAACTTTTGTTTTCTGAACTATGTCCCTCCACAAACCACTGCTCCAAATCTATACTGTGTCACTGCTCCTGGGAAGATTAAGGATCCTGATCAGGAGCAGGGGGAGGGGGAAGGCTCCCACCATTCCTCATCTGTGCAGCCCTCCTCAGCACGGTCCCTGACAAGGACTGCTTCTCATTGTGGACAATGCTCCTGGCCACTTTGAGGCTCTCCTCTTTGCACATAACAATGTTGAAGTTGAAGTCTTCTCCCCACCATATGACCTCCCTCATCCAACCTCTGGACCACGATGTGATTCACTGCTGCAAGGTGATTTACAGGAAGCTCACTTTCTCATGGATACTGAATGCTATGGATGCTGATTACAATCTTAATCTCATGGAATGCTGGAAGTCCTTCAACATTGCCAGTTGCATCACTTACCTCAAGCAGGCAATGGAGGTATTTGAGCCTGAAACAGTGATGCATGCTGGCAAAACTTTTGGAAGGAATGCGTGAGAGATTTTAAGGGTTTTCCAAGCACTGAAAACAAAGTGAACAATATAGACCAAAGCTGGAAAAACTAGTATGATTTTGTACGGAAGCAGAGGTGGATTTAGGGGGTGTTTCTGCACTGGGCTCTGAGCCAAGAGGGTGATATAGCGAGTGCTGGAACAGTGACAAACAATGGAAACTGAGATGTGGGGGACACCAAATTTAGGCATTGTGCAGGGTGCTGCTGAAATTTTAAAGCCCAAAGTCTGCCACTGGCAGAAGATAAAACTGACAAAGAGGTGATGGTGACTGCAAGTTGGAACCTGCATAAATTTGCTCAACTCTTCCAAGCGATAAAGCATGTCGGTGATTTGATTGCTGAGTTTGATCCCTCCATGGAATGAAGCCTCAAAATCGCACGAAGGATTACAGACACTGTGAGACTGTACCAAGAAATGTTTGATTAGCCCAAGAGACAACAGCAGCAGTTACCGTGCTTCTCACAAAAAAATATCACCAGCCAACACAATCAACCTCTGAAGCTGAACCACAGCCAAGCACTTCATTTGAAGCAGGCTGTCAGTCACCCACACTTGTCCTTCTGGAACAAAATCCATCTCAGAAGAGGAAGACTAAGCAACGCAGTTGTCATTCACTGGTAAGTGTTGTGCTAAGGTTTTTATGGTTTTTAAAGGGTTGTTCTGACTGTACACGATTTTGCCTTCACGTGCTATGTAACCTCCATGAAAGACGTGATTCTACTGTAGACATGGTATTATTGGGCAGCAAGACACAATGAGTACTTAAATGTTACTTTCCAGCCCAAAGTGCTGGCAACATTGTTTTTCCTTTCACTTTCTCCATCCTCCTACTAACCGCCAATCAACTGAGCTTCCCTGCTTTGAGTAGCATTATTGTATTATGTCCATTGATGTTGAGCTTTTTAACCATTAGCTTGATCTCCAGCTCAGCTTGTTTGACTATCTGCTTAAACTCTTGACACAGCTATCCTGATCAGCTTACCCAAAAGCCTTTTGCCTGAGTTCTCAAAGGCCCTTTTTATGTTGACAAATAATTTTTGTGCAGCAGGAAAGGGTCCATACATTGATTATACATTAATATATAATCTGTTAAGTTTAAAGCTCACCAAAGACCTGGATCTGAATATGAGAAGTGTGTTTCCTCACTGAGATAATACTATTCATTTTTTAAGTGGGGTGGGGGGGAGTGTAAGATAAAAGGACATATTGCGTGCATCACAATAAATTATTGACCCTGCAGAAAGGAGATTGTTAAAAATAAGGTAATCCTATAGTGCAAAATAGATCAGAAGGACTTCAAAAGTTAGCTAGAAATTTATGCATATATTGCTGACTGTAGCTTGTGGTTAGTGAGAAGAGAGCTTAACTAAGAGTCTGGGGTTGGCTGTTATGCTGCCAGAGCCAAAGCTTGGCTTAGCTCAGCATGGTGCAGGATCAAAAAGGTCTGGGGAGTAGCAAAGCGACTGCAAGCTCCACTCTGGAAGTTGCACATTTGTGTGGTCCCGATAAGCTATAGTTTGACTTACTGTGCTGTGCAAAGCAGGCGAATGAGTCTTTGACAACAATTCCACTCTTCTCTGTTTGTTTCTCGAATTAATGCAATAAAAACAGTGGACTTCTTTCATGAAATTACACAGTTTGGGTATGCAGTCACTAATGTTCATTGCACAGGATAAGCTTATTGTAGAACGGTTCTTTGCTTCCCTAAAAGCAATCACTGTTAGTCATTATTCTCATGTTTGTCTGAATCTCATTTCACCTCAGTAGCTAAGCAGAGAAGCAAGGGTAGGGACTTGCTACACACTTTGCTACCTTGAGTTCCCTGTTCTCACCTCACATTTTTTAAATAGAACCACATATTTACTTTACATTTAATAATGCCGTATCATTAGTATAATTTATGCAAAGGCTTATACGTAAATCTTGAGCTGTTTACCCTAACACAAATTTCATTATTATATTTTTGGAATCTAATCTCCGGATTTATAAGATGTATTTTTTTCTTTATTAGAAAACTGCAGTTTTTACATAGTTTAACAGATGGCAATGGCAAAAGTGACTGTGGGACATGCCTTCTGAATATATTAGTTTAAGTCATATAATATCTTAAAATCCTTTATAAATAGCAGCAGCTGTCAGACATAAATATGGGGGAAAGGCAGATCTTTAAAAAGAAACATTTGCTCTTTCATTTGTATATGAAGAAATGGAAATGTGGTTCAGAATCTGTTCAGAAATATTTTTTGTCTAAATCACAACAATGTTACTGTTCAAACAAACTGATTAGGCCAAAGGTGTTTATTGCATGCATCATTGAAGCAGAGAAGTAAAGAACATGCAAGATCTATTGTTCCCATTAGACTTCCTTCTCCTCTGGTAGATGACTTCCTACCTTTTAATAGCCAGAAGAAAGGGGGCGGGGAGCAGAAAAAGGCTGCACAGCTGTTAGTTTGTGAAGTATTCATTCTTTCCTTCATTTTCCATTCCATTTTTGTATTAGTCCAGAACAGAGGTTGGCAACATGGTACCCTTCAGATGTTAGACTCCAGTTCCCATCGGAACCAGCTGATGATAGGGATGATGGGATTTGTAGTTCAACAACATATGGGAGGGCAGCATGCTGGCTATCCTGGTCTAGCAGCAACTTTAAAAATATAAAGAGTTCCATCCTTGGCATGAATTGGGACTTGGGGACTTCTAAAGGGGTACCTGGGATCAGTCCATCATCTAAATGAAGCCGGGATGCATTTTCAAATCTGGTATCTGAATCTCTTCTTCCTTCATTTTGGAATTCACCAGACCACTCTAAAGCATATGGAGGACTTCCTTGGAGACACTGGGAGTGACTATTAGCTGCAATGAGAACATAATGTGATGTTATTTAGGAACTGTAATGTTCATTTCTTCTTTTACAGTCAAGACGTGTGGATCTAATCTTCAGGGTCCTGGTGGCACCTTCACGTCCCCCAACTTTCCATTTCAGTATGACAGTAACGCTCAGTGTGTTTGGGTTATCACAGCAATCAATCCAAATAAGGTAAGTTCACTTTTGATAATAATGTAAAGACCTAAAAGTTGTGATCAGAAGGATTAGCCAACTTTATATTATATATATATTACGTACATGCATAGCATACACGTGTATGTTAAACGAATCTCTGTGGGGCTGCAGAGTTATTGTGATGGGTGAAAGAATGGAGTTTGTTGCTGTTGGAGATGAGGAATGGAGCAAGAAATCATGTCTCTTTGCACTCCTCATGGTCTCAAATTAGCAAACAATGTTGTTGATCACTAGGATATTAGAAGCTGGTGTGGGTGAGATACCTTAAATTCCTGGGTCCAATAAAAGTTAGGCTTCATCAAGGTTTGGGGAGTTAACTGGTGCAAAACACTGAACCCCTGGGTTAAGCTTATGTTAACAAGCCAAGCCTGGTGATAACTAGTCTGAGTATTGTTGTTGTTGTTTAGTCATTTAGTCGTGTCCGACTCTTCGTGACCCCATGGACTCCTGTCTTCCACTGCCTCCCGCAGTTTGGTCAAAAGTCTGATTATTAGGGGGACAAAAGATGAGTGATAACCTAACAAAAGAGGAGCCATCAGGACATTCAGTGCCAGACAGCAAGTGGAGGGGAGGGCCCTCCCTCCAATTGTGTTTCCCCTCCAGCTGTGTGTTAGCAAGCAGAGACAAAAGCTTGTAGCATTTCCATTTTGGATGATGTAAGCCCAGGAAATCATTTGCGTCAGCAGCGACAAGTGTGCAGGGGCAGAGGAGAAGGCAGTTGGTTGGTTTTATGCAACAGAGAGGATTGGGCACAATCGGTCTCTCTGAAGCTGATACTGTAGCAATGGAAGGAGCAGGGCCCCCTTAAGATGTGAATGCTCTGAACTCCCATCTAAGCTCAAGGTTGTATATATGTGTAAATAAGCCATATATCATAAAGTCACCACAATCTCCACTGTGCCTCATTGTTCAAAGGGAAACAAAGACCTTGGGTAAAGTGCGCCTGCACTCCTGGAATCTCGCACTGCTCATAGAGATCAGGGTGGTGTATAATGATATTTAAATTAAGGTCAGTCTTAAATATGCGCCTCTGTTCCATTCATAGATCACCATGGTAGTAAATCTCCAAGGACAAAGGGAGATATCATGGATTTTGCTTCAGGTGTAGTCTTCCATCACTCACTAACTAGTTCTGCTTGGCATGTTCCAGAGGTGACATATTTGGCCTTGGGGATAGAAATAGATTTGAATGAACAAATAAGGTTGATACAAAGGCATTTTTAAATTCAACTTCATTCATCCTTCTTCTTTCCAAATAGTCTGCCTCTCATGTTTAAATAATAGTTTATTTATGGCACGAGTGGATCATAAGAGGATACCCTGGTTTGGCTGTCCGAAATTATTATTATTTTAATTGTCTTGTAATTTTATGGAAGCACTATTTCACTTTTCTCCCTTTTGCATAGAATATGCCATAAAAGGTAAAGGTAAATGTACCCCTGACTGTTAGGTCCAGTCCTGAATGACTCTGGGGTTGCGCACTCATCTCACTTTCAGGCCAAGGGAGCCAGTGTTTGTCCACAGACAGCTTCCAGGTCATGTGTCCAGCATGACTAAGCCACTTCTGGCGAACCAGAGCAGCGCACAGAAACACTGTTTACCTTCCCGCCGGAGCGATACCTATTTATCTACTTGCACTTTGACGTGCTTTCGAACTGCTAGGTGGGCAGGAGCAGGGACCGAACAACGGGAGCTCACCCCGTTATGGGGATTTGAACCGCCAAAAAGAGCATTTACAATAGAGGGAAGGTGGGGTGGAGATACTGTACAACACAGGGGAGAGAGAGAGAGAGAGGCATATATCATATTGAAATGTGCTACTGCAAAAAATCACAAGCAAAATACATTTACAGCGGAAACATGAATCTGTTTGCTTCTGTGTGTGGTTCTTACATAATAAGTTACTTTTACCATTTTAGTGACAGTCTCAGATCCTAATGAACAATTCTGCAATCAAACATACATCTGTGGGTTTTTCACCGTTTGCTCAATACATGGTAGTCAATAAACATTGTTCGTTCTAAATCTGTTTTCATAAATGATATTTTAAACATGATTATATAACAGCTTCTGTTATTTCATCATGCTGAGCTTTAGGCATATCAAGTAATCATGGGGCCAGTTTTCTACCTGAAAACACTTGCATTCCTACACCCTGCTACATCTGGCTTGGGATCCCAGTTCACCCCAATCCTTTCTTACCTTGCATGAACTCAGCGGCCTGTGCCCCATTGACCTGCTACTACTTACGTATTGCCAATAGGTTTACTTGATTAGTCACCTGATTTATTTCATGGCTGTAGAGATGCCGGGCTCCCCTACTTACTGGTGGGCAAATCTTTGTCAATTTATCAGAACCTATTAGGTGCTGGTTTCCTATTCTAAGTGGGAAAAGCGTATTCACCAATGCAGGCTGCCTGGGAAACAGGCCTCCAATATAGCGTTAAAGATACAATAAAGTTATCAGAAGCATTGGCTTGATTTTCCTCGAGGTGAAGCAGTTTACTGTTCCCAGTTCCATGCTTGTTCTTTTCCTTAGTAAGTGTGTATAGGATTTCTGCCTTGAGCAGGTTAATACTTCCGTCATGGGATGAAGAAAATACAATATCCGGTCAACCAGCCCACACCTTATCGTCTTGCAAAAGTTCATTAAAATATATTATAGGCTTTTCATGAGTGACCAAAATAAATGGGGACAGGTAGTATACGCCAAATAAATAAATCTATAAGCCAAATATGCCTAATCCTGAAGAAAGTTACAGTGCCATTCTGTAATGTCTACTCAGAAGTAGGCTCCTTTGTATAGGATAGCAGCTCAAAATGATCAGTATTGTGTTGCTCAGTTTTCTGTATTCTATATCTCCTGTTTCTCTGAAGTTAATAACCAGTTAATATTTTGCCTCTCTGGTTTCAAAAGAAAGAAGGGAGAACTTCTGGATTAGAGCCTGTGGCTCCAAACTAAGGATACACTTAACAAAACCAGAATCTGGAATCAACTTAACAACAACAACAATAATAGTGTTTAGCTCAATTTGTAAAATAATACTGTTTGCTAATATCCTTAAAAATTGAACACAGCTGTGTTTCAATTAATTTTGTTGTTTACACGGGTGATGATATCCAGTATATCCTTGCATTGAAATCCTTTTTAGGGCACTCAGTTATTTGGCATAATTGCCAATCTGTATGGACTTTTATTTTAATATATTTATGATAGTGTTTGGCTAAAGAGTAGTGCTTCAATCATTCAGCTATGGCAAGAGTTGCTTACAGCAATAGTCAGCTTGCCTGAAGAGCTTTGATTATTATTTTTCAAATAAAATAAATCTGTCTATTGGGATTATTTACAGGAGTGAGATGGACTAGAAACTACTAGGAAAACAAACACATCTTATTATTTTAGTTTCTGCTGTATAACTAACTATTCTATTGACTGTAGTGTTCATTCCATAAATACTGTTGGAATTGCTTCTGCAGACATCCGTATCTGTTTCATTGATTGTTCTGGTAACTGTGTGCTTTGACCCCCAGAGCACAGTTGTATTAAATAAAAAAAATAGTTCACCCATTTCCTTTTCAGCCTCTTCACACTTAAGGTTAAATAAGGTTTGACATATCTTCTTACTGTCTTCATATTTTGAAACAAGTCATCCAAAATGACCCTAAGAACACAACAACTTTTACTTTCGACAGTGTTGTGTCACAAAAGGACTTCTGGTTAATTTGGGGTCTCAGGGATCTTAGAAGGTGAGAGTCAAGAAAGACATTGATCATTTCAGGTAGGAAAACTGTTTTTGTCCCCATAATAGCAGTCTATGGTAAAGCATCCTAATGAAAACTTACACACACACGCGCGCACACACACACACACGCACAATCCAGTTAGCCAGACTAGACATGGCGAGGGTAGAAGCCAGAGGCCTGGTGGGAGAACTTCGCTGCTTCAGTGGGGTCTGCTGTATTCTCCAACTCTCAGGTTTCCTCTGGGTTGGTTTTATAGGTTATTGTGAGTCTGAAAACATATGGAAAATGTGTCTGGCAGTATATCACCAGAGGCTGTGAACATGACTGACAGTGCGTGAGCAGATTTTGGGCTAACCAGTTGCCCTTATCTCAGTCCGTTTTCCTGGATTGCTTAGGTGGCCTTGGGCCACATCCTGATAAGTGTGGTTCATACTGCCTTGCTCTCATAAAGGCTTCTGGTATTCTTTCACTCTGCTGAAGACTTCAAGCACTCAGCCATCTTTTATTTCCCATGGCTTCAGGCCTAATAACTAACATGGAAGCCACTCGTGCAAAAATCCACACGCTTATCCCTCTATGTCTATCAAGTGTCAGATTAGGACTAGGAAGACTCAGGTTCAAAATCCTACACACCAACCAAGCTTACTTGGTGCCTTTGGACCAATCACCAACTCTCATACAGTTGTGAGGATAAAATGAGGCAGTGGGGATGTGCTGGGCCTGGGGGTAACCCGGGAAACACAGTCCAGGACCGGTCCAGAATCCGAAGGTTTTGCTAGGAGTCAGTCCAACAGGGCCAAGGCAGGACACGAGGCAGGAAACCAGACAAGCGCAGGTACAGGACCTCAGGCAGGATCTGGCATACAGCAATGTTGCTCCCGCAACCTGGGATGGGGTCCAACAGCCTTTTATCTTTGTTGGGGTAGTGGACAGTTCTGATCCCCTGGCGACTCACCTCCCTGTTTCGCCCGAAGGCGAGCACTCCTCCTCCAAGTACTCAGGTCTCTCCTTCTCTCAGACCTTAGTCTCTGCAGTTCAGGAGACGTCGGTGGGTTACTAGACCCAGGGGCCACCTCAGCCTCCCCTGACCTAACTGGTAGTGGAGCAGCTGTAAGTGATGGCCCAGCTGAAGGCAACGAGGTATTCCCCGCATCTGGAGCCAGGGCAGGCTCAGGCCCCTGACTCGGCCCAGCTGGTGTTTGTTGCAGGGGAACCTGTGCAAACTGGAACTCTTCAGGATCAGACCCAGACTTGGTTCAGATGATGCCTGAGGCAAAGGATCCAGTGCAGACTGAGACTCCTCTGGTTCCGAGTCCGAGCCCGAGTCCCAGGCCATCACAGGGGAGAACCTTCAGCTTCTTGGAGGAAAGATGTATTATGAATATAATTAAAATAACAAATAAGTTAGTACTACAAACTATAAGAAAACCACTTTATTGGAACCCAGTAAAATGTCCTTAAGGAGAAAATACATTTGAAAAATACATTTGGAGGCAGGTGAGAATATTTCACTCTTTGCAGCATCTTTCCCTTGCCCCCCCCCCAAACAACCTTACACACATGTCATTTAAAGTTCTGCAAATTAGACTGGGGGCTTTAAGCTGGCTAGTTCCTCATATAGTGAAAACAAGGAGCTGGAAAATGAAACAGTGGCACCAGCCGTATTAATCTGTGATTTATTGCCGATAGGACAGAACTGCCCAGTTGTGCTACTACTTTTTATGAGTTCTCGTTTAAAGGCAGGCAATAAAATGGATACTAACACACACTCTCAGAACTTTTTATATTAATTTTGGTACAGAATTCTACAGAGGCAGCAGGTTTGGGTTTTTTTTTGAAGTCTCAAGAACTAGTTTAGATGTTTTATTTATCTGGGGCTTCTCAGAGCATCTCAGTTGGTGTATCAGGATGGCACAACATTTTTGATGACTTCAGCAATGCTACAATGGAAGTAGGGTAATTCTTTGGTAACTCATCTTGGATTTTGACAAGTGTAATAAACATTTCAGATTGCAAAATGTTGATATACCTTTGCCTTTCACTCGTGTTAGGACTGTAGTTACCTTCAAAGGGACCTTGCATTCTAATAAACATTTATCAATTCAGCAACACATATAATGCACAATCTTTTGAAAAGCTACATATTACCCAGGAGGCTGCTTGAGATGTTCTAACAAAGCACCACAAGTGAAAGCCTCCCCCCCCCCCCCAGTTATACTTCTGCCTCTGTTACTGTTTCAGGCACTGGAAGGAGATGTGCTATCCCTTGTGGGGAAATGCATGTTCTGCCAAGGTACTGGGAGAAAACATATTGTTATTCACTATCCATTCTCCAAGTAGACGGAGTTCTCAGGGGTTTCCTAGGAATGAAGGTCGCTGGAGACTTATGGTGTCTTTGTGATATATGGTTTTATTTACGCATATGTACAGGCTGAGCATAAGATGGAAAGCACATAGCAATAACTCTTCAACAGATAATGATCAAGGTTTCTAGGACCTCCCTAATGTCAAATACGCAGGATTCAACACAGTGTGAGGCAGGCCTCTCTGTCCCTTCTTAGCCCAGTTTTTAAGACCAAGATGTCATTTATCCTCCTCCATACGGATCCACACCTTGCTGACACCAGCTCTAGTTAAAGGAGAAGGAAGGCCTACTCCCATCTGCTCAAATTTCAGAATCTTCAGCTAGTTGTTTCTGTGGCACACTTTTGTCTGACCTTAATGAAGTTGATACTTATAGACTTGGGCAGAGCACACACACACACAAAATGCAAAATGAACCACTCATCATAGAAACCAGTGGTAGAATGTGGGTGCCCTTCAGTGTTTAATTGTTATTTTAATCAGTGATAAAGTATAGATTTCTTTTCATGGTCCTTTTCATTTTCTACAAAGACTGTAAACAAAATATATAAGGAATTACAGCCATTACACAGAAAGCCTGTTCATGAAATATCAATGTTCTAGACAAGTTACTATTACTGATAAAATAGCTTTTTTTAAAAAAACCAATATTCTCTTTTCCAGATTGCTACAACTTGAATTATTGATTTCTAAGCTGTATTTTTTAAAAAATTCTCAAAACAAGAAGGCTGAAATAGTCATGATTGCATATGCAATAGAAGAAACTGTGAAATAGGTACCCAGAATGTTGCAGCAGGTCCCTTTCCTGTTTGAGCTTTCGAAAGCCTGTGTAGAACAGGGATTAGTATATTAGATGTGGCCAATAGTGGGAGGTGGGGTGAAGCCACAGAGCTTCCTTCTCAATACCCAGTGTCTCTACAGCTTACCTGGATAGCACAGGTGGGGGAATGCAATGACAAGTACACAGGGAGGAGCACCAGATGAGCTCCACTAATGTGTCTGTCCAGCCGTCCACTTGCCACCACGCTGGCCAAGTAAGCTATTGAAGCTTACTCAGCCATGAAGCTTACTTGGTGTTCTTGAGCCAGTCCCAATAGCTCAGATTTGCCTACCTCCCAGGGCTGTTTTGAAGACAAAGCAGGGTAAGTCTCAGTATGGTGCCATGAGCTATTTGGAAGAAAGCTTCGAATACGATAGATAGATAAAAAAGGTAAAGGGACCCCTGATCATTAGTTCCAGTCGCAGAATACTCTGGGGTTGCGGCGCTCATCTCACTTTACTGGCCGAGGGAGCCGGTGTACAGTTTCCGGGTCATGTGGCCAGCATGACTAAGCCGCTTCTGGCGAAGCAGAGCAGCGCACGGAAACACCTTTTACCTTCCCTCCAGAGCGGTGCCTATTTTTCTATTTGCACTTCATGCTTTCGAATTGCTAGGTTGGCAGGAGCAGGGACTGAGCAAGATAGATAGATAGATAGATAGATAGATAGATAGATAGATAGATAGAATAAACAATAGTATCCTTAATAGCAGTAGCTACTGGTGCTGGCAGTTCCGGCAAGGCTGTGTTGCTCACTTGACTTTCTAACTTTGTGCTGTTGCTGTTTAAGAAGATGCGGAGGCAGACTCCCTGTTCAGGCAGACTCCCTGTTGCCCTGCCCCTCTCTCTCTTGGCACAATAGTGTGTGGCACTGGGATGCCAGGTCAGCATCAACAGCACTGCCAGTGGTGCCCTGACAGTCACTACTGATCTGTGGTGTAGGAGAAACTGCAGTGTGCTCTTTCTGCCTCTCTGTTTGGTTAGCCTCTCAGCAGAGATGCACAACCCCCTTCACATCTTATGCCTCTTCCATGATGAACAGGACAATGTGCAGGCATATGCTAGCCTTGCTGTTTCTGTTGCATCCCTGTTGCCCGCCCCATAGCCCTCCACACATTGGAAGGTAAAAGTCAGTAGTGTGTTCATGTAGGCTCCCTGCCCTGATCCAGCCTACAGGAGCAGAGAACTTACCCTTCCAGTGGCTGGATGTCAGGCTTCGGGGAATCGGATCCCTCCCCCAGTGGCAGTAAATAAGCAGATCAAACGAAAGAAGTGTTCTTACTAGATAAGTTCTTTAATAATCACAGCGAGAGAGGAATGCATCTCTCTCTAAAAAATGGCATTGCTCCCAGTAAAGGTTTACCCCCTCTGTACCCATTAATCTACATCATTCCTATGTCAAGTAATCTGAGCTTGTTGCTGTTGTACTTTCTGTTTTATCACTCTCAAAGCCCGTCCAGTCCTAGGCCGAGGAGGGGTCTGGAATACTGTCCTCCTGCCCTTGGAAAGGTTCAGGAGAAGGGGGCAGCAGCTCCCACCATTCCTCCGCAGTCTAGTCCCTGACAGTAGAGGGCTGTGGGACTGCGATGGGAACATGGCAAAGGGGGCGGGGCCATGGTCATTCCTTTCAGATGAGAAGAGAACACATGAAAAGGCCTTCTGTGTCAGGCACAAGGCATGAAGGCAATGTTTCAAGCCTCCTGCTTTTACTGGTCACATCTGTGTAGTGTTTTTGTCATTTTGATTTATCAGTCTTGCTCATCTTCTTTCAGCTGCATTTTTTAAAAAATGTCCTTTGTCTAAAAAGCAGTTCATATTCCAGAAAGTATGGGTTTGAGACACAGGCATTTACACACATTTTGTGCTTCCTCACAAATGCTATCACACCCCACCCTTGAATAGGGGTATAACCCATATAAGGAGACTGCATTTTTAATCTGTTCTGTGTTGAATTGGATGAGATACCTCAAACCTTACATAAAATATAGTAGGCTGAGCTGAGGACATCAATACATAAGCATGTCACATGTTGTCTGGCCCTAAGATTAAAACTCTCTTTCCTTGATACATGGCTTCAGTGAACATTTTTTGTCTTTTGAAAGAAATAATAGGGTGCTGTGTCATTGCTTGCTTTTAAGGTGGCTGGAGGGTGTTTGAAAATGCCCTTTTTATTATACAAATAATCTCCCAAGTGGTCTGCACTCTGCAACACTCTCAAATTCTCAGTTAAATCTCAGGGAAAGACATTGTAAAGTGATTCCTGCCATGGGGCTTTTTCAGCTTAGGAAATGCAAGCAGCCAAGGAGGCTGCAGATGGCTGGAAAAATTGTTCACGGGAAAGAGAAAAAAGCACAAACCACCCTCATCAACCTCACAGTGATGAAGTAAGGTCAAATCCCTGCACCTACCAGAACTCTAAAGTGCCCCAAGAATGGGGAATATCTCTTTCTATCACAGGGAAAGAAAGCTCCAGATGAATAGGGGAGATTTCAGTGCAACACTAGTAATTATTTAAGGCACGAAATAAGGCAAAAACAAGATATGTATCTGCAAACGGCAAACATCTAGTTTGGAACTAAGAGAAATGCAAATCTACTTATGCAGAAAGGAAATGAAAGGCTATGAGGGCTGCTTCCAATTTTCTTATGAGCCATGTTTTTATGTTCCATTTTTTCCCTGTTGCAGTGTGTTTCAAATGCCTGCTTCTAAGGCAATTTCTCAAGAAATATTCTGAGGTAGTAACAGCGTAAGGCATTATCGATCCCCTGGCAAATGCTTAAAGAATGGTTGGAGCGACGGTAGCGACTTTCATATCAGTTTCCTGTGTTGGGAAGCAAAGAAGTTAAATAAAAGCTAATTGTGGGGGAAGAATCATGTGGGTGGAAGTCAAATGCTAACTCTTATTGATTACAAAGCAGAAAGGCACCAGATAACAATGAGAGCAGCATCTTTTCCCTGTTGCTTTGCAGAACCTTTGCATTAGCCCACTTGTTTGGGAAGTGGGAAATTTATCTTTGGTTAGGAAGAATAATGACTCTTGCACCATTTCTGCAGGTGTCTATGGTCGTGTATATCTGCAAGATGCTTCAGCACACTTATTGTCCCCAAACTAGTATACCATATTTTATGCTATTGATTTGAAGAAAGCATTTTGGGTCACTTCAGATGCCCATTTTATTGAACATTTATCTTGATTTTTTTATTTTTTATTTTGCAGAAAGTTTGTGAGGAGTTTAGATGATGTCAGCTATTTACAGAGCATTCAGCCTGATTTGTTTGCAGGGAGGTTTGTAATGTCAAATAAACCAAGTACTATTCCACACATTCCAATGCATTTTCCTGTTAGTTTTGCCTTATCACAGAAAGTTTGTGGGCTTTTTTTGGACGGGGGTGGGGGGTGGGGAGCTCCAAATCAACTTTAATTTGCCAATCTATGATTGAAATGGTAACAGTGCAAGAGGTCCCTTGGAATTTCTTCCTTACAGTCTACATTGCTATCCTTTCAGTACTTTTTTTTGTCCCTCTGCATTTAGATCTGCTAACTTTTTTTAACAGACTTTGATTGATTCCTAACATGTGATGAATAAAAATAAATCATTCAGATGCATAAATCATAAATATAATAAATTATATACATTCTAAAGTGTGTTAACACATATCATAATATTATGATTTATGGCATTGAAGCACCTTGATCTACCATGACATATTATTTGATATTACCAGCTGAAGAAGGTGTTTACTCCGAAACAGGGCCCTGTCCTGGTCACCACTACTGATTCGTACATCTGATTCACACTCCGGATACTCCGTTTTGGCCCTATTTGATCATTTATTCTTTATTCTTTATTCTGTTTTTATATATATGGACTCTTTTTGACTTCCATTAAGACTTGTATAAAACAATTGTTGTGCACTGGTATTTCATGTACCTTTGTACCATATCACTGCATATTTGAAACTACATTATTTCTGTACTTAAACGTTGTATCCAAACTTACTATTACTTTAAAACCATTGTACTTACATGTTATATTTAAATTTACTACTAGCTTCAAACTGTTATTCTTAGCAGAATATACACGTTTTTCATCTCAACTCTTGAGTAGGAATTATTCCTTAAATTGAAAATTGTGGCCAGAGTTCTTGGTATATCCTTTTCAGTGCATTTCCAACAAGAACTCCAATTTCTTTAATGATTAGGAACTGGTGGCATAACACAAGGCATCCAGAGTCCCCGGCCACAGAAGGAAAGAATGCAATTTGAAAGTGTGAGCATTGGTTTCTCTGCTTGGAATATATCTGGAAGGGGTGGCAGGTGGTTGCTTTTGGCTGTGTGCACAGACATGCCTCCACACTACGTTTCTGAGATTCCAGTTCATATATTCCAGTTGCTTTCCATAGTCTTCCTTGAACAACATATGTCTGCAGTGCAATCAGAACTTTGGAAGATATTTATGTTCTCAGCAGATTCACCTTTGCAGGTTTGCAGAAGTCTAGCAAAAAAAAGGAAGCAGTACAAAGCTGATTCCAGCTGATACTCTAGTGGTATCCTGGTTGATGTTAACCATGGTTTCCACAGTTACATATATTTGTAGCAAGAAGTTGTGATTAGTGCTAAGAAGATAAGCAGAAGGGACATGCTGGTAAGATAAATGGAAGAAGTGGAAGGAGAAGGAACGTGCAATCATTTCCCACCATGTTTTATAATGAGCCAGTGTTTGCACTGGCTCAAAGGGAGACAGACAAGAGAGAGACAATTCACCAATGTTTTTTATTATTTTAAAATGGGGAAACAACCCTATAACACTTTATTCCTCAAATCCACAGTAATATTTCTAGCAGAAGCTGCATTATTTTGTGAGTGCAGAAGAGATCTTCAGTGACTTTTTCAGTATGCATAATTTAGACTGTTGATAATATTTTATACCAAATTGAGAATACACCAAAGGAATTATTTATGCAGGGGAAAATATCCTGCTGTGTAAAGATAAATATTTTCTATAATTTATTAATAATTCCTATCATGACAAAAAAGAGAGACAACCCTCATGTATTAACACAAAGGAAATAAATCACTGTTAAGAAGCATGAAGTGGCCAAACTACTTGTTAAGTTCTTAGAGCTGAAAATATTTGCGGTGACACCCTGTAATTTCTAAGTCTTCTGCACATTAATTTTCTTCTTAACATTTTTGCTTGTATTTAAGCTCTGGCTCTCCACTCTGCTTTACTTCTCATTCCTGCATTTCATCAAGTGTTAAATCAACACATCAACTCTGACTATGCAAAGTGCATACCGTAAGTCTCTCAGTCCTACAATGGCAGGATTCAATGCAAGTCAAACATGGCACTGAAAACTGTGATCTGGAGTACCCAACTTCAGTGAGCCGCCATAGACTGTCCTCATATGCTGTCTAGCTGTCTGTGACATATAGTTAAATAACTGTTACCATTCTGTTCATAACAGCAGAGTGCCTGTTTTTGATATGAGACTCAGGAAGGTGGTCAAAGATGTCATAAGTAAGAGTTTCAAAAGACAACATAAAGTGTCATTTCGGGGGGGGGGGGGAATCAATCCCTTGCAGTGCCAAATATTTCATAGTATAGTTGTAGTGCCATGACAGGACATCTTTCTGGAATTGTCATTGGAAAGAACCCACATTGCTTTGCAGTAACAAAAATAGTCATTTTCACAGCAGTGGAGCTGAAATCTCAGCTCTGTTGGAGGAGTAGTGCTTCAGCATCTGCCCTTGGGCAAATCCTCCTGCTCTTTAATTTAGATAAATTAATTAGGGATCAATTAGATAATAAATATTTCTAGAAAACAAGCTTCTCAGTTCCTTTCTTTATTTCAAAACAGTGGTCGCAGGGAACATCCAACAAATATTACAATCTCTTTAATATTTTACAAACGTCATTTCTGTAAAGGCATTACTCACAAAAAGTTGTTGCGTCAGTAAGTTGGATCCAGAGAAATGCCAAGGATGGGGTATGGGTGGTGAAAGTTTACTTTCCTGCCTGTTCTTCCCAAGGCAGTTCTCTGAGCTCTCTGAAAAGACTTTTCCGAGTGGGATAGTCTGTGGCACAGGCAGAAGTGCTGATCTCTGAGAAATGGGGGAATGAGTTTATAGGAGGCTCAGGGGACTGGATTTTTTCTTGGGGGGTGGGAAGCATTGGCTTCTGCCCACTCCTTTCCTCATGCATTTCTCCAAAGCAATGTGACTAGTCAGGGTTGTAGATTATGGCTATAAACATCTAAACATGGTTTACTTGTTAAATGTGTGTTTTAAACATGACAAACCTAGACAGCATCTTAAAAAGCAGAGACATCACCTTGCCAACAAAGGTCCGTATAGTGAAAGCTATAGTTTTCCCAGTAGTGATGTATGGAAGTGAGAGCTGGACGACAAAGAAAGCTGATTGCCAAAGAATTGATGCTTTTGAATTATGGTGCTGGAGGAGACTCTTGAGAGTCCCATGGACTGCAAGAAGATCAAACCTATCCATTCTGAAGGAAATCAGCCCTGAGTTCTCACTGGAAGGACAGATCGTGAAGCTGAGGCTCCAATACTTTGGTCACCTCATGAGAAGAGAAGACTCCCTGGAAAAGACCCTGATGTTGCAAAAGATGGAGGGCACAAGGAGAAGGGGACGACAGAGGATGAGATGGTTGGATAGTGTTCTTGAAGCTACCAGCATGAGTTTGACCAAACTGCAGGAGGCAGTGGAAGGCAGGAGTGCCTGGCATGCTCTGGTCCATGGGGTCACAAAGAGTCGGAGACGACTAAACAACTAAACAACAACAACAACAAAGTAACATGCATCTCATCTCTGCTGTAGTGTGATATTCTGTTACAAAAGCGCTGGACCAGAATGCTGCTGGGTTGTTGTTTTAAAATTCTTTATAAGTTTTGCTTTGAAAATGGGTTCATACAGTAAGGTTTGATGGTTTGTTTCTTTGTCTTGCCTTGTGAGATACATTGCATCAGTACAAACTCAGCCCTGATATTCTTTCTGATGGGTGGGATATCAGACTATTTGAAAAGAAAACATGGTCACTGTGAATGAATGCACAGTTGCTAGAATTAATCTGGGGTCAAAGGAAGCCCCTTCATTGTGAAGGTGTCTGCCAGGAGATTTGAATGTGTTTCTGTCAAGTCAAGCTTCTCAATCTCACCTTTTCAGTTGGATTAGATAATAAGTATCATTGTGTTTAAACTGGTATAATTCTGTACAGTAACTGAAGAGTGCAGAAGTGATACTGACACCATAACTGTAGTAAGTCTGGGCGAAGATACTGACCCTTTGTTAACTAGAAGTAACATATCCTTTGCTACTGTACAAATCTGCAAGATGGTTAATAATAACAGAGGGGTAGGACTCATTCCAGCAAATAGTCTGCAGCAATTGTTAACATGCCAGCCAATTTTGTATTTATTGTAAACACTGAATAAATGCAGCTCAATCACACTAAAGTAATTTTTACTGAAGCTGATTGCATCTGCAGCAGCACATCCAAAGAAACGCACACAAAAAAGTAATTTTTACTGAAGCTGATTACATCTGCAGCAACACATTCGTAGGAATTAAATTATCACCACTTCCGTTTATGGAATTATCATCATGAAAGTGTTTCACTCTCTTATAAATCTGATAAGGTTGCTTTCTGATGACATAGGCCCACTCTGCTGATTGCTTCCATAAATGCCTACTGCTGCTTGGTGTAGCTGAAATTAGAAATATCAGAACATGGGTTGCTTCGACACAAACCTGTTTTCTCTGGGAATCACACTATTTTTTTGTTGCTGTGAAGTATTGTGAGGAATCGAGACAGTGTCCCTTCAATGCCTTACGGTCCATTGTTTCCCCTCTTACTCCCTAGTTTTGGAGGTGATATTTTGGCTGTGCACAGAAATGCTGCACCAATCATGAGTGGACTGGCAAAGTACAATTTGCTTAACTTACCATTATATGTCACTTTCACCATTACACTTAGAGCTCACTTCTATTTGCAGCTCTTCAGAGAAAAGTCTCACTGCTGCCATGATTCAGAGCTCTAGCAGAACACAGCACTGACATATAAAATATGATTTCTTTTATATAACTGCACTTGTGCTGCATTGTGACAGGGAAAAAGTAGTGGGGATGCTGATGTGAGCTATAAGTGTAATGGGAGCAGAGTGGTAAATCTTTGCCTAAAAAGACAGTGTATCAAAATATCTTGTAACTATATTGTTAGTTGTTCCATGCTGCCCTACCTTACTGTTGTTGTTGTGGAAACAGATTCTTCTTCTGAATGGTAATACAGTACAGTGGTACCTCGGGTTACATACGCTTCAGGTTACATACGCTTCAGGTTACAGACTCCGCTAACCCAGAAATAGTGCTTCAGGTTAAGAATTTTGCTTCAGGATGAGAACAGAAATTGTGTTCCGGCGGTGCAGCGGCAGCAGGAGGCCCCATTAGCTAAAGTGGTGCTTCAGGTTAATAACAGTTTCAGGTTAAGAACGGACCTCCGGAACGAATTAAGTATTTAACCTGAGGTACCACTGTGTAACCATTAAAATCCTCAAGAATATTGCTAGCATGTTTGGTAAATGGAATTATATATATACTACAACTGCCTGGAGGAAATCAGCCTTAGATAGTACTCAGTTGTTAGTTTTTCTTTAAGGTTTTGTGTTCTTCTTTTGTATTTTTATATTGTGAACCTCCCTGTAATCTTTGAATGAAGGGCAGGATACAAATTTGAAGAAGAAGAAGAAGAAGAAGAAGAAGAAGAAGAAGAAGAAGAAGAAGAAGAAGAAGTGCCTATAGATTTTTCCTGAAACAGCAACAGTTCCCAGAAACCCAGTTTGCTATGTGTAGTGATCTCAGTTTCTGTTAGGAATTCATGTTTTATGTTCTGGCCATTAATTACAAAAAAAATGCCAGTTATCAAACATAATTTAGTAATCAGCATGTACTGGTAGTTATTAGGATGTATTGGACTGAGCGTGTACCAGATTTTAGTTTTGGTAGTGGCTTAGTTACAACCATGCATAAATTGCACATGCCCTATTTTGAAGGAAAGATGAATGCACAAATGCCATGTTTTATTTATTTTCCCAAATATTGGGAAAACTCCATGACCCCAGTGAGTGAAGGTCAAAGGGCTGTGAGAAGGGATAATTAATTTGTAATTTCACCAGTGTTACATTAAAACTATGTACACATCATTACAACATTATAAATTGCAAAGCTTTCTTCAAAAAAATCATTTTTTTGTTATGAATAAATTTAGCCACAATCAGAAATGGTACTGTTGAGTATTAGGAAGTGCCTAATCTTCACAGTTTGAAATACTTGTAGTTATGATTGTATTTTAGATTCATAAAAGCCTAATAAAGCTTCACGGTCTGATCGCTCAGCTGCCTTGCAGTGGGAGGGAAACTTCAGACATAGATGTTCATCATTTGGTGATTGCGACATAATGTTATGACTTGCAGGTGTGAAAGAGCCATTACAGATGTATCATGTCAGGCATAATGATTTTCTTTTTACATATATGCTATCAGCTGATGTACATACATGAATGTATAAAGTAACCCTGAGCCATACCTCTCTGAGCAGAGCTGGATGCACATTTGACGCGTCTCCAGCAAAGTACCATCTCATTCAACATCAGTGATGCCTTCATTGTGCTTGCCCGTGATGGTCAACAGCAGAATTGTAATCTGCAGTGAGGTGGCTGTGATGTTCCTGGCACTTTAAATTTGCCACCGTACTCCAAATGAGACATCACATAAGGTCATGGGGGGGGGGATCAATAGCTGGTGCCTTGGGTGCACCTGCAACACAAGGTAGAATCTGAGTTGACAATGAGTAGCCCATTCAGCATGATTTAGGTTAGATGTAAGCACCCATGAATCCTCAATAGCTATCAGAATATGTCTGGGTATATCTGGTCCTGATGCTAGTTCTTGCTTTGATAGTTAATTTTAGCTGCTCAGAAGCTGTTACCCATTTTACAATTTGATTTTAAGGTTTTTTGTGGTAACCATAAGTAAGGTTAAGTCCAGTCAAAGGCGACTATGGGGTTGAAGCACTCATCTCGCTTTCAGGGTGAGGGAGCTGGCATTTGTCCACACATCTTTCCGAGTCATGTGGCCAGCATGACTAAACTGCTTCTGGTGCAATGGAACACTGTGACAAAATCTAGAGCCCACGGAAATGCTGTTTACCTTCCTGCCATAGCGGTACCCATTTATCTACTTGCACTGGTGTGCTTTCGAACTGCTAGGTTGGCAGGAGCTGGGACAGAGCAACAGGAGCTCACCCAGTTGCGGGGATTCGAACCACCGACCTTCTGATTGGCAAGCCCAAGAGGCTCAGTGGTTTAGACCACAGCGCCACCCGCTTACCATAAGTAACTCTGTGAAGCTACAAACCTAAACTCACATGCCTGGAAGTGAATACCACAGAACAAGCATAACATGGATACTGATACCTCAAGGCAGGCAGATAAATTGGTGCTGGTGTTTAAAGAGCTAACATGCTGTGGTCACTAGAATGCTGAGAAATATGTGCATGTTTAAAATGGGATTTTTGTGTATTACCTCTCAATCAACTATAATTGCACAAACTGAATTTGCCAGTATGTGACTGAATCATACATGGAAGTGCCCTGAGATGATAAGAAAACAAGTTAAGTTGCTCTCTGGTTATCTCCGTTTGTATATATATATGTGCTTTTTCCCAACCAATTTCAACATTGGTTGGAAAAAAGTAATATAGGAAATAAGCCCAAACTGGAAGTCATGTGAAAATAAACTTGAGCAAGGAAAGAGAAGTGAAATAGATCTTGTTACGCAGTAAATAAAGGGCAGGAGATAGAAATGGTAAGTTATAGGTGGGAAAATAAGCACATAAATGGAAGGCAAATTTCAGGGCAGAAAAAAATCATTTATAATTCCATATAGAGAGAGCTTTTGAATTATGGTGCTGCTTTTGAATTATGGTGCTGGAGGAGACTCTTGAGAGTCCCATGGACTGCAAGAAGATCAAACCTATCCATTCTGAAGGAAATCAGCCCTGAGTGCTCACTGGAAGCCCTGAGTCCTTCTGAAGCTGAGGCTCCAAGACTTTGGCCACCTCATGAGAAGAGAAGACTCCCTGGAAAAGACCGTGATGTTGGGAAAGATGGGGGGCACAAGGAGAAGGGAATGACAGAGGACAAGATGGTTGGACAATGTTCTCGCAGCTACCAGCATGAGTTTGACCAAACTGCGGGATGCAGTGGAAGACAGAAGTGCCTGGCGTGCTCTGGTCCATGGGGTCACGAAGAGTCGGACACAACTAAATGACTAAACAACATAGAGAGGGGAGGCACTTGTCATACATGTATAGGATTGCACTACAATTTATCTTGATGTCCTTTCCACCATGTTGTGTCTGTATAGCATTAATGGAATAAGTAATGCATGTTCTGCAAATGCTTGGCATCACAGCTGTATTTCTTGACTTCAGGTAAGCTATTTAAAGAAGGCTCTTGTCTACATAAAACGTTTTAGTTTTAAGGAAATCAATCATTCCAATCACAAATTCTAAATTGCCACCTAATCCTCTAATAAATAAATTCTGTATACCACCAGCTTAGAACATTTTTTAAAATAATACTTGTGGTGAGTAATTGGCTATAATAAAGCACAACCATTTTCGTTGTGGGATTTGCTTTCTAATAAATTGTAATGGAAGTGTAACCTGTCAATCTAACGACAGGATTTCATTAAAATGTATTATGTCATAAATATATTCTGTGGCTCCTTACCTGGGAGTAATCTGTCATCCTGATCCCAAATCAGTTGAATATCAGCTGAGTGCTCACTGGAAGCCCTGAGTGCTCCTGAAGCTGAGTATATTAATATCAGCAACCTAAGCAGGACACATTTTCCTTCTTTGCGTTCTCGAGTCCCCCTTCTCTCTCAAACTAGATGCATACCCAAGCACTATACAAAAAATGAATGACAATTGATCCTAAGGCTCAGCTCTCCATTGCAAGCTCATCTAATGGCTGCACATTAAATAATAAGGGCTTCTAAATAGTGTCACGTCACATTCAACACACTGCTTTCCAATGGAGACCATTCACATGCCCCACTGCAAGTCATTGGAAATAATGAGAGGTGTTGAGGTATATGTTGCAGCTCTCATAAATGAACTTGAAATGTGAAATTTCAGATGAGTTAAAAGCTTTGTGCTGTATTCTGCATAGATAGAAATAGCCTTAAAATGTTTAACAGCTATGTTCTAATTTGATGGCTCGGGCTTATAGAAGACACATTAAAAATGTTAATATATGCAAAGTTTTTAGAGAGTCTCAAACCACCATATTCCATGAAAGCCTGAATAATAAAAGCAAAACATCCAACAATAATTTCAGCTTTCATAAAACAAAAAGTAATTGATTCCTTTGGTTGTATAGAAATTATATATGCAAATTTGTTTATTTAACTAAAGGGGAGCACATTTTCTGTTTGCTGGATGATATATTTGCATTTTGTTTTTGTTGATTTCCCAATATGGATTCTATCTTGGTTTTCAATTAATCTGAGTAATTAATTAATTTTTGTTTGTTTAAAGTGATGCTTATTTACATAAGTTCTATTGTTTAGAGAGTACATAAACGGCTACTGAGACTGATTTAATATCTCAACCTCACTTTTGTGAAAATATGTATAGAGTAGAAAGTAACTGGGATTGTGTATGATACGCAATAAACCTTAATATGAAAAGTTACTGGTTTTCTGAATACTGATTTAAAATTATTTATTTGGGTTCACTTGCAAAGCCCTGTGATGATTTAAAACTCTAGTGTGGTATGTTGCAACCCATGGCGCTGGTTGCCTTATAGCTTTCAGTTATTTCAGACATCGCATTTCAGCGTACAATTTGCATCGATGCTCTGTAGGGAGTGAAACAATGACCTTTCTGCCCTTAATGTCAGTTTGGGACTTTGTCCAAGCTCAGATCTAATGTAGGTGCTTTTTATGCCCCTTAAAGACCAGATAATGAGGAAAAGATTTAGTGGTAGTAATACGTATCTCAGGAAACTGTAACATTCCAGATTTTAGTGGACTCCAACTCCCATCAGCTCAATCAATCAATAGACTTTATTTGCGTAGCCGACAGGCCATAGCATCAAAGGACGAACACCGACAAAAATACATTACAAATATAGTTACCATAAAATCTTGTGACCTATTAAAACCCTAGGTAGAAGCTGGATTATCATTCATCAATGACCCTCTGTCCCATGGGCGGCGGCCCTTTCTCTGATAGATTGTTCCAGGTCGGTTAAGTAAATAGCTCTAGCCGGCATGGGCAGTGGGTCAGGGATGGTATGATCTGCACAAATAAAGAGCCACAGGCTCCCATCCCTGCTGTAGATAATTGTTTTTATTAATATTCTCTAGGATTTTCATTAATGTGCAATGTGGAAAGCCTTACAGCAATGATCTGTGGGTACCCTCCCCCCAATATAGGTAACATAACTGGACAAAAGCCCTAGTCCATAAATATGAATACATATATATATATATACATACATACATACATACATACATACATACTGTACATACATACATGCAGAGATAGATTGCGTGCTTTATATCAAATTTGTTACAGGAATTATCAGGTCAAAGTCAGTTGTCTCTAAGTTAACACTGATACCCTCCAACGGTTTGAACAGTTGGCAAACCATTTCATTTTCAGTCTAACAACTTTAGATTTTCAGGCAAGGGGGTAATTAAAAATTATGCTTTGTAACTTCAAAAATCATTTTAGGAATGCTGCCAGAGTTCTTTGTGCCATAATTTAGTGTTGTGAATTATTTGGCCCAGGCAATGGAGCAGCGTGATGCTAAACATGTATAGTATACCAATCTTATGGTCTTGAGGACTTTGCCCTTGGAGAGTGCTCTGATCGTGGTACCATATGAGTTTTGAGGGTGGATGGAGAGCCTTTGAAACCACTGGATCCAAATTCTTCATATTCCCTCAGCATGCCCTTAGAAAAGAGATCTCGAGTATGGCAATCCCATTAGGACAAATGGGAGGGGAAATCTGGAAAAGAGAACTAGAAGAACACTGTTAATTAAAACACACACACACACACACACACACACACCTGCACAAAAAAATATTAAAATATTTATATACCAATTTTCTAGACAACCCCCCCTCCAAAGCTGTTTGCAACAATAAAAACAAGCATTGAAAAATCAATTATTACTAAAGCAGAGAATAAAATGGACTTAAAACTACACATTAATTAGGAGTCCTTTGAGACTGACAAGCCTTTGGATTTGGTTCCTCTTCCTCGTGGGATTCTCACTCACCTGCCCACTTTGTGTTTGTCTCCCAGCTTACTTTCTAATTTAGAAGTGTGTTCCATGTTCTCTCGTAGGAACACTGGTCTCTGAGCAAAACCAGAAAACTATCCTAGTGTTTCTACGTTGGCATCCTCATGCCTTTGAGGCTTCCTCATGCTATCCCTCTAGCATATGCAACTTCGAAGTGAAGCTCAGGCTCGTGATGTAGAAGTAAACCCCACTGAATTCAATACTGTCAATTGTTTGATTTACTGTGAATAATGACAGGTTATAATTGCAGCTGCCATGTTATATCTGCATTTCATATTTTTTTTAAGTGAGAATAAACATCTCCCCCCCCCTGCATCTATCTGTATGAATTCTCGATATGTTTGTATGTGCATTAGCTTCTGCAAACAAAGTATGCTTAAAAAGAAAAATGTTATAGTTTCCACTACTGATGCGTAATAAAATTCTTGACTCTGACACTTTCGTTTAACTTCAGCTTATTAAAAAGGTAAAACTTCTGCATTTAAATTGGAAAACTGGCCTTAGGGGTTTTATTGTATTGCAAGAAAGGGGTAAATTATTGCCCCGTATACTTCCATTATTTTCTTTCTTGGACAAATGACTTGTTTATATAAATAAAATATGAGAGTCTGAAAAACATGTGGATTCCATGCTGATAAAGTAATATAAATGTAGATGCTTTAAGTACATGTTTTATTTTTCCCGCTAGGTTATCCAGATTAATTTTGAAGAATTTGATCTGGAGATTGGCTATGACACACTAACAATTGGTGATGGAGGAGAAGTGGGTGATCCCAGAACTGTCCTTCAAGTGTAAGTCGCCTTAATTTACAACCCAATGGTTTAATATTTTGCTCATCTTCTATATACAAGGGAGTCACTTGTAGCAATATATCAAATTAATTTCTATAAAGCTACTCTACTTACCTTCCTGCCATTTCACATGGATTTTAAGATTACATCGTTTGTAGTACGTAGCAAGAAGAAAAGCAGCAAAGATGGCACAGACCAGGGACATTACTCCAGTGATGGATTTTGTGTTGAGTAAAGTCTGGACAACATGTTAGTTTTTCTGCACCTCCTGTGCCAGATCACATTTTTTTGAAAAAGAGAAAATTATAAAATACTAGTTGCTTTGTTTTGCTTTCTTTAAATATATAAAATCTGGTGCCACCCCCCCCCCCCCGTGGGATTGTGATATGGTACAATTGGAGACAATACTTTAAAAAATAATATGACTTAAAGAAAAATGCATACTTTATCTCCCTTCTTTGCTGATTCTGCCCCCCTGGTCTCTGGCATGCTGTTTGCTGCTTCATATATCAAAAAAGCCAAGTAATTTTGGGTGTGAGGTTGGGAGCATGAAAGAGGTGAATAAATTTCTGTATGGTGTGGAGAAAGTAGATAGAAGTTTTTCTCCCTCTCTCCAAATATGAGAATCAGGGGTCATCAAGAGAAACAGAATATTCAGGAGATCCAAGAAATGCAAAAGGAAGTACCGTACTTTTCCATTTATAAGACTAGGGTTTTTTCTTTAAAAATTATGCTAAAAAGTGGTGGTCGTCTTACACATGGATAGTGCATAGGGTGGACATTTGATTGGCTGCTGCTGTGGCTGTCAGTGGCTATTGGGCGTGTTATTGGTTGCTGTGTCAATGGCTGGTGTTGATTGGCTGACGCTGTGGCAATTTGGTGGGCAATTGGCAGCTTCTGCTGGCGAGGGGACAGACAAGAAGTGGATTTTGCAATGCAATTCCCCTTTAAAAAGCTCCAGAACCCTGGGCAATCCTCCACAAAAAAGCTCAACAACTCTCTGCCATCTCCCCCCCCCATTTTCTTAAATTTGAGTCCCCAAAAATAGGAGGCATCTTAAACATGGGGGCGTCTTATACGTGGGAAAATACAATACTCACTCACATAGCACAATCTTAAACAATGGCATTTGATGTCACAGGTTGTAGTGATGGCTGCTGAGTTATACTGATGATGACCAACTTGGGTGGCTTTAAAAGTGAACTAAGGAAGTTTGTGGAAGATATGGCTATCTATGACTGTTACTCATAATGGTCATTTACTACATCTATACAGTAGTCAATATGCCTTTTTTGCTACCAGTTGCTGGAGAGCATGGTTGAGGAGACTGCTGTTCTGCTCATGTTCTGCTTGTGGGTTTCCATCAGATACCTGGTTGGTAACCATGGGAACAGGATGCTGGACCAAATGCACTAACAGGGCTCTTCTTATGTTCTCATGAATTTCCTTTAGCTGATCTGTGACATCAGACATCTGTGACATCTTGGGCTTTAGGCAAAGAAGATTTCAGGAGAAAGTTGTTAATGAATGACAGGTGGTATTGAAACATATCATTCACTTGACAATGGAATTTCAGTTTTGAACCACAATCCTAAATTCCACCAACTCCGATAGAACTTTCTCTTCTGTATTTAAGCATTTGGGGTTTGATACTGTTAGTGAAGTGGGATATGGGAAGATAAGCTATGATGCAGAACATTTTTTTTCTTCTTTAAGGATTCTGATTTGCTAAAAATGAGCTATTGATCACAGCGTGCCAAGTGTGTGCTATGTTTAGTTCCTAGGGCTGGACTGAGGAGTTGTTAGAAATAAATGAGTGTTATTTACGCTGTGGCTTTTTGAAGAAATCTTCTTACGAGCTTGTTAATGTGCATGGCTTGTTTTTGACTCTTGTAGTTGAGTGTAGGTTATATTATAACTTTCAAATAAAGAAATTCCCTAAACTATATTATCTTTAAAGTGGGGGTGTGGTACACAAAAATTATCTACAAAGGCTGCTTCCTATAGTCATGCCTTGCAATTTTGAGAATTCTGTCAGTTTATTTATTTCTGGAATTTCTTGTGCAGCTGAAACTCATATTTATTCTGTCCTGTTCCGTTCTAAATGCAAATGAAAATTTGTCTGTGTGTGCCTCCTTAACCTTTCCACATATACCCATTGTATGCCAACTGGAAATTGTATTGATGCTTATGAACTAGATATTGTTGAAATCTTTTACAATTTCATAAGCGATAAAATGCATGTGGGGAACGTATTAGCTAATATTCTGGAAAAAGTCTAGATCAGGGTTAGAATGTGGCCCTCCAGACCTCTGTATCTATCCCTTAGGACTTTCCCTAAAGGACTTTCCTTCCTCTTCTCAGGCTACTCTCCTCACTGATACTGCTTTCGCCTGGCTGAAATGTGTTCTTGAACTATGATAACATCTCTTGCTTGCCTGAATGGAGAGTGGAGAGGGCTTTGTGTGTGTGCATGTCTGAAATGTAGCTTACTGTACTGTGAGAGTCACAACGGTTGCTCCATGTAGTTTTGTCTCTGGCCCTTCCCACTTTCTGTCTCTGGCCTCGCCCATCACTGGCACGCAGCTCCTGGAAGGATGCTCAAGAAGGAATGCCGTTCTTGAACTGGGAGCTTCCCCAGCCCCTATCTAGATCAATAAAATCAATTATCAATACAGCAATTTATTGTATGACCTCTTCTTGAAGTAGTTGTGAGAGTTGGTCAGTCTTCTATTGCTCAGGCTTAGATTGTCTGTTCTGTCTATTGTCCATTTATCCTCTTTTAAAAATAAGGCTTAAAAGGGGAAACCATGACTATGCAAAATTTGGCTAAAGCTGTTCCTCTTCCTTTCTTTATTACTATCAAACTTTATTTCAGTCACAGACAAGCATAACTTTATTACAAAAAAATTCCTTCCAGTAGCACCTTAAAGACCAACTAAGTTAGTTCTTGGTATGAGCTTTCGTGTGCATGCACACTTCTTCAGATACACTGAAACAGAAGTTGCCAGATCCTTCTATATAGTGAGAAGGTGGGGAGGGGTATTACTCAGAAGGGTGGTGGGAAAGGGTGAGTAATACCCCTCCTCACCTTCTCACTATATAGAAGGATCTGGCAACTTCTGTTTCAGTGTATCTGAAGAAGTGTGCTTGCACACGAAAGCTCATACCAAGAACTAACTTAGTTGGTCTTTAAGGTGCTACTGGAAGGAATTTTTTTATTTTGACTATGGCAGACCAACACGGCTACCTATCTGTAACTATAACTTTATTACATAAGAGTATCTCTACTTTTCTATCAAAATTCTTAAAAGAAGACAATGGAAGTCAAATATTATGCTGCTGGTATTTATATTACAACTATAGCAATATGTATATATAATTCTAGCATTATGCTTGTAGCAATGACTCTGTTTCCACGCTGTATACGTATAAGGTTTCCCTTTTTCTTCTTCAGTTCTCTTTATAAACACTGCAAGAGTTCAGATTCTGAATGGGGAAAGGAATTGCCTCATTAATTATATTGTCCATCACCCCACCTTTTTCCCAGACTGGGGTGGAATCTAGAGAATCTGAGAAAATGCTTTTTTAAAATACGTTTTGGAAAATATATTGAATTGACCATAAGCTCGCCATTGCCATCTGGTGTCACATTTGTATAGTGCACTTAAAATGATCTTAAAACGTTATATTTGCAGCTGTATAGCTGAGTCCTGGGTCTAAAGGCACATAAAAAATACTAAACATCGATAAAATACAAAAAGCTAAAAACACATAAAGAAAAGAATTTTAAAGCAATTTAAATGTAATAGAACTAAATCATTATAAAAACAAATTATTAAAATACAGATAATAAAAAAATTGGATCTGCTTTTATGATTTCATATCCCAAAATGCATCAAGTTAAGCATATATATATAATCATAGTGTAAACTTGATCATTTCAGAATCAGTTTTGTCCTATTTACTGATTTCCCCTCCAGCCCTCACCCCCGAATATGAATCATTCCTCACATGTTTGGTCTACTTTAAGATTCTAATGTTTTGTAGCGACCCATCCGATGCAAGACAAACATTAAATAAGACTGATGAAATTACAGTGTTTTGTTACAAATGCAAATGAACACTCCATTATTTTCTCTTATCATCACATTACTTCAAGTTGTCAGGAGCTTCAGAGTAAAGTTACTACTACATTATAATAAAGACGATGTAGTGGGCGAAGATGTGCTAATAATTTGCTGAAAATCTTTTTCAATTTACACAGCTGTCAGCCTGAGCGTGATTGTCTCAAGAGTTATTTCTTGTTCAAATTGGCATCTTCAATCTGCTTTGCAATATTTATTCATTTATATATATAGCTGTCTAATATGTGTTTGGATTCAGGCAAGTGCATTGACTAGACCAGTGGTTCTTTAAAAAATACAATTTGATACACCAGCTATCTGCCAAACGGCAATGAAAGCAAGCTAATATGTCACTATCCAGGAAACAGCCATGACCCGACCCGCCTCCTCCAGGGAGATTCTCACACTTGATGTCTCTTCAGACAGACAAGACACTTCCTACCAGAGTGATAAGAAACCACCTAAGTGATGATAATTTAAGAAAACCTCTGTCTCCATTGATTGTTGCTGCTTTCGTGACCCATTTGCCTTTCGTAATTAATGAAACACATGGAACAACCAGCTTTAAAGAAAGAACAACTTTCTTATCAAATGCTTCCCAAGTTGCCTCGCTGCCAAGAATCATACAGCAAATATTATGGCCTCCCAAAGTGTCCTTTTCATAAATGTTTCCTATGATAGGGAAGTCAGAAAAGCACTTGCCCAGGGGGATTACTGCCTGTCATGCGGCATCTTAAGCTGTTTTCAGTCTGGGAAAGAGACTGTGCTATAGCACCAAGCTTAAGGACCCTTCCTGTGCCAAGAAAGATTGTCTATAATAATTATGTATAATTGGTTATTGCAATTAGGTGCTATCAGCATGTAATTTTGGTCATGCGGATGTGTGCTAATAAGAACAGCTCAGTGGTGGAACATCTGCTTTGCATGAAGACCATCCCACCCCGGTTCAGTCCTTGTGCTTCGAGGACCATAGGTAACCCCCCAGAAATAAATTCACACAGACTCAAATTTTAGTGTAAAATTGTTGTTGTTGTTGTTTAGTAGTTTAGTCATGTCCGACGCTTCGTGACCCCATGGACCAGAGCACGCCAAGCACTCCTGTCTTCCACTGCCTCCCGCAGTTTGGTCAGACTCATGTTTGTAGCTTCAAGAACACTGTCCAACCATCTCGTCCTCTGTCGTCCCCTTCTCCTTGTGCCCTCAATTTTTCCCAACATCAGGGTCTTTTCCAGGGAGTCTTCTCATCTCATGAGGTGGCCAAAGTATTGGAGCCTCAGCTTCAGGATCTATCCTTCCAGTGAGCACTCAGGGCTGATTTCCTTAAAAATGGATACATTTGACCTTCTTGCAGTCCTTGGGACTCTCAAGAGTCTCCTCCCGCACCATAATTCAGTTTAAATTAATGGGCAAAATTTAGGCCACAACTTTATTGATTATGCAATGTGAGCGGTATTGGCTTAGGCATTGACAAACTAAAACTGACCCCTGCCTGCCCCGCAGGAGGTCCGGAAGTGTAAGCCAAATGAGGGAGCTACATCGATGCAAATCGGCTATATCTCACCCCGGGGTTCCTGTGGTCCTGGCATGGCTCTAGCCCCTCAAGCGGACTTCAGATGAGATCCAGAACCCCCAGATTCCTTTAACAGAATACTCTTTTTTAAGGAGGGGCAGGTGATGACCACACCTCCCCCAACCACAACTAAGTCAATGCCTAACCACCAAACCTTACAAAGTTGTGACAATTGCTGGGAGGTAGGCGAAAACCAAATGGCCAGTGCCAATCTGCCAAGTGGACAAAATTCCTACCAGACCCCTGCCACAAAGTGGGCGACCGACCGAAGTCCCAAGCAAGGCCAAAGCACATAAACCAAAGAGGGAGGGTGGGCAGGTGTTTGGCAGCACAAAGCGAGTGGCTCTGACACGTCGTGCTGCCGTTTATAAACCCTCCCCCAACTTGCGAAACAATCTGATTGGGTGCTGGAACTGAGGTGATCGAGAGACCGCCCCAGCAATGCCGGGCTAAGCCCTGCCTCCGGATGCCATGGGGCCCCAAGGTCCCGATCACACGCAGGACCCTCTTGAAGAGGATCCTATTTGGAAGCAGGGCTGGCTCACCCATGAGGCAATCAGTGTGACAGGATCCACAGGGGCAGGAGATTCAGCCCCCAACAAATACACTGATGGAATCTACACACATATTAAAAATGCTGTGAAAATGCTTTAAAAAAAAAACACCATTTTGAAAAATACATTGAATTTTGCATAGCTCACTCTCGCCATCTAGTGTCACAGTTGTATATTGCACTTTACAAGACATTTAAAGGGTTTTATTTGCAGTTGTGTAGCTATGTCCACTGTCCACTGCAACAGCTGTGGCACACTCCTTAGAAGCCGGACCAGATGCCTCCTCAGCAGCCCCCCACCCCATGTTGTCTCTACAGTGGCCACTGGCAAACAAGAGGCACGGCTGGTCTCCTCCAAGCCTTTTTCCTGATGTAGATCTTCACTCACTCCTTCCCTGGTATGGGACATACCATTTTGTGGTTTGCCTCACGTGCCAAAATGTCTTGGGACAGTCCTGCCTGGAAGTTGGACCGAGAGAGACCACTGGAAAGCCAATCTCAAGTCTGAGCTAGATGGATCAATATTCTGACTCCCTATGAAGCAGCTTCTCATGTTCCAAATATGCGCTCTGGTGCTAGAAGCACTGTATTAATCTCTCCGCAACATGCTGTACCTGTGAAATGTTTCCTGCACTGTCAGAATAGCGAATTCACAATAGATGCTCTAATTAAACAAAAAATCACTGATCTACTATGAATATATAAGAGCAGGAAGCTTTTACTGTTTCCACCTGGGAATATGTATCAAGATTTTGAAAACAGAGTATGTGAAATATATGAAAGAGAATCTAAGATGATCAGGGAAGTGTGTCGAGACAATATCTGCAGCTCTGGAAGTCTTCAGCTGTGTTAATTCTGTTGTGCTCATAGTACTGAGAGCATAGATGAAGTCCACAGTACAGTCACAAAGCCCCCTGTCTTCCATAGATCAGGGCACTACCTTATTTTGTATTCCATTACTATTGTTGTAAGTCACCTGTGCTTTGAAGAAAGGTGGGGTATAATTCATTATGAAAACTATAACAACAACGATGATGATGATAATGATGATAAGAAGAAAGCCAGAGGCACATCAGAACTCTTGCTTCTTATATTGTACCAAAGAAGTCTGAATTAAGATATTAACTACACTAGGAATGCATTGTCTTTCATTACAGTTCAGTGGTTGGCCTGGCCCAGTGGTAGTAGTGCACAACAAGCATTTGACTTGTGAGGATGTTTTAGGCAGGCACAGCCGCCTGATGTCACAGGAGCGGGCAAAGCATAGTCACAGCAACAAAGGAACAATGCGGAGCCTTCACATAGCAGCTTATTCTATTCCCCAGTTTTCCTAACTGCTGTTTTCATGGAGTAATTGTGGGAGGGACAGAAGTATGCATGTGTGGTAAGGGTGCGGCAGCAGAGATGTTGCCCAAATGGTGTTACTTGTTGTGTCACATCACACCCACTGGTATGAATGAAATTTAGCCTGACATGAGGGTATATTGGTCAAAAAGCCACATTTCCATAACAAAGCAGGTACTGCTGTGATTCCTCATCCCTGCCCTGTGGAATGCATTTAGAAACCTTCCATCTGCTTTTGCTGGAAGTTTGAATCAGAGCCATTTCAGATCATAGATAAAATTCACTGTTCAATAAACATTCCTCTATTAGGAATTCTGTTCCTGTATGAGTCAGATGATTCAGTGGCATCATGTTTGCTTCTTGACTATGTGTTCATTATCTTGACAGGACAACCCTTTAACTATAGGACTTCTTAAAAAACAAAAAAACAAAATGTAATCATGGTTTCAATCTGAGGTTGAAGCCAAACATAATTTGCATATCATTTGTCTCCTGCTGTTCAGCTAGACTACCCTCTTTCCATCTCTTGTGGTTGGAACAGCATCCTAGAAGACTTTTATTTATTGATTTCATACAATTTATACACAGTTTGATTGTAAACAAAACAAAACAAAAAACCCTCAAGGGGTTTACAAAATCATTTCCTTCATATATCTCTGCAAACCTTGTCTTTTTGATGAAACCTTTGGTGCAATCCTGTTTGGCTATTGTAAGATCCTGATGGCTGATTATGTGAATTTACCCCCTCCAATCTCTGCCCCATAACACAGCCCCCACTGTCCAGGAGTTCAGTGTTCAGTGGAGTGTTTTCATGGATAGTGAGGGCTGCAGAGAGGAGGGATCAAGAGTTTGGCTTGGTGAACTGCCTTCAGAAGTGGAGTTGAATCAAAGGGCTTTGTGAGAACAAGCAAAGATGGTTAGTAGGACTCGGCAGAGCCCAGAGGAGCACACTTGGCATGGTGGTGGCAGTTCCACATTCTGGGGCAGTTCCACCTTCTACTCTTGAGTATGTTGACCACCTTCAGGATGATAGCCCTCATAAGGTTGTCACCATCCTTCAGTGTTCATAAGAACCTGGTGGAACAGGCCAATGCCTCATCTAATCCAGCATCCCATTCTCACAGTGGCCAACCAGATGTCTGTGGAGGCTTGCAAGCAGGACACGAGTGCAGTTTCCAGCAACTTGTTTGAGAACCCTCTGATTGTGGGGCTAGAACGAAGCCATTGTGGCTAGCAGCATCGATAGCCTTGTCCTCCATGAACTTATCTAATCCTTTTTAAAGCCATCCAAGTTGGTGGCCATCACTGCTGCCCTGGGAAATGTACTTTCTTTTATCTGTGCTGAATCTTGCCATGTTCAGCTTCATTGGATGTCCACAAGTTCTAGCTCTATGAGAATCTCTTGGGTAATATTATAATAATGTGAGAGAAACCCAGACATTACAATTTTATCATTAAAACTAGCTTTTACCTTTCAAACGGAACAGCTTTCTTTTTAACCCTAAGTGTCAATTGCAAGAATTAGATAAAAATTATTATCATGCTGTTACTTAGCTGTACGGATTTTCAATTGGTAGCATCTCTCCTGATGACTTTTTGAAATGCTGTGATGTTCTAGTCCCTTAGCGTGCTGTAATCAAGATCTCTTTCTTGCCTTTTTAATATCTCTTTATTTGAAGACAATTTCCAGCTAATGGGATTTTTATTTTGTTTATGATTAGGTTAACGGGAAGCTTCGTACCAGATTTAATTGTCAGCATGAACAATCAGATGTGGCTTCATCTTCAAACTGATGAAAGTGTGGGCTCAATTGGCTTCAAAGTTAACTACAAAGGTAACTATAAGCTATCAAAAATGTTCCTAAAAGGACCCGAGTGTAATCCTTGGCTTTCAGTCTACAAAAGGAAAACTAAAGAAAAGATTTCTACAGTCTTAAGTGAAACCAGAGTATACTAAAGAAAGAAAATTTGGGAAGGCCCATTTTGCTTTGTTTTTTGTGTGGAATTGTACTTTATTATGTGTACATAATTTTCAAGGGCATCTTATTAAAAGTTGTTGGGAGTGGCTTTCTCTAATTTGACTATTCTGTCTGAAAGGCATAGAAATGGGTTGGAATCTGAAAAGCTATCGTCTGAAAAGGTTTTACTCTGGTGATTTCAAATGGCTGAAGTAATAGTAATGCTGCTGCTTCCTAATATACAGTCATACTCTCCTTGGTTAGGGTTCCAACATCTGGATCAGGAGAAACATTATTGCTACATCTTCAGTGTGACAGCCCTTTTGATATTTGAAGATGGCTATCATATCTCTTCTCAGGCTCCTCTTTTCCAGACCAAACATACCAGCCTCCTCAACTGTTCCACAGAAGACTTGGTTTCCAGCCCCTTGATCATCTTGGTCACCCTGCTCTGCACACATTACAGTTTACCAATATCCCTCTCAAATTGTGGTGCCCAGAACTGGGCACCTGACCACAGTGTGGTCTGACCAAGGCAGAATAGAGTGGGACTATTACTTCTCTTGATCTGGACACTATACTTCTATTGATGCAGCCTAGAATAGCATTAACTCTCTCTTTTTGCTGCTGAATCACACTGTTGACTTTTGTTAAGCTTGTGTTCTACTAATGCTTTTCACTTGTACTACTTGTAAAGCCAGGTATCTCTCGTTTTATATTTGTGTTGCTGGTTATTCCTATTTAAATTCATTTGGTTAGTTTTGGCCGAGTTCTCCAATCTGTTCAGAGTTCATATTGTTTTCTTGCCTGTAGTTGTTCAACCCTTTGACCTTCTTTCTCTGTCCCCTCTGCCCAAAATTAAACAAAAGGCAAGTTGACATCATAATTACAAGACTCTCCAGCTTTATCAAGATGTTCTTTATTGCCTTTTCTAGAAGACCCTGCCCTAACTATGTCAATTAATGTATTTTTGATCTGAAACTTCCAAGAAAGGTAGCTAACCACTTGAATTCTCAAAGGCGAAGATTGTTTGCAATAGCTGTCAATAGCTTTCAGCAGTTTAAGCAGAGCTAGCATTGATCCAGTCACTCAATCATTCAGCTTACAATTGATTGCGTTAAAAATATAATATAAAGCTAACCAGTGCTTTTTTTCTGGGGGGACGCATACCCCTAAACGTTTTGTGAATCTAAGTTTGGCCTCATTGAGGGCAGTATTTCATTATGAGTAGGAAAATGAGAGTACCCCTAAACATATATTTTTTTAGAAAAAAGTACTGAAGCTAACAAAAGCATAAATATAGAGAACTTAAGGTAAGTTGATAAATACACAAGCATATTCACAACATCAATTCATTTTGCCAAATAATATCTGACTTACTGTGGTGTGACACCGTCATAATCCTTTTAGACCTATCCACTTATTTTTGTGTAACAGTAAGAGATCATCTATTTTACAACTGTGGGCATGATTAGGATATTTTTGAATGGTCTCTGATTAGCTGTTTAGGACACCTTCGGCACCCACTCTGAACTGTTTCATACTTGGGCTAATTGGATATTTTATTCTATTTTTATCAAGACTGAGCAGGAATGTGATAGCTCAGCAAGCTATCAGGTGTCTGAGGCACCTGAAGGGTGATGACCACTAACCCAACCTGGCCACCTTGAAGGGGATGTTATCCTATTCAGTAATGGCCCACTGGCTAAGGAATGGAGCTGTCATGTTACGACTGGGAAGGTGATGAAAGATGCAGATCAGCATGTTGCAGATCCAGTGTTGAGGACTGGCAGGTTCTTCCCAATAGTTTCCACAAGTCAGAAGTTTGGCCTTTGTATATTAGGTTATGCTTGTGGAAGTTACCAGTGCCTAGCTAATAAAATTGTATTTTCAAGGTTGTAGCCAGCTAATTTCCACTTTTTATAGACCAACTGAAATTAATGGACCCATGTTTGTTAGGTCTATAAATTCCAGTGGGCTTGCTCATTGAATGAATAACATGGGATACAACCCTCATTCTTTCTCTTTCTTTCTTTTTTGTTGCGGGGTTAAAAATGGAGCGAAAAGGAATGGTGTGTAAAGGACATGTGCAGAAATTCAGAGAGCATTTCTTTTGTGCTGTGAGATAAGTAAGTTCCATACCAGGCCATGACATATACTGTTTTCTCCTAAAGAATGATCCATGAGCAGTAAACATTATTTGAAATAAGACTATTGCTTCTCCATGGCATTTCTGTGAAGGCACTGAGAGAACAGTGGAAAGGGACTTCAGGGATTTCCTTGTAAACGGCTATGTGAATTATTGATCCTGTACAGTCTACCTGGTTATATTTCTCTCTCAGTTGCTAGAAGGTTGTGGGTATAGAAATTTATCCTTTCTCAAAGTGTAAAAGCCATATGGATGACCGGTGACAAAATTTAAGTCAGGAACACAACTCTCAGAGCAGCCAGTCTTGAAAACAAGTTGGTGAATCAGGGGGACAATATTAAATACACTCCACTCCATCATTCCTTAAGAGAAGAAAGCTCTTTGTAGTTGTAAAGAAGGGATTGCTAGAGATGGGCTTGAATGCTCCTTCACTCCCACTGCTCTACTAAGACTAGATTTTGGCAGGCCCTGGCCTCGTGATTCTCAGCTCCTACCTTCTCTCTGCAAAGACATAGATACAATCCATGATCCAGAAACTCTTCATGATAAATTAATTGAATTTTATTTAGTCTATACAGTGTTTTGCTACACCTCTTTCAGGATTTAAAATCATTTGTATGTGCTATTTTACCCCTATAAATGGAACTGGTGTCAAATATATCAAACTGCTAGGATTAAACAACAACAACAACAACAACAACAACAACAACAATGCAAAGCAGTGGACCAAAACCTATTTAAAGAATTCCAAGGGGAAAAGAGACTTGTGGATCGAGGGCCCAACCCCGCTATGTGAAATAAATACACATGGACACGTGGTATAAGGTTAATGGGCAAGAAAAGGCCACAACTTTATTGATTACAGCAGTGAAAGGTATTGGCTTAGGCATTGGATGACTATAGGTGGTGGGTTTATTCAACAGTAGGTGGAGCCTGTTGATGCTCATCCAACTATAGGCTCACCCCCTGATGTCACCGAGGGTCGTGCCATGGCCTCCCACCAAGCAGGCATCGGACGGAATACACGACCGCCAGATTCCTTTAACGGAATAACCCACGGTAGATAGCATAGGTGATGGCCACACCTAGCCCTTGACACATCACAACACATGAATCCAATGCCTAACCTACCCACCAATACCACAAAAGTTGTGACGATTGCTACGAGGTAGGCAAAAAAACCAAAAGGCCTAATGCCAAATGGAAAAATTCCTACCAGGCCCCCCAGACAACCGGGGCGACCAACCTAAGGTCCATAGCAAGGCCAAAAACCTAGACCCTGAGCTAAATGGGAGTGGAGGGTGGGTGACTCGCTGCGGGACGATGAGGACTGAGGGGGAGGCGAAGCTGGTGCCGCAGCATTAAGCCGCTAAACACGCCCCTCGGAGGCACCTGGTTGGCTGCCTCTGGTGGGCGTGGGCGCCAGCCGGCCAGGTAAGGCGGGGCAGGAGCTAAGGGCGGAGTTCGGGCTCCCGCCAGGGCAGAGTTCGGGCTCCCGCCCACAACCACTCCCCTCTCTTGCAGGGAGGAGAGTCCTTGTTAGTGCTGCAAGAGCATTAGCTGCATTGATACACTGCAATTGATGTGATGAAAATAGACTGAACCTGGTGAAATTTCAACTTTGTTAATTTTTCCTAGTTAACTTCAAGGTAGATTTTTTTTGTCAACAATCCTGTCCCTGGGTGGGGCAGAGCTGCTATGCTAGGTTCCAAGCAAATGGGTTAGTGTTGCTTAATAGGAGGGGGAGGAGTTACGCATCAGGGACTTGGGTGCAGTGCATACACACCAGCGGAACAAAGCCAACATTCCTGCCAATGGGTAAACTGGTCCTTCTGTAATATTGTTGAAGAGTATAGCAGTACTATTTATTTTCACTGAACATTCAAATCTAATACAACATAAATACACCAAGTGGTAAGATCAGTGATTCCCTCTGCACTAGCTTCACATACATCTCACAAACATTTTTCATTCCCAGGTTTGGTTTCAGATGTTGGAATAATCTGGATTCTAATGCTGTTCATTTCACAGCACAGAGGTAAAACAGAAACCCAGTGATGGAAAATGTTTCAGAATTGCTGATTAACAGATGCTGCAGATATTGAAAATATCCAATTGCCTGACGATGCAATCAAGTTTAATCTGGGGATATCTTCCTAGTAGGGACGAGAGACTCAGTTCAGCAGCAGTTGCAAAGAATGCCTTGTGATGTTTAACGATTCACAAATTTTATTATTTAATTAATGTTCTAGAAAGTTGAATTGGAATAACTTGTTCCTTTATTCATCCTACAGCTATTTAATGCAGTTAGAAAGCAATGTAGCAGGTACAATATTTTCAGTTTGAAAATAAATAACTTGCCATAAACCAAAGTGTGACATGCTCTGGGTCTTCTCACTGAACAGTTCCGAATCTTAAATATAGCATCGTAAGAAACATGAATAAGCAAGTTAACACCTGCAAACTATTTAACATTACTTAATTGCTAATCATAGTCATTGCAGTCATAGTCATAGTCATTGCAGAATTCTCACTTATTTTTTGATAGCCAGAAGATTTAATGGGTACTCATGGAGGTATGACAGCTTTCTTACATATCAAGGAAAAGAAGAAATAAACATGATGAAATGATATTACATGGTAATGAAAATGATATTAAGGAGCTGAACTTAAATACAAGTAAGCTTAACAGGCTATTAAAACATCACAGAAACCTGCAAAATATGTGATTCCTGAAGCCACTTTATTTGAGATACTTCAAAATGAATTTCGTTATTTCTTATAGAATTCAGGCTTCAGTATGGCAAGGGGTATAAAATTCAGAGTGCGTGTTAGTATTGATAATTGGTCTAATGATCCGTAATAGCTCTGTTGCAAAATGATATGCCAAGTTCCTTACAACAAACAACATTATTAGCAATTATAGCGTTAAAATCATTTAAGAAATATTATGCTTAAACATTTGCACTGACCATGTTCAGCTGAATTTGGAGAAGCGTGGCCAACTATCTATCCTCTTGATCCTTGCCCATCTTGGCTTCTTAGAGCTAGCCCAAGAGGACTGACTCAGGGGGTCAAGGGGTGATGAATGCTTCATTAGAAGGCAGGGTACTATCTGCCTTGAAGGATGCCATGGTGCATCCTCTCTTCCTCTCCATGGACCCAGAAGTGTTAAGCATCTATCCCCTTGTGTCAAATATCCTTTATTTGGCCAGGGTGCTAGAGACGGTGATAGCCCAGCTTCAGTTATGTTTGGAGGAAACTAATAATCTGGATTCATTTCAGCCCAGCTTCAGGCCAGGTCACCTTGATCACCCTGGAATATGTCAGAAGAATGATGGGAGTGTGGCGCTGCTATTGCTTCTTGACCTCTCAGCTACTTTCAGTACCATTTATCATGATATCCTCATGGAGCACCTAAGGATTGGAGTCATTGTACTTCAACTCCTACATCCAGGGTTGTTCCAGAAAATAGAAGACACATTGTTTGGTGCTGGGTTCCATCTTGTCCCCCATGCTATTTTAACACTGCACTACTTGGTTGTATTACGGAATCAATACACTAAATTTTAAACGATGTGAAAGAAATGTCTGCTGGTATACCATCACAAATTTCATCCACACCAGGCTCCTGTGATTTTCTATGTTAATGGTGTTGCAATTTGACACCCCCCCCCCCCCGATTAACATGAACATGAGCAAACTAATATTTCTAGAAATCTATTTTACATTGTGTGAAAGATCACGTGATATATTTTTTTAAATGAGCAGGTAAAGCAATGTTTTGAAGAAGGAATAAAATGCTGTCTGAATTCAGCCTCAAAGTAGACTTGCTGAAATAAATAGACTTAAGTCAACTGATTTCATTGTGTCTGCTCTGAGTAATACTAATGTTGGGTATCACCCATTGGTATTTTAATTATCACATTAATGATGAAAAAACAGTGTTGAAATGTTACTGCTTTTTCCTCCCCCCCCCCATGCTGTCGCCATTTTGAAATACAGGCAACCCTCTAGCGTTCCGGGTCATTGCACATGGTGGTGCCACACGTATAAGCTCCCTCCCTCCATCCCATTCCTATTATTATTGTTATTGTTATTATCCCATTCCACCCTGTTCTGCCCCCTGTTAGAATTCCTGCTCCATGATTGCAGTCATGGGATTTTTGTCTATCACATGACGGTGTATGTTGTGACTCCACAGAGTGGGAAGTGACGGAGACAGGATGTTTGTGTTACTGTGTTCCATGAAGTGGGACTATTGTCCTTTGTTCTTTCTTTGCTGTCTGATGCTAGCAAGAGAGGGAGCCATGTTGCAGTGCTCCATTTGTGTTTATATGTAAATAAAGCAGATTAGCCAAAATGCTGAGTTGCTGAGGTCTGTTACGCAAGTTGCAAAGACTCTGTGGATCCCCAAGTGTGCCGGTGTCTGTTGGCATCGGTGGCTATGATGTTTGGGCAGAAGAAAGCTTTAGGAGCTCCCGAACGATAGACTAGGTGGGAGAGAACATGCCAGTCGGGCATGTATCTCTGCCAGGGTCCTACTCGATAGTTGGATGAGCTCCTGACACCCCCACCCTGCCCCCATTTCACCACTACCCATTATGTCCCCTTTTCCAGCTACTTCTGAGCAACTGCAATGCATGCATGTGTGGTCACTCAACAAGTGGACATACATAAATCAGTCATGACCTGTAATGAATTGTTTATTCTAAAAATGCCAAGCACATTTTTTACATTTCAGATTAGATTATTGGTTGCCATCTGCTGAAGGCAGATAGTGTCATTGAGAATTCGTTGTAGCTGTGCTTATGAGACAGTGCTTTCTGAACAACTATAAGAGCTTAGTTCCATTTCAGGAAATACAAAGCGGTTTCATGAACACAATAGTTTGACAAAGGACATCACAACAGTAGTACTGGAGTCATTAACCTGATTATAAAATAATTTAGATGGCAAATACATTCTGAAAGCTGTCAATTAAATGTAGAACCCTGATGTATGATTTTTTTTTTCTTGGCTGGGAACAATGAGGGGTTATTTCGTTGTGGAAAAGTACTCTGCATATATTTGATGGATTTGCAATGCTTTATTATAGAGTACACACATTCAATGTTACTTTCTAAATATAAGGAATCTCAAACAGATAAATCATTTCATAATAGAGAATATTTCTCTAGCAGTGGGTTTCAAGGTTTTTTTGTAGTTAGTCTATTATTTTTTTATCATCATTATCATAATTGCAAATGATGCTTTACAGAGTTTGAAAGGCAGTTGTAAAGAGTTTTGCATACAAATAACTACATTTAACTACAAATAGCTACTAATAAAACCCACATTTTCATGAGGAAGAAAACAGTGTCAAGAGAGTATGAGAAATATTGCTTCAGATCCCTCAAAATATTTTAAAAGGCACCCCCTCCTTTACAGCTGATCTGTTGCATATTCAGAGGAATCCCAAGTCTCTGTTCTTTTAAATAAGCAGGGAAATGCTTTGTAGATATGGAGAACTATTAAATGTTGACTTTGTAGGAAAAATAGGAAGCCCTTGCACATGGACAGTTATGTGGGCAGATTGTTTTTTAATGCTGTAATTTTTATTCAGTGTATCCTTGAGAGCCTTGGCTCGGTGAGAATGTGTTGTTGAAATTCAATCATGCTTCCTGGTAACCTGGGTTAAAGGCAGAAAGGCATGTGTGAGCATATCTAGAAAGTAGCCTACAGTAGAAAGGCAAAGGTTCTATATATTATTCCATCCATTTGTGTGTATACCTCCTTCTCAGTAGCATGTGGCCTTTGTAAGTTTGCACAGAAGAGAATGTGACCCTCATTCTGAAAATAATCCCTGTTCATGCTGGGAAACATTTTAAGTGGTGCTGTTCATGTGAAGGGGTTGGATTGGGTCAACTTGAATATGCCTAGTATTTGCACCCTTGTTCTAGGACCAGTTGTCAGGGACTGTACTGAGGAGGGCTGCACTGAGGAAGAATGGTGGGAGCCACCCCCTCCCCCAGATCCTGAATCTTCCCAGGAGCAGGAGGACAGTATAGATTTGGAATAGTGGTTTCCATAGTTCAGAAGGCAGAAGCTGGGAAATACTGGATAGGGAACAGCTAGGAGAAGAAACACTGGGAGAGAGAGGGTTAACAGATTCACAGTCCTTGGACAACATTCCTCCACCGCCCTCCCCCAGGTCAAGAAGAGCTCAGAAAGTCTCAGAACTGAAAACGCAGAGGGTACAAGCTCAGATTACAAAATGTAGGAGTGACGTAGATTAATAAGGACAGAGAGGGTGTGAGCCTTAATTGGGAGCACTTTCTTTTGTCCCTCACTGTGTTTATTAAATAAACTAACTGGTAAGCATTTCATTTCGTTTGATCTGCTTATTTACGGCCACAGGGGAGGAAGTCAATTCCCCAAAGCCTGACACCAAGTAAAAGTGAAACAAGTGAAATATGGAATATTAGTCAAGGCTTAAGTATGAGATACAACATATATTACATTTCAATGGATAAACCTACATATTTAAAGCCACCTGGAGTGGCTGGGAAAACCCAGCCAAATGGGTGGGGTAGAAATAATAAATTATTATTATTATTATTATTATTATTATTATTATTATTATTATTATTATTATTATTATTATACAACCATATCAATTGTGTCTGACAAATGCATTGGTGTCCTCTGGAAGAGTTTCACTCAATTTTAAAAAATGGAACTATATTACAACTGAAATCCTATTGATATAAATGAAACATAAGTGTAACTCAAGCCTCCAGGTTGGGGCCATGTAAGATTTGTTTTTGAATAAGAGGAACCCTGTGAATATAAAAGGAGAGAGTAAAGAAAAGTTTTAAAGTGAACAAGAAGACAAATTGGGGTGGCAGATTATGTTTCTTTCGCATCACAAGTAACTTTCTCACATTCCCCCTTCAAGGCAACCTGATGTCTTTGCAGTCCTCCCCCAGGCTTTCAAAACAAAGCCACAATAAGGAGAGCAATAAGTAATAAATAACATTTGGTATGCCAGTATGGTGCATTGTTGCCTACCAAAGTAATGTGTTCATAATCCAGCACAGAGAAGACTTTAACCCTTGGGCATCATTTCTTTTCTCAAACTGCAACATGTTTGTAAAATGAAATAGTCGCAAAGCTGTGAGGCAGCTTTTGTCTAACTTAGTGCAAAGCGAATCGCTTGATAAGGCATAGCATATGTGTACTACACTGTACAAGGTGCCAAGTCAATTAAGTCACTAATTGACTGTTTTCAAAAGAGGCAGATGGTGGAGGAAATTTTATTCATCTGGAACTTTCTTAGGAATCACACCTATAGGGTGTTATATTCACTCAAGAATTTAGGATGTGTTTTAAGTGTCCTTTTCGCTTTTGAGTCCATTTTTCTTCACTTCTGGTTCCTATGCACAGATGTGAGGTGAAATTTAAAGTTAATATTTTCCCCTGTGAAGTTTTTCAGTTCATCAGTTTATCAGTTCACCTTATCAATGAATCCATGGTTTCTACTACATTAAACTGCAGGAAGTAATGTGCAGAAACTCTGATCTATAGATCTTAAGCTGTTCTTTTCAGCAGCAGAAATACTGCATGCATACTGTTATGGAATACCTGAAGGGATGTAGGTTCATATGAACAGTTGCTTTATCACTGCAGACTACAGACTATCAAAGCAACATCATCAGCATTATTAACTTTATCTGAGTTCTCTAGATTGTACAGAGCATAAAAATGAATACTGCTAAATTGAGAAATATGAAAAAGTATAAGCATTAATTTTACAGAAAGGGTGACTGTGAAGGTGGGAGGACTTAAAAAAAGGGCCTCCTCAGAAGAACTGAGAGCTCAGGCAAGTTTCTATGTGAGAACGTGGTCCTTCAGATAGCCTAAGCCATATAGGGTTTATAAGTCATAACCATAGCAAAAGTCTGCATCAGTATTTATACACATTTTTGTCTTCATTTATCTTAAGACACATTCATAAACACATTTTTGGAAGTGTTTTCTATGTTATTTTTACTGCTATGTCCACTTAGGTTTCTCTAATATGTGTATTTTTTGGGGTACATTTTTTTATTGGATGACACTGTCACAAAATTCAGAGAAGTGCACATTTTTAAGATTATCTGTGTTACACATATCTGTTGAGGAAGTGCAAATTATGTGGATTCGTACGCAAACTGAACAGAGTTCTTCCCTATTTCTAGTAGTACTTGAGAAAAACTGTGAACTAGCTCCCAGCTTTGAAACCAGCAGTGTTGGAATTTATTCATTTACCTTTTCATATAACTTCTACTCACTGTATGCGATCTATAAATTCAACATGCCAGTGTGGTATGAATTGCAGCATAAATCTATGTATTTTTACTGATTCCAGCGAGACTTTCTGCCTAGTCAGAGTCCTTAGAATCTTTACTGCAGGCATGAAGTGCATACAGCAAATAAATTCCAATAAGTGTCTTTGGTACCTTTATGTAGATTACAACTCAGAGTAGGTGGTTTCCTTGACATTGTGATTACAGTTATTGTTGGGTATCAAACAGTAATTGCTATTTAAAAGAGGCTGGTGGATAGAAATGTTGTTGGACATACATTTGTTGAATGGGAGGGGATAACCAATGAGTTTCCCATCCTACCCTTGTTCCTATGTTGTACACATGGACCTTCCCTTGCTCTGGTGTCTGGAATACAGGCCAACCATGATTGGTCATGTCAGCATGTCCATCAAGTGTCCAATTTGCAGCATTGGTAGGTAGAGTAGTGCCAGTGTCACCTGAAGCAGTGGCAAGGCTTTCAATCAAGCAAATAAACCTTGGCTACTTTGTATATGAAGGTACCCTGCCACACAAAAATATTAGAATTTGTTCACCTGCCTGAAATTCACCACCCACTTCCCCTGCTTCATCTAAAGATGAACAGTCTTGCAAAAATGGAGACCATGGTCAGCCCAACTTTGATATCGTAATTTGGTTTTTGTTTGTATAAGAACATAAATCATATAAACTAGATTCTTGGGCCTTGGTTAAATGACTCCTGATAAACAGCCTGACTTTTCCCCCTTGTCTGTGTTAAATACATTTCCCTCGCTACTGAAAGACAGTAAACATTTCTTGTAACAAAAGCTGCCCCCTTTACAAGACGTGTCTGGTAGCTGTCTAAATAACTCCCAAGTTTTTCCCCTTCAAGGGCTATTTTGTTTACTTTCTTGTTTGCTCTGCCAGCTAAAGTACTTTTATTTTATTCCTTTTCTTCCATATGTTCCTCTGGGTTTCTGTAAAGAGGACTGTAAAGCCAGTTTGTCTTGAGTCATTTTAGAAACAGTCCTTTCTCTTTGTAAACTAAATAGGGTTGATGCTCAGGTGCCCTTAGCCATAGCGAGATCAAGCGGCTGTCTCCATGTTAGGGTTGTAAACAGTCTTCCTTAGCTGTGGAATCTCTTGAGGATGTTCCATCAAAATGATACAGTCACAAGTGGATTTCATTCCTTTTCTTGTGGAGAAATGGCTAGGTGATGGTGCTATCTTTCACAGAAATAGACTCAATTGAGAATCATGAGGAAATACTGTATCTATCAAATAGTTACAGAATGGAACAGAAAACAGAAGGCAGCACACTGGTACAGCTTCATAGGTAGAAACATCATACAGACCTCCTGCCTCACACTTTAATATGGTAAGGTAGAAAACTAGGATAAATTACTATACATAAGTAAATAAGGTCAGTTTCGTTGGCCTATTTTAATGCTTTACAGTAACTGTTGTTAAGGGAACTTTGGCAAAACTGCCATATAGGTTGTTAGAGAAAGTGAGCCAACAAAATTGTGAAGTCAAGCTCATGCTATATATGGTTCATTTGCTGATCCATATAACTCCTGGAATCCATATCTTTCCTTCTCTGCTTAATTACAAATTTGGTTTCCAGTGTGTCCAATGACAGCACATAAGAAGACAGATGATAAGTGGGTTACAGAAGGCCATGTGTTAGTGTGGTGGATTGTAGGCATTGTTTCTTAATTTGGGCAGATGGGGCTGCACCCACTCCCCAAAGAAAGTCTGGAACCAAAAAACCCTTCTCTCTCTCAATCTCTCTGCCCCCACCTTCCCAATCAATCATGACAAACAGATCACCCAGTTTCTCTGGAGTCCATCTTCACTCTCTGTTGGCAAACGAGCTGCAAGCTTGCACATGCATTCAATCAATCAATCAATCAATCAATCAGCAATCGCTTCATGATGTGTGTTGCCAGGTCCTACCCAGTCTTGTGGGGCGGGGATTCCTTTCTTCATATAGAGAGGTTTTAGCAATTCACATTGAAAACAGCCTGTTAGGCTTGCCAAAACCAACAACCATTTATTCATCCAACTTTCCTTGCGATTAGCAACAACTGACCAATCAATAGTCCTTAGGGCGCAGACTAGGACCAATAGTTACCTAATTTTGTATTGTTTAGGCTGATTGCCTATAACTAATAATAAGTAACCCACTGGGCTGCAAACACAGATGAATCGACAATTCATACCTTTATTTCAGTTATTCTACATACTTTATGTAAATCTCACTCTCTTCATCCTGTGGAACATATGGAAATAGAGGATTTTGAAAACTGCATTTTATTATTGGTCTATCAAGAAATATTTACCCATGTAAGCAGTCTTCCATACCCATGGATATACATCATCTGACCTATGTCATGATGCTCAACCAACTCAGTAAAGTGTCTGGATGTGTCTTCTTATGCAAATGATGGTGCATGTTTTGGCTACTGATTGATACTGGTGGCTGGTTGTCTTCCACAGCTGTTGAAACACATACAGAGGTTTCTTTTAAAATATCATTTTATAATAACTGTAATTTACAGGTATTTATTTATAATTCTGGTGATGGGAAATATGCAGAAGTTCCCCATATTCTCCACACCCCTTTGATTTGCAGCAAGCTTTTTATTGCTGTTGTAACCAGTGCCAAATGATGTTCACAGTCTGACCTGTTTTCTTTAGACAGAAGGAACTAGATGGACAAGTTGCTTCTTGAGGGATTGAATCTAGTGATATTATGTCAAAACGCATTTGTATAGCAAATGACCATCCTGTTTCCCTGAAGCTTAAGTGTGTCACCTACACACTATGCATGACCTCTGAGATTAATAAAAGTAGTTGAAGGGCAAAAAATAAATAAAATCCAATTTCTCCGTGCCACTAAATTTTGAAATATTTTTATATAACTTTCCCTGATATTTTCCTTTTTCAGAGTTCTGTTTTTACTTAGAACATTTATTAGTGTCACTGTATCCATCAATCCCAGTATTGTCTATTTTGGAATGGATCAGAACCAAGGATAAGCTATCTATACCATACAACTAAGTTTCGTCTCATGTTATTCCAGTTATGCAAATACTTCTTACCGATGTAGGAGAAAGTTGCCTCCAAGTCAAACAACAGGTTTAGTAGAATGGCAGTGTTACAAATAATTACAGTATTATTTATTGTGCTTTATAACTGGCACAAGAATACTAGTAATACCAGTCTATTTGATTGTTTTTAAAATATTTTTGTTAAGGATTTCAGTAGGACATATCTGAGTAGACATAGTTAGGGTTGTACTGTTAGCCATCTGCATACCAGATTATAGATCAGTATCTGCATTTTCATGACTTTTCAGACACAGCCAAATGTCATAGAGAAGTAGCTCTCTAATATACAGTGGTACCTCTGGTTACGAACTTAATTCATTCCAGAAGTCCATTCTTAAACTGAAACCATTCTTATCCTAAGGTGCGCTTTCGCTAATGGGGCCTCCCACTACACACACACCTCCGGCACGCAAATTACGTTTCATCCTGGGGCAAAGTTTGCAACCAGGAGCAGCTACTTCCGGGTTAGCAGAGTTGATAACCTGAAGCATTCGTAACCAGAGGTACCACTGTATTAAAGATATACGTGTTCAGCAACTTCAGAGAAATCTTTAAGTGTAGTTCTTACTCCTGCTTTTACATAGTGCCGTGGAATAATAATAATAATAAATCTTTTCTATTTATCTCTTTTCATAAAAGTGTGTTTTTCAAATTACTTTAGCCATAAAATAAAGTTGTGGTCCTTTCCTGCTACTTAAACCCAGGAGGAGCCTTGACTCAGTGGTAGGGCATCAGTTCTGCATGTTGAAGGTCCCAGGTTCATTCCTCAGCATCTCCAGGTAGGGTTCAGATAGCCTCCTGCCTGAAATACCTGGATACTTGCTGCCATTCAATGTAGACAGTACTGAACTAGACAGGCCAATCAATGGCGAAGCATATGCCCATGCTGCCCAGTACGGGCGTGGTCCCAAAGGGGGTGGGGCATGCTCCCGAGGGAGGCGGGGCACAGAGGGTGCCTCCCAGGCACGGGATAGTTGCTCGGGTGCATGGAGCGGCGCATGCACCCTGCAGCTGGAGGCGAAGCGAGCCGCCCATGGGGGGGGGGAGCGAGCCACTGATAGCAGACATTCAGCGCACTGACCGCCCATGATTCCCAAGCCTTCTCCGGTTGTCAAAACAAAGAGGAAGGGGGAAATGCCGCCGGCAAAGTGGTACAGCCAGTGGCGTAGCGTGGGGGGTGCAGGGGGGGCCGGCCGCACTGGGTGCAACATCTGGGGGTTAGGGTTAGGGGGCACAAATCCACGGGTTAGGGGGCGCAAATCCATGGGTTAGGGGGCGCAAATCCATGGGTTAGGGGGCGCAAATTAGTTGCCTTGCCCCGGGTGCTGACAACCCACACTACACCACTGGGCACAGCTCCCCCCTTCCCCTGATGGCTCAGGGTAGGCTTGGGGGTTGCGGGTGGGTGGTGTGCCAAATGTCACCCCCTCAGCGAAGACACCTGGGGCCATCCGCTCCCACCGCACCCCCCTTCGTCTGGCCCTGGGGCCAGTGGTCCAGCTCAGTATAAGACAGCTTTCCATGTTCCTATCTTCCAAAGATAAATAATTTGAAAGAGAGTTACATTAGACATCAGTTATTCTCTGACCTACTGCGGGGCAATTTCCCAACGTTTCAAAGGGAGCTGGTTCTATCGGAGGAAGAAAAAGAAAAGTTGACAACTTTTTTTCTTTATGGCGTAATGTGAAGAGATTTCCTAATACTTAATGTTCTTTGATTTAAGAAGATCACGAGGAGTGAAAGAGAAAAATGTGAGATCTCAAACTGTTTTGATTCAAAGGTTTCTGCTTCAAACGATTATTGAAGTTTAGACGCTTAGGGGGCTCACAAACTACAAGTTTAAAATGCAAATGCATGCAAAAGGCTCCTGATGCTGTTTGGTTTATTTATTTATTAATTTACTTAAAGATAAAACAGCTTTGGGAGGAGAATATTAGGAGTAGAGAATTGCCAGGAGATTCCGTAGGGCAGATAAGGTGCTTAACCCATTGTCAGCTTGAAATGTGACTATTTGAAATCTCCCTGGTCCCTGAATATATTTAGTTTTTGTTGTTCTAAACATAAATTGGATCACAACCATTTGGGTTATTATCAGGCCATATTAATGCATACTTACAGACAGAACTTTATTCTGCAGCAATACCTGGTAACCATTTTTTCATCTGATAAACTTTACATGATCATGCGGACTTGGTTTTAGTGTTTTAGTGACCTTTTTTTTTTTTCAGCGGAGGCAATTAAATTCTTTGTTCAGACATGAAGCTGACTAAATATCCTTCAACAAGTCTCACTCAAACAAAAGTCATTGGTTTGTTGCAAGGAAGTAAACATTGGGGTGTCATGCATTGGACATATATTCTATGCCAGGCTTTGACAACATTGTGCTCCCCAGATATTTTGCAGTATAATTCCCATCTGGGTTGATGGAAGTTGCAGTCCAAAAACATTTGGGCAGCACCAGGTTTACAAAGGCTGTTGTATAACAATGGTGCATAATATTAACAGGGTAATAAATAAGTGACAGTGCAATATATTTTAAACAATATTTTGGCCAAGGGTAATTTATATTTTCTTAGATCACTATTAATAGCCTAGTCATACTTACTCATTGAATGTGCTTGGGGGAAAAAACAGCCCATGACAGTTACAGTCTATAGTGATGTGGTTTGTCTTGAGAAACCTGACACCGTATTTTGAAGTCAGTGTTAGCACTTCGTTTGAACTGAAAATCTGAGCTTTTTGAAATTGACCTTGTCCAAATCAAACTGATATCTATCTATATATTTAATATGCTTCAATTAATGTAACAGAAATCAACAGTACTTTCCATATGAACAATTGTTTGAAAATTGTGTATATAAAAATACACTGGGAATTGGGAGTGCCTAAATCGTACTTTTTGTATAAAAGACTGAAACTTATTTCTCCCATATTTGATTGTGTACCATTTAGAAGTGACAGAGATTTCATTAGCAATTCTTAGTTTATATATCAGTTTTCAGTTTATATCCTCACAGTCTTCCCACCACCATTTTAGTTTGGGAGGAATGACTATTGACTATTTAATTTGCTTCTTGGGCAGTAAATTGTTTATCTGCTATTTCCACAGAGATTGAAAAGGAAAGCTGTGGGGATCCTGGAACTCCATTATATGGCATTAGAGAAGGGGATGGATTTTCCAATCGTGATGTGTTAAGGTTTGAGTGCCAGTTTGGATTTGAACTTATTGGAGAAAAATCTATTGTTTGTCAAGAAAATAACCAGTGGTCAGCAAACATACCCATCTGCATTTGTAAGTATAAACATATTTATTCCAAATATTTTAGCACAGCACATATTAATTTTTTTAAAAAACCCTGTTTTAATTATGATATACACTTTTCCAATGCTATTACCATTTATATTCTAAGTAAGTGCGAAGTTTTGTAACGATAAAAGTAAATGTTGCCTGTCTTCATCCAGAATGGGGGCTGCTGTTGGGTGCTTTCATGGTGCCATTTTGTAATTTCACACAAAAGAAGCATACTTTATATTTGCATTTTAACTTTCTTATGTTCTATTTTATAGGAATTTTTAGAAGCCCGTTGCATTTCACGAAGATAGTAGTGGCTGAATTGCAATCAAGGGCATTTAAATTATTTACAGATCCTTCCCCCATACCATGAATTATACATGAATATCTTTTAATACATACATAATCATAGAGAGATATATTTTGGCTGTCAAGTATTAATATTATGCAGAGCTAAATTCACCATTTATGTAATACATTGTATAGTTTGTGTGTGTGTGTGTGTGTGTGTGTGTGTAAGAAAATACACATAAACACAAGATTATCACTCAACCAAGATTATAAATTACATTAGGGTTAGTAAAATAGCAGTATTAGGTATGAAATATTGTCTGAGCCAACAAGGAAAGCTGAAAACTATTTTGGTCCTACTTCATTCCTTATACTTATTTGTAAGCTACAAATTATCATGGCAACATTGAGCTTTTGACTGTTAATGTGCTCAGTGTGGAATTGTTCATTTGAACAGTTCCCTAAAAGGGAAAATAAATAGTACCAAATGATTAAGGACTGCTGGACATGGATAACTCATGAGACCTACTGTGATTTCAGTATAATATAACTGCCCCATTTCCCTCTTGCTTCTGCTGTTAGCAGATATCCCCACAAACTGAAAAAATAGTAGAAAATAAAATAATCAATTTGCAGCTACAGTTGTCCTTCTGTGGAAAGGGGTTTGTGCCTGAAAATCTATTCCAATGGGGGAGAAATAGTGTGGCTTGTGTACCAGGGTGGGTCGGGAGAACAGCCATCCAAACGCGCATCCATCAGAATTATCAAAACGAAAAATTGCCTTGTTGCGTCTCTTCCCAAGTAAAGTTTATCTCAGCATTTTAAAGAATTAATTGCTAAGCAAGACATGAGCCGGAGTTGTGAATGGGTCTCATTCATGGCAAAGGCTTCTGTAGCATCGATCTGCTATGGGAAAACTGTCCTTTATAGCTTCAATCGCTTTGGAATAACTGTGTGGCTTGGTGAGCGCATAACCTTCTGGACTTTTTGTTGTTTTCATGATGAAGGTCATTTCTTCTTCCAGTGAGAAAATGAGCAGATAACAGCAATTTAAGGATGAGATTGGGATGTAGATTTGGAACCGCCTGTTTAAACTAGCTTCTGATATATCTTTTTCTAATTTCTTTCCTGGCTTTTGACAGTTCCTTGCCTTTCTAATTTCACGGCGCCAATGGGAACTGTCCTTTCTCCTGACTACCCAGAGGGATATGGAAATAATTTGAACTGCATATGGACAATCATCTCAGACCCGGGGAGCCGAATTCATCTTTCCTTTAATGACTTTGACTTGGAATCTCAGTTTGATTTCCTTGCAATTAAAGATGGCGACTCTCCTGATTCTCCAATACTGGGCACATTTACTGGGGCCGAAGTGCCATCCCATCTCACTAGTAATAGTCATATTTTGCGCCTGGAATTTCAAGCTGACCACTCCATGTCAGGTCGAGGATTCAACATCACATATAACAGTGAGTAGCATTTTAATCCACAATTAAAATTTGGATGCAAACCATTTCTATGGTACATGGGTTTTTTTAAAAAAAGAATTTAGATGCTTTTTTTCACAACTATTACTAGTCAGATGCAAAAAACAGTTCCATAAGTATGGGGAAAGAAATACTTGAACCAATATTTTTTAACCTGTTCTTCTACTCTGTCAGTGTTCTGACCCAGTAACTGATTGCACATTTTGTTTTTTTGTGCTTTGAAAGGAGAGGTTTGCTCAAGGATCTTGCCTCATTTCACTCTTCAGCCAGATCTTTCTGTAGAGAAATAAGTTTATGAAGTTTATGGGTGAAGGGTATAATGAATATTTCCTGATTATTTTCATTTGCTCTCCTGCTCTGTTTCTTTGTAATGCGATTATTGTATGAAACAGAGTTGCTACAAGATTATTAAGTGCTTGGTGTTTGGGGTGTTATTTCCCCTCCAGGGTTATGATATTTCATCTGTCCCTGATGAAGCTGGTATTTTAAGGTTTCAGCGCCTTGTAAATATGGCAAACAGGGTAGTTGTCTGCTTATATTGGCCTTTCTGAAAGAATATATGTCTGTTGAGCTGTGGGGTTTTTTTTTTTTTAACTGAGCTTAAGCAATTAATTATAATATAGGTTTACTCCTTTGCAGAAGTGACACTGGTGGCAAGTACTGTCACTAATAAGTTGTCAAAGTGTAATTGAAGAGCATTAAAGTTAAATTAGCTGTGACGTATGTCATAGCAGCTTGTAATTTAAAACTGCTTGTTTGCCGCTAGTAATTCTCCTCCTTTTTGCTTCCCACGTTTTGCCAGGTTTATCTGATTCTAAATGTAGACCCAAATTAAGACACAGTTCTTCTCTTCCCAGGGCACTTTATAAATTAATTTTCAGTAGGCCATCTTTGTTTTCAAGTTTCATTGAAGTTTGATCTATACATATTTTGAAGCTGTTTACTTTTGAAAAAAACAGCAAAATCTTCTGGAATTTGAAATTATTATTTTTTTTAGAAGATTAACAGACTGGTCCTTTGCAGTTTTGTCTAGTTGTGATTCCTCTTTTGTAAAAGTAAGCATTATGCAGGATTGCAGACTCAGTTGTATTTATATTCACAGCTTTCATGAAAGGGAGAGAAAGTACAGAATACAAGGTGTATCAGTCTATATGTTAGTTTTTAGTGCAATCCCCCCAAACACCCCATCCGAGATAGGCTTGTCTGTGTCACGGAAAGTCTAGGGATCAGCAACCTTTTTCAGCCATGGGCCAGTCCACCGTGCCTCAGAACATGTGGTGGGCCAGACTATATTTTGAAAAAAAATATGAACAAATTCCTATGCCCCCAAAATAACCCAGAGATGCATTTTAAATAAAAGCACACATTCTACTAATGTAAAAACACGCTGATTCCCAGACCGCCTGCGGGCTGGATTGAGAAGGCTATTGGGCCACATCTGGCCCACGAGCCTTAGGTTGCCTACCCCTGTTCTACTCAATATTTATCCAGAGCAGATTCCAACGTATAGTTAGCAGAGTAAAAACTTAAACACGTTGCAGGATTCCCCAAAAATAGACCAGAGGCAATTACTATTTCATCCAGCAAATCTTTACTACTACTGAAGGCAAATGAGGATAATGGTCACAAATCCAATACATTCAGGATTGGCACTGTCCATAAGAAATCCAGTTGCAGCAGACTTAACTTAAACCTACAATAACTTGTAATAAATCTAAACCTTAACACTAAGCATACTACGTACAGAACACTACACCAGACAGAAAAGAGACAGAAAGAGAAAGTGTGAAGGCCAGGCTCCTTCTGGTCCTACTATTTTAGTCAGCATGACCTTGACTGAAAGAGATAACAGAACCAGTTTAAACCAGCTATGCTCGACTTCTCTGAAGGAATAACCCAAACATCATGAACCTTCTGCTTGTTTCTTTCACACAGAGAAGCTTCCAGAACCCTCTTGAATTAAGTAGAATAGGAAAGATCAGTACTAAGAAATGCAAACTGACAGTCTGATATTGTGGGCATTTTGGTACCGGGTCAAGACTTTTTTATTTTTAATAATTTTCTAGGCTTTTCCATTTTAAAATACTTTACTGCTTTTTTAAAGTCTATCCATTAATGATGTCTCCTGTAATTATTTTTATTTCGGTTTTCAGTGATTGCTAAGTTTATTCTGTTTCAGACTTCATGTTTGTATTTTTCTTCTTTTGTATTTTTTTTTTTTTAGCTGTAAACAGCCCAGAGAGTCTTGGTTATTAGGTGGTAGATAACTCTTATAAATAAATATTAAATATTCCATTCAGTGAACAAAACTCAGCTCATGGACCTTTGTTTTCTGAATTCTTTGTTTCCCAAATGTAGTCTCCTATGCATCCACATAAAAAAACAAATCTAACCATACTTTTTACCCAGTAGTCAGTTGATACATTAATATGTATTTATTTGTACATTTTGCATAGTCTACATTGTTGCCATTTTTGTGTGGTGATGGTTACTTTCCTCACATTGTTTCTCCTTGGACTAGACTCCAATGCAAGAATAACTGTACATTACTTTAGTTTATTAATTTCTTTGCCTTGGCGCCAGAAGAATCAGAGTATGTGGACAATGGCATACAATGTAGTCCCTCCCGCGTGCCTCTTCTGTCTACGGAAAATTTCCTGTTAAAATCCTTATCTTGCTAGTGGTCTGACTTTTCTAAGAGACACTTTGAATTGACAAAGGCTGAAGACAATTGCAAAAGCTTTCTTAAGCTGCCCACCATTGTTTTCTTTCTTTCCTTCTCAAGAGAGGTGAAGATGGTGCATTTTTTTGGGAAACAGGAATAGTCACTAGTTTAAAAAAGGATGAACAGATTTTTTCAACAGCTTGTTACTGCCTGCAAGCCTCTTGACTTTATCAGCGAGTGACTTTCTCTATTATGTGCTCCATCATATGAATCTGAGCACAGAGGAGCAGGAAAAAAAATGTTAATGGAGGACATTTACTGAACTCTCTTTCAATAATCAAAAGGATGTGTTTCGAACCACAATGCACTGTCACAAAATGCTAACCTACTTGTAAACAATTATAGGAATAATGAGTCATACTAAGTTAATGATATATACACTACATATATGTTTCTATCTGAACTGCCTTCAGTTTTACTGCCATATCCAAAGACTAACAGGGCAGAAGTTAAGGTGGCGACACATTTTTTGTGTTCCATTTCTTTTTTAAAAAAATCGTATTTTCCCTCTCACTGGAAAGAACGAGGAGGGAGACTTAGATATGCTCAGGATCATTCTAAATTTATTCTATATCATTTTTATTTGATGATGCAGAAATGCAAAATACTTCCTTTCTATAGTTGCCATGCTTAGGGTTTGCCATATGTTCCAGTTACTCCATACTTTTGATATGACAGGTGCCCACTATTGGTAGTTTCCAGAAGCAATTGGAAACATTTTTGTTAAGACAATTTCCATCTGGATAAAAAGGTTTTCATTTTGAATTGTTTTTAAACTGATCTCTAGTTGTTATTTTGTACTGTTTTGAAAACCATTTTGAGCTGTCCTTACCTTGTATTTGTAAATTCCTTTGAAACACCTATAAAAGGCATATATAATTATCATTCCAAAGAGATATAATTATCATTCCAAAAGGATTTTCCTTAATCTGGGAACTGGGGGGGGGGGGGAGTTCAGTGGAACATGTAAAGTCTGAGCTGAATAGGACATCCTAATGTATCTGGAAATCTGAAAGGCTTATACGTTACCCCTTTCCTCTTTGTTTCTATTCAAAGCCTTTGGACACAATGAGTGTCCGGATCCTGGTATTCCAATCAATGCACGGCGCTTTGGTGACAACTTTCAATTGGGAAGTTCAATTTCTGTCATTTGTGAAGAAGGCTTTATTAAAACTCAAGGAACTGAAACAATCACTTGTGTATTGCTGGACGGGAAAGTTATGTGGAGTGGACCTATCCCTAAGTGCGGAGGTAGGATGGATATCTTGATTAAGTCAGTTTAGTTTTATCATATATTTATAATTAATTACCGGTATGTATATGTTGAGTTGATGGTCTATATCAGGCATCCCTAGACTCGGCCCTCCAGATGTTTTGGGACTACAACTCCCATCATCCCTAGCTAACAGGACCAGTGGTCAGGGATGATGGGAGTTGTAGTCCCAAAACATCTGGAGGGCCGAGTTTGGGGATGCCTGGTCTATATGTTATGTGTGTTTGTCTCAGTTATGTCTACCGTACTTGATTCTCCCTTGCTCCTATTTATTTAAAATACAATTTACATCATTAGATGGCATCCTTCAGGTATATAGATATTTAATGTTTATGCTAAGAGTTTTTTGTCTTGTAATACTTTGTTGTCAATTGTAGCAACATTTTTCAAGTCCACTCAGTGCTACTATCATAGTATGTGTGGCTTACAGGCATTCATTGTGCAAGAAGCTCAATGCATGATGGACATTTTCATATGATAGCATTCCTTGTGGGTTAGAAATTTTTCCAAGTGAATTGACTTTCAGTTGTCTGTCATAACAGGTAAATGTTATTATAGGGTTTTTTAAGAAATGTGTGGAAAAACATTACATTTGCTTTGTCAGAAAAAAAATCTAAAATATTGGTGATATAATATTGATATTTCAACATCTATGTCATCTTGATATTTTACCACCTTGATATTTTACTTTTTAGGGTGGTGGTGCTAGTTAAACAAACATCAAAAATATTGATTCCAATAGTTGGAGCATGCCAATAATTGTACCCCTTATTTTATTTTATATAGTTTTGAAGGCAAGTATTATCAATAGCTAATCATGCTTAGCCCCCTTCTCAATATGCTCTTTTGAGGATTCATTTGGATTAAGGACACATGTCATTAATCAGACTGTGTTCTTAGTAGTAGCTTTTATCCCTTCTCTCTTTAGGGTAATGCATTCCTTCCCTTTTGGCGTCACACAAGTGTCCATCGTACATAGAGCTATTTCCAATTATTTTATGACATTTCTGGACATTACAGTCCTTGAGAATATTGAGAAATTCTGATGCAGTCAGCAGAAATAATCCATGTAACTTCAGCTCTGTGTTACAGAGTTCTTTCTACAAGGACACATATTTACCTGTACTTGTACATAAATGGACCAAATTTACCATGTATGTGACACAAATTTCACCTAGGCTTTAACTGCTACGTCTCTGATGGCACTTCAGGGGCATTAACACAAGCTAGGGCCATGAAACACATTTCATAGATAGTTTAGATACTGGTAAATTATCTCAGCAGTCTTCATAATGACCTGTCAAAGCAGATCATTATCACAATCTCTGTATTGAAGAAAGGCATTGAGGCTGGAAGATAATGGTTTATCTGAGGGCCAAACTGTGCGTTACTTATGTATAATGATAGCTCATTGCTCCTTTTGGAATATGAAAGCCACTTCAGGAGAGGGAGACTGAAAACATGGATGGAGTAAGTAGGAGAAAGAATTAACCTTCCCATGAACTAATTCTTCCCTTTTCAAAACCACTACTTACAATGGCCTCCTATCTCTGCAGCATTTAAAATGTGTTTGCTTTCACAAACATGCAGTTTGAATCCCATAATGGAAAAGCTACGACAGAGGGCTATTTCGGAGCAGATAAATGGGATGCAAACAAGATAAGGCTGCTGGATCAAGCTCCATGACCCCTCTAATCCAGCATCCTGTTTTCACAGTAGCCAATGATGATGGTGGTGGTGGTGGTGATGATGATGAATTTAATGTATATCCAAGGATCACAGGGCAATTCACAACACAAAACTACAAAATGCCAACACAAAATACATAATAAAGCACAAACAGATGCCTGTGGGAAATCAGCAAGCAGGATTTTAGTACAAAAGTACTCTCCCTTCTGGTGGCTTCCAGCCACTGATATTCAGAAGCATTGGTGCTTCTGACCACAATGGCAGAGCATATCCATCATGACTAGTAACCATTGATAGCTTCTCTATGAATTTGTCCAGTCCTATTTTAAAGCCATCCAGGTTGGTGTCCATCACTGTGGAAGTGAGTTTGATAGCTTAACTATACACTGGGTGAAGCAGGTTAGGAAAAGGGAGTCTTTCTCCCTCCCCTCCCATTTCATTTCTCTCATTTGCCACCTCCTGATGTCACTTTTAATCACTGTTATACATTATCTAAGATGTAGTGTGGTCCTCAGTCTATCTAGTGGGTGAACAGAAGAGGTGAAATTTGAACAGAGGACTTATTGGTCCACAGGTCAGCCTCTAAGGCTGTATGCTGCACAGATAGATCTGTTATTTCAGTGTTTTAGCCTGTGTCTTGTGAAAGCTCCATATATGGACCACCAATATTCCTACAGCCACAGGGCTATTTTATACACTGACGTGCAAACACATTTGTTGTATCCTTTATTTCTGAATACTGTGTGAAAACTGTGGCAATTTCAGCCTGACAGCAAATACAAGTCTTTGTTTTCTTCTTTTCAGCTCCCTGTGGTGGGCATTTTTCTTCTCCCAGTGGAGTTATCCTTTCTCCAGGCTGGCCTGGGTATTATAAAGACTCCTTGAATTGTGAGTGGGTGATTGAAGCTGAACCAGGACACTCTATCAAAATTACATTTGAAAGGTCTTGACAAAAGCTTTTTCTCCTTATATTTCCACTTTTTACTGATAAACTGGAGATATTTGTTTCCACTGTCGTATAGATAGAAAACTAACCTTCATTTGGCACGCACTATTTTCCCCCTTGCTTTTGTTTAATTGAGAGTCTCTTGAATCTTTGAGGGGTATTGGAATGTAAGCCCATTTCATGCTGTTGCTTCAGTTGGTTGTAGAGTATTACTAGTATTATCAGCAGGCTTCACCAGCTTTCGGTTTCAGTTTTCCCACCACTACCACATGTCCCAGAACCATAGTGATAGAACAGCCTTTCCCATCATAGATATTTCAGGTTACAACTCCCATAGTCACTGACCAATTGCCATGCTTATTGAGGCATCAGTTGCAGCCGGCTCATCATTCTGGCCACCATTTGCATCCTCAGCAATGTTCTGTACCCAGCATAGTAAGTTACAGGGCAATGTGTGTGCATGTGGGGCGTGGAAGGGACATTGGAAGGGAGGGTAGTGAGATGGTGGCTGCCACATACAAAAATTGCCAGGGAATATTTGGGAACCATTCTGTGTAGTAGCCTGTTCCATTGAGCGTCCGTTAAGGCTGCGACCAGCGGGACTGTTGTGGCGTCCAGCCCGCTTCCGTGCGTCAACCTGCTTCTCCCAGCTACAGCAGCGTAACTTGCGCAGTGTGTGCCTGTGTGGAAGAATCTCAGCCACGCAGTAAAACACACGTGCAGCAGCTTCTCTATTCTAAGAAGCGTTTATTGTACAGCAGCAGAACAAATCAGCCAAGAGAGAGCGACGACATGATGCTTCTCCTGTGCAGCAAAACAGAAAGTAAATGTTCACAAAACAAAGACCTGAACACACCCCCAGTGACAGGATGTAACTTCCCAAGCTGTTAACCCTGTAAGCTCCGGGTGTCCTCACATAGCCTTATTTGGGGGGGGTGTGTGTGATAAAACAATCAGAATTTTTCCTTTGAGAAACTTTTAGCTGAGCACTGTTATGAATGGATTATGTCTGATGACCACTAATAGGGCCTCTACTGTGCCATCGGATGAATCTGTGGCCTCTCTGCTCTGATTGTTCCCTGAGCAGGGTTCCTTGCACATTTTAATATGTGTTGGTTTTAATTATGTTAATTCTAAAATGCTGGTAATCTATGGGCCCCTTCGGCAAGAGGCATTCATTTTTGAGAATGAGATCACAGCTGCGGAGAAGCAGGGCAATGAAATGAATAAATAGAGCTGAATTAAGGAATCAAGATTGTGAAACTTGTAAATTATTGATCTGCCTAACTTTTAAGACATGCTTGCATAATTACTTCATAAGGAGAAAACAGTGGTTTTTAAAAATAATATATTTCAAGCTGGAAGAGGAACAATATGTCTCTGAATAATACACCAGCTTGTGGAGTTCTTCTTCTTCTTTATTAATTCTTTAGTAATGTACAGTGGTGCCCCGCAAGACGAATTCCTCGCAAGACAGAAAACTCGCTAGACGAAAGAGTTTTCCGTTTTGGAGGTGCTTCGCAAAATGAATCTCCTATGGGCTTGCTTCGCAAGATGACAATGTCTTGCGAGTTCCTGCTGGTTCCCCCCCCCTTTTCTAAGCCGCTAAGCCGCTTATCAGCTGATCCGATCAGCAGATAAGCCGCTAAAAGCCGCTAATAGCGCTAATCCGCTAATCCTTCAATGGGCTTGCTTCGCAAGATGAAAAAACCGCTAGACGAAGAGAATCGCAGAACGGATTATTTTAGTCTTGCGAGGCACCACTGTACCTCATTGAACCACCCCCCCCAACAAAACAGCAGGGTTACACAATCCTGTGGACATCAAAGCACAGAAGGGGCCCAAGGATGTTCTTCCAAGTGAAGATGGTTCCATTTGCTAGTCTGGATTTCCACAGATCTGATTTAGAGAATGCAATGTAAAATTAAAAGCCAAGCACAGAATGTGACAGCAAATGTGGGGTGGAAGCAACTTCAAAAAAGAAAACTACCCTGAAATTAAAGAGCAGGCATGTGTAGGAAGTGTGGCAGCCAGGTGTACTTGCCCTGGATCTCAGAAGGCAAAGCTGACCAGAGGTCCCTGCTAAAGACCGGCTGCTTTTTTCAATTTTTGTTTATAACTTTATTCTAACGAGACTCCCAAGTCAGGCCTCTGACAAGCTTCGCACGGGCCTGCTAAAGAGCATTTAATAGATGTCTGAAAAGCTAAAAATAGAAGGAACCCACAAGGCCTCCAAGGGGAAGGGATGTCATAATCTCAGTGTCATCAAGGAATCTTAGTGCCACAGTTAAGGGCAGGACCACAATCAGAGCCTTAGTTGCTGATTTTCCCTAACTGGCAGGCCGGCTGGTATGTGAGCAGCTGGTTCATGAGATAACCAAGCCCCCAGCCGTTTTAGGCGTTAGACGCTTAAACCAACACTTTAAATTGAGCCTGGAACCAATTTGGCAGCAACATCCCAAGAATCATTTTAGTGTAATTGAAAGACTGCTTGGTTGCGATGTCTAGCTGGCAGCTGTCATCAGCTAGCTCCTAAATCCACCTGCAGCTACACTGGTCACCTTCAACTAAAAGGAGGAATCTGTAACTAGGACTATATCAGTTGCCAGTGCAATACAGTATGTTGCAAAGCAGTGTCAAAGGGGGCCCCATTTTGTTGTTGTTCTCATCTTCAGAACTCTATTTAATGGAAGCTGAGGCTGATTATATGGATGACTTGTCTTTAGACTGGTGTGTGTTTATCTGTATCTGTTATTAGGAACAAAGGAAGCAGCCTCATACCAAGTCAGGAAACTGAACCATCTGATTCCGTACTGTCTATTGACTGGCTGTGACTTTTCAGCCATAACTGGAGATTCCAAAGCTTGAATCTTCTGCATGCAAAGCACGACTTTTTCCACCGAGCTATGGTTCTCTTTCTTTTTGTCATCTTAATATTTCTCATCTGTGTCCGTTTGCAGTTCTCTTAAAATTCTCTTTCTCATCCTGTCTGCCATACTTTCTCCTCCTTAAAAAAAAGTATATTTCCTCCTGTTAGATTTCATCCCTCAACTCCTCCAAAAGGGAAGAGTGACAGAAATAAGATAAATTTCTAAAAAAGAAACAATGGCCAACTTTTAAGAAGGAACCTTGAGATTGGGATTGAGACTAAGTTAACAGATTTTTATCAGTGAGACTTGCCATTTCTCATTTCAATGGAAACAAAGTTCAGGAAGTCTTGATCCAATCCATGCTTTATAAAATATGCACCAACTTTTTATATCCTAATCTATCTTTCTGTCCTTAGTATCCATTTTTCTCTTGCATAGTGCCTATACTTTGTGAGCCTCCAGGAATTAACTGAGGGAACATCTATATTTATTTACTTAATTTTCTTTAAATACTGTAAATAATAATATGTAAGTACAAAGTTCTACCCCCTAATTTGAGGAGAGCACAATATGTCCAACAGAGAACTCTCAGAATGAATAAATACACACAAATTGTGGTTTGTCAGTATTGTATGTGAAGAGACCCTTACTGAATCAATGTTCGGACCTCCCAATATAATACGACCTGTACATCTGAACAACAATATTTCTGTACTACCTATGAATGGTCCCACCATCTAACTTCAGTTTTATGATTTGAATAGAGTCCCATAATGTGTCTAACATGTAGGGTTTTAAATGGTAGCTTATTGGTTCCTGGTAGCTCTTAACTCATCTACAAGAAAGCCTCCTTCTCATCTGCCTCCTTCTACAAGAAAGAGGCAGAGCTGACAGTACAGGTTAGCTACTCAAGCATAGGTCCTTCTCGATCAGCCTTCCTAACCTGGTTCTCTCTAGATGTTTCAAAATATAACTCCACCAGCCCCAGCCAGCATTGTCAGTGCCCAGAGATGATAGGAGTCATAGCCCAAGACATCTGGATGGTACTAGGTTGGGGAAACCTGTTCTCAATAATTTTCCACACCAATCATTTCCTTTAGAGACTCCAGTTCTCAAACACTGCCACTCCTGCCAGAAACTCAGTTAAGGCAGCTGTTTTGTTAATCTGTTTAGTATTAAGTGGCTCTAAACTATTGTAGGCCTATCACTGTCTCTGATGTTAAGTAATTGGCTGAATTATCCAGATTAGCTGAGCTCTGAAAGCTTGCTAAGTAAGGGCTGATTTGCATTTTCATTAGTTTGTAGAGCTTTCAGAACCTCCTTTTGGGTGGCATGAATCACATTTCTGATTCTCTTTCAGATCTATCATTCAAAATGAGGGCTCATGGAGCAAAACCTCAATGAGATTTGTAAACTCTGCAGGTCCAGGTCATGCTTATTCCCTCTGGTATGTCAGCAATAGCAATAGTGACTAGATCTGTTGAATGTTGCAAACCCTCTTAGAGTCTGATCGGAAACAATAGCAGTGAGAAAAAAGAATTAGCACTTTTTATCTTAATGTGATGTTGAAGACTAATTGTTACAACATAAATGCAAGCAGTTAATCATCTCGTTGCTAAGTACTGCACCACACTAATGAGCTTAGACCTTGCACATCATATCGTTAATTTAAGTTATTTCCCAGAAATAACACTTTATATTTCAAATATGCATATAGCTTGACTTCCTTCAGATATTTCCCTTTTGCTTGGATAATGAATATTGCCTACTCATGAGGAAAAAACTAAAATGGGCCTTATATTTCTCTATAATTAGTGAATAGCTCCCACACAAATTTCACAAATTGCACTCAAACAATTACCAGGTGTTAACGATTTGTTTGTAACCACTTTGTGAATGGGTTATTTATGTAGTCCTGCCAAGTAGTAAGCATAATCCTACCAGACAGACGTGTGGTAATGTCTGTAGTAAACTTCTTGTCTCTGCCCATCCCTTGATTGATTATTCTGGGAGGAATTCAGTGTAGTGCTGGGCCAATCATTCCATCAACTCAAGCATTTCAGCTTGCCAGATGGAATGACCCTCCCTATCCTTTTGTTGTTCTGGGGCTTCTCCTGACTGAACCAGAGCCAATTTGGGTTTCTGTCAGCAGCACTATGGGAGAGAAGAGTGCAGAAAGCCCAACCGTATTAGTGGAAGTCCTTGTGGAGACTTTCATTAGTGAGACTCATTAGTTGAATCTGATCCTATCATTTTAGCTATGTTGTTCATTGATTTGTTTGTTTCCGGGAAAGGGTTCACTCTTTAATCCTGAACCATTTAGTAATTTACCACAGTTAGATTAGCAAAAACAAGTCATTCTCTCTCAGCGGTCTGTAAACTAGGTACAGATTTCAATCCTCTACACACACTTAGCAGGGACCGCTTCAGTGATGCAACCATACTTGCTTTCATTCGGGTTTTTTGTTGCTGCGCTTCAAAGGTGTTTAGGGTGGAAACAGTAAATAAGACATAATATTATGCATGATGTGGTTAAAGTGGATAGAATTAAGCTTTTCTCTCTCATAATACTAGAGCATGAGCCATCTGGTGAACCTAACTGTAGGAGATTCAGGACAGAGAAAGGGAAGGTCTTCTTTGGAGGGCACTTAGTTTAACTGTGGGTTTCGCTTGCACAAGAAGTTGTGATGATCGCCGGCTTAAGCAGCTCTGAAAATCTATTGTGCAAAGCCATGACCCTATGATGTCTTCAGGATAGGAGGCGACATGACTCTAAATGCCAGTTGATGGGGAAACAACAGAGGGAAGAAGGTTATTGCCCTTATGGAGGCTGAACTAGATCAGCCTTTGGTCTCACCTAGCCAAGCTTTCCTTGTGTTCTTTGCTTGTTTGTTATGACACACTGGCATTTACTTAGCATAATGCCCTAAAGATAATAAGAATAAGAATAAGAATAAGAATAAGAATATTTATACCCCACCCATCTGGCTGGGTTTCCCCAGCCACTCTGGGTGGTTTCCAACAAAATATTAAAATGCAATAGTCTATTAAACATTAAAAGCTTCCCTAAATAGGGCTGCCTACAGATGTCTTCTAAAAGTCTGGTTGTTGTTTTTTCTTTGACAACTGGTGGGAGGGCATTCCGCAGGGCAGGTGCCACTACTGAGAAGGCCCTCTGCCAGGTTTTCTGTAACTTGGCTTCTCGCAGCAAGGGAACCACCAGAAGGCCCTTGGCGGTGGACCTCAGTGTCCGGGCAGAACGATGGTGGTGGAGACACTCCTTCAGGTGTACTGGACCAAGGCTTTTTAGGGCTTTAAAGGGCAGCACCAACACTTTGAATTGACCCCGGAAACTGGGAGCCAATGTAGATGATAAAAATTGCTCAAAGATGATAAAAGATTGTTCAAACTTAAGAATGGTATACCATAATCAAAATATAATCATTAATCGGAAGACTAAGGAACCAATTGTCAGTCCAGCTAGGACATATGAGAGAGTATATATGCTTGGGAAGCACCCATTGCTCATGTAGTTATTTCCTTTGATAAATGGTTTCTGCTTAAGAAGTTCAGAACAGCATGACACTGTGTGTTATACAGTAGGAATGAATCTGCATCGGATGTGAACTGTTCCTCAAAGTACAGAACAAGAAACTTGTGCAAACCCTTTATCTCAGGATCGCTTCTTATATTGCATTTTTGTGCAACTGGATGGGTTTTTCTGCATCAATATGTGCTTATTTTGTATAATGGAAGTACATTCTGTTTTTGTAAAAATAAATAAATCTGACATATGTTAAGGAGGCTGCCCCCATCTAAAGCAACTGCATTGACTGGACCACTAATTTAATGTGAACAACATATATTTTTTATATGCAGAGTTGTAATGCAGAGTGGTAATATGAGTGAAACATGAAAAGTATGTTATTCTTCTGTAGTAGTGTTGTATTCCTTCCAGAAAGAAGAAATATACAATGGTATGCCTTTTACTGAACAAACACAAGTATTCCTATGTCTTTCCCACCCCAGGGGGCTGGGGAGGGAAGACTCCTGAGCTTGCTTTCAGATAGATAAAACCTTGCTGATTTGATGGCAATGATAGTGGCCTTTGGTGGAAAAAATAATAATTAAAATGTTTCTTTGTTTGGGGGGAAGGTGGGAAATGGATGGAATCAGGTGATTTCTAAAGATGCAGTATCATCTTAAAATATTGCCGCACAGTTTTTAATAACATGCAAATATGGTTGACACTGTGGCTGTGTTGTAAACCACTAAAAGCTGTGGCTGGTTTCAAATGGAAATGGATGTTTTTTTATCCCCTCTGGTCACACAAGAGGAGAGCAAAGCTAGGGGAGAAAGACCATGCATATAATGCTAAGCTATGGTTTAGTGTTATTTCAAAACAATGTCGAGGTGGGTCCAATGCAGATGTATAGTTTCGCCATGTTTCCACTTATACAGAGCTATACCATGGTTAAGCTCTGTATGTGGTGACACTAGGAGAAACCTGCCTTCCACCTGGAAATCGACAGTTTGGATGATGATGTTGTTGTTGATGATTTTATATATTATTGATTTTGTACCCTCAGAAACTGCCTTTTCCTAATGCAGATAATAGTGTAATTATAATAAATGCAAACCATGCTTTGCAAATCTATTTTAAAGAATGGTTTCACATAATAACTTGTAGCCACTTCTTAATCATTAGAAGTAATGCTTAATCACATTTAAGAAAAACAAGCCATTTTAATACTGTTAGTGTCCCTTACATGTCTTTAAAAAAGAGAAAGATGAGCGAGTTGGACTCAAGGGATTTAAATGGTGCATTTTTTTTTCCATTCCACACACTGCAGAGTTACAAAATAAGCCACCATTTTGATTTTGAGATATTACAGAAGCATCCCAATGTTAACTTCGGCATCACTTAGTGAATATCAAGTTTGCACTTTTATCACAAAGTGCATTTTTCTTTTTGTTAGCCTATTGTGTTCCAAGTTTTGTTTCTAAACTGGAAAGCATTTTCCGTTCTGAAAATAAAGCCATTAATAGCCCGCCATTCTGTTGTTCAAGACACAATTGCATTAGGACTTGCAAGCTGCTCCAGTTTCCTGTAAATTTATGATCAGTGTTCAATCTTTTGCTTTTGAAACCCAGTAAAATTCAATCTTGCTTTTGAACACAATGAATGAGTGGTCAGAAGGGATTGTTTTATCAAGACTTTATAGTGTTAATTAATACATAATCTTTAGAATTGTAAGCTTTGGGGTACATTATTATGATCAGTGGTTTTGAGAATGAATCAGATGTTTTCCAAGATCTAAAACATAGGAAAATAAGAAGGACTTCCATGAACAGAATGCCTTTTTGAAAAATAAATTATTTCTAATGGAAGTGACATCTTTGAATATATGCCTTGCCGCTTTCCCCCTTCCTTCAGGGACTTGAATTAATATTTATTTCAGGTTTATTTTGTGAATGGTCCAATACAAAAGTCATAAACAAAATAAAAAAATTCCTTCCAGTAGCACCTTAAAGACCAACTAAGTTAGTTCTTGGTATGAGCTTTCGTGTGCATGCACACTTCTTCAGATACATAAAGTTACTGTATATTGTGTCATAAAGTCATAAAGTTACTGTATATTGTGCTTTGACTTAAACAATGACTGTTCAAACATGGGTATTTACCAGGATGCTTCTCTATATTTGCATAACAAAAAAGAAAAACACACACCATTTTCTGCCAATTCTGGTGGTATTAATGGAAGTAGAAGTGAGCAAGTAGTGCAAGGATTGCAGCATTAAACATGTGCTAAGTTTCTATTGTCACTTAAATGAGGATGGATTGAAAATGCAAGTATTTGGTGCACATTTTAAAAATTTAGGGCTAACTTTTGTATGCTGCTTGCTTCTGCTTTGGCAACTGTACAAGAAAAGCTCTTCAGGGGACCAGGCTTAGCAGAGGAACCACAGGTTGCAAAACCTTATATGAGCTATGGGAGATCAGTGTAATAAAATATGATTTTGCATAGTTAATGTCCTTGCAATATCATGGGTAGAGACAACGATACAACTATTGAGGACACAGCTGTAAGAAATAGCAAATTAGCAATTTGTATATTCAGATACAATTTAAAGAGGGGCCATTTGCTCCACCACTGAGCATATGATATATCTGTAAATAAATAACTAATCATAAATAAATCTTTTCCTGGTTTAACATATTGAACAACTTTGGAAATGTAGAAAGCCCTTTGCTCAGAGAGCAGTGGTAGAACTGACATCTTCCTTTCCTACACACACCCCTCTAAAAAAAAAGTTCAGAAAAGCCCATTCACAGTAGAAGTGAAAGTGACAAGGAGCTGAACTAAAGGATCTGATGGGGTGTTTCATAAATTGGGGAGGAATATTGTTAGTTCCCCTCTCCCCAAGGCTTTGTGCATTATTCATTCACTGCTGTGATAGTTGTAAAGAGCAGCAGTAAAACTGACAACTGAGCCCTGTCAGTATAGAAGTTAAACTGAGAAGTCCCTTTGTCGGGGCATTTAGAGATGCATATGTGCAAAAAGGTTGGTGTCTTTGATATCTGAGTCACCTCCAGAGTTACTGTGGATAACTGACACAGTGTGATGGAACATCATAAAACTCAATGGAAATAAAAGGACAAGGTTCACACATTCTTTGCACTTAGGGAGTTTAATTTGAATAAGGATTTGATTACAAAATGCATGCTTCATCTAAATATTATATGTAGCCTATCAGTTTTAACAGTGTTTCATTTGTATGATCTTTGGGTATATTTTACGTCTATATTATGTGTGTTTCTCCAACATAGATTCCAGACAGAACTCAATTACGATGTTCTGGAAGTGCACGATGGACCAAATCTTCTCTCACCACTTCTAGGATCTTACAATGGTACACAGGTCCCCCAATTTCTGTTCAGTAGTACCAATTTCATTTACCTTCTGTTTACAACAGACAACAGTCGTTCTAACAATGGATTCAAAATCCACTATGAAAGTAAGTAGCTTTTGCTTTCCTTAGTATCTAAGGTTATTTTGTAGCATCAGACTTGTTTATTTGTGTATGTGTATGCTTGCACGAACACACATTTCATACATTTTTCTTCTTTCTCTATGTGTATATCTGTTGTGTGTCAACAGCTGTATGGATTAACATGGCACCCATATATAGGGTGCTAATGAAAAAGAACACATCAATCAGTTTGGGTTTCTCTTAGTTTCTCATTTTTTTCAGTCTTAAATTCATTTCTGCATCAGTTTGAATTTCTAAAAAAAAAAAAAACTATTCATGAAAATTCACCAGCATTTTATTGCAAATTATTCTGGAATAGCTTTTGTAACACCTGCAAATGGCCCAGATTTGCTAAGCCTTTTAAATGAATAGTGCTGTAAGGGAAAGTTAACATGGGTTGCTCAGAACTTGAGAAACCAGTGTGACATTCGATTTGGTTCCCTGATGTCATATTCTAGTTAAGTTACTGAGCAGCCCTACATAATTAGAAGTTTGGGCAATTCTTTAGGTAGGTGATGGGCTTCCCATCAAAACAGAGTGCCCAGGTTTTATGGAAAACAGTTGTTGATTTAATTTGGATTTATTCTCAACAGGTGTGAGATTAATTGAAAACATTTATAGGAAGCAGTTCCCAGAACTGAATTACTTCAGTTGTGCAGTCTGTGGCTTTTGTGTGCTTCCATGAGTTGGTTTTTTATGTCAGCACAGTGCTCTTTTCCTTCCTTCCTTCCTTCCTTCCTCTCTCTCTCTCTCTCTCTCTCCCCCTCCTAGCCATCCCTTCATATCCAGATTTATGCTCTCACTCACACTGTTCACAACACACACGCATTTCATTTACATAGTACCGTATTTTTTGCTCTATAAGACTCACTTTTTCCCTCCTAAAAAGGAAGGGGAAATGTGTGTGCGTCTTATGGAGCGAATGCAGGCTGCGCAGCTATCCCAGAAGACAGAACAGCAAGAGGGAGTGCTGCTTTCGCTGTGCAGTGATCCCTTTTGCTGTTCTGGCTTCTGGGATTCAGAATATATTTTTTCTTGTTTTCCTCCTCCAAAAACTAGGTGCGTCTTATGGTCTGGTGCGTCTTATGGAGCGAAAAATACGGGTATTTCCACAAACACCATTCACACTTGAAACAATTGACCAGTGTTGGAGATCTTTCCCTTTTTTCTTCACTGCTTCCCACTACCAATATCCTCCCAGTTTCATTATGCATGGATATATTAATCAACCGTGTTAGACTATATTTCTCAGTCCTTTCTTTCATTTCATATTTGGAACATTTGTTCCCTTCCACTCCAGGTGTAACTGTAAACACCTATTCTTGCTTGGATCCTGGCATACCTGTTCATGGTCGTCGCTATGGGCACGACTTTTCTATTGGCTCAACGGTATCATTTGGTTGTGACCCAGGATATAGGCTCAGCCATGAAGAACCTTTGCTGTGTGAAAAGAACCACTGGTGGAGCCATCCACTCCCTACCTGTGATGGTAAGAATCAGTTCAAATTAGCACAAAATATAATCTATGGCGTGTCCATCAGAATGGCTTTCAGATTTATCAGTGCTAGCTTTGTGTTAAGGAAGGAGAGAGGCTGGTCCTACTTTTGCAAACCTGATTCTTCTGCTTGTTTATGAACTAAAGACTCCAGGTCTACTTGTTAATAAACTAAAGGATGATTAATATTGTAGGCCAACAACATCTGGAAGAAAATATGTTATCTTGCTCAATAATTTTGCTGAAAGGGTGTAGAATATTAATCAGCCCAAGACCTCGTGGAACATTTTCTCCTGGTGCCTAAAAGTATATAAGGAAGGCACCAGCCAAACTGCCCTGGAGAGAACATTCCACAAACAGGGGGCCACTGCATAAAGGCCCGTTCTTGGGGTACCAAACCTCTCATGGAAAAGAAGGGCCTCAGGTGATAAATGCAGAGTCCAGGTCAGTTTATTATGGGGAGAGGTAGAGAGCCAGTATGGTGTAGTGGTTAGTGTGTCAGACTAGGACCTGGGAGGTTTATATAGGGAGAGAGGTCTTCTTGTTTTTTGTTGTTTTGTTTTTTGAGTTATTGCAATCCTGAGCCATTTAAGGCTTTATAGGTCAAAACCAACACTTTGAATTGGGCCTGGAAGCTACTTGGCAGCCGTTGCAGTTGGGCCAGGATTGGTGTAATATGCTCAAACATCTTGCCCTAATGAGCAACCTGGCCACCAAATTCTACACCAGCTGAAGTTTCTGAACTGTCTTCAGAGGCAGCCCTACGTACAATGTGTTGCAGTAATCTAATCTAGATGATGAGTCCCTATCTACTCTAGTCAGGTACATACAGAATCCTGATCCCCGTGCTCTAAGACAGGCATAGGCAAACTTGGCCCTCCAGATGTTTTTGGACTACAACTCCCATCATCCCTAGCTAACAGGACAAGTGGTCAGAGATGATGGGAGTTGTAGTCCAACAACAGCCTGTAAAAGTATGAAATGTTCCACTTTTTCTTTTGCTGAAATGCTTGGCAAAAGAAAACATAGCTCTTCTTGAAGAAGCAAATATCGGGACACCTTCTCTGTCCAGATAACAGCTCTCTTGTAATAATAAAATTAATGATCTTCATAGGCTAGCAGGTAGTAAAATCCACTCCAACACTCCTGCAAGGCTAATTAGTCTGCCCATAAAAAAACTGGACCTGAACCCTGAGGTATCAGGTCTTCAATATTTGTTTCTTAATGATTCCTATCTCATATGATACTCAGACTTTAGCACGGCTGTGCTGTGGCCATAATTTATTAGGTTGCATAATTTATTAGGTTGCAGATCTAAAAGCTGGTCTGCAAGCAGAAAGTGACTTTAACAATGTGAATGCTCCTGGCTTCACTGCAAGATCCTCTGCTTCAGTTGCTGCTTCCTTTTCCAGTTCCAATCTTCTCATTTTTCTAGTCTTGTTTCCACTTCATTCTTGTATTCCTCCCCCCCCCCCCCCCGGCCGCCATTTCTACTTCAATGTTACAAACTTTGTAACATAAAAAACACACAAAAAGCTGAGTTCAGTTTAAAATGTGTCCCCCATGTTTCAGCCTGCTTAGACTGCATGGCTCTACCCCTGACTTGACTCTTTTTGCTTTTCAAAGGTTCTGTTTCTCATTCTGTGCTGTTTCAGTTTTATCCTAACATGGAAACCAGATTTGGAAATTCCTTACACAACACTGAAACAGCATTTGTTTTCCCTATTACAGTGGTACCTCGGGTTACATATGCCTCAGGTTACAAACGCTTCAGGTTACAGACTCTGCTAACCCAGAAATAGTGCTTCAGGATAAGAACTTTGCTTCAGGATGAGAACAGAAATTGTGCTCCTGCAGTGCGGCAGCAGCAGGAGGCCCCATTAGCTAAAGTTGTGCTTCAAGTTAAGAACAGTTTCAGGTTAAGAACGGACCTCCGGAACAAATTAAGTACTTAACCTGAGGTACCACTGTACATGTAATCCCATAGAAGTAACATGTAGTTTCCCTGACACTCTTCCATAAGTTAGAAGGCTGCCTTGGAGAGATTGTCATTGTGGGAGGTTGAACTCAGTGACATAGTTGTCAAGTCAGCTGTTCAAAGCTTTGCTACTCTAGCTGCAGAAAACCATTCTCCATACCTCACTTGCAATCGTCCATGGCGATGCTACTGTAGTTAGGATATGTATCAGGACCTCTTTACTGAATAGAATACTTGACCGAAGAGTAGAAGCAATGTTTTCTTATGCACCACATGCTTATAGTCTAAAAATAAACACTATTAAGGAGCTCTCTGTGAACAGTTTTCTCTACTGTGCAATAACATTACATATTGTGACAAATTTCTTCCTTGAGATGCTGAACTAGTGTGCAATTCATTAAGTAAATGAGATTATTTCCCCCCTTCTAAATGGCAATTGTCCACTGAATAAATATCCTCTAAAGGCAAGATTGGGTATGTTTATTCTAGCCCATTTATGGATTCATGGCTGAATTCATTTTAATTCCCTTACCCTATTGGTTCTTCCAGAGTAATGTTTTGGGGCTAGTTTGGAATTGACCACTGGAGAGAGGTCTGTCCCTTGTATGAACTCAAAGTTGGATCCATTCCACTCAATTGTTTCCTTTAGTTAGACACTAGTTTTCATAAAGTGAGAATGTTTCTCGGCCTTTTGGCTAAGACCAAGTATAGTTTTTCCTATAAGGCATGGAGGATTGCCAAGTCAAGGACAGTCTTGGAAGGAAATGTCTGGGTTTTGTAAACTCAGTGACTTTTAGAAAATAATTTCTCCCCAAGTGGTGGTAGGAGAGGTGGTAGAAAGTGGGCAGGGGTCCAGGGATTTGGTTTTCACTCAATTTGAAGCAGCAATAACAGGTTGCCTACCCCCATTTTGACAGCACTGGACTACCTGGTAATTGGATGAGGTTGAATTCATGTTCCAAACTGGCTAACAAGCTTTTTTTGCCTACTCCATACTACTGTAATGCCTTTGGATTTGGTTCAATTCACCAAGGTCTACCAGCTAAGTAGGTCACAATGGGAGGGTATAGTGTAAATTTGAAAGGGTGAGAGTAATGTTGATACACTGATGAGCATCTCATGACATCAAGTTACCCAGTAGAGGTTTACCACAACCAACTTCTCATGGATTGCTGGCTTGAGAGCATTTGACCCAAGGAATGCTTGTGATAAGCAAGAACACATTGTGTTGTTGATCATTTAGAATTTGATAATTTAACAAGGTAGGGAGCAGAACAATGATATCGGCCAGCTCTCATCAGAGGAGTAAGGCTTCGGGCTAGTGAAGGTTGCAGTTAAATGGTTAATGATTATGCCATTCATGAATATAAGTCAGTAAAGTTCTTAGAGCCATTTGCAAGTTGTATAGTTGTGCAATGGCACATGGTTCAGTAGATAGTAGCCGACAATTGTTTGTGTCCTGCTTCTGTTCATATGTATCCTTTTATTGCTGCATTTCCAAGACACATTTCACTTACCATCTTAAGATGGATTTTATATTTGGAATCAGTTAGAATGTATTTTTTAGATATTGAGTTTTTGGAACAGGAGTTGTTGCAATCTGATCTTTAGATTTGCTGCACAAGCACAAATTATTTGGCTTGGATGGGGAGGGGGACACCATTTACAAATGGCCCCACTAGTATTTTGCAACATATTTTGCTGCAGCAATGTAGCACTAGTAGGAGAATACACATGATCTGGGTTATAAGTGCACTGAGCATCCAGATGGTATTCTGACAATATGCTTGAAAAATGGGTATGGCATTTTGCATAACTTAGCAAGTTTATATATATATATAAGTCACTGTAAAACAAGGTGAAATTCTCAGTCTTTATATAAAAGTTCATAGTCATTAGATTATGACCATATGCTATTAGTGTTGCTGGTCTAAAACAAGATGCAGTAATACCTCTAAAGTTCAAGCAGTCTAAACAGTATTGCAAAAGCCTTTGCGCTATGGAATACTGGTTGGTCCGAACATATGGAATTATTTTAATGTCTCTGCTATTTAGGTATAATAGACCAATACAGCTACTGTGCTTTATTTGAAAATAATAAATGGAGCTGGGATTTAGGAGCCAGCTAGGGATCTATATCAAAAATTGGACAAGAGAAGCAAATTCCAATTAAGGCAAAAGGGAATTATATTTTCAGTAAATGCTGTCATAGAAGATATTCTTTCAAAAAGTCCATTCTCTAAGGCAGGCGCGTGGGCATTTGCATAGGCTTTGTGTTAGAATTGATGTATTAGAAATTCTTTAATCCATGAGAATGGGATGAGAGATGTGATGTGAGATGAGGGATGTAGATGATCAGGGAAGAGTTAACATGGAAAGAATAAGAGAGTTTAGGAAATGAGTTACCGTACATAAAACTTACGCTTGTGTGGGGATGACTATTTATTTATTTATTGTTTTTTTTAATACTTATCAGCTGCCTTTAAGGTTAAAACCCTCTCAAATAGTCTTACAAAATAAAATAAAAAACCTATGCAGATCCAACCTCTATTCCTAGCCAGTGTTCATAATCCAGCCCACAAATATTAAAATCTGATACAAACTGCAGCTAAAAGGTGTACCAGAGGAAAGCAACTCAGATGATCAAGGACCTTAAGCAGAACAGTTGAGGGAGCTGGGTATGTTTATCCTGGAGAAGAGGAGACTGAGGGGAGATATGATAGCCATCTTCAAATATCTCAAGGGCTGTCACATGGAGGATGGAGCAAACTTGTTTCCTCCTCCTCTGGAGAGTAATACTCGAACCAATGGCTTCAAGTTACAAGAAAGAGATTCCAACTTTCTAATGGAAGAACTTTCTAATGGTAAGAGTTGTTCGACAGTAGAACGGACTGCCTCAGAAAGTGGTAGACTCTCCTTCCTTTAAGGTCTTTGGACTAGGGTACTTTCCAATTCTACAGTTCTCTGATTCCCTAGCTAATGTACCTTGGGATCTTTACTTCATGGCTTTGTGCTTGCTGCAGAAGCCTGCACTGCTATTAGACTGAATAAAGATACAGTGGTACCTCAGGTTACATATGCTTCAGGTTAAAGACTCCGCTAACCCAGAAATAGTGCTTCAGGTTAAGAACTTTGCTTCAGGATGAGAACAGAAATCGGGCTCCGGCGGCGCGGCAGCAGCAGGAGGCCCCATTAGCTAAAGTGGTGCTTCAAGTTAAGAACAGTTTCAGGTTAAGTACGGACCTCCGGAACGAATTAAGTACTTAATCTGAGGTACCACTGTATATTGTTTATTTCCAAGTAAGTAAGTCATTGTCTGTGTGTTTCGATACACACCTATACTTTTTACTTTGTTTCAGAAACTTTAAAAACTGATTAGTGATATGGGACAAAAGAACCACATGTGCATAGCACGCAAAAGTGCTCCCTCTCTCAAGCTATTTCCAGCTCTCTTTAATATATCTTCCTCAATTGCATACCCCTTTCCTAGATAGACTTATATTGGTGTTTAGTATTCAGTGTGATTCTGAAATATAAATAATTTCCATTCTTATTATGGAAACATCCCCCCGCCCCAACTAGGAATTTTCTCAAATCAACCAGTATAATTAGCAATTCATTTTCTTAATACTTATTACCAAAGCTTCTCAACAATTAATTAATCATGTTTCCTTTCAGAGCACTTTGTGTAAATATTGGCTACAATTAGAGATTTGTCACCCAAGGGAACTGTTGGCACTCCCACATATAGGCTATTGTTTAAACAGAGATAATAGAATTTCAACTTGCTATTTCACATGCTTCATTATAATATGACTGCCTGCGTTTATGTGCCTACTACATTTCTCTCCCCACCTGCTCCCTTTTCAGCTTTGTGCGGCGGAGATGTTAGAGGACCAAGTGGGACTATTTTATCTCCAGGTTATCCTGAATTGTATCCCAATTCACTGAATTGCACATGGACTGTTGATGTTACTCATGGAAAAGGTATAGAATTACGTTTTTCATAACCACAACACATTTTACATAATTTTCGTTCTAGTTTTGAGTTTCTATTTTCTCATGAAGTTCTTCAGCTTGGTGGTGGCCACAAACAACATCAAATGCAAAAGTTGACTTAATACGGGGCTGGAAACCACTTTCAGCCAGAGGGCCTCATAGCAGGTAGATTCAGAGCCAAAATGAAGAGGAGCAATAGATGCAATTTGTACTTTTGCACCATAGGCGAAATGTAAGCTGCATAAAAGCCAGAGTGTTTCTACACACCTTCTACAGGGTGAGTCCTTTAAAAGAGGCCCCGTAGATACAGAGTACACATGTTCCATGGGGCCTCTTTTAAAAGACCCGCCCTGTATATCCACCATCAAGGAAAACAAATTGAGAATATATTCCAGCTACTCAAAATCACACTGGGCAAAGAGCAGGACAGGTGAGGAGCTTGACCTGTAGAAAGTCCCATGGGCTGGATAAAGAGACCTTATAAATTAACTAAGCCTCCTTAGATTCTATAGCTTCGTGTAATAATTTTATGTATCTGTAATTCCCAGTTTACCCTCAACATACTGTATTGCTGAGTCAAAAGAGTCTCCTCGCTTTTGCTGCCCCATTTTCACACTGTGAATGTGGGGAGGCTATTTTTGAAGTTTTTGATGATGGGCTGGCAAATAACTGGCATGCAGGTGGACTGCCACTTCAACCTTTGTTCTGGAATTGCTCTGACACAAAAAGGACATTTGAGATCAAGGATTCCAGGTTGTTAACTAGAATCGCTTTTTGTTTATATACATGGGGAATCCAATCAGAGGTTACCAAAATGCACTGTTCATACTTGCCTTGTGGTCTTGTAGTGAGCTTCATCCATCACTGCATTCCCGAGATAAATAACGCTGTGACTGATAATGTAGGGACCTTACACACTTTTCTGAACAGCTGGAAGTTGAAGATCACTTTCTGCATGGCAGCTGACAGAATGATTTAAAAAGTCCTTCCCCACAGAGATAAGCCATTCATTTCAGTGTCTCTGACCACTGCAGATCTATTCCAGTCAATGTAGTGATATACTAGTGGAGGTAAATCACGATAAATGTAAATTGCTAAGCATAGCAACCTGATATAATTTGCTGCCAGAGTGAAGAAAATACTTAGGTATGAAAAGGATAGAACCCAGAAGGCCCTAATGACAGAGGGGCACTTTTTAATATTATCTCACTGAATAGGCAAAGTAGAAATGTAATAGTCTACCTTTAGTTTAGTTTTTAGTTACATGTCCTTTCCCTTTGGTGCACCATGTCCACGGCAGCTCACAATAAGCTTTAAGTAAATATCACAGTATTTCGGAGACAATTATAAGACATGCTAACAAATTCAAACAAAACCACCAGTAAACCAATTAATAATACAATAATGTCATCAAACATAAATCATCACCACAATCAGTGCTTTTTTTTCTAAAAAAAAATGTTTAGGGGTACTCTCATTTTCCTACTCATATTGAAATACTGCCCCTCAATGAGGCCAAACTTAGATTCACAAAATGTTTAGGGGTATGCATATCCCTGCACCCCCCCCCCCCGAAAAAAGCACTGATAATAATTATTATTTCTTAAATTTCTGTAACGCCCTTCATCCAAGAATCACAGGGCAGTTTACAATATAAAAACATAAAGATACATAACATAGTAACAAACAAAAACAATATCCCCCCACAGTATAATGGTGATGGTGATAAATACATTATAAAGAGATACAACTCAGTAACTATGTAATTCACACTTGACAATATAATACAGTCAGAAGAATTTGGTCAGAATTGACAGAACAGATGAGGAAAAGCTGGATGTGGGAAGATTAATGAGTAAAGGAAGTACTTTTTTCAGATGGAGCAAAACTAAATTGTGGAATTTTTTTGGCCACAGTGTGCAGAGTTGCTTCAATTGACTGGCAACCCCAGTCTTCCAATGCACTTGCACTGGCTCCTAGAGTTGGACTTGCTGCATTCAGGGTGCCATATGTGATTAAGAGCCAGTGTGGTATAGTGGTTAAGAGCGGTGGACTCATAATCTGGTGAACCGGGTTCGCATCCCCACTCTTCCACATACACCTTGGGCTAGTCACACTTCTCTGAAGTCTCTCAGAGTGTTTGTTGTGGGGGAGGAAGGGAAAAGGAGATTGTTAGCCACTTTGAGACTCCTTAGGGTAGTGATAAAATTGGATATCAAATTCTTCTTCTTCTTCTTCTTCTTCTTCTTCTTCTTCTTCTTCTTCTTCTTCTTCTTCTTCTTCTTCTTTCTCCATTGTATCCTCAAAATAGCCTCAGGGTAGGATAAGACTGAGAAACACAGATTGGGTTAAATTAAGATCTGTGTGATGATTTGAATATGGATCACTCTGGTTTTCATCCAAATGGTTTATCCAACTGTTTCTCTTCTATTGTTCAGTTCAGTGGAGGACTCCCATGGATAGAAGTAAATTAATGTTTTATTGATTCCTCCTTTCCTTTTCAGCCCACCCCACCCCAAAAAGAAACTGTCCCAGAGAACTGGGAGAGCCTTTGGAATAGCAAAGGAGGCAACCCCAACATTTTATCCATTGCAGTAGATTTCAATTGTGAGCACAGTCCATCCACACACTGTTGAAATATGAACCTAAGCAACAGGAAAATTAGATAGAACCTCAACGCTTTATCCATTACACCACATTACAGCTGTGAGCACATTCCATCAAGACGTTATTGAAATACTTGGGAATTTTTTAATCAAGAAAAAGGTGTCTCTAGAACAATTGAGACACCATTTTCATGATTAAAAAATTCCCAAGTATTTCAATAGCATCTTGATGGAATGTTCTCAAAGTTGTAATGTGGTGTAATGGATAAAACATTGAGGTTGTATCTAATTTTGTCCCTTCGCTGAGATTCATATTTCAGTATCATTCCTGACAATATTGTTTTTCTTTCTTTGCTTAATACAGATGATTACTGCACTGCAGTTTAATAATAAAACATTTACAGGCATAGGCAAACTTGGTCCTCCAGATGTTTTGGGACTACAACTCCCATCATCCCTGACCACTTGTCTTTTTAGCTAGGGATGATGGGAGTTGTAGTCCCAAAACATCTGGAGGGCCGAATTTGCCTATGCCTGCTTTAGTACACCTCAGAACAAACTTGCCCTCAACTTGCATGTTTCACCAAATTCAAATGACACTGTTACAAAAAGCAATTTTAGTTTGGGAAGTTACATTTGATTGCCTTTAAAAAGGCAAACAAAACTCATTCATCGCTTCTGTAAATGATGAGCAATGGCTTCAGTGTAAGCAATCTTCGTCCTCCTACCCAGTCACAAAATACAGATTAACACATAGAAATGCATTATATATATATATATATATATATATATATATATATATATATATTCCTTTTCCCCTACCTCACACAAAAAAACCTGGGGGAATGAGAACAAGGGTAATGTAAGTTGTGTTTAATTTTCTGAGTCTGTTTGTAATGAAATGTATGAGTTTAATCAGTGATATAATTGCTTTCATGTTAACTATGTGATATGTGAGTCTAATTTTATTTTTCTAATAGGAGTGCAGTTCACCTTTCACACCTTTCATTTGGAAGATCATCACGACTACTTACTAATCACGGAGAATCGCAGCTTCACTCAGCCTCTGGCACGCCTGACTGGCTCAGAACTTCCGTCAGCAATCAACGCTGGTCTCTATGGAAATTTCAGGGCTCAGTTGCGCTTTATTTCTGACTTTTCAATATCATATGAAGGATTTAATATTACTTTCTCTGGTAAGGCAGCAAAATGAGCTATTTGTATAAAGTGGAGGAACATTTGCTATTTCACTGGGCTTGATCTCGAAGAGGCAGAGGTGGTGGTGTTGGGAGAAAGCAACAGTCCAAATATATTTGTTATGACGAGTAACTTTCCTTACACTTCTTAAAAATAGACCTTACAATTGTTTTTGTTGTTGGTTCTGTAATAACAATCTCAGTTCATCTGCTGTGGCATTTTCAGTAGTGGACGCCGAAGAAAATGATAATAAACTGTAAAGCACATAATTCATTGGGAAAATCACACTGTATCAGAGTGATTTGAAGTCTAATTTCAAGAAGTGGGATTCCAAATGAGCCCATGAGGAAATTGGCCATGCTTTTATGCTGCACAGTTATTTTGGTTCATTTTATGTGTCAGACTCAGAGACATTTATAGCTCTTATAGGAATGGTAAGCACGCATCTCTCAGACGCTATGAGTGTTTATGGGCATGGTTTTTTAAATTGTAGCTGAATTGCCTATTTACTTATATGATCATTTATTCTGAAAATGTATCTGAAGGCTAAATTGTACCTGAGGCTCAGGTACAAATGTGTGCTTGTTATAATGAACAGGGTGGGTGATGAAGAAGCCTTTAATTCTTTTTGAAGCAATAATTTGATTTTTTTGCCTCTGTAGAATATAATCTTGAACCTTGTGAGGATCCTGGGACTCCTCAGTTTGGAAGCAGAATAGGATTTAACTTTGGAGTTGGAGACACTCTAACATTCTCCTGTTCTTCTGGATACCGCTTGGAAGGGGCTTCAGAGATTATCTGCCTCGGTGGTGGCCGAAGAGTGTGGAGTGCACCTCTGCCCAGGTGTGTGGGTACGTGGTCAGCTGCTTTCATTTGCTTGTATGTGTAGTCATTGTCCATGGAGTTGCAACTATACCGCATGGATAAGCATGATACCACTCCAATTAGTTCCGAAACAATATAGCCTTTGCATCTCCCATGTCTTTTCACCTTAATTTGTCAGGTTTCTTGGTTCTATTTGCAGGCGAATGTTGAACCTGCAGTCAGTGTTCAGAGTAGGGAGATATACGCTTTTAATGATCTTCCTACATTACAAATAATGCATTTTGGGAGAGCTCCATCACAAAGACCTTTCACAACCCTTGAGATTTGCCTGGGGTAGAAGCTCCATAACAGCGTGTGGGGATTACTGTATTTCATCTGGCAAAGTGTAATGTTTCTGCAGATGAAACATTTGCCATTGTGCAATACTGAATCCTACCCTTCGTTTTTAAATTTAAGGAAACATGAATCCCAAATCTAAGTTATCCACATTTTTTTCCATTTGTTCTGGCACTGAAAGTATGACATACCTATTCTTTCTGTATTGGGATTATACCATTAAAACTCTCAAAAGAAGAGGGGGTATTGTCTTAATCTCTCAAAATAGCATCCCTTTGTTTGGAATAATGAATGAGGTTCTTAGGAAATGGATTGTTGTGTTGTATAAAGATTTTTTCTTTGAGTGGCTTGGAATTTAGAAGCAAATTAAAACATTATACATTGTAAAATCTTAATTTTGCCATACATTTTCCTAATTAAGCCCCACAGATACATTTTATCCTTCCTTAATTTAAAATGTATTTAAAGCTCCTGAATAGAGAATTGCACTTGATAAAAGAGATTGTGCTCTACTAACAAATTTCCTAGGCATGAGAAATGTCACCCTTGTACTGCAGTTTTATCTAGTATTAAGATGCCCATATGTTCCTACAGCCTTCCTGCATCACTTAGCTTCTTCTATGTGTGATATGGAACAGGGCCAGGATTCTCAATAGTTTTTTGAAATTTCAAGTTAATCTGTCAACCAAATAACATGTTCATTTGAGTTTTTCCCCATGAGAAAATAGTGCATGTTCAAAATACTGCCATCTCTCCTTGCACTGCTGAATCTCTCTTACAGTAGAAATGTTTGGGGATTTTGAACAAAAAATTATTATGCAGAAATTGCAAAAGAGATACTTTTGCAGACATACCCTGTCACTTCACCTACCCAACTTTCCACCACTGTGTTTGGTGGACAGGTGTTCCTCTTCCTTTCCTTCTGACCTAATAACACCCATCACGCATTATCTCACTCACTAAGTTTTTTTGAAAAGAGTGGAAGGGCATTTCTTCTGCAGACAATAAATCCAAGGGCTAGGCCAACTGAGAAACCCAGGCAGATGTCAAGTATACCTCAAACAGCTTCTGCTCTTTTGGAGCCATTGACCTTCAAGCTATGAGTGTCCGGCACTTTAAGGCCTGTAGGATATGTAAGTGGGGAGGGTGCTTTGGATTTTCACCCTTCTTCCATTATGAGAACTAATCAAAGGCATTTGAAATGTAGGGCTCATTTTCAGTACTGGGACCTTTGTTTCAAGGAATCTATTGCCAGTTTTACACTCACATACAAGCACGTTGAGTCTTGAGATAATGTGCAAGCCACCACAGAATCCAAGCATGGCACAAATGGAAATGCAGTTTGCCGTTGCCATTGCAATTGCAATTTATGTATCTTGGGATTATTCAAATAAAATAAAATATAGAACACTCTGCAAAGGTGATGTACAAAGGTGTTGCAAGTGGTGCTTCTTTGTAGCTCTTACCAAATATGAAGATCTGGGATGGCACAGTCAGTAGAGCATGAAACTTGATCTCGGGGTCATGGGTTTGAGCCCCACATTGGGCAAAAAGATTCCAGCGTTGCAGGAGATTGAACTAGATGATCCTCATGCTCCCTTCCAACTCTACAGTTCTGGCTAGTTCCTTTTGTGCACCAGCCCACAGTGTGTAAGGAAGAAGGGGTACAATGTTTCACACTCCAGTTAATCAGAGATTGTGCTGATTTATGACCTAGCTCTACTTTCTGCATATGTGTACATGATGAAAAAATGAGAGGGGGAACCAGGTTTAAATATTGGTGGTGTGTTTTCATGTGCAAGGGGCAGTTGCTTGTTCCAGGATCATCAAAACATTATTTAATCAATGTAACTTCCATGTAAATATGATTAGGATAGGGTTCCATGAGTAGATTAGGTGTTTTTGCCAGAACATAATGTACTATTGTCACCCTGGGCTAACTGATGAATGTAGATGAAATGGCTTTTTTCATTCCAACTTTTTATTGCCTCTCATCATAATAAGATTATTAAAGGTGATAAAACCTGCCATTTTCCTTCCTTCCTTCCTTCCTTCCTTCCTTCCTTCCTTCCTTCCTTCCTCTATCTTTCTCTTTTCTTTAATTGTGGGTTAGACCATGCATATCACTTAGTTACACTACACTTGCAACGTGATTTCTTTGTTTTTAATAAAGTATTCACAACTTTCATTCAATCTTAATGCAGTTTCTGTATGGAACTTGTTTCCCTCTGTTATTTTATTTGGTAGAATTATTTTTGCTCCCTTTGATTGCATTGATCACTTTTGAATAAATCTTGGTTTTCCATCATTATTTATTCCACCCACTACTGTGCTTCATTTTATTGTATCAACACTGGAGATGATTTATTCTTCCAAAGATTGTATAAGTATTTCCCAAGGCATTGTTTCAGGTTTATTGCCCTGTTTTCAGAAATGTCTGGAAAAATGAATAGAGGTGATACAAGTGGAGCAACAAAATCAGAGATAAAGATTTCAGAACAGAAAGTTTAAATAATTAGTGTGACTAATAATAATGTACAAATATAACAATTAGTACATAAACATATAGAGACAAGGGAAATGTGTCTCGTAGATCAGAATCAGACATTTATTTTTGTCACAGAACTTTAGATAGCGGCAAATGTATATGATATGCTATTTGATAGTATTTACACTTCCCACATAAGTGAAACGTTTGATGTTCTCTGTTGAGCTATACCTCGAATTCTGTTTTGCTTACAGCTGAATGTGGAGCCTCTGCCACAAATAATGAAGGAATTTTGCTGTCCCCCAATTACCCACTCAACTATGAAAACAACCACGAATGTATCTACAGCATTCAAGTGCAAGCAGGAAAAGGAATCAACATATCTGCCAGAACATTCCATTTAGCACAAGCAGATGTTCTTAAGGTACGTTGTGATTTTGGGCTGATGTATTTGTTATCTCAAAACATATATAATTCATCTGGTTATCCCACTGTATTAAAGGCAACCAAACATTTAACTAGAGTGGATACCTAACTTTACATCACCACCATTACCATTATATGGACCATTACATACTTTTCTATAACCTTATGTTTACAGGAATTAGTTTATTGGTTTATTGATTTATTATATCGCCAGTATGAACCTTGAAAACAATTTTATATTTGTAGGCAAGTAATAGTAATCCGTATTTGTATTTTTGCATGTTTATTTGCAAATAAATTTATTTGCAATTTGATGAATGTAAATTTAAAATAAATAATTGTAGTAGTAAATAATAATAGTAGTAGTAATAAATTCTAGTGGGATTATAGTCAACTGATGTGTTAAATTAATACCTATGTAACATCTACCTGAATCTTCTTAAACATGTTTCATTACATCCATTGTAACAATATTTCAGAAACAATTTATCTTCTTCCTCCATTTAACAGATAGTCTTTATCAGCATTTCAATTTGCTTAATTCATGAATTAAGTTGATAAGCCAATTTAGTTTTTGTTGTTCGTTTGTTGTTAACTTTTAGTTATTTTCTTCTTCTCATTGGTAAGCTATAATGCTATTAGGCCACATCATTTTCATGTGTCCTAGCACAGTGTCACATATGTGTTTCACTCAAGAATGTCTCCTTCCATATCCTACTGAAACTCATAATGCAGTCTCAATTGCACACAGTGAAAGGCTTTGCGGTGGGGCTTATTGCCCTTCCATTTTTATTGGAGTACAACTCTCTGCATAACTGAACAGAGGCTGGCTGGGGCTGACAGGAGTCAGAGTTCCATAACATTAGGAGGGTCACAGGTTCACTGTTATTTAAGTAATTACTGTAAGAACCCTGTTGGGTCAGGCTGAAAGACCATCTGGTCCATCATTCTGGTCCAAATATGGCCAAATAGATACTTACAGAAAGCCCATGATCAGGGAACAAGAGCAACAGCTCCAGGGTTTTCCACCTGCTGAAAGAAAACCAGTCTTCTTGGTGAACATGGTGATTTTCGTAGGTTACCTGGGGACATGACTTCACAGGTACCATTAGATAAGCGAGTGGGAAGGAAATGGGATTGATGGAGGGTGATTGCAGCTGCATGCATACCAAGAATGGGAAGGGGGGCAGTTGCACTTATTTTGTAATTCAGCTGAGCACATAAGGACTAATAAGTTTCTGTTACATGCTAGTTAACCGTTGCAAGTTTGGTGGCATTATTTGTTTCAGCCAATTGATATTCCTTCAGTTTGTGTATGGTTTAGATCTCCACCTTGTGCATCACTTACTAACACTGAATCTCATTTTCCATTGTATTGCCCGTTCAGCCAGTATGGAGAAATTCTTTTGAATCTCTTCATGGTCTAGTTGGTTTTTCACCAACCTGAATAATTTGGTGTCATCTGCAGGCTAGAAGACTAATGGTCTCATTTGGTGTTAGGCAGCTTCATGTGCTCATATGTTCAGTGGAAAGGTGAAAACAAGGCTAATAATTCAGTCCTATGCATATCTGCTCAGAAGTAATTCCCATTGAGTTCAGTGGGTCTTACATCCAGGTAAATGAGTATAGGAATGCAGCCTAAGATGTGTGGGGTTTTTTTTTTCCTTATTCCAATATTTAAGAAATCATTTGATATAAAATAACATAAATATGAAGCACACCATATTAATTTTTAATGTTTTCAGTTCACACCATAAGGAGAAAAATACTTTTATGTTGATATAAGCGGATACCAAATGTTTGTTTTGTATTTTTTAAGTACAAGATAAACTTTTAATCCTTTGTGTTGTACTTTGTGTCAGAAATGAAATGTAGATTTTAGTCAAGTGCAAATATAAGTATTCCTTAAAGATTCTAAGCATTAAATATAGCATCTATAGATAATCCAGCTGAAGTTTTAATTCACCATAAACTAAAAATGGAACATGACAACTTCTGATCTGAAACCTGTATTTGAAACTGGCTGAATGCTATTAAATACAGATTGCGTCTTGAAATGTTTTCATCATCAAAGTGCTGTTTCAAGCGTATCTGCAGGTGGAGAAAACCTGCTCAGGATAGGAAGTTGAATGAATGAATGCATGAATGTTTTTGGCTTCCAAGTTATATATAGATTACGTTGTCCTTCCACCTTTCAACCACAGTTAATCTGTTTGTTTGCTTTCAATATCAATCTGCAAAACTCCTTATTTAGTGAAATTCTTCAGTGGTTGCTTTCATATCACAACTGGAAAGAGATCACATTTATTTATTTATTTATTTATTTATTTATTTATTTATTTATTTGTTTATTTCATGATGTGGAAATGAGTATACTAAATTATCACTTACTGTGTATGGATGCTAACATTAAAATATTGGCAGTGGCAAAGCAAGTGCAGGAATTAAACAAATAAGCAAATTCTGTGCTGAAATGGAAACCCTGTTCCTGGCTACTCCCTGTGCAGGCTTTGGCTTTTTTCTTTTTCTTTGAATTGACTTAGCTTAAAAAGAAGACAGTGTTTAGAAAATAACTCGTGCCCAACATGTAATAAGGAAATGCAACAACCTCGATCTGTTTCCTAATTGAAATATGGGACTTACTTTGCTGTTTCTCCGTCATGCCTATTTAAATTATGCAAGGCCAATTTGTTTTACAGATATATGATGGGAGGGATAATACTGCACACTTGCTAGGTGCATTCACTGGTGCTTCCCTGCGAGGACTGACACTGAGCAGTACTTCAAATCACCTTTGGCTTGAGTTTAATTCAGATTCTGAGGGAACAGATGAAGGTTTTCAGCTTGTTTATACCAGTAAGTATTTCAGAAAGTAGAAGAAGGGATAGGGTACAGAAAAGCCATGACCGCTCTGTTCCTCATCCTGAGAATGGGGCATGCAAGCTCATTTTCAATGGATAACAGACACTTCTACATTGGTGTTTTGGGGTGGAATTGAGTCACATACTGTCAAATACAAATTGCACAATGATGGTTGGTTTGGAGCGCATGTGCAGCAAACCCACTTTATTTGTAACACAGGTTTTTTTTTGGGGGGGTAGGGGGACAATAACGAAAGTGATGGGAAGATGCATGGGAAGTGTGAGACAACATTTTCAGGACACAACATTGCCTAATGCCCCCACAAACAGATCAGACTGAATGCAGAACAATTTGCACATCAACTTTGAATGTTCCTTTTGTTGGCATGTTCATGGCACAGAAATTAAATTATTTAGGTTTAAATACACACGCACACCCCTCTAAAATGAATGACGAATCATGTTCCAGCAAATTTCCTAGTTTGGTGACACTACTGTTTTCTCTTCTTTCACAGGTTTTGAACTTTCTCATTGTGAAGATCCAGGTGTGCCACAATTTGGGTACAAGATAAGTGATCAAGGCCACTTTGCCGGCAGCACCATTATTTATGGATGCAATCCTGGCTACACACTCCATGGAAGCAGCCTTCTTAAGTGCATGACTGGAGAAAGAAGGGCATGGGACTATCCTTTGCCATCTTGTATCGGTACTAGATTTCTCTTTAGCTTTTGTTGTTGTTTTGTCGTTTAGTCGTGTCCGACTCTTCGTGACCCCATGGACCAGAGCACGCCAGGCACTCCTGTCTTCCATTGCCTCCTGCAGTTTGGTCAGACTCATGTTTGTAGCTTCGAGAACACTGTCCAACCATCTCGTCCTCTGTCATCCCCTTCTCCTTGTGCCCTCAATCTTTCCCAACATCAGGGTCTTTTCCAGGGAGTCTTCTCTTCTCATGAGGTGGCCAAAGTATTGTAGCCTCAGCTTCTTTAACTTTAACATTTGCCAGTGTCACCAAGCAAGCTTTGTGGTTGAGAAGAGATTTGATCCTGGATTATGCAGCCTCAGTCTAACTACTCTGTTACTATACCTGTGCAGCAGAAACAGAATACAGGTACTGAGCACAGGTCTTCCGGGATGTGCTGATTTAGCATCAGCTTTGACCTCTTGCTTTAGCACAGAGAGGTTTGTCAAGCCACCTTTTTCAATTGGTGCTTCCCGTACTTAGGAAAAGAGTTGGCACAATACAAATGTGTTTGTGTACGTCAGTGCACACTAGAGAGTCGGCAGGGCATTGATACCCTTTCTATTATAAAATCAGATGTCCTGCAGCTTACAAATTATAACTATCATGATGGCGTATGAGCTCTATACGGCCAGCTTCTTAATCTGCTCTTAATGCACACACACATACATGCAACCTGTAAAAAGGAAGGATACTGGGGTTTTGTGAGGCAGTGATGGCCCACTTCTTTGCTGTGCCCAGGCCACTGTGGGATCATCTCCATCAGCATCCCCTCCCTGCCCTGTTACACTTGGGTTGCTCTCATGGCTCTGGCCCTGTCTGTTGGGCAGCAGGGGGGTTGCCTCAAGTGCCAGAACACCCTGGGTCAGCCCTGCTCTGAGGTGCCTGAGTCAGAGAAAAAACACCTCTCTGCACCACTTCCTTTGTTGTATAGGTTGCTGACATAGCTGTTATTTTAGTTTCATTTTTTATTTAAAATATTTTTATATCTCCTCTTCTTAAAATAACTACAAGGTGATGTACAATAAAAATATCCAGTACAAAACGGCAACTCAAAAATAGTTCAAAAAATACCCCAACAACAGCAACAGCATTTCACAATTACCATAGTAGAAATCATTCAACTGGTATCAGAGGCCAGGGCACACTTGGCTGGAAGCTCACTCTCTGTCTTACAGAGAGGCTGGATACTATTGTGGAGAAGGTCTTGCCATGAGCTGATCTCTGCAGACCACAACATAACTTATAACGTATCCTCTAAAACTCTTAGTGGGCAGGCAGGTCTATATGAGAGAATATGTTCTTTCATGTGACCTGTTCCTAAATTACTCGGGGCTTTATAAGTTAGTAACAAAATCACTGGATTCCATATCTGGAGAGGACTGTCCTTCAGACACAACTGCGGACATGAAACCAAGCCTTACAAGGAAGTACAACAAAGGAGTTATGTCAACTTCCCCCTATTTCCAAATTATGCTTCCTAAGCCCTGGGGCAAAGACCAAATTGAGGAATACTTTGCTCTGTCAATAATAAATAAAGAGAGCCCCATAATTGTCATGGAAGCCATGAAGTCCCAAGGTAGACCACTGTGATGTAGATGCTAAATTCTCCAGGATGGTTGTCCTGGGGTTCGCCAACACCATACTCAGCGAGTTTGGTCAGGGTAGCTTCTGGGCAGTAGCTATTTTTATTACTGGCATGAAGAGGGAGGTTTGTTTCTAGAAATACATCTTGTGGGAGGGAAAGTTTACCTATTACCTCCCCACCCCCGAATGGAATGGAAATTGCTCCTGTCACAAAGACCCTTTATCTCTTTGGTGAAAGTTTCACTCCCAGTAGCAGTTTCCGCCTCCCTAAATTGTGCCACAGATTAAAGTTGCAAACTAAAAGATACTCTGTTTTTACTCTTCCTCTGACAGGGGATCTAAGATAAACAGATGGCACAATTAGCATGATTTAACTGGTGATCTGGGCGACAGAAAGACAGGTCACAGTTTATGATAAGGATAATGCAAAATGGACAGAAATGACAAACTTTTTAAAGGTTTAAAAATGGGGGCGAGGGGAGATGCCCCTCTACCAACTTGTTCATGAGTATGGCAAACCAACCTTAAACCTCAAGAAATTTCACTGGAATTTTGTATCCCCTCAAAGAAAACAGCAGAAATCCCTTCTCCGTTTTCACATAATGGAGATGTTTCCACACTAATGGGAATGAATGTTTGGCTCATCACTTATACAGACATTTTGGCTGGTAGACAACCTTTCTCTTCCTTCTAATGCCAAAGAGAAAGTATCCGATTCTATGCAGATAATGGTTGAATTATAATAATCATTTTTTAAAAATAATAAAAATCATACCATTAGGAATTTGACCTCACATTTGATCTCATAACATTAGGACAAGAGTATTTTTGACTAGTCTCCAGCTCTCTAACATAACATAATTGGTCATGAACTGTGAAATAAATGAACGTGAGATAAGAAATAGTTTGTCATAAATGAAAGGTAGAACAGAAATATTAATAGAAACTTTATCAGAAATAATTTTCTAATTTGCTTTTACTAGCTGAGTGTGGAGGTCGTTTTAAAGGAGAATCCTCAGGAAGAATCTTATCTCCAGGCTATCCTTTTCCTTATGACAATAATCTGCGGTGTATGTGGATGATTGAAGTTGATCCAGGAAACATTGTCAGGTACTTCAATGTGATCTTATTTTGTGGAGAACCAAAGTTTCAAAATAAGAAACGTGGCCTGCAAAAGTTTCATTGGCATTCCAAGGGCTTTTTTCTTTTCTTTTCTTTTTTAACTTTCAATTTTTCTCAGTATTTAAATAACAGCCTGAGTTCTGAGAGCAGCTTACGGAAGCAAACATATAAAGATGACCTAGATGTACATTGGACAAGTGGGCCTTTGTCCTGGGCAAAGAGAATTCGGCAGTATTCATTAATCAGTTTAACTTAGATTCCACACTATCCCATGTAAATAGAGCAGCCTGCATTAATTTTTCTATGTGTTAATAATTCTGTCTCCAAGGCACTTCCAAGCTAAAGTAGTTGAATGGTTTGGAAGCTAAAGGAGAACATTTTTAAAAAACCAACAACAACACACCTTTGTAATTGTAGATCTATTTTTAAACAAAGCAAAACAAAACACACTTCACATTATAAGTAACGAGTCCAAAAAGCAGTTCCAATATATATATATATATATATATATATATATATATATATATATATATATATATATATATTCTTGTTAACCTGATGTTAAAGAGGTACAGAAGATGTCTTATAGGTTTTATTGAGCTTTGTCCAGGTGGGAAGTAGATCTTCACACCCTGAAAGTGGAATGTCTCTTCTCCGGCAACAGTGTCAACTCTTCTTGGGAATCACGGGGAAAGGTGCTGCTGTGGGATGTTGCTGGGAGGGGATCAGAGCTCACTTTCATTTGACATGTGATGTGATGGTGTGTCTGGACTGCTGTCCTTCCATTGCGTAGTAATGTCTCATGCAGTTCCCAACAATTTATCACATTGTCCAAGAATAACCACCATGATAAAAACAAAGAACTGAAGTCAAGGTCTAAATGCACTTAATATATTTATTTAATGTATGTACACAATTAGACCTTGACATCAATGGTTTATTTGCTGTCAAAGGTTACACTGCCTTAAGCTTTAACTTTTGGGAACAAAAATTTGGCTGCAGTCCTATAGCTGCTCACCTGGGAGCGAGCGCTATTCAGCTCACTGGGAAATTTTAAGTAGGCATGTAGAGAAGTGCACCATTTTTTGCAACAGTTTTCTTGCAATTATAAGTTCTGTGGATTGTTAAACCACTGATGTTATTAACAGCCTCCAGTTTCTAGCTTTTGATACTGAAGCATCACATGATATTCTACGTGTCTGGGATGGTCCACCTGAAAACGATATGCTGTTAAAAGAAATTAGTGGCTCTCTGATTCCAGAAGGCATCCACAGCACTCTCAACATAGTTACAATCCAGTTTGACACAGACTTCTATATCAGCAAATCTGGATTTGCCATTCAGTTTTCAAGTAAGTTCATATATGCATATTATTGTAGAATGGTTCTCATTTGACTAGATTTTGTTTCTTCCCATTTTGAAATCGATGGTAGAAGCTGATATAGAATAATCCACAGGTTAGTAGATGTTGTCTTTCATTTGTTTGGAATGTGACAGACGCAATCATATTTATGAACAAATGCATAATCATTTATATTTTTTTGAAAATAGAAGATGAGGTGGACGGCTAAAGAACAATGCTCTCCCATGTCAATGTTTGTCCTCTCTTTTTATTTATATCTCTATATATTACTAGATTTTTGATTATTACTTAACAATGTTAAGTGATACCTGGACATGTCTCAATTCTATAAGGCCTTGAGTTCAATGTCTGTACAAATTTTTGTTTTGTCCTACATAAGCCTTTGTGATTAGATTGAAAAGTTCTGCTGCATAGTCTCTTATGGACATTAATATGTATTTAAATATAATTGTCATATAATATGTATTTAAATAAGTGACTGAAGCTTTATCTGGGATTTAAGGTTATTTCACAGCAACATTGCCATATATTGAGATCTGCTTTGAAGGCTGTCTTGCAGGTACACCTACTACCTAAGGCAGTTTTTCCTCAAACCTGGGTACCCAGCTGCTGTTGGACTACAACTCACATCATCCCTAGCTAGCAGGACTAGTAGTCAGGGATGATGGGAGTTGTAGTCCAACAACAGCTCGGGACCCAAGTTTGAGAAACACAGACCGAAGGCGAGAGAGGACTTTTTCAGTTGTGCTACCTGCTTGAGGAATTTGCTCTCCAGAAAAGCTTACTAGGTGTTCTTTCTGTTGTCTTTTAAGTACTAGTTGACAAATTTATTATTTCTCCATGCGTTTTAATAGTGCTTTTAAAATCTTTGCTGGTTTTTTCCCCCAAGGGAAAGGATTGCTCTGAAAATCCTTTGTGTGCACACAGAATGTCACAGGGAGTACACCACTTCCTGAAATACAATATGTCATAGAATCCGATTTGTGATTTTAAATAAATTAGAGCTCTCTACTGCTACAGCAGTAAAAGCTCAACATAATTTTATAGTGGGTTTTCTTGGCTGCTTTAGCTGCCACAGATCTTGAGTCCTGTTATCTTTAATCTGTGACTGGTAGCTGAGCAGATTCCTAATAGTTTTTACTGATGTGGAGATATCTGTATATTTGCAACGCTCTTGCTCTGAATGTCAATTTTTAAATTGCAAGCTGCCTTCTCTTTTAAATATGAAATGCAGTCCTTTATTTTCAAATGTCTGCTTCACACGAAGAAGAGGGCTACTGAGAGCCCAAGAAGATCTTGATGTCTCTAGTGTGTCGGGGTGGGTGGGGGACGACACCCAATAGGTTTGGGTTCCTCTAGGGCAAGGACACACAACCATTGTCAGCACTCTCTGTTCAGTGTTTTAATTCTAAATGAGGAGAGGAACAAAACATGCCCTTTAAAAAAAGGCATACCCATGTTCTCAGATGCAAAACAAATGACCTTCTGCCAGACAGACAATATTGTATTGTTCCTTCCACACACAATTTCCCTCATAAATGTATATGGCAGGAGTGAGACTAATCTAGACTGTTGTTCTCAAACTAGAATTTTGCCTTCTTTCTTCTTCTTCTTCTTCTTCTTTAAATGAACAATTGTTCCTCAGCGTAGTTGGTTGACTTGCTGCTGTGATTACTGTATAAAATGCAGTGCCCTGGTTGTAATACCCTTGTCACTCCTAGTGACCAGTTCCTTTCTCCAAAATGTTTGTTGTTTGTGAAATGTTTTTTGTTTTTGTTTATATATGTTGCTATAAAACAGAGGAAGGCAGTTACAGGATCATACAATTGTAGCGTTGGAAAGGACCCTGAAGATCATCTAGTCCAACCCCTTGCAATTCAGGAATCTCAACTAAAGCATCCATGACAGGTGGCCATCCTACTTCTGCTTAAAACATCCAATGAAGTCCACCACCTTCTAAGAGAGTCCATTCCACTTTCTAACAGCTCTTACCATCAGAAAGTCCTCCCTGGTGTTTATTTGAAGTGTCCTTTCTTGTAACCATAAAGAAGGCTAATCACTGAAGAATTGAATTATGGTCTGGAGGAGACTCTTGAGAGTCCCATAGACTGCAAGAAGATCAAACCTATCCATTCTGAAGGAAATCAGCCCTGAGTGCTCACTGGAAGAACAGATCCTGAAGCTGAGGCTCCAATACTTTGGCCACCTCATGAGAAGAGAAGACACCCTGGAAAAGACCCTGATGTTGGGAAAGATGGAGGGCACAAGGAGAAGGGGACAACAGAGGACAAGATGGTTGGACGGTGTTCTTGAAGCTACCAGCATGAGTTTGACCAAACTGTGGGAGGCAGTGGAAGACAGGAGTGCCTGGCGTGCTCTGGTCCATGGGGTCATGAAGAGGCGGACACGACTAAATGACTAAAAAACAACAACTTCTTGTAACTTGAAGCCATTATTCAAGTCTTACCCAAGCTTGCTCCATCTTCCATGTGACAATTCTTTAGATATTTGAAGAGGGTTATTATATCACCTTTTATTCAGGCTAAACATACTCCCTCAGCCGTTCCTCAGACGGTTCGCCCATTTTAGTTGCCCTCTGCACATGTTCCAGCTTGCCGATATCATTTTGAAACTCTGGCACCTGGAACTGGACAGACTACTCCATATCGATGGCCCAAGAATCACATGTGTATCCCATGTCCTAATTTCATGTCAAATTTGTCTTAATTTCAGGTGGGTGGCATGGTGGGTAAAATGAGAGACAAGGGAGTAGCAGAAATATCAAAAGGGAGAAGGGTGATGCAGAAATATATAAAGAAAGGATATGGAAAGAGAATAAGGGGATGCCCCATCCACCTTTGACATCAGCCCTGTTCATTGCTGGAATGTGGACCTCAACAGACTACTTTGAAGGAGAAGTGGCCATTGATTGAAAAGAAGGTTCCCCATGCCTACTATAAAATGTCCCATTTGTGCTGCTACAGTACCGGAGCATTCAGGCAGTGCCAGTTTTTCAGACAAAACCAAGCAATGTCCTTTTGCTTTATAGTGAGTGTTTCACATCAAAATGAATGTAACAATTGGTCTATATAAGGTCAGCGCTGACAATGTCTTTGTTCCCTTGACAATTTTCTGAGTGGAGGCTTTAAAAGCCAAATCCTAATGCTGAGTGTATGAACTAGCTGTTCTCGGAGTCAGATAAATTTGCTAGTGGTCTTATTAAAGAAATATAAAAATATATACCACATCTCTGAGATTATTATTTTTTCCATTTTCAAGATAAAATTAGTCAGTCTGATATATTAGTTGGCCTTTTCATACCATCAAATTGAAATCATTCTAGATCCTCACACTTCTTTTTGATGACGCGAAACTATATTTTATTAAACCACAAAAAAAATGCTTTTTATCTGACCCAAATGCAGAATCACAATATCAAAGGGTGGAAATACTCGTACACTCAATTTCCGAGAGATTCTCTTTATCTTTCTCATTAATCCTTTCTCTTTCGTTAATCTTCTCTCTTTCATTAAATTCTTTTAAAGTTGACATCTGATCTAAATGGCATGCAAGATAGTCAGAATGTCACCGTAGTAATCATTGGTAAGATTCAATGGCTTTGAATTGTTGACAGTCAAAATTCTTTGAAGATTTGGATTACTGTATGTATCCTAGTTTCCCTTTGCTGGTGTATATATATATATCTACACTATGACTATGGTCTGAAGCTCAACAAAAGACCCTGATGTTGTGAAAGATGGAGGGCACAAGGAGAAGGAGATGACAAAGGATGAGATGGTTGGATAGTGTTCTCGAAGCTACCAGCATGAGTTTGACCAAACTATGGGAGGCAGTGGAAGACAGAAGTGCCTGGCATGCTCTGGTCCATGGGGTCACGAAGAGTCGGACACGACTAAACGATTAAACAACAACAACATATATCTACACATGCGATCCTAGCTGTACAGCAGCTTTCACCAGGAAAGGAGATCCCAGATTTATGGTACCAATTGTTGAGCGGTTTCAGGCTTTCTAGGTAAACAAAGGGTCCCTTTCCCTGATAGGTTAGCCGAAACCCCAGGTCACATTGGGCAATTAAAGACACCTTGTGCAAATGTGTCAATACTTGAACTTCATTTAGCAAGTCAAGAGTCTCCATGGTCTTTGTAGTCCTTACAACTTTTCTGACTGAGCCTTTTAGAACTTAAGAAAAGCCCCAGGTAATCAGACAGAATGTTCTTCTTGTCAGTTTTGCAGAGTGGTCAAGCAAATCCCTCTAGAAACCCCATGAGCAGGGAAGTATCCAAGTTACTTTTGCAGCAGCTTGAGTTCAGTGACATGTTGCTTCTGAAGTCTGAGGTTCTGCTCACTTGGCTTTATTAGATTCATTACTTTTGCTTTTAACAGATGCTTGCATACAGATCTCTCCCCCCCCCCCCCCGTTTGACTTGTGCTGCTCCTTGCAGGTCTTGCTTGACCTCTGACAAGCCCCAAATCCCTTGAGGCACTCCCATTTTGGCTCAGGATTTATCCAGATCTGATGTACATCATTAGCTAGTAGTGCAAAGTGAACTAGGGAGATGGATATATACTGAATATATAGATATAGATATATACTGAACTGGGTTTCTATCATCGTACTTCATTGGAAAGCAAGTGGCTTTACATGAACTAGAGAGGCAGATGTGTGCATCTGTGTTTGTGAGTATGAGTGTGAGAAAGAGGAGAGTGGTGGATAAATATTATGGCCTACCTATCTAAGGGATGTGGGTGGCGCTGTGGGTTAAACCACAGAGCCTAGGACTTGCCGATCAGAAGGTCGGCGGTTCAAATGCCCGCGACAGGGTCAGCTCCCGTTGCTCGGTCCCTGCTCCTGCCAGCCTAGCAGTTCGAAAGCACGTCGAAGTGCAAGTAGATAAATAGGTACCGCTCTGGCAGGAAGGTAAACGGCATTTCTGTGCGCTGCTCTGGTTCACCAGAAGCGGCTTAGTCATGCTGGCCACATGTACACCGGTTCCCTCGGTCAATAAAGCAAGATGAGCACCGCAACCCCAGAGTCAGTCACGACTGGACCTAATGGTCAGGGGTCCCTTTACCTTTTAGCTATCTAAAATGAAGTTTCCTTGAGGATTAAAGTAGATTTGATATAGTATGGCCCAATCTGGGCTATTCAGAATATAAGGGAAGTGAGGGTTAAATTGCACTCTGGGTAGATATAAGGGAGAGGATTACTTTCCCCTCCCTTTTGCCCCTGAAATCACTTTTTAAAAGTATTTTCCACCCAATTGGAGCTGCTTCTTTTCAGAGCTCAGGAAGAAGTTAAACTAGTAAGAAGAAATGGAGGACCAATTTAGATTCCTTCTCTCAACCATTCTAACTGCATGGGTGCTTAATAGGGATTCAGTGTTGACCCAGTCAGGTCTCCCATATTCCTGCGCTGTTCTATCCAGATTGGTACTGGGACCGGTACATGTATAAGCTCTCAAGCATGTTGAGGATTTTAACTGCAGTAGCTAGAAAATATGAAAATGGGGGGGGGGGGTCATAAAATGAAAAATTCACTGAGAGCAAGAAATGGTTCTGAAGCAAACTGCAGAACATTTACAAGTGGAATGATTGTAAATTAGTCTTGGGAAACATTTAATTTAATATTTCCATTTAATGACCTTGGCAATGGATAAAGGAATGAATTCATGAAAATTGCTAATGGTACAAAGTTGGGAGGCATTGGTGAAACAGAGAGGATAGAAAGATTCAGCCGTACTATATAACTTCACGGAATGCAGTAATTGAAAAGGAATGAAACTAGATAGTACAAAGTATAGGAAAAAATGCATTTGGAGACTAATATGAAGCTAACACCGCCAGTCTGCTTGAAACAGACATTTTGAAGATGGTAGAAGAGAGGGACCTGGGGATTTATTCATCACAGAATGATGATGAATCATGAATGTGAAATAGCTACAAGGAAAGCAAATGTGCTTCTAAGATGTATTAGGTGAGGCAACCCCAGAAAATGCAGGGAATTATTAATTCCACTGTGGAAAAGCATTTTGAATACCTTTTGCAGTTATTCTGACTGAAAGTAAACAAATCAAAACTAGAAGTGCAAACTAGATACAGACTAGGAAAGGAAAAGAACAAGTTTGCTTAGCTTTTAAATTTAAAGGAATTGTGTGTTTTTAAACTTGCCACAATGCTTTACTTGAACTATTCTGCTGATGTGCACTGTTTTAATCTTGATGTTTTGATTGTTAGTCTTGTTAGCACTTACGGGTAATCATGTATAAGAAGGTAGGAATAGTGGTTTTAGCCAAGATGAAACTAGATGATTTTGTAGGGACCGAGTTTCCCTTGAAAGCTTATTTTTCCAGTAAGAACCTAAATGGAATCATGATGGATCAGGCCTTAAGGCCAGCTAGTCTAGCATCTTCTGACCCACTCATTAGTCCAAGAGATATGGTCCACTTATAGGCTTGCTGTATTTCAAGAGGTAAAAATCCGGGCACTAAAAGTTGTTGAGCCTGATATCCAGAAAAGTCTGGTTATATTCCAAAATTTACAAGTGGCTCTTTACTACTTGCATTTGTCTTAATTTTGGCTACTTCTCTGAGTGGGAAATGTTTCCATTTTGACTATAATCTGTGCAATACAGCCAGAGAACTAGGATTCCGGTGCTGGCCTCTTGAAGAGAAATCACACATATACTGTACTTTGAACTTTAACCACTTCATCTCAAGATGAGGCACAATAGGACTCCTATCTTCTAATCTTGTAGAGAAGCACAAAGCAGAAGACAGCGAGGACAGCTTCCATTGAGCAAGTTGCTCTGAGAAGCAACACAATTAACAGGAAACTAAAATATTATCTTAAAGATTTCAAAATAGAACATGTTTGTTCATGGAAATCATTCCATAATTCAGAGAGCAGAGATCTTCAGTGCCAGGGAGCAGGAAATATAATCTTTGTGATAACCATGTTTGGATAACAAGCTCTGTGTCAATTTACAGGCACCCTAGTATACATCAAAAAAGTTAGCTGAATTATAGGTTAAGTGTTTCAATAATTGAAGTATTTCAATAACAAGTTATAATGCAATACAATATCAGGTACACATATGCACATTTATAAAGAGTTGCGTTTTCTGAGCTTTGCAGCTTTCTTTCAAGACTGCATTGCAGGTCTCATTGCAAGGTTATATATAAGAAACTTTATCTTTGTTGAAATTTGTGCATACTCTACCAATTTTCATGGAAAGCAATGAAAGAGGTGTTTTAGATAACTAATAGAAACAATGGGATGCAACCCACATTCCAGTATGAATTTAGGGTACACAAAACAGGAACTCAGGAAGGCTAGATATGAGAGGATGAGAACAATACATTGCACAAAATATGAAACATGAGGAAAAGGGGAAGATTAAAGCAAGATCTAATATTTTGTTGGAGAACAGTAATTTTGAAAGGAGGGGAAATGTCTTGTGTACAGTAGTGTCAATAATCTGTTAGTTTTTAACATTAGTCTCATGCCCTCCTGGAAACACCATGTGCTCAGTTAGCACCAGTATGATGTCTGTAATATGTGGCTAGTCCACAAAGGAGGCTTTTGTCTTGGTAAAAGAATTTTTGGTAAAAGTGTTTATGGAAAGTGTTCTTGATTATAGGCCATTTTGCTCTTGTCTCATTTGTTCAATGACACAGAAGAAACCAAACTTACGTTACCTTTTCTTATTTAAAATAATGTAGACACCACCTTTATTTTGCAAAGAAATAGCAAAATAGTTCATAAACAAATAAAACCAGAATGTCACAAGAAAATCAGTTCAATAAAAGAACTATAACTATCATATTAATCAAGAACTCTGGGAATTAATGCCCAGGGAAACAAGTACATTTTCAGCTGTCAACTGAAAAATCCCAAATTTGGAGTCTGCCTGATCTCCATAGGAGATATTTCCACAAGGTAGGCACATTTTGCAGAGGGTAGGTTCAAACTATGGAATGTTTCCACAGACAACTGCAAATTTACCAAATACTGGTATTCATGGTCAGGCAAATGCCTGGGTAAACACCCAGGCATTTGCCTGACCATGAATACTAGTATTTGGAAGAACTATGTTTAGGATGTTAGTCTCCTGAATACAATGAAAAGAATATTTTCCAAACTGCCTGTCAAGTGATCTTGCCCAAAGTCTAATTTAGTTAATTCTTTGTTTGAGTTCTTTTTTGTGATCTCATATTCAGTTTGAGTTACTGTTTTGCCTTTTCTTTTGCCAGCTCTAGCTTTTTCCTGGGAAACAAACAAGTAAACAAGTGGCTGATGGCTAAATCCTTTTTTTTGGTCAGTATTGACAGGTCCTAAGTGAAAAGTGCAAGCATGCTGATTCAATGAAAAGAAAATGTATAATGCAATTTAATCTGTCAAGTTTTTTTTCCCAAGGGAAGCAGAAATCTTTGTATTTGAATGCTTACAGAATATTTTAATCATAAGCTTTGGCTCAGAGTAAAATGTCAACGTTACTGCTGAATGCTACTAAGTCTCTTTTGCTGTTGGGATGCATGGCTCTTAATCCCATTGGGTTATTTCCAACAAACTCATCCCACTAGCACAAGAACTTTCACATTGGTAATGGAATATAATCTGCTGTCTTGTCCCTGCACACACTCTATGCCCTCCCTAAATGTGCTCTAGAAGGTTTGGGAAACCCTCAGAAAATATTAGCAGAAAGGCATGGGGAGAGGAGAAAAAAGTTATTTTGCACAAGCAAAAGTCATTGCACTAACTGACAACTTGTTGGATAAAACACATTAATTCAAAATAGGCATTGTTGAAATGATGAATTATCTATGAGTTTGTTCCAAGCTATATGAAAGGGGGGGGGAGGTAAACCACTTCACCCATCATGTGGCAATTTTTGGTGCACCTGGTTAAGTAAAATGTCATCAATTTAACTGGCATTATTTCAGTTCCTTCTTTGATTTTTATCTTTTTAAAAACAAATAAAAACACACACGTTTGTGTAACTAGTTCAGCAGATCTCTTTTACTGGCATATTTCATTCTATGCATTGATATGCTACATTAAATCTGATGAAACGTGATTACAGTCAGTAATCAAAACAGATGGCAAATAAAAGAAATAATTGCATATAATAATCATTTTAGTGGACAATATATTTCCCCGAAGAAAAGAGGCCTAAACATCTCATTGGCTTGCATGAGCCATTAAATTGTCTTTTCTTAAAACATCTGTAGAGTGCAACTTGTTATGAATCAAAATGTGATATTTTTGCCTTCCTCCTAGGTTCTGTAGCCACAGCATGCCGTGATCCCGGAGTCCCCATGAATGGAACCCGAAATGGGGATGGGAGAGAACCTGGAGACACCGTCATTTTTCAGTGTGACCCTGGCTATGAGTTGCAAGGAGATGAAAGAATAACCTGCATTCAGGTAGAAAATCGGTACTTCTGGCAGCCCAACCCACCAGTCTGTATAGGTATGCAGAAACCAAGGGAAGACGCAACTGCTTTTCTGACTTTGGAAACATGTTATAGTTACACAGCCACAAAGCCAAAAGTCAATAGCTTATTGTTAACGTTGAATTAAACACAGATACCAGGGCAGCTCAGTAGTCCTCAATAGGACGGTGTTTTACCTTTTAAAGAGGATAGATTTCTTGCAGGAGGAAAGGAAAGAGGACAGCTCCACAAAGAGACCAAAGAGGAGAATCTCAATAGGTGCTGAAGAAAATTGTAGGTTTGTCATAAAAGCACTCTCAATTATAGCCATTACACCTAATGTGTTTTCAGTGTAGCTAGTCTTGATCAGAAGCAGAATTTCTTCTTTGTCTCCTGAGTTAAGGAGTCTCTTTGTCTTTTGGGAGACACAGAATGAGCTATTGATTCCAATGAAGAGTGGCTACACTGGAAATGTATTAGGAGCAATTACTCCAGTTGGAGTAAGGTGCAATGTTTCTACAATGGAAGGATGCTGTATAATTTTTCATGAAGGAATAAAAAAAAAAAATTACATTTTTTTCACCTTTTGACATTTTTTTTGAGGGGGCGGAGGGGAAGAGAGACTATCCCCATTTTTGTGACAGAATGGCAGAATGTTTTCACAGTCTTAACAGGCACTTCACATAGTCTGGTCTATAGCCAGATCCCACAAATAAGTCAGGTCAGGAGTTTCAGGCCCACATATAGTTTCAAGCGGGCAACTTACTCCATGAAGGTTGAGAGCAAACTAAACCTTTTTTCAACTTCTGCCCCTAGTCTACCTCTCCCAGGCTCCTCTAGAGACCCTGCCTGGCATATTTCCTGTGTTGTTAGGCTTGCAACAGCCTGAAGGTGGCATATGGTTCCTCAATCTCAACAGAAGGTTCCTGTGAGGATCTAGGTCAGGGGTAGGCAACTTAAGGCCAAGGGCCGGATCTGGCCCAATTGCCTTCTCAATCCGGCCTGCAGATTGAAACACATGAATCAGTGTGTTTTCACATGAGTAGAATGTGTGCTTTTATTTAAAGTGCATCTCTGGGTTATTTGTGGGGCATAGGAATTCCTTAATATATATATATATATATATATTTCAAAATATAGTCCAGCCCGCCACATGGTCTGAGGGACAGTGGCTGGAAAAGGTTTCCCATGGCTGGAAAAGGTTGCTGACCCCTGATCTAGGTTCTCACCAGCTCATGTTCATCAGCTTTAGTCTCCTGACCTCCAGCAGCAGACTTAGTGGCCTGGAAATGGACTGACTCCTTAGCTAGAGACTCTGCAGCTTCAAATCTTGGTTGCTGCTGCACTCTGGGGTCATGACAAAAACAGCTTTAGGAACGCCATGAAGTCTTCTAGTTGGGAAGGGACATCCTGAGAGCTCTGGTGCATGTGCTTTCATGCCCATGTCTCTTTGGATCTTAAAAACAATGGAAGCTTATAATTTTTTTTTAACAAAGAAAATTGTATTTTAAAGATGTTCATTTTTAGTACCAGTTTTTTTCACCCACTAAAATATTTCTGCAAAGTCTCTTTCTTGTAGAGCTTTGCTGTTGTTGTTTTCATACTGATGGAATTATACAGAGAATCATTTGCAAAAGGAGCTGGGTTGTTAGTTGCTGAAACACAGATCTTTGTAAAGAATGTTTTTTAGTGAAAATTGATCATTTTGCCTTATTAGAATTTCTGTGAGAGAAATTCGTTGTGACATTTTTGTAAATATTTAATATGGGAGATCAGATTGTTCTGGGATGGGCAAACATCTAACAGCTTTGTTTTCTGTGAAGATCTGGAAAATATGATTACCCCCAGATGTGTTTAAAAACAACACCAACACACAACAAAGACTTTAATGGAACTCTGCTTTTTTCCTTTGGGTTTTATTACGTAAAAAAAGACATTAAACAAAAATAATTAAATCAAAGACACCCAGAAACTCACATCATGTTCTGCCAGTTAAAATTAAAATGCATGAGTGCTTTACTCCATTCTCTGTATTTCCACAAGGCTATCTCATTTTAATCCGTTTGAACAATGGATTTGCAGCATCTGTTTAGATTCATGTTTTTATGAAACAGTGTGTTGGCGCAGTATTTTAGCCACTTCATCCCAAACATTTATTTGGTGATATTGAAGCTTTAGGATTGGTCAAATCCTTTAAAAAAAAAGCAATCAGCCTTTGAATATATAAAAGTATTTTTTGAATGTTGTGGGTGGTAATTATTCAGTACATGTTCAACCTACAACAGTACAACTTAAAATATGCACCTGTGAAAATCAAAGGCTGCTGAAGCATAGGCATGCCACTTTATTATATTATACTTTCAAATTGATCAGCGCAATGTAGGTGCAAATAGGCTTGCCATATTCCCCAAACTAAAAGGTTGTTGAGCTTTTTTTTTGGGGGGGGGGTGTCCACCACCACCGATCCCACTGATCCCACTCTCACACAGATGCATGATTCCTCATTCTCAGTTACACAAATAAGACACCACACACACACGCACATGGCCACCTAGACTGGAGGTTGGGGGGCAATTGCCTCTTGTGGCAGCAATTTGTATAATTTAGCTATGTGCTGTGCGAAGAAGTACTTCCTGATTCTCCCAACATTCAGTTTCCTTGGATGTCCACGAGTTCTATGGGAGATGGAGTAAAAGAAATTCTCTATCCACTTTCTCCATACCATAAGTCATTTTACACACCTTGCTTGTGTCTCCACTTAATCCCATCTTCTGTAAAATTAAAAGCCCCAAATACTGTAAACTTGCTTCTTAGTGGAGCATCTCCATCCCCTTGTCATTTTGGTTGCCCTTTTGTGATTCGAGGACCCGATCCCCGCTTGGGGAATAAAGACACGTGGACATGGTATATAAGGTTAATGGGGAAGAAAAGGCCACAACTTTATTGATTACAGCATGTGAGAAGGTATTGGTTTAGGCATTGGACCACGGAATATTTGACTCCACCCACTCGGAGAGGAGTGAGTCTGAAGAGGGGTTAACAACCAGTCGGTGGAGCCTGTTGATGCTAATCCAACTATAAGCTCTCCCCTGATGTCACCGAGCGTCGTGCCATGGCCCCCCACCACACAGGCATCGGACAGGATCCACGACCGCCGGATTCCTTTAATGGAATACCCAAAATTGAAGGGGTAGGCGATGGCCACACCTTGCCCTTCCAAACACCACCAACACATTCCAATGCCTAACCACCAAATACCACGAAGGTTGTGACGATTGCTACGAGGTAGATGGAAAAAACCAAAAGGCCGGTGCCAATTTGCCAATTGGAAAAAATTCCTACCAGGCCCCCTGGGCAACCAGGGCAACCAACCATAGGTCCATAGCAAAGTCAAGAGAAAAGCTAAGCCCTAAAGGGAGTGGTGGGTGGGTGACTCAAGGCTAAAATGTGAGCGCAATGGGGCAGACTGGCTGGCGCGGCTGCATTTGAGCAGCAAACCACGCCCCCTCTGAGCCTCCCAGTTGGGTGCCTGACCGGGGGGCGTGGCGCGCCAGCCATGACGATAGGGTAGGGGGCAAAACGCCCCCTGTGTGATGCGGGAATCGTCTCCCACTCACAACACCTCCCCTCCGGAAGGAGGTGAGGCCTTCTGGAACTTTTCCCAACTCTACAATATCCATTTTCAAGTGATGTGATCAGAACTGTATATAATGTTCCAAATATAGTTGCACCATCTATTTGTATACTGGAACTCTGGTATCATTAGTTTTATTTTTTAATTCATTTCATAATGATCCCTAGCATAGAATTTGCCTTCTCCAAGGTTGCCACGCACTAGGTCCACATCGTTATTAAGCTCTCTCCTATGACCCCGATGTCTCATTCCTGGTTAGTTACCTTGAGTTCAGATCCCATGATCTTATATGTGAAATTAGGATTATTATTATTGTTTTGTTTCTGCAGGTATAATAATAATAATAATAATAATAATAATAATAATAATAATACCCTGCCCATCTGGCTGAGTTTCCCCAGCCACTCTGGGCGGCTCCCAATCAGTGTTAAAACACACTTGTTCCATTGAATTGCATTTGCTATATATTGCTGCCCATTAACTCAGCCTGGACAGGTCTTTTGGAGCTCTTCACAGTCCCTTTTTGTACTGATGACCCTGAACAATTTAGTATTGTCAGCAAACTTGGCCACCTCATTGCTCACCCCTAACTCTAGATTGTTTATGAACAGCTTTAAAAGCACAGTTCCCAATACTGATCCTCGGGGGACTCCTCTTTCTACATCCCTCCATTGGGAGAACTATTCATTTCTTCCTACTTTCTGCTGCTTAACCAATTGCTGATCCACAGTATAACATCTCTTCATGTTCTATGACTGCTAAACTTACTTAAGAGTCTTCGGTGAGGCATGTGACATTAATTGTATTAACTGGTGCCCATTGAGATATAAACAGCAGCTTCAGCACTTATTCTTGGAACCATGTTAGGGACAGAAAGAGTTAAACTTACTTTGTGGAACTGTATAATAATAATAATAATAATAATAATAATAATAATAATAATAATAATAATTATTTATTATTTATACCCTGCCCATCTGGCTGGATTCCCCCAGCCACTCTGGGCAGCTTCCAACAAAACACTAAAATACAATAACCTATTAAACATTAAAAGCTTCCCTAAACAGGGCTGCCTTCAGATGTCTTCTAAAAGTTTGGTAGTTATTTTTCTCTTTGACATCTGATGGGAGGCTGTTCCACAGGGTGGGTGCCACTACTGAGAAGGCCCTCTGCCTGGTTCCCTGTAACTTGGCTTCTCGCAGTGAGGGAACCGCCAGAAGGCCCTCGGTGCTGGACCTCAGCGTCCGGGTTAAATGATGGAGGTGGAGATGCTCCTTCAGGTATACGGGACTGAGGCCATTTAGGGCTTTAAAGGTCAGCACCAACACTTTGAATTGTGTTTGGAAATGTACTGGGAGCCAATGCAGATCTCTCAGAACCGGTTTTATGTGGTCTCGGCAGCTGCTCCCAGTCACCAGTCTAGCTGCCGCATTCTGGATTAGTTGTAGTTTCCAGGTCACCTTCAAAGGTAGCCCCACATAGAGTGCATTGCAGTAGTCCAAGCGAAAAATAACCAGAGCATGCACCACTCTGGCGAGACAGTCTGCGGGCAGGTAGGGTCTCAGCCTGCGTACCAGATGGAGCTGATAAACAGCTGCCCTGGACACAGAATTGACCTGTGCCTCCATGGACAGCTGTGACTCCAGAATGACTCCCAGGCTGCGCACCTGGTTCTTCAGGAGCACAGTTACCCCATTCAGGACCAGGGAGTCTTCCACACCCATCCGCCTGCTGTACCCCCAAAACAGTACTTCTGTCTTGTCAGGATTCAACCTCAATCCGTTAGCCGCCATCCATCCTCCAACCGCCTCCAGACACTCACACAGGACCTTCACCGCCTTCACTGGTTCCGATTTGAAAGAGAGGTAGAGCTGGTATCATCCACATACTGATGAACACCCAACCCAAACCCCCTGATGATCTCTCCCAGTGGCTGCATGTAGACCTGTTCAGGTTTACCCATGGCTGTAATTATATGTGTTAATTACAGCCACACAACTAATGTCATATATGCATTTTCTCTAAGGCTATTTTATAAACCTGTATTTAATATACTTTTGCAGAATTGTAATAAGATTTGGGGGACAAAGGCCACAACATTATTGAAATAACTATAATTAGCAGTAAGCATTAGGACCACCAATGAGAGGCCTAGTTAATAACAAGGGAACTCACAAATCTTTCCTGCTACCCTCTGGCATCCTAGCATATAAAGGCTAGTGATGAAACCTGAACCGGTAGCTTTTATGCAGGTCATCAAATATTAGCTGACCATACCCCTTTATTGTAATTCATCAATTGGTCCATATATTCATTCTCTCTTTCATATGTGTGTGTGTGTGTGTGTGTGTGTGTGTGTGTGTGTATCTATTAGATTTTGCTTGTTTGTTTTCATTTCTTCTTTGTCTTCTTTTGGTTACTCCATTTTCACTTTAAATGATTATTATAACAAATATATAATCCTTACCATTTTGAAATATGTATTGTTTTCAGTGTTTAAATGTGTAGGTAATAACATGTTTTATTAGTAATGGATTATTTTTTAATATACTTCATTTTTTAAAAATAGAAAGATATACCTGTAAAAGAAGAAGCTTATTTGACTGGCATTGACCTAGCACTTCTTGGGCTGGTGCTAGTCTCACTGTAGCACACTGCCTAAATCTTGGCTGATAAAATTCAGGTTACTTGTTCAAGATCTGATATAGCCTTGAGTTCTGGCATTGTGTAGTGGAGATGCTGTTTAGTAAAAGAAACTGGGTGTTCAAAACTTGTCTGCACACACACAGCCACCCACCCACCCACCCAGGTCACTAGATTAGGACTTTTTGTTCTTAGTTAAATATCCATACTTCACGTTCTATACAAAGTGTCTATAAAAATGAACAAGTACTATGCTAATTCCAATATAACATATTTGTTTCTGATGAGTTTGCATCAATCTTACAATTGTCTTATACACAGCTATAATTATATTGATTTACTTGCAGCTTGCTTGTCATGCATATGCCATTTCTTGTGTGAAAGATTTGTTGTGTTTGTTTTATACAATAATACTGTGATCACAAATCACCAGTAATAGATCTTTCATGTGGGTACACATATAAACACCCCGTTCTGTTCATTTTGGTTGAGTGGGCTTCCAAGGAACACTGTGGGATAGGGTTTACCTCCTCTTTTGACATTTGTTTTTGCATAAACTGGCACATAACTTTGAAGGAAATTGTTAGGCCTTTTTCTGCTTTTCACCGTTGGTGCAACAGTAATTTCAAGTTGCATACTCTTCCTATCTAGTAATAGTACTTAACACTCACAACCCGTTTCCCAGAGATACCTTTGAGAGAAACTATAAATGAAATCTACAGTCATTGATATAATATTAGATTCAACTTGTTCCAGAAGAAGTAACTGGGACAAAACCTGCTACCCTACCCATGTCCATGAGTCTATTGTCTCCCCATGAAAAGGAAATCATGTAAACATGGGAAGTAATGCAAACATGGACCATTTGATGACACTAACATTCAGTTAAGAAGTTGGCTCATTATGGGCTTTCCAGTGGTGACCCTGAGGGTCTGGAATTCCTGCCCATGGAAGTGGATTCTTCTCTAAGGTTGCATGCACTGCATGCACTGATTACACTGTAAGAAATAGTTCTTAGTTATGAATAGGATTTCATGATATCTCTGTGTGCATTTTAACTTCAATTTTTTAAAGGTATTATTCTTATTAGGGGACATGATCAAAAGCAATGATAAAAATAAATATTTCCACAAATAAAAGTATATCTGATAGGATCCTCTTCAGTAGAGTCAGTTTCAGAACCTTTATCGTTATTATAAAACTGTAACTCATACTAGTTTCTTGCTGAGTCAAAAAAATAATACTGATTGGGTTGACATGAGTTGCGGCAGAATTTGCATAAAATAGGACAGGACACCCTAGCTGTGCTCACTGATGTTCTGCTTTGTTGTTTGGTTTTATTTTTAAGATAATGGCATGCACATTTTCTATTAGATGCTCTCATGTCAGCTTGTTCTGATAACAGCCATCATTAAAATCCTTTTTACAGGAGATACCATGTGTCTTATGCATAGTCATACTTCCAACTAAGAAAAGTTCAACTAACATTAACATAGCTCAGACGTGTGCATGTGTTTTTAACAGCCTTTCCCAGCCATTTCTGTGACCAGAATACTTTCTTGTCCAGACCCACTTGAAAATCACATTAAATAAAATCTGTTCCTGGAGGATATATTAGAATAATGATGGGTTCACTTGGAAGCAATAGTCCCCCCACAATTTGATTATTGCCTGTGGTTCATACTCGGTTAAAATGTGATGGAATCGTGTTGGGATTCCCTTGATATCATTTTTCTTTGATTCATTCACAGCACCTTGTGGAGGCAACCTGACAGGCTCATCTGGTTTTATTCTTTCACCAAATTTCCCTCATCCTTATCCTCATAGCAGAGACTGCGACTGGACTATCACTGTTAATAATGACTATGTCATATCCTTAGCATTTATCAGGTAAGTGATTGGTTGACTCAGACCTGAAACAATGAACACATCCCTGGGAATATTAACTGCTAAACTTACTCAATTGGATTCAGAGTTGCTTGTGATTTTAAAACATCTGGGCAATTTAAAAAGTCTTTATCTGGGCAACTATTCATTTACTAGCCACCAAAGGCTTGGGCTAATGTGATCGAATTTGCCTGGTGTCTAAAAGATAATAAGGTAACTCCAAGCAATTATCTCTAAAGAAGCGATCCATAATCTAGCAAAAAAGGCCCTCCCACATGTACCCACTGGCCCAACATCTGAAGATGGGACACTGAGAGAAGAGCATCCAAGGAAGCTTTCAGTTGACTGACAGGCTCAATCAAGAGATCTTTAAGATATGAGGTTATATTGCCAAGATGTACAATGCAGGTTATATTGTCAAGATGAAAAGGAGCTACTTGGTCATTTCTGGGTAGAATCTGTGTTGTCTCAAATTCTAAGAAATTAGAAACACTTCACTGCGATAATCAACTCCAAACTATTGTTCATAGCTGTTTCATGTTTAACTGTATCATTTACATGGTATATGCATGGAATGTTTCTTGGAATGGGGATACATTGAGATATATTGATACTGTTTGTTATAAGTGTTTTCAGAAACTGAAATAGGAGAGGCTTAAGAAGAAATTAGAGTACTTGCATGCTAGCTGGCAAATATCGTAGAACAACATGAAGCAGCCGCAATCATCTCCTTTGACTGGACACTAACAATATAAGTGATAGTTTGTGAAAACAAATCCAATTATAAATCTATACTAAACACTTCTGTGATATTATGTGATTTCTTTTAAGTAATTTAATGGATAGTACTGAAAATTTCTTATGTCTGTTAGTACTTAGCATTGTACTTGTTCTAAAATTCATTTGTGTTTGTGAGGCTTGTGTAATAAATTTATGTTGGCCCATGACCCAAGAAATATGCACCAAATGTAGTAACGAGAATAATTCGTTGGAGCACTTTTATCACTGAAAATGCTAATGTGGAAACTGGGGATAAGCAGGTGACACAATCAAGCTCATCCCAGAGTGTTATTGTGTTAGTGTTCTGCTTCTCATAGACATTTTGATAGCTGCTGGAAACACAATACTAGACTAAATGGGCCTTTGTTCTGATTCAGTAGGCCTCTTCTTCTGCTCTTATGTCCATTAAAGTTTTCTAATGGATAACATTGTCAATATGTAGACACAAAACTAAAATATTCGTGATCCAGGCTAATAGTTTTCCAGCTTTAATAGGAAATGTATGCATTACAGCTTTTATAGGAGATTAAAGGAAAATGTCATACCCATATTAACAACCCATTTTATAAGCCATATATTTACATAATAATAAGGCTCAGGTGAGAGATGCTCTCCTGGTTATTAAATAATGTTTGTTCAAATTCTCTACCACAATTCAGTACCTAAAATGATGTCACAGATTAAACAAAGCAAATCTATTGTCAGTGCTGCATTTCTGACCTATAAAGGATAATAACATGGACAAGAGTATTTGTGAAAGTAAATGCAAACAAAAAGTTCAGAGCGAATCAGATATCGGGAGATAGGCAAACACAATGTTTAAAAGATGCATGGAATTATAGTAATCCGTTAGAAAATGTTTTACATGCGTATGTACTACCTATAATATTAGGCATTCTATCATACAATAGAGGGATGCAGGTGGCGCTGTGGGTTAAAACACAGAGCCTAGGACTTGCCGATCAGAAGGTCGGTGGTTCGAATCCCCACGACGGGGTGAGCTCCCATTGCTCGGTCCCTGCTCGTGCCAACCTAGCAGTTTGAAAGCATGTCAAAGTGCAAGTAGATAAATAGGTACCGCTCTGGCGGGAAGGTAAACAGTGTTTCTGTGTGCTGCTCTGGTTCGCCAGAAGCGGCTTAGTCATGCTGGCCGCATGACCCGGAAGCTGTACGCCGGCTCCCTCGGCCAATAAAACGAGATGAGCACCACAACCCCAGAGTCGGTCACGACTGGACCTAATGGTCAGGGGTCCCTTTACCTTTTTATCATACAAGAAGGTACGAGCGCCTCCACCAAAAGAAGTAAATTTGACCCCGAAAGTATTGCAACACTTCCTTATATGCGGTGGTTTTACCAGTTAGCAGGACATATTAGGATAATATTACTGGAAAAGGCATGTTCCATCTATCATATTTCTCTATCTGTCTTTTTCAGCTTCAGTATAGAACCAAACTATGACTTTCTTTATATCTATGATGGGCCAGACAGCAATAGTCCACTAATTGGAAGTTTTCAAGATAGCAAATTACCTGAGAGAATAGAAAGTAGTTCCAACTCCATGCACTTGGCTTTTCGGAGTGATGGATCAGTTAGTTTTACGGGTTTCCACTTGGAGTATAAAGGTAAGTGAATGTAACTGTATTGCAAATTTTGGACACTCTAATACTCAAGATTGTGCTGCTTTTTTATATTCCTACACACACACACACACACACACACACACACACACACACACACACGATTTGTATCAATTTGATCATTTAGTCATTGGCATATCCTATTGATGTCATAATTTGTACTTTAGCAAAAAAGATTACATCTAGTTCTGTTTCACTGGACTACTGATATAGTCAGACAATATCGTCAATGCACTGTGTTTTATGAAGTGTGTGAAACTATCAAAGATCATCAAGCAAAATCACTATCTAAGCATTATATAGTTTAGAGAAACTCACATGGGTGCGATTGTATGGGGAAAAGACACATTAAGACAGATTTGTATCTATAGGTAGAGAAATTCTTGTAACTAAAACTGCCTACTTCATCTTACTCCAGCCAAACTGCGTGAGTCCTGCTTCGATCCTGGGAATATAATGAATGGCACAAGGCTTGGAATGGATTATAAATTGGGGTCAACAGTCACGTATTATTGTGATGCTGGTTATGTTCTTCAAGGATACTCTACACTCACTTGTATTATGGGAGACGATGGGAGACCTGGATGGAACAGAGCCTTACCAAGCTGTCATGGTGAGTTTGGGGGCATGGAGTTAGGGGGATCAATCTAATTCCTGATTTGGAGGAGGGAGTATTTACTGTGTACATTAATTTTCATAACTCCTGGTTCCCCTGACTTACTGGTGAATCTCAATTTGTGGGGCCGCATAACACTGGGGAGCAACAGTGGGTGTCACCCCTGTGGCAGTGGGTATTTGGTACGAATCGCACAGCTGCAGGGGTAGGGTGGGTGGTCTCTCTACCCCGTGAGCCAATTGGGGTTGGCACTTCCGAGTACTTCATTTTGGGGGTCTGATCCCAAGATTTAAAAGGAGGCCTGTGCCTGCTCTCACCTTTCTTTGTCAATGCTTACCCACCCAACCACTCCTGTACTTTGTGTTGGTCGAAGTGGATTTCCTTGCTTGCAGAAAATTCCACTAGCAGCTTTGCTACAGACAGTTGTTATGTTGCTGCTTTCAGGACGAGAATTTTATTTACCGTATTTTTGGCTCTATAAGACTCACTTTTCCCCTCCTAAAAAGTAAGGGGAAATGTGTGTGGGTCTTATGGAGCGAATGCAGGCTGCGTAGCTATACCAGAAGCCAGAACAGCAAGAGGGATTGCTGCTTTCACTGCGCAGCAATCCCCCTTGCTGTTCTGGCTTATGAGATTCAGAATATTGTTTTTCTTGTTTTCCTCCTCCAAAAACTAGGTGCGTCTTGTGGTCTGGTGCGTCTTATAGAGCGAAAAATGCGGTATTTATTTTATATACTCATGTTGGACTGGCTATAGTTTATTTTATTTTTAAAATTTGTATACCACCCATCATCCTTTATTCTCTGGGTGGTTCACAGGATAAGAACACAAAAGGCATAATAAAAACAAGAACAAAACAATAACCCTCACTCTCCCCCCAAAACACATTTAAAAGTGTATAGGATATTAATCAGCCAAAGGCCTGGTTGAAGAGGAACATTTTTGTCTGGTGCCCCAAGGTGCCAGCTGAACCTCCATGGAAAAACATTCCAGAAACGGGGAGCCTCTGCTGAAAAGGCCTGTTCTCATGTTGCCATCCTCCAGACCTCTTGTGGAGGAGGCACACAGTGTTTGATTGCATACGACTATATATTTCCTACAATCACGTTTGAGCCATCTCCCAGTTCGTTTTCTCGCCCTAAATTCTGGGTTTATGAGGGCACAGAGCAGGCTCCATGATGTGGGAGAAGGCACTCTCAAGGGCGATTGTGTCAACAGCTTGAGCTGTTCAGATGTTCAACAGGAGCTCCAGTCATATCAGCCAGAAAATCCCCCAGAGACGTCTGGAAACTTCATAGGTCATCCCACCTCTGCAGAGGAGAAAAGATGCTGAAAGCCTAAATCTCAACAGAAAATGACCTGGCCATGATAAGGGGCCGATGTCAATACCCCCCACTTTCAGGTCGCCCTTTTCCTGCCTAGTTGAGAAAACAAGGTCCAGAGTGTGGCCTGCCACATGTGTTGGGCCAGTGACTTGTTGGGACATCCCCATGGTCAACATGGCAGCCATGAAGTCCTGAGTCGCCCCAGAAACATTCGCCTCAGCAGGGATGTTGAAGTACCCCAAAACTTAAAATTTTGGAAGTCCTTAACATGGCCTCCAAGACCAGCTCTGTCTTCTCGGTCAGAGAGACTGCTGGGCACCAAGGTGGGCAGTAAACAGAATCCCTAATCTGTCCTGATTGCACAGTGTCAGGAAACACAGACTCTAGATTCCTCCCCCCAAAACATAATCTGGAGAGAAAGCCTGGAAAGGGAGAGGGAAAGAATACTTTTATAGTCTACATTGGTTTGAGTACTACACTCTGGAACAGTGGAAAACAAGTCTGCTCCATTTCGCATGAGACAGCTGTTCAGTTATTTGAAGATGGTTATCGTATCACCTCTCATTCTTCTTTTCTCCAAGCTAAACATTCTCACTCCTTGAACCATTTCTTATTAGTCTTGGTTTCCAGAACTTTTATCACCTTGATCAACCTCCTCCGCATACGTTCTAGCTTGTCAATAGCCTTCTTAAACTGTGGTGCCCAGAACTGGACATAGTCTTTCTTTCTTTTCTTTGGCCATTGCTGTTCCAAGTGCAATCTGATGAAGGCAGAATAGATGTCAGGTAATGGGCAGGGGGGTTTGGCCTGGAGGAAAAGTGTGTTATGGGCCAGATTAGCAACAACCACAGTATCTGGAGAACAGGTACCCCATCTCTACACATTGTAACTCTGTGTGATTTGATGTCTGTACAATAACCCCAAACAGTCTTTACTTCATTTTAATATCCTAACATAAGTTTTTAACAAGATTCAATAAAATTTTACTTTCTTCTTTTTTAATTAAGCTAATGGAAGAAGGAAAGAAAGCTATATACATTTCTCCAATGCCTCTCTGTATTAAGTGTGACTTGCCTTTGGCTAATATCCTTATTTCAAATGTCCTTGAAGCCTCTCTAATAATTGCAGGATGTGAACCAAGTCCACAATCTCACTCTCATATGAATGAATGCAAAGATTAACCAGGATAATACACTAAGCCATTTGGCATTTGATGATAGCTGTTAAAAGCAGAATATAATTAAGGTGTGCAGATTAAACTTTTCATATGACAACGGATAATAAGTAATGATTTTTGTCAACTTCAACAAGTGCATTTCCTTCTAACAATACTGCCTAAGATTTACCTTTCATGTAACAAATATCTGTTGTTTACAAGATAGCACTTTATTGCTCAGTATTGTGGAAAACCCCATTTCATGCTGAGAAGGATCCAAATCATAATTACCATCCTATCTGAGACCAAGAGCAAAACCTTTTTACATTTGCTCCTTAAAAACAAAACAGGAAACTACTATGTGTTACTTGCATGGGGGGGATTACCCATGTTAGACTAATGCTCACAGAAGAAGTGTGTATCTGTGTATCTGAAGAAGTGTGCATGCACACGAAAGCTCATACCAAGAACTAACTTAGTTGGTCTTTAAGGTGCTACTGGAAGGAATTTTTTTATTTTGACTATGCTCACAGAAGGGTAATTTGTAATTCATTATACTTACAAATGCATACAGCACATGAGCACAATATATTCCACGATAAATTCATAAAGAGTATATCTTTTGAGTTTGCTTCCCAGAGCCTAAAGTGTCAATGTTGGGGCAAGGAATACCCTCAGGCTAAGCACTCACTCCTTCATGGAAAAAGCAATGCCTGCTAGTGGAACAGGCTGTCCGCTCATTGCCAGAACATGTGAACCATCTACAAACACTGCCTTTGTCTTTTCAGGATTCAGTCTCAGCTTGTTGACTCTCATCCAATGCATTACTGACACTGGCCTACACATCCATCCCCGATTCAGATGGAATGGAGAGATAGAGTTGGGTGTCTTCCACATATTGGTGACACCATAGAATGGGGGGGGGGCATTTTCTTCTTTTTAAAAACCCATCTCTATAGGTTTGTTGCTTGTGAAATAATGGAATATCACACACAGAGTAGTGCACAGTAGGGGGGTATAAAGGTAAAGGATCCCTGGACAGTTAAGTCCAGTCAAAGGTGACTATGAGATGCAGCACTCATCTCGCTTTTCAAGCTGAGGGAACCAGCATTTGTCCACATTTGTCCACAGACAGCTTTCTGGGTCATTTGGCCAGCATGAACTCATGCTAAACTGCTTCTGGTGCAATGGGACACTGTGACAAGTGCCAGAGTGCACAGAAATGCTGTTTACCTTCCCACCACAGCAGTACCTATTTATCTACTCGCACTAGTGTGCTTTTGAACTGCTAGGTTGGCAGAAGCAATGGGATCTCACTAACGTCATGCGGATTAGAACCGCCAACCTTCCGATCAAGCAAGCCCAAGAGGCTCAGTGGTTTAGACCACAGCGCCACCCGTGTACCAATATGGTAGAGGTGTAGAAACAAAATGAGCCAGTGAGTCAAGCAACTATTTCCACACTTTCATAGTCTTGTGTAAAATGGAAATCTTACCTCTTCCCTTAGATATGTGACAGGTTGAATTGACAAGTGTGCCCATACTAAATCATTAGCAGGCTTTTCAGCCCAAGCTACATTGGCCATTTTGGGTTTGAAGTCAGCTTGTTTTGAAAGTATCCCTAGTTAGTGTTAAATCACAATTCCTGGTTTGGTTGAAATGACAAGCATCGACTAAAAGAGGAAATTGGAGAAGGCTAGGCTTATTCATGTAGTACAAAACCACATTTTAGTGGTATGCCTAGGTGTGTCTGGTTCTCAACCCCTTCTCATCTCTTGAAATGTGCCTTTAATCTTTGCTTCTTTAACAGAAATGACCGTATATATTGCATTTTGAGACTGACTGAATAGTGCTATTAGGTGACCAGTGAAGTTATTCTGCTGCAATTATTTGATTTGCATCTTTAGAGCATAACAGAATGTAATATTATACATGTTGTGACTCATTAACATTGGCAGAACTTTCCTGTGATACTTAGATATAGCATAAGCTTGTGTGAAATAAGCATTATGCTAAAATACCTCTGAGCTCAATTTTACTTGAAATGGATACTTACAGATGAGATTGAGTCTCCAGATAATGTAATTAAATCTTTAATAATGCTCAACATTATTGCAAATTCCATATGTAATTTGACACTTAGTTTCACTGCTGATAGGTTTTGCTGAAGAAATAGAACAGAATTTGCATATAAGATTTACCTCATTTGAGAATTAATGCTTTTGTGAAAAGATATTTCTTTCCACACTTTCTTCCTCATTTTACATGCCAAAGAAAAGCACTTTGAATGTACTAAATGCTAAACCAGAACTTTTCATTCGATGTTTGTTTAGTTTTAAGGGGGAGGGGTACACAACAGCTTAAGGCTGTATTTAAGATTAGTCATACTCAGAGGAGAACCATTGAAATGAATGGACCTTAATTATTTCCTCTAATTTTAATTGTCTGCTGCTCTGAGTATGACTAGCATTAGAGACAATATTTAGTCTTGTACACACCAGAATTTGAACTGTGAATCCATTGACTTCTCTTCTGATTCTCAAGCGACCATACATTGCACTGCTATATGTATAATGTGCTTGAGCGTTCTAATGTTGTATACAATAAAATATCCAAAAATGGTTCTACAAAATCATCAGATTTGGAAATGAGAGCACAGGCCACCCATACGAACACAAAAGGATCTGGTATATCAGCCCCAAGGTCTAACTCATCTAGTATTCAGTTCTCAGGGATCAATCAGATACCTACAGGAAACTCAGAAAGCAGGGCATTATATCAGTTGCCCACATGATCCATGTAGCAACTGGTCTTGAGAGGGAGAGCCATTCAAATCCATTGCCCTAAACCAGGGCACAACCTAAAGAGATGCTGTGGGTGTTTTGTGGCTGCTCATTTCTCAGTTGCCCAGCAGCCCAGTTTTTAACACAAATACGTGAGAGGCAAAAATGTTTTCAAAATTAAAATATTAAAAAGTTTTGCTGGTATAGTCCTATCCTCTTTCAGCATAAGTGGCAGCTGAAATCATGGTAATTCTGCCCACACCCCTGTTGGCTGGGCATTTTATTTTAATTTGTGGTTTTTGTTTTAGTGCATGACTCGCAAGCATTAGGGATTATTTCAACCAGATAGGCTAATTGTTGTATAGATTAGTTTCTCAGAAATGCTAGTCTTTGTCAAATTTTCTTGCTCTGGCAAAAACATAATTATTATCACAGTTTTGAATGGATTTTGCATTACAGATAGTGGAATAAAATTTAATACACATAAATTCGCTGGCATCTTGTACAATTAATTAGAGGGCATTTGATAAGCTAAGCCCCGCAATTGTCTTGTGTAGAGCCAGCTGCACTTCTGAAAGTGTCTTGGGGGACACAGAAGGCAATTAAGAATACATCTTTCCATAATAGCTAGTTAATGGTTTCTGATTTTATAGCAGTATATAAATATTTATATATACACAGAGAGAGAGAGCGTGCACACACTATCGGTATTTTTTGATATGCTTAAGTTTGCACAGTAAAATGATTGGCCCAAAAGGCCAGTCACCTTTTTCCTATTAAAGAGGAGGGGAAAATCCAAGTGGTTGACATAAGATTCATAATAGAAGGACATAAAGATTCTTCTTCCTCTCTCAAAGCACTAGAACTCATGGAAGATTCAGGACAGATAAAATAAATACTTCCTTAGTGCTTGCTTAAACTATGGCTCTGGTAGCCACAAACTTTGGATGACTTTAAACAAGGATTAAGCAAATTCATGGTGGGTGACTCCAGCGGAAGAGCAAACCAATCAGGTGCCTGGGGCGGCATGTGTGCCCTGCACCCAAGGGTGGGGCCAGCTGCTCGTGGGGCTGGGCAAGCCAGGGCAGGACGTTCCGTGGGGCCTCCAAGGAGTCTGCCTGCTTCCTCCCACTCAGCCACCCTACAGCTGGGGGGGGGGGGAGGCAGTGGGCGGACCGTCTGGGGCAGCATGGAGGCTGAAGGCGCCCAAGCCACCGCGTCACTCCTAGAAGAGACGAGTGGGTCGGGTGAGTGCCGCCTGGCATTTTGTCACCCCCCTCAGTGGTGACACCCGGGGTGGCTCGCACCCACCGCACCTCCCTTCTTCTGCCCCTGGGTAACTCTACCTGTCAGGGGACTGCCATCAGAACAGGGGAGGGAGGCAGGGGGATACAGAGAGCCTCCAACGCTTCTGAGGAGCAGCTCCTTGTCCAGCAGTGGGGAAAGCCACGCCTCCAGTGGAGAAGAGAGGGAAGGGAGCAGCCAAGCGAAGGGAGGGCTCAAAGATGTTGATGAGAGCCCAAGCGCCTCACCTAGCCCTGCTGGCCAGGAGGCACACATGCCGTTTCCGTCACCCAGCTTGCGCAGAGGGGTGAAACGTAAGGAGGGCAGGCCGAGATTTGGGGTGTCTAAGTTCTTATGTTGGGGGAGAAACCGGAAGGCGCCACATCTGCAAGTGACTAAGATGGACATGAACTTTGTGGCTATGCACTGTAAATAGTTTGCACCAATAAAACCTGTAAAAGACAGGTCGGAGTCCTGCCTGGTTACTCACGAGCAACCACCACCAGCACCTGACGCTACCCATAGTTGAAAGCAGTATGCTCCTGAGTGTAAGTTGGTGGAGGAAGAAGAAGAAGAAGAGTTTGGATTTGACATCCCGCCTTTCACTCCCTTTTAAGGAGTCTCAAAGCGGCTAACAATCTCCTTTCCCTTCCTCCCCCACAACAAACACTCTGTGAGGTGAGTGGGGCTGAGAGACTTCAAAGAAGTGTGACTAGCCCAAGGTCACCCAGCAGCTGCATGTGGAGGAGCGGCAAACCCGGTTCACCAGATTACGAGTCCACCGCTCTTAACCACTACACTACACTGGAAACCACAGGAGGAGGGAATGGTCTTATACTCACGCCCTGCTTGTATGTTTCCCATGGGCAGTTGTTTGGTCACCATGAGAACAAAATGCTGGACTAGATCTTTTTATTCTGGGGAACAAATTATCCCACTGGGACATGTTTTACCACCAATTCTCACTGATTTTTATGGGACATTATAGCCACTAGGAGAATTAATTAGTAAAAATTGCTGCTAAAACATACCACTTGGGAGAATTTATTTTGTCAGGTCTGGAATAAATATTAGGCCAAGCATCTGGAGTCATCCCTTCCCCCCAGTGGAATTGCAAGAATTATAAATTTTTATTCATTTGGAAAGCAAGTGGGGGGAGGGAGTGCAATAAAATTGTGCTAAGCATTTGTATTTGTATTTAATAAATTTATATCCTGCTCTTCCTCCCAAAGGAGTCCGGGGTGACAAACATACAAAATATAAAACAACATTTTAAAACAGTCTCAATGCATATGCAGACTAAAGTACATTTACATTGCCAGACCCTCCAAGTGTCCCTATTTTCCAGGAACTTCCCTGATTTAGAGAAGCCGCCTAGGTTTCTGATTTGATCCCAGAATGTCCCACTTGTCCTTAGGATGTCCTTATTTTCACTGGAGAAATGTTGTAGTGTATGGTGGTGTTTAATTGTGTGTGTGTGAGAGAGAGAGTGCTGGAAGTTGCCCAGAGTGGCTGGGGCAACTCAGCAAAATATGTGGGGCATAAATAGTAAAATTATCATCATGGAATGGGACATCCCTATTTCCATCAGAGAAATGTTATGGGGTATGCATTGCCTATTTTACTTTTTCAGTACCATATTGTTAAAATACATTGCATCGTTACTTCCTAGCACCTTGTGGAAGTCGTTCTACAGGCTCCGAAGGCACAGTTTTATCCCCAAACTACCCTAAAAACTACAGCATAGGACATAACTGCATTTACTCCATTGCTGTCCCAAAGGAATTCGGTGAGTAATATGTCTTTAATTTGTGTTTTACTTGTTAGTTTTACAATTATTGCTTTCCTGGCTTTACACGGACGTTGTAATTATTATATCCGGCAATCTCAGTTTAGCATCAATAACTGCATATTGGAGATAATAAGGGGATGCTTTCATAAAAGATGTTGTGATCTGTTTATCCAATTATTTTAATTACAAATGTTTTGATGGGTGTGTGCCTTACTCAGAAGTGTTATATTGGTTGCTTAAACCTTATTATTGCAAGCAGGTGGCACAACTTCAGGTGTGTCCATATGACATGTGATTGCTGGTGTGCAGGTCCTTTTGGACCCAGAAGAGGGAATAATGGGGCCGTAACAGGGACATAAGGGGGCATAAAGAGGGGTGCCAGTTGGGAACCACTGATAAGATTTTGAATATCATCATATATTTCCTAATGGTGAAGAAGTGTAGTAGTGCTTGTATGTCATGCACATTGGAATGTATGGAAGACATCAGCTAGGTGAACAGTTCATTGAGTGTGTGAAATACATTTTCCATATATTGAGGGAAATCATCTGCTGAGGAACAGGAAGATCCATCTAATTTTATGATAAGGATGTTTATGGCTTACAGCCAGGCATGCAGTAGGTTTGTAAATAGGTTGAAATGGCTGTGTTTTAGACTGCTGTCTGCTTCATTGGCCACAGAATTGATGTAAAATGTATGGCTGTGTTTTGCCACGGACTGAGAGATCATTTATATTTCTTGCAACAATTTATATTTCTGGATATTGCTAACGTACCAAAGACCACTTTTGGAATTGATGATTTCCTCCACAGATGTTTACATTTATTTCAATAATTTATAACTCCCCACCATGCTACTGTATTAAAGGCCAGGAATTAATGCTTTCTTGAACAGATGTTTTTAGCCTATTTATCATGGATGGCACATAATAGTTTTCCTGGCATTTTTTTTATTCTGTTTCATAGACTACCAAGATTGCCCACATGTATATAAGAAATAACAACTGCAATGCTGTACAGAAATGTCATAAAATGAGCCACACTGAACATAGTGGGCTTGTATCTAAGCAGATGTGCAAATGAGTATACTGTATGATATTTAATCTACAATCCTATAGCCACTTTCCTGGGAGTAAGGTTCATTTGCATCAATGTAATTTGATTACTCAGAAGTCACATTATTAACCTTTGCAAGACTAAGTTTAAGATTACAGGCCATTGTGCGTGGAACAGGTCTCGGTGTTTCGATTTCTGGGAATGGAGTTGAGCGACGACCTAACCTGGGGAGAAAACAGCAAAGACCTGGTGAAGAGAGCACAGCAGAGGTTATATTTTCTGAGAATCCTCCGGAAAAACAATCTCTCAAAGGACCTGTTGATGGCATTTTACCATTGCACTGTGGAGAGCGTATTAACTTATGGTCTGTGTGTGTGGTTTGGGAGCTGCACGGCCAGGGGAAAAACAATGCTATCCAGGGTTGTAAAGACTGCAGAGAGAATAATTGGGTGCACTCTTCCCACCCTTAGATCAAATCTATGCTGCCAGGTGCCACAAGAAAGCGGCAGAGATAGCGCAGGATAGTACACACCCCGGAAATGATCTCTTTCAGCTTCTGCCTTCTGGAAGAAGGTATAGGGTTATAAAGGCCAGGACTAGCCGCCTGAGAAACAGTTTCTACGAAAATGCAATTCTGGTTCTAAACGCAGCATAAGGGGTCTCTATAGTATAGTGTATTTTAAAATGGGGTTTCAGAGTTTTTAGGGGCTTTTGAATGTTTTATGTAGTTTTTATGTAGTTTTACGTAGTTGTCAGGGAACTGACATCAGAGCGAGAGGCGAAGGGGAGGCTCACAGATTCTGATGGCGAAGGACCCAGCAACAGGGGGAGAAACAACTCAGTAGAGGGGGAAGCTAATCAGCGCAACACCAGGGAGAAAGGGGGGCAGATGGGGGAATCGGAGGGAGGGCTCCAGGACTCTTCACTGGACATCAGTGAGGAGAGCCCAGGTCCTCCGCTACCCACGCCTTCCCTGCGCAGAAGACTCCCGCGCAGTGAGAGGAGGAGGAGACTGGGTGTCAAACAACTTTTATGTTGGAAGAGGTTCAAGAAACGCCCACTGACGGATTCTGCCAGTGACTGAGGCAGCCGCAATGAGCAAGGGCTGTGCAGTCAGAAAGGTTTAACAAGGCAAATTAGCCTAGAGAGGCACCAGTTTATGCACGAGTAACTCATAGCCATTACAGCAGTTTTTATGTAGTTTAATGTAGTTTTTCAATTTCATTGTTCTGCATGGGACAATGACAATAAAGATATCATATATCGTATATTCTTGTGAAATCAGGACCACTAGGCAAATTCAGCAGTAGGATTTGACACAATATTCAGAAGATAGCAACTGAAAGGTGTTAAGACTGTATGAGGGGAGAGGGCGGGGAGATGTTTTAATATCAAAACCAATGTTGACACTATGGTTAGGCAGCCTTACAAGGTTTGACTAAAACAATTTGCTGGGTGTTATCTGGAAAGTGCAACAAGATCCAAGTTAGTTAAAGATGGCCTTAAATTGTTCAAGGTTTCTGATCCACTTCACTCATTGCTGAGTTGCTATGAATTGGACGCCTGCTGCTGCTAGCCAGTAGAAAATATTCCCATTTATATATTATCCTTTGGCCTGAAGCTATTAGATTATCTATGCACATTTGAAGAGGTAAGGCAAAAATATGAGACAATTTATTTATTTGAAGCATTTTTGCCCCACTCTCCCAGGCTCACATGACATTAATATAAACTGAGAAGCCCAATTTAAAAGACACAACAAAATGGGAAAATGGGTGGGGAGGGAAGAAGAAAATTAGTCTGTGTTATATACAGAACAATCAATTAAAATCTTTGGGTGTTGTTGTTTTTTAAAGGAGCAACTGAATATGATCACAGGCCCATAATATGGATCTAATTTGGAACGACTTTAACAAAGTGTCTCTGTGTATTCTTTTTCTACCTATTATATGTATCTGGCATTATAAAATTTTGTTCCAATCAAAACTGACTTACTGCAGAGTGTTGGAGGAGGTGATCCTTGAAATCTCTTCCAACTCCATAATTCTGTAAAATTTTGAAATGGTACAGCTCTTTTCACTTTCGTGTTTGTGGCTTATTTCACAATCTTAAGTTAGCTTCTACCTAGAAGGACTCAAATGTGACTCCGCCATGCAGTAAATTAGTATTTTATTTCTATTTTCCAAGCCAGTGTGGCTTTTACTGTAAGTGTGTATTTCTAAAGCTGTGTGGGGTCACAAGCTATTTAACATGGCCTCCAAAAATGAAAAGTCAGCACTTCAAAGTTGTGCTTGTTGTTGAAAAACAAACAAATTTGGGTATCTCAAAGACACAACCCTAATCAATAGCAACTTGTGTGTTTATTAAAGCATTTATATACAAAGTGCCACTCAGGGTGGCTAACATCATTTATAAATTACAGTTTTGTAAAAGCACAACTCAAAAACCGGCAACAGTGATATACAAATCAAATGCAAAACAAAACATAAACAGATAATAATAATAATTTAATTATTAGGCTAATGAACATTTCATGGAGTAGGAATAAAAGCAATTTTACATTCAGGTATTCAACTTTTCATGGCTGACTCTGTGAAAAAAATCACAGCAGTGTAGCCCTTTTTCAATGTTTCATTATTCTGTCATGCAGAATCACAGCTTCAATATTTCATGCTATGACGGGTTTAAGCTAGAAGATAAATGATTCACAAAAGCACACAGCATGCTATAGGCAGAATCTTCTGTAAACATGGAAGACTCATCATCTTTGACACTTTCCCACTGATCCTGCAGAAGGGTGCAATGATCACTAATTGTTTAACACTGTGGTCCTCCGCTGATTAAAATTACTATGCTGTTGCTTAATTTTAATCTCTCTCTCTCTTTTTTGCTGATTCACTAGTTGTAATTGATGTTTAGCAATGCAACATGCAAAGGGAAGCCCATGGAAATTAGCAGAAGATTTGATGGCTCTGTATTCAGCTCACTCCTTTGTAGCTTAATAATGATCCTGTGTCTTCTGCTTACCAGCTGATTTTGGCCTCAATCCTATCTACTTGCACACTCACTCCTGAACTGACAGAGATGGGCACCTGGCATTATTTAGAAATTTGTTTCTGACAGGTGTTTGGGTTTACCCTCTTAACACACCGTTTACTTATATCTTTTATGCCACTGGAGCATGGCTGGGAGCCAATGTGACAGGTTTAGCTTTTCCCCCTTTCTATCTGCCCTACTCACCTTGGAATTCTGAAATGCTGCTTTAAGTATGAATCCCCAGAGCAATAAAGTTAAGTCAGAGCTGTGCCTTCTAGCTGCCCTTGTGGGATATTTAATATTTTGTGAACCCATGCAGTAGGTGGGTAGGATTTGGGGAATTTAATGTGTCTGCATATGCATGTGCTGTGATACATCCGTATGTTGTGCAATTTCATTTAAGCCATGGGTAGGCAAACTGGGGCCCGGATCCGGCCCAATCGCCTTCTGAATCAGGCCCATGGACAGTCCAGGAATCAGCGTGTTTTTACATGAGTAAGAATGTGTCCTTTTATTTAAAATGCATCTCTGGATTATTTGTGGGGCCTGCCTGGTATTTTTACATGAGTAGAATGTGCTTTTATTTAAAATGCATCTCTGGGTTATTTGTGGGACATAGGAATTTGTTCATATATTTTTTTCCAAAATATAGTCCGGCCCTCCACAAGGTCTGAGGGACAGTGGACCGGCCCCCTGCTGAAAAAGTTTGCTGACTCCTGATTTAAGCCATGAAACTTTTTCTATATTGCACGCACACACACGCACACACACACATACAACCAACAACAACAACATGGCAATTTATTGTTCGGTATATATCAGGAAAAACCCTTAACAATCCATGTGTTATCTTTCCCTTCAATACCATGTCTGTCCCCATTTCCCATCCCTACTCCATTCTGTTACTGTCATCATTCACGCATAAAGTCTGCTCATAGATGCTCACATATAGACACCTTCAAGCACAATTTATACCTCCTATCCATCCACACATAATGCTTATTCATTCACAGACCGCATGACCCATTCACACATACACACACTCAAGACTCAATAGTCATCATTATTGCGGTTACCCTCCCAACTATCAAAATGTTACCGTTGCAGAACTTTCACAACATTTAGATTACAATACTAACTGTCAGGGAACTGCCATCGGAGCCAGAGGGAGAGGGAGGGTTCCAGAGGGATTCCGGAGAGCGTGCCAGGAGGGAGAGAAGCAGCACATCTTCTGGGGAAGGAAATCAGTGTAACACCAGTGGAGAAGGGGGGCAGATGGGGGAATCGGCGAGGTGGCTCCGAGACTCTTCGCTGGGAACCAGTGGGGAGAGCCCAGGTCCTCCGATGCCCACACCCTCCCTGCGCAGAAGGCTTCCGCGCAGGGAGGCTATGAGGAGATTAAGCGTCAAAGAGCTTCTTTGCTGGAAGAAGTTCAAGAAACGCCCACTAACGGATTCTGCCAGCGATTGAGACAGTCACGGGCATGTGGCTGTCCAGACAGAAAGGGTTCATACAGGCAACCAGCCAAGAGTGGCGTTGATTTACACACAAGCAACCCCTAGAACTACTACACTAACCCACAAAGCCAGATTGACAAGCTGCTTTGGAAGATGACTAGCATTCGAAGGATTCTTGATCCTCGGTATCCCCGTTCTACTTTGTTACACGGACAGCATGCTTAAATGGGTGCTATTGGTTGAATGTGATATCATATGCAGTGTTTTAGATAGATATAGTGATTTTTTTTTTTAGGATGCTGAGTTGCATGGTACAGTGGGAGGGTGAGCATGGACCATTAAAAGTCTTAAGTTTCTGTCTCCATGCCATTTTGGTATTCTTTTTTAAAATTTAATTTTTTAAATCATTTTTGTATTCTTGCATAATTTTTAGACATTAAACCATTTGGTTTTGTTGACAATGTTCACTTCTGATTGATTTCAACATAACAATCTCTTACTCCACCTACATGTGTCCTATTGTCTTCAGTACCTATTCCTAGAGCCACACATGATGTGATCATGACATATTTTAGATTTCCCATAGGAATCACTGCTTTCTTCATAATAATAATAATAGTAATAATAATAATGAAATCTGCAGCCACTCTCATTTTTTCACATTTGAACTATTTTCTCATGCATTTTTAAGCAATTTTGAAAGTAACATAAAAAAGAATTGTATAGAAGGAGTAACACTGACAGGCCACTAACAATTTGTTGGTGAATGGTCCATAAAAGATTGACTATTGCAAAGTCCCCCCCTCAAAAAAAAAGAAGCAAGCACAAAATCTGTTCTGCCAGCTGAGCAAAAGCAACCAAACAATGTTGTCAACACACATTATCTCTTTTAGAGTGTTCACTGAGTGTGGAATCTACAGACAGTTTAAAAGCCATGTCATTCCACAGTTACTTCGGCAATGTCACTTTTGCTTTAAAATGCATTTTGCATTTCAAAAATCATGAAGATTTATTTTTTAGTGTCAGGAAGGTGTTATCTCAGAGGCTTAAATTATGAGAGACAAGTTCTCTCAACTGAATTGGATGCTAACAGAATGATATTGGAGGGGGGGAGTGAACTTTACCAGTAGGCCAACCTAAGGTTGCATTACATATTGGAGAAGGGTAGGGGCTGTGTATCCAGGTGCCTCTTCAGTTCAGTAAGATCACAGGGGAAAGGAGGATATGCTAAAATAAAGCAGCGTCAGGGATGTGAGGAGCATCATTCGAGACCTGGACAGCCAGCAGCCTATTGCATCTCAGGTAGCCAAGTCTCAAGTATTTATTTTAAAAGTGATAAAAATGGAATGGAATGGAGATCATGCCTGATGTTTGAAGCTGTGAAGTTGGAAGATCTGATACTTGGGATTTAGAAGAAAGAAACGTTTTGTTTTGTTTTTCACATGAGCCTTCCTATTCACTGAAGTGATTTGAGGAAAGCATTCTCTGCATAGCCACACCTTCTGAGGTGTCTTGCCTTTGAAATGTTCTCCCCCAGGGAGACTTACCCGGAAACTACTTTACTGCCTTTCTGCACCTGCCTATTTCCTTAGGTCTTTTAATTTTTTAATATTTTTTTTTAAAAAACCTATTCTCTTGTTATGTGCTTGGACCTTTTGCTACTTTAGGGGATGATTCTACAGTCCCATTGAGCTTACTGGGGCTAACCTTGAAGTCTAAGTGTGTATAAAGGATCGCAACCTTACAAAGCAAGCCTACTGTTGGGCCAGGGGTCTGAAGCTGTGGACCTTACAAAGCTCATTTGAATATAGGCGGCAGCCATTTTAGGCTTGTCCAATTGACACATGACTGTTTATTCACAGGGAATTTGGGACCCGGAAGACAGCAGAACGGGGGTGGAACTGGGCAGAACGGCGACAGGGGGGCACTTATACGCACTCTGCCGACACATGTAGGGGCTGCCTGTATCTAGGAGAGCCTACCCTATCTACTTAAAAAAACCAAAAAACCAAAAAAAACCCCACAGTTTTCTCCCATTGTTTTCAATGGGATGTCATGCTGAAATATATCTGCACCATGATATAAGTTCCAGTCCTTATTTATGGGGCCTTGGTATGGCACTGATCACTGCAGTTCTGTTGCAGCTTTAAGTGGTAGAAAAACTTTTGTGTTTTTTAAGAAAAGAAAATCTTATGCTGCTTTGTGTCCTGAAGATAATTTCATGACCCCTGAAAATAGACAATATGTGCCTTTTTCTGAAATGATTACCAATATTCACTCACACGCTTTCACACACAAATGCTGAAAAAGGCTGGTTCATAAAATTTGGCCCTGCAGCACTAATATTTCTCCCCTAGCTCATGCAAGGCTTTGTGCATCTGGTCATCAGTAGTGATTCTGAGACAAAAAGCAACATCAGGATAATTGCTGAGTCTAAGAGAGACTGTTGTTGCTGAGACTAAGAAAGCAACTGTATCTAGATCACAGTATCCCTAGCCAGCAAGTATCTGACAGATCACAAAACAAATTGGTTTTTCCCCCACCCACATATTCAGTTAGATTCTTCAAATTCCACGGAGGCTCCTTCTCAGCGTATCAGTTAGTGAAGATGCATAGCAGAATTAATTGCAAACAATTGAATGAATATCTCATGATCAGAGAAGGGAATGAGAATTTTGTATTTTGTGTTTCCCTCCCAGCATTCTGAGTTGCGCTTCCATCAAGGGCTGTGACTATTTTGGAAGCATCCAGGTGATTTAAAACCCTTTAAAGGGATATTTTAGTCAGGGTTGTTCATTTGTTTTTGTTCGGCACCTTCTAAACAGTGTTTATTTATTACAAAATTCATATCAACACTTTAAGGCTGCAACCTTAGGGTTCTGAGACGAGTCATGGGATTTTGTGGATCTACTTCTCCATAAATCAAGTGGGAGGTCCACCCTTGGAGAAAGAGGCCCAATCACAGAGGTTCAATCTACCACTGGTGCTCTGAGATGGAGAGGGTAAAAAGGAGGTGTGTTGGGGAGTGGATCCAGGCTTTGTTTCATATGGTCTGGCTACCACCATCCCTTCCTTTCTCTGTAGAAAAGACTCTGTTCTGCACAACATATTATAGTAAATTTATGTTCTGAACATCATAAGCAAGTTGCCTTACATATATCAATTTACATACCTAGGGTAAAGATGTGATAGCTGTTCCCCATTTTTTGAACACAAAAATCAGTAACCTTTGCTTTTTAATAAGCAAATATACCTGTTCTCCACAGACTGCAGATTTGCTGGACTTGTGGGCCATGTAAAGGGAAGCAATCCACAGGAGGGAATAAGCTATGTTGATAAACAACAATTCTTTGCCACATTATACTTTTATCCAGGAGCCTATCTGAGAAAACCAAGGACATTTTTGCTATAAAGTGTGTTGACTGGCGCATTGGAAACTCCTGTATATGAATACCCTTAGAGTTTTTTAGAATTCAGTTTTGCTTCATTCACTTATTGCTATTCTACAAAACCCAACATAAATCCAGCTGGAGACTGTTGTAAGCAAAGGATGAAGCAAACTTTCACACACACACAAAATGTATCTTGCAGCTCACCTGGGACTGTACCACTTCAAAATTCAGGTGGTGGAATCTACAACACTAAATGCTTCCCCAATATGTTTCATATCCCCCCCCCACACACACACACTCTTAAGCCTTTAACACTTTCATTCTTCCCACTCTCAAGTGAGAGCACTATACACATTGTTAATTTCAGCCCTACCTTGAAGACAAGATTAGGGTTGTCTTTTAAAGTAGCCATTTCAAAATCTTTGCTGATCACTGACATCTATAGTTGTCCTTTTTTAAAAAAATGTCTTTTTACCACCTTACATTCATTTTTTACACTTTTCCCACTCTCTCCTCACTGTTCAGATATATTTATTTGAGCTCCACTAAAGTGTTTAATATTAATAGGAAATAAATAAAAACTCAGAAAGGGTGCTGGGAGTACAGTTCTTATACTTTACCAAAGACCTCACCATCTAATTAAAATAAGATATAGTCTGCCACAGCATAGCATAATACATGCAACTCATTTGTACGTCTTAAAAGTAGCAGCAGAAGTTACTAGTTTGAACAATAAAGAAGTGGAATCTCTTTTTTATTATCTTATGAAGCTCATTAACTGCAGAATCCTTTGTTTCTGGCAGTGTGCCTGAATCTTTTCAGAATGGTGGTCCATGGCTGTTTACATTTCTATTTGTTTCACTGAATTCTATCAAGCTGCTGTTGAGAACTAGAATAAAAATGCTGCATTATACGAGAGGTAAGAATGTGCAGATAATGAAACAGGAGGCAGTATAGAGCTAGCTCACACAAATGTGTTAAATCCATCAGGCTGCAGGTGGGGGACTTGTGTGATTGAATACAACTCCATACATAAATATTTTCTCTACATAGAAGACTAGCTAGGTTGCAGCTCTTCCCTTTGAAATCATTTCCCCCCCTGTGAGAACCTTCTACTGCCATCCAACATCTTTTCGCAGGGCCTGCAAGACAGAGCTGTTCCGCCTGGCCTTTGGTTTGGACTCAGTCTGACCCTTATGTTTCCCTCCCCTTATGGTTTTGATCTATGGGCTATTATTAAAAATGAGGCTGCTTTTTAAATTGTATTTTAACCTGTATTTTAAATTGTCCCCCCCCCATTATGTTTTATTGTAATTTTACTGGCGTTAGCCACCCTGAGCCCGGCTCTGGCCAGGGAGGGTGGGGTATAAAGAAAAAATTATTATTATTATTATTGATAAATTCAGATTCACTAGCTCACTGAGAATTAGGCCACAGAAGTCCAAAAGGGGTGATAACTATGGCTTGTTGGCCAATTGCAAACTAATGTGACAAACCAAATATGACAGATGTTTGTGGATTTGAACAATGGGGTTGTGAATGTGTGTGTGTTGCAGGGTGCCAGATCATTGACTTCCAGCAGTTTGCCTGTTAACTGGAGTAATTTGAAGAATGGAATGCTGTGATTTGCTATCAGCTTTGTAGCCAGAGTCAGAGGGTTGAATCCATCTGTCACTGTGAGTTTAATGACTTCTAATCATGAGACAGAACTTCCTCTCCCTGTTCATCCCAAGCATATACCCACACTCTTCCCAAATCTGCTCCAGAGGGTTGGAGCAGATTGGATGACATTGCCAGAGGGGCGGGAAGTTGTGTCATGTGAGTCATTCTGCTCACACAATTACTTTGTTGGATTTGGATACAACTCGGAGGCTACAGTGTTCTATACCTAGGGTTTATTGGGGATTATCTTTGCCCTAGATGATATTGTTTATAATCTAAACAGATTTGTTACACCTAAAGCAACACCTTTTGCCCTGGCTGCAAGAAAGATAAGAGATAGACAATATCACAACTTGTTGGTTGATTGGTTTGAGTTGATAGATGACACTTATGAACTTCAGCACCCTTTCTTTAAACCCATAATGCCTTGTTGTAGTTGTTGTATGCTGAATGTTATGGTTCGCAGTTTGGCAAATTCTAAGGAAATTACTATGGCCTTTGGTTAATACAATAAAGTATTTGATTGTTGTTAGCTATTATGAGAAAGGATGCTGAACTAGATGGGCTACTGGCTTGATCCAGGAGGACTATTCTAATTTTCCTATGCCACCTCTGTACTAAAATTATAAGAAAAATAATTCACCATTTGCTGTGGGGCTGTCCTTTTTATCCAGCTAATGCTATTGTTTCATGTTTCCAATATAGGCTGCTTTGTACAATCTTGATGCATAAATTTCATTGCAAAAACATCACGAATATCTTCTCTTACACCAGACCAACTATGTAGGACTGCAAGTGAAAATATCCGCATCCACAAACATTTATGGGGTGGCATAATGCCATTTCTCATGTGTCTGTCCCAGCAATAAAACAAAAGAAGCTTTTGAATACCATTTTTTCCTAGATATTAGTTATTGTGTTATATGTTTCTGTTAGATCTGTATTAGACACTTCAGTGATATAGTCTCTCCTGCCCCCACTTTAAGTTCAGTATCAACATTGCATCTTTTCAATACTGAGTGCTTAATACAAAGTCCTTTTTGCATCACCTTCAAATCTCAGGTTTATAGGAGAAAGAGTTGGCAATTGTTATGCCAGCAGATCATAGCTCACAGCTGGGAGGTAGTTCATTCACCAGTTCAGTGCTTTGCACGCTTGCCAAGTGAGCAGATGCTTAGGAAGAAGTTAGCATGAGGTGACTTTTGGAAAAGATTATTCAGTTTTTATAAATAAAATTTAGAGTAAAGGCTTGGAATATAGTTCCAAATCTATCAAAAGTGTGTGTGTGTGTGTGTGTGTGTGTGTGTGTGTGTGTGTGTGTGTATTTTGCCTTGTTAATAGTCCACAACTTTTACTTTGAAATCCATTGCTTTATTGTAACCTACTCTATTTGCAATAATGAAAGATTTTCATCAAGGGACAACACCTAATGAATGCAGAGATCTAGGACCCATAGAGATGTACATACAAGTAATTTGTGATTCAGCCTTGTTTATTGTTGTTGTTTAGTCGTGTCTGACTCTTTGTGACCCCATGGACCAGAGCACACCAGGCACTCCGATCTTCCATTGCCTCCTGAAGTTTGGTCAAACTCATGCTGGCAGCTTCGAGAACACTGTCCAACCATCTCATCCTCTGTCATCCCCTTCTCCTTGTGCCATCAGTCTTCCCCAACATCAGGGTCTTTTCCAGAGTCTTCTCTTCTCATGAGGTGGCCAAAGTATTGGAGCTTCAGCTTCACGATCTGCCCTTCCAGTCAGCACTCAGGGCTGATTTCCTTCAGAATGGAGAGGTTTGATCTTCTTGCAGTCCATGGGACTCTCAAGAGTCCTCTCCAACACCATAATTCAAATGCATCAATTCTTTGGCGATCAGCCTTCTTTATGGTCCAGCTCTCACTTCCATACATCACTACCGGGTGATATATGAACCATATAAACGCTACTTGTTTATTACAGGTGCACCCCATTGTGCTGATGTATGCTTTGTTAAATTTGTATTCCATCTTTCCACCCAATATAAATTTCTGAGACTGCTTCCAGAAATGAAGTGAAAAGAGTATAATTCCTTCCAGGGCAGGCAGCTGACTTTTCCAAAATGGGTACCAGCCACAGTTTAGGATGATTTGTACCAGTGGCCCCCTACATCTCATCATTCCACAGCAAGATGAAGGCGTTAGCAAGATCACCAGGTCCATCCACTGGAAAATCTCTCAGGGTATTCAGGAATCCATTAGTATCTTGGGGTTGAGCATCCTAACTGGTCCCCCATCCTTGTTGGTGCAACAACTGAACAATAAAAGTTCAGCACAAGCTATACCCGGAAGTTTTCTTACTATGATAATGATCAAAGAAATCGTGGCAACAAAGTCAGAGAAACTCTTGCTTGCTTGCCAGCCTCACTCACAGGGGAAAATCCCCACATATAACCCTAAAAAGTTTATTCCCACCCCACCAAAATATCATACAGCAAATAAAACAATATCATTTAGGTGTCCTCTAATATACAATGGTATATTTAATACCACTTTAAGATTTTTCTATTTTTTTCCATAGTTTTCTACATTTTACAATACCAAAACTTGTCAGAGCTGAACTACAGAGGAAATCCTGTCACAGAACTGTTTTTTCTCCCCTAGTTTTGAAAACCTGGTAACAGCAAAATCAAAGCTTGTAGAACATGTCAGTGGCAGTCTAGTATTTTGAACGCATCTTTGCAGCTCAAATTAACCTGCCAGGAAGGGTTTGTTAATCTGCTGTCTGTGTATGTGCATGAAATGGCACAGAAAAGCTCCCTGATGTTGGACCAGATGTTCTCTCATTAGAACAAAATAATGACCATATGTTTCTATTATTACAATGGTCAGAGCACATGTGGACAGACTTGGCTTCTCCTACTCCTGGTGATTAGACATTTTGGCCCTCTGGGGTGGACAAAAAAAGAGAGCAAGGGGATTCTTGTGGTAATGCATTCCTATTTCATAGAGGCACAGAAGCAATTTAGGTTGCCTACAAAGATTCTTGCACCTTGCTTGTACGTGAGCCTTTCAGGTTTATCCTTTTCTCTTCTTTTTTAAACTCTAAAACATGTCTAGCTCTTTTATATAGCTGATGATTAGATGGCAGGTTCTTCAAGAACCTGTGGAATTTCTTTGTATAATCACCCTTGCCCCCTTGGAACAGAAATATAAAATACATGGTGGGCTTATGAGTACATATCTTTTCAATATGATAATATCACCATCTGTTACCATGCTGTTAGTGTGGCTATGATGTTTCCTTTATAGATAGACGGTGTGGTAGTTATTTCAGGATTTATAAATGTTATATGAGATACAATTCTCCCTTTCTAAAGATACCATGAACACCACAACCCTCTATAGCAGAAGAGGGACGGCAATGGAGATTTCTATGGCTGTAATAAAGATCCCATGTATGTATGGAACTAATTTTTCAACTGCAAAGAGGGAGTTCTTCAAAATACTATAGCCCCTGGGACATCTTTCTGAGTCTACAGGATTGTGATCCAAATTTTGAATACACACACACACACCACGTTTCAAGGATCAAAGGTTGCATATTTACACTGTAGCTGTCTGCATTTGATTCTGATATGAACTCTGAGAAGTGAATTAAACTTGAAAGATAACAATCCAACGTTACCTAGTGGTTTTCATGCCTGAAGGGAATTTCAACCTATGACTCCTGGTGCCAAATTCAAAATGTTCTTCACTGAAATACCCTGCTTTTCAAGCTCTTTTATTTTAGTACAGGGGTCAGCAACCTTTTTCAGCTGTGGGCTGCTCCACTGTACCTCAGACCATGTGGGGGGGGGGGCGGACTATATTTTGAAAAAAAGAATGAACAAATTCCTATGCCCCACAAATAACCCAGAGATGCATTTTAAATAACAGCACACATTCTACTCATGTAAAAACACCAGGCAGGCCCCACAAATAACCCAGAGATGCATTTTAAATAAAAGGATGTAGCACCCTGCTTGTGGTTAACGCTTAGCTGGAATGAAATATTCAACGCAGCAATAGAGAATTTAAAATAATTATTTATTTGTCAGACAAATAAATGAGAGGCACAGTGGTATATGGTTACCAAGCTCTGGCCTGCCCTCCTGCCATTATGGCCAGCACTTATATTCCCTTAATCCAGCCCCCTTTGCTCCTCCTGTGGCTGCCTCTGTCCAATCAGCCTGGTTGAATTTCCTATTGGCTGATTGCTAGAACCAATCACAAAAAGATACACCCATATCCTCCTGTCCTTATATGGAGGACAAAGAGCTATATATTGTTACATCTATAAATGACAAATAAGTAGTAATATATCTTACATGTGTCTCAACAAGGAATCTTAATTACCAGCTCACCTCTTGCCCTCCTTGCCCTATTGCCTTCTAAAACAAATGGTTAATCTTAAATTTTTATCTTAAACATATGTCAAGGATCTTGAGTTTCACATCAACATTGAAAGATCTCCTTCATTTGAAGGTTTCCAAACAAATGTCTGACAGCTAATATATCAGGACAGCTTGGATGGCGTCTTCTTGTCTGGCAGGAGGGCTAGGCTGGTGGCTGACTTAATTTCAAAATACAACTCTTACAACTATATGAAATCTAGCATTTCTTAAATCCTTTGCATAATTACATTTAAGACAATATATTTAATACACAACACAGGTAGCCTCTTAAAAGGAATAAGGTCTTTGTAAAGTAGAAAAGGGAACTCAGTAAAAAAAGCAGTTTCAAAAGAAGCCTCTTCAGTTTACATCCCCCCCTTCTCCAGCTGCTTCAGCCAGCTGCTTTTCCCATTAGCCCTTCCCAACATTTATTGCCCTTAAACTCTCTCAGTTTAAGAAAGAAACAGCTTTAAAAAGACTTCCCAAAAATGCTTTAAAAAGACTTCCCAAAAAGCCTCTCTTTCTGCCAGCTAGATGCTTCTCCATTTGGCCTTTAACCTTAGAAAGAAGATCTGGCTCATTTTACTGGGAGGCACATTGGCATTATTTTACTATTTACTCATTCCTAATTATATTTATCTCTGCCTTTGTTATCTTCTGTAACATGTAGGGTCAGTGTCCTTACTCAGTCTGTAATTTCAGCTTTTACGACTTTGAGAATTGTTTTCTGCTATCAATCAAAAGGGGGCCCCTTGTCTAGGAGGAAAACATTGCCAGTGTTTTCTTAAGCAGCTGGTCTGCCTGGCATGAAACATTTGAAAATCTAAGCCCTCTCTTTAATATACAAGCCCTGATCAAACATTAATAAAATGCAGGCTTATGCCTGATGCCTCAAGGACACATTCTATTCATGTAAAAACAGGCTGATTCCCGGACCATCCACGGGACGGATTGAGAAGGCGATTGGGCCGCATCCGGCCCACGGGCCTTAGGTTGCCTACCCCTGTTTTAGTATGTTTTAGATACCCTCTAGCAGTCTGGTCTTGTAACATTTACCTATTTTAACTGCTGTATCACAATCAAGAAATTTTGACAATAGAAGTTACAAACAAATATTACCCTTCTCTTAGGCTCAGTTATATTATTTTGAGTTCCTTATTTCCAAAAATAGTGAGTAATTCCAGGTTTCCTTTGGAATGAAGTTCCTTTGGAAAGAGAGATTTCTGTGGTTTTATGGCATTTTGTAATACTGGGTTTATTTACAAACATACAAAGGTGGTGGCAGAAAATATAGCACTCCTAAAACAGCAGATTAACAGCACAGCATGAGATCAGCAGAGCAGAGCAGAGCAGAGCTGAGCTGAAATTTCTCAGAATGCATTTTTCTCTGAGAAATGTTACATTCCCCCCCCCCCTCACTGCCATGGAAATACACCACTTTTACGTTACCCGCCATTTTGTTGGGTTAGTGGTGGCCACCATTGCCAGTGAAAGATACAAAATGGTGGGCAGGTTGCCAATACAGTTGCTACTTGCAGCACCAGCAAAAATAACCGCTGCCACCTTAGGGAAAAATAGAAAAGGTGTTAATGCTAATTGTGATCCCTACATCCGATGAACAGATGGAAAAATTCTGCTCCTCTACAGGGATAAATTTGATTAAATAGTCCTCCCTACTTCACTGTTCTCCAAGATGTTAGAGATAAGGCCCACTATATTCTATCTGTCTGGCAGCAGCTCTCAAAAATGGGAACTCTGTTCCAGCCCTGAAAAATCCTTTGCCTGAGGATCTGAGACTGTATCAAATCACACACTCCACCACTGAGCTTGACTCCATACACTGTAATACAAAATACCCTCTTTCCATTAATGCTTGTTCTGCTTCTTGCAGGAAAAAATAAAGAACTTTTGATCACAGAGCAGGCTCATTTTGCCTTGAGCATTAGTGGAGAAGTTTGCATTTACAAATCCCTGGCTGATATTTTCAGACATGAGCAGCTAGTCTGCATTATAATATTCTTTTAAAAGAAAGAAAGAAATGATATAAAGAAATGTATTGTGTACACACAGCTATATACTGCAAGACTAAGCATATTTATATAGAGTAAGCCCCACTACACTCAATGGGATGTACTGCCATGTAAGTTCACCTTGTTTTGTTTTGGAGGCCCAGATTTAAATTCAACACAAAAAGTGTGTACAGTGCTTTGGAAAAGCTCATGCTTATGAAATGAAGTTTATGAGGCTTTATCGACAGAGACTTGTTTCTGGATTAGAGTATGCCTTCAGAAGATTAATCTCTGATAGAAAGGTGGGCTGCAGAACCACTCGGCTCTATCCAGAATGGAATGCAAATATTTAGTCACTGATTATCTGGTCCTTTTTTGTAAATAGCAGCAACTTCCTTAATAGGGCAGCCAGTAGCAGTCCTTTGCCCCTTCCCCTCAACTAAAGATATTGTAATCTAAGTGTGAAAAGAACAATATAGTGGTTAGGGATGCAGAAGGCTTCCAGATGATCTGTTTATTGAGCATTTATCCTGGTTTGTTTGCAAGGAGATTAGACTGCAAATACAGTGGTACCTCAGGTTACATACGCTTCAGGTTACATACGCTTCAGGTTACAGACTCCGCTAACCCAGAAATAGTACCTCAGATTAGGATAATATTAATATTTTTATTGATTTATGAATATCAAAACAGCAACTCAACACATCAGCTAGGACTTGCTACCCAGACAAGACTAAGACTCCAACTAGTTCGACAGTGGAATTTGCTGCCAAGGAGTGTGGTGGAGTCTCCTTCTCTGGAGGTCTTTAAGCAGAGGCTTGACAACCATATGTCAGGAGTGCTCTGATGGTGTTTCCTGCTTGGCAGGGGGTTGGACTCGATGGCCCTTGTGGTCTCTTCCAACTCTATGATTCTATGATTCTATGATTCTAGTTCCCAACTCAACTATGAGGGGAGCAACACAGTGACTGGGGGAGAGGATTGTTCTGTTATAGACCAGGCAAGTCTCATAAAGAGATAAGGTAGTTATTCTTTCCCTATTGCAAAACACTCCACCTTTAAAGGAAGTGGGTTTCTAGTGCAAGAACTCCAAATCAGCCTTAATTGTGAATCTGCTGAATTTGAATCCCACCAGAAAATTGTATCAGTCTGGAATTCCCAGAAACATAGAACTGAGTTTGGGATCTGTTAGACATTATTTTTTGTGTGCTGGCTGTTCCTCTCTCACATCAGATATGGAAGCAGTAGACTTTGGCTTCGCATGTTTAGGCTATGTTTCCTTCTGGACCCAACTGTATTTTTGTAATTAAAGTGGAATATTTTAAAGCATGAAAATCCTCCTGTGACATCCTTCCTAAGGAAACTAAGTTCAGGCAAGTGCTGCGTGCCTGAAGCTTCTTACCTATTAGAGAAGCCAAAGGAGCATTTCCAAATCCTGAATGGCAGCCACACTGACTAAAATCCACTTTTTTCCCTTGCTCATTGAGGACTTGATGGGGAACAATCAATAAATATTTACTTGAGTGGAATTCATAGGCTGAGAAGAGGTTTTTGGGATTCCAGCCAAGAGGGGAGAAAAATATATTTCAGAAAATATTTACCTCCCCATCTATGTTGTTTTCAGACAGGTATGCAATGATGACAGCTTAAGAGCTTTGCATTATCTTGTGTTTTTCCAAGGTAAAGGGTGTGTATGAGAGCCTTAAATTGCTTCTAAATCACCAATTGTTGAAGACATCAAAGTCCACTCAGCCAAGTCGATTTCTGTCATACTGAGCATGCAGATGCCAGTACGCAGCAAAAGGCAAATATAGTATAGTTAGGTGCTTGTCTCTAAATAGTGTTCTTGAGTTTTTTCAACCTGCTATGGAAAGAAGGATGCCCAGTGAATAAACCTGAGCTCATTTCAATGTGTGTTTTAGCTTTGGAGAATAATATCATGGCAGTCATAATTTTCCCTGACTCTCTTGTTGTTGTTGTTCTCAGTGAAGATATGAATAGACATTAAACGTCTTTGGGGTGATCTCGGATAAGTCCCCCTCCACACTCACACATTCTATGGTTTCCACAGTTTCCTGCAAATACATAATACTGTATGTGCCTAAAAGAGTAACGCGCTTTTAAAAAAAAAAGACTGTGAGGGGAAAGCGGGAATAAACTAGAGTGCAATATAATTATATATATACTCCTAATGCTTCTTTCTAGATAACATCTGCAGTAGCATCAGTCTGAGTGGCATCTGTTGACTTCATATAGAGTTCTTTAAGCATTGTAAAAAGATCTTTAGATATTGTGTGCCAGTTTTAACATATGGTATTACAAAAGTTGTTTTCATTGCAGCACAGTAAATGACAACTGAGATCTTCTGATGGATCACTTTTTGTGGTCCCCTATGTCCCTATACCAGAGACTGTGCATGTAGTGAGGCAAGCCCTACCCTGTGGGACTCCTTGCCAATAGAAGTCCCATGGGAGTCTTCCCTGCTTTCTTTTATATGCCTTTTAAAAACTGGGCTGTTCAGATAGGCCTTTGGAATTCATCCTTTTTATTTCTATTTTTTAAAAAAACACCAACACTTTTGAATGACATTTCATTGTTTTTACTGACATTATTATTATTATATTATGTATTTATGTGGTACAACACTTTGCTATATTTCCTACAGAAGTGTGGGTTTATAAATATTTAAATAACGAAATAAATAAGCTCTGAGATAAATTCCACACACACTGGCATTTATGAATTTGAATTGTTCATGGGCATTTTAAATATTTGATTTGTGCTGGTTGTAGGCTGAGCTAAAGATTGAATTCTAAGTTGTTTGCTTTAGTTTATAAGGCTTGCCTTAGGGGGAAAAACAACAGATCTCTCCCAGAGTAATGGTGTTTCTGTGGGTGTTCATGAACAAACATATCCATCAGGTCAATTCAATACAAGCCTGTGAAGATTGAGGCCTTGAAGTGAATTTGGTATGCAAAGTGTAACCAATCAACAGGCTATGCAGTGACGTGATATATTCCTCATGGCTCATATATATTGGGAAGGACTAACCTGAGCAACCGGGGGTGATACTAAAGTGTGGAGATAGAAGTCCTTATTTGTGGTGGAGACAAATAATTGATGTTGCAATTCTATAAGATCCAACTTAGTCCTTTCTGATAATTAAAAATCATCTTAAGTTACTTCGTTAAGAAGTCTTAACAAGTATTTTTCATCGTCTCTCCTAAAATGAATAAAAATGGGGAGGCTGGAGGATCTATAGTGCCGAGATGGTTTTATATATGGTGTCTTCCCCGTCCCCCATCCCCCATTATTTCATGTGTTGGTGTCTGATAGGTTAGAATATGTGATACAGTAATTGCCTCCATACTTAGGAGAGGGCAAGGCAGTGGTCAAAGTAAGGAGCAGGACTTGTTTGAATATACATGGGAACAGGCAGGCCTTGTTATTGTTATTGTTATTGTATTTTAATATTTTGCTGGGGAAACCCAGCCAGATGGGCGGAGTATAAATTATTATTATTATCATCATCATCGTCGTCGTCGTCTACCTGTCACAAGAAAAAAAGAGGGGGAGGATTTCTCCTTCCCATGAGGCTGGACTAGGGATTATCTGGGGTACCCAAGTGCTCTAAATGTTTATTGTGGATGTGGCTATATTATCTGGTGGCGTGTGGTCAGTGGACTAAGTTAGTCCCCTAAATGTTCACAGTGAATTATGGTACTAAGTCTGGTTCCTCCTTCCCAAAGCCCGGAAAGCTTCCGCCTGACTTAGGGAGGGAGGCGCGATGCTCACATGTGTGATTTCAGGACATCACAACGTTCCTTGCACAATGTCACACACGCCCCATCACCCTTGCAGGCTGGCGCCTCTGGCCCTAACTGTTCCCCTGCAAAAAAATTAACTGTGCACCATTGATATTATCACATCCTCCTATTCTCTATCAAAATCCCCCTTGGTGATAATATAGTAGCATATTTCCTAGAAAACATTGTCCCCACAACCGAAGGCATCATCAGGTGCTATGCTTCTTCTGATTTCTTCATTAGCATTCTACTGTGGACCGGGAAGATTTTCACCATTCATTTCTTCTTTATATCTGATGTATTTTGAAATCTAGAGCAGCCGAACCACATTCTCATGATGCCAGTGAGACCATTTGTGGGAGCCTTATGACAGCTCGAAAAGGTTATCAAATTATAAGGGTAACTCTCTTTAGAAACTGAAGGGAGATTCTCATCAATTTGATTTCCCCCCACATTCAGCTTTGTAACAGCAACTGATGAAAATATCTGCTGAGTGGCTGAGAGCAATCAAGCAAAATAGAATATTTATAAGAATGAAATAGAGAAATAATGGAAAGGAAATTGTCTTGGAAACCACAACAATTCCAACAGAGAATCAAACAATGCAATGTAAATATAATGCCGCTCTCGTTATTCAAGATATTGTTGAAGGGGAAAGAGAAAAAAGGAGAAGCATGTGTATGACTACAATTATGTTGGTTCATAGGAGAGCAATGAAGAAGGGTCTTTGTAGTAAAAAAAAGAACAACTAGAGACCTACCAAAGCTATCATTCACTATAATTAATCTTACAAGCTTTAAGATACCCTTTAAGAAAAAGGGAATATGTTGTGCTCTAAAGATTCTCGTCTTCACTCTAGACAAAAAAATGTTGTCTTCAGTACAGTCCAGTATATAGAGCTGTAGAACCTACATGGAAATTAATATGCTACACTTGAATATTAATATTAACATGTGGGATAGACTTTGCACGGATAATACAAGAGAATTCTCTTCTTATATGTAGCGTTTAATTAAGTGTTCAGGAATGAAATGGCGTGCTATGACAAAGCTATAAAATCATCCTCAGGCTGTTCTTTCTTTCTGTGTGTGTGTGTGTTTCTTTGACAAACTCCTGACATGTCTTCAGAGTACAGAAAAGAGTCCTGAGACCAATAACATTCTTGGTATTACTCTTTCTGTAACTATTTCCCCACCACCACCACCACACACACACACACTTCATTTGTAAAATCTGAACTTTTGACTTTTTTAATTAAATCAACATCCCTGAATTTCTGGTGTCTACTAGATTTTCCAGTCCTGGGAGATGGCTTCCCTGCTCAGTGTAGGAACATTCCCAAGAAGTCTATCCAAATGGTGAACTGCTCACACCAGCTTCCAATATAGAACTATGTTTTCAGAATCCTAAGATCATGAACTGACACTTCTCTCCCACCTCCAAAAGCTCCATGAAATTCAAAAGACTTTTGAAATTCAGGCTGTTTGTTGTAGCTTGGAAGCATTAACACTTGTTGCAGGATAGGACCTAACTTCAGGGAACGTTTATCAAACTTTCATCATAACAGGTGTAGAAAAATCAGAGCAACCATTTATTTACTTTGTGAGTAAAGCTGGTCTTTGATGCTTGCTTCCCCTGAGGCAATGATATTCTGGGCATGTAAATTCTAATAACAGATGTTCAGGGCAGGAAGATGTACAGAATGCAGAGAAAAAGAAACCCGATATCAATAGTCCTATTCAGCTTTCATATTGGGGCTTCAATGAACATGCGAGAATTGAAGAGTATGCACAAGCATTCTATCTAGGTTTTTGCTGCTCTGTACAGAGTCCAAGGGCAAAGGGACGCAGGTGGCGCTGTGGGTTAAACCACAGAGCCTAGGACTTGCCTATCAGAAGCTTGGCGGTTCAAATCCCTGTGATGGGGTGAGCTCCCATTGCTCAGTCCCAGCTCCTGCCCACCTAGCAGTTCAAAAGCACGTCAAAGTGCAAGTAGATAAATAGGAGGTAAACAGATTTTCTGTGTGGTGCTCTGGTTCGCCAGAAGCGGCTTAGTCATGGTGGCCACATGACCCGGAAGCTGTACGCCGGCTCCCTCGGCCAATAAAGCGAGATGAGCATTGCAACCCCAGAGTCAGCCACGACTGGACCTAATGGTCAGGGGTCCCTTTACCCTTTACCTTTACAGAGTCCAAGGGTGACTGTCACTAGCTGGGAAGCTACAGTTTTGTCCTTGAACTCACAAGTTCAAGGGCAATGGGGCAAGAAGTTTCCTTTTGCTGATGGAAACTTTAGTGTCCCTGCATTCTCCCTAAATCTGTTCTGGGGTTTCTCCCAACCAGTCAGTGCTAGCAGAGCTAGCAAAGTGGTTCACATATTTTTTCTTTTCTTCTCCCGCCGCCTCCTGTTTGACCCCTTGCATTCTCATCATGAGACTCTTAAGATAAAAGAGGGCTTGGAAATTGATTCAGGGTCCAAATGCACAGTCTTGATGAAAACATTAATCACGCTGAAGTTAATTAAACTTCCAATAGACTAATCAGCTATAAATTAATGCTTTTGTATCCAACTTGCTAAGGGCATGAGGTGGTAGATGTTTCTATGAAAGACTTCTTTTCTTCTTTACTTTTTTGTATTTCTTGTTTACATTTGGCTCTCGATGGGCAGAACAGCAAAGGTCAGGCCCTCCAAATGAATCTTTGTCTCCAAAGGAATCTGGTGGTCATGGTTAGAGTTGAGGGTTTGATGACACCCTCCTTCTCTCTGCATGCACTTCTGTGGTCCTTTCCAATAGACTCATTCCCTACAGATTGGCTGGCCTGCTCCCATAGAATCTGCAGACTTCTATCAATATAAGAAGCTGCCCAACAGAGCCAACATGACAGCTGGATCAGAAGAAACAATGGTTCATTACACTTAGGATATTGTATGAAAATGGTAACTGCTATCAGAGTATCACTTAGCTGTATGCATGATATTAAAAATGAACAATAACTTTATTTCAATTTAATTTCCTACTTTTCTTTTTATCTTTCTTTTAGTGGTTTTTGGCCAGTTTGTATTTTTCCAGACATCACTCCATGACGTGGTTGAGGTATATGATGGCCCAACTCAACAGTCGTCTTTATTATCTTCTCTTTCAGGATCTCATTCAGGTATATCACCATAGAACAACCATGCATTCCTTGTTTGCTGAGTAAAGATTTGTGCCAGATATTCTAGTGGATAGATGGTTGATATTGATTTTTCTTTTCTTAATGTGGGTGGTCACCAGTGTGGTGTAGTGGTTAAGAGCGGTAGTCTCGTAATCTGGGAAACCGGGTTCGTGTCTCTGCTCCTCCACCTGCAGCTGCTGGGTGACCTTGGGCCAGTCACACTTCTCTGAAGTCTCTCAGCCCCACTCACCTCACAGAGTGTTTGTTGTGGGGGAGGAAGGGAAAGGAGAATGTTAGCCGCTTTGAGACTCCTGAAGGGGAGTGAAAGGCGGGATATCAAATCCAAACTCTTCTTCTTCTTCTTAAAATTCCAAAATATTTTCTTACACAAATAAATTACAATGAGATCAGTTGAAAGGAGGTGTTTCTGTATGATTCAAGCCACATGTAATCATTCCTCAGAAGTGAGAAAAATCTTGGATATACATGCTTAAGCCGCTGATATCTTTGCTAAAAAGATGAATAGAGGAATAGCTTGTGCTAGCAAAATATCCCCTCTCCGAAACGCCACTTGTAAAAGATAATAACTTACGAAATGTAATTAATCAACTGTGATACTTTATGTCTAGGTCAATCAATATGAACCTGACACAATATCAAGTTAGACCCAAAAGGACCCTAAAACTGAGATTAGGATTTAAAATAACATGTTTGCCATGTAATGCAAACAGTATTTTAGGATTATTGGCAAAAAAAACCACCAACCTGTTTCTGAGATACAATGCTTTTTGTCTTGAATAGGAGAATCCCTTCCCTTGAGCTCAGGGAACCAGATTACCATCCGGTTTACTTCAGTTGGACCCATAACAGCTAAAGGATTTCACTTTGTTTATCAAGGTATGAAACATGAGTGCTTCAAATATGCTTCACTTAAACCTTTGTGCTAATCTTTCACATTTCCTTTCATTTCTAAGACCTTTCTTTAAAACACACACACATTTTAAAAACCCCAACTCCAGTCAGTTTGAAACTGTATCCAACACAACAGAGATTAAGAAGTATAAAATATTGATAGGGAAAATACTATCTGGCTGATATAGCTATTGCTTTTTTCTGGGGGTATGCAGTGGTATGCATACCCCTAAACATTTTGTGAATCTTTGTACTTTTGTCCATTTACTGTATTTATTTCCCCCGATTTGAACTATAAAATGGTGATTAAAATGAGAGTACCCACAAACATTTTTTTAGGAAAAAAGCACTGGATATATCATATTTCCTTATGTATTTTGAATCCCTGTGGTTATTATTAGCATGTTTAAGAAGAATAACCATTCATGAAACTTAAATCTGTAGAAAAGCTATGAAGGATTTGCAAACTTGAAGTGAGACTGGGAGACTCCCTTTTTCCATTTTGCTTATTATCTGATTCAACCTTGCCTGCCACTCAAATACATATTTCAGTATCGTTGTGAATTTAGACACTGTATTACCCTGAGCTAAATCAACAATTTTGCTATTAATTATTAAGTCATTTCACTTCATTTACTTTATTTACCATGTTATGGTTCAGGCACTTAAAATGACTGTGCGTCAACATTTGCTACTGTAATTCAGTCTTTTATAAAATTTGAATACTGATCTGACAAACAGATCATATATTCATAAAACCATAGCCAATACATTTAAATATCTATCCATCACAACAATATGAACTTCATATATTAGTTCAATAATGCATCACAGTTTGTTTGTTTTTTATCCAACTAATGTACAGTACAGTCCCAGCATGATTTTTCAAAGGGCTCGTAGGGACAGCTCTTTTATCTAATCAGAACTGTTGTTTTACTTAACGTTTATAAGTATAGGCCTTGTTATATAAGATAAAATAGATATATACACTCAATCAGGAACTGCATCAAAGTGATTTTTAAAAAGCCCTAATTTTAAATGTATTTTAAATGTTTGCGCAGGCTAAAAAAATATTTTTGCATTATGAATCAGTACATGCCATTTCTTGTGGGTTTCTAGCGGTTCCAAGAACAAGTGCAACCCAGTGCAGTTCGGTGCCGGAGCCACGATTTGGGAAAAGAATTGGAAATGAGTTTGCGGTTGGTTCATTGGTTCTTTTTGAGTGTAATCCAGGTTACATACTCTATGGATCAATAGCAATTAGATGTGACACAGTGCCCAATGCGTTGGCGCAGTGGAATGATTCCCTTCCTACATGTGTTGGTGAGTAGTTAAAAGTTGTATTTTTGTAAAGGTCTATTTACTGTCTAATGAAGTATTGTATCAAGTACTGACACATTTGTTCCTGTACTGTTGCCAGCACAATTGCCTTACTGGCCTTCTGTTATATGCAGAATTACCGGTATACCAAGTTATCACTAAAGAGAACCAGGAATCCCACCCTTTCTTTTCTGTAGATGTTAATATTTTTTCTCCCTTACGTTAGAAAATACCGTTTACACAGAATCACTAAACTCACAGGACTCTGAAAATGTCACCTCATTTTTACACATTTCCAGGGAAACGTTGCAATTCCACTAAATAGTGCGTTCAACCCACACACTTGCTTACCCCTTTGCTCTATTATTCCTATCTATGGCACTTACATTTTCCAAGATTTTGCTGGGTTACATCTAATGGTGTCAATGCACAAGGGAAGTGGGCTGCTCTGCACACAGCAGGACTTCCCTTCGATCCTGCAGCTCCCAGTGTACTCAAAACTCTGCTTCAGAGACTCCATACCTAAGATATTGACTGCCCAACCCTGCTACTGTGTTCCTTCCATCATCACTTCTAAGACTAGGAGACCGAATTCGTTCTACATTCCTGTACCATGGCTCATACCATGGCTCTTGTATTCTGTCTTAAGCTGCTTTGACCTGTTTACACTCTTCTTTTTATGAGTATGCAACATTTGAAAGTTTGCTTTGTTTCTTCATGATGACAATTCTTCTTAGCTGATTTATTTTTTTAAAAAAAATAACCAGATAATCAATAGGGAGGAGGGAGGGTCTTACATAAGGGTTTTTATGATCTCAAAGGCTGGTTTTAGTATTTTTAAAATTTAAACCCATCCTATAAGACCTTAGTATCTGTACCTACTCATGTGTTGATATCATTGGCTGAGGTACTCTTCAGGTGCCTTAATCAAATTAAACACAATGGCTGGCTACAAAAGAAAGAGACCTTCCAACAGTAGCATCTCTGTTGTGGAAGACCATCCCCAAGGAGGGCCACCAGGTCATTTAAAAACCTACATGTCTTTTCAGCATCAAACACCATTTCAGTTTTCCAGATGTTCTACTCTTTACCAACTTGGTTGCTCCAAATGTTTTGGACCACAACTCCCATCAGCCTCAGCCAACCTGCTTGATGGGTCTGATGGGAATTGTAGTCCAAAACATCTGCATCAGCTTTATTATGCAGTGCCCTGATATTATTTTTAGCCCTATGGTGTTTGTTTTGTTTTTGCATTTCTTTCCCTTGCTTTAATTCTTTAGGGCTGTGTTGTTTAATATCTTGGTCTCTGTTTTAAAGACGTTTGTCTTGTTTGTGTTTTTGCAGGATTTTTAAAAATGACAATGCGATTTTAATCTTGGAGCCAATTTTACTTACATGCTGCCCACAGAACGATTGTTATAGGATGGTTTATAAATTGAATAAATAAAATAAATTACAAAAGTTAATTTGACCCAAGGAAGGTAGTTGCTCTTCATTAGTGCACATCACTCTTCTAATCTAGGTCATAAATATGCATGAGCTTAAAACTGCTCTGAAGAAAATCAGGTTAATAATTGAAATGCTAGCCATGACCATTTTAAATTGCCGTAGCTCTGTAGCAACTGCCTCAATGTTTCCTTACAGATATCAGCTATCAGTCATTCTGTCTTCTCCTGCTTTTACCAGTAATTATTTAAACTGTTTAAGTGACACTGACCTTTAGTTTATTCATGTAGTCCCTGACAGATTCTATCAGTTATATGCACTACAAAATGTAGCTCCTACATTCATTACTCAGATAAGTTTCCTTCTTCTACATATTCTTCAAGTCCTCATTTTTGTATCTAATGAAATGAGCTCAAGGACTTGATAATGTTGTTCCACCGGAGTGATGCATGAGCTGCTAATGGTACTGATAAAACTTCTCATCAATCATTTCTCCAAGCCATTATAATACCAGCAGAATATCTGTATTTAGATGACAGTCTAATGTGGTTATATTAGAATGTCTAGTTTCTTGACCGCAAGTATCATTCATGTTTAGCATCAAATATCAGTGTGGTGCCCTTATGAGTTCTTTCTGTTTATGTCTGTTATTACTGTCATTATTTATTTTGTGTGTTACACAAATGTGGGCTCTTTTTTTATTTTGACAAAAGTACATTGGACTCCAGCAAAGTTGGCTTTTTTAAAAAATGGAGCTGCTTTGCGACAGAAAAAAATAGGCTATATTTTATTTAAGTCCTGGGGGCTCATTACATCTCTAAGAAGCCCTTTTTGACCTAGATCCAGGCCCCACTGCCTTTTAATCTCAGACTGAATTCTCAGACTGAAACCTGCATCATAAATGGGTTCAAAGCTGAACAAGAAAGGTCAAAATTTCCCAGGCCTAATCTGTTAAAATAAAATGCCCTAGCTAATCTGAGTGCTATTCTGTATTCCATGCTGTAGATCATATTAAGGCTGTGAACCTATACAAGCAAAACTGGGTCTAAGTCACATTGAACTCAGCAGGCCTTACTTCTGAGTAGACATGCTTAGGGCTGTGCTGTAAGTCCATGTATTAAACTATATTAAGTGAGGGCAGATCCACACTGTGCTTTTAAAGCATATCCACAGAACTTCCCTCCCCAAATAAATACGCAGTTTATTAAAGGATGCTAGGACTTGGAGCTCTCAGATGGGGACACAATGGTTCCAGGTTTTGTAAGGGAAATTAATATGCTTTCATAGAATTCTAAGGATCATCTAGTCCAACCTCCCCGCCCCCCCCCAAATGCAGGAATTACAGCTAAAAAATCCCTGAAAGATGGTCATACATTATTATTATTATTATTATTATTATTATTATTATTATTATTATTATTATTGATATTGTTGTTGTTGACTTGGAGAAGTACACTAATGATTCACTAGGATTTCTGAGTCATGGATTTTATTTACAAAGAAAATAATATCGGCAACAACATCCATTCTTATTTCTCAAAATTACCAGCTTTTTAGTGGATCAATAAAAGTTGTACTTCTTTTTTCCTTACGAGTCTGCTTAGACAACCTGAGAACATAAATTTATAATGACAATGTGGCATATAGATTATGTAAATAAATAAAATATGGACTGATTGATTCATTTCCTCTCAGATAATGATTGGCTTCTCTCAGCTAGGTGTTCCAAATGGGGAGGCAGCTTGGGGAAGAGACAAGCCCTTCTTCAAGTCTGCTCCCCTTGGTGTTTCTGCTCCTTCATCCTTTAGACTGAACTTTTATAGGGCTGTAGACTACACTCTCCCAAGGCAGAGAGTTGTCTCAGGGATTCAGTACACCTTTCTAAGTAGCAAGGTGACTGTAATGAACAGCTGATCTTTCAAACATACTTACTTCTCCTTAGCAAGCAGTATCAGATCCTTGGGGATGTCCCCCATTCCAAGAGTGTCCACTGCAACCCTAACCCCATGAATAAGCCCTGTAACATCGAGTAGGACTAATTTCTGAGTAGATGTGGTTAAGATTGCATTGTTAACTCCAGAGAGAGCCTTGCCTTGCAATAGACAGTACATTTTACCATTCCTTAATTGTACTCTCATTGATTCCACATATAGAACCTGAATGACTACAGAATGTATTATTTAGCAGAAGTGGATGATACCTGTTGAGTGTAAATGCCAGGATTCAGCCATTGTGTGTATATATCAGATGTGTTAGAGCAGTTTAAGAGTCTTACAATATCATCCAAGCCAGGATGGGTGGGTGTAATGCTGTGTTTTCTTTTCCTGAGGCCATCTTGAACTATAGGATCATACTGTAAAACTGTTCAGATCAATCATGTTTGTAATTCTGTAAGGTTCTGTTATAACCTATCCCTGCTGTGATGAATGAAATATAGGGGAACCTCTTCCCACATTTTATGCCTTTGTTTCCAGTGCCCTGTGGAGGAATTTTAACTAAGCGCAAAGGGACCATTTTGTCTCCTGGCTATCCTGAGCCTTATGACAACAATCTGAATTGTATTTGGAAGATCACAGTGCCTGAAGGAGCTGGAATTCAAGTAAGAATGCATTGAATTTTCTTCTGATATCAGTATAGGCTCTCATCTCTGGGAGAACTGAGGGCATGAAGAGTTCAAACCAAACCAGGCAATTAACAACTGTCACAATAGATATAAACCTTTTTACTGGAGCAATTTACTGTGAGAGACATTCCTGTTGAGAAATATTACTTTTAGTATATCAAGGTTAAAATTTTAACAGTTTTTATAACTATAATATATGAAAGGTAATTTAAGGTGCTGGAACTAATGACATTTTAGCTGCACGATCCAAAACCTTCCAGGCTCCAACTGGCAGCATGGAGGTGAGGTCAGAGGAGCACTCTTGAACTCTTCCATTCGTTTACTAGCTACAAGTGGTAAAATTACCTCTTCTACAAATAGTGTAAGGGCTGCACCTTTTTTTCTGACCTTTTTTTCACTGTGTGACCCTACAGCCTTGTGCAAATTAATTGAAACAAAGCATGTTTTCTATCTTACTCATAATCCTGTACTCAAAACAAACATGAAAAGTCAGTTGATCATTACGCTGTCAGAAGCCTGCAGCCAATAGAAGGAATGATGCGCTCGCCACAATATATTGAGGTTCTATGAAAGATAGTTATTCCAGAGCTGGGAAAGAGGTATCCTGACAGTACTGGGATATTGCAGCAGGACCTAGCCCCCTGTCACACATTGAAAGTGGTGAAGAAATGACAGAGTAGCAAATACAGGTACTTGATTGGCCAGGGAATTCCCTGGACGCAAATCCCATTGAGAATTTGTGGGCTACATGCAAAAGTTGCCTCCGTGCTGTAGACTGAAGAAGCTCATTCAGGCACTGATTCAAGTGTGGTACAGGGATCCAAAAATCAACAGTGACTATTTGAAACTAGTAGACTCCATGCCAAACCGTGTTCAAATTCTGCTTAAAAATAGTGGAGGTCATATTCATTACTAATGTATGTATATGTGAGTTTTGTACAATAAACTACATTGTTTGTTTCAGTGAATTTGCACAATGAATTTGCCATTATAGTACCAGATCAGATGAGCCAATAGCATGATTCATTATAATGCAGTTTCATATTTAGAATTGGAGGTGACCATCCTCAGCTCCTTTATGCAGTATATTTCACACAGCAGAATCTCTATGTAATTAAGTTATATGAAGATCTGACAAACCCTCCCACCCACTCTATTTTCAGAAAGCTAACATTTTTTTTCCAGTTTGTCAACAGTGAGAAATACCCAACTAACTGGAAACACTATTTCCCCCCCTTATTCCAGAACTCAGGATATAGAAATAAGCATAGTTTAGAGAACTTTGTTGGCCTTTATGGTGTCTGTTAGTTGTAAGAATGGAGGAGGAATCTTTTCAAAATGGATTTCTACAAATAATTTGGTAGTGTAGGCCCAGTTTGCCCATGCTGAACCAGCTCAAGCGTTGAATGACCACATATGTCCTGGTTGCTTGTGCATTGTTGCATTTTGTTTTGTTTTTAAAAGCCTGGCTAATTGTATGCAAAAATTATATAGAAAAAGCATATAGAGTCCAGGGGTGTGTGTAACCATTATTTGAAGTTGTTTCTATTATTTTATGTTTATTACCTACTGAGACTTGGCCCAATTTCATCACTCCTGGTAGAAGCAGACATTCAGCAAGGAAGAGAGGATTCCAAATCATGTTTGCCATTGATGTGCAAATTGGTAATAGGAGAGCATTTGGAGTGCAAAAGGAGGATGGTTTAACCTTCCTCGTTGCCTTTTTTCCACTCTTCTTTTCCTGGTGGTTCCAGACATGTCATCTAGTCTAGTGGTGAAAGTGTCCATGGACAGTGGTTGATATGGAAAAATATCTGAACAAGGGATGACTGAAGCACCCCTTCTTCCCACTACTTCACTCATACATTTGTCCCAACTTTATTTATTGGCAGTGAACATGTGGTTGGAAATCTCATTGTTACCATATATCTAGCTCTCCTTTCACGCAGGGCAAAACTTTCTGGGTGTCCACCATTATTAGGTAAGCATTGCTAACTTCTGTCAGCAAGCACAAATACCAGTACTTTGTGGAACAGGTGGATGTTACAATGTCAGAAGAAATGGAGATAACTGAGGACAGTATTAGATGTTATACGAGGTACTTTCCTTGCATGCCTAGTTGAACCCAGTTTTCATTGCAAGCCTTCACAACTTGCAAAAAGTATAGCTGCTCAAAATATACTTTTTATGATAGTTATGAATCTGGGGAAATTGTAGAATTTGGAATTCTCTCATAATTTTGCCATTAACTTTTTCTTCTTCATAGGTACAGGTTATAAGTTTTGCAACTGAGCATAACTGGGACTCTTTGGATTTTTATGATGGTGCTGATAATAATGCTCCGAGGCTTGGAAGCTATTCAGGTGAATGGAAAGAATGACTACATTTCTGGTACTCCCTTTTATGATAAACAATCAACCTGTGCCACTTCTGAAGATGCCAGCTATAAAGATATGGAATTGGGTTCATGTAATACATAATACATCTTTTGGAACGAGTTAGAGATTCAAAGCTGCATGCCAGATTTCTGGGGTTTCATTACCCGGTGCTACCATATATTGATGTCTGCATTAAAACATATTGTATTGCCATTTGCTGCTACACATCACATATATTGTGAGTGCAGGGTGGTGTGAATTATATTTCCAATATTTGTCGTCTAGAGCAGATCCTGTTTACCAATACTAGACTTCAAAAAACAATTGGCTCTTAATGGATTTTGTACTACACAACCTGGATGGAAGTTGAATACAAATAACACAATATCCAGGATCCACTGAAGTGTCTAAATCTAAGATTTTTCTGCACACAAAACCATAGTCACCAATGCATCCTCCTCTTCCTTGCCCCATTACTAGCTATATCATTATTCTCATTCCTTTCCTCTTCCAAACTAGCCCAGGAACCCTAAAAACCTATTTCTTTGGCTTGTTCAGTTGATCGAGCTGTTGTTTCATCATCTATTTTCCCTTCAGGACTTCCTTAGTCCTCTGGTGTAGATGGAAGGCATAAGATCATATCTCTTGCTTGATCTGAATTGCCTCTGCTTTAAATGTGATGCCTGGTTGAACAGCTTGGATTACTGAAGTGTTCCAGTCATGGTTCGGCCACTCCTTTGATATACTATAATAAATAGCATACTGTTCAAACTCTCAACAGTATTTACCGGTAATGTCCTCTGGAATATGTAGCCTTTCTGAATTTTCAATACTCTAGCCTTTTTCTGCTTTACTAATACCCAGTCTTATTTGTTTTTCTCCCGCTAACTCAGGCCCATCATCAGTGGTCAGCTAGTGTGGGCACTGGTGGAGAGTCCCAGGAACTAAAAAAGCCCCTCTGGGAATTTAATTTTAGGAATTTTTAAATTTGGTACCAGACTTTTAGCCTAGAGGGTCCTACATAACTTCCCTGTCGCTTTTTACCTGGTCTGTGCAGCTTTTGGTCAGCTGCTAGGCTTATGATGCGAACAGAACAAATGAGGTTATCATCCATCACCAAGAGTTTTATTTGAAGGATACATGCACAAAATTTCACACAAGCATATAAAGAAGAGAAAACACTTCTTACATTCTCAGGGTAGTAGTGATTAAAGGTGGCAATGATGATCGGTCGGCCCAGGATCCCATACTCTCCAGCTCATAACTCAGAGGCAGGGGAACAGTCAAAGAGAGTTAACAGCTGTGTCCTGACATGTCTCTATTCCATTTTATACAGTTGTTTGTCTCTTCACTCCTTTCTCTTTCTTTCATGATGGCCTCTGACCATGTGTACACCCAAATGTCCTCCACATGTGCTGTCTGTGACTCATGTCCCTAGATGTTAACTTCCCATTTTTCATTTATGGTATGTGTGCTTCCCTAGAATGTGGGCTTGTGCCGAGTACCTCTGACCTTTGCTCTGCTTGTTCCCTTTTTTCCATTCTTGCTCAAGCATAACCACAACCCATATTTCCTGTTCTAGTACAGGCAGATATTAAAGTGAGTGTGAAGTAGAAATAGGACTTGAAGCTGAGTTCCAGTGCCATGCAAGAGAAATAATTTATGGCTCTAAATTTCTCCTTCCCCCTCACTTTCTTACCTGACTGTGCCAACACTCATGACCCTCTCTGCTTGGGATCTCATATGGCCATTTTAGCTATGGTGGGCGACAGTGCCACTTTTGAATGGGAGCCAAGTTCAGCTTCAGACAGTAGTGGTTATCCAGTATATTGTTGTTGTTTAGTTGTTTAGTCGTGTCCGGCTCTTCGTGACCCCATGGACCAGAGCATGCCAGGCACTCTGTCTTCCACTGCCTCCCGCAGTTTGGTCAAATTCATGTTGGTAGCTTCAAGAACACTGTCCAACCATCTCGTCCTCTGTCGTCCCCTTCTCCTTGTGCCCTCCATCTTTCCCAACATCAGGGTCTTTTCCAGGGAGTCTTCTCTTCTCATGAGGTGGCCAAAGTATTGGAGTCTCAGCTTCAGGATCTGTCCTTCCAGTGAGCACTCGGGGCTGATATCCTTCAGAATGGATAGGGCTGATCTTCTTGCAGCCCATGGGACTCTCAAGGGTCTCCTCCAGCACCAGTATCTTAATGTACCTAAAATGCAAAGCCCTGGCCTGTAGGGCTATAGATTTGACAGGTTCTGGTATAGATTTGACAGGGTCTGGTGAGTGGTGCAGTTGCTGCTGCTGCTGCTGTAGCAGGAGTAGTGGAAGACAAAGAAAAAATGCTGGGCAGCTGCATTGTTGGACATGGCATATGTACCAGTGGTCCACTGGCAGCCTTTTGCAAGGGAGCTGCTGAAATCGGATGCTTGCCCTGAACCATTGCCAAACACTCTTGCCACTATATTTTTTTTTGTAATTCTAGCAAAATTTCAGAAGATACAATAGAGTTAACCAATCATGTTGAGATAACTCAGTCGGTGGAGCGTGAGACTCTTAATATCAGGGTCGTGGATTTGAACCGCACATTGGGCAAAAGATTGCACAATTCTATGATTCTGTGATTTTACTGTTACCTTATAGTGGTAAGATGGAGTCATTCTACAAACTGGAGAATGTTTGAATTTTGTGTGTGCATGCAAGATTTCATACATTTCAAGACAAAATCCAAGGAGTGTAAAAGCTGTATTACTCACAGTACTAACATGATATTCTTCTATTTTCATTTCCCCCAGGAACTACAATACCTCCACTTCTCAACAGTACATCCAACAACTTGTACCTAAACTTTCAGTCAGATATTAGTGTGTCGGCTGCTGGATTCCATTTGGAGTATACAGGTAATGTACATATGATATATGTTACGCTTGTGTAAGCCAGGATAGTTTTGGAGACACAAACCATTCAGGTCTTGATCTAGTTGACAAAGCTAGCATAACAGGATTGGGTGTCAATTTGCCTTTTAAAGAATTATTACTGTCATTATTTCTGGCTTACCCTGTGCTCCTCTTGCTGCCACAAATAATGTTATTCAGCCTTTAAAGTGGAATGACCTCTTGCAAATAGAATTCTGTCAACAATTTAAAGATTATTCCCCTATAAAACATTGTAGATCTGTGGTTACTTTGGAATTGTCCTATAACAGATTGCAACTACGGAACTGGATTAGTGATCAAAATGGGAGAATCAAAAGGGCATCCCCTCGCCCACTGTTACGATATAGAAGCAATGCGGCCGCGAGCTGGTAGCTTGAAAGCAAAACATAATGGGAATGTTGGGACTGTTCCGTGGGAAACAGAGGGACAGTCTATTCACAGTGCGAAGCACCGGAATTAGCTCAGAGTGTAATATGAGCTGTACAGGAAGTACAGGAGGAGTTTGTCTCTCGGCTGTTGGAGTTTGAAGAGAGCAGTCGTGTTTCTTGTAACGCTGCAAAGACAGAAATAAAGGCATGTAAATACGTTTCTGTCTATCTCTTTCCCCTGCCCAGGGGGGGGGCAGGAAAGAGGGGGTGTGTTCTTCTCACGCTGAGAAGGATCGCCTATCGCGACCTAGCCTGTATCCTGCCGGGGAATGCAGACAGGGAGGTCAACAGGAGATCAAGCCGGGTGCCTGGAGAGTGGCCAGTTTCTCCTGATAAAGGCTTGATTCCCAACACCCACCACGAATTCCATTTCTTTCCTTTCCAAATGTCAGTCTTCATTTTGTCTCTACTGAACATGCTGAACAGAGGTGGCTCTAGAGGGTGCACTTGGTGTAGCTTCTGGGGCACCAGACCAGTTCCACCACCAATGGAAGGTGAAGAGGTGCCAGATTTTGGCATCACCTAGGACACCACTGAAATTTGAACACCAAGGTTCACCACTGTGCTGGAACTTCATTGGGATGTTTTTGCGGGATTGCTGTCTTAGGTTTTAACAGAATATTTCTACTACTGTGAACCTCGGGGTTGCCTCAAGCATGCTGACACTTCCCTATTGTTTCTCAGAAGTACCATTTTGACCTCAGTCCTGTTAGGACTTACCACCTTTCTCAGCTTTTAGAAGGATGGTAGTGGGGAAATATAGATGGAAGAAAGTGTTAGATGACATGTTTCAGGTTCTTTGGAAGTCGATGTAAAAGTTTTTGTATCTTTTAAAAAATAAGTAAATAAATTCAGGAAGACCAGAGCCACAAACTGAAGTGTTGTTATCAGTATATCTGACTGGTTTTTGTTTACTGCCTGTTTATTCCTCAACCATTTTGCAATGTGACCAGAAAGTGTTGAATTTTGGATGTTCGATAGCAGTAGTCATGATAGAGATGTGTATTTGTATTTGTTTCATCAGCTGTCATGTAATCCTCTTCTTCCACCTTGCATTTTACTGCCTTGCTGTCGTGTTTCCAAAGATATCAGAGTAATTGGTTGTTTTAAAGCTAGGAGGAGAGGAAAAGAGTGTTGAGATTTCAGGGAGTTGTCACCATTATGTATTGATCTCAGTAACTGTTCCAGTCATTGCACCTGGAATATATCTTGTAGGTGCCTAGAGTACTCATTTGCATACCTGTGATTGACAGCTGAACAATTGATAGTAAATAGAATGGAAACAATTTCACTCCTCTGCACATTTCACAGACTGATTCCATCTTTGTCACAACTGTGGACAAAGCCAAAACTGTTGCTTTAGAACACAATATGGTGGAAGACCACAGCTCAGCACTAGAGCAGTTGCGTTGCATATTCAATCCATAGCATCTCCAGTTAAACAAAATCAGATGGCAGGTGATGTGAAGGAACTCTGCCTAACACCTTGATCAGTGTAGAGCTAGATAGATCTGGTATAAGGCTACCTCCTTAGGAAAGACACGGACAGTCAGCTGATACATGAGATCTGATTAGGAAGTAAAGGAGTAGAACAGAGATGGGAAACCTGCCCTTCAAGTTGCTGTTGGAGTCCAGACTTCCATCAGCCCTAGCCAGCATGGTAAATGCTAAAGACTGATAGAAGTTTCAGTCTCTCAACATTCTAAGGGCCATATATTCTCCTTTCCAGGGAATGGGGATGGAGAATATCGAGAGACATTTAGCTAGTGATCCTGTGAGTATGTGTCAGGTGATTTCAGAGATAATCCAGGGCGGAAGCCTCAAGCTCCATCTTTATGGGAACCTCCAGTACTTAAACCAAAATACCAGAAGCTGAACTGCAGATACACGCTCAAATTAAAGATGATAGATCCTGGCCAAGACAATTTATAGAATGAATTTCTATAAAACAAGGTCTTCCATGGCAAGGTGATTATTTTCATGGTAAATGACAATAAAAGGGACGTGGGTGGCGCTGTGGGTTAAACCACAGAGCCTAAGGCTTGCTGATCAGAAGGTCGGTGGTTCGAATCCCTGCAACGGGGTGAGCTCCCATTGCTCGGTCCCTGCTCCTGCCAACCTACAGTTCGAAAGCACGTCAAAGTGCAAGTAGATAAATAGGTACCGCTCTGACGGGAAGGTAAACAGCATTTCCGTGCGCTGCTCTGGTTTTGCCAGAAGCAGCTTAGTCATGCTGGCCACATGACCCAGAAGCTGTACACCAGCTCCCTCGGCCAATAAAGCAAGATGAGCGCCGCAACCCCAGAGTCGTCCGCGACTGGACCTAATGTTCAGGGGCCCCTTTACCTTTACCTTTAAATGACAATAAAAAGCCTTTAGACAATGAAGAATGATAAACCACTTGGGGTTTTTGGGGGGAAGTATGTAAACATATATACATATATGTAATCATGCACTAAGCCTGATCATGACAACCACAATCTCCCACATTATGGTATTGCAAGAGTCTTCTTATAATACATGGAGTCAATTTTATACAAGCGAATTCAAGAAAGATTTTAAGGAACTCTCTAACATTATGGTATGTCATAAATGTTGCTGTCCAAGATGACCTGATTTGTAGATTTTTCTCTGAAACATGTGGGGTGGGGGGTTGGCACATTTATTTCTTCGTCAGCTTCCTGTAGCTTTTTGTCTTTTTAATTAATTGGTTACAGGTGGAGAATTGGAATAGCAGGATAGTATTCTGAGATTTATTGGGTGCTCAATTATATTAATATCCCTGTATCTACTATGTGCTCTTCTGATTATCTATTCAGACAAAAATGTATATGAATTCTGTGTGTGCGCTACAAACTAGAAAATATCTGTCACTTTAACAATCAGTAACTGACAAAAAAAATCCATATAGATAGAGATAATGACTCAAAAAATGGAAGAGTAAGCAATTGCTTAAAGAAATATGTAGCCTAACTGTGCTTTCCTCCAGTTTCATTTGGGATTACTCATTTTAAAAGGCTATATTAATAATTAAAAGGGTATTTGTGAACAATTAACTTCAGAAAAGGAGAGCAGGTGAAAAAAGCAGACATAACTCAGCACTATGTAATCTTTGTCTATAGACTTTGAGAATTCTTGGAGAAATAGTGAGGTTCCTGCAGACTGGAGATGGGAAAATGTTTCCTCATCTTCAAAAAAAGGGGAGGGGGAGAGAGACCCAGGCAACTACAGACTGGTGAGCTTGATGTTGATACCAGGAAAAGTCCGAGAATTGAAAATTAAACAGTCAGTCTATGAGCACTTAGAAAATGATGCTGTGGAAAATAAGACCCCAGCGTGGTCTTCTCAAAAACAACTCATGCCAGATGAATAATATATATATAGTTACACTCTCAGTGAATCAGGGGAATGCTGTGAACATAGTGTATCTTGATTTCAGTACAGTGGTACCTTGGGTTAAGTACTTAATTCATTCCGGAGGTCCGTTCTTAACCTGGAATTGTTCTTAACCTGAAGCACCACTTTAGCTAATGGGGCCTCCTGCTGCTGCTGTGCCGCCAGAGTACGATTTCTGTTCTCATCCTGAAGCAAAAGTCTTAACCCGAGGTACTATTTCTGGGTTAGCAGAGTCTGTAACCTGAAGCGTATGTAACCTGAAGTGTATGTAACCTGAGGTGCCACTGTAAGGCTTTTGACAAAGTCCCCCAGATATTCTTGTGGAGAAACTGGTAAAATACACATATACTTTGGTATATGGAACATGTTGCTTGAGTACAGAGATTTTATTTCTATTTTTCAGAAATAGCAGCTGTGGGGCCCAATTGAGATCAGTACCCTGGTATGGAGCAATAGAAGTTTGAGGGCCTTTAGACTTCACACACAAACGTCCTGCAAGTTCACTTCCAATCCACACCTGCAATTTGCTTGCCAGTAAAAGCTCCCTTTGGAGCAAATTGGAGTGCTGGTGCTTACCCTTAAACCAGGGAGAAGAAACTTCTTGTTCTCTCTCTCTCTCTCTCTCTCTCTCTCTCTCTCTCTCTCTCTCTCTCTCTCTCCCCCCCCCCCTCTCGGGCCTCATATTCCCAGACCTAATCTATGGGGTACATATGAGGGAGCCAGAGCCAGAGGCAAAGTGTTCTATGTAAACTAAATATGACTATCCTGAACCACAGCTTGCCCACCTGGGTTTTAAAACCTTCAGGACCTGGGAGCAATGTACCTTAGAGATTGTAGGAGTCCTTGCCACACTTGTAGTTGATCAGGCCCTGCTTTGCACTGGAAAGAGCAAGGCTTTTATGTAATTCCTCCAAGGCTTTGAAATCAGCCCCCTAATAACAGTTAAAGACTGTTTATCCTCTTGTGATCTTCTAGGGATGTTGTGAGATCTGTGTATTTTTGAAGGCTTTCAACTGTTGAAGCAATTTGTAGGCTGCTCAGACTTTCTTCAGTGGCTGCCTTAGGATTTTTTGTTTTTATTCCATGTTTAATTATTGTTTTTAAAAGGTGGAATTGTGTTTAATTACATTTGGATGCAGACTGCATTGAGTATGGGAAAACTGATATGTAGATCTTTAAATTGATATAGAGATATTTTTTTGAAATGCATTAAAATATTGCTGTGTAATATTTTGAGGCCAAAGTTACTTGAAAGGGAAGCAGAGAATACCTGCTAAAATCTGAGGCATAGCTGTCAACGTTTCCCTTTTTTAAAGGAAAATTCCCTTATTCTGATAGGATTTCTCGCAAGAAAAGGGAAAAGTTGACAGCTATGATCTGAGGTGCTTGAGTTTTTCCTTTATCCTGGGTGCAGAGTCATAGCCATCCTTCCTCCTCAGTTGAGACAGTTACTTTTCAAAGTTGGGCTTCAAAGGAATGGCTGGAGAAACCAGTGAAAACAGGTTTGTATAACCCTGTTTCTGTGCCATGGTGGGAAATCATTTTTTAAATGGAAGCTGACATGTAACAGTTTTGTACATGCTGCATTTCATGGTATTGTTAGGCGGGGTAGTGTACACACTGAACATCACCATGACCCTAGCTAGAAGAAGAGACTTTTGTTCGATATTCAGAGATGAGTAGAGTTACAGGATGTCCTTATCAGAGGTGGCTTTAGGGTAGCATGACCAGCTTGGGGTGGCACAAGCATGCTGTAGAATGGAGCTAGGGAGATTGGGGGCACCAAATTTTAGTGTTGCACAAGTTGCCACTGAAATTTGAGAGCCCAAACTTTGCCACTCACTTTATGAGAGATCCATACTTCACCAGAGGAGGATGAGGGTGGGTGAGTGTCACGAATTCTTCGCGGCGCTTTAGCAGAAATGCTCAGAGTTCCAGGTTCTTCAGTGCAGTATTATTTATTGTGAGCTATACAGTGGTACCTCGGGTTAAGAACTTAATTCGTTCTGGAGGTCCGTTCTTAACCTGAAACTGTTCTTAACCTGAGGTACCACTTTAGCTAATGGGGCCTCCCACTGCTGCCATGCGATTTCTGTTCTCATCCTGAAGCAAAGTTCTTAACCTGAAGCACTATTTCTGGGTTAGCGGAGTCTGTAACCTGAAGCGTATTTAACCTGAGGTACCACTGTATATATACAAATATCTACAGAAGCAGTTCATACAGTCAGACAGAGCACCTGGCTGCACCTCAAGGCAAATAGGAAGACCCTTTCTCTCTGACCACACTCCTCTACACCACCACCTTACTGCTGGACAGGTTTCCCTTTTAAACCGTTGGCAGCCAGTCAACTGTCAGCACATTACTGCTGAGTCATTCTGACCCAGCACCTCCATAGAAAGTATTGCATCAGCCTGTTGCATCAACTAGCAAACTCAAGCCTGCAGACTTATTATCTTACACAGCATTCTGTGAATCCCAACAGTGAGATGGTGGTGCTTGTTTCCAATAGTTTTGGAAAGAGAGAGGATTCAAAATTGCCATGTAGAGCCAAGCCCTTGTAGGTCTCCCTTGTGACTGCAGTCGGGGGTGGGCATGCATGTTACATTTCTTTTCTGCCTACTCCTGTGCTGGTCTCGGGGGGTTACCATGCGGCATGGCCCAGTCCGAGGTCAAGGGTGTGGTATGGAGGCTGTCCGTCAAGACTGAAGCGGGGTCCAAGGCAAGGAGTCGGGTGAGGTCAGGAACTCTGGCAGAAGAGCAGGACAGGGTGCAGGCAGGAACAGGTTACCAACAATGTTGCTCCCGCAACCTGACACTGGGCTGGCTGGCTTTTATCTGCCCCGAGGCATAGGGCAGCCCCGGTCCACAGGTGACTCACCTTTCCTGGCCTGGAGGCAAGCACTCCTTCTGCAAGAACTTAGTTCCCTCCGCCTCTCTGCCCTGAGCCTCTGCAGCTCAGGAGAGGCTGGAGGGTTACCGGACCCAGAGGCAACCACCTCTTCCCCTGACGGGGCTGAGAGTGGAGCACCTGCAGGCAATGGGTCCTCGATCACCTCCGGAGCCAGAGCAGACTCAGCTGGTGTCTGCTCCTGAGGATCTGGCACAGGTGAGGACCCTTCAGGTACAAGCCCCAGCCCCGGCTCAGCTGGTCCTGGAGGCGGGGACTCCTGTGCAGGCTGGGATTCCTCAGGTTCAGCCTCTGAATCTGATTCCCAGGCCATCACACTCCAAGGATTTGCAGTTATACATTTATTTAATTATATCTTCACACTTGTGCTGCGAGATCGGTTCAGCTAAGATTTAGTGAAATGTGCTAGGCCGTTTGCCAAATAATGATTTAAACGTGCACATCCCATGTGCCTGCGCATAATGATTAACCTTATAGAGGCTGCAGATGGGTTATGGATTGTAACTTTGTTGAACCATGGAATAAATTCCTATGTGATTTCAACAAGCAGCAAGTTTAAATGGTTAAGTAATTAGTGCTGCACAATAAATAGCATGGTTTCATCAGAATTTATCATATTGTTATTCTGCACAAGGCCACAAATGGTCCTCCGATTAAGCTGAATATACATCTAAACAAGGTTTTTATTAAGTGAACACAGTAGATTGTTACTTTCAGTTGTTTAGGTTCCATTAACAGCTGTGCTAAGTCTCCAAAACAGCATTAAGATAAATAGTTTCAAAGAACCCCCAAGCAATTTCCCTAGTCCAGAGCCGCAGAAGTTCCAATAGTTACAAGTAATTTTCACTATGTGAGCTGTAATTTGAAAAGGCTTTTTATTTTATTTTTAATTGGCATATCTGACTTGGCTGAATGTTACTTTACAAGCAAGCTTTTCAGACATGGGCAACATGGGAACCCTTTTGCAAGTGATGCCTATTCAGTTTTAAGCCAATTTTAATGCTGGCCTAACAACCAGAAGCAAGTCCTTCATGTTGAATATTTAAACATAATGCTTAATTTTTAAACACTTGAGATCTTTATGATTATTAAACTTGTGGCTGAAGCACTTTTGGAATCTTGTCTTTTGAAAGGAACTCATACTCTCCTCTCTGCTCACAGGGATTGCTGTGGATATGCTGCAGAATGCCCTTTCAGGTCTTTCAAATCACTCTCCCCAAATTGGTTCGCTTGCCATTGATACCTAGACAATTATTAGAAATCAGAGGTTCCTAAAGAAAAATAACCAATGCTCCTCAATGAGAAGATGAATAATGGTGGATATGCTTTCCTAAAAGACACACATACCACACACCATCAACCCCCTGCAATTTGTAACTGTAAATAAGTATTTAATCTTCTGGACTATGTTCTCATTTCATCTGGCTTTGTTGCCTAATAATAATAATAATAATAATAATAATAATAATAATAATAATAATTTATTTTTACCCTGTCCATCTGGCTGGGTTTCCCCAGCCACTTTGGGCGGCTTCCAGCAAAAGATTAAAAGTACATTAAAACATCAATCATTAAAAACTGCACTAAACAGAGCTGCCTTCAGAGGTCTTCTAAACCAGTGTTTTTCAACCTTTTTTGGGCAAAGGCACACTTGTTTCATGAAAAAAATCACGAGGCACACCACCACTGTGTGCAGAGAGGGAGATGTCAGAGCCCCGCTGCTCTCTATGGGGAATCGGATGAGAGCAGACCGCCTGTCCGCTCTCATCCGATCCCATCCGATCTGATCCCCACCCAGGATGGATGGGAAATAGGGTGGACACAGTCCGGCGCCCGCCTAGTGGGCGAAAATTTGACTTTTTTTTAAAAAAAAAAAACCTTAGGCTTATTTTTACTCATGACAATATTTGTTAAAAATATTACATCTGCCTTTGAGAAGAGAGAGTATAATATTTTTATAATGTGGAAAAATAAACTCTACAGACATCCCAAATGGCACACAGGTGCTTTAAAATAACATCCTCTCACAGGATAATTCCAAAGGGGTGCTTTGCTCCCACCCTGTTTACCCAATTATTCTTTAAACACACTGGACTGCATGAATGGGTATAAGACGAGAATACCTAAAAACAGTAAAATGTTTATTTTCTTAGAAAAAAAAGAGGGATTCAAACTGATTGTGGTCACAACGTCCATCTGTTTAACCTTGAAGTCCGCCCCCCCCCCGCGCGCTCTCTCCTTCCTCGGCGCCTCTCGCTCCCCGGAGAGGCCGCCCACGCGGGGCTCTCGCCGTCTGCCTGCCTGGCTGCCTGCGAGCTCGGCGGGCAGCGCCTCCGTCCGCAGTGCCCGCCTCGCGGCTCTCGAGTGGCGCTCGCCCGGGAGGACACGCCGGAGCCCGGGAGCTTCTTCCTCCGCCCCCTGGAGCCGGAGCGCCGCTTGAAGCGCCGAGGAAGGAGAGCGCGCCGGGGGGGGGACTTCAAGGTTAAACAGATGAGAGCCGCGAGGCGGGCGCTGCGGATGGAGGCGCTGCCTGCCGAGCTCGCAGGCAGCCAGGCAGGCAGACGGTGAGAGCCCCGTGCTGGGCGGCCTCTCCTCGCCACCGCCGCGGCACACCAGGCAACATCTCGCGGCACACTAGTGTGCCGCAGAACAGTGGTTGAAAAACACTGTTCGAAACATCAGGTAGTTATTTATTTCATTGATATCTGATGGAAAGGCATTCCACAGGGCGGGCACCACTACCAAGAAGGCCCTCTGCCCGAGTTAGAGTATTATTATTATTTATTTATTTAATTATTATTATTTTTAATATAATTTTTATTAGTTTTTTTTAAACATATAATTTTCAACAGTAATTAAACATACTTTTACATCTTATTCAAATTTTTGACTTCTAGCAATCCTGTCTGAAAATTTTCCAATCTAATCTCTCAGTATGCATTTCTTATCTTCCCTATGACATTTCAAACTCATAACCAATATCTCTATCTTTTTCTACTTTGTAACACTTCGTATATTTCTCCTTACAAAACTTCTTGTTGTCCTACTAGCGTAATTTGTTGATTACAGTTGCTCTTTCGACTGATCCAACCAGGATCTTCTTATGTCCTTAGTCTATAGTCACATCTGGCCGGCACTTTCTTGATCTCCTGCCCTCGGGCAGAAGATATAGAAGCATGATTAGTTGCACCAACAGGGCAAAGAACAGCTTCTATCTGTGTGCTGTTAGGCTGCTGAATGAAAAGATAACAACAGGGCAACTGACTTACGGGTTTGGTGGGTGTGCATCAGTAAACGAGGGAAATTAAGACTAAGAGAGCTGAGTGGCGGGTGTTCATGTAACTTCACTGTATACAAGTTGTACAAGTGACAATAAAGTATTTCAATTTCAATTTATTTCAATCTGACTCTTTCCTGTTACTGCAAGGCTACGCTGTTTGCATCTTGAGGCCCCAAGACCCACCCCCAAAATAAATACACACAGACACTTATATTAGTTTAAGTTTTTGGGCAAATTTTGGCCACAACTTTATTGAAATACAATCACGTGAGCAGTATTGGCTTAGGCATTGACTCCCCACTATAACTGACTCCACTTCTCAGGGTGATCGTCCAATGGGGTAAACCAAATGAGGGAGCAAGGTCGATGAGGACCAAACTAAGCTCACCCCGGGGTTCCTGTGGTCCTGGCATGGCCCTAACCCCTCAAGCGGACTTCGGACGAGATGCAGGACCCCCAGATTCCTTTAACGGAATACCCAATTCCTGGAGGGGCAGGTGATGGCCTCACCTCCCCTCCCCACAATCCAGCTGAGCCAATGTCTAACCACCACCTTACAAATTGTGACGATTTGCTAAGGGGTAGGCAAAAACCAAATGGCTAAAAGCCAATCTGCCAAATGGAAAAAATTCCTACCCAGCCCCTGTTCCAAAACAGGTGACCCAAACCAAAGCAAGGCCAAGCGACTCTACCTAAACAAGGGAGGGTGGGCGGGTGTTCAGCCATGCAAATGCAAGTGCCCCACTTGCATCACACTGCTGCTTTTAAAGCCCCTGGGATCACGTCACCTACTGGGTATTGGCTAAAACAGCCTGGCATGATTCCAGGGGAATGGCCAAGACTTCCTGCTCCTCTCCCCCCATTTTAACCCTGTCAGGTGAGCTCTTGGGTCCCGAGCGCAACCAGGACCCTCTGTTATGAGGATCCCATTTAGCTTCCCAGGAGATGGGCTGCTCCACTCCCACTCCTCCCATTTACAACTGCGAATCGCTCTGAGGTTCTAACTGAGTAGCTCCAAGAACTGGCCACATAATCCTACTATAGTTTCTGGTGTCTGTGTTTAAGATGCTGTTCACTTGGATGCAGAGGGAGAAGATGGAAGCATTGTACCAGACCGTGAATGCTGGAGACTTACATGCATATGCAGTCTGGTTCCTGAAGTATAGTTGCCAATTGGCACCTTTACCGTCCTTTTGTACCTGGTGCTATTTTGATCCGGCAAGGCTATCCTAAAACACTTCCCAGAACCCTCTGAAATATTCAGGAGCCCCCTGCCGTGCAGTATGATGTGGAAAGCATTCTTTGAGGTTCTGAAAAGCACCACTTAATAGCTGCAATTCTTCTGTCATAAATCTCAGTGTGACAAATTGAGCAACTGTGTACTGTATATGTCTGGGGATCTGTTTCTATAATGGAGGAATTTTTTTTTGTCATTGTTAAGTTTTTTAACTTTTCACAGCTATAGGTTTGGACTCTTGCCCTGAACCTCAGACCCCCAACAGTGGAATTAAAGTTGGAGACAGATACATGGTTGGCGATGTGGTTTCTTTCCAGTGTGATCAAGGATATTCTCTCCAGGTAGATTTTATTTAGTGTGCATATGTATAATTTGATTTGTTTGTAAGTAAGCATTCACATGGAACGCGGGTGGCGCTGTGGGTAAAACCTCAGCGCCTAGGACTTGCCGATCGCATGGTCGGCGGTTCGAATCCCCGCGGTGGGGTGCGTTCCCGTTGCTCGGTCCCAGCGCCTGCCAACCTAGCAGTTCGAAAGCACCCCCGGGTTCAAGTAGATAAATAGGGACCGCTTACTAGCGGGAAGGTAAACGGCGTTTCCATGTGTGGCTCTGGCTCGCCAGAGCAGCTTCGTCACCCTGGCCACGTGACCCGGAAGTGTCTGCGGACAGCGCTGGCTCCCGGCCTATAGAGTGAGATGAGCGCACAACCCTAGAGTCTGTCAAGACTGGCCCGTACGGGCAGGGGTACCTTTACCTTTACCTTTAAACATTCACATGATGTGTCTGCAATATAAAATGTATAGTAATGAGCTTCAGCTTTGTGATTTGAACCATATAATTGCCATTTCCAGTAGAGCACACCTAGCTTGATAAAGATGAGGTACTTGTGGTTTATTATTCAGATGTCCAAGCCCATGAACCTGATTAGTCAGTTCCAATGTCCAGGACCTGACATGCTTTCTCCCTAATACTTCCTTTTGTAGGAAGTGAGATGGGAAACAACATTGTAATGATCAGTCATGGCAGTACAGAACTGCATTGGTAGACTGCTAAATTTGAAAACGTTTATCTTGTCATTACAGGGGCATTCACATATAACCTGCATGCCTGGACCAGTAAGAAGATGGAATTATCCCATTCCAATTTGCTTAGGTATGTCTTTTGTGCAACACTTTAATTCCAAAGGTGAAAGAACAGCAGACAATGAAACATTTAAGATAAAGCACAAGTGGAACCTGCAACAGTATTTTAATTGTATCACTTTTATTACATTGTTTTTAGACACCCAGGGCTCCTTTGGAAAGGAGGGAGGGAGGGATAGAAATGAAATCAATCAAGTAATCCCACCTCCCCTCATTTTTCATTTCTCTCCCCCCCCCAACTGATGCCTAGCATTCTATGGCCACTGAACATCCTCTATTCCCCCACTGGATTTTGTTTTTATTTGCTGGGGGTGGGGATGGGTTTCTCCTCTTTAGATTTCTCTCTCTCTCTCTCTCTCTCTCTCTCTCTCTCTCTCTCTCTCTCACACACACACACACACACACACCTGTTAATCTTGGGGTACCTGGCAGCATGCCAACACCTCAGTGCTTGTCGTTAGGATTGGGGTGCCCCTTTGGCAACCCCCTGTTAGAGGCCATGTTCTTCATCACATAAAATAATATTCAAATTTTCATTTTTAAAAAGTCACATATTTAGCAAACCGAGAAAGCAAGCTTAACTTTTAAATGTTATTTTAATCTTGTTTTGCATTATGTCTTTATACTTCTCTCTCCTTTTGTAGCACAGTGTGGTGGTTCTATGTCAGACTTCAGCGGAGTCATCCTTAGCCCGGGATTTCCTGGGAACTATCCTAGCAGTCTGGACTGTACATGGACTATAAAACTTCCCATTGGTTTTGGTATGTATTAATCAGTGTGACTTTTTATTATTATTGCTTGACACTTGTTCTTGTAAGTGCTTTTTAAAAATAAATATATACCTTACTTTTGGATGGTATCTCTCCTTTATTAACATATAAGCTTTTGGGGTTTGTTATTTTAAGAACAGAGGAAGCTGTGTTTATATTGACTCAGATCACAAGTCCAACTTGTTCACTGGGTGGTAGTCACCTAAGTTTTACTTAGAGTAGACCCATTGAAATCAATGGTCCTAACTGAGGGGCAATCCTATGCAAGATCAGCCAGGATGAGTAGGTTAGGATGCAGTGAATCTCCAGCTCAGCTGAAGATACATAATGTACTTTTAATGCTAGTGGAATGCATTCATTTAATCATTTTCAATGAGATATAAGTCCACAGCTTTCTGAGGTCTGTATCCAGTGAATGGAAACTGTTTGGTTCTTACTGTAATTTGCAGTAAATTTGTCTTATGAGGTATCAAAATTATTAACTGATGTAAAAATAAGCATCATTTTGTAAATCTATTTTCTTGCCACATGGAATAGTCCCTCAAAAGGTCCCAAAATAATTATCTTTATTTCATACATTCGTTCAACTGATTCTACCCCAGAGACTCAGAGCAAATGGGATGAATTATATACACGTTTATAGCTAAAACAAAACCTTTCCTTGGAAATGCAATAGGGTAAGTATTGTATGGAGGCAAAATTGCACAGCAAGAAGCAAAGGGAACGTTACTTTCCAATTTAACTGAAATCTGCATATCAATTTTAAAAAGAAAGGGGGAAAGGGTAATGATAAAACTTGATCTAGAAGTTGTTTTCAGTACCCAGATGAGTCAGAATGAATGTTTTAAATTCTATTTATATAACTCATGTGATGATTAATGTGTTTAGAGATTGAGGGAGCAATGCTATACAAAAGAAGGTGGCATAAAGTTAAGCTGTTAAAATAGTTTTTGAGTTACAGCACCCTTTTTGCTATCTGAACTTTTGCTGGGTTGCCAGGTACTGAGACAGGATCCAACCTAAGTCGCTCCTCTGCCACACCCTCAGAATTCCCATTTTTTTCTGTATAAAAAAAATCCTTCCAGTAGTACCTTAAAGACCAACTAAGTTAGTTCTTGGTATGAGAGAAAACCATGGAGAGACCTGGTCTGAACAGAGACATTGGATTCTTATCTCATTATACATGACTAAGCCATTTTTCACCTTCTCACCCCTTGCCTTTTCCTGTAAGACCTATTGCAGTCGTTAAGAGTCGTCAACAGGCTCATCTCAGCTATCTGCCAATCACCCATTCCCACCACCCTTCTGAGTAATACCCCTCCCCACCTTCTCACTATATAGAAGGATCTGGCAACTTCTGTTTCAGTGTATCTGAAGAAGTGTGCATGCACACGAAAGCTCATACCAAGAACTAACTTAGTTGGTCTTTAAGGTGCTACTGGAAGTATTTTTTTTATTTTGACTATGGCAGACCAACACGGCTACCTACCTGTAACATTTTTTTCTGGGCTTACACCAGTTTAAGATCCATCAGGCTCAGCCTTGCTGACTGGGTCCCTGGGATGGGGGAAGGTATGCTATAGGATTGCTCCCTGGGTGACTTAAGTAAAATGTGGTCACCTAATGAAAACATCAGAATCAGATTGCATGTCATTCCAGTAATATGACATCCTCATGATTGCTGTTGTTGTTTTTACAGAATTTATAGGTGATAGCTAAGTCATGCTCAGAGAGCCAATGTGGTGTAGTGGTTAAGAGTGGTAGTCTCGTAATCTGGGGAACCGGGTTCGCGTCTCCGCTCCTCCACATGCAGCTGCTGGGTGACCTTGGGCCAGTCACACTTCTTTGAAGTCTCTCAGCCCCACTCACCTCACAGAGTGTTTGTTGTGGGGGAGGAAGGGAAAGGAGAATGTTAGCCGCTTTGAGACTCCTGAAGGGGAGTGAAAGGCGGGATATCAAATCCCAACAACTCTTCTTCTTCTTCTTCTTCTTCTTCTTCTTCTTCTTCTTCTTCTTCTTCTGAGAAAGCCCATTAAAATCAATACTTTCATTTAAATACATTTATTTCAGTAGGTCTACTCCGAAAATGACTGTTGTTGGATATCACCACATATATTTCTATGCATTATTACTACCCCAAATGTTGGTATATTCCATCATACTTGTTTATCAAAAATTGCTTTTCAGGTGTTCATCTGCAATTTGCCAATTTTTCAACGGAGACGATCCATGATTACTTGGAAGTAAGAAGTGGATCAACAGATATTAGTACTGTCATTGGGAGACTCAGTGGCCCTCAAATACCAGCTTCTCTCTTCAGTACAACCCATGAAACTAGCTTATATTTTCACAGTGACTATTCTCAGAACAAACAAGGGTTTCATATTGTATATCAAGGTGAGTGATTTCAAATGCTTATTTTAGAAACTTGTAAAATATGTGGTTTTATCCAGAGGATGAGAAAAAGCTAAACAGAAGGCAAAGGGGTCAGTGTGAAGGGCATGAGGCAATGACCAAGGTTTGTGGGAAGAAGGAGAGATCAGTGAAGAAAACCAAACTCTACCTGTAGGTTATTGCTTTAGCATGACTGGAAGTATTTGTAACGTCCACCAGCTTCCTAAGGAAGTAGGAGTACCATAAGCCTTTGTGGCTTGATGAGAGCCATATCCTGGGTGCAAGGACAGTTGGGGAAAAGATGTCATACACTCAGGATAGTGGAGCCAAGCCTGTGGAACTGAGAGTAGACAGGCATCTCGATGCACGGTGTATGACTTAGGGTTCATCCACAATTCCGCTTGTCCTGCCACTTTCCCCATGGAAAACCCACTCTTTACCTCTGAATCAGAACAAACGTCAATCAGATTTTGCTCCGATTCAGCAGTAAAGAGCATATTTTCCTAGGGAAAGTGGCCACAGGGCAAATGGAAAACCGCAGGACAAGCAAAGTGTGGACAAAATGGTAAGACATTATAGTCCCAGCAGTGCTTGGTTTTAGGATAATTTTATTGTTTTATTTCATTTTCTGTGGTTTGTTTTTATGTAGACCACATTATAGCAGGCACTTCCAATTCTCGAGTGACTGTGATCTACTCTCAGTATAATAAAACTGGCCATTGTCATTGCCAAAATTCTGGAGCTTTTTTAAGGGGGGAATGAGCAGAGTTTTTGAGCTTTTGGGGGGAACTATTGCATAAAATCGATAGCTCAACACTCAGCTGACCTCCCTCCTTCACACACTCAGCTGCCAACGCAGCGAATACCACCTTTCAAAGCAGCACCAGCAGCGGAGATGGGAAATAGCACCGGGGTCACTAATGAGAAACAGGGCGATCAGTTTTTTAACTCCTGCGATCAACCTGGAACACCATGACGATCTACCTCTCATTCATGGTCGACCGGTTGGACATTGCTGACATATAGGGTTGCCATATGCCCTCTTTTTCCAGGACACATCCTCTTTTTCATGATGAGAATCTCCATAAAGATCCATAGTTAAAGTTGAAATCAGCAAATGTGTCCTGTTTTTTGCTCTTCAAAATATGGCAACCCTAAAAATATGAATGGATAAGCTGTATATAAATAATAAATTTAATAAATCTGAAAGCATAATACTGTGTATTCAAGCCTCCCATCTGTACTCTTTAGATATTTTTGCACATGGTAGCAGATTAGACATATTGGGTTGCCTCCAGTGATGTGAAAGCAGAAATCTACTCACAAAATGACAACTCCATTTCCTCTCGAATCCTCTTCTGCCCTTCTGCTCCAGAGAACCTCCCAACCTTCTGGAGCTGATTTTGAGTACTGGAGGGAACAGGAGAGAAAGGGAAAGTTCAATTGTACACAAAGGGAACTGTTGTGCTGGCAGAACCACATTATTGCTTTTAGTTCCCTTTGAGCAGAACAGGGTCTTCCAACAAACTGGAACGTGTCCAGAGGAGGGCAACCAAAATGGTCAAAGGCCTGGAAACGATGCCTTATGAGGAACGGCTAAGGGAGCTGGGCATGTTTAGCCTGGAGAAGAGGAGGTTAAGGGGTGATATGATAGCCATGTTCAAATATATAAAAGGATGTCACATAGAGGAGGGAGAAAGGTTGTTTTCTGCTGCTCCAGAGAAGCGGACACGGAGCAATGGATCCAAACTACAAGAAAGAAGATTCCACCTAAACATTAGGAAGAACTTCCTGACAGTAAGAGCTGTTCGACAGTGGAATTTGCTGCCAAGGAGTGTGGTGGAGTCTCCTACTTTGGAGGTATTTAAGCAGAGGCTTGACAACCATATGTCAGGAGTGCTCTGATGGTGTTTCCTGCTTGGCAGGGGGTTGGACTCGATGACCCTTGTGGTCTCTTCCAACTCTATGATTCTATGATTCTATGATTCTATGAACACTTTCCTGGGAAGTGGGGTATATAATCCTTTCATTTCTGTGGCTTTTTATTTTAGTAAATAAAACAACAAGAACCAGTGATAGTATGCATATTTCAAGTGTGTGTGGAAAAATGTTAGGTAAACTAGGTTCATTGTTGTGACTGATCAGAGTATACTCAGCATCATAACATATTGGAAGTTTTTATATGGTCTTTTATTTTAAACATATTTTAAAAAGAAAAATATATGTACAAAGACCTCCTGTTCTGGTGCATAGAAAATATCCTTACTATTTCATTTCAGCATATCAGTTGCAAAGCTGTCCTGATCCACGACCCTTTCGCAATGGTTTTGTCATCGGAACTGACTTCACTGTTGGGCAGACTGTTTCATTTGAGTGTTTTCCTGGGTACACTCTAATTGGCAATTCAGCACTTACATGCCTTCATGGGATAAGTCGTAATTGGAACCATCCTCTGCCAAGGTGTGAAGGTATGTTTTCAGTAGAAAAGTACTAGTTCATGCAAACTTTCTCTTTATTAACTGTATTCCAATTAAGTCTGTTGACAAATTTGAGCTGAATCAGAAATGGTCTTCTTGAGAGAGTGGGATGGTTAGTGGGCTGCAATATCACATGGTAGTTAAGGCTGCTGGAGAATTGAGAAACGATGGAATTTGTGCACATAATCACTTTTATTGGTGATCTGTTTTGTTTTGTTTGTTTTCACAGCTCTTTGTGGAGGAAATATTACAGCAATGAATGGCACAATATACTCTCCCAGCTATCCTGATGAATACCCAAACTTCCAAGACTGTTTTTGGCTTGTAAGAGTACCACCAGGGAATGGAATTTATATAAATTTTACAGTCCTTCAAACAGAGCCAATATATGATTTCATAACTGTCTGGTAAGCAGAAGCTAACATTATTCATTTGTTTTATAATCTGGCATGCTTAGGAACACAAATGTTTAAAAGATCTTCTTGATTTGCCTTGCTTTGGTGAGGCAAGGTAGTGGGGCAAAATAAAATAAATGTTTATTTTTGTTCAGCAAAGTAGCTGTACTTTAAGATGTACTTAAACATGCTCCACAGAATTACATTTCGGGGATGACATGTTTGCATTGTATTATATGGCAAATTACTCTGTGATTAAGTCTAAAATGCTATAACACTTACATGGGAGTAAACGCTATTGATCACAATCACACTTCCCTTTCCATACATATACATAAGATTGTGATGCATATGTAATACCATGTAACCTGGAGAAACAGAAACTTACCAATAACTGTCATGGCATTCAACATAGAGAACTGTCACTAGTAAATACCTCCTGGTTCATACAGTTATGTTCCTTACTACAATATCAAAGGATCACTTGTAGGTATTAATGAGCTACCACATATTTAAATTGTTTAATAGAGCTGTTTCATACAGCCAGCAGCTAGTCAACTGGACTGAAATAGTCAACTGTGTATGTGAATCAGGCCTCTCTGGTTCAAAAGTTAAATATATGAATCCTGCTCCAGAGGAAACTGGCCACAAGGTTCATTGAAATTAATGGGTTTTGCTATTGTGACTAACTTCTCCCATTGGTTTTAATGAGCTTTGAGTCTAATAAACTTCTTTCTGGATCAAGACTATTATGTGCAATAAAACTGCAAGCAGATCTGTTATGGAGCCAACATACATTTTTAGCCAAATTATGTTTATGGGTTCAGAAAGAGAAAGAGCAAAGAGTAGCAAGTGTATGAAATCATATTTCATAAGTCCTGATCAGTGCTTCCACTGACTTTTTCCTCAGATGGACACAATTTAGTTTTTGAGAATTAAATGACTGGATACCTTGTTGTTGTTTTTTAAGTAATGTCTTTAATGTGCTGACCTTTGTTGTGCATTGTTCTGAGTTCAGTTTTGAGGAAAGGCAAAATAAATTTAAATTGCAGTTAAATAAATATATACATCAAGGAGGGTAACTGGGAAAGAAGAGAGAAGGAAAGGAATCCACCATATGGAAATTGTATGACAAAGGTTGCTCAGTAACTAAAGAAAGACTGTACAACAATAAAGGGGGGAAAGAGAGAAAATTCATCTGTGTGTGTCTGTTTTAACTGCTTCATCTGCCAGGACATCTACCTCAGGCTCAGGTTATCCTTATTTAACCTTGCCATAGATATGGCACTGCCTGCCTAATAGCCATGGCCATGAGCTTGTTCCTGGCAGTACCGAGCTAAGCTGAAAAGCCATGAAGGCCAAACAAAAACATCTCCTTAATCTTGGCTGCAGTTCCTGAAGCCAGATCAGCCTGTATAAACTGGTCACCTTTCTCTTTCTATTGCAACCTGATCATCCCCGTTTGCTGTTTATCTACATTTAGTAAATCTAAGACAAACAGCATCGTCTAATAAACACCATAATTAGGGATGCTTGCAGATTCTTTTTTTGTGTGGATTTTTATATGAGCTGACCTGATCCTCTGACCTCCTGGACTGATGTGTGGACTGGAATGGAAATGTTTGGATTTCACACTGCTCTGAATTTTGCAATACCATTCGTACCAAAGTGCATTTTCTGTTAACTATATTATAAATGAAATCCATTCAGAAGTGTGGGCTTTCAGATATAATAATAATGGCTCGGTGTCAGAAGGTGGAAAGTGATGCACATAGAGGCAAAAATTTAAAAAATAAAATCCAACATTCACTATACATTAAATGTATTGTTGCAGAGACAAACCAGGATATAAATGTTTGTGTCATAATTTGAATAATGGTGTGTAATACGATGAATATATTGGCAGCTGTGAAAAAGGTGGATTCCATGCTTGGAATTAATTGTACATCAAACTGCCAGCATTGCAATGACCTTATACAAATTAATGGGGTAAGGTAAAGGTAAATGGGTAAAGGACCTATTGATGGTTAAGTCCAGTCAAAGGCGACTATGGGGTTGCGGTGCTCATCTTGCTTCAGGCCGAGGGAGCTGCCATCTGTCCACAGACAGCTTTCTGGGTCATGTGACCAGCATGACTAAACCACCTCTGGCGCAATGTAACACTGTGACAGAAGCCAGAGTGCACAGAAACCCCGTTTACCTTCCCGCTGCAGCGGTACCTATTTATCTCCTTGCATTTTGATGTGCTTTCAAACTGCTAGGTTGGCAGGAGCTGGGACCGAGCAACGGGAGCTCACGCCATCACGGGGATTCAAACCGCCCAAAAGTGCATTTATCCAATTCAAATTTCAAGCAGTGTTGATAGCATCCTGTGAAATAACTAGCCACTTTGTACAAATCAAGAAATATGTTGAAAAACAACCAACAGTTGAAGAGCACCTCTATAAATTTGATTTTAACAAACATTCAGAATAAAGAAAAAGAGCAGAATGAGATGCAGACATTTTGGCCTGTATTGCGTTGGTTAAAAATCTGCAAGAATGTTAGGGGCCACATAATTTTAAATGGCCTGTTATTTTTATGTTCTTTCAAATGTCAGTGTTTCATTGTCTGAATATGATCACATATCACATGAATGTGACCAAATGCTAACAGCTGCAGCCACAATGAATTTCACCTGCACATTAGGGGGAGATATAGATTGCTCCATAAACATTGTTTTCAGAACATTAAATACCTGTAAAATACACTTGACAGAAATCTTATGGACACTAAAAGTGTGGTGTGCACATATTCCATGGTTGTTTCACACCATAGTAAAGGATGGGAGCAGTCCAAAAATAGTATAAGCACCACTCTTGGAACAATAGGGTCTCCTTCCTATCTGCCAGTTTAGAGACTTGAAGGTGAGGATGACACAGACTGATAATATCCCAATTCCTCCAAGTGTGTCAAGGTTCATAAAACTAAATAGGGATGGTGGAATTGGGGGCTTGAAAGGGTGTGAATGTATGTGCATTTCTGTTCATTTTTCAGAATGCACACAAACATATTCAGCAGAAGTTCCACTGAAATTAGGACCAGGGGCTCTCTAAACTTTGCTCATTATAGCTTACATAATTGCCTATTTTCCCACTCTTCCTCATTTGCACTTCTTTTCAGCACGTTTTGAATTCTTTACCAGCGTGTGTGGCAAAGGCATAAATTTAATTTGTAGTGTTGTTTTTTTGCCTATGTTTCTTTTAGGGATGGTCCTGACCAAAGTTCTCCTCAAATTGGACAGTTTAGTGGCAACACTGCATTGGAATCGGTCTATAGCACTTCGAATCAGATACTGATAAAGTTCCACAGTGACTTCACAACGAGTGGCTTCTTTGTGCTTAGTTACCACGGTTGGTGTTGCATATCTTTATACTGATTGTCTACCAATTGGTGTTTTGTTCAGCTGTTCACTTTCAGATTAACTGCACATTGTAGAGCAGTAATATTGCTGGTTGTAGGGAAATTGAAATACTGGTAGCCTGCAACGCATAGGAATATGGATAGTCATAGGATTTGTAAAGAGAAGAACAAGGCATGAGTAATGGGATTACATCGGTGCTGAAACTACTCCAACATATTATCTGTGAACTACTGACCATCCTAGACAGTGATGTTTTCATTTCACTGACTCACAGTCCTTCATTGGAAGGCCTGTCTTTGCATACTGAAAGCCCATTCATCCTCTTAAACTAAAAAAGCAACAACAGTTCACATAACAGTGGCACAAACACAGGGACCAAGCCACAATGAATTACTCAAGAGAAAGGGACAAGAAATTCCCCTAGTCCTCATTTGTTGGATTATTATTCTTATATCTCATTTTACAGGTGACTCTGGGCAATTTACAAACATACAATAAAAACAACTTAAAATGGCTTTTAAAAACCATTTTAAAAACAAAAACCAACTAGAGATCCACAGTACAAAATGAACAGCTAAGGAAGAGACCTTTTCATCAAGTCTTCCATTTTTTGAGACAGTGCAGATAGGGGGTGCCTTATCTCAGCAGGGATGCTGCTGGAAAAACAAGACACTCTCTCACATTTGGTGGGATGAAAGAAATGTCCAAAGGGCAGAAAAGAAGCAAGTCCACCATAAGGTTTCTTGAATATCCTCAAAGAGTGCTTGAATACATGCCAAAAGTAATGCTACGACAAGTTAGGAACTGTTTCTAGGGGCTGATGTTTGAACTGAGCGTTACAACAAGGGGTAGTGTTATATCAAATTTTCTTCTGATCAGTTGAACATTAGAGGAAGCTGTAGGGTTATGCCATAGTCATTTATAAGATTGTTATTCAAAGTGAGCAAAGGAGTTGGTACAGTATTCTTCTTTTTTGCCCACAAACTTGTAGTAATGCCTTCACCAGGTTCCCCAACATATGTGATAATTGGACAATCCCCATTGGGAATGAATGTGAGGTGTTTTTTTAACAGTCCAAGCCCTGTTGAATCAGGGTAGTTTGCTTTTAGATGTTGATACTGTACTTTCAAGAGAAGGCTATAAAAGTTGTTATCCTATGAAACAGAGCAACAAATTAATCATTGTGTCTTATGCATTTCATAGCATATCAGCTTCGAGTGTGCCAGCCTCCACCTGCTATACCGAATGCTGAAATTCTGACTGAGGATGATGAATTTGAAATAGGTATAGTCAATCTAAGCATAAATAACATATATTTCCTCCCATAAAGAAAACTGCTGAATGTGCACAGACAAGCACTGTGGTGCTTAAGCTCCGTATCACTATGGGCAAACGTAAAAATTTCATGTGGCTTTGCATGCTAGAACAGCCTACAATTTAAATGAACTAAAGACCCTTGAGAATTTGTAAAATATCTAGATAATCAGAGGTTCAGACAACTGGAAGGTGCAACTACATAGGCTTATGATTTCTAGCAGCAGTTTGGTGGAAGGTGACGATTAATATATAAGGAGATCATGATCAGTGAAAGGGCTTTCTACTGTCATTAACAAAGCCCGTTTTCTGGATTCTGTTGCCATTGTATTATCTAAATATGAAAACAAGAATTATCTCCATGTCATTGGATCTAGCTGTTCCCATAGGTAGGTACAGAAATAGTTAACGCTTGCTTCCCCTCTGCTAGCAGCCTTCTGTGTCTTCACAGAACTGCCCAAGATGGCTGGGTGCTACACAGAGGGAATAACAGAAATCCCACTTACATCTGTGGAGAACCCAGGTGACAGAGGGACACTCACTCCAGCAAATGGCAGAAGCAATTCTTGTTTGCCAGGGTTGCCATATTTCATAGGAGAGTTGTTGAATATTTTTTTTTTTTGCAAAATTTAAAGAAGCATGAAGTTTTTGGCCAAAGTTGTTGGAAATCTCAAAAAAAGAGGGGGAAGTTGTAAGCTATTTTTAAGGAAATTTACCAACATCTACATTTCTGACACGCGTTGTCATAAGTCCAGATTTTCCTGGACTTTTAGCAATTTTCCAACAGCCGAATCCCAGCTGTTTTGTGGCCAATCCACATGTATGCAAGATGTATCCCTATTTCCAAGATAGTGACACTTCTTAGCACAATCTGGGAAATGGTACAGTCCCACTGAGACTTTTCAGTTGACTGTGGTGTAAAGCCTTCTTTACTCTGTGGCACTAATCATCTGGCCAGCAGGGTTTGGCTGCAATCCTAGACAGCAAGATGTGCAGATCCGGGAGAAAGGCGCATGCAGCCAGATGCAATTGGAGAGGCTTTACTGCAGCCAATTACCTGGCTGAATGGACAAGACCCTTTTATCTTTAAGACCTGTTTGCTTGTTCAGCTGGATGATCACCTGCTGTAAAAACCATTTTTTAAAAACAAAACAAAAGAAAACCCCCATCCAACTGCAAATGCTGAGCCTACATATATGACTATTTAGCATTGTGTGTTTTCTGGGGATGGTGAAGGTAAATTAAAGTGTCACATGGAGATATTGACTGGTCATTTTAAAATTGATTGGCACTTGTCACTGAAATCTGTTCTATCTATTGGCTTGTACTTATGATGTCTCGTGTTTTGAACCTTTTTAGTTTTGTTTTGTAAACCACCTTGTGAAGTCAGGTTAGAAATCTGTTTAATAAATAAACAAGTATGAATAATACAATGTTATGAAACCCATTGGGTGCCGACTCTAGAGTGTTAAAAATAATAGTCAAGTTTTTTCAAAAGTTGCTTTTGAATCTTTTCCATTACAGTTTTAATTTCAAAAAGCCATGTACTAACCACAATGTATATTATGTCTGAGGAGGGACAGCGGGGATAAGGGTACTTGATGGCTTCCTCTTAATTACTGTCATGACTACTAAAAAAAATGCAAAGCTTTTAAAACTCCACCATTCTGCTGCATTGCTTCACAGACTAACAAGCATCCAAATGTGTGAGTCATACTAATAGTAGAGCTGGCAAGAAATGATAAATGTGTCTGCTCATTTGCCACAACATTTCCTGTGTCTAATCAAAGCTATTTGTGCCAGTGGTCATTTGCAAACTATATATGTTGGGAAAGGTACTTCATTACTCAGTGTGACTATCAGTGCCAAAAGTCCCCATTAATTGTTGTTTAATCACAGCTTTCTCCTTTTTTTTATCAAATAGGGGACATAATAAGGTACCAGTGTCTACCAGGCTTTACATTAGTTGGTAATGAGATTCTGACATGTAGACTGGGAGAGAGGCTACAGATGGATGGAGCACCACCTGCTTGCCAAGGTTTTCTGCTTCAATATCATTTGTTTAGATGCGTTTGTATATTGTGATATGTTTTCAGAGGTTTCAGAGATTTCCTTCTAACAGACACATTGAACTTTAGAGTGCTCAAAGGGCACTGGTTGCAACTCTTTCGGCAATCCCGTATTTCTGTTGCCATGTTGCAAATGAGTGAAGGGGGAGCTGAGACTGAGAGGAAGTCGGTTTCCCAAAGACAAAGCAACTTCATGGCAGAGGTGAAACTCAAATCAGGAATTTTCTGATTTCTACTTCAGTTTCTTAGCTACGTCGATTCTCATTTATCCGGGTTCTCTGTGACTCACCTGCCATGATCCTCTGTGCATTCATCATCATCATCATCGACTTTTATTGCACTAGCCATAGGCCATGGCATCATTCAGAAGAATAACAAAAGGAAAAACAGCAATAACTATACAAATCATCAGGCACCACACATACAGTATAAACCATGGTCCCAACTACTAAGATTATTTGTTGCATAAAATAGAATAGCAGAGGATTCACTAGTAAAATGTGCCAAATTAAATATCTGAATCCCCTTTGCAGTTGACCACTATTTTATCTAGTTCTTTCCTCCTGATCATCTTAGCTGCCAATGCATAGAGTGCTACTTTATAAGTTACAAAGTCATCAGTATCGCTCAGCAGCCATTTCACCCTTTCTACCCTATTCAAGTGAGTTCCATTCGGAAAAGGGGTTTTATGAATCGGTCTCTTGGGTCTATATATAACGGGCACTTCAATAAATAGTGGCACAGGTCCTCCACACAGGATTGCCCACACAGAGAAAGTCTCTCTTCATAATGTACTTTGCCATAGCGTCCATCCGGCACCACCAAGGGCATTGATTGGAATCGTAATTCTGTGAAAGCGATTCTAAGCATGGCAAGTGGGAGCTTTGACAGGTAACTGGCCTGGGAATGCTCCTTTTTAATAAGTGGAAACCATGGCAAACTCTTGGTAGAAGCCATCATGGTGAAATCTCTTTCTGCATCGGACCTAAAGAGACAATCTCTTAAGTGCCTCTTGTTCATCTTAATAGTCACCTGAAAATCTTGTAATTGGTATTGGAACAAGAGGAGTTGGATACCTTCCTTCCAACATTTGGTCTGTTTCTGTTCTGTGTGTGACATAGCGGGGAATCTCTCCTCCGAAAGAAATTGAAGTCTTTTCACATAATTTAAGCACAGGTAATCAATTCTATCCTGTATTGTTGTCACATCCGCTTCCACACGGAGAAGAGCAGCTGGAGTCCCGTTGGGGAGCAAGAGCACTTTCCTGAGGAATTTGTTCTGCACTATTTCTAAGGCTTTGTTGGCATTTGGGTCCTTGCCCCATATCGCTACTCCATGAAGCATCTGGGAGACCTCTTTCAATGCAGGTTCCAATAGCTGACCACCCGCTGTAAAACAGAATTTCATTAATGCCCCACAAGCTTTCTGCGCTTCGAGTTTTGTAGCCTCGATGTGCCCCTTCCATGATAGTGTCTCAGTGAAAAGAATTCCCAGATATCTGAAGGAGTGTATTTGCTCCAAGTTCTGTTGATCCATTTTCCATTTGAATCTGGGACTACGCTTCCCAAAGACCATAATTTTGGTCTTGGAGTAATTCATGTTGAGCTCTTCCCGCTTGCAATACCTGCTGAAAGCTGTAAGCAGATTGTTAAGACCTAATCAGGAGAGTGATAGGAGCACCACACCATCGGCGTACAGCAGGCAAGATATCTTCCTATTACTAATTGATGGGGCGGGGGATTGCACCCGTGCTAGCTGTGGCACCATATCATTTAGATAAAAGTTAAAAAGTGTGGGAGCCAATATGAAGCCTTGTTTCACGCCTCTTGATGTCTTGAATGCTTCCGAGAGACCTCCCTTTAAGCCCACTCTGACTCGTGTTTCGGTACCACTATACAGTTCATGAATTAATAATAATAGTCATGGGTCTATATTAGCATTTGAGAATTTCTCCCACAGTCTGTTACGACTGATTGAGTCAAAAGCAGCAGATAGGTCAATTAAGGCAGTGAACAGGTTACATTTGCTTTGATTGATATATTTGTTAATAATATGAGATGGTGTAAAGCACTGGTCAGTCGTACTATATCCAGCTCTGAAACCTGCTTGTTCCTCGTGTAAGGTGTTATTTTCACCTAGCCAGTCTGTTAATTTGGTGAGCAGATGATGAGCATAGAGTTTAGAGGGGATGTCCAGCAAACTAATGGGGCAGTAATTTTTGGGGAGGGTTTTATCCCCTTTTTTGTAAATTGGCACGATGGTATTCAATTTCTAGCCGGCTGGCATTTGAGCTGTATTATTTATGTGGGTGTAGAGCTTTGCCAGGATGGGTTGCCACCAGTCCATATGAGTCTTAAATAGCTCTGGTGGCATCATATCCTCACCTGGTGCTTTATTTAGTTTTAGACTCTCTATCAGAGATTTTATCTCTACAGGGGTCACCGCTTGCCACTCAGGAAGCCCGACTGGTCAATGGTCACCTCAGCATCGAGTGAATGCCCTGTCTGTTCTCCATAAAGTTCCTCGTAGTAATCCACCCAACGTTGTGCCAATATAGTGGCGTCTAGTGTTGATCTTGATTCATTCATGCCCTGAGACACCAGAAGCCAAAACTTGTCCTCTCTTCGCTCAGCCACTGCCATCCCTAGTTCTTGCCACTGGCTTCTCATAAAGCTTGGTTTTTTGATCTTTATAATTTTCTTATATGCTGATCTTCTCCTTCCCATATTTCCCTTGTTAATTTCAGAGGGTTTTCCCTCGATAGGTTCTAATAGCACTTAGCAGGTCTTTCTTTGTTTTCTTGCATTGCCCATCAAACCAACTTCTCTAATTTCCCTGTGTACAGTTTGTGACATTGGGCTTCACCAAATAGGCTCTGAAGAGTGTACTGAGTCCGTAACTGGATTTGTTGAGGTGTTTATGAGGCGATGTCGTAGGCTCTTCATTAAATCACTTGCCAGGATCCTGTGTATTTTATCATTCACCTTCAAATACCATTTCGCTCTTGACGTGCCCAAGGATTCGCCAACTGTACACATTGTCTCTGCAGGGAGCTGACACTCCAGGAAAGGAGCTAAAGTAACTGAGAGTGGGAAATGGTCGCTTTCAGTTCTTACCAACACATCTACTATTTTCATCAAGCTGAAGAGTGGAGGTGAAACTATAAAATAGTTTATGACACTTCCTCCTTTACTATGTAAATAAGTAAGTTGGCCCTTAGAGGTGTCGGCTGGACATCCATTTAATATTAATAAACCGTGCAGAAAGACCTATTCTAGAAGTTTCAGTCCTTGAGGGTTAACTTTCTTGTCCATGGAAGTGAGAGTAAAGGGGGAAATGTCATCCAGATCTATCCCTCGTGACTTTAGTCTTCTTTTGGAGCCATCCCCGATGCAGGCATTAAAGTCCCCGCATAATAGGATTCGAGCAGCTGGGCTTTTCACATTTACCGTATCTGCTCTGTAAGACTTGTTAGATCGGTCCAAATCTGAACCACCATGTCTAGGGTGCGTGCTGGTGGGAGGTAAGTGTTAATACAGAAAAATGAGCCTCCTGCCACTGGACTAAACTGTAGTGGCAAGAAAGATTCATAACCTCTGTGCATTCGGAACAAAATATACTGGCAACATATGTTGTTCCAGTCATATTATCCATGTGTACAATTGGTAACATGCACCGTTTAGAGATTCTTCTGATTCAGTAGCCTATAAATGTTTTGAAATAAATAAATAAATAAAATATCAGATAAGGGACATAAGTTGATTACCTACTGCCACAGGACCCCTTTCACCCTGAACAGAATCCATCTAACCCACCAGTAAACACCATTCAGAAGGAAAGGTCTGTTCAGAAAGGCCTTCTGTATTGGCTTCCTATGGGCAATTCTGTTGGCTACCTTGGTAAATAACCCATCAAGCAGTTGCAGCTGCTCAAACTCTTATAATGCCAATGAAACTCCCATGGCATTTTAAATTAGTGGAAGTCATGTTGTAGCATAAACACTCTGCTCCTGGGTCAATGGTTATTTGCCTGCACACACAAACACATACACACAAATTTCAGTTAATTGGCGTCTGTAGAAAGCAGAAACAAATGATTAAAGTGATAGCCTGGAACAGAAGCAATGTAATTTTTCTCTAATACAGAATCAGAGGAACACAGTTCCTTCACATTGCAGAAAGCCAGTGGAGGAACAAGAATGAAAAGAAACCAAATGAGTTAATTAAGCTTAAATGGTCCCAAATGTCTCTCAAGCACCATAGACTCTACTCCAGTGCTGGTGTAAAGTGTTTGCTTTCAAGTTCCCCATTGGTGGTGATATGAAGGGGGGGGGGTTACCCTCCGACCATGCTAGGGACCAGAGATCCGAAAAGTACCCACTAGGAATGAGGGGGAAAATTGATTGCTGCTTAAATTGCACTTCCTGCTGACAGTTTGTTAACACGCAGGAACCATTGTTAGGCCCCAAACTGAGGCATAATGAGGCAAGGGTTGGACAGAGCCCCCTGGATCCAATACCCCTTTGTCAGAGAGGCAACTGTAAGGAAAAGCTTGGCATCTTTCATTATTTAATTCATAAATGTTTTTACCAGAAAAGGAACATTTGGGTCACTTAACAAAGGGGTGAGGAGAACAAATGCAAAAACTATAATGCATTATTCTAAAATTTAAAAACCTGTACTGATTTTCATCTGTTCTATTTTAATAGAAATGAAATTATTGATGCACATGTTTAAAATGTAGAAAAAATAAGACTTCTATCATGCAGTTTTCCAGCTATCCAAGCATTTATAGCAATTCCTCTCTTTTGCAGTTCTTTGTCCTGCAAATGAATTGCGTCTGGATTCAACCGGAGTGATACTGAGCCCTGGCTACCCAGATAGCTATCCAAACCTCCAGATGTGTGCATGGACCATTACAGTGGAAAAGGGTTATAATATCAGCCTTTACTTTGAATTCTTCCAGACAGAAAAGGAATTTGATATACTTGAGGTGTTTGATGGTAACTATAGGACATACAGCCTTGGATGATTTAGTATACATTGTTTTTAGCCAGTAACTCTTAAGTTGTGTATTTTATCATGCATGCGGTTTCAGTGTCATTGTTGCTTTTCATTTTAGATTGCACCCTGTTATGAAAAATTCCCTATATATGCCATTAATGATATGGCTACAATGTATTGCATTAATTTACTTCCTACTTGTTTAGGAACCTCTTTTAGTATATCTCTAATTTTAGTTTCCTTTCTTTTCTTCTCTCTGCCTTGCTACCTCTTCCAACATCATCAAGGATCAAATAGCCACAGTCCGTTACTAATCTCCCTAAGTGGAGATTATTCCTCATCTCTAAACATAACTAGCAGTGGCCACGAAGTGTTTCTTCGGTGGTCTGCAGACCATGGCACAAACAAAAAAGGTTTCAGGATACGATATATAGGTAAGTCAATCAAATCTTTCTCTTTTCTACCTTTCAAATACATCAGCAAGCTCAACTTTCAGCTGTCAGCGTTGGAAAGATCCAGCCAGCATCATGCTATAATGGAATTTTTCCTTCCTTCTCTATCCTGTCCCACAGCACATTCCTCCCAATCTGCTCCACAGGGTTTCCCTACCCCCTGGAGCACATTGTGCTGGCATATGGATAGAAGAGGAAGTAGAAATCCCATTTGCATGTGCAAAAGTATTTTGCTCAAAAAGGACATCCCAGTTGGACATTGATCTGTGTGTACAAATGGGGCAAATGGACCTTGGAGGATATTCTAGATATTCTGGACCATCTGCAAGAAGGTACACATGATCTGTTCTGTTGGTAGCAAGTCTAATCAACATGGACATTCTAGAACACTAGGCTTAGCTGATGAGAAACCCACAAATTTGCTTTTCGTTTCACTTTAGAAAAGGTTTAGGTGACATCTTCATGACTGAACTAGTCCAATTGTTTCAGGTATGTGTAGTGGGAACAATTTTTAGAAGAGATGCAAGAGGCATGCTTCTGTACACATTTGGTGAAGTTGTGACTGAGACCAAAAAAAAAAGAAGAGGGACAATTTACCATCACATTATCCAAATGTTTGTATCATCTTTTCTTTTGTTTTCTTTTTTGTGGGGCAGTATGTATGCAGACCAAACAAGCACAGAGTCTTAGATTGATGATTGGGTTGAGGGTTTTGACATTACTGCGCCAATGTATTTTTCTAAAATCCTAGTATTCTGCATATCTGAGAGAGATATAATTGTAGGAGGGTTTACCTAATCCAGACTTCCTCAACCTCGGCCCTCCAGATGTTTTTGGCCTACAACTCCCATGATCCCTAGCTAGTAGGACCAGTTTTCAGGGATGATGGGACTTGTAGTCTCAAAACATCTGGAGGGCCGAGGTTGAGGAAACCTGACCTAATCCTATGGTCAAATCAGCTTCTCTCCAGCTTCTTTAGTGCCCTTTAGCCAATTAATTGCCTTTTGATAATTAACCATGTGAGCTGGAAAGTCAGGAAACCCCCTGGACAGGACCACTTCTGGAACCCAAGACAAAACAATAATAAAAGTGTGTGTGTGTGTGTGTGTGTGTGTGTGTGTCACCTAAGTCATGCTAGAGAAAAGAACGAAAGCACAAAATACTGGTATTCATTGCTAGAGAGCTAATCTTAGAGGTGTTCAGTGAGTTAATTTGCAGACAAGAGTTACAGACTGGACTATCCTCAATGATCTTTTTAAAGAATACAAACCCAATTTGCTTCTGAAAAAAGATATCAAAGAAGCAGACAACAGTATTTCAAACAGAAGTGTGGGGAGGGTGCATGGGGGTGGGTGGGGGTGGGTGGGGGTGGGTGGGGGCGTACGCTATGCAAGACCCATCTTGAACCAGAACTTCTCTTGAACAGAAAAAAATAAAGTAATAGTCATTTCCATCTGTTCAATGTGCCAAAGTTCTCCCTGTCCTCTACCTCATGCCTGGTGTATCCATATTCTTTTCATGCTGCAGATGCCATCTTTCATGATCTTCCTACCCATATTAATTACCCTAGATACATGTTAAAACAAGTATCAATTACATTATGCAGAAACTTCTGATAAAAATTTGAACTTGGATGTTGACACAATCTAAGTAGATTACATTTGTAATTAACACATGCAAATGTGATCAGATGGGAAGAAATAAGATTAATAAACAAGGTTTGTACATAGGAAAAAGAATCATAATGTATGTCCTAACTGGTGAAGTCGTCTATACCCTATTTAAAATATGTAATACAGATATTTTGCAAGAGATTGTGAGTTTGGATATGTTGATTGTCAATTCTGCTTATCTATGCAACCCAGAGATCCATCTTCCTTACCTAGATGTTTGTTTAGTTTTTTCTCAAGCCAAAAGCCAAGTGTAAACAGGTGAAACAACCATCAGTTATCATTGGCCTAAGGCCAGACCTTCACTACTTTTCCCACTGGGGCATATAGGTGACAACCAGGCTGCCCCATTTTCAATGTACTATGAAGCCCTTTTTGTCTCTGCTTGCTATTGCCCCCTCCCCAAATTGTGCTGAGACATGGTCAGTGTCAGAATACAGCCTTATTATCTCCCCTTTCCTTGGGGTCTTCACCACTGCTGCTAAAGGGGTCAAGGCTCCAAAGTTTGCAATCCCCACAGGAAAATGCCTACTGTTAAATAAGGTGATATGTGGGGGAGAAATCCATGCACTGATTGCTTCTTTCTTTTGTTTTCAAAGCCCTTTACTGCAGCACCCCAGAATCACCTCCTCATGGGTTCATTGTTAGTCAGACAGGTGGGCAGCTGAACAGTGTGGTTCGCTGGGCTTGCGACCGAGGATTCCGCCTCGTCGGAAAAAGCAACGCTTTGTGCAGGAAATCTCCCAATGGATATCATGCATGGGATGCACCTGTCCCAGCATGTCAAGGTAATCAGCTTTTCCTTACAGAATTGGATTTGCCCACTTTGATTCCATTCCAAATATCCATGGATGCTCTAGCGCACCAGTAGCGCTGCTAACTCCAGTTAATGCAAAAAAGAGAGAGAAAAGCTCCATTTTTATTTCACTTATTTAAGCTAGGGAATCTTTCAGCCATTATTCACGGCAAGCTCCAGGGCATCATGCAATTAACCAAGTGGCATGAAGCAAAACATTCGACAGTAAAGCAATATAATATGCATAGCCGGCAGTCTGCATTGAATTGCACACATTAGGGTAAAGTGTGCACGTTTTCAGCACCAGGGGTGCCAATTCAGTCATTGGGACACATGTAGTTATCACTTAAATGATATGTATGGAATAGCCCCCACATAAGTGCCCTTAAATTCAGGGAATCAAGAGCTAGAAAGTGGAGTTGAATATCTGTGAAGTTTCCCAAGTAGGATTCCCCCAGGTTTGTGGGTTCTCAGGCAGGTAGTAGCACTTGTAATGGTGCCAAAATGTATAGAACCAACACCATGCTTAAGCTGTAATATATATACTCAATTTAGCCTAGAAATATATTACTGTGGTTTGCCTTTTTCATTAATAGTTTTTTTCCTCCTAGGCAAATCCTGTGTCACAATAGCCTCTACAAGTGAGAATTTCCTTCATTGCGTTATCCTTATCCAAACCAGAACAATCCCTTTCTTTTCCTTTCAGTGTTATCAAATCATTTTTATCTGGTCTACATTTAATTGATGGGCCTGTGAAAAATTTAGAACCATAAAATAGAGGCAGAAGAATGTCCCAAACGCACCGACCTCAGCCTTCAGTTTGCATTGTTCCATGTAGTCTACTGCATCAGTTCATATTTGTGGAAAAAATATCTAGAGGGAAACAATATCTGGCAAATATTAGTTTGCTAGGATAGCCAGGGAAGGAAATAGGAGGTGATGTGGTTATTGGAGGAAAGAAAAGGTACAGTGGCTTTATTAGAACAAGCAAAAGTAAACTGCGTGCAAAAGGTCGAAGCACAGAAGAGCCTTTGATATACTATATCTGCCTCCATTAGAACCACTGCTGCTACTCTGATTTAGTTGTTGTTTCTGCTGCTGCTGTTACATTTACATCCCATATTTCCTCCAAAAACCTGATGGTTCTTCCCCTGCCCATTTTATCCTCACAATATCCCTGTGATGTATGTTAGGCTGAAATACAGTGTTTAGACAGGTTTTAGTGTTCAAAGAAGGCCAGATTTTATGAAGTGAACATGCATGCAGGCCGACCAAAGTTGTTGACCTTTTTTTAGAACCATGGGGAGGAACTGCCCGTGGGGGCTGGGTTAAACCGACTGACGGGCCAGATTAAGCCCCCCAAACAGACTTTGGACGACATGCCTAGTCTAACCAGTTCACCACACTGTATCTCAATGATGGTGAGGATAATGGTGAGGGTAATGATTATCATTATGATCTGGGCTGCTCCTACTGTTTGGCATAGTGAGAAAGCTGCTTTAGGTAGCAGATCCTCAGGGATGGGGACAGCAGTGGCAGCTGCTCAGACTGTTCCTCTGGAGGTCTCCTAGCCAAATATCTATTTTGGATGATAGAGGTGTGTGTCATGTGCCCTGCCCTCTATCCCCCTAAGGTCACCTGCTGCTTTCAGGTGCACAAGAAGTCTCTGCCCCGTCACCAGTGTTCAGTTAAGATACACCTGTTAGTCTGGAATGGCAGTTCAGAGCCATTGAAGCAACAGTCAAGATATGTGCATGAGTTAATTTGGTTTGATCCTATTTACTTTGGAGTAAGTCTACTGTATTCATTGGGACTTATTCTTGATGTGTAACCTGTGAAAGGTCAACGAGTAAGAACATAAAAATAGTAGAAAAGCCCTGTTGGGTCAGGTCAAAGGCTTATCTAGTCCAGCATCCTATACCAGTTGCCAATAGAAAGCCAGCAAACAAGACCTGAATACAGCAGTTCTATACATTGTACAGTTGAATACTGAAACAGTGGAGACCATTTGGAATGAATGAGTGATTGCAAAGAGCAAGTGAGAGTGCTGTCACTTGCTGTGTTCCAGCCTAAGAAGGGATTTAAAATAAATCTTACTTGATAATATTTTATATGTTTTCCTAATCCTTCCTTCCTTACTTCTTTTATCTCTCTCTCTCTCTATAGATACATAAACATATATGTTTCTGAACTTTAAAAATATGATAAACAGATTAAGACAAGGCCAGTATGATGATATTGTGTCTAACTGTGTGTTTGTTTCAAACCTGCAGCTATCTCTTGTGGCATTCCCAAAGCCCCAGTGAATGGTGGGATATTAACTACAGATTATTTGGTAGGCACACGGGTTACTTATTTTTGCAATGATGGGTACAGGCTATCATCCAAGGAACTTACTACAGCAGCATGTCAGCCAGATGGCACGTGGAGCAACCATAATAAAACACCTCGTTGCGTAGGTAAGGGCAATCTAGATGTACTTTTCCAGCTGAATTTCTTTTGCTATTTTGGTTGTCATCAGCTTTCATTTTCAAGTGAACAGTTGCTAGCCCAAAGCTGCCCAATAATTCCACAACCAGTGCATCTGCCATTGGGATTAGAATGCAAACTAGAATAAGCAAAGAAACCACTTGGTTAATGAAAATAGCAGAGCAACATAAAGGTTTGGTAAACATTATGGGGTTATTTAGATCATAGTTGCAGGCATAGGTTCACGAGAGAGCATCAAAAGCTGTGAAATTCTTCAAGTGTTGGACATCTCCCTAAAGGCATGTATGGAGTAACACAAGGGAGGAAGGATATGTTGTGTTGAGTTAAAAGAATTGACTCACGAGCCTCAATTTTTTAAATAGCTGTAAGTGACTGGTTATTTGCAAATATATCTTGATCTGCAGAGCTGTGTTGTTATTTTAAATCTGGCATAGCATTTACTCAGGATAAACGCACTATAAAAGTAAGATAGTATTGTGATTGTAAAGTTTTGTTACTAAGCTGAGAGTTTGAGTTTCCCCTCTCCCGCATACAACCAAATGATAATATCAAGGGAAATGACTTTTGTAAACCATAACATGATCCATTTCTGGAGCAGGGGTAGTTTTGCTAGAGGGGGAATGAAAGCAGCAATTCTCATTGTGTCAGCAAAAGTTGAAGATGACTGCGGGGGTTGGGGGAAAATTCCCCTTAATCTAGAAGTGCTTTAAAACTGTGATACACAATCAATTAAATAATTTCTTTGAGCAGTAAAATAATACTCACTCTCCAGATCTAAGGAGAAAAAAATGAAATACAGGGTATTCATATTCATAAAATGAATATAGCTTGACTCCCCAAATTAAATATAGCCTGTAGATTATTGTGCAGCTGTTTAAATTGGCTGGGGCAACCTGGCCAGATGGATGGGGCATAATGATGATGATGATGATGATGATGTAAATGTAAACGTATAAAACTTCATATTCACAAATTTGCTCATTGGACTTCAAGACAAATTTTCCTCCCTCCTCTCTCTAGTTGTTACATGCCCAAGCATCAATTCTTTCACCTTGGAACATGGAAGGTGGCGTATAGTGAATGGTTCTCACTATGAGTACAAAACAAAAGTTGTTTTCAGCTGTGATCCAGGATATCATGGATTGGGACCAGAATCCATTGAATGTCTTCCCAATGGAACTTGGAGTTGGAGGAATGAGAGACCGTACTGCCAAGGTGAGTACCGGCCAAAATTGTCCGGCCCAAACCTATTAAATTCTCAATATTTCTGTAGACAAGTCCATCATGATGGCTTACTCAGAAGTTAGGTCTGCATCTGAAACAACTCATATTGATGCTGACTTATACTAATCACATTCAGGGGCAGCTTCATACATTTCAGAAAGCAAGGAGTGAGATTAAAGTGAGGGGGGGGGGTTGGTAACTATTTATAAAACAGCCATAAAAGTCATTAATTTATTCTATGACATTAGTATTATTTAACAATTTTTTTGATAGTATGAACATTTTTTGTAATATAATGTTTTGGGTTTGTTATTTTGCAGTCATCTATCACTCTACATTCACCCTAAGATATAGCATTTTAATCACCTTCACTGAAAAACGAGCACTGAATGTTTACATGTGGATTTTGTGTGTGCAACATATTTCTCCTTCTTTGAACTTTTAAAGTTATTTCCTGTGGCGAACTTCCTATACCTCCAAATGGGAATAAGATTGGAACTCAGATCACCTATGGCTCGACAGCTATCTTCACTTGTGACTTAGGATTCATGTTGGTGGGCTCAGCTGTAAGGGAATGTCTCTCTTCCGGACTATGGAGTGGAACTGAAACAAGATGCTTAGGTAAGGAATTAGTTTCCCTTTGTGCCAATTGTAAATTTACAGCCCTACTGTGTGGTCATGTGACCATATGTGCTGACGAGCATCCATTTCCTGTCAACAAATTTATTTCTGTTGCATTCAGGAGAAACTTTCCTAACTGAAATATCCTTTCCAATTGAGTTTAAGGCAGTGATAGCATTCTGACGTTGCCATTATAGTTCCATTATCATTTATCATCACAATGGCAGAGTGCAAGGCAATGCAATGAAATGGCACATGGTAATATAACTTTACTTTTAGGATTTCAACCTGCAGGGGTAATGTTCATTCTTCCTTTGCTCAGCCTTCCGCCCCAACCTGTATGTTTTCATTTTTATTTATACTAGTAATTTAGTAATGGTTCTGTGGTTCCACTTTTCTTCCATGGTTAGCCTTCCATAAACAAAATAGCAGAGCCACTTGAGCTAAAAGCTTTTGGCAGAGATTAGCTTTCTACGTGTGTGTAGATCTGAAGTGTTGGCATAGGAACACTGCTACATCTCCAACTAGGGTCCATCCATATCACGTTTGCATGTGTCTGTTGATAAATATGTTTCATCCCATTACAATAGTAACCTGAAATGTTTAAAGTGGGAACCTCCATCAAAATGTGTATTTAAGTACACACACACACACACACACACACACACACACACACTAATATGTATTTTGAATGTATTTTCTCATAAAATACAATCCCCCCCAAAAAAATAGACACCTCTAAACATATTTTGTCTCAAAATATATGTTTTAAAAATCAATCTGGCAGTTCCTAACTCCCCAAAATGTAACACAAAATTCAGAGCAGTGTAAAAGCTGAACGTTAACTACCTTCTGCTTTGCACATTAACCCAGGAGGAATCAGGTCAGCTCATACTGGAACTGGGGAGGGCATGAGTTTTTTTTCAAGCATCCCTACTGCCAGTCTCCAGGTGTTAACAAGTACCTGGAGTCTACACAAGTGCAAACAGTATATGGGGGCCTGTGTACACAGAAAAAATCAGCTTGTGAAAAATAGCAGGAGTGGGTCAGTAGAGGATGGAGATTGTGTCCAGTCCACCCACATTCTGAACATTGTTAAAGGGCTATTGTTTTAACAGATGTTTCATGGAGGACAGCTTAACTACTCCTCTTTGTCTTGCCAAGGGAATTCTTTGTCATAGGGAAATAAGCGAGGCTCTGACGGCTTGACAACTAGTTATATTTATTTCCCCTTAGACCTTAAAAGAAATGGTAAAGGAAACCAATTAGAAACTAAGAACTGCAAGAAACCACTACATGAGCAGAATCCAATTCTCCTGAACTTTTACCATAAACAATTACCGGCTTGCTCACTATAAGGTCACAGTTGTTTGATGCCTGTGCAGAACTGAATGTTTCCGCTTCCTGGGGAATCATTAGTCTGAAAGGATAAAAATAAAGGAATACAAACTTGTAAAAAAGCTTGGATTGTTGCTTTCTCATAGTTCTCAAATCAAATTATTTGACATTTAAAAGATACAGAAGCTTGCCAAGGGAGGTGGCATTTCCAATTTATCGTTTAATGTACCATTTTTGTACTTTTCCCCATGGAAAACCTAGAGATTAGAAATAAAACATGGAAATATTAACAGTTACTAGGTGTTAAGTAAATTAAAGAAATCGTGGCTAATATGCAGCTCTCCTGGCTTATAAAATCTAGCAGAGGGGAGTTGATTGGTTGGGTCCAGAGTGTGGTTAACACTTCATTGCATAAAGAGGTGGTCCCTGTTGCCTTGAAAGAGTGATAGAGTGATGACTCCTAAAGAACCATCCATGGACCCTTTGGACTGGAATCAATTGGGGAAGATGGTGGAGACAGTTGAGGAGGGGGCAACTGCAAACATTATTGAATGACATGGATTATTTAGACCCATTCCAATCTGAATCCAGGCCTGGCCATAGGACTGAGTCAGCTTGAGTCACCCTGGTGAATGACCTTTACAGACAGTGAGACAAGGGGAGTATGACCTTTCCACTCCTCAGTCTCTCTGCAGCTTTCAATACCATTGGCCATGGCATTTTCCTGGACTGGCTTTGTGCTGTGGGAATTGGGGGCACTGTGCTACAATGGTCCTTGTCCTACCTACAGGACCGAGTGCATCGAGTAGCATTGAGAGAGTGCTTCTCAAGCCACGGTTGTGCAGTAGGGTGCCACAGGGCACTATTTTGTTTCCAGTGCTATTTAATATCTATGCAAAGTCACTGAGAGTGGTCATTGGGTGTTTGGGAGCAAGGTGCCTTCAGCATGATGATGATGCTTAGCTCTGTTTCTCCATAAAATATCAGTAAGGAGAACTGTTTCTTGCAGATCCATTTCAGCATGGACCCATGACAATAGATTGAAGACATGTTTGTATAACAATAAAATTATGCAAAACAGCATATGGTCATTTACCTTAAATGATAACATATTTAGTGTAGCATAGTGAGTGTCTCCATCCCCATCATTATGCCCGGACACTGAGGTCCAGTGCCGAGGGCCTTCTGGTGGTTCCCTCCCTGCAAGAAGCCAAGTTACAGGGAACCAGGCAGAGGGCCTTCTCGGTAGTGGCACCCACCCTGTGGAACGCCCTCCCACCAGATGTCAAAGAGAAAAACAACCACCAGATTTTTAGAAGACATCTGAAGGCAGCCCTGTTTAGGGAAGCTTTTAATGTTTAATAGATTATTGTATTTTAATATTCTGTTGGAAGCCACCCAGAGTGGCTGGGGAAACCCAGCCAGATGGGTGGGGTATAAATAATACATTATTATTATTATTATTATTATTATTATTATTATTATTATTATTATTATTATTAGCTTTGGTGGCCCAGAGCATGTCATCTGATTTGGGTTGCTGCAACAGACTAGCCTAGGTGGTTCTCGTGAATTAATTTATTGAGATAGAAAATTTACCAAGCAGCACATTCTACAGCCAAAGATGAAAGCTTTCACCAACACAGTTAGCATCCAACCCCCATGTCTGTTATTCCACTTTTGGGGGGATTATGCTGCCCTTGGCTCATCCAGCTGAGCCTGGAATGAACAAGTTACACGGACACCTTTGGCAGAACTTGATTGGGGACTTGAGCTGTGAACCAGCAAGCTGCACTGGATTTCCACCATATTCTAACTCACTCATCTTGTGGGATCCTTGTTTAGGACTGTCCCTTAAGTGCTGTTAAGCAACCTGACATGTTTAGTACCCTAAAAATCAGTTAATAGAAAGGAATCTTACTTATGGATTAAACAGAAGATATATAGTGGCATATTGGTCCCATTCCAGAATGTTGTGTATTATCAGAAGTGGCATGTTTGTAACAAAACAGCCAAAAGATAAAGAAAAAGTTAATTCATATGTTTGGTTTTGATAATACTGAATGAAGCAATTTGTTCTTTTCTCTGGAATATTGGGAAGGGGGACTTAGTCAGAAACATAATGTAAGAGCTGGGGGGGGGGTCATTGTGAAGTAAAGGAGCATGGAAAAAGTTACTGTCCTACAAAGAAATGATCAAGAGTGATTATATTTTAAATTGAACCGTAGTTGAATAACTTTTCTTCTTCTTCCCAAATGGCCAGATAGATTGGTTTCGAACTTTGGAAAAGAGAATGTTTTTGCTCCCTCTCCTTCATCTGGCCCAGAGCACTGAAATGGTTTAAAATGGAAGCACCATAAGACCATTAACAACAAAAGGAGCCATAAAATGTATAGCGTGCAGCAAGGTTTTTACAGTGGCAGGTGTTCTCCCATTCTTGACAGTGTCAAATAGGCACTCTTGAAATTCTTTTCATCACAGACATTTTAGAAGCAAAAAAGGGAAAGGGAGGGGGGAATCTACTCCAACTCATTGAAACTGAAGGGGAATTAAACAAGCCATGCTGGAATGGCTATGCAGTAAACAGTCACCAATTATTTGTAATAATAGCACTATTGCCATTGTTTGAAGCCCTTGTGCACCTCCTTTTTCATGGCATAACGAGACCGCCATTCTCCAAGATGTGCAGACAAAAAAAGAGTGGTTTCCTTGGTGATGGAAATGACTATAAATGAGAGCTCTCACAATATCCCTTCCCTTTCAGCAATGCATCCCTTCACACTTCCACAGTTCATATATTACTGTCTTCAGATGGAGAATATTTACCTCCATCACCATTCATTTTTATGCGTGATATGCAACTATGTTTTATTCAGTGGGCTTATTGAAATGAATGGACCTAACTTAGTCATAGTCATTAATTTAAGTGGGTCTACTCTCGGTAAAATTTAGTTGACTACCACTGCACATCTGTTTAATTATGAGGAGAATGGCATTTTTCAAATATATACAGTCTATAAGTGTGTGTGTGTGTGTGTGTGTTGATGCTTCAGGGCAGATTGAGTCTGTATAATTGGGAACTCTCTGAAATAGCATTAACGAGCTTTGGTTTTGTACAGCAGGTTACACATAAGTAGATATGTTCCCAAATTTGCACAGAAATAAATTTCTATGGAACCCACTTTTTTCATATAAGAATGTACAGAATGTATTCACTTCACAAAATGACAGGTGATTATTATACAAGGTATGCATTTAAATAAAACCAGCCATCATTTGGCATTGTGTGGTTGATTTATCAATTAACACCTGCACTATGCTCTGACGGGGTGGAGCGGGAATTTAATCCTCCCCCAGGTGGTCTTGAACTTCTATTCAGAACTTTGTAAACATTATTTCAGCAAAATAATAATATCCATTATATCTGGACAAATAAGATGGTATCCAACTAAACAGACCCGCTATCATAAAGTGTTTTGCCTGTAGGAAGGATTTCCCCCTCCATCTTCTCTACCCATGTCCTCTTAAATCTGTTCTGGCTTTCCCAACCCTTTGGAGCAGATTTGGGGAGGGTACACAGGGAGAGGAGAGGAGAGGAAAGGAAGGGACGTTCCATTGGACAAGTGGAAATCCTTGCACTAGCAGATCTATTTAGTTGGATACCATTTACAATTTTGTTGTTTAGTCGCTTAGTCGTGTCCGACTCTTCGTGACCCCATGGACCAGAGCATGCCAGGCACTCCTGTCTTCCACTGCCTCCCACAGTTTGGTCAAACTCATGCTGGTAGCTTCGAGAACACTATCCAACCATCTTGTCCTCTGTCGTCCCCTTCTCCTTGTGCCCTCCATCTTTCCCAATCAGGGTCTTTTCCAGGGAGTTTTCTCTTCTCATGAGGTGGCCAAAGTATTGGAGCCTCAGCTTCAGGATCTGTTCTTCATTAATTTAATGTACTTACAGCCCACCTTTCTCTCATATTGGGATTTAACGTGGCTTACAACATTTAAAATCATCATTATGAAATGCAGAGCAATAAAACTGACTAATTGAAAACAATAGTTAAAATACACACTTAAAACCAGAACGAAAATACAGTTCGCCTCAATAGCAGCCCACTGGTCAGCCTTATCTGCATCTTAGTTTTCAAATTCCCATCTAAATAAGAAGTTCTTAGCCTGCCAGCAGAAGGATATGGGAGGGGATTCCCCAATTATTTTACAGTTATATGTACACAGCTTAGATTTTTTTTTAATTATTAAGCAGTTTTATATCCCATGATTCCCTGGTGTTTTATTGGGCAACTTGCATGCGAATTACACCATTTAGCCCTAACAATGACATTATGAAGCATTTCAGACTGAGACAGAGCAACTGGCCTAAGGTTACCCAGGCTTATTCATGGCTAAGCAGGGATTTGAAGCTATTTATTTAAATCAAGCACTCTAGCCACTGTACTATGTTGGCTGTGGCTATTTTTATTCAAGACCATGCTTCAAATCTCCCTTCATTCATTAAAGACAGTTGGCCATTCACTACTTCTTGGGCTAACCTACCAACAGGGTTGTGGTAAGTTTTATGTGCAGAAATGTTATGTGTTGTATCCGGTATTGCATGAAGGAAATGCAATGGTGAAATATAAATATAAATATTAGAACTAAAATACAAACAGTAATGGCAGACAAGAAATAAAAGCTTTTTTCCTGTTTGCAAACCACCATAATTGTATCTTTTTGTAGCGGGACACTGTGGTATTCCAGACCTTATAGTCAATGGCCAAGTAATTGGAGAGAATTATGGCTACAGAGACACTGTCGTATATCAGTGCAGTCCTGGCTTTCGACTCATCGGCTCTTCTGTGCGAATATGCCAGCAGGATCACAACTGGTCTGGTCAGCTTCCATCCTGTGTGCGTAAGTAAGCATGGCAGAGGTTATAGTGTGCTTGCATAATTAAAATTCCCTCCCCCCCCCCATCTGATAGGGCTAAAATGAGCAGCTTTCATACTGCCTGCGAGGCTATTGAAACACGAAGTTGTTTCTAATAAAGAATAAATGAATTATATCATTGGAAGGGAAATGTCACATAGCATCTGGTCCAGAGATATCTCATCATTTGGGGGCTAAGGTCTATCATTGCTCTTGGTCAACCCTCCAGAGATTTCATGCCAGTAGTGGCTGTGGCTAAAAGTAGTGGGGAGGCCACCCCACACTCTTGCAGGCCGCACACCCTCCCAGGATACACACTTTCTAACACACACACATACAAAGGGACATTCACACACATCCAGCTGATCCATGCAGATGATCTGAGGATGGTTGTTATCACAACAATTGTCCAGTTTTCAGTCTGATAATCAGGGAACTAGCAGTTTGCATCCCTATCAAACTTCTCCATCCACTCCAGTGATGTATTTCTCTTTTTCTTTTTTGCTGCTGCTGCCAAAATAGACAATCTTGTGCAGTGTTTGTGTGTGTGTGTGTGTGTGTGTGTGTGTGAGAGAGAGAGAGAGAGAGAGAGAGAGAGAGAGAATTTTTACTGGGGTACAAATCAGGCCCTGGCATGGCAGTCATCCCTGGTCTAGCCCAACCCTATGTTCAATGCAGGATGCAAGTACATAATCTTTGGCAAATGTTTGACCAATTTAAACAGGCAAAGGAAAGCCCACCACCTCCAGAGGCAGTCTGCTCCACAGCTCTTAACAATGAAAATGTTCCTCCTGATTTTTATCTGAAATATATTCCCTGCAATTTCCATCCACGGCTGAACTCCTTCTTCATCTGTAAACTAAATTGTAGTGGGGATGAAAACAGCCATTTCCCCATCTCAGTTATTTTAGAAAACGGCATTATTTTGAAAATATTACCTTCAATAAATAACTAATCCTGTTATTCCCCCCACACGAGACTTAGAATAGGCTGAACTATTTCTTTTATATTGGTCAAAAGTTAAGGAACATAATCTACACTTCTGCAGGTGGTGATGGTTATAGTTATTATTACAGTGCCATCAATGTACATGGTGCTTTACAGGGTTTCATAAGCAAAAGCAGAGAGGACTCTGGCCCAAAACAGCTTGCAATCTATAGTTGGCAATGGGAAGACAGCAGAAGATGTGGAGGGAGAATAACTGAAGGAAAGAGTGAATGGGAACAAATTCTGTGAAACATTTTTATTTTTATTTTCCAAATCCGCAGCATGGAATGATACTGAAGTGTGTGAAAAACAGTAAATGCCATGTTCTGTCCAGGTTAGGATGTCATGTTAAAGTATGGATTAGCACTACAAAAGCAAGCCTTCGCCGTCAGGCAGAAATTATTTCATCGACATTCTAGAATGAGACACAAATATATTGCTGTGTTTACATCCAGGACAGAACTCACAATAAATAGCCCTAGGTCATGTGCAGCAGCACCAGAGATGGCTTCCTTCAACAACAACAGAAGGACTGCTTGACTGAACAAAGTAGAGTTTTCTGGCATGCAGGTTTTTCATGAAAGGGTTGGAATAAAGGTTAAAATAATGGGGTATGTCCCAGGAGAGATAGTAACCACCACTCATTGCCTTATAATAAATATCTGGAAGCTCTGCAGTATATCGCAGTATGCCAATGAAAACAGAAATAAAAATTCTGATCCCTGTAGCAGTTTCTGATTATTATTTTTTACCTATATTTAAGTACCAGGTGCAATTGCATTATAGTTTTTCTTTTCTTTTCATAATAACATTGTGTTCAGATGTATAGCCAGATCCATTAAGCACTACATTGTGAAGTGAAAACAGATACTTAAGGTACAGTCCTGTACCTTCTTTCCTGGGGTAAAAATCCCATGGGTCTCAGCAATGCCGAGTGAGTAGGCACTTACACGATTGCACTGAAAGCCAGCAAAAGCTTTTTGTAGATCAGAACACTTTGGAACCTCCTGCCTCAACTGGTATGTGATTGGTTTCTTTTGGGATACCTTCTCTTACAGAAGGTGGTCGTTTGCACTTTCCCAAAGATTTCAAAAGTAAGGAGGCAAGAAAATATTCAAAATAATTGTATCTGCTTAGTGGTACAGCAGTAAAACTCCTAGCACATTTGCAAAACTAAGCAGGGTCCAGTAAGGTTTCAAATTGGATGGGGTTTGGACTAGACGCCCATTGAGGTTCTGTCCAACTCTACTATTCTGTAATTGTTTTAAAGTCTTCATTATACGTTACAGTGAAAAGTGATAACGATATGCTTTCTCTTTCACTTGCTTCTGATGTTAGCTGTTAGCTGTGGTCATCCTGGTAGTCCAATTTATGGAAGAACGAGTGGGAATGGTTTCAATTTCAATGATGTTGTGACATTCTCCTGTAACACTGGTTATGTTATGCAAGGACCAACAAAAGCCCAATGTCAGGCAAATAGACAATGGAGTCATCCACCACCCATATGCAAAGGTAAGGCTGAAAAAAAATGTTGTAAAAATGGGAAGGGATGTTGGCTTGTTTTGCACACAAGGATGATGTCCAAATCTGTGTCTGTATTATGCACCATTGGGGGGGGGGCGTGATTTGAGATGGACAGAAAGCCTTTTAGGGTTTAAAATACTTTTCTCAGCTTCAAATATAACATAATTCCCAAAAGATCCTATTTTTGTCCATCAGACAGGCCCTGTAGCTGAGTTTTAAGGCGGCACAGAATGTAAAGCCATTTAAATGGTATTTTCATTCATTTTACCTTACCTCAAAAAGAAGGGTGATTTTGTTTCACCTTTTCTGCTGGGAGCTATAGCTGAAATGCCAAGCCCTTCAGAAAGTTTATCTTACAGATGCTTTATTTGTTTGACCTCATCTAACTCATAGGGTTTTGGTTTACCTAGCAATGATTACTTATTTTGGTGCAGTGGACAATAGCATATAATATTATAAAAAATTTTGCCCTAAGTGGTCAGAGGCACAAGGTGTGTGCTGATTTGACTGCACATGCTTTTGGAATGCTTAGATAGCCTTGAATTTTTTTGCCATATTTTTAAAGTAGGTTTGGACAACCTAGTTGATAATGAGCATCAAATCCATATCCTTTGGAGTTGTTTTTCCCCTAAGGGAAAAAAACAAAAGCGGTGTTCTCACTTTGAAGACTATGACATTTACATCGATTAATGTTAAAATTAATCAAGACTTGCTGTTGCCTGGTAGAAACTGGTAAACTTTTCAACTAACTGCAAGCTTGCAAGTTGTTTCATATCAAGTTAAACTAATGTATCCCCTCTAGTAAGTTCCTGTCACAGGGACAGGAAAAAACATAGCAACATTCATAATGAGAAAAATTACTCATAGAACTACACCCCCCCAAAAGAAATTCATGCTCAAGGCTGTGGTGTAACCCACCGTTTTGCTCCATTTCTCCTTTATAGCATTCTAGTTGTTTCTGACACACATATTTATTTTCCTTGATTTTTATTTCCTCATTTCTCCCCCCTTTTCAGTTTATAAATAATATCATATCCCTACCCCACAATCTGAAGAACTGATAGATAGTTCACTGGAGGTAGCTCACTGATTAAGTGCTATGTTTTAGAGCCAAACAACATCCCCAAAAATGTACGCATTTTACCATAATTTCCTGAGGTAGAAGAAAATCCTGCCACTACTTGAGTTTGTGATGACCTTCAGGACCACCTTGGATATGAGGTGGATATTTGGGTCTACCACCTGTGCTGATTGGTTATTTATTAGGAGTTGAGGTTGTGCGGCAACATGAATGTTACAATTATGTTGTTGGGAGTGTGTGGATGGAAGCATACCTTCTAGAGCAGTGGTTTTCAACCAGTGTGTCATGGCACCCTGGGGTGCCTTGAATGATGGTCGGGGTGCCGCGGGTAACACTGGCCTCTGTCCCTCCTTCCTCCCCTCTCTCCTCTGATGCCCTCTCGCGTCTCTGCCTCCCAAGGCTTGCACAGCTGTTTGTTACAGCAGCCCTGGCTTGAAGTTCCGCAGGCGAATGGTGCCTCTGAAGGTGGTCAGGGGGGCTGGTTGACAGGAGCTGAGGCAGAAATGGAGTAAGCAAGCAAGCAAGCAAGCAAGCAAGCAGGAGAGGGAGCCCAGCCAGCCCATCTGCCAGCCCTTGCTGTTGGGAATGTACAGACAAGTCCCAGGCCTCTGTGGGGCAGTGTGAGGAGGCACCTCTCTTTGGGGTGGGGGGTGGCAGCTCAGAGACTAGGGGTGGCAGCAGTGGCTGCCCAGAGGACTCCCAAGGAGAGGGGAGAGGAGAGGATGCTGAGGGCACACTCCACAAAGGAGGGTGTTCGAAAAAGGGTGAGAGGCTGCTAGCTCTACAGGCAAGGGGTGACATAACTGGGTGCCGCAGACATCTGATGGGAGGGCATTCCACAGGGCAGGCGCCACTACTGAGAAGGCCCTCTGTCTGGTTTATGCCTGGCAGCGATTCTTTCTATGTGGTTATTATTTTTTAACCATGGATTGAGAGTTGGCAAACTATACCAAAAATAGCTACCATAAAGTGAGGGCAGCATTCTGCCTATGCCTATGCCTATTTTTTTAACTGATTTAAAGAATAGCTTTGTGCAAATTGCTGCTTACACTGTTATTCATTTTATTCTCTGCATAGTATTTTTCACCTGAAGACCTGTGGGAAACTTGCACATTTTAAAAATGTAAAATTCACACATAATAAGGTTTTTTTTTGGGGGGGGGGATCTTGTTTGTTTGTTTATAATCAAGCAGTATATCCATTTTATGAAGTAAATAAATGAAATGTTTACCGTTTTCTGTTTAGTGGTCAACTGTTCTGATCCAGGAATCCCTGCAAATTCCATACGAGAAAGTAAAATTGAACATGGGAATTTCACCTATGGCACAGTTGTCTTTTATGATTGTAACCCTGGATATTTTTTATTTGGATCTTCAGTTTTAGTCTGCCAGCCAAATGGTCACTGGGATAAACCTTTGCCAGAATGCATTAGTAAGTATCTTAGAATAAATATCATTATTCATAGTAGATTATTATTAGTAGACTGCAGCCTTAGTTACCTTTCTGAAGTTTGTTTGCTTATTATTGTTTTCTTTGCAAATTCATTGTATATACACATTATTTCTGAGCATATCCACAGCCAATTTCCTTTTACAGTGAACATGAAAGGTCATTGGTTTTGAATAAAAGGTGTCTAATTATTGTCTGTGTTCTTGAAATTTGTTGTTTGTTTATTTCACATTACTGCATAGTTTTCTTATCCATTCCTTAAATGATTATATTTTTCATTCTCTGTTTACGCAGTCCAATACAATATTTGCTGCTCAAATCTATTTTATTTACTCTATTTTATTTGACAAGATTTACCACTTAGTCTACAGAAACTTCCAAGTGGTTTATATAAAACAATATAAAAATAGTCATTAAAATATGAATAGAATTAAGCATTAAAACATATTGACAGAAAATTTATCAATATAAAAATAGAAATGAGTTTTAAAACAATTATACATACCAATATTACATTTTAAAATTTCATTATTGGGTGGGCTTTACTGGAGGGAGGAGAAAAGTTTTTAGCCAAAAATAACACAGTGAAGGACCCTACATAATGATGAGTAGGATCAATTCCTTGCAAAAGCAAAATGAATATTATGTGGCACTTGTAAAAGGATTTCCTACTAGCAATTATGATGCAACATTCCACAGTAATTGCAGCATCTTAAAAAGCAGAGACATCACCTTGCCAACAAAGGTCCGTATAGTTAAAGCTATGGTTTTCCCAGTAGTGATGTATGGAAGTGAGAGCTGGAACATAAAGAAGGCTGATCGCCGAAGAATTGATGCTTTTGAATTATTGAGAGTCCCATGGACTCTTGAGAGTCCCATGGACTGCAAGAAGATCAAACCTATCCATTCTTAAGGAAATCAGACCTAAGTGCTCGATGGAAGGACAGATCATGAAGCTGAGGCTCCAATACTTTGGCCACCTCATGAGAAGAGAAGACTCCCTGGAAAAGACCCTGATGTTGGGAAAGATTGAGGGCACAAGGAGAAGGGGACGACAGAGGATGAGATGGTTGGACAGTGTTGTTGAAGTTACCAGCATGCGTTTTGACCAAACTGCGTGAGGCAGTTGGAGACAGGAGTGCCTGGCGTGCTCTGGTCCATGGGATCACAAAGAGTCGGACACAGCTAAATGACTAAACAACAACAACATCAAGTACAAGCCCCATATAGGCAGTATTGTGGTAATCCAAGCTTGAAGTTACCATTGTCTGAACCAATGTGGTCAAACCATCCCTCCCCTCAAGGAACTAATAACATGATTATACATTATTATTCTCAGTGGTTTTTGTGGTATTCTCCTGATCCAGCTCTGTGAGATGAGTATTGGTCCCACTCCTATTTACAGAGTCATATACAGAGAGGAGCACTGGGGAACTGTTTTGGCTTCATAGCCATTATACTGTGCTGTACCACAGGGTATAATATTGTCTCCAATGCTGTTTACCGTCTAAATTTAGCCATTTAAATTCAGAGCAGTTGTTCAGAACTTTGGGGTGAAGTCAGGGCCGTCTTAAGCATATCCGGCACCATGGTCCAAAGATCATGAGTCTAATGAAGCAGTCTATGATATATCAAGCCGGAATGAGATGTGAAAGCCCTCTTTTGTTAGTAGGTTTTATTGTAACTCAAGAGGTTTTATATTAAAAGCCATTTTAATTTTGGGGGATATCTCCTTCCCTGGGACCAATAGCCCAATGGTTCCTGCTGCTTTTATAACTGCTACCTATTGAGTCCTCCTCAAGTAATTAGCAAAAACAAACAAACAAAAACCCCATGGAAATAAAAGGGTATCGTCATCATCAATTTATTTCAAATATTATAATTTCAATTTATTAGTCACTAGACCTTCTTTCACTTTTTTCTTTAAATGCTATAAATGCTAAGGAGCCCTTGACCATTTTTTTTCAGATTTAGTGAGAATAGAGATCTAGAAGTTAGTGGGGACATCAAAACAGCTCAGTGACTTTTGCTTTTACTATACACTTAATTACAAGCTGTAGCATTCAAATTCTTATAATATAACATATTCATATATAATGTATTCAGAAGAATGTATTTGCCCCAGGGCAAAGTTTTACGTTTTCCTTAAGTGTATTAGTGGTCTACGTTTAATGGCCCCTCTCTTTCAGTAGTCCCCCCTTTTTTTTACTTTCTGGCAGCAAAATTTCTCTTGTATATTACTGATAATCTGTGAAAAGCTTGTAGCCTGACACACAAAGCCAAATTCAATTAAATATTGCTTTAAAATTGTGTCTCCTAGCTTATCTTGACAACCTTTTTTTGCTCCTTTTCAGTACTATGGGTGGGTGGGCGGATGGAGGAAGCAATTTCTTTTCCAAGGCATCCATTATCAGTGTGGATAATGTTCTACACAATGGAGTAAGGGATCTGTACTCTTATTTCTTTTGTTCTCATTGAATAGGTGCCTGTTGGCCTAAACAGTTAAGCATTGTCATTAGTTTTGTAGGGCTCACTCATTACTTACAATATGTATATATAAGCACTTTGCCAAAGGCCCTTGAATGCTAAAGAAAAAGCAGCGCTGCCCAGTTTTACAATGTATTTCTTCCACGCACAGCTAGGTTACTTCCATTCCTGCTCACTTTTGCAAAATATGTAATATTCCGTCTCCAGCAGAATTGGATTCAGGTGCATTTAAGAGCCAAGAAAAGGAATAATCAATCAGCATGACATGCAGGAAACTGCTTTCTTACCTTTATATTATGTTCCTTTAAATCTGTTTTAAATTTTCTGCATGGTTGCATCCAGAGGTTGATAGCAGATTGCATGTGAAATTGCAAACAAAGCCACACATTGGTGGAATCTAGGATGGAAAATTCTGATTTCCTTTGGGTTTCCTTTTCTAAATTAGAAAAGTGAACTCTGTTTTGAAGGAAACATGTTGAAAAATCCTAGAGCCAATTCTGACCTTATTGTCCATTTTTGTTTTATTCAAATGTACAACTAAAAATGTAATATGCAAATGAGACCAGCATGTGTTTGCAAGGATGTATCAAATATTATCCAGGACTGGATGTGTCTCCCTGTTGAATCTATACTTGGTGGCAAACCCAGGTTTTCTAGAATAACCCCACTGAAGTGACTTTGGTACATTTCTGAAAAGATAGTTGCTGAACAGAGGCCCTTGTTTGGCGGCTGATCATAATTATTTCATTGTTTGTTGTTGTTTAGTCATTTAGTCATGTCCAACTCTTTGTGACCCCATGGACCAGAGCATGCCAGGTACTCCTGTCTTCCACTGCCTCCCGCAGTTTGGTCAAACTCATGTTGGTAGCTTCAGGAACACTGGCCAACCATCTCGTCCTCTGTTGTCCCCTTCTCCTAGTGCCCTCAATCTTCCCCAACATCAGGGGCTTTTCCAGGGAGTCTTCTCTTCTCATGAGGTGGCCAAGTATTGGAGCCTCAGCTTCAGGATCTGCCCTTCCAGTGAGCACTCAGGGCTGATTTCCTTCAGAATGGAGAGGTTTGATCTTCTTGCAGTCCATGGGACTCTCAAGAGTCTCCTCCAGCACCATAATTCAAAAGCATCAATTCTTCAGCGATCAGCCTTCTTTATGGTCCAGCTCTCACTTCCATGCATCACTACTGGGAAAACCATAGCTTTAACTATACGGACCTTTGTTGGCAAGGTGATGTCTCTGCTTTTTAACACGCTGTCTAGGTTTGTCATTGCTTTTCTCCCAAGAAATGCGTCTTTTAATTTCGTGACTGCTGTCACCATTTGCTGTGATCATGGAACCCAAGAAAGTAAAATCTCTCCCTGCCTCCATTTCCCCCCCTTCTATTTGCCAGGAGGTGATGGGACCAGTGGCCATGATCTTAGTTTTTCTTTGATGTTGAGCTTCAGACCATATTTTGCGCTGTCCTCTTTGACCCTCATTAAAAGGTTCTTTAATTCCTCCTCACTTTCTGCCATCAAGGTAGTGTCATCTGCATATCTGAGCCTGTTAATATTTCTTCCGGCAATCTTAATTCCGTCTTGGGATTCATGCAGTCCAGCCTTTCGCATGATGAAGTCTGCATATAAGTTCCATAGTGACTGACAAATGTTCTGCAAACTTTCTTCTCTTTTTTTCATGGAGAAGTATTCCTGCCACTGCCATACCGCCATAACACCCATTTTGGGGGACTAACAGCAGGTTTGGCACAGCTGACTGAGCCCTGGCTGAACTGGGATGTGCAAATTATTACATTGTTGTATCCTCAGCTGAACACATTAGGGACTTGATGCCTGCTGAGCCTGGGTAGGCCAGGAATCAGGTAGCTGAGCCAGAGATCCTGAGCTGCACATCCACGTGGATCTTGCTGTATGATGGCCCCAAACTTGCAAGACATAGTAATGGTGGTGAAGGCAAATTGAACTGCATAGGTTGGTGATTATAACGTAATTTTTATCTCCAATATTTATGCATCATAGTGATTGACTGTGGGCATCCTGGTATTCCTCCAAATGCGATCCTATCTGGAGAGAAATACACATTTGGATCTACTGTTCGGTACTCTTGTACAGGAAGACGGTCACTAATAGGCCAGTCATCTCGGACATGTCAATTAAATGGACATTGGAGTGGATCTATGCCTCATTGCTCAGGTACCACTTTTGAAGTATGTGAATGTGCTTTTGCAACCAATTCTATGCTTGTATTAGTTTTGGCTGGAACTTGTTTGCCTTTCAGGAAATTGAAAATCAAAGCCAAATGTCAGTCACAAGATATAGCTGCAGCCAAAGCTAAGTTCCACCATATGAATATAATGAATACTGAGAGGAGAACTGGAAAGTTTCTAATTATCTTTAACATGAAGAATAAATGGTCAGTGAAATAAAGCAGGTGACCAGTTGGTGATGAATAATTATATTCTATTACTGAGAATGGTGTTGAATTCCATATTAAGTGTTTCTGCATCAATGTCTTGATTTGCTTTTGACTAATATGGTGACAAGTTTAAACCACTTACATATGGGGATGGTTGCCACTAATACTTAATAGAGCAATGCCAACAATGACATTGGCCATGCTGGCTGAAATGGCTGGGAGTGATAGTCCAAATTATCTGGAGGGCACTGGGTTGGCAAAGACTGCTATAGAGAACCGTGGTGGTCTGCAGAGAGGGGCAGTGTGTCTCAATGTGTGGAGCATGACACATATGTAATGTGGTCAGGAGAGCCCCTGCAATGGCAAAGAACCCAGACTCCCCACTGTCAGGAGGAGGAATCTGATGGCATCCAAGATAGGAAAGACTTGGTGCAGAAAACATCAAAGGCACTCAAGCAACCATCCAACCAGAGACTGAAATGGAAAGGAAGTCCCAAAGGCAGTAATGCTTTCATCCTGTTTTCCTGAGAATCTAACCTTGTAAAGTAACCTCTAGAACTCAGCATATTTTCACAGACTTATATGTGCTCATTTGGACATGCCATTTCCCTACTAATCATATCACAAAAGCAAGATACAGTAATTTCTGTTAACATATTTTTTTAAAAATAATTTACTTCCAAAATGCTGCCTTGATCCTGTAATTTTGATCCACTAATTTTCCAAACTCAAGGAATATTAAATTTAATTGATGATCTGCATGATCAAAATTTCTGAATTTCAAACTCGTAATTAAATTTTGATGGGAGTGTTTTGCGCATTAAATTCAAGTTTCTGTTTTATGAACAAAATAATAGGATATGTGTCCCTGAAAAGCAAGAGTCCTATGTTGTCCTTTCAAAATATTCCCTTTATGCGCATTGATCTACAGCATAGCTGTAAAAAGACATAAATCTGTTCATTAAAAATTACTAGCAGGAAGACGTTTTGCAATGTAAAATGACTGATTATCACTTCAGAGATTCCATGGCAGGCAATAACCCTTCTGACCACTACGCGGAGGCCTCCTTTGGATCTGTAACTGAGCCAGTTTTCCTTCTGCTATAGCTTCACTGTGGACAGCATCACTATATAGGTAGAAAATCCTACCTTCTCCTATTCACATTCTGAGCAGTTGCTCAGTTGTTTGGGAAGATCAGTAATAGCAGTAATTGTAAAGAGGTGGTATACAATGTAGAGCTCACCTTGACCCAGTGCAGACATGAAACTGTTGATCCCTTTGACATGGTGAAAAGATCAGCAATGAACCATTTGTTCCTTTGATGACCAGCAACCTGCCTCTCGATGGTCATTTGGGGACTACCTTGGCTGTGGAGCCTGGACTTCAGCTCTGAAGTGCACCCTTTGCTGCACCACTGGAAATGTTGGCAAATGTGTGAATATTTTTTTTTCTTGGTTTGTATGAGTGTTTGCAAGATCTTCATGCTCAGAATCTCACTAGAGCTTAGAAAGCCATTTCTCCACTTTTCTGTATTATATTTTTAATGGATCACCTGACTGAAGCATCTTGATAACTTTCGCTTTACTCTTTCTTTTAAGACTATTGCATAGCATACTTTACTTGAGTGATGCATGTTAATGTATTGCAAATTGATGAACAGTGACTGTCCTGCAAATTATTGACCATGAATCACTTGAAATTTCTATCAAACTCGATTATGTGCTGTCAAGAATCCCTGAATAAAATCACAACACATTAAATGGGTACGGGTTCTGCATACTGTCTCAGTATACAGATGACTCTCAACCTATGTACATTTAACGTGCATGATTTCAACTTTACGCACTTGGCGGCCAGCCATTGAAATGGCACAAATTAAATGCACAGAAAGTGGAGAGCTTAAAAGCTCTTTCCTGGTGCAAAAAGAGAGAAAGCTTTTAAGCTGTCTGCCTTGCTTAGGGTTGGGGTAAGGCCCATTCAGCACACTGGCTTTGGAAGGTAATATTGCTCGTGCGGGAACAGTTCTGGTAATAGTTTTGACTATACATAATTATGGCTTCACACACCATACCTGGAATGTAGCTCCCATGTAAGATGTAAGTGAGCTGTATTTTGATATTTGCATTGATTATAAATTGCCTTCTATTGTTATGCCACTTGGATATTTATGTACTTTGATTTTTCTTTCATCCGTTTCAGTTACCATATCAGCTATGATAACAGCAGCAGCAGTGTAATATATCACCTTTTTTGTGTATTCCCTCTGAAATAATCTTTGTACCACAAATTCTAGGTGACAATGCGGGATCGTGTGGGGATCCTGGAATCCCAGGTCACGGTTCTAGAGAACAAAGCAACTTTAGAATTAAAAGTGTTGTGCAATTCTCTTGTGAGCTCGGATACACCCTTCATGGATCGGTGGAAAGAACATGTCTGGCAAATGGAAGTTGGACAGGAAAGCAGCCGGAATGTAAAGGTAAATCTCATTGATGATTGGAATATAATACAACCCAGTATTAGTAAAAATATGTGCTCAGCACAACAGTGCTTCAAAGTCAAAGAGCTTAAGTGATCATTTTGTTTTAAATAAGCCCAGATACTTTGAATTAATTTGTGGAATGCTGTCCCCAAAGAGGCTCATCTGATGCCTTCATTACATAAATTTAGGTGCCAGATGAAAAACATTCCACTTCTTCCAAGCCTTTCATTAATTAAATAAGTCATGACCTTATAAACCATTGAGGGGGATAGTAATGATTTTTGTAACTACGTTATGTATTTTTTTTGTTTTTTCTATTGTAAACCTCCCTGTGGTCCTTGAATGAAGGGTGGTATAGAAATTTTTAATAATAATAGTCACTCATTATCACTCAGGGTATTATCCCTGCCTCACTGTAGCCTTGCCCTATTTGGGCCATCTTAAGCATTTCCACCCTGATCCCTTTGGGCTGATATATCTTGAGCCAGGTTCGTGTGAGCTCCTGCCAGCTTCCCCCTTGTAATCAGTTTGGTTCAGGGTACTTTGGGAAGATTATGTTTTAGCTGACAAGCTCTGAATTTGTCTGAAGTAACCCACTTCAATGCAAGAAGGATCAGAATCTGATGTATATACGCCTACCAAGTGCTGAAGGACAGGACTTGCAGATCTGAGCAGCATCATATCAACATTGCACTGCATGAACATAACACGAACCTGCTGGGTCAAGCCAGTGCCTCATGCAGTCCCAGCATCTTCTTATTACAGTGGTCAGCCAGATGCTTATGGGAGGCCTGTAAGCTTGACCTGAGTGCAGCAGCACTTTATCCACTTTTGATTCCCAACTGGTGTACAAAAGCACAGTGCCTCTGGCAGTGGTGATAAAACAAAGCTGTGGTTTCTAGTGGTCCTTGATAGCCTTATTCTCCATGAATTTGTTTAGTCCTCTTTTAAAGCCACCCAAATTGATAGCCATCATTACCTCTTGAGGGAACAGATTCCATAGTTTAGTTTCATTTGCCTTACAACATTTCACTCATTGGATATATCCCTGAGTTCTAATGTTATGTAGGGTTGCCGTATTTCAAAAAGTGAAAATCTCAACAATAAAAATCTTCAAAAAATGAGTTTTTGAGCTATTTTATATGAAATTCGTCAAAATCTACACTACTGACATGGGCTGCCACAATCTGGATTTTCCCGGACATTTCAGCGAATTTTGCCCGGACGCTGTTTACAAGGGCTGAATACCAGCTGTGTCTGGGAAATTCTGGGTCTATGACAACCCTAATATTATGAGAAAAGGAAGGGGGGGAAACCTTATTCATACCATGTATTTTTTTATGCCATCTGAAATAATAACACAAGAAGGTAGTACTGTTCTGTCATTCTAGGTTGCTGCATAGGCACATAAAGCAATGGAAATCTTAAGGACAAGAGTAATAAAGGGTTGTCTATACATGAATGTGATTGCAAAATTGAGTTGAAAAACAGAGTCAGTGTTAACGGTTTTATTTTGCAACAATAACATCATCACATCAATGAACTGTCTATACAATATTGATTTATATCTGGGCTGTAGGTTAACATTAGCAGAAACAAAAGACAATAACCTTAGATCACTTCAAATGATTTGAAAATACTGAAATGCCATGAAGAAAACAAATTAGAAGAGACCTGCTTTTTCATGACATAAATTTTATGTTGTGCATTGAACTTTCAAGATGGCTGTGCTGTCATAAAATATAATAATTCTATCAACAAAAGCAAAGAGAAAAGAAAGAGATCTTCCTTTTCCCAATAACATTGATCAAAACTGAATAATGTGAGTGGGTTAATTACATTTAAATAGAATTATTTGCAGGAGAGGAGCACTGGAAAGTAGATATCCTTTAGTATAATGCACCCTAATCTTTCATAGCCTTTTGTTGTGCCCAGAGGCTACAGTGTTGAGTAATTACCATTGAGAGTAGTATTTTTCTCAGGAGCTGCAAAATATCAGAGAACACATTCTATGGCAAAATTGGATATAATGATAAAACTAATAAAAATTCAAATATTTGGTTTACTCAACATGCTACACAAATATATAATTATAGCATGGTTCCCTTAGAAATGTAAGAATCTGCCTTATACCATCTCATATTACTGACCCCTATAGTTCAGTGTTGTCTACATTTATTAACAGGAGCTCTCCAGGGCTTCAGGAATTAAGTTTCCTACTTGACGATGATAGCCGGGGGGTGAACATGAGACCTTTGGCCTGCAAAGCAGGTGCTCCAACACTCACTTCTCACCAACATTTCATCTGAAGCTTAAGTGTCAGCATTTTGTGAAGGGGTGGCTCTTCCTCAGGTGAAATACTTGTGGAATTGCTAAGGAGGTCACAGAGTCCTGGTTGGATGTGTGAAATCTCACAGCAGAAGAGATTTTGGGATGTTGCCAGCACGTTCTAAATAAAACTAATCATCAATGCAGATGTAGCAGTTTCTCCTCAAGTGAAACCTATGAAGTTTTGAGAGTGCAACAAAGGATATCTAAGCAAAGACTAGGATGATTAATTACCAGGGGATGTACACTGAATTATGTTCAGTTTATTCTAATTGCTCATTGACTGATTTGATTATTTGGAACAATGTGTAGATCAGGCATCCCCAAACTCGGCCCTCCAGCTGTTTTGGGACTACAGTTCCCATCATCCTTGACCACTGGTCCTGTTAGCTAGGAATGATGGGAGTTGTAGTCCCAAAACAGCTGGAGGGCCGAGTTTGGGGATGCCTGGTGTAGATCTTCAGTGTTTGTTGTTGCTGCCATCTTGTACCTGATTCCTGCATTTCCCACATTTGAATTTCTAGCTGTCCAATGTGGTAATCCTGGGACAACAGCTAATGGGAAGGTGTTTCGAATAGATGGCACAACATTCTCTAGCTCTGTAATTTATTCCTGCATGGAAGGCTATATATTGTCTGGACCTTCTGTAAGACAGTGCACTGCGAATGGAACATGGTCTGGCTCCTTGCCAAATTGCACAAGTAAGTACCCTTTTTATTATTTAAGATGTTGCAAGTTTATAATGAACTAAGTCACAACAGGGTGATGGTAGACTGGGCAAGAGGGTTCTCTGCAAAAGATGGGCTTTTCAAATTGTTCTGTTTCCTCTGCTGCTGCTGGTTCCATCCATGCTGCTCTCCACTTCTGGGTCCTACTCCAGCTGGGTTCTACTTATCTTGCATGGTTCTCTGCTTCTGGCTCCTATTCGCCGCTCCTCTCTGTCCAGTATTCAGCTACCTGACTGTGCTACTGGCAGCTGCTGCAGCCAGCTTAAATACCCCAGTGGTGGACCAGAGTTAAGCCTTGGTTCCTCAGGTCTGCCACAGAAGCACTTCCCCACACCCTGTCCACCACAGACCAGTTTGAATTTAAAATTTGGGGGTATCCCATTGCCCCCAGTGGCAGGCCGAGGCTGAAGCAAATGGCCAACTGCGAGTGACAAAAGTCCCCCCCCCCCGGCATCTCTCAAGGGGCTGTGCTGGACCATAACTGCTGCATCCCTGGAAGGTGAAGTGTTCCTTCTCTACAAGGGTTGGGTTTTTCAAGAGTGCAGACCTTTGAAGGAGCCTTCATGCGAAACTGTGTTGCCATAGGTAGGGATAGGAAGGGCAATTTGTTTCAGGTGCATTTAAAGGCCCACTTTCTCAAAGAATATGTGAGCCAAACATAGGCATCCTTCAAAATTCACACTTCTCTGAACTTTGCAATGCAGCTCTCCAGCCAAGTACCATGTATAAAATGTATATACTAAAGTATGCATATGAATACATAAACTGGAGAAAATAATTTACAAATTTCTGTGCAAAAAAGTATGTGTGTATACAAAATCACATGCAAACGTACCGTATGTAGTAGGAGAAATATGCAAAAGCATGCTGACAAATTTTAGTTTCCATCTTATTCAATTTGCTTGATAAGTGGTGTAAAGGGCTGCCTTCAAGATTTATTTTAACAATTTATGTAACCCAGTATTTCTCCCCATATGTCATTTGTTTTCCTTATGTAAATTTTGCAACTTTAATGAAAATCACAGAACACCTCTTGGCAAAATCATATTCTTTAATATATTTAGTTCCTTGTTGCTGTTTTGACCATCATGGTCATATCAACCACAGAAAAATAGTATTAATAATATATAAATTAATAAAATATTGAAGGACAACATCAACCAAAATATGTCTTAACATTGAAATATACCAAAATACTACTACTAATAGTAATAATATGCATTATACATGTTATTTAATAAGAAATCTGGAAATTCGATGTTTGGAAGACTATTTGCTTTTTCTGCATTTTTGACATATTGTTCTCAAGCTCTAGGTGCAATGAAAATATTTGAAATCTATTATCAGATGTCTCTAGCAGAATCCTGAAGTTGAACTTCAGCCAATAGAAGCCTCTAGGGACAGCACTGCAAAGAAAACTATATGCAGCAAGAGTTGGAAAATGAAGTGAGCTAGAAATAGGATATGCCCTGACTAGTCCTTTACTGCAGCTAGAAAAAAAATTAACAGTTACTAGTCACTCTCCAGCCACCAAATTCATGTCAACCCAAAACTTTCTTTCCAGATAGGCTGCCTTAAAATTTAACTGGATTATAATTCTTATTTATTGTAGCTTTTGGAAGGGCAAGCAAAAACTTAGCTTGGATTTGAATCATTGAACAATGAATTACAAGGTGTGTTGTTATCAGGGATGTAGGAAGGGGGCAGTGGGGGTGGGCTGCCCCGGGTTTCATCCTAGAGGGGGGTGACAAAATCCCTCCTGGGCAGATCATCACTGTGTGGATCACCCCTTGACATGACGATCCCATGGGCAGGTTGCCCTGCCCCGCCCCTCCATGTCCCAGAGCAGCTAGCTACGCCCCTGGTTATTATGTGTCCTACGCAACTCTATAGTGTTGTATGCTCCCCACTTCTGAGCCGTAATAATTTTCAGGAGTAGTGCTCACAGGGTTTTCTTCCATTTACATATGATAACACTGGAGATGGTGGGTAGTATCCAACCAATACATCTCAGTGCAAGACTTTACAATTGAACGAGAGAACCCTTGCCTTGCTCTCCCCAGATCTGTTCTGGAGGGTTGGGGGAACCCCTCGGACAGATTTATAGACCTTACATAAGAGACCATAAAATGCACCTAGTTTTTAGAGGAGGAAAGGGGGAAATCCCCATTTTTGGAGGGATCAGCTCACAGTTGTGTAGCTTCTTTTGCAAAGGGGAAAAGCCCCATTTTTTTGAGGATCAGCTCAAAGTTGTTGAACTTACTTTGAAAAGGGAAAAAATCCTGTTTTTATGGGGTTCAACTCACATTTCTGCAGCTTCTTTAGGAAAGGAAAGGGAGCCATTTCTACAGTTTCCAGACAGATCATCTAATCAGCCGGTCACATGTCGCTGGGGAAACAAACAGCCTCCATCTGCAGAATGTTCAACAATGGAGGCCTGGGCAAGGGGGCGGGGCCAGAAAGGGAGCCAGCGATCGACCACACATTCGCTCCATAAGACACACAGACATTTCCCCTTACTTTTTAGGAGGAAAAAAGTGTGTCTTATGGAGCGAAAAATACGGTACTTTTATTATTGTTATTCCAGCAGCATTTCAATTGAATCTCATTTTATAGTTTTAACTTATTTTTTTTTATCTCTCTCTTTTTGTATAGTATTTCTTGTGTGCCACACAGAGATGATTGCAGTTGAGTGGTATTTAAATTGTTGAAATAAATAAGTAAATAAATAAATGGGGGGAGGGGACACACAAGCAGGAAGGATAGAGAGTTCTGTTGCAAAGCAGAGATTCTTGCATTGATGGGATCCATTATTTGGATACCACCTGATATCTTTATAATATTTCTTTCATAGTGAGGGTGGGCAGCTGACTGAGCCTGTCCTAAAGATATTTGATAGTAAATTGCTTACTGAAATACTCTATGGCGTTGAAATCTGGAGTTCTGATTTGAACTCCATTAAAATTTTGGAAACTCTGCAGAATAATTTTTTTTCAGAAGCTTTACCATCTTTTTACCATCAGCAGCTCTTCTTCGTACAGAATCCAGGTGGCCAACAATTAAGGCAAGCACAGACTGTGCTCAGTTAAAGTATATTTTTTTAAATTGCCACTATTCCTATTGAACGTTTTCTTGCTCTGTGGTCTATGGAATTGGGTGATAAACAACTCTGGAAAGCAGCTTGTCAATATGTTTTAGACTATTACTATTTTCCAGAACTGAGCTCTGCTTTGACCTTGAATAAGGGATTAGCTCTTCTGGATAGAATCCAAAAGGGACCTGCAACTAATTAGAAACACCCAATTTCCCCTTTGGTATCCACTCTTGAGAACAGAGCATTTTAGAGCTAGTTTTCTGACCAAACTCTCCCCAGCTTCCTTAGGAAATGCTTTCATTGAGCTGCTTTTGCAAGTGATGTCCACTGCAGTCTTGGATGGCTGATACAACAAGGTCATGTACGCAGGCAGACTTTGCATTTGTGGTCAATCTCAGGTGGAAGACATCACTCATTATCTGTTAGCCTGTCCCTTATAATAGACTCCCAAGAGATTGCTTTCTGAAACCTTTCCTCACACCAGCAAGCAGGTACCCCTCTGCAGAAATGGTTTGGTTTCTTTTCAGGGGCAATAATAACTTCATAACACATAGAGTGGCTCTTCCTGTACTGGCTTGAGGTGGTGGTGGGGGAATCAGGAATAAAGAATTAGATAAAATCACTATAAATTGTTTTGGTGATTGAGAGGTTCAACTAAGCTAGATCTGAGTGTGTTGGTGTCTCTAGCAAATTCATGGATGTTGGCTCATATTATGGATGTATGATCTGTATTGTTTCATTGGTTTGTCATGGCCTTTGGCGTGCTATACGGTGGTCCCTACTGCACAGTCAGTTCAGCAGCACAGCTCTTGCTAGCTGAGGCAGCCTAAGCCTAGCAGAGGGAGAATAAGCCTTTAATATAGAGCTTATTTGCACTATTCTGTTTGCCAACATAAATCCCACCAGGTTGCCAGGTTGTGTGAGTGAGCTGAATGGGGTTAGAATCTGGCACAAGTCTCCCTGCCCAGTCCCTCCACCACTACTCCCCTAGAATGCTGATTTTGGGGGGATACTTACATCACCGTAAGCTCCACCACTCTTTGCTCAACTGGCTATGTCCTATCTCTGGCAGGATGAAGAGGTTTTACTGGCATATTGCCATATTATCTGGAATGGGGGTCTTGTGTCAGTATAGCCCAGATGCATCAGGAACCAGCCAGCTGAACCAGGGATCCATCAGATCCTAACTCCCAGCAGATTTTGGGTTCCGATTGTTCCCTTAATAAATGATTGATTTTACCATTCTACCACCTTCCAAAAAGAAATATTTCCATCTGCATTCCTTGCCCCTATATTACCTGTTATTTAACTCATTTTCTCACAGTAATCAGTTGCGGGGATCCAGGTATACCAGCCAATGGACTGAGATACGGTGATGATAACGTTGTTGGACAAAACGTTACCTATATGTGCCAGCCTGGGTACACCATGGAATCCAACAGCTCCCAGATTCGTACTTGCACCACTAATGGCACATGGAGTGGAATGCTCCCAGCATGTAAAGGTATAATTTTTTTTATTTGCAGAATGTTTCTTGTGCAGTTCTCTCTAATGGTTCGTTTTGGTACAGCATACTTGTTCAGTAAACCGGCTGTGTACTGCGATCTGCGCAGTCTCTTCCTTTCTGCGGTCCCAGGCATCAACCAAAAGTACAAAACAAAATATCTATTGCTGGTGAGTATGCATGAGATGGATTTTGAGACAGTTGGAATCAGGACTGGAGTTATAGTTTCCAATAGGGTCAAAGTGTTTCTGAAGAAGCCACTGGACGTGGCACTTTCCAGCAGATTCTGGACCCATTTCTATGTCCTGAGCACATCTAGCTCCTATACAATGAGGACATGCAATCGGAAGTTTAGTTCTTTATTGGTAAAGCACTTGATTACATCAGCTACCCAAAATGCCTCTCCAAAGGATTAAGGGACCCTCCTGACCAAAGTTTGATGACACATTGAAGGTGGGCAGAATCACCCAAATGAAGGTGAAAGTCCACCCAATTTGCAGCAGTTCTTCCTTCTCCCTCCACGCCAATATTGTTCAGGAGGACACCCTTACCCTCCAAAGAGGCTTATCGATGATCTAGGATGCTGCATGGGGCATGGAACACTTTCCTTCTGTGAATCCCTTAAGTTAACTTAGGATCTAAGCCTCTACTGACATGGTAGCTAAAAACAATTAATAATATTGAAAGGTCATTTCCTTTTAAAGAAAGAAAGCAAAGAAGAGATTTATGAAATGCAGCACTGAGTTATGCAGTGAATTCTAATGTGCGGAGTTTTGTATGTGTGTGTGACAGATCCTTAATTTCGTTTCTTTAACACCTTTCCAAATTACCTTTTGTTGTCAAGATTCATCACTCAGCATCACATATATTAAGCTATGAGAAGGAGTAAGCAAGGTGTTTCATGAAATAGCTCTCAAGGAAATGTGGTTATTCCAGTAGTGATACTACCCAAAAAAATTATACTGTGCTCCAAAAATGTTAAATTGGCACATATGGTTCTCCTACTAACTAAAGACACTGGGGACATTTGCAGGTGCTGTTCCTAATGACTCTAAATGTTTTTACAGCTGTTACCTGTCCAACTCCACCCCAGATTTCTAATGGAAGGCAAGAAGGGACAAATTTTGACTGGGGATTTAGTATTAGCTATGTCTGTTCTCCTGGCTATGAACTATCTTTTCCGGCTGTTTTGACCTGTGTTGGGAATGGAACATGGAGTGGAGAAGTACCTCAGTGCTTACGTAAGTAGCTCTTTAATTATTACATTTTATTCTGAGAGTTATGCCAATTTTTTTAAAAAAATCTCTCTTTTTTTAAAACCAACACATTTTGATAATGTGCCAGTAGGTAGATGCATAGATAAGGGATGGGGACCTTCCGGCCCTCCAGATGTTGAACTGCAACCTCCTTGACCTCTGACCTTTGACTGTGCTGACTGAAACTGATAGGAATTAGAGTTCAGCAACATCTGGAGGAACAGAGGTCCTTCATCTCAGATCCACAATGTGTTCTTCCGCCATATGAATCTGTCCTTCTCCTGAACCCAGCAGGTATAGCTCTTTTGTTCATGCCCTTGCCTTCTGAGAAATGGTTGATACTAAAGCCCCCATCCCTCATGGAAGCATTACATGTGTGGACTTCACTGCCCTGAGAGCTTAAATAAGCTCCTTTCACATTCATGTTTCACTGGTGGCTTAAAGCTTACCTCTTCCAGCAAACTGTCCCCACCCACTGGCAGAGGAAGAGGACTGTGGGGGGAGCACACCACCCCTGGCAGCGCGACGCTGGTAGGGTGCCATCACTGCTGGCCCCCTGCCCACATGCGGCATGCCCCACCTCAGGACACACACCAGCCCCGCCTCCACCTGCTCTCTGCCCCTCATTGCCAGAACATGAATCTCTGCCATTGTCCCCACCCCTCTACCCCCCATTTCTGTTTCTGAGCTCATTCAAAGCCCAGTATCCTCCAAGATGAGTGAATTTGAATAGATGACTCATGTGCTGAGCTGGAGCTATGCTGACTCAACCACTGGAATGTGAACCAACAGAATATACAGTGGCATAAATTCCAAAAGGGGTGTTTTGGGGACAGAGCAGGACAAAGTCCACCTAAATGTCCACCTATTTCAACCCTTTTTCAGCTGAGTCATGTGATCTGGCAACACAGTGGGACTTGTACTAGCCCAAAGTGTGGGGTATGTCAGAGAAAGGTAAAAGGTAAAGGATCCTTGGACGCTTAAGTCCTGTTGAATTTGACTATGGAGCACGGCACTCATCTCTGCTTTCAGGCCAAGGGAACTGGCATTTGTGCATGGACACCTTTCCAGGTCATGTGGCCAGCATGACTAAACCGCTCTGGTGCACAGAACCCCGAGACGAGTGCCAGAGCACATGGAAATGCCATTTACATTCCTGCTGGAGTGGTACCTATTTATCTACTCGCACTGGTATGCTTTCAAACTGCTAGGCTGACAGGAGCTGGAACAGAGCAATGGGAGCTCAACCTGTCAGGCAGATTTGAACCCTCAACCTTATGATCTGCAAGCTCAAGAGGCTAAGTGATTTGGAACACAGCACCACCTGTGTCCCAATCCATGTCAAACTCCATTTTAAATACTTATTTTCCCTCTACCAGACTCAGGCCAGCTCAGAGTTTGAGATGGGGCAACTCTGCTGGCTTGCTAAACTTAGGACTGCTTTTTAAGTTGTTTGTTTGGGATCTTTGGTTTTCTTTCTTTTTTCTTTTTTCCATTTTACTGCTTTTACCTCAGTCATGTCTTTATTTATACAGTGGTACCTTGGGTTACAGACGCTTCAGGTTACAGACGCTTCAGGTTACAGACTCTGCTAACCCAGAAATAGTACCTCGGGTTAAGAACTTTGCTTCAGGATGAGAACAGAAATCACATGGCGGCGGTGCTGTGGCAGTGCAGGCCCCATTAGCTAAAGTAGTACCTCAAGTTAAGAACAGTTTCAGGTTAAGAACAGACCTCCAGAACGAATTAAGTTCTTAACCCAAGGTACCACTGTATATATTTTTAGTGGACTCCACTAGGTGACTAAGTGGTACCATTTATGTTGTATAATTTCTGGGACAATGCTCTATGTTGGGTAATTGAATAAGGTCTAAGTGGTGTCTCCATCAGTGGAGTGACCTATGGGACCTTTGCCAAGGACTATAACCTGAAGCTGGCCCTGGCTGGTGGAAGGGAGAGCTGACTCAGAATGATGTTTTTTGTTTGTTAGCTTGAGACAAAAACATCTTTACCTCTTAGGGTCCTTGTTTCTGTAAACTGTGAGTATTCCAGTTTCCAAGGAGAACATAGACATAGAAGAGGAATCAATGGCAGTGTTTTGTCTCATATTTTGCACTGGTAAAGCAATCTTGTCAAATGTGACAAAAGTGCCACCAGAAGCAAGCTTGAACCAGCACTCTACTCAGGCAACACTCTGGCTGACATCAATAAGGACTGGGCCTGCCAGGAGTACAGAAGAGACTTCAGGCTTTGTCTCTGACAATTGGACTTTTTGTTCCAATATTATATTAAATTACCTGTTTTATACAGAAATTTTTATTATCATAAAATTGCTGACATTGATGGATTTTGCACCGCTGCAGATTTCATTACAATAACAAATGTATGCTGGCTCTTTACACTGTGCTTCATGCATTGATTTTTCTTCTTTTTTAAAAAACAACAACAACACACCACTAACCTTTTTTAAAAAAACAAAATAACTGCAGTGGATTTGATTACCTGAGAAATGTAGCTCTCTATGTATTGTGCCAGCGAAAGAACATTGCAAATGCTCTCTATGTATTGTGCCAGGGAAAGTACTAATAGGACCATATGGGCAACCTGATGTGATTCAGCCAAGACTTTGAGGCTATTTGGTACATATTTGGAGCGCTGCACTGATGGATCCTATGCATCTTCCCTGAAAAGCGGAGTCCCACTGAATTCATTACACCCAATGACTCATGCAAGTTAAGTTGGAATCCCAAGCTATTTAACCCAGAAGTAGTCTCCTGGCAACAGTGAGATCATGAACCCCACAGTGCTGTCAAGACTGGGCTTGTGTTGGCAGGCCTTGATGCAGGAGGAGGAAGATATGGAGGGGAGGCTGATTGGTGGGAACCAGAGCTGGAGAAATCAGAGTGGGGACTCTTTCTGCCTCAACTTCAGCCAGTTCAGAAGATGGAGGAGAGATGCTGGCTCCAAACCCCACCCCCCACAACCTCTTAATAGAGCAGAGAATCTCAGTGGAGCCTGGGGTGGGCTAGGGGTAGCCAAGGTGGGGAAAGGAAACTCTAGAGCAGTGGTTCTCAACCTGTAGGTCCCCAAATGTTGTTGGACTACAACTCCCATCATTCCTATCCAGCATGGCCAGTGGTCAGGAATGATGGGAGTTGTAGTCCAACAACATCTGGGGACCCACAGGTTGAGAACCACTGCTCTAGAGGCAGCAGCAAGTGATCAGGAGCCAGAACAAGAGGGTGAAGTATTATCACCTAGAACCACAGACTCAAACACCTCAGAGGTGTTACAACCCCAATATTCTTCCAAAGAAAGCAAGTGAGGGTGTCATGCCTCATCTTTCAAAGTTTGGAAGGCAGAGCATAAAAACTATTGAGTGGTGGCGGATCTTGGGGTCTTCAGCGGTGCCCTGTGTGATGCCAAGATTCAGCAACAGACACCCACACCCTGCATCTCTCTGTCAGTTATAAATAATAGTTATGGCACCCCCTAGGCTCTGTGCCTGGTGTGACCAAACCAGTCATGTTCCACTAAATCTGCCTTTGTGTTGAGACATCTTTATCGCTTCTGTCCAGTTCTGAATGTCTTGCCTGAATACTTATCTCCTGAATTCCCAAACTTTGATTCCCAAACTCTGTGTCTGCTGCCAAGACAATACAGGCAGTGACCATTTTGTTTGTGTCCAATTGATGCGCAACCGCCAACCTGCGGGACCTTTGGGACCTGGAGGAGAAGAGAACAGGGGTGGAACGGGGCAGGCTTATGCCAGGGATGGAACCTCCACACAAAATGGTCACCCCTGTAGTGTTACTAGCTTGAATAAATATCTGTTTCTTACTTACACATAAGAGCCTCTGTCTCTGTGTGTTGGGCAGGAAGAGGGGCAAATGGGACTGCTCTGCTTCTTAGATTGCAATCTTAGACTAGAATCCCTAATCATTTTTTGTGCATATTCTCACAATATGCACTATTGCCTTCTTAGCAGATTCAGGGGAAACCTGTATGTGAGGCCAATGCATGTATGTGAAGGTGGTCCTAATATTGCATGGAAGCCTTCTCTCAGGAGCCCTGTGAATTTACTCCTAATCTCTGCTTATGAATCAGCCTAGTTACTGATTCATAAGGGGACTGGTCCTCCTATCACATTACTCTTAAGCTTACTTAGGAATCTTTGGGGAGGGATATCTTGCGTTACACGAAGTCTCTAAGGATGCAGTTCATTATATTGTTGTATCCAGGGGTTAGCTTGTAACTTTACTCTTCAATAAAGATTTTGCAGGCATCTATTCAGAACTTACTTCTATATGCAGTGCTTTTTTCTGGGGGTACGCATACCCCTAAACATTTTATGAATCTAAGTTTGGCCTCATTGAGGGACAGTATTTCAATATGAGTAAGAAAATGAGAGTAGCCCTAAACATTCTTTTTTAAGGAAAAAAAATCACTGACTTGCTTTTTATTTGCCTAATTATATAGCAATATGCACTATTGCTCAAAATTGCTCAAGAATCAATCAAAGTGGGAAACAGTAGCTTGTCTAACTTGTGACTACTTGTCACACAATTCAGCACTTCCTAATTACCCAGCTCACTGTCTTATTATAGGATTAAAGGATTATGTTCTGTATTGAGTCAGACCATTGGTCTGTCTAGTCCAGAACTGAACTACCCTGGCGGGTAGCAAGGCTTCAGAGTTTCAGATGGGTGACTTCTCTGTCCTACCTCAGGATGGGGGGGGGGGATTAAATTTGGGAGCTTTTGCATGTAAAGCATGTGGTCTACCAAGCAGCTATAATTATTGTTCTAGTTCCCAGTTTTATTCCAATGGAACAATTTATATTTATCTATAAATCTACTGTTACAAATCCTCAGCCTTTCAGCTGTGGTACATTCAAGCACACAAGTAAAAGTCCTCAACTTTTCTTCCAAGTCTGTCTGCATAGTATTATGGGTGAGAAGTCAAAAGTGAAGGCGCATTTGTGTTCTCAATAGCCAAGCTGGGTGTCCAGCATTATGGAGAGAAGTGATGTCTTAACCTTTCAAATCCACAGATACTAGTGGCATCCTATGGTGATTCATGTGAATGTGATGGTATATTTTTCAGCCATCCCCATCATGCAGATTGCTGCTGTGACTTAATGGCTGCATCCATTGGCATGCCATGTTAGACATTATGTCATTCATGTGGCTGCATCCCTGGGGCTACTCTGCATGGAATAATCTGAAACAAACCAGTGTATTTTCAGCAGTCTCCTATTTTTGCATCCTTGGCTTCCTTTGAGTTGAAGAATTATTTCCTGTCGCTCAACTATATCCCTGCATCAGAGAGGATATCTGCCACGGTTTGGTTGCATTCTGCACTGCCTCCCCAGTTAATTGCGGCATAAGATAGAAGTGTTATTAATTATCACTTTCACACATGGTCAGGTTGCTTTGGTAATTAGTGAAGTGCAAACTTCTGTTGGGGAAAAGAGAAAAACCCCAGAACTTGGCCTGCTACAAATGGTAATGTTTCTTTTGCATACCTCCGTATTCTAGGGAAAAATAAGAGTGATGTGAATTGCTATGGTGTCTAGTTTCCATGGTTACCTATTCAGACAGGGAGTTACTAAGCATCCAACAATAGCATATAGCTGGGGAAAGGCTGAAGAAGGAGAGAGAGGAAAGATGAATGATGTTCCTCCACAAATTCTTCCTGGAAAAAATAACCCAACTCCCAGAATGCTATGAATTAGATTATTTATTTGTGTGAGGAATGTTTCAAAATTTGTTTTTGAAGGTTTGGGTTCTTATTAATACAAAGGAGCAGTAATAAATAAAAACACAACCACTTTGAACCCTCTGCATAATAACTACGCATACTTAGTAGCTCTTGACATTCAGATATGAAGCGCACATGAGTCTAACTCTTTGCTGTGCATGTGTACATGCACATGGATAGATGGGAGAGGATTTACCCCAGCAAATTATTTGTCAAAATCACAAATACCTAAATACAGATGGTCATTTACCCTCACTAGATTCAACGTGCTGCCATCTGCCTTATTGCAGGGCAGAATCGAGGGTAAACCATACGCGGAACGAGTCTGCCCCTGCGGCTTGATGGAGGTAGAAACTGTCTCTTGTGCCTTGTTACACTGCTGTTTCTACGGGGATATAAGCTCTATATTTATTACCACTGATATGCAAAAATCTCCAAATGAATCTGAACTTCAATGTCTAAAATCCCTGGTAGAGGACAAGGATCCTGAGATCACGTTAAGGGTAGCCAAATTCTGTGTGATTGCCATAAAACTTAGGGAACAAGCTGTGTTATCATAATGATTAAGGCCTTAAATGATAATTTTAGGTTATATGTTAGTGACTAAGTTTTAATTTATATATTTTTAAACTGTTGCTATATCTGCATTGTCCCTGTTATACCTAATTGCAAATTCAAATGTATCCCTATCATGTTTTATGACTTCCTTGATATTGTATGTAATAATAATAATAATAATAATAATAATTTATTATTTGTACCCCGCCCATCTGGCTGGGTTTCCCCAGCCACTCTGGGCGGCTTCCACAGAAACCAAAAAACACTAAAATATCATACATTAAAAGCTTCCCTGAATAGGGCCGCCTTAAGATGTCTTCTGAATGTCAGGTAGTTGTCCATCACCTTGACATCCGATGGGAGGGCATTCCACAGGGCGGGCGCCACCACCGAAAAGGCCCTCTGCCTGGTTCCCTGTAGCTTCGCTTCTCGCAATGAGGGAACCGCCAGAAGGCCCTCGGCGCTGGACCTCAGTGTCCGGGCAGAACGATGGGGGTGGAGACGCTCCTTCAGGTATACAGGGCCGAAGCCGTTTAGGGCTTTAAAGGTCAACACCAGCACTTTGAATTGTGCTCGGAAACGTACTGGGAGCCAATGTAGGTCTTTCAAGACCGGTGTTATGTGGTCTCGGCGGCCGCCCCCAGTCACCAGTCTAGCTGCCGCATTCTGGATTAGCTGTAGTTTCCGAGTCACCTTCAAAGGTAGCCCCATGTAGAGCGCATTGCAGTAGTCCAAGCGGGAGATAACTAGAGCATGCACCACTCTGGCCAGACAGTCAGCGGGCAGGTAGGGTCTCAGCCTGCGTACCAGGTGGAGTTGGTAGACAGCTGCCCTGGATACAGAATTGACCTGCGCCTCCATGGACAGCTGTGAGTCCAAAATGACTCCCAGGCTACGCACCTGGTCCTTCAGGGGCACAGTTACCCTATTCAGGACCAGGGAGTCCTCCACACCAGCCCGCCCCCTGTCCCCCAAAAACAGTACTTCTGTCTTGTCAGGATTCAACTTCAATCCATTAGCCGCCATCCATCCTCCAACCGCCTCCAGGCACTCACACAGGACCTTCACCGCCTTCACTGGTTCTGATTTGAAAGAAAGGTAGAGCTGGGTATCATCTGCATATTGATGGACACCCAGTCCAAACCCCCTGATGATCTCTCCCAGCGGCTTCATATAGATGTTAAAAAGCATGGGGGAGAGGACGGAACCCTGAGGCACCCCACAAGTGAGGGCCCAAGGGTCTGAACACTCATCCCCCACCACCACTTTCTGAACACGGCCCAGGAGAAAGGAGCGAAACCACTGTATAACAGTGCCCCCAGCTCCCAACCCCTCTAGACGGTCCAGAAGGATGTTATGGTCGATTGTATCAAAGGCCGCTGAGAACTGGTCTGTGACCGAAATAATAAAATTCATGCACATGAATAGTGGGCTAAAATATGTTATTGTTAGGTGGATTTGCTGTTTTTCTAGAAAAAGAGGTGCAGGAACTCACCATGAACACCTCCCTTGTTCTTTTATAAGGGCAATGGTGTGCAACTGAGAGGTGCCAGAACTGAGATCCAGTGAGTTGTTGCTGGAAAAAAACCCTGGATTTGTAGATAGTTAACTGTGCTAACCAATGGTCCCTCATTAGCCTGAGGAAAAAGTAACAAGTGGAGTGCTGCAAAGTTATGACCTGGGTTCAACATTTATGACTTGGATAAATGCATTTAGGGGATGTTCATCAAGTATGCTTATGATAGGAAGCTGGAACGGGTAGCTAATACTTCAGAAATTAGAATGAGGATTGAAGATGACCTTAACATTTTGAAGAACTAGGTCTTAACAGATGTTGGGGATTCTATAGCTGTCAGGGATTCTATAGCTGTCATTCCTTCATTACAGGGGATTGGGTTCAATGACCCTTAGGGGTCATTTTCAACTCTGCAGTTGTATGATTCTGCTCTCTAAAATTCCACATCACATAATGGAGCAGCAAAGGAGACAGAGTAGGAAACCTTGTGCTGCCATTCTACATCTCTAAACAAATTAATCCAATGAGTTTTGAAGCAATAACTATCAACATGTTTTCCATGTATTTCTTTTTTCTTCTCCACAGCAAAGTTTTGTGGTGACCCAGGAGTACCTGGTCAAGGCAAACGGGAAGGCAAGAGTTTCATTTATCAGTCAGAAGTCTCTTTCAGCTGTAATCTCCCATTTGTGCTGGTTGGTTCTAGTACTCGGATATGTCAAGCAGATGGTACATGGAGTGGATCATCTCCTCGTTGCATAGGTACAGTGGGACCTGCCCAAATTTGTTGCATGCTCTTCTCCTTTCTTTACACTTTTCACTCATGGGCCCATTTTCACTGGGCGCAATCCACAACAGCTACTTGTGTAGCAAAGGGTTTTGATTCCTGCAGACTGGCTCCCAAGGGTAGAGTACTGAATATTTGCTTGAATATGCCTCTGTATACTACCAATTAAGTTGCATTAATCAGTTTTGAGAATATCAGTTTTGAGCACCTCAGTTTAAATGCGGACAGTTTTGAAAATGAATGCATGAATTTGGTTGCAAACCATTATGAATTGAACAAGTCCTTTACTTTTACAATTTTCTCCTTGACTTAGAACCCACCCGTACAGCCTGTGATAACCCTGGAGTACCCCGTCATGGATCACAAAACAATACATTTGGCTATCAGGTAGGAATGACAGATGAATTTACATTTCATTCAACAACTGTGGTCTGTTGAGAACCACTCCTGCTTTACCAAACGTTTGTCAGCAATGTCTGAAAAGTTGTTAGTTGTGCCTTGCTAATTCTCGTCCCTTGTTTCACATTTCTTAAAATGCTACAATATTTTCTTTATTTTTGTTTTGTTGCCACATAAGCATAATGAGTCTGGGAAAATGAGCAAGGATGGCTCTACTGTGGTCTGAAACTGATCAGTTATGTGAAAGTCTGGAAATCTTTGAGCCCAGAGCTTTATCATTTTAGTGAGTTTTATATATCATTCAATTTTTATTTTATTTTCTCTCTAAATTTTATTGACATTATTAACAACCCAAAAGTGCAGTAGTGGGATTATGGATCCTCCAACCCTGTGGAAACTCACAATTTATATGAGCTCCCCCCCCCCCGATTTATTATGTTGGTATGTTATTACTTCTGATGATCTATGGGTTTCAATATATCATGCTCAAATCTATGTGGCTGAATGGCAATTTCAGTTTATAGGATCTTTTACTGTCACCCATACTTTTTCAAATTTTAAGTTTAAACAAATATTTTCATAACACGTTTGTGACCCATTTTTAGAGTAGAATACTTTGCCCCCCGTTTAATAGAAATACAAGAGTAGCCAATCTCATGCTGTTTGGAAACATACTGTGGACGTTTTCTTTTTAGATGTGTAAATGAAAAAAAAATCCCATTAAACATGAAAGACCTCCATATTTGTTCACAGAAATAAAATCTCATAAAGAGAGATTCTAATTGCTCCGGAGCTAAACTGATATAATGCAAACATGTCACCATGCTATCAGTAGGTATAGAAAAAACCAAGGCCAAGGTTCTCGCAGAATTTGCATTGATTTGTACTATATTGTAATGCATAAAATTCTGCATTAGAAAGTGCTCATAAAGGCTTGAATGCAATGGCAGTAATGCCTTGGGAGCTTCCAAAGCACAGCGAGCATCTGTGTTTGCAAATATTCGGCACAAATTTTAAAGATAGTTCAGTGTTTAAGGCTGCAATCCCAAGCACAGTTACTAGGGACTATGCCCCACTGAACACAGTCATGACTTACTTTCCAAATAAGCATGCATGAAATTGTACTGTAAGCACATCTGCCACTTAAAAAAGCCTTCTGGCAGAATTTGTAGGAAGCAACTTGAAAGAGTGAAGAAGACAGTAGTGCTGAGCCTGGAGGAAATGAAAGGGATGAATAGTAGGGATAGATATTCAGTAAATACAGTAGGAAAGATATAGCAGCCAAGGGAGAAGAGAAAGGAGCTTTGCAAGGCAGTAAAGGAGATTCAGAGCTTTGGGAATTGAGCAAGGATGACCCATATATTTTCAAGTTTTTCTCCACAGCCACAAAGGATCAGGAGCTTCTATTTTTAAAGAAGCAGGTCTGGGTGAGATACTATGTTCTGCCTCCATGGTCAAAGGCACACTGCTTCTGAATACCAGTTGCTAGGAAGCCAATGTGGTGTAGTGGTTAAGAGCGGTAGACTCGTAATCTGGTGAACCGGGTTCGTGTCTCCGCCAGTGGCGTAGCGTGGGGGGTGCAGGGGGGCCAGCCGCACCGGGCGCAACATCTGGGGGGGGCGTGCTCGCACTCTCAGCTCTCTGCCCCTACCTGGCTCACTCTCTCTCTCTCACTGCAGTGCTGGCTGTGCGAATCCAATCCGAGACGCCGGGTCGCCGCCCACTGTGGAGGGGGGGTGCCAGGCGTGCGGTGCGGAGAGAGAGAGAGGGACTATCTGGGGGAGGGACAGTGCAGCGGCCGCCCAGCGCAGCGCTGAGCGCGGGAGAGAACCACACCAGACCAGACCGGGCAGCAGCAAGAAGAAGCTGGCAGTGGCGGCAGGTTAGGGGTTAGGGGGCGCAAATTACTTGCCTTGCCCCGGGTGCTGACAACCCACGCTACGCCACTGGTCTCCGCTCCTCCACATGCAGCTGCTGGGTGACCTTGGTCTAATCACACTTCTCTTAAGTCTCAGCCTCACTCACCTCACAGAGTGTTTGTTGCGGGGGAGGAAGGGAAAGATGAATGTTAGCCGCTTTGAGACTCCTTCGGGTAGTGATAAAGCGGGATATCAAATCCAAACTCTTCTTCTTCTTCTAGAGACCACAAAAGGGGAGAGTGCTATTGTGCTCAGGTCTTACTCATGGGCTTCCCATAGGCTTCTGGTTTGCCACTGTGCAAACATACTGTTACAAAAGTTGGGTGCTCTCTATGCCAGACAGTAGCAAGAGTCCATGGGGTTGCAGGCACTCCCCCAGGGTCAGTGTTCCTTTGGAGAATCGAGAGACGGCAGAAAATGTTGTAGCTTTAAGAGATATGGTTTATTCAACTATTTACACCTACAGCCTGCGTGGAGAGAATCCAGATCTTACGGCATGGTCATTTCAAGATGAGCTTGTCCCCCACAGCAGTGCTGCCAGCCTTCAGCCATCTTGCCCAAGATGGATCCCAGTCTGTCTTTCCCCTTCTTCTTCCCAACAACCCTTGCTCAAGATTTACTTTGCCTGTCACCTCACACCCTTCCAACCTTGGCAACCTTCCAACCCCCCAGTCTCTGTTCACACCTCGGCGCAAGGGGGACAAGTTCTTTTGCGTTGCCAATAGCTTTCAATGGCCACGTATGGTTTCTTAATGGCCCTAGCTTGGCCAGGTCATTTTGCAAAGGTTATCCCATGAATAATTCTGCGGCTGATATTCCTCACTTCACATCCCAAATAATCAAAATCCTACATTTATTAATTTCTAGGGTTTAGGGGTCCCCCCCCACAAATCTACAACGATAGAACAAATCTATAACAATTGCCCAGACCCAGCAGGGCTCTTATTATGCCTTATTATCCCTGCTCAGTTGTAATGAATAGCACCGGAAACCATTGACCCCTATGTTTTTGTTAAACTCATACACAAGTTTAACTGCTCCAAAGCCTTCCAGACTTCTGCAAAAAAATGACACTGACCTCATATCTGAAATAAACAAGCACCTCTCTGCTTTCAAAGATTAGTATTAGACGATTTCCAGAATAAGGATCCCTAGGGTGAAACCCTACAAAACTTCCAATCATATGCTGTATATATATTATTTCATTTCTAATATTCTATGGTTCTGATTTCTCCACGATTTCACAGGCGCACTTGCTGGGCTTGGCTTCGTTTTGGAGAAGAGCTCACTGGGGGCATGGTATTTTTTGTAATATTTGGTTTAACTTGCAAATATATAAATAGACAAAGCTTTCACCAATCTGGTACCCTTCAGATGTTGCTAGAGCTGGCTGTTGACCATGATGCTTGGGACTGATGGGAGTTTAAGGCCAACAACATGTAGAGGATACCAGTTTTTGAAAGGCTGAAACAGAGCATAAGTAGAGGAAGCAGTGATACACACTGTCCCTGATGCTTTCAGAGCTGCCTCTTTTTTTTTCTCTCTCTCTGTCTCCCCCCACTGCATTCCTCCCCAGACTGTTGTTTTCCCCATACAGGCATTTAGTTTAAATCCTCCTCCTCTCCTTAGCTCAGAGAGAGGGAGCATCACCTTCCAGATTCCAGTGGTCTCTCCCATTAAAAACCCTTAAGAAACCTTTCCATCTGTTTCTACCATTAGCTCATGGAAGAAATCTACCAGCCATTTTATGGCATTAGCAAACAACTTGGCTGATATAGGTAATGGCAGCAATATCCGGCCAGCATTCGTAACAATACCTAGTTTCTTTCTTTGCTCCTTTTTTCTTTTCTTTTATAAAACACAGCCACAGGATCATAAGTATGTAAAGGCACCACAAGATGACACTTTTCCCCAAGCAATTTTTCACCCAAATGGGAAAAGATATGTGTGTGTGTTTGCATGTACTTTCCCACTGCAAAGGGATTTTATACAGAACAAAATCCAGTGCAAAGGGTGTACAAGCCCCAAGATGCCCTACACCAGTCTTCAGCTAGAAACTGCAGCCTACATTTTTTAAAAGGAAAACAAAACTCTGGGATGAGCATGACTCCACATGTCTGAACAGTTTTTGCATCTGATATTTGTTTCTGTAGCTGCCCATTGTCACCAATGTGGATCCTAATAAAATTGCTGATATGCATGCAGATGTATGCCCCCTTAGCCCTACTTTGAATCTCATCTGAGGCATGTAAATGAACCTGTAACATAACATGAACAATAATTCTGTGCATTTAGTGTCTGTGCCAACCTGCCCAGCACTTCGTTGTACTGTTGATATTTTCTGAACAGCTGAACAGATTGTACAAATGCAAAATATATTTTGGGTGTCAGATTTTACCAACTTCATCTGCAAGCTTCCAAAACAAATTGCTTCCATGAAATGAACTGTGGGCTTGAAATATTTGTGTAGAGGTACTGCTGGTAACATAGGAAATTGTTTATAGCGCTCTGACGACAAGCCATTACAGGACAACACGGCACTGAGCTGAAATAACTTGGATTTATTTGGATAAATCTGTCACGTATGCAATACTTTTAAGCTCAATTCTTTTCCCCCCAATTTATTTTGTGTGTGTGTCTGTACGTGTGTGTAAATTCAGCAACTTCCTTTTTATTAAACCTGAAAGGATCCAAGGCACAATCTGAATTTAGAAAGAAAAATAGATCCATTACGCTAGTGGTAGTCTTCTATTAGCTTTTGGGTCAGTTTTATGAATATCAGCATGGAGATAAGGAGCAACTTAGAAAGTCATTCTTTCCTGTGAATTTAATGCTTATGAAATGTAGGAAAGTGATAGCACAGGAAGATGAGTTTGTTTAGCAACAGAAAAGTGCAGTGTTAGATACAAAACAGAAATCAAAGGGTTTCCCCATTTCTTTTACTTGTTTTGTTTTGTTCTGTGGCTTCTACTTTTCCTGTATTCTTCTCCTACCTATTTCCTGTCTGACAATAGTCCTCTTCAGTTCAGACACTCAGTCTGAACTTACAATCAGGGAAGCATAAGGCATCCCTTGTGGGGTGGAATAACAAAATGAGGTGGAATAACACAATGACAATGTAATTTACTTACTATACGTAATAAATATTATAAATTATGTAAGTTATGCTATTTTGCCACAGCCAATGAAATGAAAACCACAGTTTTTAGTGGAAGATGAACTGCAGCAGACTGTAAACAGTGCTGCAAAGCCTTCTTATGTATATACTTTACAAGTATATATAAAATGAATTCCAGAGGTGAAGCATGCAGTTTGCTGCAGCTTTTAGTTTGTTTAGTGTATTTGCATCTTCCCCTTCCAAGTGTAACCAATGACTACGTTTGCTTTGATAAAACACCTGGAATATTGAGACATTTATATATAACGTCAGTCCAAGATTGTGTGTTTTGTGGTATTATATCAGTTATAACTTCAATAATGTGGGGAAAGGGGGAAGTCACAAATGAGATAAAGTGTGTGTGTGTGTGTTTTAATAGGTGGGTTTTCTGTTAGGATTTTTATCTCACCAGCTGCGAGGAGCAGCACAATGGTTGTTGAGAGCACAATGGTGTCTGAGAGCGTGAGACAGGAAGTCTCTGCTCGGTCTCAGTACTGTAAGAAGGTACTTTCGCTTCTGAGTGAAGTGTGCTCTTCTGTACTGCTGCTCAGAGACAGCAGACATGCTGGATGGAAGCTCTGTGTATAGACAATGTAAACAAAGCAGTTTAGAGCTACGGATTGTCTCTTCTGCAATGGGATGCCAGAATACGAGTGTGCTCCTCTCAGGACGGAGGGGTCGCTTATTACCAGTCTCTCTGGATTGAGGAAGATTTACAGCCAGAGGGTGACCACCGGAGAGACGCCTCGGTGTCTTGGGAAGGTGACGGCCTTCCCGGGCATTTTTCCAACACCCTGTTTTAACTGGAGATACCAGGAATTGAAGCTGAAAGCTTCAGCATGGAGAACATGTACTCTACTGCTGAGCTACAGCTCTTGTAAACATGGGCACCTTAACATTAAAGTTTTCCCAGTCCTAATTGAAGACACAATGATTGGAACCTGAAACCTTTTGCATACAAAGCATTTGTTTCAACAACGAGGGGGAAAAACCCCCAAAACAAATTCTGATGTCTAGTTTTAATAAAACAGAAACTTGTCTCAGATTTAGCCAACAGTGAACTGTGTTAGAACAATTTTGTGCAAGACATATTGATTAAATGTGAGAAAATCACATCAGGAAACTGACATTGAGAATACCAAAATGAACTTCAGGGCCTGTGATTGCCATCCTTCAAAAGGTAAATGCAACCTCTGTGAATATTTTAAATGGCAGTTACATGTACATAGGTTTGCTTTAGGATCAGTTTTAGGGCAAAACTAGATGTGATGCTTAACTTGCCTTTAGCAATCAGATTTTATAGATTTTTAAAAACATAAAACTAAAAAATTAAGAACAAGCAAGGGATGAAATTTTAATCTACCCCTCACCTGCCTCAGTCCTGATGAAAATCCTTCACTCTGTAGCTGCTCATAGCCCCAGAAGGAAAACACCCATTGTCACCAATGGGAATGTTCCACCTGGAGCTATTGGAAGCTGTGAGTAGGTGGGCACCATTTTTTTTTCCAGGCCCATGAGGAGCAAGGAGAATATTCAATTCCCTTCTATTAATTTAACCCCCCCAACAGCCCCCCAAAAACCATTGTATGATTGTAAAGACAATTAGTAACCCATCTGGTATAGCTCTTAGAGTCTTATTGGGTGACTGGGTGGCATGCAATTGGGCAATTAACTTCTGTTGGATGACTCTCTGGCAGAATGGGGGCAGGTGGGGTCTTCGGGAATGAAGAATTCTGATGTCATGACAGCGGGTTTTGCTCAGTGTTCTAGGAGTCCTGTCACAAGGGCTCACTTGCTTCCTCTCTTTCAAGGTAGAACATGCTGATAGGCATTTGTTTACCTCATTAATAGTCAACAATTGTCACCACATTAATTATTTTTAAAATCTGGAGATGTGGAGTCCAGATCTTGGAGCAGTGGGTATCAGACCTTCCAGCATCCACTAAGTGAGCAGGCAGCTTGAGGCTTGTGCGGAAAGTCCAGTTGCAACTATAGTTAACGATCAACAACAGGCTTCTACATCAAGTTACAGAAGCAGAATGAATCAGAAACTGTATTAAAAATAAAGCAAGCAATAAAGTCTAACAAATCTTACAAGGTAGAAGGCTTACATGAATGTAATTTCTGATTTAAGTTTAGCGCTTATGCAAAGAGCGGCATCTGTGTATGTAGTTCAGCAGAACTCCCCAAAAGCTTGAAAAAACCAAGCCATGATGGGGATTATGCTTTTATGTTGTGTGTCAGGAAGACGTTGAAAGATGGTTGTGTGGCAACAATCCAGTCAAAAGAGACACTGGAGGTGTGTGATGTCAGCACACAGGCTGAATCCCAAGGAGATGGGGGATTAGCACTTGATATTTATAGGAACTGGGGCAAGAGAGGTGTACATAGTGGGACTCCTTTTGGGTTCCTGTGAAATGGGTTTATCAAAAAGGGGAAAACAATATTGTGTGTAGTCAAGCAGTCACATAAAATATGGGCATTCTTCAGCTTGCCCTCATGCAAAGAAAGCTTTTAGCAGACCTAAAAGAGAGGGCTGGAACTGCTTTTTTTTTTTTTTACAAGTCTTTTTACTGCCCTGAGAGAAAACAGAACATGAAACCTATGCTAGGCTATTGTTGAAATACTGGTATTTGAAATGACCGTAAACTTATTTGCAATTAGCTGAGCAAATTGATGTCTGATTGGCTACGTGGCGTGTTTATTCTGAAAATAAATATTGCAATGTGAATATTGTGATATGAATACTGGAAAATTAACAACAGCTTCGCACTCATTGTGCTGCCCTTTTGTGTGCTTATGAGCTCCTGTGCCCCAAACATACCCTTACTCCCTTTTCTGCATTATGCCTAGCCACTCGTGTGTGGTTATTCTAGAACCAGCTTAGAGAAAAGGTGTAATTTGAGACATTTCAGAAGATTGTTAATTCATGCTATCACTGAAACACTCACGTTGCAGCCTGATTGTCTGAAGCTTTCATAACGGTTATTCATCGCTTTTAATTTTCTAGTATCTGTTGCGTTCAAGGGCAATAATGCTTCCATATGACAAACCTATCCCCAGTTGAATGAGTTTTAATTAACAGGTCATTGGAAGCCACTGTTGTCCCTGGCAGCAGAAGGAACTAAGAATTGTTTGTTGGGTGCGGCCAGGAAATAAAATGTTTTTCATAGTGCTACTTAAATGCTTGCAACAAATAGCAATAATGGTTCCAATAATTATTGAATGAACTTGGCTTTTCAGATGCTAATAGCCAAGAATTGTTGACTGTATAGACTTTGTCTGTCATCTTATTGCAATATCCCCATTGTTCATAGATCCTTTCGAGCAGCAGGTAGCAAAAAACCCCCACAGTTACATCTGAAAAGAAATAGGTATTATTAAAATCAGAGCTGGGGAAGGCGTAGAGATATTTTGTGTCATATTCACCATTTAATTTAGTCTTGACCAAATCAATATAATGTTTTCATAGGTGGGGAATGTCGTACAGTTTCACTGCAGAAAAGGCTACCTTATTCAAGGCTCTACAACACGCACCTGTCTTCCTGATCTTACCTGGAGTGGTATTCAGCCAGAATGCATACGTAAGTCCATAAGACATATCTTCTTGTGGCATTCAGTGTGTTTTAGTGGATTGTTTTAAGTTGTTATGTTGGATGCCATCCTGGTAATTTCTAGTTTAAATGTGGTATGAGGAATAAATGGATTGATTGATTTTATATATTGCCCTGCCTCCAAAAGAAGCCCGGGGTGGCAAAAAAAAAAAAAAAAAGTAATAAACATATTTAAAAAGAATACAAGGGCAGACTTCTGGTCCTTGATCTCAGTGGGTGTTTTGCTAGTGACTTTTGCTGGCTCATTATCTGCATCAAGGTTTGTTTTCCACAATATCCTAATGATATAGCACTGATGTAAACAATTTAAATATCATGAATCAGGCTATTTCAAAATAAGGTGAAGCACATCCAGACCTGTGTGCCTTTGCTAATTATATGGGGGCACGAGGCAGGACGGTTCAAGCCCCCTTTTCCTTTTGTGTCAGCCACCTTCGCTTCTGTTTTTAGAAAGCTACAGGAGTGGGCACGATTTGGTTTACATTAGAGGGTCTTAGGATGGAGTTTGTGGCTTTTGTTAAGGGTCCTCTTGCCTCTTCATGTATAATTCAAGCACTGATCATATCTGCCTTTCAATGCCATGGTTTATTTCTGTTAGTTTATATTATCATATTTATTCTTTTACCTTCCTCTCCAAAAGGAGCCCAGGGCAGCTTAAAACATTAAAAAAAACCCTGCAGAAAATATATATCTTAATACTTAGAAAATCCATAGTCTTTATTTTATTTTTTTAAGCATCAGTTAATATCCACAGTGTAAACAGCTTAGCATGGATCTTACCCCACCCCCTGCCAAAGCCTTGAGGAATGAGTGTGTTTTGACATTTTGTCGAAAAATAGCTAGTGTGGGGGATATCTAATTTTGTCTGGGTGGGAGATCCATACATGGGGAACTATGATTTTTATTTTGTCTTGTGTTTTGTCACATATGTGATGAGTTATGGCTTCCTTTTTAGCTCACAACTGCAAACAGCCAGAATCGCCAGCTCACACGAATGTTGCAGGGATGGATCTTCCTTCACTTGGTTATACCCTGATATACAACTGCCAACCAGGGTTCTTTCTCGCGGGAGGTTCGGAACACAGAGTCTGCAGATCTGATGGCACTTGGACAGGGAAAGTGCCTGTATGCGAAGGTAATTTCTTGCATCTCCTGTTTAGTTATTCAGGGCAGAACTGGATAGGATGGGAGACAGAAGACTGCCCTCACTCTCTGTCTCTCTTTATAGTTTCGCCCCCCCCCCCTTGTAATTTGATATTCCATGCCACATATCTTCTCATCCCAGCCAACCTGTGCTGTGAGAAAGGGGACAGAGGATGCACACAGTGATTATGTCACATTACACATGGACCCAGTTTAGATAATCATTTTAACTGGAGTAGCCAGTTTGATGATCTCCATGTGTTATTTGACTACAGCTCTCATCAGCCAGCTATCGTAGTTCAGCAACATCTGGAAGATACCACACTGGCTACCTCTGGTCAGTGGCAGCAGGGCGGGGCGAATCCAGAGTCTCTCTGCCTCCTCCCACTCAGCCACCCTACAGCTGGCGGGGGGAGGCAGCGGGTGGACCGTTTGGGCAGCATGGAGCCCGCATGCGCCCAAGTCACTGTGTCTCTTCCAGGAGAGATGCGTGGCTCGGGTGCGCTGCAGGCCCCGCGGTGAGTACCACCCAGCATTTTGTCACCCCCCTCAGTGGTGACAACTGGGGTGACCCGCACCCACCGCACCCACCTTCCTCTGCCCTTGCCCCTGGTTACCTGGCTACCATGGTTTAGGTATATGTCTATGTGATTACATTTGTCTGTTAAGAGTTTGTGATTGTATGGTGCAGTGTGTAATGTTAAGTTCGGAAAAAGCAATTGACCCTAGTGATAATTGTGGATGAGATGAGGTTTAAACCTTCGGTTCCAGGTTTAGCATTCTATATACAACACCGGCTCATTGTAAATTCTCTCCCAAGAAACCCCACACACAGAGGGTTCAAGATTTTGTCCAGCATTATTTTCTAGGTGTACAGAAGTTCATCTAAAAGTGTGGTATCCTTTAAGAATGGAGAGATGAAGAGTAGGTAGATAAGCTGTTGGCATGTTTCTTTAAATACTCTTTTCCCTTTACACCTCTGCTGCTTCTCCACCCAGTTTCATTATTTTCTTGGGGGGGGGGGGGAGGATAAAGTTTCATGTTTGTAAAATAAGTTAACTGGAGTGCAAATAGTATGAAAGACCAGGCTGGTATCATTTCGTTCAGTAGTGCAAGTCATTCCACTGGACAGCCTGCTTCAAAAAGGGTGTTCTGGCATAAACTTGTGGAGCCTTTTTGATCTTATTGATACATGCAGAAAACCTGAAGGAGCCTGTTTCAAATGGGAAGGTCATTAGGAGAAAAGCAGGATGTTCCCTTGTCCTCTGTTGTTGCTGATGAAAATAGTCTTCACAAAAATGACTGCACTGGTGACTTTAAAGGAATAAAGAATTGTGTGGCTTTCATCTGTCTCGTAGCGATTCAAGTTACAGAAGACATCACAGTAATAAGGACACGTGTGGCAGCTGCAAAGTTGGTCTGCCTTTATCACCCAAACTTCTCTTTCCTTTCATAGATGCTTTGTAATTTTTGCGCAACCCTGACCTATAAGGAATGCGTGACTTTGGTTCGAGAAGATAAAACTGGTGTCATTTTCCAAACCCTTTTAAGAATATAGATTAGTGCTTAGGACCATAAAATGCTTGGCAGCCCTACAAGATTTCTTGCAAGGTGCATGGGGATGACAATGGGTTTGTGACAAGGTTCCATTGACTTAGGCAACCCCCCACCCCAGACAGACAGACAGAATATACTTTGATTTTCATTTGTTGGCTTATCTGATTCTTATTTAGGTAAGTAGCTGTGTTGGTCTGACGCAGTCAATATATATATTACGAAGACACCAAAACCTGCATTCCTGTACCCGTGAAAATCTACGAAAGCATATATATATATATATATATATATATATATATATATATATATATATAAACATTGTCCAGCAGCACCTCAGAGACCAACTAAGTTTGTTCTTGGTATAAGCTTTCGTGTGCATGTATCTGAAGAAGTGTGCATGCACACGAAATCTTATACAGTGGTACCTCGGGTTACATAACGCTTCAGGTTACATACGCTTCAGGTTACAGACTCCGCTAACCCAGAAATAGTGCCTCAGCTTAAGAACTTTGCTTCAGGATAAGAACAGAAATCGTGCTCCGGTGGTGCGGTGGCAGCAGGAGGCCCCATTAGCTAGAGTGGTGCTTCAGGTTAAGAACAGTTTCAGGTTAAGAACAGACCTCCAGAACGAATTAAGTACTTAACCCGAGGTACCACTGTACCAAGAACAAACTTAGTTGGTCTCTAAGGTGCTACTGGACAATTTTATTTTATTTTATTATATATATATATATAGAGAGAGAGAGACTGATTCTTATTTGTTGGCTCTCTGATTCTTGAAATTTTACTAAATTTTGATCTGTTCACTGAACTCGTCTAAGAATGCATGAGGCAGTTATCAGTTATGTACATGGAGGCCCTACACACTGTCCCAACAAGTGGATCATGTGGTGTCCAGAGTAGCCCTCCATATTCTTTCAACACACACACACACACACAGAGAGAGAGAGAGAGAGAGAGAGAGAGAGAGAGAGAGAGAGAGAGAACTTTCAAATAAATTAGTGTTGAAAGTATTTCCTTTTAAAAAAAACAATATCCACAAGTACACCAATCTCAAGTGCCTGGTAGCTAGACTTTACAGCTTCTTACACATCAATTAAGGTTCAGAGGAGGAAAATTTCCCCCTGTTGGGTTCTTCATATCAGGAAGCATGAAGAGCTAGGAGGCTGCAGGGAGCTGGAGAAATGATTAATGGAAAGGGAAGCACACTCACTGCCCATAACCAGCACACTATGATAAGGTCAGCTGAACTCCACACCATCCAAAATCTTGAAGTAATTCTAAAGTACCTCGCAAATGAAGCAGAAGAGCAAATGCCTCTTCCACGGGGGGGGGGGGACCTTTGAGAAATCTGGGGCATTGGCTTCAGCAGATCACTAACTAAAATAGGGGTTCTTTTGTGGAGGACTATATATATGGATGCATTGTAGGAATTGGCGCCTCTGAGTGCATACATGCAGCTGCTGCAATTTAAGTAAGTGCATCTACCCTTATTTTAAAGTCATGTGAATCACAGAAACAGCCCCCCCCCCATTTCATCGTGCAATTGATTCTTCCACAAATCCCCAATGGCAGCCCCATTAATTTCTGCAGGCAAATGTGTAGGTACTGCCAGACAATGTTCATCAAGCTGTAACATCCAGTAACTTACTGGGATTTGATCCCACACAAGGCCAGAGCTGCAGCCAAAGCTTCAACCAGCTGTAAAGCACTATCAGTGCACGGCACTCCTGCAAAAGGAGCTGTGTAAAACGCAATGCTGAGACAAGGTAGGAGGCCTCCAAAAGAGTTTTCAGCAACTTCATAACAATGCAATTCATATTTGGGGAAAGACATGATCATAGAATCATAGAATCATAGAGACCACAAGGGCCATCGAGTCCAACCCCCTGCCAAGCAGGAAACACCATCAGAGCACTCCTGACATATGGTTGTCAAACCTCTGCTTAAAGGCCTCCAAAGAAGGAGACTCCACCACACTCCTTGGCAGCAAATTCCACTGTCGAACAGCTCTGATGATGATCAGCTCTGAACAGCTACACACTGTCGAACAGCTCTGATGATGATCAGTTAAAATACTGTGTTGCTTTTGTAAAGCACATACAGCCTACACTATATTTGGACTGAAATCTATGGAAGTAATCTTGATTCATAGAACCCCTGGGAATTGTGATAGAACTATGAGTGTACTAAAACAAGGCAGTCTGCATCTGTGTTGCAAGATGATGTCAATTGAACTGAGCTCCCACCAGATTTGTCTTTCGGATTTATGTTGGTTTCCAATATAGATACGTGAGAAATGTCTCGCCTCTTTGCTTATTTGCAATTTAATGACATTGGTATTCCGTCTTTGATCTATTTGTGTCTATTTCTACATTTAATGTATCACAACCAGCATAGATGTAATAATAACTTATTTTGTATTACTTATATCAACAGCTGGTTCAAAAATATTGGTGAAAGACCCTAGGCCAGCTTTGGGGACACCAAGTCCTAAATTAAATGGTGAGTAACTTACTTTATTTATTCATTTATTTATTTATAAAAATCCTTACTGACTAGGCAGTTCAGAAACAGAACAGAAAAGATTTGCACAACATATTAGCATTGCGGCCTACGAGGATGTTAGCTTGCTGTTGATATTTCATTGCCGAATAAGCACGAGACAAAAACATGAGATATTTTGTCAAAAAGGAATGATGCAGTGTCGGAATAATTCTGTTTTTGCTCTTCACATAAATGGCAGCCTCCCAGTTTAATAGGATGTGTTCAGCTACCATTCATCTATCTTTTCCAAGATGTGGTGCTGCCTGGGTTGCAAAGTCATTTCTCAGCTGCCTCAAAACAACAGTGCTCTTCAGAACTGATATACATAAGATCTGTTGATAGCAGAACTCGTACTACTTTCAAACTATTCCATTGATAAATCAACAGCTGAATTTGTCCACAGTATGTATCAATATTGCACTGCCGCAGTCTGTATATTAAGGAGAGGGAAGACAGTATTTTGGAAGAATCAGGCTTACTGTCTCCTCCCACCCCCCTCCCCCGCTTCAATCCATTCAAATGTTACTGCATTAAACCTAAATTCAGATAAAAAGTCTCCTTGTTTCTTCCTTTTGGGAAAACAGCCTCATTATCCACTGTTGTCAAATGTGATCCTGCAATACATGTTTGCAAACTTTAGTAGTGTTGAAGGCAATTAAGTTAAGGAATAAAATCCATTCTTCTATTCCAGGGTTTTTCCATATGTGCATTTTTGCAAATTTCTAGGACATGATGTATGCTTTCTTGATATAGTAAAAAAAAAAACATAAGGAAAATGTATATAGCATATGGATTATAAAGACAATTTTTGAAGCTTTATTGAACTACTGCTACAAAGCTTTCAGTAAAAGGGAACATTAGAAGAAGAAATCAGTGCATGACAGTTTCTGCAAACCCCCTTTCCAGCCCAGCTGTGTCCTTACCTGCCCAACACTTGATGTCATGTATGATGCCAGATGTAGAGCAGGTCGCCATGGGTTTGACCAAAATGGTATTGCAGGCCAAATGTGAAGATGCAACAGGCCTAATTAGGCCCATGTGCCAGAAGGGCCCAGAAGCCATGGGCCCAGGAGCAGTGAGTCCACCGGTGGCAGGGGCCTAGATATGAGAGAGGCAGTAAAACACAGGACAAACATACTGACTTTTGATTAGAGGCCTCCTGAGAACTGGGTTTACTTGAAAGGAGAATCCTGAATCCAACGGCAAAACCTACCCAGAGATAGTGGGAGGCTAATTGGCTTGAGTATAGTTGGTGGAGACATTATAGGGCCCCTAACCTATAGGGGTTGAGGAACACAATGAGTTATTTGTAGGGATGGAGGTATTGGCATCCTTACATGGGGAGCTCTGGGAGTCTTGAATGTCTTGTTGCATGAGGTGCGAGGATGAGTCCCGAGGCAGTGCTCACACTCGTGTGTCTCTGCACTGTCCTCTGGCATGATCCCTGTTTGCATTCCCAGCACACCCTATGACAAGGATTGCATTTGGGTGACTGAGCATTTAGGAGTGGTATATTACAGGGCTATAAGTAGCCTAGCAGTGGGCTGAGCCAAGCCACAAGGAAAGTTGAGCTGTCTTTCCCCACTGCTGTTACAGAGATCAAAGTCTGAGGGTTGCTTCTCACATTGTCTGATCCAGAAAGGTGAATCCATGTAATACATGCCTTTCATGCAAATCACATAATGAAGGACAAATAAGCCTTAACAAGGGGAAATTGGTGCCCAAAGAGCAGCAGATCAGGGCAGGGGACAGTGCCTGCAACACACCCCCAGGTACTATCAGAGGTAGTAAGGTTGGACCATCAATTTTACATCAAAATATGTAACCATTCATTGTTACCCTAGACTCAATTACATTATAAGATGTGTCTACACAATGAATAGTGCATCTGTATCTCATTCTCTCTCACAATGCATGCACACAAAATCTTCATTTGTGTATATGACCTAGCCAACAGCAAGCATCTTTAAATCCCATGTAAGCATGAACTCGAGTCATGCTATGGAAATCAGAGGAAACTAAAAGTAGTTAACATTGTCTTTACAAAATTGAGAAGGGTTAATTATACATTTTGAGTGTGCAGTTGGCAGGGTCACTACTGCTCAGCTTGATGAATTATGTACATATAACATATAATGCAATAACCTGTCATTTAGCTAGCATTTTTGGTCCAAGTATTGACAACCAGAAGCATTAGACAGCAATTGAAGAAATCAAGGAAGACAGAAGCTCAAAACAATGATGGGAGCTAGACATTGCTAACAGTTGTATGGCTTCACACACAAACCTACACATTTACTTATCTTGTCTGCGTATATGGAGTGCAATGCTTATTGCCACCAGTTGTGATACAGTGTTCTTTCATCAGTGTTGCTACCATAAATTAATCAAAAGTGTGAGGATGGCAAATAGAGTAAATGGGATGGGATGGTGTAGGGAGGACAAAATGTGCTGTTGACCCGTAACACCTCCTGGATATATCTTAGAAAGATGAATCGCTGAGAATGATCATCTGCTGAAAAACTGATGGATAGAAATTGATTCACAGAATAATAGGATTGTAGTGTTGGAAGGGACCCTCAAGGGTTATCTAGTCTGCGATGGCTCCTCCCCCTTTGTGGAATGCTCTCCCCAGAGAAGTTTGCCTGGTGCTTTCATTATGTGTCTTTAGGCACCAGGTGAAAATACAGTCGTACCTTTGTTTTTGAACATCTTAGTTCTCAAACGTTTTGGCTCTTGAATGCTGCAAACCCAGAAGTGTTCTGGTTTGCGAACTATTTTTGGAAGCTGACGTCGGGCGGAGTTTCCTGCAGCCAATCAGAAGCTGCACTTTAGTTTCCGAACGTTTTGGAAGTTGAACGGACTTCCGGAATGGATTCCGTTCGACTTCTGAGGTAAAACTGCACTCCTCTTTTGGGACTATCCCCCCCCCCATGATAGTTTATTATTATTGTTGTTGTTGTTGTTGTTCTGCTATGTAAATTATGTTTCTAATTTTGTACACTGCCCTGAGATCTTTGGATAAAGGGTGGTATGTAAACTGAAATCATCATCATTACCATCATCATCATCCAACCTGCTGCAACGCAGGAATTCAGGATTCCTGATAGCTTTTAAGAGCCACCAGATGTTGAAGAAAGTGACAATTTTCCAGCTGAGGGGGCATTCGTGTGTGTATGTGTATGTGTTTGTGAAAATGAGTGTACTTGAGTGAGCTGGAGGGAAAGCTCAGATTCGCTGAAGATGAGGCAGCTAAATTTGCAGGGCCATTTTCTGGCAACATCTGGTGTACTATGGTGGTTTGGTTGTGTTGTACAAATGCCTCTTTATTTCCACTTATAATTTACTTAGGCATACATACAGTGGTGCCTCGCAAGACGAAATTAATCCGTTCCGCGAGCCTCTTCGTCTAGCGGTTTTTTCGTCTTGCGAAGCAACCCTATTAGCGGCTTAGCGGCTATTAAAGGCTTAGCGGCTATTAAAGGCTTAGCGGATTAGCGGCTAAAAGGCTATTAGCGGCTATTAAAGGCTTAGCGGATTAGTGGCTAAAAGGCTATTAGCGGCTTAGCAGCTTAGAAAAAGGGGGGGAGCGAAAAAAAATCGGAACACTTGCAAGACGTTTTCGTCTTGCAAAGCAAGCCCATAGGGAAAATCGTCTTGCGAAGCAGCTCAAAAACGGAAAACCCTTTCGTCTAGCGGGTTTTCCGTCTTGCGAGGCATTCGTCTTGCGGGGCACCACTGTATTTTTAATCTACCTTTCTGCCATTCCAAAGAGCCCTGGTCCCTTCCCACAGAATGTCTTTTCCTCAGAGGGAAAGCCCAAATCAACTAAATTTGAACATACATACTTAAAAATGAAGTGAAGTACCCTCATTGCAGTCAAACATAAAATATGTAACATTGTTTTACTGGATCTCTTTAGATTTTTATTTTTCTTATTCTGCATAGTTATTGGTGTGACCCCAATGATTTTATAATGCTTCACAGTCCTGAGATTCCCCATCTTCAAATCCAAGTGTGAGATTATATTCTCCTGTTGAAATTTAAAATCCTACCTTAGTGAAATGAGTGAATCATAGAATCATAGAGTTGGAATAGACCACAAGGGCCATTGAGTCCAACCCCCTGCCAAGCAGGAGTGAATCCATTGATTCTGCTTTGCATTAGAGCTTAGCTCAACATTCTGCACCTCCATCTATAATAATCAACATTCATTTATTCCAAAAGGATTCCTTGGTAAGCTTTAAGAAATGACTAGAATGCACTTTAAAAAGCCTTACTTAAGGAACATTTGTGTGTGGTATACCCCAAAGAGTAAGTTAAAAACCATTATGAAGTTTTAACTCTGTTCTAAATGGTCCTAAATAATTCACATACTTTAAATACAGCAAAGTTGCAAAGCTATGGACACCTAGAATGCTTGGAATAAGTTGCATTGAAGGGAGCCTTGGCCAGAAAGCATACATATTGTTATGAGATGGGGTGGTGGTGGTGCTAGGCTGTATGCGTGCTTGAGCCCCTTCTAAGTCCTGGATGCAGCACAGATTCAATTCCTGGAATGACCAGGCTAGCTTCCTGGTGAGATAATGGTCCTCTAAGTATGGGCCATTAAAGTAACAAAGGAAGTGGCTCTGTGCCAGACAGAAAATGGATAAATGGATGCTGCTGCCCCCCTCCTTGAACTCGCTGGTAGTTAGAAAGACAAAGGCAGAGTTGGGAGCTCAGTGATGTGAAGCTGGAAGGCTGAAGACTAGGGAGCTGGGAGACAGAGCTATGCCTGATTTCTATTCAAGCAGCCTTGGGGGCTGCTGAAAACCTGTATGTCCTGAGCTCATGCCAGGTAGCACATATACCATCAGCTCCCAGTTGGCATGAGAAGACTCTGCCTGTTTTTGTTTTGTATAATGGATTTGTCGTAGTGTTTAAAATGTAAACCACATTGTATGCCTTGGCAGGAAGGTAAAGTATAAATCCCATGAATAAGTGAGTAAGTATAGGATCTCAACATAACTTGTGTAAAAGCTGAATTCAGCAAGACTTGCTTCAAGGAAAGCAGGAACAGGTTGGGCTGCACCTGATTTTAAAAAAAACTAGCTTTTCAGTTTTAAAATACAGGATCATAAGCTCAGTTGGTTAGAGCATGTTGCTGTTAAGACAAAGGTTGCAGGTTCGATCTCCATATGGGACACCTGCATATTTCTGCATTGTAGGGAGTTGGACTACATCATGGGTAGGCAAACTAAGGCCCAAGGGCCGGATCCGGCCCAATCATCTTCTAAATCCGGCCCGTGGATGGTCTGGGAATCAGTGTGTTTTTACGTGAGTAGAATGTGTCCTTTTATTTAAAATGCATCTCTGGGTTATTTGTGGGGCATAGGAATTCGTTCATTTCCCCCCCCCTCCAAAATATAGTCCGGCCCCCCACAAGGTCTGAGGGACAGTGGACCGGCCCCCTGCTGAAAAATTTTGCTGACCCCTGGACTACATGATCCTCAGCGCCCCTTCCAATTCTATGATTCTAAGTAATGAGCTAGCACTGAGATCTGAATGCTATTTGAGATTATGAAATAAAACTCCATGAACTAGGGATTGCTTCAGTCCACATTTTAATGCAAACCTACCTTATTCAGACTTCCTAAGCTATGCATGAACTGAAACACAGCTAACCCTTCAAAACTGGCCCTTCCTTCTCCAGATTTTGCAATGCTGTTCTCCAACCCACAAAAGGGTGAACCAAAAATGTGTATATTACAGGAAAATATGTGTAACAATGCATGTATTAGTGAAAATAACATCGTATATGGGGAAATTGCTTGTAAAACTTAGGAGAAATTTGTGGGACAAACCTGAGATGGAGGAAGGGGTCAGTTTTCTTCATTTGCACAAATAACCCCATGGTCTTGGGATAAGCCAACAGGTGCAAAGTCAGCCAAGACCGTTGCTATGGCAACATCCCAGTGCCATTTATATAAGTGATTAAGGCACGTCAGCTCATTAGTCAGTCATTGAGTCTTGAGAAGTGAGTCGGAGTCTGTGTTACATCTTCAATTGCTGGGGCAACAGAAATACTTCATACTTTGCATATCTGTATGTGCATAGCTTGCAGCTTTAATTATATATCAACATCCAAAACTCTATTACTGAAGCCTTCATCTTCTGCAACAGTAAACTATTTGGACCTTAAGCTGCCTCTGTGTGGTGACTGGAACTGGAGGCAACTTCCCCTGCATGGGTTTCTTACCACAGATTCCCAACAAAATCTGCACTGAAATCGTGACAAGTTTTTCATGAGGACTTTAAAAAAATGAATCACTGATTAGACTGGAAAAATGAGAAACTGAAATTGACATGTTTAGCAACCCTACCACGAGTTTAATACTCACTCAATCTTCCAAAAACATATATGTTATTTAAAGGTATAGCATCACACGTATACTTATTCTTGTTGTTTTTTGTAATACATGCGAAAGGAAATCAGTTAAGCAGTCAATGTGGCTACTGACCAATGATCAATGTGGTATTTAGTATGTGCTTTCAGGTGAGACATAAATGCTCAGAATATCTCTCTGCGGATGTTGGACATATGGAATCCCATAGAATCGTATTTTGGCTTCTAAAAGTTATCCTTTAATTTCTTCCCACATGTTAATAATTCTTTTATTTATGAATAATTAATTGAGAAACAATGCTCTTTTCTTCTTTGTGGTTTCTGTGAAGTCCCATATATGACCTGAGCATTCACATGTCACAACTTTTGCACCCTACAAGGACAGGGCTGTCTCTGCAGCTCCATTTGGTAATGGGATTTCACACTGTTTAAGAAATGGAATATGTCTGGGAAACTACCTAGAGCAAATTTTGGGTGGGGGCACTGCTGGGGGAGAGGAACAATTTCTGATGAATAGACTCTGTTAGTAGAATGACACCCGCTGGATTTCATCCTCTCTATATAATCCGTCTACATGCAGGCATAAAAAGTTGGTTAAAATCTTGTCTTTTGACTGCATCATTTCAATATGCATGTAACATTTATTATTAGTTTTCCATTAGGACAGGTGCAGCTCACAGGTGCTTTCTCAAGCACCATTGCTGTGCATTATGTGTATATGGGCTAGGTTCCATGACGATCATAAATATAATTTCCAATATCAAAAAATAATTGAAAAGGAAGGAATGAGCATCTATTCTCATTTTAACCTGAGCTATTGCAATCCAAATATGGCTATGTTCATTAACATTTTGGATGTTTTCCCCGCTACAGTTCCTGACGATGTGTTTGCCCAGAATTATATATGGAAAGGCTCCTACAATTACAAAGGCAAAAAGCAACCCATGACCTTGACAGTTACAAATTTCAATGCAACGTCCGGAAGAGTGAACGCCACACTCACCAACAGCAACATGGAGCTGCTACTTTCAGGTAAGGTCATGGAAGTAAGCAATGGCCTCATATTTCTCATTCCAGTCCCCCCTTGCGAATTTAGTGAAGCTTGCTTCTGAGTAGGCGCATATAGGAGTGTGCTATCGAGTATGGCTGAACCATACCAAGTATTTTTCAAAACAAAATAACAATAAATAAAAAATATGTCCTTTATGGAGTGATATAGAGGAAGAGAGAGAATTATATTAGTCAATGAGCTGCTTCAGATTATATTTTGTTTTTTTGCAAAGATAATAGAACACACAGCGGTTCCAGTCACATGGAAGTTAGAATGACCTGATTTGGCTCTACCTTGATCACGGAGATCCTCTTGTGGGGCACATCCCTGTCCGTTTGATGTTAGTAGGGACTGAGCCATTATTGGGGCAAACTCTGCCCTGTGGAACTCCATGCCAGTAGCATTTCGGCAGGAACTGCCCAGCGTTCATTCAGATGTATTCTGAAAACTGCATTGTTTGCTTTTTTAAAAAAACTAGCAAGTATTGACATTAATTATTTAAAGTATATTTTTATTGATGCTTTCTTAATTTTATTATGATTTCTGTATGTTGTATATACTTCATATACTTTTATGAAGCACAGTCTATAAACATTTCAGTCAATCAATAAATATATGTGGGTAGCTGCTCGCACATAGGTTTTTTACTACGCAGACATCTCTGCCAATCCAGTGCTATGCAGGATGCAAGGTTTGTGCTAGTGGTGCTGTCCTCCTCCCCTGCTCTTATATGTGGAGAATGACAGAATAGGGCTGACATTAATGTAAATTTGCAGGCAGCAACAGTGGCTGGCTCCTTATAAGAGTCCATTTACTCCTAGCCATCCTTGCTAGAGTCTGCAGTAGCGCTCCATCATAATTTGCCAGGCAAAGTAATCCAAGGAATTTATCAGAGAAGATAATTCATTCATCATGCTAAAACCTGTCAGTTTAACTTCAGCTTTTAATATTTTCCTGAGCCCAGTAATTCTTTGGCAGCGAAAGGAGACATCTGGCAATAGCTGGGTGTGTGCTGCCTCTTGGCTGATCAGGCTTAGACACGGATAATAATTTAAACCATCGGAACACAATGTAGACTTAAGGCCTGACTAACTTTTCACATTGATTTCAGTGGGACATAAAATGTACCTTAACTTAATCTGGATCCAGCCCAGAGTGTATTCTCTGTCACTCATTGCCCAAACGTCTGCTAGCCTTTGGATACTAGAGCAGAGGGAAAGAGCAACGAGGGGAGGGGGAATCAGGGCAGGTTTGCCCTGGTTTCTGCCCAGACCACAATGATAGAGGTTATTTCTTGAGCTCTTTGCTGAGGCAGAGAACAGGTGGTGAGTGTACAAATGGTCATAGCATCGGGGAGAAGCTGTTTGCTCTCAGAGATGGGAGTGCTGCTGGTGACCAGGCTGTGCACATCCCCCAGTACCAGCAATGACCTGGTACCCTCTCCAAATTCCATTGCTGTGTTGCATGCCATGGCACCTGAGCCACAAAGCTCCCAGGAGAACAACAAATCACACTGATAAATAGTCTTTTGGTTTATTGGTTCAAATAGGCCACAACTTTATTGGTTACAAATGGGAGCGGTTTGGCTTAGGCATTGGGGTGAAGCCAGTCTTTACTCTTGCCTGCCTGCAGGGGGTCCATGGAAGGGTAAACTACAGATAGGGGGTACCCTATAACTTACATCAGATAGTGGCACCACCCCAAGGGGCTGTGACGTGGCCCTAGCCCATGCCCAGGCTTCGGACAGTATTCACACCCCTTTAACAGGATACCCTTATTGAGGAGGGGCAGGCGAAGACAACAACCTCCCCTCCAACCAAATGAAGGCTTACCCAATGCATAATCTCACAAAAGTGATGATTGCTACTAGGTAGGCAAAAACCAAATGGCAGGTGCTAATTTGCGAAGGGGAAAAAAATTCTACCTGGTCCCAACAACATGGCGACCAAGAACTGCCATAGCAAGGTTGTATCAGAGCAAAGCATGAGAAGAGGGTGGGTGGGTAGGGGTCTCCAACAAAGAGGCAAGGAAGAGGGAGCTGGCCGGCTACACTGAGATTAAATGGCCTGTGGCCACACCCACCCTGGCAGCAGATTGCCTGGGGCTGTCCCCAGCACAGATGACGCTGCTAGCCATGACGCTGGAAAACTGAGGTTTGGCTGACTGGTGAAGAGATTTCCTTTCCCTAGCAAGAAAAAGGGGAGCCATCTCCTGAGTGGGGGAAGTGAACACCTACAGCCTCAGTTTCCTAATATCAGTCCCCTCCCCCATCATCATCCTGTTCCTTGCTGTCATCTTCCTCCTTTGTCTGCATTTCGGTCTGCTGGTCCTCTACTGAGCCCAGCAATCCCTCAGGACTCATGGCAGGGATGAATAGATAGATAGCCAACATTCCACACTGCTAATCTGAATGTGTAATTACTCTAACAGATATTTCTTCTAGTCCATTGTTAACTATCTGAGCAAAATGTAAATCGTTGACCTTCACACCTTGCCTGCATGATTGTAAGGACTTCCTGTGGGAAATTTGAAGGTATTTTTCTTAGCTCAAATTACTTACAAGTGGCACAGATCAACTACTTTTATATTTTACAGGGGTGTATAAAAGCCAAGAAGCCCGTTTAATGCTCCATATCTATCTCATTAAAGCACCATCCCATACTTCTGTGAACAAACTGAAGGAGGAAAAATGGGCTATGGATGGCTTTGTGAGTATAGTTCCAGCAAAATCCAATACTTTCTTAATAGGAAATGATGGCTTGTGCATGAGACCAGAAAAAAGACGTTTTAGAAATGAAAGTTTAATTAGCAATGCTGAAAAATGGGATCATACAGACGGATGCTGACAGGGCAAGAACAAACGTTGGTGCTAGAATGTAGTGGCATTCTGAAAGGTCTGGGGAAATGCCACTGACTGGTTTCAAAGGTAGAATTATTCTTAAATAGTACTTACAGTTTGAGCAGGCACTTGTTCGTTTCTTTGAAAAACAAGTCTGCATCAACACTTTATTGTAAGAGCATGAGGTGCTTTCCTGTTCATTTGCTTTGCATTTTTACACCGAAAGTAAGCTGCTTTATCCATAGCAACCCGATGGAGTAAATGGTTTGTAGGAATACAGACCGATTCTGTTGCCTGGAACTTAACTTCAGGAAGGGCATAAGGCACAACCCAGAATTAGGCATTGTGTTACATGGGAACCATGGGCCAGAACCAGCAATAGCATCACAGTCTGTGGTGGCAGAAGATGTCAGAAGTGTTGCATGGAGTGCAGTGATGCTTCATGGGACTCTTGAGGAAGCCGCCTTATATCAAGTCAGATAATTGGTCCATTTACTTCAGTATTGGCATCACTAACTGGCAGTGACTTTCCAGCTGCCGGGAGCACAAATTGTTCCTTCTACAATGGGTGAAATACATTCTATCTATAAGGACAAAACCTAGATTTGTTACAATGGCAACACTCTGGTTCAGTATGGACAGCAAGCAAAAACCTGCATCTTCTAGTTTTTTCAACATGGCGGCATTTCTAGGTATACATTAGCACAGGAAAATTCATAGGGTTTTTTTTTTTTTTAGCAGCAGTGTAGCTAAGCTAACCAAAGGTATGATATCATGGTTTTCCTGCCCCTATTCTAGTAGGGGTGAGGACCCAAAACAATGGATTTGTGTTACACAAAAAAAGGGAGATTCTGACTAAATGTTGGGAAGAACTTTCTGACTAGAAAAGCTGTTCAACAGTGGAACAGACTCCCTCAGACTGGAACTTCTGACATCTTTTTATACTACAAAAGGGTAGGGGGCAATTTGGACTGCAGTAGTGGCACTGGGACAGGGAAGCTCTATACATTTGCACCTGCACTGATTCCCCAACTTTAATCTTTGGTAAATGGAACCAGTTCTTCCCTATCAATTATGGGGAACATGTGGCCCTCCAGATGTTGTTGGACTCCATCAGACACAGCCAGTATGGCCAATGGCCAAGGCTTAGGAGAGTTTAGCTATATCTGGTGGGCCACACATTCTCCATCCCTGCTTTAAGGAATGGCCTGGGTGGGTGAGACTAAAAACCAGATCACATGAAGACATCAGTGAACAGCTGTCACTGAAAAGCAGGCAGTTACAATGCTAGCAGTGTACAGTGTACATTGAAAGCGATTGTTTAGCTGCTGTTGTGCACTGCTTTGTGCACAGTGGATTGCAATGGATGTTACTGGATTGCAATGGATGTAAAAGCCAATGATGGCTTATAAATGTGGCATGCTGAAGTCCAACCTATGTCTGCTGCTGTAATTGGTGCAAAAGTCATTGCCCATGGCAGTTATGCACCACCAGGTCCTTTCCCATCATTGAGCACCTGTTGACACCTACTTAAATCCCTTTTAGTAATAACTGTGCACTAGGTGCTTTGAAAGATAACCATGTCTCTCTCTCTCTCTCTGTGTGTACTAAAATCAATTTTAGATAACACATTGACTAGTTTTTTGTGGGGGCTTTAGATAATTTATTTATAACTTGTTGGTGGTAGTTCTTTGTGACAAATGTACATAGCAACCACACTGAAATAAATTCCCTAGTCTCTTTTACTGATAGTAATCTCAGATTTTCATAAAATAACAACACATTTTAAGGCAATTCAGACACAAAGATTTATAACGGCCCACATATTCTCCTAGCTCAACTACCCCCTGCTTGGAAAATCTATGAACGGTTTAAGTGCCCAAACCTAATCTCCTTCTTAATGTTTAACCAATGTATGTATATCCACTTTACTTCTCTTCTTTTTTAAAAATCCCTTTAGGTTTCCGCTGAGCCTGATGGTGCTACCTATGTTTTTCAAGGATTTATCCAGGGTAAAGATTATGGGCAATTTGGACTTCAAAGACTAGGTAACCAGTATGCATTAATATTGCGACTTTTTAAAACCTGGGCAATCATTTGGGATTCATGTGTGAAGTGAGGAGCAGGACCCCAGGTTTCATGGATCAATTGGTTCTGTGTGCGTAAGGCTGCATGACTGAGAACCCCGTAAAAATCCATGTTCCCTGATTTCAGGGTGAGAATGTGCATGTCTGCATTTACATGTTTGTAGATTCTAGGCACACATAGCCTATCGACATGTGGAGTCTGGTGGTGTTGGTGGGGAATGGTGGCAAGATCCTGGTCTCCCCTTTGCACATCAACTACACAGATATTCTGGATGACTGAATATGACTCTAGTTCCGTTGTTTCTCGATAAAAAAGGATTGCATCTGCTGGAGTGCTGAAATATGACTTTAAATTATGCGAATGAAGCATTCTAAATATAGCTAATACTGGGTATGTTTACAGTCACCTTAGTATATGGTCACAGGAAGCTTGGACTATGCTGATTTTAACTGCTGCTAGCCTCTGGTGTGTACATGTGCAGATTTTAGTCCTGGGCACATCATCTTTACAAATCATTCTAATTTTGGTTAGAGATAGCATGCCAACAAAAGCCAAATCCTAGATAAGTGGTTCACCATAGGCTATGGCAGCTAAAGTAAAGAAACTGTTCTCCACCTTTCATCCCACATTGTCTCCATGCACTAAGTTGGTTGGGAGAGGGGGCCCTGAACAACTTGGAACCAGGATATCTAGGGGACCTCCCTACTTGAGAACTGGTCTCTTCAGATGGGGCACTTCTGACAATAGCATATGCCCCAGAGGTATACCTAGCTTGTACAATAAACTAGACCTTTAGTGTTGCACCTCCAGCTCTCTGGAATAAATTCCAGCCAAAATCGGACAGACACCTTGGGTGATGATCTTCATGCACCCACTGAAGACATTTTGTTAATAATAATAATAATAATAATAATAATAATAATTTATTATTTATACCCCGCCCATCTGGCTGGGTTTCCCCAGCCACTCTGGGCGGCTTCCAACTGAATATTAAAAACAGTACAGCATCAAAGTGTGCATGCACACGAAAGCTCATACCAAGAACTAACTTAGTTGGTCTTTAAGGTGCTACTGGAAGGAATTTTTTTATTTTGACTATGGCAGACCAACACGGCTACCTATCTACTTCCCTAAAGAGGGCTGCCTTCAGATGACTTTTGAAAGTAAAATAGTTGTTTATTGCTTTGACATCTGATGGGAGGGCGTTCCACAGGGCAGGCGCCACTACCGAGAAGGCCCTCTGCCTGGTTCCCTGTAATTACTTCTCGCAATGAGGGAACCGCCAGAAGGCACTCGGCGCTGGATCTCAGTGTCCGGGCTGAACGATGGGGGTGGAAACGCTCCTTCAGGTATACTGGACCGAGGCCATTTAGGGCTTTAAAGGTCAGCACCAACACTTTGAACTGTGCTCGGAAACATACTGGGAGCCATTGCAGATCTCTCAGATCTCTGCATTGTTTAGGAAGGCTTTCCTTAAGGCAGCGGTGACCAAACTTGGCCCTCCAGATGTTTTGAGACTACAACTCCCATCATCCCTAGCTAACAGAACCAGTGGTCAGGGATGATGGGAACTGGAGTCCCAAAACATCTGGAGGGCCGAGTTTGGCCACCACTGCCTTAAGGTGTAACCCAGTCATTTACGGAAGAGCATCATTGTATTTGGTGAAATTGATGTTTTTAGAGTTTGCATTGGTGGTTTTATTGCTTTAGTTTGTTGAGCTGATTTCATTATCCTTAGGGTGTTGTGTTTCTGTGGCTTGTTCTGTTTTAACCACGTGAACATCAATGGCTTCTTGCCGCAACAGAGTGTATAAATTTGCAGAGTAAATAAGTAAATTTCTCATATTTAAAAATGGTATTCTCATCAAAGGGTACCACAGCATCTAAGTCACATCTAGCTGTGTTGGATCAGCATCCAGTTTCTAAAAGTTGCTTAACCGAACATTTTTACCTGAATTCCAAGTTTGCATTTGAAACCTGGCATGGATTGATGGCTCTTTTTAAATTTTTGAGGTGCAAAAGGGAAGGTAATATTGCAACTAGCCAATTTCCTACAAACAGCCTCTGAATTAGTGTATTTTAAAGTACTGTGGCTAAATATGCAGACATCCTGATCAGTGGCGTAGCGTGGGTTGTCAGCACCCGGGGCAAGGCAAGTAATTTGTGCCCCCTAACCCGTGGATTTGCGCCCCCTAACCCATGGATTTGCGCCCCCTAACCCTAACCCCCAGATGTTGCGCCCTGTGCGGCCGGCCCCCCCTGCACCCCCCACGCTACGCCACTGATCCTGATTTCTTGGTATCACTTTTGAGGAGGACTGGAGAAGTGGGGAGTTTGAAATTCGTACATGTTGCTTTTTGCTCTACACCTGTTGCTTTGTTTGACTATCTTTTCTTCCAAATTTTGTGCCCCTAACAAACTATTACTACATGAATCCATGATCATATAAAAAAAGACAAAAATGTTAGGTAACCAAGAGAAAATATTAAGCTGTTAATTATTGCAGCCCCTCTTTAGAGTACTGCAATGTTTCTTCCCTTAGACAGAAGCTGGTATATCATTAAATGTAGAATTCCGTTTAGACCAACCTGTGCAGTTTTACAAGAGGAATTAGTTGCTGTAATCCCTTTTAAGTAGCTTGGTCACTTTCTACTATGATAATTTTATCTGGAGGCGAAAATACGTTCTTATAGTTCCTAGGGACGATCAATTTCTCATTTTTATTGTCAATATAAAGGGGACAAATAACTTCTCAAATGTAAGCTGAGGCAATTTATTTAGTCCTGTAAATATTAAAGAAATGGTTTGGACAGCTCTCTATCCTAAAGATATTTCTACACCAGCTTGTTTGTATCTGATCCGACCTTAAAAAGGAAGGAGGAAAAACAGTGAGACATTCCTTACCCACTTCCTTTCCTTATTTCAGATTTGTTTTTAACTTCCTGGTTGCTTCCACTAGTGAGTTAACACATGAGCCATTCACTGTAAGGAGCCTATGTAATAAGGACAGGTATTTCTTTCACATTGTTGGGAAGAGGAACACTTTGTTTACAGCAGAAACTGGTGTTTATGCCTAGCAACATTTCATGTGCTGTTGTAATAATAATAATAATAATAATAATAATAATAATAATAATAATAATAAATTTTATTTGTATCCTGCCCTCCACTGCCAGAGCTGGGCTCAGAGCGGCTAACATCATATTAATAACACAATATACATAAAAACAAGCAAGCAATTGATTAAAATGCACCCAAAATTAATTTGATTAACTTATAATTAAAAATAAACAAAACAAATGGCAGTCCTCAGGTTAAATTGAAAGCGGTTAATTCTCACCAGGACCAGCTGTTTTCATTGATATTATAAGGACCTGTGAATGGGCTGGGAAACCTTCATGCTTGTTCTTATACAAAGAGAATATGAGTCAAACTAAAGCCTGGGCAAAGTCCTGGGGGAACAGCTCCATCTGGCAGGCCCTGCAAAAAGATGTCAAATCTCGCAGGGCCCTGGTCTCTTGTGAGAGTGTGTTCCACCAGGCCAGGGCCATGACCGAAAAGGCCCTGGCTCTGGTCGAGGCCAGTCTGACCTCCCTGGGGCCCGGGATCTTCAGGGTGTTGTTATTAGCAGACCGTAGTTGTAGAACTTATGACCATCAACTTCTCTAGTTTTTACTGTTTTACTCCATGGTAGAGTGAATTTTTGGAATGAGAAGCAAGACAGTGGGTAACAGAAATAATTGTGCCTCTGTGTTTCCTTCCAGGACTCAACATGTCTGAAGGTTCAAATTCGTCAAATCAACCACATGGTACAAACAGCAGTTCAGTGGCTATTGCTATTCTTGTGCCTTTCTTTGCCCTTATATTAGCAGGATTTGGGTTTTACCTTTATAAACAAAGGTGAGTATGAATGTAAACTCTCTCTTTGTGTGTGTGTTTGCTGTATGAAGTTTAGAGTAAGATGTTTAAGGAAGATTCCACTATGCAGGTCTCAGTGCTTACCTGGAAGAAGGGAAGGTGAGTTAGAGCGGAAGGTGAGCAAGAGATGTGTTAATAGGGCAATTCCACTCTACATGCTTTTAGTTTAATGGTCCTAAGCTGGGCATTCATTATATCTTCTTCTCATTTCAAGACTTGCCCCCAGTCTACTATTCTCTAACACATACCAATGGGGAGAGGAAAATGCTGCCCCCTTTAGCTGTTTAACAGCTCTTATCATCGGTAATGCTCCCTGATATTTAGTCAGACTCTCCTTTCTTGTAACTTGAAGCCATTGGTCCAAGTCACACCTTCCAGAGCAGGAGAAAACAAGCTTGCTCCATCTTCCATGTGACAGCCCTTTAGATATCTGAAGATGACTCTCATATCTCCTCTCAGTTTCCTCTTATTCAGGCTAAACATACCCAACTCCCTCAACTGTTCCTCATACATTCCTTCTTGTCAATGTCATTAAATTGTGGTGCCTGGAATTGGACACAGGTGGAATAGAGCGGTTCTATTATGTTCCTTGAGTGTGACACAATACTTGCGTGGCGATTCCCGCCTCCCCCCAATTGGAATAAATAAAGACACAGGACACCACTGATTAAGGTTAATGGGCAAAAATTGGCCACACCTTTATTGGTTATAGGTAAGAGCAGTATTGGCTTTAAGCATTGGTCCTATCAGACTAGCCGGCTTCAGCCTGTTAGCATGAAAACCGGAAAAGGTTAACACCAGCAAGGGGAGCCCTGGGATGCACATCACTAGGAACTCCCCCAGGGGTCACCGCTCGGGGGCGTGCTTTATGCCCTGGCCTCCATAGGTTTCGGACGAGGCAACGCCCCCCGGAATCCTTTACCGGATTACCCTTAAATATTTGAAGGAGGTGATGGCGCTCCTTCCCCCCAACACATCTACATAATAATACTCCTACCAATGCCTAACCGCCATAACCAAGAGATGTTGTGACGATTTGCTACGAGGTAGGCGAAAAACCAAATGGCCAGTGCCCATTCGCCAAGTGGAAAAAATTCCTACCAGGCCCCTTAACAGCGACCGACCGAAATCCATAGCAATGTCAGAAGGAAAACCTGAAGGGTGGGTGGGAAACCGAGTCTGCAGCACGGGCGAAAAGGGGAGATCCTGGGGCCGCTCCAGCCTTAAATGACCCAGGGCACGCCGCCGGAGCCAGCTGATTGGCTGGCTCTGGGGCTGACGCAGCTCAAGGATTCCCCTGGTCACGCGGGGCTGCAACCAACCCCGCGCGATTGTTGGGGGCGTGAGCCCGCAACACCACCTCCTCCTTATGTCGGAAGTGGCTTTCTGTTGATGCAGCCTAGAATAGCTTAAGCTTTTTTATGCTGATGTATCACTGTTGACTCATTTTAAGCTTGTGGTCTACTAAGATACACTACCATCCACAGCATTCCCCACCAAGCTTGTAACACTGTTAAAAAAAAATGAGATTCATCTGGCTTGCGTTGTTCTTGAGAACCCCATGCTGGGTCTTAGTAATCACAGCATCCTTTTCTAAGTGCTCAAAGACCAGCTGTTCAGTTATCTGTTCTAGGGCCTTTAATGGTATTGACAACACAAATCTTTATGATGAGACCCAGTTTCAAAACCTTGGTATTCCTACCCAACCTGGGAAAAAAGAGGCCTTGAGGAAATCAAAGGCAGTAGCAATATTTGCCCTGGATGGCTTTGGCCCATCTTCACTATTATCATTAAATTGAATTATTTAGTGCCTGTAGGCCCCATTATTCTATTCAAGATAAATTAAGAGCTCTCTTGAAAAACATTCAGTCTAGTGCATGCATATACTAACCTCATTTAAGAACTGTCAGGGATGCTTGATAGGCAAGGTTATTGTCTTACATTATACCTTTACTTGCTCTGTTTAAATTGTTGTTGTAAATTATTCTCTCGAAGAGAGGAACAAGGTTATTCAAATTTCTCGGCAACTCAGGACAGAGCAATAAAATGGGGATGCTGTGTACTTCACATATTGCCTATATTTTGCTTTTGACATTTACAGTATTGTGACTCATATTTCTTGTACAATTTATCTTACATCCCACATAGTTTACCAGCTTGTAAGTGCTTAGAAAAGTCCTATGCCCGTTATATTTTATTATGGAGAGTTGCTCCACAGTTGTCATTGACAATTTACTCATTATCAAGTTATGCTGACAATTGTACACTTCTTTCAGACACCCAGTCTGTTGAATTTACACCTTGCCTCGAAAAAAAGCAAGTTATAAATTCTTTCAGTACACAAATAATTTTGTTTTCTTTATTGTCTGCCTTCCTCAACAGAACTGCACCTAAAACACAGTATACAGGATGCTCTGTACATGAAAATAACAATGGGCAAGCTGCTTTTGAAAACCCCATGTATGACACGAATGCAAAATCCGTCGAGGGGAAGGCTGTACGATTTGATCCCAACTTAAACACAGTCTGCACAATGGTATAACATTGCGACGGCTTGACTTCAGAGATGTGAAAATTGAAACACAACACCACAGTGCACACATCGTTCACTGGTGTAAAACAAAAACAAAAATGAAATTAAAGCACACTTTTCAGGATTTCCGGGGTCACCTTCTCCTGAGGACAAGACAGAGAGACAAGAGAGGATTTCTTTTTTTCCTTTTCTTTTTTCTTTCATAAACTGGAAAAAACTATATTGACTTCATGGTTACCGTGGAGTGTTTTACAGAAAATGTGCTGCACTCTAGGAGTGCTTACTCACAGTTTATTTGCTTTTTTTAAAAAAGGAGATTATTCTAAAAAAAATAAAATTAAAAAATAAATAAAACATATTTGCATATATTGGAGGAGCATCCACTATCAGTACTTCTGTGCTTTATAAACTATGCTAGAGGGACTGGGTTTAAAAGAACAAAACAAATGATATATGGTAGAAATTAAGAGTTATATTTACAGGAAGGAGCAAGAGTCATGAGCTACATCATTCCCTCAACAGTTAGAATTGGGTCCCATTCTCTCAATTGTACCTCCCTTTAAAGAACATCACACAGCTCACACCCTGTACCTTTGAATTTCTAAGATTATGTCACGGCCATTAATTGGCTTGAGCTTGCTAGTGCAACCCATTATTTCTGTGCCACGGTGGGATAATTAAGTGTCACGTTCTCAGGTTCTTTTGTTTCATGAATTTAAATTCCTTGCTCCATTTCTGCCTTCATTGTTCTTCATGCTAACATCTCCTGCTACAGCGGGCTACAAGGAACTGCTGCATTTTTCTTCCTCTTCACAGGTTGACATTTCCTTCCCCAGCAGCCACCAATCCGACAGCAGTATAAAAAGAGTTGGGACACACTGTACTACTTAACAATCTAGGCTCCGTAATGCTGCAGTACTCGTCGTTTCAGAGGACAATTTGTGAAAATATCCAATTAACACGCTTTTTGCCCTAGCCATCCCTGTTTCTCCTTTTTTGAAATTTTCACACAAGACGAACAACAGATTACAACACCGCACACCTAAATGATAAAGGATATTAAGCATTAAAATTCAGATCCTTTGAAATTGTGAGTTTCAGCAGTGTTACAGGTCCTGCTTCCACTCTGTGTTAAAGGCTAAACACGGGCCAATTAACCTGCAGTGACTGCAAGATGCACTTTGATCCATTAATGTCTTTATCGCTTTGATGCACCAAAGGAGCAATCTTGTTCTCTGGGTCTTCCCAATATAGGAGGGCACAATGATGTACATGGATCTGTCCTCTCATTGAAAATAAAGGAAAATCCTACAAGAGCAGAACCCACATGTCTGCGCTGGAACCTTCATATGGAATAGTTCCATTCTGTTGATTGGGATTATTTTGCGGTACATTATTTGTTTCATTGTAGTATGCTGTGCCAATAAATAATGTATTTGGGCGGGTGTATACTAAAAGCTTTGCCAAAGCCGTGCCAGGCATTTCTATGTCTTCAAATGGTTATGCCAGCACAAATGTTTTAAATACAGATTATGTAAAACAATTCACATAGCAAAAATACTGGGATTGAAATTGGCCCTGTAGATTTCCGTTTGTGTGATTCCAATTTCCTTGTGACCATTAATTTGCAGCACACTGGTAGAAGTTTCCGACTGAATTCAACAGGTTTTGGTTTTAAGTCCCAACAAATCCTGCCTCGTTCTAATTTGGGAAGTTTGTATTTGTTTTGGAATATAAATCAGTATTCATGTTTGCGAGACAAATCCTATTCAGTTACGATTTGTTCTGTTGCAACAGTGCAATGTAAATAAGGGTACAGGAAGCAAAATAATCAGTTCCTTCAAATCCTACTTTCTTCTAAGTTGGGTTCAAGTCATCACAGGCCTATTTCACTCTCATAGAAGGAATGCAATTTTTGTTTTGATTATAGTTTTGTAACTGAATTATGAAATGACAGTCTGAGTAATTCCCATGTCATAGTTCATTGTCTTCCTTTTATAGCATGAAACCATTTGGGAGTCATCAATGCTGTACATTAGCTGGTGTTAATTATTTGGTACTATTGTCTCTTCCCAGACATGAATAACTCTGTGAAAAATCAAAGTTTTTTTAAAAAAATCAACATTATAGAGAGTGCCTACCAAAAACAAACAAACCATCCCCCCTCCCCTCCTGCCCCAAATCCATCATTGTACCCCGGATTGCTGCTTGAATTTCTATGGTGTTTGATGAATTTCTTATAAACCATTTTACAGCCTTTTTGTTTTCAGAATTCATACAGTTTTGTCCAGAAACTGTCTTCTACTAAAAGAATGCCATTTTTTATATTTTATACCATCACTTTGTTATTTATTCTTGTTTATTCAAATGATTGCAATAATGATGATTCACTCATTAATGTTAAGGTTAATACATCTGAGATCTTGTTTAAAATCTTGTTTCTTCTGCAACTGGCTACTCCTCTTATATTAATGCATACACTTTTGTAAAGAAGTCTATTTTTATGAAAAAAGGGGATTTGTAAAAGTATGATGTAAATTTTCAGTGCAATGTAAACAAAATAAAAATGGATAATTGCTTTTGTAACACTGAGTATCCTTTACAATAGAAGATTTGGAATTGTTCCAGGCTTGGAGAATAATGGAATTCCCCATGCAAATTTGACAATTTTGCATTCCCCTCCCCAAAGGCTCAAGTTGTGCAGTTCATAAGCATGGAAGGAAAGCAAAGATAACAGACGTAAGTTCAAAGTAGTTAGAATGACGCAGTTATCCACCTTTGATTTAAACTAACCACTTTGTCCTAGTTAGGACACAGCAAACCACTCTTAGTTGAAAGTGGAAGCTTGTGCATACAATTTTGCAGCTTTGCTGTAGTAACAGAGGCAGGGGGGAACTCCAAGCACTCATTCAGCTAGCACTATGCCTAATTCAAAGCAGAAAAGCAGAACCAAATTGAAAGCCTTACTCACAAAACCTCATGGTCAATCTTGCCTCTGGCTAATCCAACATGTCCATCCTGCTTTGTATTGTTGACAACCCTCCAGTGTTCAGTCAGAGTCTTTCTACCTTACCTGGAAGTGCCAGGAATTAAAGCAGTGTTTCCCCACTGTGCTATGGCCCTGCCTTGCCTAGGGGATCTTTTTTAATTCAGTTTGGCAATAAAAAATGTCAAACATGCACCTTAACAGGCTTCATCTGCTAAAATGAGAATACACAGCTCACATCATAGAAAATTAGAAATCTTGTGGCCCATTTTTTTGAGTTGCTGGGAAATCCACTCTGGGCAATGGAGACACTCCTTACAGTGACTTAAGATGATGTCACCAAACTTTCCCTCTTTGTGAATGATGATTAGAAAGCCAGCACATGACTTCAAAGGCGAGCCAAGGGAGATAGCTCCCATGCTAACCTCATGGACCTAAGTTCCTTGTCAGCTGTCCAGTGTCATAACTTTCTGGCATAAACATTGACTCCTAGGAGCTGAGGCAGTTTTGGCTTCCTAAATGTATTTTTTAATGGGCCGGGGCGGCTCAATTTTAAGATTATGTTCAGCTCTGCCCATGACTAATACATTTCTATGCACGGTTAGCAAAAGGATTCTAATGTTAGATATTAAGCTATTCTTGGTCCCTATACAGGCCCTACATAAGAGATAACCTGCTGAATGTCATCTGTCACCTCATGAAACAAAATCTTTCAGTGTGTTTCAGATACAGACCCGTCCCCCACTGTGTTGCAGTGGTATAATGTATTTATATTTTGTCAGTGTAAGTTGCTTGGAGACTCTTTGGATGACAAGCATCTAATAAGTTTAATAAACAACTATGCAGCTTGGCTCAACTGTAACAGGGTAAGAGAGAGGGATTCTACTAAGTTTTACTCAAAGTAAATGCACTGAAATCAGTGGACTTAATTCAGCCATGCTTAGTTGGATACTGCCCCTTGTGTTTTAATTGGACGCCCCAAAGCTACTTGTTTTGAATAGTTGTGATGCTTTAAAACAGGCAGCGATTGAGCAGGTTATGAGGCAAGTAGTAACATTTTAGCCAGTAAGTACTCAACACAGATTGAAGGGAGAGGGGTGTTGCTTTGCTTTTAACTATCAAAAAGAATAATTGTAGAAGTAGTTACAGATAGGTAGCCGTGTTGGTCTGCCATAGTCAAAATAAAAAAAATTCCTTCCAGTAGTACCTTAAAGACCAACTAAGTAGAAGTAGTTGATATCATTTCATCAAAAATGGGTCCTAGAACTATACATTTCATTGTTTTAGATTGCACCACCGTTAGTGTGTATTGATCCATAATTGAGGCAATACCTTTTGCAGAGAACTGCAACCCACAAATGTTTCTAGCAATGAATGTATCTGTGGGAGTCAGAACACCCGGTGTTCAGCGCTAAAAGATTATGGAGCTAAAGGATGAATTTTAAGTACTATTAAGTTCATTGTGGATGAGCTATAGTTGTCCATAAAAAGAATGTATTTTTTTTATTGCACAGCCAAGAAGAAATCAGGCCTAGAAAATGCAGACATTGTAAAGGTCACCCAAGGGGAGGAGGGGAGAAAGAAGCCATCAAAACTGCTAAGCAGTATTTCTTTAAAATGGCAATTTTTCTCTCTCCTAGAATATTTGAGCGAGACAGCCCAATAAATTGCTATGAACATTCTAACCTTTTTTTTGCTGCCGAGATTGATTATTGACAATTGTTATACTGCTTTCCCAGGCTGCAGTCCAAAAAACTAAATGTGGGTTTGTTAATGAAATGGACAGAACACCATTCTGTGGCTGACACGTCCAAGCATGGGTGTGTGTGTGGATATGGTTGACATAGGGGAGAATGTTACCCAAATAGTGTGGGTTGCATTGTAGGTAAGAAATAACCACACCAGATTTACATAAACTACAGTTTAGGGACCCACGTTTTGCTTAATTCGTTTTTAGTAATGATATAGACTTGATATAGTATACGGCCTCTGAGTCTTGATCCTGAGAATGTGAGGAGATGCAGGAAAAAACAGCTCTACAAGTCATTCTCCTCTCCTCCCCTATGCCACACAGTTGTCTCATGAAAAGGGTTTGGAAGTGGGTGGCAGGGAGCACAACAAAATCGTAAGAAATGAAAGGAATATGGAGAAAATAAGAGATGCATCCCCCATGGGGTCCTGCTCCTCTGACTACGTTTGCTTCTTTCTTCCCAGCTCAAAAAAGCATCTACTCTCCTTTTGCAGATTTCATAAGAATCAACATCCTGCACCTACAGTAAATGCTGTACTAATTGAATCAATTGCTTGGGGAGAAAGTTGTGCTGTAACATGTTACTTGCTTGAAAGGCCTTTTACTATAATCATTGATCCCCCCCCCCAAAAAAAAATCCTTTGTGGTGTTGGGGTGTGGGTGTGGGTGTGTTTAAAAGCTGGGCTGAAATTTCCTAGAAAAACCATTTGCTGGTCAACATTCTTCAAATTGACTTTTTGAGGCTCTCTTTGAATTTCCTCCCTAGAATAATATTTGGCAAATTGGCCCTGCCCTAGCTCAAGCACCCATGGGGAATGTTGAGTGTGGCTGTGGGTCTGGTTTTTCTGGCAAATAGTATGTTAAAACCACTGAGGGAAGCAATAGATGTTGCTCCTAACCCATTCAGTCCTCTTTTTAGGCCGCCGCTTCCTTTATTCACTGGTAAATACCAAGAATCTTAATAGTTTCATACAGTAATAACTGGGCTGAAACTTCATTTGAGAAATGCTCTGAGGATTGCAACCACACACCCCAATTATTAGAGCATTCCAGCTCTGCAACTGGAAATATTTTAAAGGCCACTTAGTGCCATTTTCCTAACTTTCTTCAGTCTTTAATGGTTTAATTCATCACAGACCTGTTGTCCTCAATCCTGAGGACTAAGACAGTGAAAGTAGTGTGATTATTTGTGAGCCTTGATTTATAGCCTGGAGGATGATGATGACAGGAACTCAAATTACTGTTTGACATTGCTCATTTTAAACAACAACAGGCTTGCATTTCGTGTGCATTTTAATCTGGAAGGCCACTTTGGTCGTCCATGTGGCTCTGAAAAGCAGACTATAAATGTGCTCGCCAAAAAAATAATGCTACAGTATTTGGCCCAGGTTTGCGACTTAGGTGGCTCTGTAGTGGCCCTTGCAACCAGCGCTTGCACCAAAGTATGGCAGGGTTGGGGGTATTTGTCAAGAGAAGTTCACTGTTAACCACTGAAGCCCTTAACTATACTACTTTCCTTCAAAGCCATTGCTCTTTTAAAATCTCTCTCTCTCTGACCAAGGAGAATTAGAAACCTTATCCTCTCCCTCTGAACCATGGTTTTTTCCTCTCCATTTTGTCCTTACAACAACCCTGTGAGGTAGGTTAGACCGAGAAAAGGTGACTTAAGCAAGGTCACTCAGTGAGCTTCATAAATAACTGGGGGATTGAACCCAGGTCTCCCAAGCTTGTCTACGTTTAACCACTACACTGTCCCCTACTGGATTCCCTATTTATTGTACATTGCCATGAGGAACTTTAGGTTATGCAACATAAATGTACATGCTGTCAGCAGGGCTGTCTCAAGCATATGCGGCGCTGGGGTTAAAAGATCCGCCCGGTGCCTCCCCCCCCCCCAGGTTGCCCAGTCCCAGGCGTGCAGGAGGGCAGAGCTGGCCAGCCGCCTCAGAGTCTCGCTGGCTCGGTTGCCCCGAACTCGCGACGAAGAGCCGTCTGCAGCAGAAGAGCCCACCGTGGCACTCCAACCAACAGGCGGGCTCTCCCCCAGACTCAACTCTCAGGCCCCGGACTCTCAGCCTGGTGCCCCTGAGAGTCTGGTGCCCGGGTGCCCCACACCCCTAGCACCTATGGGTAAGATGGCCCTGTCTGTCAGTAACTAAACAGACAGACAAACCTTCCTTGTACAATAATGCTGCTGAGCACACGTACTGTATTTTATAGTAAACCCTTCTGATAATATGATTGGCAGGTGAGCTATACATTTCCATAGTGAATGATGAATGCCTGTCCTACCGCCACCCTAAGCAATGCAAGGCCAGAACTAAAAGCTAAGCAGCGACAAAATAGGAAAGAGACACTATCATGCAACAAATTCTGATAATGCTGGTGAAATCTTTGCATAGTTGGGGTTATATATCTCTGCTGGAAACTGATATTATAAGCCTCCATTTTATACTTCCATGAGGTATTGAAAACGGATTCTGTGTTCTCTCATTTGTTTATTTGTTTGCATTGATTTGCCTGGTCCTGGTTACACATTTTAAAGGGTGTTTCAAATAGCTCAGGAATGAACACTGGAATAATTTCTAGGGTTATTTGGAGGTTGCCCATTAACACGGCACTTTCTGGGCAGAATATATTTCCCAAAAGCCTCTATAAACTGGGAAGTGATTCATGCCATTAACCAGCTGTTTTCAACCACAGGAGACACCTCAGTATCTTATAAGCAGACTGGTTGGTTTGCAACGGCCTGGGCTGTATGTAGCTGAATGCACAGAGAGCAAATCTGGGAGTGGAGCTGGAAGGAGAACTGGGACAGTTCACAAAAACGTTGATTCCCAACCAGAGTCAACTGCAGGCCAGGAAAGTAGGAAGCTAAAGGGCAAGCAAGTAAACACCAAAGGCAGTAGATCAGGAAGAACCATCAGACCAACAGATATCAGAGCAAGACTAGGGATCATTGTAAGACCAGAGCCTGACTCTTGCCCAGGTAAAATTCCAGGCCTGACCAAGGAGCATTTATAACCACAGGCCAGGTAAAGAAGTGTCTACCTGGTGAATGTGGGTACATGCATGCATTCTGCATAGTTTGCATGTGTCCATTGTGTATGTGACCAGTCTGAAGATGTGCATCAATGTATGGCCCAAGGAGTTCCTGGTTAAGTGGTCAAGATACAGTACAGTTAAATGAAAACACCAAAATGGGAAGCATCACAAAGCAGAAACCACCAGAAATCCAACAAATGCAGGATACAAATGGATTGGCCGTATTTATTGCTAAATGACCACTTGGTTCTAATTCTTTCCATAAGCCACTTTGGGTTTAAACTCTGGCAAAGGGAAAGAAAGATATAACTTTACTAAATAAATAAATAAGATGTCACTGTGTTTCAGGTGATTTAACTCCTCATCAGCTGATGGTTGGATGATGGAATAGCTCGCAACAGTTGCTTCTTCTTATATGGTTCTCTCTAAAAGAAGCCCCTAACCTACAGACTCTTCAGATAGCTGTTACTATAGAAGTCAGCAGGATGGTGCTTCTGGGCCTAGTTGGAACCAGCAAGTGGCATCCCTGGGCAGCTGTCAGGGCCCCAGCATCACAGTAGCACCCACTGCTGTGCAGATAACTCCCTGGATCTCTCCCACTAGGTGGCTAGGTCTGTGTGCTCCTATGTTAATTTTCAACAATGATTGGAGTACATGGGTGACATTGTGGGAAATTAAAGCAGCTCCCACTGAGGTTTACCAGTAGGTAGGAACAGGGGTCCCAGCAAGACTGGCTCAAGACATTTGGTACCCGAGGCAAACCACAAAATAGTGCCTCACGAGGAAAGAAGGGGTGAGTGAAGATTTATTTTAGTAAAAAGGGATGAATGAAATCAACTTTACCCAACGGTTGAAGTGGGAATCACAGGCCACTGCAGTGGTGAAGGGGCACACTCTGAATCACATCGGGTGGGCACAGAGCCTAGGACACCTCAGAAAGCAGCCCCTGCCATTTCCTCCCTGGGGTGGGAGGAAAGAATTTGTCCTAGCACGAGTGCTTTCATACGAAAATTTGCCTAGCGTTAACATTTTGCAATGTATTTTCATCAATGTACACATATTTGTACACTCTTTCTCCTAGTTTATCAACACATTTCTATGCATACCTTTTGGTGCTGGACAACAACCTTGCAAAAGTTGGACCATGACTAATTCGGAAAGATAGCTATGTGTTTTGGGTTTGTGAATTGTTTTTCGAACTGAGAACTGGGCAGGTCTGTTTCAGAATGTGAACTGAACCATAATTCTCCCCTCTCCTTAGCACCTACTGGATTTCTGGCTGTTTCATCTGCCAAAACTATGCCAAACTAGATGCTCACATCATTGCAAGATAAGTAGACTAACTGGAATCAGCTGCAGAGAATAAGGAAGAGCTTACTGTTAACACTTGCAAAATCTTAAAGCAAGAGATTTGGTTGCCTTGCAAAGATTGACACAGAGATCTCAGTAGGACTGGATCAGTGTGATGTGACATAATTAACTTTCATATATGTATGATGTAAAACACAATAAAATCTCAGCTTTCTCCAGGGAACCACTTTCCAGTGGCAGCAAGTAGTCTTTTATTATACAGGAGAAAATGCTTAGAAATGTGGTACTCTTTGATTTACATAATTGATACAACACTAGGGGAGAAATATTATATACTTCTTCCAATGTGAGCCTTAAATGCCTTATTTTATGAGCCCCTGCTGAATATTTTTACTTGTTCCACAAATGTTCAAAAGCCTTTGCAATAAAAGACTTTAATTATCTCATCCCTTGTAAACCTTCCTGGAGAAGAACATGCAGTTAAGTTTCAGTAATAAGTTTCTTTATAGCATTTTCAGAGCAAGCAAAGATTCCCTTGATGGTGCCTTTACATTCCGAAATTGTTTAGCTCTGACTCTGCATGTGGGTCAAATCATTTGACCAGCCAAGCTACCAACAGCTTGCGAGGCATTTATTCACCCCCTCACCCCAATAAATTACCAGAAATATGCTGAACTGTCTACTTCAAATGCATATGTTTCCAGAAATGAAAGCTGTTCTTCAGCGTAGTAGTGGTTGAAGAGTATCTCTCAAAGGCATCAACCTCCCCCTAAGTTGCAGTTTCATAATGCAACTGTTTTGGCAACTGCCTAAATGAGTTTACACATGATTCTAAATAGCTGGAGGTCCAATCTGCCTCTCCTATTCAAGTATCATTAAAATAAATGTAGTTGTGTATGATCAGTGCTACCAAAATCCCAATGTGGCACCCATCTTAGCACCTTTGGAGAGCTCAGTGGTGCTCCCCTTAAACACACTTCCAAGGACCTCCCGTTGGAACCACCAAAGGTTATCTGGCCCATGGCATGACAGAATAATGAATTACCATAGGTACTCAGGGCATATATATCTAAACATGCCTATTCACTGCACCCCTAGCAGAACATGAACGATGGCAGGAATTTAGCCTGAATGTAGTGCTGGGGTACCGCTTCCCACTGCAACGCTGACTCTGTACTGAAAAACAGACTGCTGTCGGTCAGGTAGAGCTGGCCCAAAACCCGTACCCCATCCACAAATATTTAGGGGGGGGTCAAAGACCACTTAATCAGAGAAATCTCTAAGCAATGTACACAATAAATAAAATAGTCATCAATAAGATACAGACAAAAGCAGCAAAGCTTTTGAAAACAAACACACACAACTAAATTATATGTCTGGGTAAGCTTGATGAAAGAAAAAGGGATTTCAGCAGGCATCTAAAACAATATAGCAAGGGCGCCTGGTTTAGATCACTAGTGAAAGAACCAGGTGTGGATAATGTTTATATTGCTTCAAGTATGTAAGAGACCTCATGTGGTAGGTGCTCAATGGAACAACAGAGTTCAGGTATTTGTTGGGGAAATACAAACATTTAACCACTGAAGGTAGCAATTAAACATTTAACCACCAAAGGCTTCCTGGGAACTCACAGTTTTGGAGGGGGGAGGCTTAGAAAGGGGGAAAACAAAACTCCAAGGCTTGTGGTGGGAGGGAGGGAACCCAAAGGAGGAAAAGAAGGAAATGCACTCTCTCTCTCTGAGTGCAGGATTTGCCAGATGTGTGATTGTGTGTGTGTGTGTGCATGTGTCCCACTTAATCCCTCTTAAAAGAATAAAGACACAAGTGGGTTGTTCTAGAGGGCAAGCTCCAAGTGTGTCCCACAAAGAAGCTACCTACGTGACTGCTTCTCCTGGAATGCCCCGCAGAAGACCTTAAGGTCCACAAATGATAGCATTTTGGAGGTCCCAGGTCACAAGGTTGTTAGATTGGTCACAACTAGGGCCAGAGCCTTTTCAGTACTGGCCCCGACTTGGTGGAACGCTCTGTCACAAGAGACTAGGGCCCTGTAGGACTTGACATCTTTCCGCAGGGCCTGCAAGACAGAGCTGTTCCGCCTGGCCTTTGGTTTGGACTCAGTCTGACCCTTATGTTTCCCTCCCCTTATGGTTTTGATGAGGCTGCATTTTAAACTGCATTTTAAACTGTATTTTAAATTGTTTGGTTTTTTCCTATTATGTTTTTACTGTAGTTTTACTGTTGCTAGCCGCCCTGAGCCCAGCTCTGGCCGGGGAAGGTGGGGTATAAATAAAATTATTTATTATTATTATTATTATTATTATTATTATTATTATTATTATTATTTATTATAACAAAAAGCTGTTTATGTTGCACTGGGATTTATAGCATGCCTGGAGGAGGATTGGATAAGATGACTCTCAGGGTCCCTTCCAACTCTACAATTCTATGATTCTATTTTTATTAAACACCACGTTTCGCACACCCAATGAATATGGGTGCAATGAGATAACTGCCAGCCTGTTCAGCACAAAAGGCTTCCACAGCTGCTTGCACAGATAAAGACCAGCCACCATATACATGTATATGTGTGTGTGTTACATTTACATACCACCTTTTCTTCCAAGAAGCTCAAGGTGCTGTCCATGGTGCTACTCCTCTCCATTTCATCACAACAAAAACTCTGTAAGGTAGGTTAGGCTGAGAGATGCTGAGTGGCTCAAGGCCACCCAGTGAGCTTCATGGCTGAGTAGGGATTCAATCCCTGGCCTCTAAGGTCCAAAGGTTTTGCCTGGTCCGTAAAAGTTAATGCAGTAGACTCCTTGGAGTAAAATATTAATGCCCAGGCAGGCTGACGAGGGAAAAGGTGAGAGAGGGCCATCATTGGCTTTGCTGATAAGCCAGCCCTATCATGCTTCTCCATCTACTAATTGTCACCTGGCAGCCTCTGTTACACCAACCTGCAGCTGAGGACCCATCCATTGGCTCAACTGAGAGATCAGCGACTGTACGTCCTCCCGCCCTGTGGAACGTCCTCCCACCAGATGTCAAAGAGAACAACAACTACCAGACTTTTAGAAGACATCTGAAGGCAGCCCTGTTTAGGGAAGCTTTTAATGCTTGATGGACTACTGTATTTTAATATTTTGTTGGAAGCCGCCCAGAGTGGCTGGGGAAACCCAGCCAGATAGATGGGGTATATATAATACATTATTATTATTATTATTGCTCCTCAATGCATATAACCCAAGATAAAACTGTGCTGAGCTGCATGTGTATGCAACCACTGCTCTCTACATTACAAGCAATTTGATGTCAGTGCAAGAGTCATCTGCCACAGCTTGGAGGCAAATGCACTTATACCTAGGACATGCACTAGCCAGTTTCATGGGTTTAAAAGGGGATTTTCCTTAGTACAGCCGAAATCAAACAGCACTCCAAAAGACAACCGAGTTAGCTCTGCCTTGAAGCACATCTCCTTCCAACGCAAATGCCACCCTTCTGAAGCAATCCATCTAGCGCCAATTAAAGTCCTTCCTAACATCCCTAAGACAGACACTACCATTTAAAAACTAAACAAGTTAAAAGGCTAAAATAACGAGAGTTAATTAATTAATTAAAGTCTATCATATGGGCATTATTTGCTTATTAAACTTAACACACCAAATAACTAGTCTGTTGTGGGGAATGTGAGAATAAAGTGTCTGCGATGAAGGCAGCTTTTATGTAGTTGGCGCCCTGATGATGGTGGCGATAAAGCTATTATTAGCATGAGCTCGGCTTCTTTTGCTATCTTTATCTATTTAATCCCAAAGTGTTATTGAACAGCAGTGGTACGTGCAGCAGAGCTAACTGTCTGTTTGACGGCGTGCAGAGGTGCCACAATCCAGCGAGCAGAAATGAGTGCAGATGGAGTGCCGTGCCAAACCATCGTCATCGTTACCGACCCTTTGCCAGCAGGTTGCAACGGTTTAAAATTCAGTATTAAAAATAGGGACAAGGTCTCAGAAGAATAGGGTAGGTGTAGAGAAAGTGTCAAAGGCCTTGGGTGTCAAAGGTCGGAGGAAAGATCTTCAGCATTTACCAAAAACTATTTATTTTGTGGGGTGGGAATTCCACAACTTAGGGGCTGCCACAGAATGCCTTCTTCTGGGCCACCATCTTCCGAGGTTCAGAGCGTGGCAGAACTGTCAAAATGGACCCCTACTACTGATCTCAACACCCAAGAATATCTGTAGGTAAGGAGGCAGTATCTCAGATGTGTTTCTCTAGACCAGGGGTGGTTAGCCCAGAATCCATTTTGCCAGAACTCTTGTTGCAAAAAAATGCAATAATAAAGGATAAGGGTGTTTTCTGATAGCTTTATGATAGCTACCTTCTAAACAACTGACTTGAGGAGATTTGCACACAAGCCTATGTAGACATTTAGATGAGGCCACCCACATGTTTAGAAAGTTGATGAGAACCTTAGTTTGTGTTTAGTCCACTGTTAACTTTTAAAATGTATTAAATACCGTAATTGCTGTTAATTTTTCTTGGTGATAATTTGATTGCTTTTTTTGAAAACCGCTTTGAGGTGTTTTGCTTTTGCTTTGTTTTTTGTTGTTGCTTTTAAAATAAAACAGTTAGCTCTGGGTCTAAAATAAAACTCCCAGGTCTGCTGCAGCTTGTTACTAAGTTCTCTTTTTGAACCAACAGACTAATAGCCTTCAGTCTGCTATTTGCTTGCTTCAATTCAGCTGCCTGGTTTTTGCCTACCTGCCTGAATGGGGCAAGGTCATCATCTAACAAGGACAGAAGTTTGGCACATTCCGCATTGTATTCAACTAAGCCATACTCAGAATAGACCAATTTGGCTTAATGTAAATGGGCTTAACTTTGTCATGTCCTTTGATTTCAATGGGTCGACTCTGAGTAAGTTGGCTGCCTGTTTAGAGTTGCCATTAGATGTTGCAGCATGAGCCTCACGTTGCTAAAACAGGTTGGAGGGAGCATGGAGGAGAATGTAGACCTATGCATCCTTCAAAATGATGGGCTGTTATGAAAAATTAAGCATTCCATATGTAATGCATCTTCTTCCTTGAGGTATTCCCAATCACTGAAGCTATATATTGGCTTATTTCAGTAGTTAAAATCCCTGAAGTTGGAGAGACAGATGGCTAACTGGTGGGCAGATGGGCAAAAATGATGAATAGCTATAGACAGGGTTACTAATAGTACATTTGTCCACTGTATTGGTGCAATCTGCTTCTGCCTGGAATACACCCGGAACTGTTGAGCAAGCTAACAACGAAGAGCATATTTTTTTAATCACTCATATTTTATCTAAAAGAACACTTGTCAACATCACTCACTTTGGCTCATGCCATGAGCCACTTTTTACATTGATAAAGTGTGGTGGATGATTTGGCATGCATTAACTATATGGCTTGTGAAACATCTGTTATTTAACACTGCAGCTTGTTTTATGCCTTCCTGGATTTTTGCTTGGTTTTTGTCACTAATGTCTCCAGTCACCTCAACACCCTTGAATGTCTCCAGTAAGGCTGGAACATTCATATGTTCTTATAGCAAGACCGTCATGTCTTATACTTCACCTATTCAAAACAACCATACCTTTGACTTTGCTTCGTGACGGAACCAGAGATGGTGGCCTGAGAATGCGAGGCCTTTATCCAATCATTTCCTGTTGAGCACAAGACTTAACAGTGGCCATTCCCCTCTACACAGAATAGCCGCATATCAGAAGATTATGGGATCTGTTGCATTCCAGGTCCCTTGGGAAGTTTCTGGTTGGCATGGCTGGAGCAGAATACAGAGATGACTCAGGCCAGTGATGCAATGGCTCCCAAGCGTTCCTCCACTAAGCAGAGCCCACTCAAAGCAGAGAACTTTGGGTTCATGAGGGGCTGCAAAGGGGTGGTGGGTTCCGATGCCCTGATTCTATCCACTAGTAAAGGTAAAGGAACCCCTGACCATTAGGTCCAGTCGTGGCCGACTCTGGGGTTGCGGCGCTCATCTCGCTTTATTGGACGAGGGAGCCGGCGTACAGCTTCCGGGTCATGTGGCCAGCATGACTAAGCCGCTTCTGGCGAATCAGAGCAGCACACGGAAATGCCATTTACCTTCCCACCAGAGCGGTACCTATTTATCTACTTGCACTTTGATGTGCTTTCGAACTGCTAGGTTGACAGGAGCAGGGACTGAGCAACGGGAGCTCACCCCGTCGCGGGGATTTGAACCGCCAACCTTCTGATCGGCAAGTCCTAGGCTCTGTGGTTTAACCCACAGCGCCACCCGTGTCCCAATTCTATCCTAGCACTTAAATACAACAGACTTGTAAAAGCGGTTCACAAGGCTACAACACAAAAAAGTAAAGATCGTTAAAACTATAAAATCAACAACAACAGCCATTATCTGCTTACTAGGAAGAATCCACATCTGAATGGCAGAACCCATGTTCTGCATGCAGAAGCCACCAAGTTATAGATCTGGTTCCTCCAGTTAAAAATATGAGGAAGCAGGACTCGGAACAATCTCTGCACAAGTGCTGAACTGCTGCCTGCTAGTCAGAATATCATGCCTTTCAACATGATCAGTCCCCAAACCAGGACGTGTGTGCTTCCCGCTCGTGCTCCTGTGCGAATCACATGACCCACTTCAGATCAGGGAGCCCAAATGATGCTCTTTTTCGGGGCTGTGCTCTCATGGCACCCAAAAATACATGTTTTGGGGTGCTGCACGAAACTGTAGCCCCCCAAAAGTGCTTTTTTAAAGTGAGATCTCGTGCAAAATCACACAAGATCGCAGTTCCCCAAGCGGTCACTGTGCTCTCAAGGGGGGAAATGGGATGTCCTTTTTTTTCCAGGACACTTGCAAGTTATGGGATATGCAGCACCTGGCTAAAAGGGTTAATAGTTCATCTATGATGAACCAATAGTCCATCAAGCATCTTAGAAGGCAGATTCCTATGAGGCAGCCTCATATGTTCAGACATTTATGATGGGTTCTGTCTGAGCCTGACTTTTGGGTCACTGGAAAAAAAACAAACAAACATGCATGTATGATGACTATAACTGCCACGGAATGGCTTTCTTATTATGTTAGAGAATGGGGAGGGACTTTAGGCCTGAGTGCTTAATGCACTCTCTAGCCACCCCATGGGATTCTACTGAGGCCATGCCCCATCCCCAAGCCACATTACTCACTAGCTCCGATCTCTGCCCTCCTGGTGTCTGGCTCCCTGGAACATTGGCCACAAGAAAATATGTCCCCTGAGCTGAAAAAGGTCCACCAACCCTGCAAAAGAGGAAAGAGCTTTTCTTCTGATGAATACAGATGCAGTTTCATTGTTGAAATCTAATAGAAGGACCAGCAGTAAAAATGCTGTTTGGAGAAATGTCATGATTCTACTCCTGTTCATCAGTCTTCGCAAAACCTACTGAAACCAATGTATACTAAGTTGCACATGACCTAAATTTAGCTGGGATAGGGCCCTTAAGTGAATTGAAATCCAACTAAAATACTTTGGGACGGCAGCCAAAATGGAGAGTAGAAAAGGGAAGCAAGCAACTGCTTGGTGATTTACCAATTTTGCAGAAATCAATATTATTAAGTTGGTATTTAGGGATATTTATACTCCACTAAATTTAAAAGTATCTAATTCACTTTAAAAGGTCCACCATCTTATGATTATTTATAGACCCAGGGTTTGTTAACAATTCATGCCTAAGCAGTAAACGAATTCATCATGAAAATAAGGCTTTATTATTGCTCTATGAATATGCATGGAATTAATCCTCATCATTCACAAATTCTGAATAAAAGATGGAGACAAATAAAGTGTGTGGGAAGTGTACTTTTCATAAAGGGTCCATCAATAGCTCAGTGCCTACACACTAATTCTAGAATGATAATAGAAAGCCCCTGCCTTGTGAATATTGGCATTGTCTCCTTACCCACCATTTCCCTGCTCTAAAATACTCCCCCGGTAGCCTTACTACAACATTTGTCCTTTCAAGCATGCAGTTGAAACTAGAGCTTTACTGAAAATTTCCCCTGACCAACATTAACGAGAAAAGAAAAAAGAAATTGGAAAACTCTCAAAGGGGAAGAACATTTTGGTAAAATCCTCAGATGTGTGGATGCAACAATTTTGTTGTGCTTACCAGACTTGGCTTGCTATTTTCAACTTTTGGCTGAAATTAACCTTCTATCCAACTGGCTTTAAAAAAATGCTTAGCTGTTCATGGACACCTATGCTAATTTCCTGATCGATCAACCAATCACATGATAAATTGCTATACTGTATCTGTGGACCTTTTGAAGGTAGTCCCACAAGTAACTGCATCGCCACCACCTTGCAATCAGGTGTGACATGGTTCTTATAAATATCTGTCAACATTACTTGGGTCCACTTTCCCATAGCAATCTCCAGATGTCATAACTTGGTCAAAAGCTTATCTGTCAGGGTAAGCTTCCAATGTACTGGAAACAATTCTAAAACAAAAGTTCTTATTCAAAGGGTTATCTGAAAGAACAAGGACACCGGTTATTACATTTGGAGAAGCTTCTGTCATTGTGGAAGACTTCTGTTGAAATGCACTGGGAATTTGATAGCCCTTATTTCTCAGGAGTATCCTAGTGTTCCATGTTCTAGTGTTCCCCACAACTAGTATTCGGCTTCTTAACAGGTTGCTTTGACGCCCCCCCCCATCACAAATATGTACCCTGGCCTTGGTGAGTGGCCATTCAAATCTGATCCATACAAGCAAAACAAGACGGAGCCTCACATACTCGAGCCAGTGCTGTAATAAAAGTGTTGGTTAAACTGAATGTGAATGATTTGGACAGCAAACTAGGTAGCAAATTTGTCACAGTGGACAGAACATGAATCAGCCTCCAGGCACCTGGAGATAGATCTGATTTACTACATTGTTCACAACCCAGAATAATTCTGCTGGATGCAACATTTTGCAGACAGTATGGTGAGCAAAAAGAAAGATTTGCCCACTTGCCATGACTACTATGGCATTTTTCTCTCTCTTAAGTCATACATAAAAATTGATCAACTTCTCAAAAAGAGCATTTGAATTACAGCTACCTCCCCCCCCCCCTTTCAGCAGTGACAGATTCCAAGGAAACTAGATATTTGAGGTGATATAGGTTTAGGCAGGGGAGAAATTCAGTTTGCTTCACACTTTAATGGGAACCTAACTGATTTGAATTTCCCAAATCAGTTGGCAAACAAAAATGCATCTATCCTTTGAAATTCACACTCCTGTTGTCATGTAGTTCTCCAGACACAACGCAAATACAAAAATGTGTATATTAGGAGAGAAAGTCTGCATATATTTGTAAAAAAATACTATGCAAAATGGCATTATCTTATGAGAAATCGCTTGCAAATATGTGCATGCAAAAATAATTATATTGGGATATGGGTTCTCCAAAATACATTTCTTTGGAAGATTTTTAATCATCGTCATCATCACTAACTGATGCAGAGAGGTTGCAAACCGAACTTAAATTTGCAAAACAAATTTCACCAAACTGGCATAGCTAAAAATTTTGTCCATTCCTAATCACAGGTAGTGGGAGTACCCTTGGGGAAAGCAAGGGAACAGAAAGGAGAAGGTCGTGGCTACAGACAGAGGATGCTCAAGCAGCTGTGGATGTTTGGTATGTGTTTGCTTGGACTGCTCAGGACTGATATCCTTTGCACGCAGTCACTTGGATAATCCTTTTCAGGGTGAACACCAGGCACCACTAACAGCAATGTGACCTATGCTATAAAACTGATAAGGGAGGATGCCTGGACTCAGCAATCTTGCTGACACAGGCAGCAGACAAAGTAGCACTCGTGCCAAGATAGAGAAGCCAGCAAGGGGCCAACAAGACCGTGGGCAGAAAGCTCAAAAGAGTAGCTTACTGGGCAGGGGCGAGTCTTGTACAACCCAGACTGAATATGCCACATGTGTGAAAGGGAACTA